>NC_083542.1:0-2400000 GCF_018135715.1 Danaus plexippus
ACCAACCAACCAACCAACCAACCAACCAACCAACCAACCAACCAACCAACCAACCAACCAACCAAATCATCATTCACCAGAACCTAGCACACAAACCAAAGCTCATCCAAAACACTTACACACCATACTATAACCACAAACCACATAATGTTCTAGAAAACGTCACATTCCCAATTAATTGCGATCGTGTCATACTCATTGACAGAACTATGAGCATAATAATATATCCGACATAACTAGTGTTACCCAAATGCAAGAACAAGACGAGACTTGGCCGGTCTTGGTCTTGCAGCAAGAGTTTTGCAAGTCTTGCAATTACCTATTAGCCTTTCGCTATGTATTAAAGGTAACTTTAGATATTAGACACCGGTTGACGTCAGCGATCACATCAGATCACACATATTCTATATAGTTTATTTTTCGTTTTTATTATTTTAATACTTCAATTAATTGTTATACTAACTATGTTTAATGTACTTATATAATATCAGTACTTTACGTCTTCCTATATATTATCTGCCTATTTTTTTTTTTCTATTATTATATTCGGAGTCCTACAGTACATAAATCTTATTGCACGCTTTTTATATTATTCGACTAATATTATAGAAAATTTTTACACTTTTGAAGTGTATTAAGTGTATTTATTAAATGTGTGACGACATATTTAAGCACTTTGTGTTTTAAAACCACACAGAGCAGATCAGCATATTGTATTCGTGTCCATTCTAAGCACTCGAAAACTTATTTTATTCTTTGGAGCAGTTGTACTCTGTGGAAGAAAACAAACAGTGTCAATTATTGTGCGTGCTGCTCGGCGGCGACGATTGTTTGTGTGCGCAATAGAAGCGGATCGATGCGCCGGCCGCTCGTGTGTCTTGTGTAACTTCCGAATAGCTGCAAAATTTCTATTAACACAGTTAGTGAAAAAGTATCTGATGAACACATTTATAAATAGCACTCTGACTTGACAATTTAACTAAACAAGATTAAAATGGTAGTTAGTATTCATAACTAATATGTCAGAATCCAGGACAGACATGAATATTAAGGGTTTTAAATGCCTTATAACCTGGATGGTCGGCACTTGTCAGGAGGCAAGAATTGAAATCCATTTAAATAGAAATTTAATGAAGAAATTTAACGCGCAGCACATGGGAAATGAAGAACTACTCAAAATTCTTTATTTAATTTGGATTACAAATTTAGATGTTGTACGTTCAGTACTTTGTTATGCATTGACCCTTTCTTCACCGTGTCCCGAACCCTTGCCTTATTGCTCACGTATTTTTGGCAGGTGCTTTTAGCCAATTACAGGCCCCAACATTAATTTTTATTATAACAAATTCAGAACAAATCATAAATTCAGAAATAAAAATATTACATACTAGCCGTTACCCGCCCGCTTCACGTGGCATAAAATACATGCCAAGTGAAAGAAATATTAAATTGTGTTATCTAGCTGCCTAATTATTTATCATGAACGGATTTTACGTAATTAACACACCCTTAACTACTTAGGGTCTTATTGATTTATATGAGTTAAAATAATAAATTAAATTATAAATTTTACATGGCGGGATCCCCAGTAGGCCTTCACCATATATCGACGTGAGTGTTAATGCCATCAAGTTTAGAATTTGTTACAAATCAAATCTATGTATATAAATATAGATTGGATATAAACAACTTAAACCTAGGCATCAATACTCTGTCGTGCTAAATAAAAAGACAGTAATGTAACTTATATCTTTTTTATTAACTAATTCTAAATGAACATTGGTTATAAATTTAAAACTATGAACTTTTTAGCATACTGCTAGCATTTTCTATTTTAGCATTGTTCTTATTTTTATACTGTTATTATTTTCATAGTTTTAAAATTTTTTTGATCACTAATTTTGTATATTAGAAACGTAAATTAAAATCGAAAAAACACATTGTTCATAGTTTTAGCTAAACAATAAACCTGAAAATTATTAAAATATGTTATTAATTATATCTATTCTTTTTCAATTTATAAATGTCCAATATCCAATCAATTAACACTAAACAAAATTTAAAGCTTGATAAACATGTCTTTTGTAACAGTAAAAAGAAATTATTATATAGATAAAATATTTAAAATAATTGAATTAAAACCACTCTAGCGGTAGATCCAATTTTTTTTTTAATTTGAATATTTATTGATTGGATTACTGTTTATTTTCTGATTCTATCGATCAAATTTAAAGAAATAATTATTAATATAGTCAAAAATAGAAAATTAAATACTTAAAACTTCTTTATATACAACATTTTTCGTTTTTCCTATTGGTTGAAGAATGACCAAGCTGTCAGGTGAACTTACTCTTGAGCATGCCACGTATAGTTGGCCATGTGAGAAACAGTCATTTCTTAAATCAATACCAGTCATCTTTAAACTCTGCCCTTGTGCCTTGTTAATCGTCAAGGCATAACAAACTTTGACAGGAAATTGCAGACGTTTAAATTCGAAGTGGTAATCTGATGGGATCAGAGGAATCCTTGGAATGAATACAGTTTCTCCTTCATATTTTCCCGTGAAAATCATGGCTTCAATGACATTTTTATGTAAGACCCCAACTTGAAGCCTGGTACCATTGCATAATTTTGGTGGATTTAAATTGCGGAGCAACATTATTGGAGTGTGTGCCTACTTTAAATACTATGTCACATAATTTTATTATTCTGTGTTGTAATAGATACTCAATTAAACAGACTTGATTCCTGCTGCGTCTAGTTATTCACGCTTTCAAAATAAGGTACTAAACAGTAAACACAGTGGTGACCCCGTATCAGCGTGAATACTTTTGAGTCTTACTTTTAAAGTAAAAGAAAAATGACTTCTCAACAAATAACAGGAGCCAGCATAAATGATCCACCAGAATTAGCAGTTGTTACCGTGTCATCAAGAATACCCGAATTTTGGTACGACCAACCGCGACTTTGTTTCGTTCAGTGCGAAGCCATCCTTGTACCTCAAAAGTTATCGGATGAAGCGCGATTTAACTTAGTTGTCACCAAGTTGGGTAAAGAGGTCATACAGCAGGTCAGTGACATATTGCTTAAGCCGCCTGATGTCAAGAAATACGATACCCTTAAAGAGCGATTATTAAAGGTTTATGAAGAATCGGAAATTAGGCAGTTCCAAAAACTACTGAGTGAAATGGAACTTGGAGACCAAAAACCTTCTCAGCTTCTACGGCGAATGAGAGACCTAGCACGTGAAAAAATTTCAGACGAGACATTGCGTATAATGTGGCAAGGTCATCTTCCTCCATCAGTTCGAGGTGTTCTAGCAGTCAGTGAAGTGAGATTTCGTCACAGAGCAAGAAAATGTATAGAGCCGTGTGCTTGAAAAACGTTACAAAATAAGGAAAACTAAATGTGGTGCAATCGCAGGTGGAGATATGCACCATAACCCCAGTCCACCGCCTTTGTATTAAAGATAACAATAGTGGCTTAAAATTTTTAGTCGACACATATATCATTAGCAAATATATCGGTTTTACCAGCAAACAGTCGAAAATTTTACAATAGTGGGTATGAGGAGTACAAACTTTACGCCGCAAATGGCACCGAAATTAAAACGTATGGTGAAAAAACTTTAAATTTAGACTTTAGTATACGTCGTTCATATCGTTGGACTTTTGTATTTGCGGACGTTAAGCAACCTATCTTAGGGGCTGATTTTTTAAGCCATTATAAGCTGTTAGTAGATGTAAGTAAAAGAAAACTCATTGATTCAGTGACTAGTTTACAAGCTATTGGATCCATAACTTTACAAAATTTTCTTTCTGTTAGAACAATAAATTGTAGAAACGAATACAGTAACATTTTATGTGAATTTCCCAATGTTACCAAACCTATGTGCTTCAAGGAAACTCCATCGCATTCTGTGGTACACTACATAGAAACTACGGGTTCAGCTATTTACGCGCGCCCGAGACCTCTACCACCGGACAAGTACAATAAGGTTAAGGCCGAGTTTCAGAAAATGCAAGAAATGGGCATTTGTAGACCATCAAAAAGTAATTGGGCGAGTCCATTACATGTAGTTACAAAAAAGAACGGAGAAATAAGACCCTGTGGTGATTATAGACAATTAAATGCTATAACAAAACCAGATCGATACCCTTTACCCCGTATCCAGGACTGTACGTACCTTTTACATGGCAAGGTTATATTTTCCAGGATAGACATGCAAAGAGCTTACCACAATATAGGAATTAATGAACAGGATATACCAAAAACTACCATAACAACACCCTTTGGACTATACGAGTTCACGAGAATGACCTTTGGGTTAAGAAATGCTGCCCAAACTTTTCAAAGATTTTTAAATAATGAAGTATTACGGGACCTAAACTTTATATTTATCTATATTGACGACATCATTATTGCGTCATCCTCAATATCGGAACATAGACAGCACATTAGACAAGTACTAGATCGTCTTAATAAGTATGGTATAACCATTAATTTGGCTAAATGCGAGTTTGGAAAACCTGAGTTAAGTTTTCTGGGATTTCTCTACAAAATATATAATAATGGGGAAAACACAAAGCAAAAATACAGAAGAGCACATCATCATAGCTCAAAATGGGGCAGGAAATAGTGCCGCCTCTTCCGCAGTAGCAACAGAAGAATCGAATCAAGCTTCACTGATTAGATATGAAATATATCTACTCTTTATCATCACATGTATCCTGGCAGGAATAGCGTACATGATGTGGAGGAAGTGCAAAGAAAATTACGCGCACTATATGAGAAGAGAGCTACAGGATGTAGGACTGGCGACTATAGCAGTTCATCGAGGGGAACAAAGCTTAAACAAAGCTTAAACAGCAGTTCACCTCCTCGACAAGTGATTGTTTGAAGTGAAGTGATAGCGATAAGTAAAATGTTATTGAGTGTATTTTAAAAATTTTGTGATTTTTTAAATTTTTGTTCAGATTTTACGTTACTTTATACAAACTTTATATTATATTTTTATTATTGCATTGTAAAACAATATTTTAATTACAGTCAAGTATTAAATTACAAAAACAATTAATGTAAACTTATATCTGACTAATTTTTTAGTGTGATAAATATTATTAATTTCTTTTGTCATAAAATAATTTTAAATTTTATTGTGTACAATTATTTAAATTAAAGGGGGATGTACTGTGCCTACTTTAAATACTATGTCACATAATTTTATTATTCAGTGTTGTAATAGATACTCAATAAAACAGACTTAATTCCTGCTGCGTCTAGTTATTCACGCTTTCCAAATAAGGTACTAAACAGTAAACACAAATGCCAATCTTGAGTTGAAGAACATGAGGTGGTATCCCTGGTGGATTGAGAGTGCGTAAGAATTCAACAGGATAGTGGACAGCTTCTTCATCCTCCAGCACTTTGTCCACCGATTCATATCTTACTTGCTCAGTTGGCAGTTTCTCCAGCAAAAAGTTGTTAATACAATTGACTTGTTCATTGGTTGGTGTGAGCATAGCTCTCTCCTTTAACCATGAACTACAATTGTCGCCAGCTTTGTCGATATTCGGGTATATTTTGTCAATCAAGGTGATTAAATCTGGGACAGTTTCACAATTAATATAGGACACGTTTATTCTTCCGTCTTCTTTCGGAATTTTGCCATCACCTATATCAATCAGTATTTTTGAAAACTCTTCTGCTTTCGAATTTGGCTGAAGATGAACACGCATATTGATGGTCAAAGATAGAACTTTGACCGAAGGCCATAAAATTGATGACTTCATACAGGCTTTAACTTCATCTGCACGTGTTCCTCGTGGCACAACAGGCAAAGTTTGTCTAAAATCACCGGCCAAGAGAACAATTACTCCTCCCATAATTCGGTCGCAACCTCTAATGTCTTGGAGCAATCTGTTTAGAGCTTCAATACCATTTTTGTGAGCCATAGTGCACTCGTCCCAGATAATAATTTTTGCTTCTCGCAGCACATGAGCCATATTACTCAGTTTAGAGATGTTACAAAGTGGAGACTCAGAATAACCTAAATTGAGAGGTAATTTAAAGGCAAAGTGAGCTGTTTTACCTCCGTCTGTCAAAGTCGCAGCAATTCCTGAAGAAGCAACGGCTATAGCGATGTTTTTTCACTCCTGATTTTCGCAAGCAGTAAATTGAAGCAGTAAACAGTGCCACCTGGAGCATCAAGAAAATACAACTGCCCAGAATCAGATATAATTGAATTTAAAATTTCATTGTAAACTTTTTTCTGTTCTAGATTTAATTTAGGAACATTTTCTGCTACAACTTTAGTTAAATAGACGGTGTCGTAAGCCAATTCACGCAAATATTGACGATTAGTGACAATAAACCTTTCATTTCGGGTAGGAGAGTGGAGACCGAACTGAAGAAGTGTTTTTCCAGACTTTGATATAACAATATCTTCAAGTAGTATGAGACATTTGTTGTAAATAACGTCAAGTAATAGCTCAACATTTCCACCGTCTCGTTCTACCTCTCTCTTAATATCTTCTGAAAAATAATCTCGATATTTCTCCCATAATTTTGGTGGGTCGTCAACATGACAAAAAAAAAACTAACATAATGGCAAACAGCTCACGGATCTTGTAGGGCGAATCAGAGATGCAAGCTTCATCTAGAGTGCGATACCAATTAGCATCATCTTCTAGAAGACCAAGTGCTCTACTTGCTGCTTGAAATGTTGGACGAATCACTCCATCAACAGTTTTTAAAGCAGAAAATGATGTAGGACTTCGAATCTCATGTAAGAGAAGACGCAGGTGATAACATTCAGTATTTCCGGGATGCACGGTATAAACTCTACCTAAAACTTGATCTTTCATGACTCCTAAATAACCTGAAACAACCTTACCTTTTTTTCTTCTATCAATAATTTTTATATCACATATAGGAGATTCTTACCAAATTTGAAGTCGATAGGCGCTATAGGTTAAAAATGGGAATTTTCCATTGGTAACGCCCCCCCAACCCCCCTTGTGGGTGGAATTTCATAAAATCCGTTCTTAGCTGACCTCTACTCGGCAAAAGGAATATTCCTACCAAATTTCAAGTCGCTACGCCTTATGGTTCCAGAGATATCGTGATGAGTCAATATATAGGTGGGAAATCTCTTTTATATATATAGATTAAGATTATGAACTGTAACATCATAGAAACTATGTGTATGTATAGCGCATCTGACACTAGAACCGTTCAGAGTGATTGGTTCATGAATTCTATCTGTCGCTACACCCAAAACACTTATTTATCCTCGGAGATTTCCGTGGCTCTAGTAAATTGTAGTCAAATAAAAAGGGATTATAGTTCACCGATAATGTTTCAATGAGTGGAGAGCCCATTTCGCTAATCGTGACCAGATATCTCCCCGGCTTCCTCCGCTATAGCCTAAAAGTGTAATTGGAAGGTTACTAATGAATTTATAGGCATTGAGGTTTGCAAATATTTACGGGTATTTAAAAAAAAAATGCAGTTTTCCCAAACACTGCCCGTTATAACAGAAGGCACACCTGCACACATCGCCTTAAGTCATCACCTTCATAGCAATCAATTGAAACTGTTCATTGCCGTACAAATATTATTTAAAAGAAACTAATATATTTCGGATATACTACGCGGATTTTATTATTTTAAAACGACATCTCGTCTGCCCGTGATCACGGTTGCTGAAAAGTAACCGAAAGGTCGGGATTATGTAGTTTTAAAATAATAAAATCCGCGCAGTATATCCGAAATATATTAGTTTCATTTAAATGGATAAAACACGCGAAAGTCTTAGATCTCATTATGTACAAATATTATAATAACCATAATGGAAATAATTCATACAAAAAAATAAATAAATAAACCTTGTAGTAGGAAAGGTACTATAATCTGTTGCAAGTAGCCTCCGAGTATCGTCAGACAATAAACTGGCTGAAACTGGTAACGGTCGAGAAATTCGTATGGACACAACCCATCCCGATATCGAAAATTTCAATTGGCTCTGTTATAGTGATAGCGTCACGGAGAAACGCCGAAACAAATGTGATGAATAAAATGATTATGAAAAAAGTACCGGCAGATTTAAAATAATTTCCAATCTTTTGGCACCGCGTGCGACGTCGAAGATACTACTGTACTCTACTAAGTACGGAAAATGCACTACCCACAAGAATTTCTTAATTCCCTCAATGCTGCCGGCTCGCCGCCCCGCGAAGCGAAGTGATAGAGGTACTTCCATTATGCTTTTGAGAAATTTAAGCCTTCCCAATATGTGTAATGGCAAAGCTTTTGATAAGGGAACGACGAGATAGTGTTGTTATCGCAACAATCACCACTGGCCCGCAGCCAGACAGCTCACTCACAGTCTGCTCGTCCCGAAGATTCCGACAGATTTGCCAAATCCTTTAAATGGTTACCGTTTCCTGTGAAGATATTGTTTATAAACATATCAAAGGGAAACGTTTTTGACTCGTCATCGAACAGAGTGTTTCCCTCTTTTGCAATTACATATACATATGTTACCTTTCTCGAGCGGCACATCCTGGAAATCGATGTTTCGTTATCTCTCACTAATACTCTGCCAACAAAGTGTACAGCTAAGCTTTAAGGTATTAGCTTTGTGGAATAAATAGAATTATACAAAAGCTTTAAAATAAAAATGCAAATGATTAAATTTAAAAATTAAAATAACTAAATAATATTTATAGAAATATATTTGTTAATAAAGTTTAAAAGTGAATGACGAAAATTTATAAAAAGATACACGAATAAAAGATACATGTGTTTTAATATCGGACAAAGCAACAACCAAATGCGGAAGAACTCGGACGAAGTCGGGTCGGCCGAAAAATGTATTATTAAGTGAAGCTCAAGAGCATGGCTAGGGTCTGTACTCCGCACAGCGAGCGTGTCTACTTGTTTTGCATGTAGGTGGCGAGTACGACTCGTCCCCCGCTCTCCACGAGGAAGGCCTTCCAGTGTCCGTCGTCCACGGAGATCAGCCTCGCCTGTCCGTCCTGAGCGAGCGTGACCCGCCAGCTGCCGTTGTTGATGGTCGCGTTGGCCTTCTTGACGTACTCGTGCGGAGGGTCGGTGGGATGTTTCTTGCTGTGATACACCGCGCTCGGCTCGCTGGCGAACTTCACCTCGTTCCTCCTGATGGCGTCTATGAGATCGTCGTCGCTCAGTCCCTTGTCGAGCTGGGTCACACCGACCATGCCGTTTTCCCTCACCATTTTCAACGTCTCCGTATACTTCTGGGCCAGAAGCGCGCGGTCACCGAACACCCGTCGACATGCTTCTTCACCTGGAACGTTATTTTTTATTATCTTATAGAAAAATTAACATAACAAAAATATATCTTATTCGCTCCCGGTCACTCGAAACAGATATTTGTCTCTTCGGGAATTTTGTGTCTTAAACGAATTTCAAGAATACTTATTGCCAATTAAGATTCGAAAATAAATAATGAATAATTCAAAGACCCGAGCAGCAGTTGGACCCGCAACCTCCGCCATATCGATTTCCACTCGCTTTATCATTTATGGTGCCTCCACCTACCGCCCCCGATTCCAGGCGGAGAGTTGATTATTCTATATATTTAATTGTCATTTCCAGACGGATGTTCTATCTGTTAGACTTGCTTAAGAAAAACTTAGTCACTATTTTTTAACTTTGCAGTATTTATGCAACACTCTTGACGTTACCACCAATGTTAAATTCGAGATTGATTCGTCGAAATAAAGTATTAACTGAACATTGTCTCAATATAAAAAAAAAACATAATTAAAGAATAATTTCTTGGAACATTATGGAAATCATTGTCACTTACGAGTCGTAACGGAGAGTTTCGTACTCTCGGGAAGTACAATTTTCCCATCGTTAAACTCAGTTTTAATGATGACACATTCGGCTTGTATTGTGTTCATGACGAACTCGCTGTAGGCGACCAGTTCGCTGACGCTTTCTGGTTTCATTTCGTTAACGAAGATCAACATGTCGTCCATGTAAAGGTCTGCTTTGTTTAAAGATAACGTGCTTGCAAATGTATATAACCTATCTTTTTCGTGGCTTTGTAGATTTGATTCGACCAAATCGTGCAATGTCTTGTGACTTTTTAAAATTTTAGCGATCGAAGAGACGCTTTCGTTTCTCTGACATTCGAACCGCAATCTATATTTTACTACACACAGGGTTTTCACTTCTTTGGTGATTTGGTTACTGGAAACTGTAGGTGACATGTTACCAATCAAATGAAGCATCGTTTTGCAATCATCATTAGGTATGGAGTACAATTTATGGATACTGATATTCAGGACGTTGTTGAGAGACACGACAGCGTTACCGCCGGAAATGATTCTTACGACGGGGCAAACCGTAAACAACCCGCGGTTCTGGAGGGTCAGTAAGATAGGCACCGACGTCGACCACTGGGCGCTGCCCGCTACGTCGATCTGGCTCAGATCGCCGAGGAAGCGGATCATCGGAGGCGAGAGTTGGGGCAGGTCTGTTATTTTAATAGGCGGAGCTCTTCCTAATATCAAAGTTCCATCCTTGAGCATCGTGTCGGAAGCTATCGGTACTATCTGAGACGAACCACCGGACCCCTGCCACAGATTGATAATGGTTTCGATGGTTTCTCCTGGATTTATGTTGTAATGTTCAGATATTTTTCTTATCCCGCTTATTAATTTAATATCATCCCGGAGATGGTTCCGGAAACTATCGAACGCTCTGATCTGATCGTCATTGAGACTGGACACTATATCGGCATATTTCATCCCCTCTATTAAAATTTGCGAATAGTCTCTAACGCTAATATTTTTTTCCATGGCCGCGGCAAATCTCCTCAGTAAGGCGGGATCATCGCCGAACCTACTACGGACTTGGTTCATTTCAGAAGCTTGATCTTGGTTCAATTGTTTATTGATATGAGCGAAAGCATAGTTTTGAGACTCTTTAATTATTGTATTCGCCGATTTGTAAGAATACACCCCTTTCGACCAAAAGGCTACAGAGGCGCTGTACATCAGAACATCTACAGCCGTTAAATCATCCCGATGTTGATACATGACAATAGAAGTGTTTATAATCGCTAACCCGCTAATGGCGACATTCGCCCCGTTAGTGATGTCGGTGAACATCTTGAAAGCGTTAGATATTTCTCGTCCACGGGCCGCCAAAGACGACAGTCTCATGGAGGCTCCCATCGCCCCGAAGCTGGTGAGACTGGCGGCCACGCCCAGCCATAACATCCGAGAATCTGAGTTAGTCAATGGGTTGACGCTTTCCCCGTGCGCAGCTCTTTCCGCTATCTGATAGCCAGCCCGCGTGGTGCCCCACCCGGCGGTGACCAGCGAGGTCACTACAAGAGGAGCGGCGAGTCCGCCCGATACGAACAGGAGCGCAGCGGAGGATGTGAGCCCGGCCACCGCCGCCACGGTGTCCAGACCGCGAGCGGCCTTGGCGTCTAGTCTAGAGGTCGGTGTGTCGGAAAACACGACATACGCCTCTTTGGTGTTGGGGTTCAAAGACAGTTGTAGTTTCGAAGGATAAGCCATTTCCCCAGGTGGCAATTTGTTAAAATTGTACCAGTTATCATAACTTTTTTTTTTTTTTGTTGACGGGGGGAAATCTTCGTAAGACTTCCGGCCGCGTGGGGGACGCGACCGGGGCATGTGGGATTCTTACCCACTAAAACCCCCCGATGTCCTCTGTCTGCGCTATCGCGGGGGACGTGGGAACTGTTTAACTACCACGACCCCGCAGCGCTTGCCTCTCCCGGCTTCGTCCGGGCTTGGCTCTGCCCAGTGCGGCGGCTTGGTGACGTGCCGCCGCTTGCCTCTCCGAGAGCTCCCCGGACATTGGGGAGCTTGCTTCTCGGGCCCTCTTGATGTGAGCGGCGATCCCCCGATCGCCGCCCACGGGCTAGGCGTCCAATTCCATGGCAGGCGGGGCGAGAACCGCTCCTCCTCCGCCATTGGCCTTGGGCTTTTTAGGCCGGGCCTTCCTTGGTGCCCTTCGCGTCTTTGTTGCTTTCGTGCCGGGGAGAGACGGCCTTGCGACGCAGCCGCTTGCCCCCAGCACGTGTGCCCTCTCTGCTTTGCCAGCAGCCTCGCACAAGAGGCAGTTTGGCGCTGCCTCGCACTCGGCCGCCTTGTGACCCGAAGTCCCGCACCGGAAACATCTCCGGCTACGGTCCTCCGGGTGCTGGCACTTCACCGCCACGTGGCCGGTGTCAAGGCAGCGGAAGCAGCGCTTAGGCCTCGCTGCCAGCAGCACCACCCTCGCCGACACCCAGCCGACCATCAGCCGCCCGGAGCTGCTGAGCTTCTTGGCGGCTGCGACCGGGACGCGCATCCATACGGACGCGTCGCCCCGTGGCCCGACCACCAGTTTACCCGCCCGAATGTCCCCAACCGAGCACACTCCTTCCTTTGCGACCGCTTGGATGACGTCGGCGGTCGCTACGGACTCGTCCAGCCCGGCGATGCGGATCTCCGCACTCCGAACCGGACGGGCGACTTTCACGACGTCTGAGGGCAGGACGGACCTCAGCCGCTCAGCAAAGGCGTCCGCCTTTTCCTGCGCTCCCTCACCGTCGATGGTGAGGACGCGCGCACCAGTTTCGGCTAAGCGGAAACCGAGCCTGGGGATGCCGAGTTCCCCCAAGTCGATCGCCGCCTTAGCCTGCGTCAGCAAGCCGACATATGTCACCCCTTTCTCCGCGACATCCGCTGCTAAGGTGAGCGTGACTGCCGCGGTGGTCGGTGAACGAAGCTTCACCTTCCTTTTCTTCTTTTTCTTCTTCTTTGGGGTGGCTTTAGCTGGATTAGCCACCCCCTTCTTCTTGCTCGCCTTTCGTGACCCGTCTGTAATGTGCGGGCCTTCGGCGGTAGAGGGACTGGATGTGGCCCCTTCATTTCTCTGCGCCGCCTCTTGAGCAGCCAATGATGGCTGCTTTGTTTGATGTCGCCTCCTGGCCGGCGCAGGGCGGGCCGCTTTCGCGGCTGCAGCGGTTGTTGTAACCGCAGCGATGTCTGCATATGTGGGGGCAGCCGTCACCTTTTGGGGCTCTGGGCCCTTCCGCTTCGGTGCCTCTATGGCACCTGTTACTTCTACGGCCAGAGCAGGCCGTCTTCGAGGCTCCGGCAGAAGGCGGTCCTCAATGCCGGCCAGCCTGGCGTCCAGCATTGTGCCGAGGGTCTGGAGGTTTTTTCTCGAAACCTCGTCTATCAGCTGGCGAATTTCTTTTTCGGCCGGGCGGTAGGCCTGTCGGCGCAACTCCTCCATCTCTCGGCGCAGGTCAGCCACCTGTGCGAGGAGTTGCGTATTTTGCGCCTCCAACCGCTTGATCTCCTCCGAAGAGGAGCGCTCCCTCAACTCCGAGACGGCCGTCCTTATATTGACGACCGCCTCTTTGAGGCATTTTGTGAAGGTGCCCTTCAAATTTCCTGACCTCGTGGCGACCATCAGAATGTTCGCCAACGAGGCCTCGACACTTTTAGTCAGAGCGGCATTGGTTTGCGCTGACACATTCTCAATTGTAGCAGCGTTCGGTACAGGGCTTGCGCTCCTTGACGCGCTTCTCTCTTTCGCTCTCTTAACTATTTCGGCCACATCCTTCTCGGCCTGAAGCCGAAGGGCCTCGTCCTTCGCCTTGTTGTAGGCAGCTTGGGCCGTCGCGAGGCCGACATACTGGCCAGGCATTGGTGGCCGCCTACGTCCCTTTTTAGAAGTGGGTGCCGCCCCTCTGCTCAAGGCGTGCATCCCGTCACTTTCTGTCTTCCTCTTGCGAGGCCTGTCTGCTCCGGTCATTGATGACCTTCCGGACTCCAGCGACATAGCGCTGAAGGCCGAGGAGTCAGAGAGATCGTCGTCACTATCTCTATCACTTCTGTCCAGTCCGGTTGGTAGCCGTGTGAGCAGAACGCGCGGAATGCGCAACGCGGCTCCGAGGCCCAACTCGCGCTCAAACTGATTGCGAGCGTTGGTCTCTTCGACATCGCTTACAGGGTCCGGTCTCGACACGGTAAGGTGCGCCGAGCCCGGCCTAATGCCCAAAGCCGAAACGTTTTGCAAGTCGGAATCCGTTGTCATATTGCCATGGTCGTTACTTCTCCTCTCTTCTTCTCCTCCGATCGTATTGGTGGCACCCCCCGTATACATGGGCCGACCCCCCGCCGAAGCGGGAGTGTGGGATTCCCCGGCAATAATACCGGGACCCACCCGGGGACTATTTTTCTCAACACGATTTTCCATTTTTGTTTTGACCCTTTGAGGTAGGGCCAGACCTGGTGCCCTTGGGACGAGCCGCCTGCTCGCCATGCATCCCAAGGCCGGGCACCAGAACCAAAGATTAGGGGCCGTATAAGCCCATCCATCAGCATTCATCCATCACACATTCACAAGCCTTTCATTCTACGGGCTGTTCCCCCAGCCCGGACCGAGACCCCAAAACGAGGTCAAGGTCCCCCTCCCCGTGACTGACTGCACCGGAAAAGCCGGTGGGCGATGGGGTCGTCACGTCCCGACGCCGGAACCAGTTATCATAACTACCGTAACAACGTCCAACGTTATCAATGTAATAGATCTTTGAGTTTTTGTAGCGTTTGATTCTAAAGAGTGGTAATTCGTATAACTTTCCTTCATAATAGAGTTCAATTGGGAGTACGGTAATAAAATTTTTGTCATCTCCTCCACAGTAGGACCTTATTTGTTTTGCCACGACATCGATCGCTTCACGAGATTTCCCTTCGTAAAAAACGAGTTCTCCTCTTGATGCTTTTTCTCTTTCATACTTTGTCCACTTGTTAGGGTCGCTGGTCGGCAGGCCCATAACAATACCTATCGTGTTCAAAAACTCACTACCTCCAATGAGCTGCGGTTCGTCTCCCTTACATTCTCCACCTCTGTGTACATATTTAGTAATGTTGGTTCTAGCTTTACTTTTCCACTCACGTTCGCTAATTTCCATTGTAAGTGAAAAAAATGGCTCCTGTTATTCTCTAAATATATGTACAGCAATGTTGTTCGGCTATCGAATTAGTACCACCACCAATGACTTTGAGGTGCGTCAGAATTATTGTCTCCAACTAAAAAGTCAGGGCGATGCCCCGTATCTCTCCAAATTCTCAAACAGCGATCTAATTCATCGAGTTCTCCAAATTCTTCGAGGTCTTTTAATATTCTGTCAAAGTTCCTATCGATGTTAACGAAGCCTCTTAAAAGCACTTCTATTCCAGATCGTGTTCTACAAATGACACCAGCAGGCTGAGTCACCTCTAAATCAATTCTAATATCTGGGTAGACGCTGATGAAGGTTTGTAGCCAGTTGCTGTCCGAAGTGACCCCTACTATGATCTCTTTTGTTTCTGTCAGAGTCTTCAAGGTGTCGTACTGCCAGCGACAAGCGACTCCGAGATGAAACAATTCCGCGAACACCTGCTCTCCTGATGTGATCTAGCCCGTCACCTTTTTTCCGTCAACTTCCTTTGGATTTTTATTAAAAGCCGTGAGACAAATACTTATATTCTTTAAATGTCGTCTGATCATGTCAGACGCCATCACCTGAAAAAAAAGTCTTTAATTCAATAATCAATTCAGTAAACATATTTATCATGACTTGCTGGCGGGAATAGTACAAAAACGGTTACACCCAAAAGAAAAAGACTACAAACCGGTAACTAAAAAGTAAAAATTAGTGTACTCACAAAATAATAGTTATTTTGATTCAGATAATCAGAAACTATCTAATAATAGTTTTTTTTATAATTTACAGTTATTGCCATGTAAGACAACAGCTAGGGATAGGTATTATCAATTTATTTATAATATTCTTTAAATTATTATAAGTAACCGGAATAATTTTAGAATTAAGTACTAACTATTATATGGATTATCTTATTAGTACTTTATTTTATTTTTACACATCTTTAGGACATTTTTTATATCAGTGGTTACTATATATGAAGTTGTATTAAGTGGTCTTTGATTACTAGTTCTCATTGACTATTAGTTCGAGACAGTAGTTAGGTACATAATTTCTAAATAGTGGCTTTGATGGTGAATAGGCATATTGTTATATTTTTCTAATATTACAGTTAGTTGATACTTATTATTGTACTTATTTTTGATATGATTAACAATAATAATAATAATATATATTTTTTTATTTTTTATATTTATTTATTTTAATAACAATAACAATAATAATAATAATAATAGTTTCTTAAATCCGAATATTGATATTGCATTATTTAACTTTTGAACCAAAAAAAACCAATCGAGTGATACAACAAATTTGTATCACTCGATTGCTTTTTTAATATAATTTGACTTTAATTGCTATAATCAGAAGTGGGATTTGCCTACATACCCACAAATCAAATTAGACTCGTTTTAAGTAACAGCTGATGATTCTGATGACAAAATGTCACTCCGTAATAAAACAAAGCGTAAGCGTAGCAAACCTTCGCGTTCACGATCTCGTTCTCGCAGCAATCGAGGATATCCTTATAATAAGCATGAGGGTTAGTGAAAGCATTAATTTGTTACGGTGGGTTCTTGAAACATTAACTGAAGCTGGCTTATCGATAAATCTACGAAAGTGCTCGTTTTTATCATATCATAAGTCATGGTCAGGTTAGGCCGAGCCGTCGGAAGATTGAAGCCTTGGTTCATGCGCCCATACCAAAACACGTAAAACAGATTAGAAAATTTTTGGGTCTGGCTGGTTATTTTCCCCGATATATCAAAAACTTTGCAACAAAAACTGCAAGTATCTCTCGTCAGACCAAGAACGATGTAAAATTTGTTTGAGATAATGAACAAGAACAAGACCAATTAAGGATTTCATAAAAATTTTAACTAACGAGCCCATACTTGCTATTTTTGACCCTAAACTTGTAACTGAACTGCATACAGACGCGAGCCGCTTTAATGCAATACATGGTGACGATAGCAAACGGGTGGTTGCTTATTTTAGTAAAGTCACACAAAGCGTAGTACAAAAGTACAAATACCACTCGTATGATTTGGAGACGCTAGCGGTGGTCAAGGCATTGCAACATTTTAGGCATTACCTGATCGGCATTAAATTCAAAAGTGTAACTCATTGGAATCCATTGAAGTCTACTGAGCACGAAAAGGATCTCTGGCCACGCGTCGCGCACTGGTGGATTTACTTACAAGATTATAATTTCTCAATTGAATACAGAAAGGTGTTATGATATTTTACGCAGACTAAGTGAGTAGGAATCCACCAGCGAAGCAAGACAACAATATTGAGAAGCCATTGAATTGGGCTCAGATTGCACAGGTAGCTGATAATGAAACCCAGGAACTGCTTCAAAAGCTCAGAGAAGGGTCCTTGACACACGACGTTATGTGTACGAAAAGGACCTACTTTACTACCGTTACTCGCCGGTTGGTGAAGAGTCAAGGCTGCTATGTTTTATACCAAAAGGTTACAGACTTAGCCTTTTGCATATATTCCTTGATGAACATGAGCTCCTATATGAGCTGAGAGAACATTCTCAAACATTTTTGGTTTCCCGGCTTTAAAAAATTTGTTTATAAATATACGTCCCACTGCCTGGTTTGTTTGTCAAAAACAGGGTTCCGAGAGCCCCTTGTCAGCCTATCACGTCACGGGTAAAGCCTGATGAACCTTTCAGCACAATTCATGTAGATGTATTAGAATCTTTGCTCCATTCAAATGGTTTCAAGTTTGTTTTAGAAATAGTAGATGCCTTTACTAAATTTTGTCTCCTTTATGCACTGTACCGCCAAGACAATAATGAATTGAAACGTGTATTTGAAAATGCAATATCACTTTTTGGTGTACATAAATTATTAATTTTTGACCGTGGACGTGTGTTTCAGGCTTCCAGCTTTACAGAAATGGGTACAGGAAATGTGTTGCGATATTCGTTATGATACCTCTGAAATGCACCGCGCAAACGGTCAAGTGGAGAGATATTTGCGAACTGCCTTAAACCTCATTCGTGTTGAGAGTACCAATAAAACCACCACCAGGCCGGATGCGCTATGCAGAATTCAGTTTGCATTGAATATAACAAAACAGAAAACTACTCAGTCTTCAGCTTTAAATTTGTTGATTCAATCCAACGCGACTACTCCCGTTATCCGAGCACTGATTCGCGATGTAGCGATCGAACATGGACAACCAAATCGTGGGGAATGGCGGGAGATATCCAGAAATATAGTCAAGAACCTGTTGAAAGAAAATCAAAACAAACAGGACACCTATGTAAACCGTCATCGGCGCACTCCTAGAACTTTCCAGGTTAACGATTATGTATTGGTCACAAAATACTCTAAGTCCATCGAAAAACTGGACTCAGGGATGAGAAGCCCTTATCGAGTGATTGCGGTGCTTCCAAGTGACCGCTATGAGCTAAAATTATTGGGTGGTACTCGAGGAAAAACTGCGCAAGCACAGGCCCAGTATATGGTACCGTGGAAGGGGGCGGGGTGTGCCGAGAGTTGTGCGACTTTTTTTGAAAGTGAGTACTTAGCATTGTCAGTTGTTGTGCAACAAAATGTCTTGTGTTACGGCTTTTAAGCACATTGCAAAATGTATAGATGTATAATATTCATATACAAGGATATGCTTAGACATGAAAGACCAGCGAGCTGAGGGAGTGACCCGGGAGCAATCCTGGAAAGCATGCCATGTGATGTATTGCCGTCTCCTCTGCAGACACATATTGACGTGTGAGGTTTTGAACCTGGCAGACACGCTATGCGTGTATGGGCTCTAGCCCGGCAGACACGTTGTTACACGTGTGGACTACGGTCCGGCAGATATATCAAGTGATACGTGTAGGATGTGATGTATGGGAATACGATTATGTGATAAAATGGAGACGATTGTATCAGATCCTCAGAAATGACCGCAGAATCTTTTATACCTGTATGAACCAATGAAAGAGGGCCTTAATAGCGCGAAGTATGAAAATATAGGCAATAAGTAGCGAATAGCAAGTTAAACAGATAACAATTTTTAGGCTCAGAAGACGCGTACGATGACACTGAGATTGCAGAACCATTATCAGTGTCGGTAAACTCCTCGCCTGCCTCTGAGAATGTTCCCGGCGCGTGTTAGGATAATTAGGGATTATTTGATGCATTTAGCATTTGCAAACCTCACCTCACAAATATTATAAAAGTGAAGTATTTCGAGAGATAAGTCATTTCCTGGTTGGCTTTCGTATGCAACGGTTCTCGTTGTGAGGTGTCGTCGCTATTTGCAGTGAGTAGTTTTCAGTGTACCCACATGTGTGACCAATGACTGTTTCTTAATTACGAATATTGATATTGCTAGAAACTAACATTTTCTATCGGCCGCTGCTAGCGGCTGGCGCCGCGTCCCAGCCAAGTCGAGAGGCACCGCTTCCTTAAAACTACTCGAATAAAAAAAAGTCATAGAAACTGTACAATGAAAAGAGACTATTTAATTTGTTGGTATACTGTTCTAATTTTTTTTTTTTGCCAATTTGTTCTTATTGTCTTTCTAAACTCGAGTGAACAATTTTTTATTAGCTGATGAGTGAATTTATTAACGAATTAATGAAAGATTATAGTTGTGAGCTCTGTACTGGTGATATCAGTTTAACGAAATTAATTACGACGACATTTTCAACGGTCGTTTGAATTTTGAATTTGTCGTTGTCGTTTGATGATAAGATTAAAATAATTACTAAGGAAATGCGTGTGACAAGTTTAGATTTAACTAAAAAATAAATAATAGTTTAAAAAAAACTAAAAAACACGCTTTTTATAGAAAACCGAACTAAAAAATTGAAAATAAATTAAAAAAAAAATTAAATTAAAAAAATAGTTTAAAAATTTCAATAAATATAAATTAATAATAGTGTGAATAAAAAAAATATATTTTATTTTAAAAAAAGCAAAGGTGCATGGTGTCAATAGTTATAAATATTTTATTGACAGATATGAGTAGAGCGATTATCATTTCGATAATATCTTAAAAAGCACCCCACGCTTTTTTAAAATAAAATACATTTTTTTTATTCACACTATTATTAATTTATATTTATTGAAATTTTTAACACTATTTTTTTTATTTAAATTTGTTAAAATTTATTTTCTATTTTTTAGTTCGGTTTTCTATAAAAAGCGTGTTTTTTTAAACTATTATTTATTTTCTACTTTTTAGTTTGGTTTATTTAATAGCTTGTTTTTTAAATTTTAATTAAGTTTCTTACTTTATCGACTATAGATGAAAATTATATAAATTAACAAAAATCATATTTTGCAAATTGAAAAATGGAATAATTTTATCAAATTAGTGTATTGTCATCGGTCCTCGATAAGTCTACAAAGTTTGAACGAAATCTGGCCGTGTAAAGTGGGTCAAAATCGTGCCGTAAGAAGTTGGTTACAAACAAACATACAAACATACATGTGAAGGAAATAAAAAGGCAATGTTACTCGTTTTAATAAAAAGGATTATGATAGTCTTAATTATCTAGCAGGTTGTGTACACACAAAAAAGTTATTTTGTTTTCCTTGTTTGTTGTTTTCAAATAATAATAATAATAAGAATGTTGGGATCTCCACTGGATATTCCGATTTAAATAACTTTTACAAAGCGGTGATAAACAGATCGTAATCGTTTTAAGGTACATTCGTGTCTCAGAGGTGGTTGAGAGATTCATAAAATATATAGATGTTAGTTCTGATGGGACTGCTGTAACTTTATGAGCGAATATTTACAAGTTTAAATGAAACCAATATTTCCGGATTACTAAGTGTATTTTATTATTTTAAAAAACTACATATTCCCGACATTTCGGTTATTTTACAGAAACCTTGATCACGGCAGACATATCGTCTGCCCGTTAAAAATAATAAAATACGCGTAATCAGAAAATATTTGTTTCATTTAAATAATTACTCGCGAAAGCCTTAGATCCTATTATTATCAATATCTTAAAGGAGGAAACTATGATAAAAATTATTTTTTTCTAGACATATTCTGCTTACCCTACCACAAATCTCTGTGCACCCTGCTGTATATCGAATGTGGAGACGAAAAATGATACTAGTAGACGTCTCGAAAACAACAAGAGAACAGAATCAAAACTATTGAAATGTAAAACTGGAACTTCTGGAACCATTTGGATGAAATTTTGGCTTGGAGATAATCTGAAAATCCAGCTGAGAGGTTATTTAACAATTTCCATATTAGCCACAATTTTCAAATGTTCCCCTCTCTTTCTCTCAGATGACATCAACGTCTTCTGGTGTTCTTAGGAAAATAACAAACATCCTTAGGATAACTCCTTTAGAAGAAAAAAGGATCATTATACACAAATATATAAATGTATGAATAAAAATATATATGAATCGAATAAACTATTACTTTTTGGAAGTCATTTCAAAAAAGTAAAAACATTTTTGAAAAGGGCATTTAAAAAAACATTCATGTTTTATTTATTAATTGCATCACCAAATATTATTGTTCATTTATATTAATGTTCTAACCTAAGATGCACCGTGCATGAGATAACTGGACTGGACTGGACCCTGGTTCGTGTCTCACTTTAATATAGGGGCATCAAAAGCAGACTAATCATATTAATTCAGTCTATTATCATCACTGCATCAGTAATATCAATCAAATCAACTATTAACTAACCTAACACTTCAAAAACTAAAAAAACATATTCAACCTCAGGACAAGTCGTCTCTTCAGACTGAATTCTATAACCAATCATCCTCTTTAATAATAAACGGAAACATAACACACGTGCCACAACCAACACACGCTTCTAACATTTTCTCAGAACATGTATTCCATTAAATCTATTTTGAGAGTTTGTATAAGTGAGCTGCTGAGACTAACATCAACATATCGCCTGCACTGATTTCAAATGAAGCACAAGATTCAACCAAGGCTAAATAATAGTTCCTCATTACATAGCACTTTACATATTTATGGTAAATAGTATTGGTAAAATCCCTACCTATCAGAATTTTCAATGTAATGTGATCTTAACATATAATCAGGTAATTCTGTTAACCAAGGAGCCATGCACAGAGCTTTGTATTTACTATAAGTAACTGTAACTTGAAGTATTAATAAATAATCAAAGGCTTAATATTTCTTATCCTTTAATGACATTCTTTTCAAAATACTCAGTTCATTTCTCCAGACAGCTTTTTACCCATCATTCCAGCTTTCTACCCATCTATTGATTCATCCACACAAATGCTCAATGTGACTTATTTGAATTTTGTATGAAGAATACGAAAAATGGAGATCTAAATGAAAACAAAACTACATACACAACTACTGGGAGGCGCTAGTTGAGATTTGATTGTGGGTGCATGAAACTGGTAGTTCTGTACTAATTGTGATTTTCAAAATATCCATAACTTAAAATCTCACACATTATTGTCTTAGTCGTATATTAATATTTTATTTCCTAAACAGTAATATGTATTACCAATCTATATAATTTTTCTCACCTCAATTCTACTTCATTTCCTGCACAACACATATACTTCAATATGTAAGTGAATTTCAAAATAAAGTAAAGGTATTATGGTTATGCCTGTCTATATGTATAATACGGAAAACCTTATCTTATTTCAAAGTAAATTTCCCAGTAATAAAATGATAAGAAATATTGTGAAGTATAGTTATTCACACTTTGTATTAGGTATTAACTTGGTGTACTCACATTATAAACTACATATTAATATCCGCTTGATACTTTCGAGTCACTTTCTTAAATAAAATATCAGCATTATAAAGCAGAATCTAATAACGGTACTGGTTGTGTGTTGGATATACAAGTAATGACTCAGATTCCAAACGTGACTGAGGGATATTGTGTACAGAACACACACTACAGTCTAGACTCTAGAACAGTCACATCAAAACATGTATAGTTTATGTATATAACTTTTATAAGCATAATATGTTATATTAAGATAACAAGACAGACTATACTATAACCAGGAAATGTAATACAATTAATTACATTTAGGCATAATAATTATAAATATAAATATATAGATATACAATAAATAGTACATACTGTTCTTGTTATGCGGCTTCTCTCCAAACTCAATATAGTTTGGTATATAAACTGAAAACAATAGGTTGAGGTTACGATTTAGACTACTGTTTTGATAATTTTATAAGCCTTTCCACATACGAAGACTCCCTTCCAACTAACAACATAAATAATAATCTAAATATTAATAATTAATGGTTAATTTTTTTATATAATATGGCCTTCATCCGTGCAAAGACGTGAACAGTATATTCTGCCAGTATCATGTAGAATGGAGGAGACACGATCCGGGATTGATTTTTGAATAAAATAAAATTTAAGTCTCGACTCAAGTCCCAGCTAGGAACTACATAATATGTTGATATGGTTAATATTTTTAAGATTAGTGTTGAATGTTGACAGTTGTCAAACTTACCGACAACAGATTATCGAGATTCGAAAGTCACAGATTCAGATTTTAGAATGAATGTCGTGCCCAAGTATGTGAGGATAGATCATATAATATTATGATATAATTATGTTATATTGTAGAAATGCCAGTAATTTAACAAGAGATAAAAAAAGGTCCAGCTACTAAAATAGTGTTACAAAAGCTGCATTTAGTCACGCTATCGGAGAAGGATGATCCGAGAGGATTTCACAAATTTTTATTAAAAAGTAATTGCATATAAGAACAGAGGGGTCTCATCCTGAAAGGCCTTGAACAACGCCCTCGGTGCATATGCAATACCAGTGCGTATCAAAACCAGTCAGGCTAAACAGCGTCGAAGAACGGAAACTTACAGACCATCGATTACACTGACAACAGAGGAGGGATTCTGCACAGATCAAGATATACTTTCAGATCGCTTTTGCAACGACACTAATTGTTATTACAAAAATGATCCTATACATAACATGCATAATATGTGAATCGAACATATAACATCTCATTTAGCTTTGGATACATTTTTTACGATTTATTTTACTAATGACTTTCATTTGCTGTGCTTGGCTACAAAATAATACAAATTCACAGGCAATAATCTCGTTTTTTGGAGATATATACTTTCGAGGATATAAAACGTGATGATTTTGTATGAATAACTAACTGTCGAAAAGAGAATCCTCGTTGTTTTAAATATTTATTTTAGTATAACCGTTAACAAAATCTATCCATTCACCCCCGAGATTACTTATCCTTACCACCTGTTACAAACGTTAAACTACAAACGAAACGGATCCAGATTGTCACAAACGTATGTTGATACAATGATACTATCATGTGGGTAGATTTCCGAGAGAAAAACTGTAAAAAGCTCTTCGTGTAGTTTAATGATATAAAATTTAGCATTACAATTTTCTCTTATAAGTATAATGTTGTAATGACAACTATTAAAAAAGACATGACTGTATATGTATGTATGTGTAAAATTAATTTTAACCTTCTGTTGAAAATACATGTATCAACCTAAATATACTTATATAAACAGTGTTTTATTATTTAAGTTATGAGATTTATTTTGATGACTGGAGAACAACAGAAAGTAAAATTATTAAAAATTATTTTGTGATAATATGCCAGTACCTGCCCTTAATCCAATAATGAATTGGTACGAAGGGTCCCTACATTGTCCCTTGACACTGTTTACTTCCATATATGCTGTAAATTGGAACTAGTTTCTGCACATAACGAATCTAATAATTTAAGAAGTGACAATGTAATATGAACTCTATATCATTATTATTATCAAAGTTCATTTGATATGAAAAGTTTGTCTTCCAAGCTAGTTATCATGGCCGTCCTTACCTGTTTCAAAAACTAAGCCGCTCATCCTTCAGTTATACTTAATTTGAGTGAATGGAATTGAGGATTATAGTCTATACCTAAATCATGAAAAAATCTGGACAAAGTGTATACCACGGCGGTGTTAATCTCAAAGTACATATAGTTTCACACAATCGTTTAAATTATAACACAATGTACTCAATAACTTTTTTCCCCGTGGATCCTTTTCCATTCATATTCTCTGTCCGATTACCGAATATATTATGAAGCAAATTAAATAAAAGAAACACATCATTCACCAATAACGTGTACACCATACATTAAAATAAACACCACACACCCTACGCACTTTTCATAAAACAAAAAATACCTACATTGATAGATTATTACTACATTTATACACAAACATCATTTTATACAATTTGTGATTTTTTTAATTAACAAAAGCCCCATCTATTGAAAAGTAACAGAAACATTATTGTCCTGTCGCTACTAGCGCCGCCTTTAGCCATTATTGTCTATAAAATTCTCCATAAAACTCTTGTTGTACGTAGAACATAGTTGTATGTGTGTGTAAAAGCCTGTGCATGTATTGTGGTTTAAGAAGTCTCAAGTCTCAAATCTGTAAAACTGTATCGTTGATTGTAAAGAGACTATTTATTTTGTCCTGCTTACGGTTAAATAATTTTCATCGCTACTTTATTTTAAGTGAATTAGTTGAACTTATATAGGTAGTGATTTTATTAAGGAATTATAAAAATTGGATCTGCGAGAACTGAGTTCTGTGGTGAAGACGATTGTTTAAATAAATTAGATGTACAGAATTACGTTATACCTACCCTACCTCAAATATCTGTTCACGCCCCAGGGGCCCAGACACACACAGATGCCTTAAAAATGTAATATATGTAAGATTTGTATTGTTTTTGGTATACTTAGTGACATTAGTTCAGGTTGGGTAACGGCTCAGTAAGTATGACTCACTCGCCAGCTCACCAGCTGACCCGAAGAGGACATTCGTATTTTCTGTAAAAGGTTTCAATTCTCCAATGTAATACTTTCTTTGCTTCTTACCAGGGGTTTTTAACTGTGACGTACATACTATATGTACCCCCCCCCCCCCAGATGTCTGGAGCCGACGTTCGCGACGTTTGTGACCTAGATATTCATAACTTTAAATATCGTTTCATGAGTTTCATATTAATTCTGTCGTCTTCGCTGTGACACGTAGCAACTCATGTGACTTGCTTCGTATTTAAGCAATTGTTTAGTGTCTAATTTCGTATTTAGGCAAAAAGTATTTCTCGGCCTCTATAACATAATTCATGACAGTCGATACAAAGAAAATACAACTTAGTATGTAAAGGTCAGATAACATACTTCAATAATATTTTTTAAGATTTTCACGAAGTCACATTTTAATAAAAGAAAAATAACCTCAGAACACGCACAGACGGAGGTTCAAGTTCAAACGGAGGTTTGCATTAAATATATTTCTACCGAACTGCAATTCGTTTATAAAATTAAACAGCATTTTTTAAGTATTTCTATAAAAACAACAATTGAAATAAGTAGGAAATTTTGTTTTGGAATTAAAAGTTTGTTGTTGTCAATCAAATGTCATTGATATATCCAATTAAGTAATGACAAACGGAATTCTTATCGCTAAAGGCAAGCGGAGGCCACGTTAAGTGTTAACACTTTCTTTGATTATTTTTAGTGTTTAATGAAAATACAGATATTAATAAACAAATGAATACTTTCGGTTACGACGATGAGTCGTATAACTTTTAAGTTAACAAAAACATTACACATTAAACTTCACTGTTGGAGGGACACTTCGGCGAGTGTTCTCTTCCAGTTGCGTAGGACCTCATCCCGGTCGAGAGCTCCGCAAGCTCTCGTCAGGGCTCCGAGGAGTCCACAGCGCGACACGCTGAGCTCAGCGAGCTTGGCCCCTCCGCCGGCGCGAGGGCTGACCGAGGTCTCCGTGTGAGTGTCCTCGCAGATCCGCGGCCAGGGCAACAGCGGCACCCGGGAGCAGCGCTCGTCCCTCACCAGCACGCGATGCTCGCGACCGGCGCTCGGGTCGAGCGGAGTCTGGGTGTGGTCAAGCTGCAGGCGACCCTCACAACGCGTGCCACACTCGTAGGACACAGTGTACCGCCACCACGTCAGGTTGCTCTGCTCCTCTACGACTTGCCACGGACCGCTGCTGAAAGGTGGACTGTTGTGATGACGCATATGACAGTAATATAACGGCACGAGAACATTACACCCGATACTCACATGTGCGTGTAGACGTTTGGGTAGTTGGTGAAGTCTGCGAGAAAGTGCGCGAGTCTGTCGGGGTGATGGTGAGGGAAGTCCGCCTCCAGTTGTGATGTGAAGGAGGGTCGCGTCAGGAGCAGGCCCGCCGCCGACAGGAGCAGGGTCATACGGAATGCCCTCCGCCACCACCAGCGCCCGCCCCTTGGAGACATGTTGCTAAAATAAAACAATGATGAGACACCTCGGATCAATTTTAGTTTTTGTAATCAAACAAAAGAAGCCTCGCCGGAACTCAGATTCAGAATAATAAAACTGGCGTCTTAGTGAGAAAACAAGTAACCTATTTATAATGATGTTTAAGAAACATACACAGGGATAAGAAATGGTAAGCAATATGTTAAAGGCAGAGTCCACAATAATATTACTACTTGTGAAATTAATAATTTAAGTGTATTGAATTAATATAATATACCAATTTAGAATTTTGGGAGAATTGATTGTATAAATAAAACAGATCATAAATAATACTAACCTTAAATGGCAAAACAGAGAAGTTCTCGAGAGTAAATGCAGTTGTCTGTTAAATCACTCAACACAGCACTGACAGATAGCGTCGTGTTCGAGCCAGTTAATAATTAAAAACAACGAACTTTAGATGTCGGTCCACATCAGTGTCGGCGCCGCGATAAACGAGACCATCGCCTGTTCCTTCCTGTTCCTGTTTCAGTCGGTCGGTCGGTCGGACGCCTCGCGTTACTACTTACTGTTTCTATATTTAGACAAATAACATGTGTTCAAGTTCAGGAACTAAACACAAATGCCACTCTGAACGCTCCAGTCTCCTCTATGGATAAAATATGGTCAGCGGCGATAGCTATTTTGTTGATTTTTGTTTCTTAAAGATTTAAATTCAGAGTGAATTGTTTATAGTTCTTGATTGAAACGATGTTGCTTTTATTTCACAAGATGTGTAGATACAAAGTTCGAAGTCTTCACATTCATGTCAGTTGCGGCCAGAGGACGCTAGAACTGCTTGTTAATCTGCACATTTATTAGTTTTGACAGTAACATTAAGAGCCGTATGAAACATTTTGTTCCGTTCTCCGGAGTTCCCTAGCCTACAGCAGGCTGTCACTGACAAGGTGTTTTGTTTGAAAATATTTGGGAATTTATTGCTATTCTACTCATAATCTATAACTGTCCAATGCATTTATTTTTTTATTTTCATCAGTCTTTTCGTCGTCTTCTTTCAGATTATTGTGTGCGATCATGGACGCTTTTTTTTTTTATAAAGTGTATCTGATTAAAAATGTTAGTTAAAAGTACCTACCTGGGTATGCAAAAATTAAGGGAATGTTCCAGCTGTGTGTACACTATTACTATAACTTTTGTTCCATTCAAACGTTGCAGGTAGGTTCATAATCTTATAGACCAGCTGTTATATTTGTCGATTGCGAGGTTCATGTAAATATCTATTTGTAAGTGTATTTTTAGTTTGTTAAGTGTCGTTCATATATTACCATGAAGCGGCTACAGTTTGTGTATTCTGTTGATTAGAGAAATAAGATCCAGAAACAGCGATCGCTTAAGGGAATATTATTAATTAATATCTGTTACATTTCCAGAAATAGTATAATGTAATAAACATTAATTAAATTTCTGCTTCAAACATTTTATACTTGTTAAAGAACTTGTCTTTTGCGTGTTATTAAATCAAGAGTAACAAAAAAGTTATTCCAAAATCCATTCGGGGGACACCACGACACCATCCACGGTATCTACTGCTTCATCATAATAGATTTCAATTTTCGTTTTATTTATAAACCATATTTATAAAATGTGCATTTTATCGCTTTGCTATCTTTGTAAGGGAGATCTTTGGAGTTTTGGGGAGGGACTGTAGACTTTTAAAATGATATCAGCAAGGAAACAAAAGAATACCGTGACGGACCGCGATGTTCTTACTTGACAGTGAAGGAGAACTCGGGAGCTCCGAAGTGAGCGGAGCGACGACAGAGAGAGAGAACTAATGGCGTTTGGCAGTGCAATCGACGGGCTCCTAATAAAACTACTCAGAGCACTTGTGAAGGAGTTCCTAAAGGATCACACAAAGGAGCTCACCGACCCATCTAGCTACCAGTATTTAAATGGACTATAATCTTTATAAGCCTCAAAATACTACCTACATCAAAATTTATATTCAATATTGATCGCTCTTTATAATGGCCAATCTTTTATATTAAAGTTTTATGCAAATATCCAGTGACCGGGTGTATTACACCGTCACCCAAGCTTTCGAAAGCGATGATCTACAGGCGAAGAGTACTCACGCTATCACAGGACACACATAGGGAAGTAAACTCTAAGACCTCGAAGAACATTCATCAAACACAAGACTCGAGGGTCGCCGACACAGACAACCTCCCAACAAAGAAATATGAACAAGTCAGGTTCATACAGTTGAAAAACAGGGATACAGAGTCGCCTCCAGGCGACACGTGCCCACCGGCCACCAGCTCGGTGAGGGTTGTAGGTAATGACTGGTACTTATTACTCTTACTGTTATTTATTGTATATCAGAATATAAAATATACGGAATGGTCTTAGACATAATTCATGAATGTTGTTGTTTTTTGAACTGTAACAAATAAAATGTATTTTATTTTAAAAAAAAGCGTGGGGCGCTTTTTAAGATATTATCGGAATGATAATCACTCTACTCATATCTGTCAATAAAATATTTATAACTATTGACACCATGCACCTCACGCTTTTTTTTAAATAAAATACATTTTTTTTATTCACACTAATATTAATTTATATTTACTGACATTTTTAACACTATTTTCTTAATTTAAATTTATTAAAATTTATTTTCTATTTTTTAGTTCGGTTTTCATTTGGTATTGGTTTTTTATTTGGTAACCTACTGTAGTATATGGAATTCATTTGTCAATTGTTTTTTTGAATTGGCGGCAAATCTAAAACTCTCGTTACACGTGAAAATGACCCTAAAAAAATTACGGTCAATGATTTAATGACTTTCGTTGTGTCCTCACTCAGCAACAACGATAGGCTGCCATTAGGATTTCGTTATGAAGCTCTATCTCAACCACTATTTAAAATTGGTTTAACGAGTTTTAGCGTGGACGTAGCAATCTCCGTGAAGATCCGCGAGAGATGTCCTTTACGACTACGACTAATGACGATGACATCAATGCTGTGCGACACATGATAGAGGTGGATAAGAGAGTGGCCTACCAGCAGCCACGGGCAAGCCTAGGCAATGGTATAAGTCGAGTTTAAAAAAATTTTCACGGACATTTAGGCTACAGCAAACTTTGCACCAGATGGACTCCCCACACCTTAAGCGACGACCAGAAACACCTTTGCATGGACATGTGTCGCGAAATGCTGGATGAGCGCAAGCGCGGAGACTCAAATGATGTGTCCGCCGTCGTCACCGGTCACGGGAGCTGGATGTATCACTACGAACCCAATAACATTGTTGACATCGACTCGACACCCGTCGGACACCGGCTGTCTCCGGCTACTGACGACGACAGGTGATTAAAATACTCAACACCCTCAGCGGACACTCGAGATGGATCACGTCACCTAGATGGAGAGTGGACTGCGAAACAGAGTGGACTCCGTACGACAGCCTCGAGGGACGCCGGACCGCGACCGGTCGCGGGCTGCGGAAGTGGTGTTTTAATTTTATACATATCTTATAAATGAAGGAGCCCCGAGCCGCGACTGAGTTGGTCCTTTGAGAAAGATAACGATGTGAATAAAACCCTGGAGCGTTCCCTGGACCCTTGAAACCACTCTAAGGGAGTGTGCGGGAGGCTCGGCCGGGAGGCCGGTCGGGATTGTGACTGAAACTCAACATTACTTCCGAGGTTTTTACTTAATTTATCTTAAACATATTATTTTGTTACATCGCTTGTTCGTCTCCCGCCCGACTCCGCACACGACGCCGTCTCGGGCGATGTGCCGCCATATTGTTTTCTCTCTGGGTCTGATCGCTCTGTCTCCGGATTCTCGTTCAATAAGCTCATATTTAATTCACACAGCGACGGTCACATCGCGACCTCAGGCTCCGCGCGTCGACGCGAGCGGCTCTGTCGGCGGACACTCGTACAATACATTCTGACGAGGAGTTCAGTCGCAGTATAAAATTACATTATCATGACATAAATTGACACCGGCTTCAGGACACTTACGTCTCTAGAGTACACTTACAAAAATAAATACATCCGCGCACCCTCCGCCCTCGGCCGCCCGCGCGAGGGAGGCAACAGGAATCAACATTTCCGATTTACAAATCCGAATAAAACACCGCCACCACACTGCACACGCCTCCCGCGGCCGCCCCGAGCGGGTCCGGGCGACTGCTACCGCCGTCTCCTTCTGCCCTTCCTGTATCCCTTCCCGTACCAGCCTCCGTCGTCCAGGGTCCGGTCCGGGGCGGGCGGAGGCTCGTCCTCGCCGTCCGGTCCGCAGCACGCGCACAGGTAGCGGCGTCCTCGCTCGCGGCGCCACGCCCGGCGCTCCGGCGGTGTGCAGCGGGTCGCGCCGTACCACAGGCAGCGGCGGGACGAGTAGCGCCGCGCGCACCAGCCGCACTCGGCGGGCGGCGGGGCGGACGGAGGGGCGGGCGGCGGCGGCGGCGGGAGAGGGAGCGGAGGTGGCGGGGCGGGCGGAGGACGCGGCGGCCGTGGACCCGCGGCCGGGGCGATGATGGTGTGGAGACCGGGGTAGAGTTGCGCGCGACACACGAGCACGGCGCGGCGGATGATGGCGGCCGCCAGCGAGGCGCTCGCCTCCTCGTCCCGCCGCTCTTCGTCCTTCAGCCGCCGCATCTTGTCTCCGTAGGGTCCGAGCCGCGGGGACAGCTCCAGCAACCTCCTGAGCCGGTCGCCGAAGTCCCAGGCGCCGTCCGTGGCCGCCCCGTCCGGGTCCTCTTTCTCCGTCTTGAGCGGTGGACGACCCTCGAGCTTGATCTCGGTCTCCCCGTCCGGCAGGAGCCCGCAGCTCCGCCGGCCGTTGGTGAGGGTCCCGAAGCCGTTGACCGCGAGGACGGAGCCCTGCGGCCTCACCATCCTGAACCTGCGGAGCGCCTCGGTGGCGGCCCGGGCGGCGGCCGGCGGCGGCTCCAGCGGCGCGTGCTCCGCGCGGAGCAGGATCGTGGTCTCCCCGGACTGGAGGCTGACCTGCACAGAGTCAGAGATCTAGATGAATAAAGTTACAAATTTCTCATTCGGCGAAATGAAGCGTCGCGAGACCGAGGTCGCTATGAAGTAACCTGAAAGGATCGCAGCGACGGCTTGACGTCCTCCGGGGGCGGCGGCGGGGAAGACGGGGGAGGCTGGGGAGGCTGGGGAGCCGGCGGGGAGGGGCAGGCGGCAGAGGAGCGCGAGGCGAGGCGGCACAGCGGTAATTCATCGTCCGAGTCGGTGGCTGAGGCAGAAGACAGGGAGTAGTAGGAGGTGTCGGAGTCGTCCTCGGCCGAGGAGCGAGGGATGGACAGCAGCGGGCGGCGGGTCGTGTGAGCCTCGGGTGGGGCGAGGGGCTCGGCGTGCGCGAGGAGAGGGTCCGCCCGCTCGCAGTACCGAGGCACCCGGAGACGGAGCCGGCGCGCCACCTGGGCCATCACCGCGTCGCAGCGCGCGTTGATCTTGAGAGCCGCGACTCCGTCCTTGGGCGTCCACTGCAGGTTGACTATGTAGAGCGCCGGCCGCTGGTGGGGAGCGCTCTGCATGCGCCAGAGTCGCGGGTAACGTCGCAGCACCTTGAGGCTGGAGCCCAGACACAGCACCACGTCCGCGGCCGCCGCGTGCCTGAGCGCCCCGGACCAGTTGAGAGGCCAGGAGGCTCGGCCTCGCTCCCCGAAGTGAACGATGGTATCCCTCAGCTCGCGACCGCAGTCGTGGCATAGTCTTCGGGTGGCGTGCGCGTGTCTCGCCGTGCGCTCGGTGGTGTCGAAGGCGCGCAGGTAGACCCGGCGGCAGGCGGCGCAGCGCTCCGCGAACATGTCTCCGTGGAGCTCGGCGAGCGCCCGGCGCGGCAGGCCGGCGCGCACGTGCAGGCCGTCACAGTTCTGGGACACCACGAACTTGAGCGAGCCACGCGCCCACAGAGCCGTCAACGCCATATGAGTGAAGGTGGGCTGCGCGCGAGAGACCTCCACTCGCCTGAGGATCGGCGGGACAGAGCTCATCAATACGACAGTTAGACTCGAAACGAATGAGCAGTATAGTGAGTGACACCAACCCTACAGTCTCCCCGCGCTGGAGTCTGGTCCACACTCCTCGCGGCCCGCGGTAGTCGGGGATGTCTGCGGCCGTACTGATGCCGGCGCCCGTGTACACCTGCACACAAGTAACATTACATTACAAATACACTACATGTTCAACTCCCCTATGCGTGTGTCCCATGTACAATATGCACACATATTTAATGAATGAATGTGCATAATACTTTAAAACCCTAAGACACAGATAGAAGCAGCTTCCGGCCAGTGTCAATAGAGTGTGCTTCAGAACTAACTTCAATATTTTTCTCAAGTTTACGTCTCGTTTTAGTTTCATCTCTCAATATCAGTTTTACTTCTGTTTAGTTATAAAACAGGAAGTTTTGGGAACCTGGGAATGAGCCATAGGAGATATTCTTGTAATGTAACTATACACAGCAAAGTTGTATCCTCTAAACTCTTACACGTCCCTCAGTTAAGATGTCCTTATAACAAACAAGCTACACCAACCGTTACATTGACGACATACATCCATCATGCACATGAACAATTAAAGAATTATCTTCTTCTAGATGACATACATGTTAGACTATTACTTTACTTTATAAAGACTACAATATTTTACTTTATAAATACGACAACTTCATTGGATGTGAACCACACATATTAACATTTATAGTGATTTTCATTTAAACATTGCTTTTTAAGTACAGTACAGTTGATGTACAGCACAAAAATACAAATGATAGGGAGAAGGCTGTTGGGCAAGTAAGCTGACAGACCACGAGGTGTTTGGCGTCCCGAAGAGCTCGAGCGAGGCGGCGGCACTTGTCTCGCAGGACGCGCGGAGTGTCCTCCACCTCCCTCGCTCGCTCAGCGGCTCGCAGGGCTCGCGCTCTCCGCAAAGCCGCGGCTGCCACACGCGCTGCCTCTCGCTCTGCCGCTCCCACATCCTCGTCCGCTGCTCCTCCACCCGCACCCGCTGCGCCGCCACTCAACCGTGCGCTGCTCCGCACGCCCTCGCGGCCCGCCATGGAGGCGCCCGGCCCGCGAGGCTACAGTCCGCCGCCCTCCGCCTGACTGACCCTCGATCGCTCACTGTCGCACATGTCGCCGGCCCTCCGGAGCGCACGAGATTCCCGTGCACTCGATCACGATGCCACTTGCAGCTGCAGTTGTGACAATTCAGTGTATTTATTCTGTGATACTGTCAAAGTTAACGATTGACGTTTTCAGACGCTGCCTAGGGTTGTACTAGCGAATAAAATGTAACATAAAAGTTATCGATATGTCGTTTTTTTACAATTTACGAAATATGATTTAATTAATATTTGACAGGGTGAAATATAATAGTTTCAAAATCATGAATGTTAAGATAGAGTATACAAGTGGTGTTAAATCCAAATAATAATTAAATATAATAGTTTTAAAACAATATAAGATTACAAATAATTTATATATTCTTTAGAGTGTCATTTCTCTTTTTTATATATTAAAAATTATTTTAATAATAAAATATTATAATTAAACTTAAACCAAAAAAGTTGTCTCGTGAAATATATTTTTCACGTAAAATAGTGTTACAAGAGTAAATTAAGAGCTTGAAGCCTGAAGAATCAAACAATCATCAAGCAAAAGCATCTATGCCACTCTTGAAAATTCCTACATACGATTTATCTGATTTCATTGCACTTCTTTATATAACAAGTGTAAAAATAAAATATGACATACATATATGTTTCTTACTTGACGAAGTAATCAGTCAGACCCTGGTATATGAAGCTGTATAATTTTAATTTAAATGAGCACAATATTTGTCGTTCAGAAAATTATGACAATTATTAACTTTATCACATATTAAATTAAGTTACATTTTAATTTCATTTATAATAATAATGGTGATTTGATTTAAATGTGTGCCCCATTTTTATATATTATCAGTATACATTTATATAACTGAATAAAAGTTTAATCATTTTGTCCGTAGAAAAATTATTTTCATAGAAAGTTACGTTAAGTTGTAACTTATTGAGTAGTTATATATATTTTGTATGTCCTATTTTTGTTTCGTCTACATTTTTTGTTGCCTGTTTCCTTATCATTGGATATAAATGACACTGACAGTTGTAGACAATTTCTTTTGCTGACTTTGACAGGTATGGCAAGTTGAGATTTTGTGCATTTGTGATAAATCGGAAATAATCTTTAGTTTAATGAAATAATCTTAGTGTTTTAAAATACAATTACAACACCAGTGGCATAGGGTGTCGTTTAAAGTGTATATTTCTAAATTTAATTGTGTTATTTTTCTTTCAGTCTTAGTGCGAAGGATCGGCTTCACCATGGTATGTTTTGTTTTCTATACATTTTATTTGAGTATGCAATTATATATTCTACAAAATAATATTTTCTATTACCGTGTTTTATAAATTAACTTCATTAGTTGTTTACTAATCATATTTCTGTTTCGTTATAATCTAACCTAGCCGTGTAATGTTTGGTCAGTCACACTCGACTTAATAAACATTTTAATTATTTTCAGCCCCGCGAAATTAAAGATATCAAGGACTTCCTCCTAAAGGCGCGCAGGAAAGATGCTAAATGTAAGTTTTACTTTAGATTTGTTTTGGTCGTTGTCGATCTTATTTTTTAACTGTTTAGTGACGGTGCATGTTCGATTCCAGCTGTGAAGATAAAGAAGAATCCCGAGAACGTGAAGTTCAAGGTCCGTTGCTCGCGGTTCCTATACACGCTCGTCATCACCGACAAGGAGAAGGCGGAGAAACTCAAACAAAGCCTGCCCCCAGGTAGGACCTCTGAGCTTCACGACTCACTCGCTGTAGTTAAGATGCAGTTTTATCATTTTTCTTAGTAATTTGTTTGCTGTTCATACAATCGTTTACCAAATATTTGCAGTGTCTCTTAATATATTAATTAATAATTTGATAAATATTAATATAGTATGAGGAGGCGTGTGAGTCTGTTTGACAGGTGATGGTGTTGCTCATAGTCATAGTTTTAAACAGCGAGGAGTTCTCATACATGTGTGTAGGGGTCGTGTTTTTATAACACATTGGTTTCAAAGAAAAAACCAATAAGTATTTGTTTTGTTACAAAGTTTAAACAAGATTTCATCTGTGGTTTTAAGAAAGTGGAAAAAAACTAATTTCCTAGAAAAGTATTCTTAATTTTCTCCTCTCTACCATTCAAACCATTTAAATAGGTGTTTGTATACTAAATATAATTGCAGTAAATACCAAGTGACCTGTGACAGGCAACCATCTTATGTTTCACTATCCCTAGTCACTACATGTAATCTGTAGTCTCTGTGTATTGGTCGGGGAGGTCTTGTAGTGTAGACTTCCTTGCTTGGTGCTTGTGTCATTTTTTAATATATAATTGTTTGTTTCAGGTCTCCAAGTCAAAGAAGTTAAGTGAAGTGACCTAGACTAAGTTAATAAAAAAAGTGTAAAAACAGTTTGCCTTTTATTGATATCACATTAAAGAAACAACACTAGTATCATGAGCAAATAAAATATAACTTCCAGACCAACAATCTGATTTATACTTAAAAGAAACAGATCCAAAGGGATTTTCCTATTCCTAGTAGTAGCAGGTTATCATACTTTAGAATGGCAATAACAGTTACTTGGAGTTTATATGATTTACATGAAGTGAAAAGTAGTGTTAGACTGGTGAGTCTAGAAGTAGCTTCATCACAGTCCTGCCAACAGACCCGTCACACCCGCTGGGCACCGCTGAGTGCTGACTAGTGAAGTGCTTCAAGACAATGTATTTTCATGATTTATATTAACTTGGATAAAAGACTTCACTATCACATAGTTTTATAACCCTTGAAGTTTCAGATAATAAATGTTCTTTATATTTTAAAAGAATATTTTAAATGTGTTTTACGAGGTCAGTAAAACGAGTCTCAGTTTTATTAGTTGTTAACCAATAAAAGTATTCTGGCATCCACTAGCACAACAAGTTTGGTGCGTATATAGTTCAAGTTAATAACATTATTTATTTATTAAGTCACGGAAAACTCCAACACTCCTCAGTGTACGTGAAACTGAACGCCGAAACACTAAGCTGTATTGCTAACAGTTGTTGTCTGCGACTTCAGGTGTATATTAAACCCTCCGAGATAAGAGTTATCAGTTATGAGGTTTGAAACAATGTCCTGTACATCATCACCTGACCTGGTCACCGTGGAAACACCTGAGAACTTACGATTGCCCTTCCATATAAATAAAATTGGAGTGTCTGCTTGTAATATTGAAACAACCATATTTACTATACCCGTATGAAATATATACGGTACCCCGAGTAGAATCTACCTACATCAAAAAATTTTTTTTATAATTTTGTCTGTCTCATTGTTCAGACTAATATCTGAAATGGCTGGACCAATTTTAACTTGACTTTTATTGGCGTATAGCTGAGGTAATAAGTAGAAGTAATTGAGGCTAATTTTTGTCCTGACACCGAAATTAAGCGTTACAACGCGCTAGTGTTGGGGGGGGGGGGGGCGAATGAGGCGATTAAAGGTTTTATTGTTTTTTTTGTACGAAAATATGAAAATAGGCCTTCAATTGACCAGTCAATAGAGTAGTAATTCGGAATTACAAAGTGAGAAGTGTCTGTTTATTTAATCTATGGACAACGGCTTTGTCTCCACTCCTCTAATGACTAACGGTGGAAGTATTAAGTTCTTATTTAAGAATTAAATTCTTGAAAAATCTACTATGAAGTCGTGTTATACAAGTCGAAAGAATTTATTTTTAAGAAACTAGTATTAAATATATATGGAGAGAAAGAAATGTGAAATAAAAGTAGTGTTTTGTAGCTATTGAAGAATCCAGCACGGTTCAACAGAAAGAACCGCCGTAAGCTTTGTCGAGAGCGGATGTGCTGTTGATGATGATTAATGAACCTCCGAGAAAAACAAAGATGGCGCTACTTACTGTTCGAGTTTGTCATTCAATCACGAAAATAAATAGGTACTTAAAAGAATTAATAGTCGCGAGTAAAATAAATAACTGCTATTAAGTAAATAGAATAGAAAAAAATATATGCAAAATTATTCTTAAAATACAACATACTGTACGAGTTCACCGGAAGGCAATTTTGCTAAAAAAGACTAGTGTTTTATTAATGAGTACGGCGTTCGATGGTAACTGTGTCAAATATAATTAAAGTGAAATACTTATTCTCATGATGTGAGGGTCTCGGTTATCAACCGTGAATTGGGAAATATGACCAAAACCACGAATTCAATTACTATTATTTTGACTTTATTTATTTATTATTAGCATGAAATACACTCAACTAATGAGTCAACTTTAAATTAGTCTTTTTTGTGAAATAGTATTTGCAGCTATGAATATAATTCAATTTTTATTCTTCGGTTTTTACTACATTTAAACATTAGAATTTATATTTTAATTTATGAATAGTGATTGAAGTTGGAGGCTGTAGCTTCGGTTCCATCGCTAAGAAGATTTTTAATATATCATTTATAAATCTTTTAAGAACACAACGCCCCAGATGGAGGCCATTCAAGAGACTAAAACTTAAACGACGAATAACCGCGTGTTGTTACAGACAGTCCTTTAAACTGTTATAAAACAATGTTAGGTTTTATTGAACTTCGAAGCGGACGAAGCCAGAGTGATAGCTTCTGTAAATGTCTCAGTTCCTTCGTTAATAGCAAGCTTAGTAAAACATATCTACCATAAAACACAGCGTTCCTGTGTCTGGTGAGGTGACTAGAAGCGTTAGGTGGTTGGAACCACTGTCACACTGAATAGTCGAGGCACATATTAGTGCTGTGAGAGCGCCGGACGCCGACACATTCCTCTAAGTTTTACATTGCGGCCAAACTCTTAAGACTCCGAATATGTATTTGATCGGCTGGCGGTAGTTTAATTATTAAATTAAACCGAAATCGAGAGGTTTTTCTTAAAAATACATAGTATGGCCAGACATTTGCGCCGTAACTACTGATGGTACGGATTGTTTATATTTTTTTTTAATTAATAGTAAAAATAAGAGCTTTAAAATGTTAGTCCGATCATAGACTTCAAGTGGCTCAATAATTTGAATTGCGTTAATTCAATGGAACCTACTCAACCGGAGCAAGGTCGTTTCGTTTGCTTTTGCTTAGGTAGGTAACAGACAACATTATATATTTTACGTTCGCTCTTCATATTAACTTCCATTGAAGCATTACATTATATATCAAACTATTCATTTCTCCTCGGCTGTCTCATGTCTGTCCGTTAACTGTCAATCTGTACAGACTATAGGCGGTGATAACCCAAACTAATTGTATTTTAGTAGCTTTCTCGACAAACATTTAATTAATTTAAAACGGTTAATGTAATAATATTATTAAATATATTATTGTAACTTTTGGTATAAATGGTAACAAGTGGAAAACAATTGGTGAAAAATGTTACCCATTGCAGCTGATAGTGATGATGACGAGCGAAAGGAAGTGACGTCACATGTCATTACATGTATAGCCGTGACCTGACGGGAAGAATTGACTCTGTAAATAATCTCCTCATCGTTTCTGTGTCACGTATGTTCTTTGTCATCAGGTATACCTGCTGTAATAATAAATGTAATCGAATGGAATAATATTCACTGTGATAAGGAATCTCATTATAATCAGTTCTCAAAACTCTATGTATGTAATGGTGAAATTGGTCACTGAGAAGACCAATGTAACCGTAATAGTCTAGGATTCAACTATTTGGGAAAGAGTTAACAATAAGTACAGCAGTCTCTATTCTTAATATTTATTAGATTTTTTTTAGTTAAAATCGGAGTTGGGCTTAACTAGAAAAAAATATTGTCCGTCCAAATGACCAGCGACATCTTACTTACACGCGTCCTCAGAGGATTTGAAAGGCTCAGCATGCCGTTCCATACTGAAGGGCATGAAATTTACTTTAAATCATTTTTTCAGTTTGTTGCACATGTTCATCAACGTTCATCTCTAAATCTCACAAAGTTTATATCCTTACGTCAAACGAAACGACATATTTAAAGTAAGGAATACTTGAATTTTTTAACAGATCTTGGATTTGATCTTGTTAAGTGCTATCTGATTCATCTCTGATGTTTTGGCCTTACGGCTCATTACAAACGATCACCTAAATCTGATTAACAGTTCTATTAAAAGAGACGTATATCTTCTTTCTTTCCTAAGAAGTTAAAGCACTCTAAGAACTTCGACTTCGATGTTATAAAGCATAATAAACTTAATGAATATCGCTGTCGTTTATAAGGAAGTCTCAGTACGTCGTTAGTCAACTGTTGGTTATATTTAAGGTATAACTTAAAGCACTTTGTGTACTGGAGTAGAAACAAGAGATTAAAGTTAACGATTTAGTGAACTCCTGGTTCACAATAACACATTTCCCCAGCAGACACACAACAACGACGCTCGTAACTAAAAACATGTAGCCTTCTCGAAGTCAAAGTCCGCCGAGCCGAGTCGACGACGGCACATAGAAACGAAAGAGTATTAAAATGAGAGTTATAACAACGGGAGAAAACATTCCCCGGCGCAGCCTAACGAGGGGAATACTTGGTGAAGTCAGTTTGAGGCAGGCGCCCGCCGGTGAAATGGAAAATAAAATTATCATAGCGAGGCGGGGAACTTCCCGACTTGATTACCTCTCCGCAATCTTGTTTCGCGTGTACTTACTTAGTGTTCTGGAGTTCCACTACACACCTCCGCCTCTTGGCGCGCCGTTAAAAGTTACGGCTCTACTCTTATATCCCTAATGTCGCTGTTTACTCGTCTGCGGTATAATTAATATTCTCATATCCATTTACCTGAAAAGAGGCTTTACATTGTTGGTCGGTTAGAAGCTAGTGCACTTTCATAAAAGATACCAAGTAGGTATGTGATGTAATATATTTTACAAACCTAGTGATATGCATAAACATAACTTATGTGTAAATCTGGAACTAACAATAATACTTTGATTAACCATATTTCACAAACATTAACTTAAGCTTCCCGCCTCCTGCCGTACTTCAGGTTGCCCGAATTACCAAACTATTGTTTGGATAAGAATGTTTTTTTTACGTTCTCAAGAGCTGATGAATCAGTTTCGATAAACAATCTTTCCAACCGATCATATTTGAATGATCCGGGAATTAAAAAAAATATGTAAAAATTACAGTAGACTTGATTCCTTAATTTTATACATCTGTTAAAATTCCTGATACGTTAATAATATATTAGGAGAATACACTTATTGCGTTATCAACTTCAGAGTTGTAGGGCAAAACATTTTTGGAGTTAACTTACTTGATAATCTCCTATTTATTGAAGTCGGGTAAAAATAGATTACAATTTGAACAAGTGATTAAGACCCAAGTAAAATGTCATCATTCATATTTAAATTAAATGTTTAGACGCACGGACAGTCAGCGCAAATCAGTTTCGGAAATCGTAGTCGACGACGGTTCACTATATACTATATATCTATAGCTGGACGTAACAACTTTTATTTTTTCATTTGTTTCTACCCATGTTCATAAACAATTAATATTAAAAACAAAACTGGTCGACCAATGAATTATATACTTAACAACCCTTAATAAATTCTCGATATATATTAATGTCAGCTGCACTTCAATTTTCTTCCAAACATCAAACCTTGTAACAACACCATCAAAAAATGCTTATCATTTATTAACTTTTAGCGCTCCATATCATTTGTCTTTCTCCTCATCGATCGATTTGTTGATCCTGTAGTTTATCTAATGCACCGCTGGACTTCCACTGACAGGGACAGGTTAAGACAGTCAGTCTTGACATGGCGAACATGATCGACTGGCTTTGACATCGTGGACTTCTATTGAATCTACCAGCCCACCTCTTGCCCACGGGACTACTAAAACTTACCGTCAGCTTTCTGTCTTTCAGAAACATGAAGACTTCTGTTGACGACAGTCGCTCCGAAAGCACTGAATTAATTGGCGTGCCAAAGACTCGATGTTATCTCCGCTACTGTTTCTTGGCCTAATTTAACTCCATGCCAGACACAAGCTTGTGCAACACACAAGAAAACTACCTTCGCTGCATTGCCATAGTAATCGGATCCTTGGTATAGAAATTTCCAGCAAAGTTCACTTTCGGAGTCTAGACACTTGGTGTATCTACTGTAAGTATATTTATTTAATAGTTTTTTAATATTCCTGACATCTATTTTTATTTTCTATTGCACCAGTTTACTAGAATGTAATAGTGATAGTGGATGTTACGAGTGGTGGCGCCACGTGTCCGTCGTGTGTCCTCATGTTTGCGGAAGTCCGTTCTTCTGCTTCCTCCCTCACCACTGTGAGCGCTTCATTAATATTAAAGCGTTACTTTTCATTTGTATTACCATATTGTAATAAGTTGTTGTTGCACCGGGAACATTTTAAATACATTTTATGACCTATGATAGGTTTTAGTTTAACTATTTGAACCATAGAGGCGGTGGTGATGGTGATGTTGTTGGGAACGACGATGATAATACTTACACAGTATCTTAATCGTAACATTTCTTTGCAAGTCACTCGTGAATTATGTATGTAGGAGTGTCGTTTAAGATAAGTGTGAAAATTAAATAAGCTTTTTTGAAAACATGATTTAATTTACTGCCTAAAATACCTATATTTTAAAGTGCAATACTGCCAATTAATTCCAGTCCATCTTCAAGCGTGTATCCGAAGCTTTATGAGGATCGTAATATTGTCTTATTAACCTTATCTTATTATAGTTTTGTATCAAATTAAGCGGGAGTTTTCTTAAAACAATCATTAAGCGAGTTTTTCACCGTTACATATAACAAAAAAAAATATTAAATTATGCTGTCATTTGATGAAAACTAATTCAAACATGTCTTGTTGGTGAAAAAGGTCTCCACTGTCTTAAAAAATTCAGTCACGAGAGACATTATATTTCAACTAATTCCTTGTGAAACCAATATGCCCAAAACCATCAAGGTCAAAAAGTATTACGAGCTCTCTAACGAACGAATCTCTGTACAACCTACTAAAAGACTGCGGCCTGTCCAGAACTAACGTCAATCCATCCTTAGACCGTTCTTCGAAATCAGCCCTGGAAGTTCGTTTTCAAAATTGGTTAGGTAGAGAGAGGAGCTTGGATGGTGGAGGTGAGTGATTAACGCATGTTAGATAGGGGCCCCTTAAACCTACAGTTTAGGTTTAAGGGAAGAAGAAAAGAAGCTGAGAGAGAAGGACTGAGAGGGGGTTATAGGGGGGACAGGGGAGGGCGAGGGTTAGGAGCTTAGAAAAGTTTTGACAACTGAATGCTGTATATCTCAGTTTACACTTCACGGGACATCGGACGGAGGAAGTGTCGCTTTGTGTTTGAGAGATTTAAATAAAAATCAAAAATAATACTTTTGAGCAGTTTTATGTTATTTTTTTTATAAAATAACAATTTTCTTATCATCTTACGTTATAGTTGCAAAATTATCCAGTCTTTATTTGTCCTCGTTTTCAATGTGATGATTATTTCCCCTCTTTAATTCCGATTGTTCGGAGGTATTCACACGAGCGTAACACGAGTCCTACAGAATGAGATAAAAGAAATTCCTTTGATTCCTCCGAGTACCCGACAGTCGGACTACAAATTAATTATTGGTCGGTCACCGGCCTCCATTATTAGAGACATAAAAGTAGAGAACAAAAGGCTTTTGTCTAACGTCGACCTTTCACAAAGGTCGGAGGTTGTTTTTAACACGAAGCTACTCATGTTTTAATTTGTACTTGTCCCTAAACAGACGAGACGCCACTGTGACTAGCAACAGCTGGCTAGAAGGGATCTTGGAATTAAATCCAATCGAAACAGACTTAACCGAGTAAATGAAAAAAACCTGAGGTTCAATAGTCAAAGTACAATTTGACGCCAGTATAGTAAGGACCCGAGGAAAAGTGTATCCAAGCAAGCATTCTGTCTATTAGAAGAAGTTTTATTATTAAGAAACTATTACTCGGTGCTGTGATTTAGACCGATAATAATTTTTCACTTTACGCGGGCGGATGTCTTTCGGGCATTCAATTTCAATACTTAATTATTGAGTTTAAAATACACATATATGAATTTATACTGAACGTGTGCGCGATTTAAACCTATTCCCTGGTTCACATTAATTTTATAAAAACAAATATTCAAGGAGTGTGTCAAAGTTCCGGAGACTCCGTCCTCTGTCCACACACCTAGGAAGCTCCTCTCATATCTAGATGAAAACTGATCTAAGACTTTCAACAACACAGAGGCGGTTCATCATACATTTAAGTTTCTATTCTAAATTTTGACGTCGGAATGGTTTCTCTGTGAGTATTTATTTTCGGTGAGAGTCGAGGAATGTTCAATGAAGGCACCGCCTTGAACTCGTGGAGCGGGCGATGGGAAAGCTCTGATGTATGAAATAATGACATGTAATTAATAGGAGGATAAATTAAAACAGACCTATTATATTTTTCTACACTGTACAGATCTGTGTGTGTGTGTATGTGTGTGTGTGTGTGCGTGTGCGAGAAGGTCCCCGTGGGCCGTGTTCGGCGGAGTCGTCAGTCGTCCAGTGAGCCCGCGGTCGTCGGAGGCGGCGGTCGTCATATTACGTGTCCGGGGACGGATCCAACGCGTTACACTTCGACGAGTGATCGTGGAACTTGTGAGATGATGTATTGTTCACTTTGTGACAGTTGACTGAGAAAGTTGCGAGGCATCTGTAAGTAAATATAAACATGTAAAAAAATTGCCTAAGCGACATCTGTATTAAATAAATACTCGTGGCACTTGTTTAAAGTAGTTTTTGGAAAATATTACATCAACTTATTTTTATGAAAATAAAAAGTATAAAACGGTTCGGATATATGATAATGGTCCATCAATTAATTCAAGTACATTAATATTATCGTTCGCCTGTCTACGCGGGGTCTACGCGGTATCTACGAGCGTCTACGCCGTAGTCCTTGTCATGTTCTGATGGAGATTAATAGTATGACGTCCGCGTCACGCTCCTCCACCGGAACTGTTCCGACTGTGATTTGGTCGAAATTGAATTATAAAAATAAATTTGAGAACAGAGTGAGCAGGTAGCACTCAACCAATGGTTAGTTGGACATCTTTGGCCTTTGTTCAATTTTATAAACTCCACATTCTATATATTAAATACTTGAAATTCCTGCATTTTTTAACAAACATATATCTACATTTGCCAATTTTCTAATGTAAACATTTTATTAATTATGAGTTATAATAATCCTCACTATATGTCACATAAAGTTACCATAGTGTGACGACGCGCTCGCCGACGGTTCGTGTTGTGATTGCTTTTGGTAAACGTACTGACGTGTGTGTTTTGGAAGGTTATTTTAAATGGTTTCATAAAGGATCTATTAAACACGACGGGAAGATCTCTTCCCCTGTCATAATGAACTTATTCCGATTTAAACACTCATACCACATTATTCTGTCAAATATACTATAAAATCTCATAAATATCTTTTTTTACGTTTTTCAGACGTGATTTAGTCACATTCAGAACGCAGCTTATTTCGGAACCTCTCGTCTGTGATGACTCATGTTTATATTTAATAATCACATCCTAGAAGCACAAACTTAAACTTGTAAACCTTTTTCGGGAAACGTAATAAGTTTATCGTATAATTATAGAACATAAGTTAATCGGCTGAAACTTGTCGTAGTGTGTATAATTTGTATAATTCAAAGCTACAATTTCCGTTAAAAAATTATAAGTAGTTGTAAATAATTACAGCCACCCTCACACAGCTCACCCCTCACCCTCCACCCTCACCCTCCCGGCACCCTCTCTCAGGGGGTGTCGGTCGTGTGGTATTCTGTAATTGCTTTATTATTAATGCCTCAAAGCACTATGTTTTTGGAAACTTGATACATAATATATGTACACTACATTTAAATGAAAGGTTTTCTCATAAAATTATTTAAATTATCTTTAACATCTACATAATTTCCTACTACAAACCCTCACCCCTGCCCACGGTTCGCGGTCAGGTCCCAACCTCTCCGTGTCACTGTGAGATATATCGATAAAATTTTGATTTAAATAAAGTATATTTTAATAAACATGTTATTTGCTAGTCTCCTGCAGACTATTGTATTGCGAGTTTCAGAATATTTTATGTTAGTAAGGCCGAGGGTCGCTGGGTCATTGGTACCATCACAGAGAACTCTGTGATCCTGAACTCTGGTCTCGGCGCTGTTTCGTCAGACCAAAAGTTTTAAGTGCGATCTTTACCTTTGGTTACAGACAACATATTACAGTTCGGTCCGCTTCAGTTTTGTTTCTGTTATTATAAAAAAATAATTAGTTATTGTAACGTGAAATTAAAATGTTATTGATTTGTTACACTCATATGTGTTCGCGAGTCGTCCATCATCAGAGATACTGATGACGGAGGCGAGGGACTCAGGAGAAAACTGCGCGCATTAAAAAAATGGAAAAAGATTGAGTTGACACTCACACGTGTATCGCTTAATATTGAAAGGACCAGAGACTGTCAGATACATCAAATGATTCAAGAGTATAATTAGATGATTGAGACGCCTTGGTCAGCGAACGTCCGCGAACGGGATCTTTGATAATATCTTTTTTCATAATTTTATTTTATATTTGACAAAGTATTTATAAAACAAAATATGTTGTATTTTAAACAAACATTACGCATCTGTAGTCGGCGCATAAACTTAAGCTTAATGTATCTTTGGTAGCGTCAAATAATCTTTTTAGAACTTTAGGATTCATATAAACCGAGGCCATATAAATGCTTTTTTTATTTTGTAATATATATGTAATACATCAAACGTAAGTAACAAGGCCTTATCGTGAACGTGTTCTTGCGCTACTCGACAGTCAGTCAGAGCAGGCTCGACTCTATAGCCTGCTCCAAGTTAACCTTCGCCAATCTTCTTCATACCACAGCTGTTAACTCATCTGACCCACATTCTGCTGGGTTCGATTTCTTCAAAAACAATTTCTTTATATTTGGATGTAAAATAAAAATATAATCTCATTTCGGACGCCGACTCAATATACGCTTCAATTTAAATACAGAGATATCTCTCGCTTATATTTTATATTTCCTTTTAAACCCGACGGTCTGAATATTCTGCAACAATTTTGATCACAAAGTGGAGGAATGTGTGATTACGTATTAAAATAGTTTTATTTGAAATTGCGTCGCTTTTAAAATATAATCTCGCATAATATAATTAAAAAATGGTAGTTACTCTATTTGGATCACAATTTTCCTACTACATTTATGTTCTTAAGTGTCTTTGCGAGTATTCAAACAAAAGTAATAGAACGTTTTGTAATCCTGGGAGGTCGGTCGCTTCGCACCGAGGTCTCTCCACCGATGATATGTAACATCTGTGTAAAATATTGTTTGTGAATCGGTAACATATTAATGTTAGAGTGTTCACATGGAACATTGGTCGTGTTGGACCAGTGCTCCATGCAACGTTAATCACCCGACGCGACTCAAATATTAATTAAACCCGCGGTCGTCGATAGACAAGCCGGTGTCGAGTCTGCGGCGCCGGCGGACATTTGCAATTCGTTTACATGGCTTTACGGGCTTTTAACATTGTTATGTGTGATGTCGACACAGTCTGACTGTTGATGTTGTATACTCACATGTACTCAAAACCACGTTTATTGTAAGCGGAGTGATCAGGGCCATGAACGGCGAACTAGATTCAATGTTGTAAATTAACTATATATATATATATGTATAACTTATTTATATAACTTTGAACGCTCCCTTAATTCCTGTTTTAAGAGGGTCAGTCGCATCTTATGAGATCAGACGTTCCATGAGTGATACATAACTCTACTTCCAGATTTATCTCGCACTTATTTGATTTACAATCTTTATATTAATATTTATTAAGCAGCATCCACTTGCACGAGACTATGGTTACTGACAATACCGTCGAAACGTCGGGTTAAAGATAAAGATATACGAAAGTTTAATAAGAAAATAATATTATTTGCCGTGATCCTGTTTATTCATAGTTGCCTGGAGGTTAAAGGCCCGCCTCTCACACGTGAGGGCGCGGGTTCGACACCTGGCAAGTACCAATGTCATCTTTTCATATGTACTTTCTAAGAGTATGTAGACACCACTGACAGACGGTGAAGGAAAACATCGTAAGGAAACCTGGTCTTATAATTTCAAATTATAAGATTGAAATCGCCAATCCGTCTTGAGCGAGCGTGGTGATTAATGCTCTAACCTTCTCCATGAGAGAGCTTTGCTTTGCAGTGGGCTCCGATAGGCTGATGATGATGATGACTGTTGATTCGTAAATGACGTCAAGGATCGTTTTAGAGGTGTCTTAGGTTCAAAGTAATTCGTCGAAGTGTCTCTTCAATTGTTTTCTGGGAAGGGAACCAGCCGGGACAAATCTATCGTATTGTAAAGACCTCACTTCTCGTTATAGTTGATGATGATGAGAGATGTTACTGAGCACAGCTTGTTACCGGTTGCTTCAGGCGACGAATTTCAGGAGAGATAATGTAACTCCTGTTACCTTCAAAGATATCCTAATCTATATATTCTGAAAGTCAGCACAGGTCATCACGAGGTTGATTTACATATAAACATTAGATCAATCTACCCTGCTGCAGTTCACCAGCGAGTAGGATGTTAAAAGCATTGTGCATTTTACATTAGAGAGGCAAAAATTTGTTAATAGGACAGAAATTTTAATTTCTTACGTTATATCTCACTAGCTGGACGTGTCTGTCTCCAGTACAGGATGCTGTGTGTTCAAATGTGCTTAATATTGTTTTTGTATAAAATTAATTAGGTTTATGTTACATCTGCCGTATGACCTCCTGTCTCCCTCCCCCACACCGGAGTCTCTCTCCCCCGCGCTCACCGTGCCTGGCTCTTAAGTAATGTCGCGGTAAAGCAGAGAGCAAATTGTTTAAGCTGGCTTGTAAACAACTTACACGTTAAAATATGTGCGCTTCAAGTAACATTTCAGAAATTAAATCCGTGTGCTTTACATTATACGAAGAAGGGGAGAGAAGTAATGGCTTTGGAGACTAAAAGAATTATGGCATTTTTTTTGTAACCTAATAGTGAAAAAGTTATAACAGTATACCGCCGAAGTTTTCATATAATGAAGAATGTTTATTGATTGTATCTTAATATTACTTCACTTCTTCTTTAAATTACAAGCAAATGTTGTTAAGGATACTTTTTTTAATAATAATATTAGGACAAGGACTCATTATTTAAGATGATTCAGAATGTATAGACAATCAATGAGTGAGTCGATCAGGTCGGTCCGGCGTCGGCACACTGGTCAGCGTTAGTTACATTTCTCTCTTATGAAACATCACAAACCTCATGTCTACTTCATTTACCTGTAGGAACAATATTTCGCTGAGTTTGTTTCCTCCTTATTTAATGTTTATATAAAAACATTTTTAAAGATCTTAAATCGTTTCCAACCAAAAACATATTTCCTAGGGCGATTTCCTTCGGTTTTCGGCGGTCAATGTTTTCTTCAACATTGGCGATCTTTTGATATCTTTTCCATGTTATTTACCTCAAGAACGGTTGTTAAGAAAGTCATTATCTATAATTTTATGTGTTTCTATTCAGTCACGTAAACATACCAAGCAAGTTTTTTTTTATATTTTAAATGCGGAAAAAAATTTACTAAAAAGGCATGTTTCCTTAAATTCTGAAGATATAAAATTGGCTTGAAACGCTTCGCAACAATCTTGTGAGGTCCCTGGCGCAAGTGATCCACCGGGAGTTATTAGCGGTCGAGTCGCGGGCGGAGGGAGAGGCCTCAGGGTCGCCTCCTTCTCACCCTCCACCGTCTTCTCACTCGCCATCCCTCGCATGTCGCGTATCTGGCCCAGGGGATTACCCGTTTATATATGGATGCCGGCAGAGCGGCTCCAATCTTAACAACTTTCTTGGACTGCTCGCTGAGATATGGAAGCCTTTGTTTCATTCGAATAAAAATAACATCCCCTTGTTTACCCAAAGTTCATTTGGGAGTCTGTTCCTAGAAGATGTAAATAAAAGTAATTAGACTTCCCATCATCACCAACCACAGAGAGCGGTCATTAAATATTTAAAATTATCATCAGACTTACATATTATCCAATACATTTTATAAGCTCACAATCCTCTTCTCGTGTCCTCATAACTTTTTATTTATTATTCATACTTTGTGTTGGTGTTCGTCATATTATTGTTTTTCTTCATTTCCTCAATAGTTCTAAGTAGTTCTCGTCTACTGCGTACATGAAGTAGTCGTGAGTATGTTCAGGGAGAAAAGTAAAAAGTTTATAATTTGTGAACGTTTATAATGACGGCGAGAACATAGTGCAGTCTGTTAGATCGCTGCAATGAATCAAGCCTCGGTGTGCTGCAGTCGCTCTGCGGAGGTGACCGGCGTGTGGACGGAGCTAGTATGTATGTTATAATATGATGGGTACAACCAGCTTTTATATACATACATATATCAGGGACATGTTTTACTGCTCTATTGTAATTTAAGTCGATTTCATTGGTTTCTGTTCGCAGTGTTTGTATTTCTTAAGTATACAGTATAATATAGTATGGATAAGTGTGTTTAGATAAGTTCAACAAACTTATTCATATCAGGTGATAAAAGGTAAGTCATTCAATCGATGTTCCAGCGCGCCGGTTTACGCTCGATGATCCCCGAAATTAAAACTCAAGAAGATGTTTCAAAGTCAATAGTGACAGCTATATATTTAAGTATCAAAACAAAAAATGCAATCCGTATGGTATTAATCTTATGTATAGATATATATGTATATATTTACTATTTTTCTTGCATAACTTTAAATATTCCTTTATTTCCTTTAATTATTATATACTCTGTCGAAGATACAATATTTAATTACTCAGATTGCAGGAAATCTTGGTAATAGCTAAGGTTGTAGGACCTCTTTGCACAAATTTAATGAACAAACTATTAAAAAAACGATGTGCGATACTAAGAGGTCTGTGTCTCTGTGTCTCTGTGTCTCTGTACCTGTGTGGCTGTGTGGCTGTGTGTCTGTGTCTGAGGTCGTATGTTGGTTTATATACGGTCCACGAGAAGGTTCTGTCCTCGTGAGGCACTTTACACCGAGTCCCTTACCATCTTAATAAACATAAAGGGAATTGAAAGACAAGTAATTTTTCAATGTAACAAACGGAGTGCTGAATATCGAAATGTTATAAATTTAGAAGTTAATAATTAGTCGGTAGCTGAACTCGAACGTTTTTTAACTTAATATACAAACAATATCATTATTAAAGTAGAGCTAACAGACGGTACAAATATTTGTAGCAGAAGCGACATTTATAATTATCTCATTTGAAACACAAAAGTGTCATTTATGTTAAGTGTATGCGGGTCTCTTGGTGTCTGGTTCTCTCGTTCAAATTCAACTAAGCCGAGTATTTTTTATACAGTTTCGTGTCTCACAATGCCCGCCCTGTGAATGTAAAAGAGGACTATATACGAAAATTCATATAATTTTTATGATCGTCTGCTTAACTCGGCTCGGCTCGGTTCGGTTCGGTTCGGTTCGAGGCCGGAGCCGGAGCCGGCGGAACAGGCGGAATGAGTCGCCTCATTGGATTTTATGTGATAGGGTGCCGTTGTTTTAAATTATTACTTTTTTATTCGAGAATGTATTATATATTACGAGAACAGCCACCGAAAGGTAATTTACTTTCATCCCTCTCACCGTATGAGACACATTGTGGTGTTTTATTTTACATGCAATACCAAACGTGTGTACTCATGAAAAAGAAAAACAATTGCTATTAGTTTCAAAAAACTTAAAAGCTTCTAGAGTTTTCTTATTTTGATGAAAGTTAGAGCACCCTCCGTGATTCTGTTTCTAGTTTTAATTATAATGTAAGCTGTAACAAGGATTACGTTTGTTTCGATTCACACACTTTGAAATATTTATTATGTAATAAGGATTCCGTGTATAGCGTTGTATGAAGTCTCGTATTATATAGAGTACTAGCCTTCCGACTTACGCCTCACGCCTTACAAATTCAGCTACGTGCCCGTATTGGAGTCGATAATTTGAGCATTTTATACATTTCTAAATATTTACATAAATATTTTTTTGAACAATTTATCTTTTATTATGTCCTTTGTATTCTTCGCTGTGGTGAGTAGCAGTTTAGAGTACGTATGATCGCAAAAATTGATTCCAGATTACGAGGCCATTTTATCCTTAAGAATATGTTCGTTATTTAGTGAGATTTCATTGTAATGACACATATTCAACTGAAAATACCAGGTTCTGATCAAGATTTAAGGATTTTATGCTTTTTAAGAATATCCTCTATTAAAATAATAAGAAAGATTTTGTCTTCACTAAAACTAAAAAGAAGAGGACAATGTGTCCTTTTCATTCCACTAGTCATCGGAAGACACTTTTCAAGACACCGTAATATAAGAGCCTTGAAAGTAATACTGACTAGTTACTTAATCTTTATTAGGAAAGACAAGATCAGGTTGACTCACCACCAACACCAACAGAGCGGTTTTACTATATTCATATTTATAATAAGGTTTCTTTTAATATTGTGAGTAAATTTCTACTTTTTGAGGAATCTCGTGCTCCCTTCCTATATGTTAATGTTGTTCCAGGTTTTTGTACCAGCGTGTGGTGCGATGCGTGGATCGTGTCGTCCGAGGCTCTGCTTCGCCTCAAGTGCAGCGTTGTTTCGCTTTCTCACTCTCTTATATTTTATCACACCTGTCCGTCGAGCAGCACAGCTGCAGTGTGCAGCTCTGTTAGTGCTGCTGGTGTCGGCACCAGCTCGAGCACCGCGTCCCTGTGCCGCCAGCCCGCTATGCGTTTGCCGCGACGACCACTTCGCGTGCGACGCCGTGCCCTTTCACAGATTTCCAGAGACCGGTAATTTTCTTTAATACATCTTGATGTCACAAAATACAAACGTTTTCGGTAGCGGTACCATTCATGTGTTTATATCAACTGTAGAGACAGGCGTGCTTCACGTGTCAATATCCGCTGCTCGTCTGGGCGTACTGGGGGAAGCGGCTCTGGACGGACGGCCTCTACGTACGCTCGTGCTGGTCGCCTCGCGTCTCCATCAAGTCGACGGCGCCGCGCTAGCGTTTGTACACTCAGCTAATAATTGTTGAAAGTTGTTCTTTTACTTTTAACTCTTTGTCAAACTTTTCTCAATTTCATTACAGCTCCATGGCCACATCGCTCGCATCATTAGATATGAGTTATAACGAGTTTACCGAGGTTCCAATAGAGGCGTTGCGACATTTGAAAGTTTTAAATTGGCTAAATTTACAAAAGTAAGATATTGGTTTAGTTTGGTTTTATAATATTTTCCACAGTTTTGTGTATAATATGGTAATGCAATCTAAAACATTTTTAATACTTTTTCATTTGTTTCAGCAATTTCATAAGCGATTTAAACTCTGTGATGGATTGGGGCGGCCTCACCGACTCTTTGAGTAGCTTATCGTTAAGTAACAATCATATCTGTGTAATTAGCCAGGGCGTATTTTCTTCGCTCCGTCATTTAACTCAGTTAGAGCTTGACGGCAATAGGCTAAGACAACTGGACGCCGAAGCTCTCCCCATCTCTCTGGCTATTCTACGCCTTTCCGATAATTTACTTTCGGGCCTTCCCTGCAGAGCATTAACTCACCTTCCTCGTCTACGTCACCTTCATTTAAGAAATAATATTCTGCAACCAAAGTTTAATATAACATGTCGCAGCGAGCGATCAAAAATAGATTCACTCGATCTTAGTCACAATGAACTTAGCGACGGTTTTAACTTTGACTTTCATCATAGTATTCAACTGAAGCAATTGGTTTTAGACCTCAATGACTTTACTGCTGTACCAGCATTTGTTCTTGAATGTGGTCGGTTAGAAAAATTATCCATTTCCTACAATAACTTACAATATGTATCAGACACTATAGTCCATGGTCTAAAGCATAGTTTACAGAGATTCGATTTGGACCACAATGAATTAACATTATTACCAGATTCTTTACGTGAGATGAACCGACTACGACATCTGTCTGTAACATACAATCGTTTGGAAGATATCAAACACTTACCACCAAAGTTACATTCCTTATCATTATCCGGAAATTATTTCAATGCATTTCCAAGTGCTCTCCAAAATTTAAGTGTAGCAACTTTGTCTTATTTAGATCTCGGCTACAATCGAATTTCCTACGTTGCTTCTGATAATTTCGGTGTATGGTCTAAGGCCCTGACAACTCTTGGTCTCCGAGGAAACAGGATAGCCCAGTTGTTGCTCGATTCCTTCCCACCCTTGCCGCTCCGTGAACTTGTACTTAGTTTTAATGACTTGTATTATATTGAAGCTGGCGTATTTTCTAATTTAACACAGTTAAGAATTTTAGAATTATCTTCTGCTGTATTTAGTGGTGATATTTCTACGGGGTCTGGTCTCAGAACTTTGACGTGGCTCGGTCTAGACAATAATAACATTCATTATATGTCGTCCGAAGACATTCTACAGTTTCCCTCTTTAGAATATCTAAATTTAGATTTTAACAAGATAATTGAATTCCCCAGCGATTTGGGAAATACACAAGGATCCAGTAAGTTGAAGGAGTTGAGACTCTCTTATAACTACGTACATAAGGTTGGCTCAGATTTTCTTGAGAATTTTACAGAATTGCAAAGTATAGATTTATCTTATAATCGTATGCAAAATATAAGCGAAAAAACTTTTGTTAATTTACGGAATTTAGTATACTTAAATTTAGCCGGAAATCTAATAGAATCAGTCAAAGATGAAGCTTTTGTTGAGTTGCCAAAAATAGAAGTGTTGGATTTGCAAGAAAATAGTTTGGCGAAATTTGCATTAAGTTATTTTGTAAATATATCAAATTATGATTCTAATTTTGCAGTAAACGTCAGTTATAATAATATAAAGATACTTCGCGGAGGATCGTCGGTATACATAAATGTCTTAGATCTGTCCTATAATGCGTTAGAAACTTTGCCGCGCGAGTTTTTTAGTTCTCTTGGGGAACATATTCGACAATTATTTTTATCTAATAATAAAATTCTAACCATAGACAATGTTGCTTTTGGATATTTGATAAATTTAAATATATTGAGTTTACAAAAAAATAATATAAGCATAATTAAAAGACGAGCATTTTCGGAAATGCCCTCACTTCAAATATTAGACTTGTCAAAAAACAGAATTTCTCAATTATCTGTAGAACAGTTTCATAGCCTTCCCTGGTTGAGACTGTTACGATTAGAGGGAAACAGATTGCGGGCTCTACCTCGTGACGTCTTTAAGAATACTTTACTAGAATACTTAGATTTAAGTAACAACCAGTTATCTTTGTTTCCGAGCAGTGCACTGGCCCAAGTCGGTTTCACTTTACGTCGTCTTGAATTATCAAAAAATAAAATAGAATATCTCGATGCGGCTATGTTCCACGCGACAGCTTTCTTACATGAACTTGGTTTAGCTCAGAACGCTTTGACTGTCTTGTCTGACAACACTCTCGCAGGGTTGCCAAGATTACGTAGACTCGATCTGTCGTTTAATGCTATAAAAACAAATTTCAAAGAATTATTTCACAACGTACCTCGTTTGCGGCGATTATCTTTAGCTAATACCGGATTAAAAACTGCTCCTCATATTCCACTGGCTAATCTCACGGAATTGAACCTGAGCAATAATTACATAACATCATACAGTGAGGTCGACATGAAGCATTTTCAAAATTTAAGAGCATTAGATATTGCAGGAAATAAATTTACAACACTTCGTCCTGCTATGTGGGTGGCTGTACCGAAATTGTTGTCACTCGATGTTTCGAGAAATCCAATTGTTCGAATACAACATGGTTTGTTTGAGGGATTACAAAGACTTTTGTATCTCAAGATGGATGACTTAAAGTATTTGGAAACATTAGAACCTCGCGCTTTTCGCGCCTTGATATCCCTCAGGTCTCTTACTTTAGAGACGCCTACGGGCGAAGGGAGGGCGGTTCCTATAACAGAAATCGTATCTTCATCACCTTATATAGAAGTGTTAGTCGTCCACGTACATAAAGAAATCGTGGATTCTCAATTTTTGGGAATGGTTGCGCCAAAACTAAGATCACTAGAAGTACGAGGTGCCTCAATTAGGAGTGTAACTGCAGACGCTTTTTCTGCCCTAAGTAAGCAAAGAGCGCTGACTTTGCGTCTGACTGGTTCTTCAGTAGCGGAGCTGCCGGCAGGGCTCATACTCCCGTTAGTTCGAGTACCTCACCTCGCACTCGATTTAACTGACAATCAGTTAGTTAGTTTTGGTCCGTCAATTCTTTATCCAAATCTCACTGGGTGGAATCGTTACGCTACAAAAGTGTTGCCCGGTAAGTATGAATAATTAATAATTCAATTGTCTGTTTGTCTATGTAGGGGACTCAAAAGTGTCCTTTTGTCAGGTGGTCTTTTATTGGGTGGAAATCCCCTCCGCTGCGGTTGCTCTGCGTCCTGGGTGGGCGGTTGGTTGCGTCGCTGGACGAGCGAGGTCGGCGGCGGCTCCCGTCGAGCTCGTGCCGCAGCCCGCCACACCACCTGTCTGACTCCGTCCGGACCCCGCGCCTTGCTCGCGGTCAACGCTGACGATGCCGAGTGTCACGCCAGCGCTCTTTCCAGTCGCTCCTGTACGCTTGCGTATCGTCATGTTTTCTATTATATGTTTTTATTGGTGATGACGTTGTATTTTTTTAGTTAATAAAATTTGTGACGGATGTGATTACACAATATTTCATCGAGTAAATTCTTAGACAGTTTCTTTAAATGAGTGTGTGAAAATGCGAAGAACCGAAATGACCTTTAACAATGTGATTCTAAAAAGTACAGGTTATTTGATTTTGTAAATAGTCATGTTTAGACTAAATTAGTATTAATGATAGATACCTATATTCACTGTAAATATAATAATTTTAATATTTTGTAAATATTATCTATGTTCTTAAGGATTCTTTATGTTTTGTTGTGCAATGCCTGTACTAACAACGAGTGATAACAATCATTTTCTAAGTCATTTGTGATATTCTTGTACTTATATACTATATTCCAAAGTCATTAATTTGATGATTTAAAATTGGTAGTAGGTTTTTTTATAATGGTTTGTCGGTATTGATATTACATTAATGTTTTATTTTATATAAACTTATTATTTTCAAAAAAGGTTAAACATAAATCGAATGTCTAAAATAATTGGAGATGTTTATACTGGCAGTATCGAGGACAATTTTTTACGTAGTTGTAAATTTAAAATTGTATTCATAAAGTGAGGTGACGATGGAATTTTATAAAAGATGATGTAGAGAAGACTAAAGGTGACAAGAGACGAGAAAGAAAGAGGCAGAGGGAATAAATATTTTATATTAAAATTATTTGGATTTATTCTTTTAAGACCTTTCACCCCCCTGTGTTTAGTCATATTATAAAATAATAGAATAAAATTTGCAGGGATCTTAATAACACAAATTCAAATATATCTAAAAAGTAAAATATTAAAAATAATCTCAAATATTAATTTAACAAAATAAGTTCTGTATTTTTAGAGGTAATTTCGATGGACCGCAACAGAACCAGAGATTGAATCAAAGGTAATTTGCTGCCTCAAGGGATCCGCGCTAGTCGGTGCTGGTCGGTGCTGGTCGGTGCCGGTGTTCTACAAACGAACCGCTGAGACCAGTGAATGAAACCAAATTGGTCGTCGCTTTAACGTTAAACATACGTAGACTAGTACAGAAAAGATTCATTAGTTCTGAAAACTCTGACGATTGCTCACGTAATTAATACGAGTATAGAACATTGAGCATTGGCGCGGAACTACCACCATACCGCACGACTTAATTACTGTTGATGTTTCTCAATAGTATATTCTGTTACAATTCATGATTCCTTTCTGTTGTGATGTGATACTACTACACTACTTTCGAATTTTAAATATTACAAAAATATCTCGGAAAGGAGAGGAAAAGTATTTCAGTTAATAATTATTACGTGCTTTTTCTTTACACATACATTACGCTGAACAAAACGAGATCTTCCTTGATTCCTTGCTGTTGTTGTCTTTGTGGATAAAGTATCTATTATTTATAGCTTACGCTTCATATTTCTCTTATACTTGTGACAAAGCTTAATAAAAGGGGTTATCAACTAACAGTTCTTTGATTAATTTTATTATTAGTTATGTGTAAGGGGATTCTATTGTGTGTGTGACATGCGAGGAACTAAATATTATTATTACTTTACAAAATAATTTAAATATTGTAAATGTTTTTCGATATGAGCTTCTGACATTTTGTTCTTTTGTTAATTTTTAATGGAGACACAAAAATGTCAGGAAGGAAGGCTTTACGCTGATTATCTCACGGTATTAGTAATCGTCTCGCTACAAGCAACTCTCAGACAATAAATTAATGTCCCAGGTTACACTACACATTAAGGATAAGCGACTATTGAGTACATCCACCTAAGGCTTCCCTCTATCAAAGCGATTAATTGTTGTGTACCTTAATACAATTATAATTCATACTGCGGCTGGCAATACATTACACAGGATACAGGAATCGTGTTGAGCCGATTTCCTACTAAGCCCATAAGAATCTTGATAAGAAATGAGAAGGGTAGATTTATTATTTTTGCTCAAAATAGTTTAAGGACAAGCATCGAATCAAGTTTCGGCGATAGTAAGTAAACTTTCAGACAAGACGAGGCTTTATATGATCGCTACAAGGGCTAGAGTCGCCTCGCAGCTGGAATCAACTGCGTGACATATTGTGCGGCTCGCGGCTCACAGACACGCCAGCGCTTATCTCCAAGTGGGCGTGTCGCGGCCAGAATTTGAAACACGCGGGATATTTTACGTGGAACTTAAATAAAGTGGCCGTGTTTGTGTTTTGAATCTCAGGTATTTTGTTTGCCCAGAATCAACCTACACGTGGAAAGCGTGCGAATTCATTCTAGAAGTATTAAATGTATTGTAGTGTAGGCTACATTGTATTTTACAACTTTTCTGTCTTATTTGGTTAATGTCATAGTTGTATACAAGGACCGCTAACAAATATGGTATGATTGAATCGTATCGTTTAAATGTATAAAAGGAATTAAATTCTATCGAACCACCGTTTTTACAAAAACAAGAGGAAAAGAGAATTTAAAATTAAATTCTGTGAACAGAACTTGAGTCTGTGCCAAATAAGTTTTTCGATGACTCGACAATGTTCCTTGAAATTGGAAAGTCGTGTAGAGACAATAAAAAATTCTAATCAAAATCGATTGTAAGGTTTCCGGACGTCGAATGAACATTATGTTTAAAGTTTTAGAGATGGCGACTTTGCAGTACGTACTTACACCTTAACATATTTCTGTGTGAGGTTGCGTTTAAACAGACTGCCGCGGAAACATGGAGGTGAGATACATTTTGGCACTAGTCATCTGATATACAATCCCGTACGAGGCTTCTTGTTGCTTTATTGGTTGAACAATATTTTGAATCCTAACGGTTAGGATATGGTTATCAATATGTGAGTATAGACATAGCGTTATAAACTTTGAATACTTCGCGTTATATTTTTAATTCCGAATTTGATACTGAATCTTCATTTTTTTATATAAATTATTTAAACTTAATTGTTGAAAGGACTTGAAACTTATATATATATATATATATATATATATATATCATTTTGTGATGGAACTTTATTTAGCGTAACATATAATTGACTTTCTGTTATTTTAATCACAATCACTAGTTTCCTAAGGAGTGGATGTGAACGTCCTCAATAATCATTATGATACTTATGATTACGTCATCTTGTCATTCTTTTAGTCATAGATCAATAGAAAATATTTTTTGCGGCTCTTGGTAGCGTTTTGAGTCTAAATCCCGTATAAAAAAACTTAATATTTTTCTTTAAGGTTTATTAGGCTATCAGGATGAAAACTATTATTCTCGAATGAGTTCCCTCGATCAATGATTAGTTTAGTTTGTGTACCAAAATTATTCAAATACTTTTACTTTTGACTGTCCTCAAATAAAAGTTTTCTTTAATACAGCTGAGATTCCCTGTGAATATTTTAAGATGTCTTCATAATAAACGCAGGTCACCCGACTTCAACCGCGAGTGGGACAGCTAAAACAACTTTTCTTTGGTACTCAAGTAACTTTTCTTTATATATTTTTAGTACATTAGAAGTTTCATTGTGACTTTGTTTTTTGAAGAATCTAGATACAAATAAAATTATCTTCTTTAAATAGGGTCTTAAGTTATCAGAATGATAATGCGTATATATACCTTCTGCACACACACGCTCGCAATTACTCACACACACACACACACAGCCTTCTATATATATATACATTTATGATGCTAGTTCTGGAGCGGTCTGTTGTATTTTGTTTGTTTCTAGTAATCTTATTAGAGCAGTAACAAGATTAACTTCACATAAAGCTTTACATTTTTTATACAATCTTCGACACGATACATATTTCGCGTTTATAGTTTCGCTTGTGTTGACTTTTTAAGATTCATTGCGTATATCCGTCTGTTTAACCAACAATTGTAAGAGCTGCACGTTTTCGACCTTTGATGACAAAAGATGTTCCTGAGAACAGTCGGCGTGATTACAGATATTATAACCTCTATCGAGATTACTTTCTGTTTCGAAGCTTATCAAACCTTGGGGTAGAATTCTATGTGAAATTGTTAATTTTTAATATACATATATCCTATTATATATAGTATGTGGTAAAATGTATTTCAATTTAGATTCCTTTTTTTTTGTTATTTATTTTGTTTATCATATTTTAATCGATTTCCAGTTTCAGCACTACATTTATATGAAAATAAACATTTTCATATTTTTAAGAAACCGTCAATAAAATGACTCGAAATTTTTCATGGATCAAGTAAGCTTGATGACAGCACTGTACCGTGTTGGTCGCTTTTAAAAGAGAAATCGTTTTGTCTTATCTTGTTAATTAAAAAAAACGACACGACAAAAATATAGTTGGATTATGAATGGTATAAATTTTTGATAATACTATTTACAAACATATAGTGAATGTTCAATTTATAACGTTGTCGTTGGGAGAGTTCTACATAACTGTGGATGGAGTTAGTAACTGCGTCCTCGCCGGTGTGATGTTTGTTGTTTAGTTTGTTGGAAACTCCTTCCTCTACCTGCCTGCCTACCTGCCTGCCTGCCTGCCTGCCTGCCCTCCTCTTCATGTTTCTCCCAACATTTGATAATATCGCCTCAGTTTTGTCTGTAACTTTTCATTGAGCTGCTGAGCTGCCAACAGCACAACATATTCATACAGGACACGGTGGGTGAACAACAACTTTCACAGCCTTTGAAGCTATTTAGGTTTTATCTATTTGAAATAAACATTTTTTCGAGTAAATATTTTAAGTAACTTTTTTGAAAGTTTTCTTCTTTGTTACTATTGATTTTGTTTCTTCAGTTTTTGCTTTCACTAATATAATTAACGTTGATAAATTTTAATTAATTTCCCACAACGCTTAAATTTTGTTAAAATGTATGCTATCTATAAATTTTATTTCTTGAATTATCACAGTAAAATAAATTAAGTCTCTCGATAACGTATTAAAACGTAGGAACCTCCACAGGTAACCGACTTTTATACCTTAAAAGACATTTATTTTATTTGCTTTTGATATATAGTTTGTGTGAGATAGTTAAAAGTAAGAGTAATATAATATTTTAAGTTTTTTTTATTATAAATACTGTTTTATCATGAATAAATAACGTGTTGCCGTCGGGAACACGTTCATACAATTTGTATTACGGATTTTGTGAACTTTCTTTTCGATATCAAGTCGCTTGTGTGTTTATTTATTTTCCATGACCAATTTCATGTGAAATCCACAATGCAAAACTTTTTAAAATCATTGCGTCCGATACAAACACAACGCTCCCCCGACGCTGTGTTAGACTTTGTTAACCCAATGTATCCTAGACACCAGGAGTGCTTGGTTGCGGCAAAGTCATAGAGTATTTTTTGTAAAATAGCAAAGATATTTAGTATAAGTCCCAGGCCTCCCACCGTCAGCCTAACCTGCTCGTGGTGTGTCCCGCGTGGCGGCATGTCCACAAACCAGCCCTTTGAGGACTAATCGTGATGATGAACTGTTGTGATTAGCAATATAATTACATGGTTGGTACTACTGTTTATTGTGTGAATGTTGCCACTCTGCTTTGTCGTTAAAAATATGTCAACTACTTCCGTTTTATGTTGAAGACTTGTAACCGTGCTCATTACGTTGTATCTAAGATAGATAGATCTTCATCGATATTGACAAGTATTTAATTTAAAATCCAACCAACATGAACAGCAGCACTAGCAGAGAAAGGACTAACAGTTTAAACAGTACTTTGGCCACGGTCATGACATCGATGGGATAGCTTGTTAAGGATATTTAAGTTACAGGACTGTACTAATAAACGATGACATTTGGTTATATATGGAAGAAATACATGAATAGATCAGGTTTAATGGCTCGTGTCTGGTTGCGTCTTGCTGGCCTGGTAATGATCTATTTATTTTACTTTGACATTTATTTTAATAAAACTTATTCAATAAATAGTCGTGAAGTCACATCGAATTGTTATCAGACAAGTTGCTGGAATTACAGCCGCAGCTGGAATTTAATTCTTTTAAAGTAAGTAACTTTATTACAATAAAAGATATTTATTTCAGGAGACCAAATCAGTTAGTTTGGAGACATTTTTTGGGCCTCTAGTATCTTTTATTGTTCTTAATGTTAATCAATTTTCCTTGTATGTGTGTATGTATGTGGGTGTATACTAAAATAATGAATGACATGGTTTTTTTTATATAATTCTATAATCTCTTTGTGTTTATTTTATAAATAAAAATATAAGACAATTAGCAATAAGGACATTATGATATTCGTATAGTAGGAACTGAGAAATTAATTTTCGTGTAGCGGAGCAAGTTGCATTATTTAATGAGGACTAACGAAGCCAAATGGTTTCTCTGAATATGTTAATGAAGCCGTCGCTTGGAGTTCCGTCTCCTCCGACCCTGGCGCCGCTCTCCATACACCTTACACCACTTGCTACAGTGGTTAGATAGTTGCTGTGGTAATGGCTTGTTGTACAATAGTTGTAAATTGAAACTTTTGAAGACATAAATATATTGCGCTACTTATGACTGTACACAGGTATAAATTATATTTATTAGAAAGACAAACGGTGCAGGTCAAAGCGATGTTAATATTTAAAGTCTCTACTTGCAACAAAGTTCAACATCAACATATTCCAGGTGATCAAATGCCTTGTAAACTTGAGGTTTTATTTCACTATTCCCTCCCCCTGCCTCCCTCCTCCATCTTCTCCCCCGACTCCCCGCCCCCGTCTCGTAATGCGCTGCTGCGGCTAGATTTCCCCCGGGGCACAGTCCATATCCACCCGCGACGTATTCTGATTTTATATATTTATTGGCTTACAAATAATATAACTGACAAAAAATATACAACCATTAATAGTTATTCTTTGACAGGTGTCACACGCTTATACTTCAGTTCAGTTTTCTTACTATTTCTCTCAAAGCGGTACCAAAGTGAAACTGTTATCATTATTATCTAGTTTATATAAATTAAAAAAGTCTTTATTTTTTTTCATTTTCATTCGTACCTACGACTATGATAAATGAAACGTTACACAATAGCATATAATCTACTAACTCACAATGTCACGAAGGCGGCTTCTACACTGTAACGAAATGATACTAAAAATGTTGATTCTAATAGTTTAATGCGCTTGATTGACGATAACTGAATGTTAGCGGCGAGCTCTTTATAAATTGAATGTTGAACTTTCCCCGCGGGAACAATGGGAGCATCTCGGACCGTCTGGCTATAATTATATCTAATAAGTTTTTATTACGAGAACAATTCATAATTTAAACATTGTATTAAAAAAGAAAAAATAACATGTATTTTTTAATTGTCAGAGGTCGTCGGCTTCCACTGGTTTTTTTAATCGTATCTTGGTATATTTTTTATATCTCAATATTGTTAATATTATAATTTTGTGGTCTTAAAACAGAAAAATATAATAATTTAAGTATATTTAACAATAACATAATCGGCCCCATTCTTAATTTTTCTCAGGTCTATATACACATACTAAGTTAGGTTGTATTAATATAAATATTGTACAAGAAAACCATTTAAAATTGATGAAAACTCTGAAGAGCGTCCTGTCTGTACCGAGGAGCACTTAGGAAACAACTTAATGTTATATAAAGTAGGAAGAGTTGAAAGTAAGGAGCGGGTACTTGACTTGACTCTTTTAATGTACATTGGCTCTGAATGTACTTGTTAATTGAGCGATCAGTCCGAGACGAGGAGCTCGAGAGAAACGACTCTCCTAATAAACCTCTCAAAGACTAATCAGGTTTGATACATTCACCAATAGATCTAAGTTTGTATGACTTGCTTTAAATTATGAGTTCTGTTTTATCGTTCGACTGTCAACGAGTGATGAGGAGTGGTTCCAGCTACAGAAACAGTTTAGTTATAATATTATTATAATAATCAAAACAATCATTATCAGTGAACATATTCACAAGTAACATTAAAACAAAAGGAAGAGAAGAGCTTGGACGGTGGAGGTGAGCGTTTGCCGCGCGTTAGACAAACCTACACCTGGGTCGCAAGTCCCAGGCACTGTTGTAGCTCCTCTCCCTGCCACGCGATGGACCCGGCGTCCGCACGGTGAATCCATGGAATGCTGAGAGGTTTCGTCTCTTTAAATCTATTGACAAAATATTAAAGAAATAAACTGAAAAATTACAGTTTACGAAAACGCTTCATTTTAATTAATATTCAATGAAAATGTATATTTATTATAGGACATACTTATAACAATCAAGCATTTTGTGTGAAATGAGAAAATTGATGAACGAACCAGAGATATTCTACAACACAGGATCTGCTTTTTTCTTCTTTCATAAGCTTTGCTTTTATAATTCGTACGACCTTTAAACTCTTTGATAATACAACGAAGCTTTGTTTTACAAGTGACGATTTTTTATAAAAATCATATGCCAACAAAATAAAGTTGCGCAGAATCTTCACAATTCAAATGAAATGATATAAATTTACATCAATTTAGTATAAAGCGAGAGCGGCCATGCCCGAGGCCGCCTCTGTTATTTGCCATGTATGCGCTTCGTTACATGAACGTTCGGAGGGACGGACGAATTAAAAATCTTAATCCACTCTGTCCTGTTCTTACGTTCCCACACATGACCCGAATAACTCTTCGCTTTTAGACTATATTTTGCATTTTATTCCTTTTCTGTATAAAATTATTAAGATAAGTGGGTTTACATGTCTGTCACCTTAAGCATATTTTTTGCAAAATTTAACTTTTAATCGATTACATTTTGTCTTGCCATAGGAACTGTTATTAAATAAAGTTCCATTTGAAATAATTCACTTTATTTTGTTGCTTTCCTTATAACATTCACTATCTACATATGAATAAAAGTGTATCACAACTATTATTTCTAAGTATATGTTAAGGGCGTTATTTACTCGGTAAATTTAAAATTGACTCCCAAAAGTTAACTGCTAAGTGAATTCAGTTTAAAGCTCCTGGAGCAGGTTTGGAAATAACGACCAGTCGGCTGTACTAAGTGAGGGCTCTCCGCGAACAATGGCTTAGCTTATTGGAGTTAATAAAAGTTTTATAAAGAGTGTTGTAATGTAGATAGAGGGATGAAGGTGAGCACTGCTTCTTAACTCGTTGGCGCCGCTCCAGACGCTAGCGCTTACGTGTTTTATTGTGGGATTGGATGATACTCGTACGTCGCGTGGACAGCGATTTTAAACTATTATAAAAAAATATTCAACAACGTTCAGATACTTACACACATCCGAGTGAGCTCGCTGGGTTCTATTGTTAAAAAGTTGTAATTGATTGTATTTATATGATAAAATATTAAATTTAAAATGGAGAACGAAAGACTTCCACCACAGTTCATGTAAGCCAGAATAAATATAACTTTCGGTAGTATTCGTTCAAGTTTTCTTGTTCTACATATATTTCAAAGTAAAACCGAGTGACAAGACACATGTTCTTCAATATTGAGAATCGAACTGCACGCCTTTCGAATATTTGATTCGTGTCAAAAGATTGTTGATACGGAATATATTGTTAGTGTGGTAACTGTCTCCTGAAACTTTAATATTTTAAAGTTACTCTTATACTTGTGTATTTTTCGAACTCTACTGTTTTTATGTTGATGACCTCTCTATAGTTTCGTAGTGCTATATTTATTTAAAGATGTAAGCTTGTTTCTGATGATTCGTCTAAGAGCTTTTCAAAAACAGTGATGAGTGAAAAAAGCAAAAAAAATATTACTAATAGGGTACTTGATGTGAAGTTAGAAACAATTTGTTCTTCAATAAAATCACTAAAGCCAAAATTAAATTGTGGCGTAAACAGTTGGTTGTCACTGAGTGAAGATCCCGATGCTTTCAGTTTTAATTAGTTTTACTAAATTTTATAAATGTTTTGTTTCGTAAAAATGAAAGTTGACTGTGTAGTGGGTATGTTATAGGTTAAGATTTCTCGATGTTTATCGTTTTTCAAACTAGAAGTAATTTGGTAAGTAACATTATGTTGAAATAAAATGAATATCTTCTTCACCAATGGCCGGAGATGAACGTGTTGATTGTTGGTATTGTGCTATCAGGAGAAATGAAGGAAATATATAAAATATAGTGAAAATGAAAGTGCTTCTGTCCCTTTGATAAGGCAGGTAGAGTGTCTCGATGTCAGGTGTAGCTTAGTCATTTTGTATGTAATCCGTGATCCCAAGTAAAGAATAAAACTCACCAGCAAGAGTAGTCGTACCTAGTTTGAGTTGTTCACAATAAACAATGGCCTTGTTTGTCGATGCGGGCCTCTTGTATTTACTTTACTTCAGGAAAAACTGTTCGTATTTCAAAAAGAATAGAGACGGATATTGTAAAAAAAAAATATTGGAAATTCTATAAGAGAATAGAAATGAACTTAACATAACACTAATAATAGCTAAAACTATATGAGACTAATAAAAAATACATACATTTAGTTAAACTTAAATCTGAAAGTGAATTTATAAAGAAACGTTTTAATTGCTGTGTGATTTTGTAAGATTCTTGCCCCGGGCTTTTTTCATATAGAATCACATTAAAGGTTGGCTTCGCCAAAATCAGCACAATGTAATGAGCAGTGCCTTTGCCGAGGGCTCTCCTTCTCGCGTAAGATAATTTTGTCGTCATTATTACTTTGAAGTCAGTAACGAGACAACCCTTTCATATTCTAAAACTTATGAGGGTACTTCTGTTGTTTGAAAACAGCGCGAGCTTAACACCCATTGTTTCAGACTGTCGTGTCACTGTTTATGTAATGTGTCTGTACTTGTTTGATGAACTACAAACTACACGTACGTACATACGTATGAACAAACGAACAGTCCCCTGCTTCACGTATACACAAACAATGAACCTATAAATTTCTAAAACAGAATTCCGAAGTTCCGTTAAATTCACGTGGGATCAATACATAACGATTCAAATTTTCTTTTCGTTCTGTATCGGAACCTTTGTTAACTGTTTTATACTTTTTCAATTTAAAGTTGTCGTTTTTGTTTTATAAAAGAACCGAAGATATAAGATAATCATCAAGGTATCCTTGAATATTTTTGTTATATGGTCGAAAATATCATGACTTCAGTTCTCCTTCCTCGATAGTCGCTACAATACTATGTTTGGATAATGTGAAATGTTGGTGGACTTTCCCAACAGGAATACTTCAGATTGAGGGATTGTCTGTACCTGTGTCTGTGTCTGTGTCTGTCTGTGTTCCGAAATATTATTATATATAAATGTTGGTTTCACCTAACTTCACTGACGTTAGAAGAGTTTCAGTTACTGATTTATTATAATCACAAAAGAACTCATTACCATAAACGAACACGTTACAAGGAACACCTTGCTAGAACATATTCCATATTTTTATTTATTAATAATTATGGTATCTAAAAGCTGGATTTATAATCATGTAGACTTCAAATTTTTTTAGGTTTTTATTATATAATAAAATACTGTAAGAACTAATTTTTGGCAGTACTTTTATTTAGATGTTTATTGCTCCACAACTTTTAACAGAATGACCTATTCAGCACTCACATACGATTTATAATATTCAAGGGCAACATATTTAGGTGAGGCTAAGCTAATATCATTCAGAGGGCGCTAGTTTCCCTCATAAGAGTTTCCATTAAATAATAAAAGTCGAAACATTACGTAAAACATGCTAAGCCTGTAATTTTATATTATAATTAAAATTTAAAAGGATATACATTATTGTATCAAATACACAGATGGCGCTAGTTCACTATTATAAGACATTAATATTAATATCAGAATTTAAATAACGTTGAGCTTAAAATTTTAAAGTATGTGTCACAATTTAAATATTATAAATACTTATTATTTACAATACATATAATCTGAATGTAATTCCAAATAGTAAATTAATTTTTCTATTATTTTTAATGAATTTAAAAATAAGAATGAATCTAAAAAAATAGAATCTCCACCTGTGTACCAAAAAGAATCCGAAACATTTTATATACCTCTTTAGTAAAATCTCATTTACAATACCTAATACAGGTAAGGATTTGTGAGAGATCGCATATTTCGAATTTAAGGAATAAATATAATCTTCATATTGATAATGTAAGAACTAATTATGGTAAAAAAACAATTCTGTTTGTTTGAGTACAGCTCTTCAACAAACTACCAGAGGAAATAAAAGTATGTGATAGTATAGGGATGTTTGAAGTCAAACTAAAAAATGATTTAATATCCTCAATATAGTAAATAAAGGAAGTCTTTTATATCCAATGGCCCAGATGTTAAAACTATTTTTTTGCAAATGTATAGAAATGTTCATTGTATCTCATTGTAAGTGAATGTTAATTCTTATGAGAAATTAAGTTCTTTATACCTAATTTATGTGTAGAGGAAATGTCTAGAGTAAATTACCTGTGACTATTTAGTGCTAAATTTATTTAAAAACAGAAGGAAATGTTGTATATTTTCGAATCACCGTATATACAAACTCCTTCGTCTTTTCTCCCCACACTATTTGAAATTATAATTCGTTCAATAAATAAGACCGTTGAAATTAGAAAATTTTTCCACAGTTCCAGTGTGACTGAAGCCATAGCTTGAAAAAAAATCATCTTTTAGTTACTGTGACTTTAAATATTTTCATTTGTTTTTACTGTTACAAACAATGTAGATTTCTTTTTCAAGTCACACTAGCAATCGATATGACGTTGAGGTAATCAAGTGTGCGAGTATGGTGTCCGTAAGTTGAGGGATCGGCTTTAAAAGGTCTGTCACTTTCATCTTTCTTCTTCTAATTAGTTCCACTTCCATCCCGCTCTCTTATATAATAATATTTGTTGCTTTGAAATATGATAGTTCTAAAGTATATTTTATTGATATTTATGATTTCTATTATTTTATGAGGTGAATCTTCTTGTTCAGTATAGATACATTATCTTAAACATTTCTTATGTATAAGATCGTCAAACAACGGCTCCACGTGATAATCAACAATATCTATATACCTACTACAGACTTTTTAGTAATAAATGTCGATACCTAAGGAAAGATGAATATAGAACGCATAAAATGGGAACCGGTAGGGCTTCCCACCAGTTGCCGAGACAAAGAGTATTTAACTCAGCGAGGAAATTGTATATTTTTCTTATATGTAAACCGTTAATCCAATGAAATCCAAATTAGCATAATATTACCTCACTAACTGTGCGGGTCGCGGTGCCGTGGTTATTGGTGTGACGTTAAGACACAGATGCTAAGATAAGCTTCTTAACATCAACATTAACCAGCTTATCTTTCAGCAGCGGCTCACGCTGCGAAGAATGATTAAGTTGCACGTGACTGAACACCAGCAGCGGTTTGTATTAACATATAGGAACACTAGGAACCAGGCCCTGCTTCGCACGGGTTCTTTACGGAAAATAAAAAGTAGACTATTAAATTTTGAGAAGATTAAACTTATATTACGATAACTTTCAAATGGTACGCCCGATTTAAATGATTTAAAGTAATTTACAGATACTGATGTTGGCTCGAAAACGAAGTCATTAATTTTGATAAGACTTAATATCGTATTTATGTAAATAGCTTTCCAATAAAAGCTTTAGGAATGCCAATTTTTAAAAGTTGTAAAATGGATATAGTATGTTATCCTTAAGGTATAGACATATACCACCGTGGACTTTTCTGTAGATCTATATGAGATACACAATTCCACCATATATTATTTTATTATATCTCAAAGACTTTAGGCAGCGTTTTCGGTAAAAGCTCTCAGACGGCTTATGTTTTCCCGACATCTTAAACAAATATCGTTAATATCCACACAAGTGAATATAAAAACTTAACAAATTATAAAACCTTCCCCAAGAATCTCGCTATCGAGTGGTGATAACTGTTTTATAATTGGTGCAATAGTTTTTCCGTTTATCGCGTACAGACAGACAGGCAGATCCGGCGAGGGACTTTGGTTTATAATATGTATTGATTATGTAATAAAAATAAATATTTTTCGGATTCACTACGCGAATTTTATTATTTTAAAAACTACATAATCCCGACGTTTCGGTTACTTTCAGCCAGCGTGATCACGGGCAAACGAGATGTGAATGTCTGAATAAGTTGTATTCATAACACTCATGAACGATGAAGAATCGGGGCGACTGAGACGAGTGGGACATGACAACGATTAACATTTGAGTGAGTATTAAAAAACACCTTGTTTTAGAAAATATATGTGTCACCTGTTGGCTCTGAGAAGAAATTACAAGAAAAGACAGGAGGAGCAATAACTTTTTCGTTGGCACAAAAAATAATAAAGAAACATATGACTTAATGAAATTTTCTTACAGAAGGTTTCTGAAATCCGAAGCCCGGAAGATCGAGATGTCAGAGCACCCGCATGTGGACTATTCTATGGTCGTAGAAAATAAAAAAAACACCTTTGAATGGATGGAATGAGCATGTACGTGATTGGTTTTCATTCTGTTTTTGGGAGTGCAAGTGCAAGTATATATAATTGTCGGAGAAAGGACGCGTGGAATATTTTATCTAAAACAAAAATACATTATACTTATGACTAGCTAGAATATTATCCTGTCCATATCAAGTTTAGAGTTTGGAAGTTATAAAGAGAAAAGTTTTGAATAATGACGTGAAATTTGATGTTTTCACCATCGTCCTACTGGAACCTTTCATATCGAAAAATAGTTAGCGATAGTGTTGGGATATAGTCTTTTTAATATACAAACTTTCTAAGAGCCCACGTAAGAGTATGACAACACACAAGAGGGTTTGGTTCTGATATCCGGATATTGATAAATGATTTATAGTTAAAACGTTTCTGAGCAGTCTTCTGTTCTGAAATTCATCAATCGCTGAGTTTGTAAAAAGATACGTGAACATTGTTATATGACATTTCTTTTAAGCTTCAGTTGGAGTAAAAGTTACCAAAACCTAGCCTGAGGGATGGCTGTTAGAGACGTGAGATTGTTGTGTCTTTGTCAGATTCAGGTAATTGGCATTTTTTGAATTTAAATTATTTTAATTGTTAACTTTGGCCGTTTAAACTTATTTAAAATCTTGATTTCATTGCTTTTCTCTTTTAGTCATTTATAAAAAATAATATTAGTGTGTTTATCCACTTTGTGTTGGGAAACCAATAAGTATCAATAGTTGTGTTGTCATCTAAAGGAAAAAGAAATATTTTTTATTCTCCACATTCTTTAGCAGTCTCTTATATCTTAGTTTTATTTAGTTTTGTTGAAATGGAGGAATCAAACTCGCTGAATCTGTTTTGTGTCTCTATAACTACATGCCAAGATGTTCTTGTGATCGGAGACCCAAGATGTCGTGTTTCATAAAAAGAACAAAACAATATGTATTTTAAATGTGGTTTATAACTATAAGTTGTAGTTATACAGTGTGATGTATTTGTATGTGAAGTGAACTAAAACTATTATAACACAAGTCACATTAACAAATGAATGTAAATTGTAACACACACAAGGCTTTTAAGGCTTGAAATATAATCTATATATAAATGTGAGTCGTAAGCAAAGCGAGCCACATTGTTGTCTCTTAGGGAACAACATCACAGAAAGCGTTCCACTGTCGATTCAGGAAGCCGCGCGCTGCTTTGTGGACAAAGACAGCGCCCTCGTAATACTTACATTAATTTATGACACAGCATACATACCTTCTACGTCGAGCAATGCGATGTTACGTATATTTATAATTCCATGCTAATGTTACAAAGACTGTTCTGTATCAAGTAATGTAAATGTAAATGTAAATCTAGATTCCTTAATGTTCATGCGTGTACATTATGTCTCCTTAGTCCGGCCACTCATACTGTTACGACGAAACATAAACAAAGCAGCACTATTGAGTTGGGATCTGTAATTTATATGTAAGGAGTAAGGATACAAACCGTGGTTTTTAAAAAGAAAGAAGTGACTGATGCTTATATTTTTGAATGTCGTCAGGATCTCAGACTCTTGAAGGTAACCTCGTAGACAATTTGACAAACACCTTACTTCGAAGAGATCCGATCCCTGCAACAGCACGAGTGAGAGCCCCGTAATCTGTACTCTCGCCTCTTTTTATACCAACGCAGGTGGTTATGCGGGTGACACCTGATAATTTCAACTACCCTCAATTCTTGATTATTCAAATAAAAGGAATTGCGCGATATATAACACAGACGAAGATATGCTGTTATAGTTATAAAGGTTGCAATTCAAAAAAATATAGTTATGGTTAGTAACATTTTTATGGTACCACATAAATGTGAAAAAATCCTTTTAGAACTACAAAACCTGTGCTGAATACACGTAAGACTCAAAAAAATTAAAACTATATTCGCCTCGAGCAGAAGTCACAAGTCGTCTTCGAAAAAGAATTCCAAGAAACCCCTCTGTTAAAAAAATAATGAAAAATCGATCAGCAGCGAGGAAGTTGTAAAATATTATTCCTACAAAGTGCTCAATTCATCAGAATCCGTCGCCCGCGAATCGACAACTGCTAATGATAGACTTTCATTATTGAATCTTCAATCAAGCACCGTGTCATCGACACGTCGTATATCAAGTGAACGACTCGAACGTGACAAAATAAACTATTATAATACAATCGTGTCATTTATGAATACGTTTATGAGTTGTTCGTTGTTTGGTATTTAAATGCAACAATGAAGCAACGACATAAATATTATTTCCTTTTGTGTAACAATAAAGTATGATAACTGCATCTCTTCTTATTAACTTGTATAATTGAAGATAACAAGTTACTAGTTGTGTTAACGGTGTCACGACACAAGGAACAGTTCCGACAATGTCTGATTGAATACAACTTCGTTAGAAGCAACAAGTTTCCTCTCAACGACTAAGGTTTGTCTAATATGAATAGTAATGAATTAATTTATAAATAAGATTATATTTGTATATACTTCCTATACTAAGCAGCCGGAGCTTGTTTATGTTAAAGGTAATGGTATACTAATTTTTTGTAAAGCTGCCTATTCTGTCTCGAGAGCAAGAAATGTACAAAAACATAATCCGAATAGTAAATATGTACATATATATATTAATTGTGTGCAAAATATTCTTATGGTAGAAAGAAATCAATTTCGTTTTGTGAAGATTCTGTAAACAGATGTCTTAAATGTTTTCCTTTTTAAGTTGTATTTATTGTTGCTTTACACGAAAAAAAAGTATTTTATTATAAAGTTGCAAAATATTCAGAAACTTTTATGAGTTCGGAACGACTTCAACGCACGTTTTGAATAAAAGCGGCCGTCTTAATAACAAAGATGTTTTAAAAAGAAAGTTGAGATTATTAAAACAAAAAAACTTGTTTGTCCTCAAAGAATACTTTATATGCTTTCAGTTTTGGAAAGTTACAATGAACATGAGAATACTTTTATCACTCGTTGTAAGAGACGCGACGACTCACCTCCTGCTATATATAAAGTGCCATTTATGTTTATTATCAATTAAAAGTTGACTGTTTGTTCTTTGAGCAAAGATGCCATTATCAGGAATTAAATTTAAAGTGTAGTAAAGGGTTTAAAGTTTAGAAAATTCCGCGGCTTCAACATTGTTTGCACGAGAACTATGTTTGGGATTTATCATAACTTACTAAATTATTATCTTATTTTTTAAATTTCTGTCTTATATAAAAGTTCTTAATTAATAAATATGTTACTAAGATATCCTGAACACATTCTTCACAGTTTCAATCATAGGATTTATTTTCATTTTAGGTAAACGTGTTTTGTTTTTTCTTTCATAGCTTTTTGTTCTCTTCGCATTTTCTACACTGGATTTAAAACAGACATGTCATTGTTTAATGTTATTTGTTTTTATTTGTATATAGAGCGATCAGATAATGTCTGTCTAACAGGTTTTCGAGTACATATTTATATTATACTATGGTTTATGGATTTACTTCGTGATTTATACAAAATTTCACCCGACGTTTCTGATATTTAACAGAAACCGTGACCACGAGCAGACGAGATGGAAGTGTCCGTCACTTAGACGAGTCTTTTGTCATCTGGTGCCACTGAATTGTCCATCGTGTATTCACGCACCACTGACTCGATGCGTGTCTATTTTTAATATCCGAAAAATGTTCTTCGACCGTTGTACTGATGGTCCTTTTTGTTTGTCCAATGTATAAGAAGCCGCACTCACAGACGAGGTTGTTGAAACCAACTTCTTTTAAAGGAATAGTATATTCTTGAGATATCTTTGATAGATATCTCAAGAATTGACTGACTCCTAATGTGGTTTATATAGTCGTATTGTTTTAATGGAAACCGTTTTGAATATGTTGCCTGAAAGTAATCAAATCACATATCTTAATTCAGCAGGTTGTCGTTCAACTGTGATTGGCTTCAAATAGTTTTTTCGATGTTGGTGAGGCACGCCAGGCCGTGTGTGGTAAAAACATTCTTTACATGCTGTAGGTCAGCCTCTAGATGTTTAGTGTCCCAAAGGAGTTGGGCTCTATAAAACAAAGATTTGCCAATGGAAGCTAACTAGTAAGGAGGGTGGTGTTATTTCCCGTTGTGATACCTCTCTGTATGTGTGGATTTCTGATAGATAGTATGTCCTTAGGTATTGTCAGGACTCCTAATGACGATTATATTAGCAAAAGCTAAAGAATAATTTTGTCCTCTACTTTAGTATTGAATTGAATCTAAGTATTAATATAATTAATAAAAAAAATGCTTTACTGTTGGGTACACACCATTTATATAGCAAATGTTTGATTGGAGCAAACAAAGGCTTTCGCAAAAAAGTCCTCCATGAACAAATACTTGTTTGTAGCATTCATCCTTGCACATAAAGTAGCTAAATGTTTAACAACGGTTAAGTTACTCTGCATATTCTACAAGTATATGATTATACCTTATTTTTCTTTTCACAGCGTTAATGGCGTCAACAACAGGTAAACTAGTAAATAATGGCTGGAAATCGAAACTGTGATTGTCAATTTGAGATGTTAAATGAAATCAAGCTGGTGGGAATCCCTTACAAACGAGTCTGTATATCCCCAAGTCTGAGACAGAATGCTTAGAATACTTTATATATAGGTGAATGAATCTGGCTCACGATAGGGCACAAGGGAACATCTTGCCGGAGGTTCTTTGATAACCCATTTAGCGGTAGGTGGTTGTGCACATGGTGGTACGAGTCATACAAGATTTTTGTTCCCGTATCTGCTCTGTATGTCGGTTCTTTGTAATTTTTTCTATAAGTTTAACTATCTTCATAAATTTCTGTCATTTTGTTATCATTACTTTTTTTCCATATTTACCGTCGAGTTCCATTTATCTGCACTGAAGATAGAAAGGTTTTGATTGTTGCCAAGTTGTTTATTCACAAGAGATCCCTCACGATTCCTCCAATACTATAATTGTTTCAATTACTACTATTTTTACGTGAAGCAAAATAAAGTGAAATAATTTATATTGAAATATTATATTTAATTAGTTTAATCAGCTACAAATTCCCGACTCACGTATAAATAATTATAGCTGAAGCAGGACACGTAAAGGGGTGGTAATGTCTGTAAATTTTCATATTCTGTGGTCGATCCTAAATAGTTTGTGGACCTTGGCAAGTGGAGAAGACATTTTTTATTAATATTTCAGCCCTACCGAAATCTAAGTGTGGTTTGTTTGGTATCAAACTGCAAAGTCAGTCCGAGTCCTGCGAGATGTCATCATGTGTCCACTTCCTTATCACTTTACTGAACATTTGTGATTATATAATGTGTTCCTTGTAAACGTATATCAAGAATCTTTAATATTCTCAAAAGATAACATGATACATCACATTCTGTAAATAGTTTCAACACTCTAAACATCCAAACTGTATAGATATTATAAAACAAAGTTTAATCTTCAATTAACCGACTTGCGTTTTGACGTCTAGTTAGAGTCGATTCCAAATTCACAGCTGATTAAATATTCCGTTTCAGCTCTCGTTGGGAATCGATTCTGTCATACAATCATATCATATCATATGACGCTATTTTTAAACACTGTACATAAATCAAGTTCGACTGACTCGTATGCCTTATGAATTTAATGTTTTACGCATTCACACGTTTACGTATTTGAGGATTTTAAAAGATTGCGTGGAGTTCGAATTATATGAGAAAGGACACTTTTCTGAATAATTTAGAAATGAACAGTCCTATGCCACTGTTCATTTCTAAATTATTCAGAAAAGTTGTGAATGTTATTGTTTGACTTCAGAAATATTTAAGTGACATTTTTTATTTAGTATTACATATTAACTATATATTTATGAGTCAAACCATTATTTTTCCTTATGTGGAGATAACTCTTCAGAAATAATTTTTTTTGTAAACATGCTACTTTGGCTACCGAACATACATGAGACGAAATCTCTCAGCATTCCAGTGATTCGCCGTGCGGGTGTCGGGTCCAAGTTGTTTCATAGAGAGCAGCTATAACAGTGCCTGGGACTTGCGACCCAGATGTAGGTTTAAGGAGCACCTATCTCGTCTCCCTACCAAACTAAATTTGAAACAAATCAACTGGGGCTGCCTTCGAACCACGTTCCGATGAATGATCAATGAACTAATGTTAGTTTTGGACAGGCCCAAGTATTTTAGTAGGCTGTAGAGAGATTTAGCTGTTATACCTGTCGCTACCACTTCTATCGCGTACATATTGACGACTAACCTTTTCTTAGTGAGTTCGTTAGTGAGTTCGTAATACTTTTCGACCTTAATGGCATGGTCTATCGTGATTCTGGTTACTGTCAGCTCTTACATAACGCCCTTTACTATTTGCGAATAAAGAAATATGTCTGGGCTGGACGCCGACGTAAAGATATCCTCTGGGATTCTATATTGCCTCATCATAGGTATTCATCATTATAGTCCAAACCGGAGCTGCTTTATTATACTAGCCATACATTGGTGTAATAACTTTTAAATTTAACAACCGGAAAGAAAAGCGAAGGATTTTTTTATTACATTTAATATAGTATCTTGGTGGCAGAAGTTCTTCTTCGCCGCCGTGAAAGCGGGAGGATTCAAGTGTAATAATAACTAACATCATAAGAAACAAACTTTCACCACAGACTAGTCTATCAAACAGCCAGGCGCTGGACTAGCTGTCGAGCCACCTTGCTAGCTCGTACTCTCTGGTAAATGAAGGGTAACTGTTTAGAGGGCAACTGAGCGACATTCACGATATATATTATGTTTTTTTTAATTATAATTTTTTAAGCCTTGTAATAAAAAACTTGGCTTAATATAAACATATGTTAGTATATTAGCACTTGTTTAAAATCTTCAACCATTTATCATGAATGAGTTTTTAATGTTGAAACTCTACAGGAGTTATTCACTTGTACTTCCTGGTTGGACAGTTCACCCGTTGTATATATTGTATATATTGCTTGGTACGTATGTTACTCGCACTAAATTGATTAAAACCTAGATCCGATGTTTTACTGATCTTTTTTTAATACATTCCGACTTGATTAGTTTTCCCTCCTGGGATCGTCGTTTATATAAAATTGACGGGACGAAATTAATCTCGTCTATTTGATATCACTACAATTTGTTATATTGTTTGGTATGAACTTGTTTTTAGCTGGGTATAATAAAATCTGAAATAATAAAATATTTCTGAAAATTGTACACAAAACAAATTTATGTTTTTGGAAAGTTTCCCTTAGATAGGATCATACGGTCTTCTGTTAATTTTTGTCTTATTCGTAATCTAATTTTTTTTTTTGTTCTGTAGTTTCGTATTATTTTTGTAAATCAATTATCTCTGCTGGTAACATTAATTCCTGTAAACTATTCGTAGGTTTCGTTTTGTTATATAAGATAAAGGCAATTCTCTCTTAAAATATGATTACAGTTAGTGTAACAAAAAGAATGTATTCAAAAGTTTTCTAGTTATGTTAATTTCTAAATACTCTCAAGTGTTATTTTTTTGGGTTACTGTCTCTTATTCTTAGTTATACACATTTTCTGTCATTGCTGGTCTTATTATGAACATTCAAGTAAATGTAATAAAAGCTGCCAACCAAAGTTCGAGCACACAAATAAATAACACAGTAATACAAGAGCACAACTGTCAACAGCACGTCGTCTCTGACACGATTATCGTCTGTTGTAAACGTCTTGTTTGGTAAGAATCTTTAACTGTCGATATTTCTTTTACATAAAAACATTTTATCATTCCTAAAAATACTTACTTCGAATGTAATGATTTATTGCCTTTAACACAAAATTGACCTTTAACCACATTTAACTTTAAAATACCAATTTCAGTACGAGAAGATGGAACGTCGGTACTGTCACAGTACCAATACCTATAGACTGAATAATAATAAAATTGTTTTTATCCTTTTTATTAATAACGCTAACGTTTCCTGAAGAGATTATTGAGTACAGGCACTGGGGACGTTCAAATTACCGCACGGTTCTTGTCTTATAGTAATATAAAAATATCGTTTGAACCTTTTTAAAATTTATCAAAGACGTAGCGGTGTGAAAATAACAGTGAATGGATACTATGAAAGATGGAACTCAGATGCAATCACTCTGTACGGAAATAGAAGTGAATTTGAGGAAATTGTCACTTTTGTGTCCTTTTAGGATTTTGTAGACAGCTGACGATGCTCGAGTATCGACCGCGAGGGAGAGCAACACGGAGAGTGCATTCAGGGAGATGTATGATTTCATAATTTTTGTGGAATTTATTTATCTATTCTATTTAAAATGACTAAACTTGTATCCCTCATGTCGAGGTGGGTGTCAAACGTATCAAACAAAGAGGGTCAAAACAAATACATTGTCATTTTCTATTATTAGTTTTGATATAAACTTTAAGCGTCTTTCATACTCATTATACCAAACAATGGTTTTTTTAATTATTTATTTATATCTAAGGGCGCTCCCCTTACAATGAAACAGATGTTTTTTTTTTCAATTTTGCCATCGAAAAGATAAGGAAATAAAACAAAAAGATGTAGTGTTTTTTTGTTTATATTAAATATAGCAAAAGATTGTGCTGTCCTCATCAAATAATGTTGAAGTGGTTTGTGAATTGGTTACAAATATGTTGACGAAATTAAAGCGATATAATTTACAAGGAAAAAGAACGAAGGAAATGAATATTTGCTGAAAACGTTTCATGAAAAATAAGCTTTTATGATTTATGTGGATTAAATGTTTTAAATTAATATTTACTATAAACGTTCATATAAATAAACGTTATATGTGATGTAATGCGTATCGTATCGTATCATATCGTCTCGTATCGATATTCGTATATGTTATATTAATTTGTTATATACCGGGGAAAAATATTAAGGGTAAAGTAATTATCCTGAAAGGGACAATATCGACAACCGCAGGCCACAACAAATTTGTCATTAAAACATATTATTTATTTAAATGTTCATTCAAAACCCTGATATTAGTTAAATTTCAGAACAAACGAAAGACACGAAACAAAACCGGGGTCGCAACATGAGGATCATTATCAAAATTAGAAGTTGATTGAAACAGAATGAGGTCGTCGACATACTGTCATCAAATTTGATTCCATCAGTCAGTGAATGTTTGCGAGTTTGGTAATGTTCCCACAACACAGCACACGTAGCTGCTGTTGTACGACCACGAGCGTTCTCATTTAGTAATAACCCAGCTCGAATTCTTTAAAGATCCTTTTTTGAATTAAAAACACAAACAGCGAGTCTAAGGAACTTAAACATTTATGTAAATAAACACGGCACGGCGAGTGTTTAGTTTGTGCCGGGCGAGCTCCTTGCGAGGCGACGTCGCAGTTGAAGTGTCGGTAATTATACTAAGAAGTTTAGTGGAGTCCGGCGTGTTCTGCGACTCGCTACTAATTAGCTTCGTAATCTTATTCCTCGCTTTACTTTAATTCGAAATGTGAAAGAAAACGCCTCACTGCTTTGAGTTTTTAGAATCGAGAAATGCAAATCTCATCATAACAGTCCGTAGGAGTGAAGTGTAGGCTCTATACAAATCTGATCTGTGAAGCTTCGTTTAATGTAATATCTTTCAAAGCCAGATGATTCTCTGTCGTAATTGTTTATGATAATATAATGAAGGCAAAGCGGAGTTCCTCCGACAGTTTGTTGAACTATGATTGACGACGTCGCAATGCGTCTCTTTGTGTAACTCCTTGTCGTGTTAAAATATAAAATCCTAGACATTCTTTGTTACCAGGTACTTGTGAAGCAGACGCGCTCCTAGAGCCAGTGTGGTCTGCTTTAAAATTAATGTCAGTATTTCAGGACATGTCATAAACTCAATATACTGAGAGAAGCTACATAGAAGGCTTCTTTTATAATTATAATTTCACTGCAAGAAAGTACTCTGAAAATTCAAGACCCAATTTATGTAATTTGTCTCAATATTTCCTTATTTATTTAACGTTACCTGGTTCATTAATATTACCTTCTATTTAATAACTGTAATTTAAAAGTTCTCCCTCTCATCGTGTTTACTCTCATCAAGCAGTGATCGTAGATATGTAAACAAAATCAATGATTACTGTTAAAAACTACAACCTCAAGGCCATGTTTAAACTCTTTCAATATAATGTTTTAATATTGTATCATGTCGTTTCAATTTGAGACCTATCAGTATAACTACAGGATAACTAAATATCAACTTCGTGTAATCTCAGCACAATGAAGGTTGAGGTAGTCCTGAAATTATTCAATACATTAGTATTGTAGTTGTAGTGTAAGGCACTCAAATAGATCACGTACAGAAAAAATCTAATCAATTGTCTGAGCCGTCCTTCAAATAAATTCGATTATTAATAAAAAAGCTCTCCCGAGTTTTATCAGCAATTGGTAGATTAGAATTATCATCGGATTGCTAGAACATATACAGATGTGCGTCATATATATATACATTTAATTATAACCCAAGTGTATAAAAGATATCTTATTTTTTAGATTAATGTTTAGAGTACACATACAATTTTTTTATGAATAAAGACGAAAAAGAAGCGGTTACTTTGTCACGATTATCTTAAAAGCGGTTGACTTTTAAAACTAAACAGGTGCTGTTAGAAAAATAGATTATATAAAAAAGCAAAAAAAAAAAACAATGGACAGTAGAATGATTTTAGATTGTGGACATAACTTCAGGGTTTTTTGATCTAAGAAACTACCAAAATAGTAAGTCACAAAACAGCAATGAATGTAACTTTATTTTGCGCGCGATCAACAGTTTGTCACAGGTCACTATAGAGCTTAAAGCTTCCTCCCAAGTGTTGTCACTATACACGCTTGGAACAGACCGCACCGTGTACAACTTGCAGAGTTTACAAAGATCTGGATCTGCAACATAATTGCGTCTATGAATTTATTCACAATATGATCATTACGGCGTTGTTGAGAATATTAAAATGAACTTTATTGACTCGCCTGACTGATCCAGACTTCTTCTTCGATGTAACCATATGACATAACTTTCATATGTTATGTCATGTGAACTGAAGTGAGCGACCGTACCTGCAAAATCACAACTCATCAAGTATTCCGTTTGGGATCGTCGCACTAATTGATTTCGTAATTCCAAAAACAATGAAAGTACAACAATAACACACATCGGACGTGTTGTGCGCATCATGTTCATGAAGGTTGGGAAACGAGGTTCTATAGCTTAAACGTTTTTATTGGGAAAATTCACTTTAACTCAAAAACTACTCAACGGATTTTGATAACATATTTACATGAAAAAACACAGTATTAAATATTTCAAGAGTAATTTAGTTTCATGTGATTAGTGGATGTTGCTGTAATACCAACACAGTCAATCGTTGTTTCATTTAACTTCGGTTTACGAACAATTTTCCTAAAATCACAAACGATTCAAAAGACAAAATAAGTTTTTGTCTTGTCACATGTTTTCGGAGACATTTAGTAATTTACTTCTTAACGTTTATTCCTCAGTTTTTTGTTTATGCACTATGAGTCGAGTCAATCAAGTTTATTGTTGTGTAATTATAATTTGAAATATTTTGTAAATTAATTTCGTCGTGCCTTAATAGTTTATTGAATGTTTTGAATACTGTAAATAATGTCAGGAACAGTCAGAGCAGAGCAATAACGGACTCGAAGCGCCGTCCTGTCTCTGTTGCTGGTTACAGAGTTCGATGGTATGTTGATAGGTATGATGAACCTCGAACACGTTTCTCCAGTAAAGAACCAAGTAACGTGCCGAGTGTTATGTAAGTTATGTATGTATGTAAGTTAAATAAAAACAGTGATTGAAGGAAATAATACAGTACCGCAGCAGTTCTCACTGTGTTTTGGGCTCGCGTTTATCCGTCATGACGGCCACAAGGCCCGCAGCTACTAGTGACGACGTCGACCGACTCTAACTTTCTCCGAGATATCTCTTTTTCGTTTTCAATAATTAAATTTCAACTTTGTTTGTGAACCAGTAATTTAGGATTAAAAAAAGATGTATTCGTTAAGCGGTAAGGGTGACCAACTTGAGACTGGGTTATATATGAAGAATGAATTATATTTAAAAGATAAAAATATAAAAATTTGATTATATAAAATGTTGATTCTTCTTATTGCATATTAAAATACACTTCTTCCTTAGCAATAAATACAATTAATGTTTAGTTTTTTGTCCAATCCAACTTTAAAGTATTATGGTTACAGATTATCGCTAGTTTGAGTCACCGCGGGATGTTTCCCTCATGTTATATTAAGAAATGTTTTTTATACTACAATAATAAGCTAAGACACACGCGCTGTCACTAATGATGACAGGGAGGTGAGCTGTCAACACAACAAACAATACGGTCGACTATATCATATATACCTTATGTGAAAAATATAATTACCGGCGAAAGTATTATATAACAAAGGAGCATACATACATACATACATACATACGTACGTATGTATGTACTGAATGAAATAATATTGTAATCACCTTAATGACGTTGAAATTACGAAACAACTGCAGCACGAGCAGAAGAGAATTAATAATGAGTTTATTATTAATGTATGTTTCAGGAGTTTACTGAATAATGTTTAATTATTCCCGTAGTACTTCAACTGATATTTTAATTATATTTATAATACTGTCGGAGTCGGTCTTCCTCTGTATGAGAGGAGTTGGTAGCATGGCAGGTGTTCAGACTCGGAGCCGACGTTAGTTAGTAGTTGTAATACGGATATAACACACACTTATTGAAATTAGTATTCTTAAGCTATAGTAACGATGTCTGTGATGTGTGTTTGAAGCAAATATTATCAAATGCAAATATTATATACCACCAAGACTATGTTAGATGAAAAGTCTAAAAATATCACGTTATGTTTAATGTGTAACAATAGAAGTCTTGCTGGGACTATTGTTACCGATGACTCACCGGCTAAGTGAAGTAGGTTCCTCTTAGAACGTACGATGTCGCTGTGTCTACTGTGGTTTGCTCCATATTCTTTGATATTTCCCTGCACACTTCTATGGCTCTTATTAAATAGATGACACAGTAACCTGGAAACTAAAACATCCAAAGATTCTGTTGCTTTAGAAACGTTACTTTGGGATGTGTAAGATGCAGCCCTCTAATTTAACACACAAAAGTCAGCATGGACTGGTGGTCTCACGAACAAGGTAATTAAATTTCAGTTCCAAATCTGATATATACTAGTAATTAAATTCAAACAGCTGACGGAGGATGTGCGTTCCCGGTCTGGTTTCAGCACGTCGTACTAATAAATATACATAAACCAGGTGAGTCGAGTAAACTTTCGAAGAACTCGCGTCCGTTAAGCCTGACGAACACTTTAATATAAATATATGACTGGAACAGCCTGAACCGGAAGGCAGAACCCTCAAAAATCATTCCACCAAGCAATCCGGCGTTATGGCCAAACATTTAAAGTCGTCCATCTAGTTGACGCCCTCAAGGGTAGGGCGGTCTCTTGTACGCAGCGAAAGTATAAAAGAAACGTCAAAAGTAGGTTTCATAGCGGACCAGTGACTCGCTTCCGTGTCGACGAGAAGACAAATGCGGCTAATAACTTTACACATGTTGAAAGAAAAAAGATTCACAGCACTGAAAACTACTGACGATATGTTACTATGTTAAAAGTTTTCCTATATTAGAAGTTTTCCTATATATATATATATATATATATATATATATATATATATATATATATATATATGTGTGTGTGTGTGTGTGTGTGTGTGTGTGTGTGCGTAATAATTACATTTATTTTATACACAAGTGCTGCAATAGGTGAAAGTCAAAAACATACGTTTGAACTGTCGATTTCGTCCTTCAAATTAGTTTTTAAAGTCGCTGACCTTACTCAAGGGCAAAGCTGGACACTTCTCACTATAAATTAGTAGTCTCTGTATGAGATATTCACGGAGCGTCGTGCCATCTATCCAAGTCACGTGTATATTACGGGAAGCTTCAGGCCGTCTGTTTGTGTCACAGGTGAGAGCAAATTGTCGACCCTCGTCACTGCCGCGATAAATTTAATATCCCTGAGATACTTTTGTGTGGTTTAAGACGTCGCACTATGTTATAGTAACTTCTTTTTATATAATTCTGATTATTTCAATATTCATTGTTTCAGCTGCTGTTTTTTTTTAAGAATTGAACTTAAATTTTCCCTCTTCCTCCTGATGATAATAATAATAATAATTAAAAATTATGAATATTTTCTTTAACATAAATTATATTGAAAAGCATTGGGAACGGGTCCTTTTTAACTCTACTATACATTTAATGGCCTTAACTAGTTATATAATAAACTGTTAACTAGTTGTTGATGAGCCTCACCTCTTGAGAGATTAGCTTTTTAAAATTATAAAATATATGTAAGAAACAAAATCTATGTAAAAAATTGCGATGTTAGCTCGTTGAGGAACAAATTGGTTTAAGATAAAACGGTTTCAATCCACAAGTCTCCTCTCCTCTCCCCCTCCTCTCCCCCTCTCCTCGGGACGGAATGAACGTCCCCGGTGGCTCGGAGCTCACGCCGACCATCTGACGGAGGAACAGTCAACCAGAACACTTCCATCTCTGTAAGTCTATTACGTACAACGAGGAGACGCGCCCCCAATATATGGAATCCATCCAAAGACACAATGAAACATGTGCAAGATATTAGAACAACATCACGTTTAGAACAATTTGTACTTTATTCATTTAACACGAGTAAAGTTTGGGAGGGTGATGTTTTGCTCCTTATCAGCTGCTTGGTCCAATGATGAAGTTAATCTTAAGAAAGATTTAAAGAAGTTTTAACATCGTCTAAAAAATATAATATTTTAAATTAAGTTAAATTGTGTAAAGTTTGTAGACGACCTTATCTGTCGACAATATCTCTGAATATGAGATAGCGGCGAGTTCCGCCGGGTCCTTTTACTGTTAATAAAACTGAAGACTGGTACAAACATTGACATACAGTCTTACTTCATGCATACATCATAACAAAACAATCAACTATTCAATTAACATCTGTTTATCAAAAAACAACGTTACAAGTGATTTTATTCCAATACAAAACATCTTAAAGTATTTTAATTAAGGGCTCCAGTTCTCTTACACCTAATTTTATCATTAATTTTAATACTTCTAGAGTTTCTCTAATGTTTTGGTAACGACTCCTTATGGAATATTTGTCAAACAAACTTTAGGCCTAGACTGTAATGTTTCTCCTAAAAACTGTTGCGACTCATCAGAGACTTGTAAACTGAAACGACATATGTTAGCTTTAAGTACGTGCCTGTAACAACACTAACTTTTAATACCTCGTGAATATAACGAAGTATCGAAATCTTTTAAGATTTCAATTAAATTTAAAGTAAGTTTTCTTTCTCATACTGCGGTAGTTATTTTTATGTTTCCCTTGTCAGTTTAATAATAAAAGGTAATGTTGGTAGGTCGAAGGTATACTTATATTTGTAGTACATTTTCAAGATTTATTGGTTTGCATAGTTTTATTATAAAAAAAAATAAAAGCATCTATTGTGTTTCTTCTACCATTAGTATTTCTATTCCGGTGTTATATTCCAATCTTCCATTACGGATTACTTGATGTTCGACTTGTATCACATACACACACACACGCGCACACACACAAACAGGCACGCGCGTAGTCTTGTTGATTAGATAGAGCCATTAATAAATACACGATAAAATATTGAATATGAAATCTCTATTAGTTTTAATTGTTTATTATTCACGATACTCTGTATTTGCTTGCTATGATCCGACTCCAGACGCTTCACTGTTTGTTTTTAAACAAGAAGAATCTACTTAATGAGAATTTACTTCCAATAATACTAATAAAAAATATTAGCATTTAATAAAAGTGTTTTGTTTTTACAAAAATTACATTGAAAGTTAAATATTAATCTTTTTCTTATAACATTCGCTGAACTTTTTCTAATATTGTAATGGAAAAAATTAATTATATAAGAGTGGTTGGAGTTGTTTACATATTATCTTACAGTGACAGAGAGTTCATCGATATTTTAAATACAGTATGAAATTTTGGAAACCGAACTGCACGTCATGGTTCTGTCTGGGTAGTTTTGTAATCGGGTTTCAAGGTAGCTTATGTTCTTCTCTAGGGTTCCATCAATCTCTATACCAAGATTCATCGAAACGGTTTAGGCGTGAAAATGTAACAGACAGACAGAGTTACTTTCGCATTTATAATATTAGTAGGGACTTCATTTAAAATAATAAATCTTTATGAATTTAAACACTGATTAGTTCAAAAAGCAGTACAGTAACCCTCTCTCTCTGCGGCGTTTCCGAGGTAAGGACTGTCGGACCATTTATCTACAACCGAGGTCCCCACATACGTATAACACTTGTTCATAAATTTACAAGTCAACATAAGATCATGTTTAATGTTTTTGTTATGGTTACAAAAATGTTCACTCATATGTTTTTATTATAGGAGTTATATTACTCTGAACGTTTTCTCTCATATATAATTAAGCTGTGCGTCAACTTATCGCGTGTCGCATTACAGCCGGCGGTTGAGTGCGGGTAAAGTCAAAGACAGTGCAGCATTTATATTCTCACTCATTTAATAGTGGTCATTGATAGTACTTGTATGTTTTGATCAAAGATTTCAGTTTTCTAATGTATATCTTGTCTATCATGCGTGTCTTAATCAATCAGGCTCCATTATTGAATAATTATATTAAAAAAAAACGGTTTTTCCTTCTCATAAATGGTCAATGGTCAAACATCTATTATAAAAATTCGAGGCGAAGAATAGTTTCATAATGCCACCTCATACATTTAATCAATGAATATATTTTCTTTTCATTTCATAATAAAATGTTAAAATATACTTTTCCAGTCTTAAAATGGATGGGATCGAGGCCAGCTTATTAACATTTGAGTCACGGAAGCGATCGGGATTATTTAAATTTATGATCCATAAAGAGCTTAACGTGTCGAGACACTATCGACTCGGGCCCGCGTCACGTCACGCGCTCACTTCATATCGATAACGGCACCTCACTCTAAAGAGGATTAATGAACTTTATTCTTGCCTTACTTATTAATATAATACATTGTAACTCAAGGGTCACTCCACTAAAACATAAATTGAATTCATAATTCTTATAATAACTTTAAAATTATTTGTTCTGAAACTTCAAGTTTGATGGTAATTTAACAATCGCCGACTCGGGAAAGCCTGTACTGTGAAGATAATGAGAAGTTTGCATTCAAGAGGAATAAAGAGATTTATGAATATTGTTATAAAAGAGAAAATACGATCAATTCATTTCAGTCTCATTAAAATAAATTTATTATAATATTAACATTATTTTATTAAATTACTGAGTTACACGTTATTATTAGAATTAATATTGAGTACGGAAAGGATTCCATTAAAGCTAAAAACATGTATGTATGTCTATGTATATATACATTAGTAAAAAAAAGTTTATAGAAATAGTAAATAAATGTTTTTGCAAATTACTTTTAAGTGAAATAAATAAAAGTCAACATTTTATTTTAAGATTTTTGATGTCAGAAACCTGAAAAATGAAGAACTCAGTTCTATAATATGCGAATGCACTCAACTTGATAAAGTGAAAATTTTTATAATGTGCTAGCGGCGCCTGTAACAATCGGAACACGCTTCGAAAATTGTAGTTTATAAACACAGGAGCGATGAAGACAAATTTCACTTCGACTTTATGGAATCGATCATTCAAAGTTAATCATAACTATACAATAACTATGAATGTTTTAAATACTATTTGTCGTAAGTAAGTACGTTAGTTCATTCGTTTGATAAGCTGCAGCGACGTAAATCAACGCAGTAAAACCAAGTTGTCCGTACATTTGTCTGAACTCGATCAATGGCTTTGCTGAATGGAAACTGTATTTGAATGTTTCCTAAAATCACTCACCAACTAAAAACGAGCGAACGTTCAATAACGGAACAATAAAAGCGTTTAGTGAAACTCGGAACAATTCGAATGTTAGTTACTCTTTAAAAAGTGCGTTTGCTGGCGGCCGTGAGGAATATTCGTTTCTATATTACTAATGAATTGAATAGCTTTGTGTTGTCGTCATTGTGATATCACTTACGATAACGATCGTACGAAATAATCCTGTTATTATAATAATTATTTGTTTTTGGTGAAAAGAATCTTCTTTTTGATAAACGTTTTAAAATTGTAAACTGTAAAATATCTAGAACGCCGGATATTGAACATCTCTCGCCGGTGATCGTAAAATGTGCAGCGAAGTATTTCCGAAAGTCCAAAAGTTCACACGCCATTTGTTCTTGACTGTTGCCCAAAATAATCTGTAACTAAGTTATCAGATTGTATCGAACAGTCTGTTTATAGAAAAAAAAAGAAACGCTATGGTCCTCTGTAACAACAATCATTAAGAAGAACGAACCGTCTCACTGGAACGAGTGATTGTTTCAAACGCTGGAAACGTTTATTAACTTGAGTCAGATTAAAATCTAAATGAACATATCCATATAACGTTAATACATGCAGGTTACATAAACAATCACTCAGAATATATTTCTAGCAACTCATTATAAAAATCACACAACTTGTTGTATCCGTCATCTTCTCTTCAAAATGCCTTTAAATCTCTGGATTCCGAAGAAACATCTAATATAATCCATTGAATGAGGAGAAGATTCTCTGATTTGATTTAATCTGATCGAGTTTAGGAATCACTCGAGCGAGTAAAGTTCCGACACAAAAACAACTCAATCCTACTATAAATGAGTTGGTAAAGTGGAGGTTCAAGATACAAGCGAAGTACAGAGCCGGGGTGAGGACTCTGATGATTTATACTATATTGGCGATTGTTTTTATTAAATATCCTCATGTTGTGAGTATTTGTTTCTACTTTTTTTACTGCCTGTAATTTGATGTTATACAATAACCAATCCAGTTACAGCATATGCATATTTTTCATTTGTTATAATTTATAAATATATCAAACGTAGGCTTTTATTTAAATTAGTATTATATTTGATTAAACAGTTCATTTCGTAGAGTCCCAAAGAAGATCGACGTATAATATGATTATTGCACGAGGTTGTCAAGACTAGTCGACTCAGTAGTCTGCTTTATTTTAACTGTATTAAATTATTTCTTAGTCAATAGTGATAAAGTTAAAAGTAATTAACTGCTCACCATACTCATAATATGCGTTATAACAAAAGAGTGTTTTATGTGTAATTAAACTCAAAGCTAATTATTGCATACATACTGAATCATCGAAAAATTATTTACTAGATCCCATACGCCCGACCATCAGCGACACAATCAATATATGATAAGTGACGCGTGTGCCCACGGCTGCGTGTGTGCCCACTTCTGTGATCACAATATTCACGTAGTGTGACGTCATTGTGATGACGTCATCCACAACCATACAGACAGTATACAACAGTAACAAAACACAGTAGAAATAAAGAGTACAGTGAGGTTTATATACGTATGTCTGACTTGTAGTTACAAAATTATTCAGGTTACTTCTAACAATAAAAGACAAAATATAAGGAGATATCCACGCACACGTTTCTACACATTATATATTTCGTCGGGGCTTGTCCATCATGTATTCACATAATTTATTTTAAAATGTTAATCACCATGATTAGCAATATTTAAAAGAGGGGTGTTGTCTCATTAGTCTGTGTGTTGGTCCGTCAAGCGGTAACTGACGGATTGAGAATATTACGTAAGGAATTAGAACATCGATTGTTGAAAACACCATACAGCCAGACTCCACGACGAAGATTTTGAGGCTAAAAAATATGATTGTGTCAGTTAATAAACCTTATAAGATTTATTAACCTATCGCGAATAATTGCATAATGTTTAAACCAGTTTGTTTCTGATCGACAATCTCACCAGTCAGCGATTAACTCTCTGTCGTATGGAGAGTATTAAGTCAGAACTTGTTCTTCTTGGTCCTATGTCCCCTAGATGGGGCAGAGTGCGTCCACAGTACGTCGCCATCTCGTTCGGTCTTTAGCTTCGCCTTTCATGTCGCTCCAAGTCTTGCCGATGTTTTTGACCTCTGCAATAATCGTCCGCCACCAGGTCTGCATAGGGCGGCCGCGATTTCGCTTTCCTTCAGGGGTCCATCAGTCAGATGACCTGTCAAAAAACTAAATCTGGAAATCACACAAATTCGATTGTTAAATAATAAATATACACTAAACGAACACAAACTCACAGAAAATATGATTCAGTTATTTAGTTACACATTTGACTAAAACTTTGGTTCCAAAGTTTAAAGTTATCTATGAAACAATAAATAGAGAGGTAAGCCTCCAATTCTTCTTAAGAGGCTCATTGAAGTGAACAAGTCGTATAAGCGTCTGATACTGATGGCGGTATAAAGGTGAGCAGTCTCCTTTAAAGGTTGGCGACGCTCCAGTGACTTGCACTCGCCTGTTTTATTGTGAGCTTAGACGATAAGCGCATTGCGGTTAAATATCTCTAGCGATACAGTTACGTTTAAAAAGTTGCTTGCGTTCGGTTTCTGAGTAAAGTTTGACTTTATGTGTAGATACTTCATAAAATAATATAATAACATATTTATATTAGGAAGTTTATAATGATGTTTTATTCTTGTCCCTCTCTCGCATAACTGTTGAATGTCAACTACAAACGCAACGGTCAATGACTATAATCCTCCCAAGTAGCTCAAGTCCTCTCAAACTAATTCTTGAACTATCTTAGTTACCGCCGACCGAGAGGTCAGAATCTCTTACCGACCGGCACCAGCCTCCTCTTAATCAAGTCTTTCGCGTTTCTTTTTGTCACAAAATAAATATCACAAAATAGTAATTAACTGCTATTTTATTAGTACAAACCTAAATAACTTACTTACCTGAATACAAAGATTGTTAATAATAAAAAAAATCTAATCTTCTTCATTGACCCTTAATATATTTTCAGAGAAACGGCCAACTAGAATGAAAATATAAAATATAATCGTACACATTTCCTAGTGGGTTATGACGTCACGTTTTGATGACATGACTTGTAAATTGTTAAAGATTTTTTTATGACTAGTATCATAAAAAAATCTTCAACAATTTAGCGTCTTTTCTGAAAAAAAACCGTAAATGATTTCCGTCATAAATGTTTCCCTGATGAAGTGACAAGTGAAGTTAGTGTTTAATAAACAATATATCAAAATAATTTTCAAACGATGCCACATAAAACAAAGATGTATTAAGATTTACCTTCAACTTCGTTAGACACAAGTTGTTCGGGTTCCTGTGATTGCTGTCTCGTATAATGTTATCATGAGAGGATTTGTTATCATAAGTTTAGTCTTACGTTGCTTATCCGAAGCTCCGAAATTGGATTTCTTCTCTATTAGAGGAAAATAAGATAAATACAAAAATAATCAGATTATGATGAATCCGCTTCTTAAAAGAGCGTTTGCTAATTTCAGATTATACTTTTAGTACGTTATATTATATTCTTTGATTATTGTTCAAGGCTTTAGTTTCCTAATATTTTTTGAAGGTAATAATAATATATAGGAACAAATACCTTATAGGTAGTAACATATAAAGAAGATCAAAAATATTGCTCCGAAGCCTAGAATATATTAACTTCTTAATGAACTCTTCGTTAGGCACAGATGAAGTAACTGTCAGTTGCATGACAGTTGTCGGTCAGTTGTTCTGTCAGATCTTACAACTGCGATATTGTTTACGGAGATCATCTCAAGCGACGATATTCATGTTAATTTGTCGTTTTGGTCAGAATCGAAGATCTCGTCATTAAACCCCCTAGACGGCTTTAAGAACCAATCATAATTTGAATCAGCTGTCTTATCACAATGATATCTTTGACACGCCCAAGTATCGTCTGTAGGGTCTGCTTAAAAATAGCATATTAGAAACTTACAGAGATTCCCTTTTGACAATCTTGAGGTGTTTAGATTACAAAGAGTTTAAATTACTTTTGACAACCGTGTTTTTATGATTTTAAGGGAAAGGAAACTTAAAAAAAAAAATATATTTTGCGTGGAGTCCCTCCGAGCGGAAGAAGTGAAACTTCGTTGTCGTAAACAATTTTTATCCCCTAAATATGAAAATAAATAACTGCCTATTAAATTATATGTGTATCAAACCAAACTAAAAATGAATTTTATAAATATATTAATAAAAAATAACAACTATACATTTCCACTATTTTCACGACGCTCACACTGTTTACTTCGCTGCATAGTTACACTTCAAAAATATAATGATATATATTATATATATAAGTCACATTTCAAAAATATAAAAACTTAAATTACAATGTTATTTTGGTAAAGTCTTTTACAGCTATATGAGAAATTTGGCAACCGTGACAAGTAAAACGTTTCGGATATAAATGGAAATAACAAGTGCATTAACTGTCAGCGGAAAGTCAGACTAATGTGGACGCTGGATTTCGTCGAGAGCTTATTTCGAACTTCTAATATAATATTTATCGCGTTATCATATGACGGACATTTGTATAGACATTAACAGTTTGATATAATTTAATATTATTAGGTATATATTACTCGTGAGGAAAACAAAGTATCGGCTGACCGCGCGCCGGCTCGAACTGTGTTCGTCCGAAAATAAAGAGAGGACATTTGGAAAACATTTATCCAGTGATATGGACATCTTACTCTCCATTATAATAGTCAAATGTTTAAAAAAATTACTGTTTCTGTTATTATTACAATGATATAAAACATAATTAAAATACACAACTACTGTACAAATTAATTACGACTACTTATGTTTATAGAGTGATCCTCTCAGGCATACAGCTCCAACAGTGACAGGACCTGCGAATCATGAGGTTTTTTCTAAGTCATCAAATTCCTTTCTTTAAAAATTGCACTTTCCTGCGCATTTATATCACTGGTTGTATGGTAATCATCATCGCAATGCTATGATATAAACGGCGCTTTAATTATAACTTAATACACGAAAAATTCTTATTAAAATAAATAAAATCAATATTTATGAAAAGTAAAATGCAATGATCGTGTGACGTCACCCCACCCAGACCTGTGGATATAGAATAATATATGTATTGAGAATGTGAGTCGCTGCTTGTATGCTGACGTAGCGGTGTAGAATTTGAGCTCCTAAAGCAGGAGTATGACTCCTGTTCGCCTGTTCGGGAGTCTTCGTGAAATCTTGTAATGGACACTTCGACTACAATTGGCACTTGTATAGAAGTATATATACATATGTATATATTAATATATCACTTACTGTACAGTGATACATTTGTTTAAGATTTGCGTTGTATTTAAGTAACTGCTATTAAAAAGTGTAACAAAATGTAAAATAAAGGACAAGTTGTTAATTTTATTTTTACAACGTATAAAATGTTTTTAAGGTTAAAGTGTAGTACCAATTTCGCAATGCAAATTGAGCTGCAGAGAGCATCATATTATTGAGTCGCGAAGACGCGAAGGGAGGCGGCGGTGCTTCTGAAACAGTTTGTGAAGTAACGGCTCCGGCTTGGATGATATTTTTTTTGATATCTTCGTAACTTTGGTGTGTCATATTTTATGTTTTTTATATTCAATGATATTTAAGTAGTTATCTCTACCTCTTTATTCCTTCTTGTTATTCACTAAACACTAGCATGTAATGTTAAGTTATTAAGCCTCAATAAGCAAAATCAGTTGCTAGTTATATGTATATTAATACTCTGCTAATTAAAAAAATATTCTTGATATCCGAATATCAATTATTTTTGATATCAAGCATGATATTGAATGTTACAATCATTTTACTGGCAACTGACTACGAGAGAGAGATGTGAAGTGTAGTCAGATGCAGCCCACGCTTTTTACTCTGAATTCAATTATTCTGTTAATAACTTAAATTTCATTTTAATTTTACTTTGAGGTAATTAACTATGAACGATTGTTTGACCTTCTACTGCTGTAATATAATTCCTCTGTAACTGAAAATTAACAAGTTAACATTGGTTCGATATTATGCTGATGTAGAATAACTCAAACAATTGACCACTATACTATGATACACTGTGTCATATAGACAACAGGATCGTGTTGAAAAAATTACGAGTCATTTGAACCACCAAGTGACGTAACTAGAACGATATAAGAGCATAAAATAATAAGATTCAGCACTATGCCGTCACTTGTAAGCTGTCCAACTGAGTGCAGGTGAGAATTCAAAAGCAGAGCGAGTACATTTTGATCATACATTTTTGTAAGGCCTTCTTATTATCGATAGATCCATGAAAAATAATAAGAAAAACGCATAGTGCCGTAAGAAATGGTGCGCCACAAAGTCGTTTTTTTTTCCGACAATTTCCAGGGTAAATTTGGTTATTTCATTTAGTACGGCATCGGTTCCTTGCTATTTCAATACTGATTCTAATCCATTATTCCTCAACCCCCCACAAAAATCATGCGACGAGGGGAAAATATCGAGGGTTGCAACCCCCTCCCTTTCCGTGGTCCAGTGGGTTGCAACCCTCGATTTTTTCCCATTTTGGACAGCTTACAAGTGACGGCACAGTGCTTAATCTTATTATTTTACGCTCTTACATCGTTCTAGATACTAGATAGGTCACTAGGTGGTTCAAACGATCCATATTTTGTAAACATGAGCCTGTAGTCTAATATATATAATGTGAATGTTATATCGTAATATGTACATATTTTATAGCGTCGCTTGCAGTATTTGCAAGTGCTATTTACAATTCTCACGCCCGCCGTTGTCATAAACCAGTCTTATTTTTTATGCAGCTCTCTTAGTACATTGCTCGTTATGTTTCTGAATTTTAAATTTTTATCATTTGTCCCAGTCGATGTACTCCGTTTTGTTTAACTGAAATTAAGGATCTCGTACTTGAACATGAGTTGACAAGCAGCACTTTAGTTACAATGTGTGAAGTTAAGTAGAGTTTATCAAAATTACCCGACGACTCTTTACATTCAAACTATGAACACAAAGCTCTTAATTGAATATGAAAGTAGATGTATAATTAGCAACTTTGAGACTTTAAGTCGCCTGAGTACAGGTAGGATATTAAAACAGAGGGTTTAAGTCGTTCCTGTATTATTTACCTTGCTTCAGGCCGGCCGCTTGCCCTGGCCGTGGTCGCAGCCTGACCCGAGCTGAGTTGAGACTTATATATTATTTAATTCGCCAAAATAATATCCTGTGTTAATGGTTGTCGGAGAAGGGCAGCTTTAAGATTTTTAACTTTTTCAACTTTAAGTTGTAAGAAATATATCGATTATAAATGTAAGTTTAAAGTAACTTTTCATCACAAATTATTATTATCATACTCTTCATAACGTAATAATAATAATTTATTCAAAATGGAATATAACTGCTGGAAGAATGGAAACGAGATATTTCACTAACAATATGCAAATATGTATGGATCACCATCATTTAGTATCGTAATATATTAGGAAGACAGCTTCAGTGACCATTTCATAAAATGAGACTGCAATATCGTTAATATGTAAACTGTTTCTATGTGTGTGTGCGTGTTTGTGTCGTCCATCCATGTGTGGGTGAGTGTCAAGTGACGTCACAACTCACAGCACACTATAAAATCCGCCACAGCTTATAAGATGAATAAAATACTAACGAGATAGTACAAAGTTTCAAAAGCTTATGACTTATTACAAGATTATGACTTAAGACCCTCATTAAAATATGGATCACTTAACTAAACTATAACCAGACAGAAAAGTATTGAGAAGAAACTGAAAAGAATTAAATGTTTTAATGATTCACATTTTACTTAGAAGTTAATGAAACACTCCTGTTAATATTTGAAAGTGTTCTGAATGAAAGTAAGGAAGAATATTTTTGTGAAGCAAAACGTCGATTGATCCATATTTGTGTGTGATCGCTGCTCGATAATATTTAATAAACTAAATCTGTGCTTTATATCCTTTGTTGTAGAGTTTAGTTTTATCTACAAGTATTTTTCTGATACAACGCAAGCAACTTTTAAGTAGAAAACTTTTTTGCATAACAAGTAACTGTAGTCAACATTCTATAGATATAGTTTTTATTTACAATCAACAAGATATTTGGCGACGTCTGTAATGCTGACTTGATACTTTTATACATTTTATGAGGAAATGTGGACTTTTTCTCATATTGAGCTGGAAAAACGTTCAAAAAAATATCAAAGCTGTATGTCAAACGACAATTTCCATCGAATTTAGTTCAATATCCGAGTGAGACATCCGTGATCACATGTAACGAGAAACGAGGAAAATGCTCTTACACAAACATATCGCATGGCATTTGGCATTTTTATTTATCATACATATAAGAGTATATGATTGTAACACTTCTGTATATTTTTGTAAATCTTTCTTAAAGTTCCAAGTATTTTATATTTGTAAATCAGTCCTGGGACACTAATTATAGCAGAGTGAATGTTTGAGAAGATAATAACGCGCTTCCAGTTTCAGAAACAATATAATTTTAATGAAACTACTTTAGAATATTATTTTTAAAGACACTCAGCTTTAAGTTGCTGTTTATTCGAAGTCTTCCTTCCGATGCGACAGTGTTTTATTATTGTATTGTGTAACTTATATTACTTCTCTAGTCACTAAAATTTTAATAGACGAGATTCCCTCCTCAATCTGAGCAAACTATTATAACCAATAATTAGGTTATTTTCTCCTTGTTTCCTAATTGTTCAGTAAAATAAAAAGAACTCTTTAAATAGTTTTGCTTTTTTAACTTTACGTTAGTGGATGTCAAAGTAGTACCTTTAGTTTATTTCACACAAAAATTAGAACTTTCATTGTGAGTGACTTATAAAGGGGCAGCATTAATGTTATTAATGTTTAAGACACGAAATTTTATCTTTATTACAAATTTAACACATTTAACACACATATACATATATATGTGTTTTGTTTTCATCTAAAGGCGCCCTCCTTATGACGCATTAAAGCCGCTTCCAGTACGGTTTTTTTTTATTTCAGTCGTCAAGTTCGTTTTATCTTATTAGAATTTTATTGTTCGGTTTACGATTTCATAAAAGCAATTTTAAGTTATTAGCTGACATTACGTTAACTATGGAATAACCGTCTTATAAACGGAGAACGATGGCGATTGGGTCAAATATTTATAAAGCCTTTGAAAAAAATACAAATTGTGTATGAAACTCTGTAACATAAAGTGAGACAAACTCATTAGTTGTAGCTTGGCGTAAGCAATTTGTCAATTGTTCAAAGGCAGGTAACCGGTGTAGTGAACAGTTATTTTGTTTTGAACAATCCTCCTAACGGAATCGATAAAAATAAAATACGCCGTCGGCACAAACACAACAATTAGCAAATGGACAAGTTCAGTGATGGAATCTGCCGAGTCAGCGTTGTTGATGCCGGCTCAGGAATATTTATTCACGGTTTGCAATTCTGTTAAGTTATTTTATTGAAACTGTGTGCAGAAATCAGAGCCTCTGCCTAAAATAATAACTAACGGAAACCCGCCTCACCTAATACCTTTGTATAAAACAGTCATAGATAGTTCCCTCAGGATACTAATTATCATTAAAAGGATGGTCTTCCAAGTTTCAAATATGAAAAGCGTAGACAAACAACTCACATAGAGAGAAACAGCTACAACTATTGCTTTAATTCATAAGTGAGTCGTAATTACCACTATGTACATAACACTGGTGCCAAGCAGTAGCGGAGCGCGGCCGCAGCTAATAATAACTTCGTACAACTTTGAACCCCAAAGTCTATAACATTTGATTATCAACCGTTCTGTTATTTCATTCGAGCGACACAACTCCCTGGCTGGTGAGAAGTTTGCTTGTTACTCGTGTACTTGATGCTACGACACGGAGCCGCTTGCATGTTGACAGGAAATATAAATGTTACAACAAAGTCTTTTATGGATGAATAAACCCATTCGCTAGATGATGGGTTCAGATAACGTCTTTTGACTTTAAACGAGTTTAAGATTAGAACGAAAATGCAACTGTGATGAAAGTTTAATAGAAAATAAATCGGTTTGCGGTCGTCCTTTGACACATACCATTAGCAATACTTAGTATTCTGTGGCTTCAATCAACAACTCCGAGCTGACCTCGTCTTCCCTCCTCCCTCCGCTCATCCCCAAACTCTAACGAGTCATTGTGTTGCGACCGACCCGAAATAGTAACAAGTGACCGCACATAAACTCAGAAATTGGCGAGTTGGTTGAAGGAAAATTGATGTCATATATTTGTTTTAAAAATAGATAAATCTTTGTTATTACTAGTATTTATGGTATAAATAGTGTTATTTGTTATTACAAAAAAGCCATGCGTTAATATTTTCAAGGTTTACGTCCATTTCTATCAAGCAGTCATCCTCATCGTGTACCGACTTCATCACGAGACGTCACCGATTGTATCGTTATCATTGACTGACATTGCAATTATCAGTTCTTGGATTCCAATCTCTGCTTCAGTCTATCGTTACACGGAGCACATATCGCCAGATGTCAATGGTTTAAGTCCGTGCAAACATACATTTTCACTATTCCCAACAGATAATGCAATTGATATTATATTAGTATAACAACAACGCCATTGATATTCCTCTCTCATTCTATTCTCTTAATGACTAATAGTTAATTCCATTCGGCGTTCCCTACTCTGCGGGCTCGTGGTTTATTTCTGTAATTTACATAATTGTGCAATACAATCCTAGCTGTAATGTAACTGTTAAGGTAGCATTTATTTTCTTATCAGACTACTACCGACTAGTAATCGTCCAGTTTTAATTCAGTCGACGTTTAAAACTTTTATTAGCATAGTAATATAATGGTGGAATGAACATTCAATAATAATATCTGAGTTATCTTACTTATTGTGCATAAAACACTAGTGTCATAATGTATTAAGAGGTACTTACTATTGCTACAGTGGTGCCCTAATATTGACGAATAATTCTATTTGAAAATGTTGTTGAAATTTAACTCAGACATATCCTTTAGCACCCAGAAGGTCAGTAACAAAGTGATTCTCTCTTGAGTCACCTTCAATAATGTTGGCATACTAATAACTTCTGTACATCCTCAGGTTAAGACTGACGATTAAACAATAAGCTAAAAAGCTTATTTTTAGATTATTATTCAAAGTATGGACATGGCTTCAATGAAGTTATTGTACTGTCTGCGCCTCACTGCCGCTTCCCCTGAGAAATCAGTGTTGACTATGGCTCAGCTGTGTGTGGTTCATAATAGACGAAATTACGTTGCCCGAAACTTGGTTTATAGCTCATTAAAATAATATTATGAAATGTAGTCAACTTTAGATAAAAGTAAGTAATTAAAAGTCGATAAAATGCTTCTAAAACATGAAGGCTGAACAAAAAAGTAAAGCTAGCCTTTTCGCTAGAACGACTCTGCCTTAATATATAATGTTCCCATTTCATGAACGTTATTTTTTTATATGTTTACAGGAGCTGTGATTAAGGTTATAATGTGCGCAACCGGAACGCAGGGGAACATTAAAAAAATGTTATAAGCAATTTAAAAAACATTTTTTTATAATATTGTGCCTACAACATTTTGTTTTACATAACTTCATAAATCATGACCAAATTATTTGGGCTTTTAAATTACATGAAAAAGAGAACTATAAAAATACATGTAAGTGGTTGTGGTTGTATTTTAATGTGAATATTTAAAGAAGATTAGACGATGTTGATCACTCTCTTTGAAAGTGGTATAGTCTGGAACGAGAAAACATTTGAACAAACACTTTTAGGTTAGCAACACGAAAACATTTAATAAAAAAAAGCATTCGGCCGGCAGCAACAGACGCGATATATACTAAGACTTTCATAACATTACTTGCGTTCATTACAGTAACGTGCCAATGCCTTACGTCTTCTTAGTTGGCCTCGCGCCAATCCCCGCGCTGTCTGAGAACATTCTACGCAGAACTATTCAATAAACAATGCTATGAGTATTGCATTAAAAATCACTTCTGCTTAAGTTTTCCAAAAAAAAAAAAACATCCTCGTTATATGCAATCAAAACAAAATACATCATAGTCCTTTTTATTTAAAATTTCCAAACCTTGAAAATATTATTGAATGTATGAATGCTTTTGTTTCAGAGTTAACTGCAGCCGGGTATTATATACTAGTAGTTTATTCTACCATCTCGATAAAGCCGTTAGACGGAGGGACAACAGTGTTGACTGTACATTGTCACACAACTATCGATGATGACATCTGTTTATGTTGGACGTGTGTCCAGTCATCGATTCACTCAATCACATCCAAAGGCTTCCTCGAAGCACCGGAAACCCACATCTACACACAGTGCATCATAGACGGCTTGTCTCTGTATGTTAGGCATAATTTACCACGAACAAATAATAAGCCAGGTAGTGACAAAAGAATTTATATTTTTTCTAAAACGTTTTTACGAACATCCTGTTTAAAATATTTAAAGCACTTTTTCCGCGGCTTTGTAAATGGATCGCTTAAAATACGTACACTCATTTAAAAATATATAAAGCGGTCTTAAATAAAAAAAATATATGTTTGAGTTGGATAGCACTTTAAGACATAATAAGTCTTAACATCTGTCAGAAATACTACTGAATAAAAGTACGACAAGCTTTGTATCATTGCTATCAATAAAAAAAAAGGAAAACTTGAAGATCATGAGGTAGAGGAGCTGGTCATTCATAACCTCATAGTTGTCGTTTTAAAGTTTACAATAAGTTTGTAGCACTATTCTTATGCAAAGATCGTTTATGAATAATATACAAACAGAAGATATTACAAGAAGTTATGTATATAGAAATGGAACGTCAAGAGCACCACATAACAATGATTCATCGCGGGCGCAGGCGAGTGTTGGCGCACCGCCAGCGTCTCCACTGTACTGTTCTACGCTGTTTTGTCCCAATTTCGCTAAATGTAGTCACATTACTCGCGTTCTGGGTTGAGAGAAATGTGCATAATGTTTTTAACATTCTTTGCTTAACTTGCATTTACATAAAGTGATTGCTTTATTACAAAACTTTATATTTTTGTTATAAAAGTAATTTTTATCATATTATTGAACCTCTCGGAACGCCAAGATATCGCAGATTACAACCTTAGCGGCAGATGACAACCTGTAAATAATAATTGCTTCTTAATGAACGAAACAATAAGCTATTTATTGAAATAGTTTTTATTCTTTTAACCGATAATAATGCCAAGAACTTTGATTTATTAAATAATTTTAGTGGAAATAATGTTACATACATTGTTTTACAATTCACGTCTAATTTGATCAAGAAGTATTTTAAACTAGCATTACAACATCGCTTAAATGCCTCACTATCGCTAGACTGATGAATATAGCTATAATTAAGATATCTTATAATTTTCAAGGATATGCTAGAATCCTGTTTATATTATTTTAACGCTTAACAATCTCGTTTATCCTCAAAACTTTATTCACAATTAGTTCTGCTGCTGATAAGAGACCGCTCAATCTAGCCCTACTAGACCGTTAGGAGGTATTTTATAAGTACACTGAATTCTAAAATTTACCTTTTAAATGAAACTAGTATTTTTCGGATTTACTACGCGGATTTTATTATTTAAAAACTACATAATCCCGACGTTTCGGTTACTTTGCAGCAACCGTGATCACGGGCAGACGAGGTGTGAATGTCTGTCAGTTGGTCCTTGTTATTTATCATCTACCGCCATCGATTTCTTAATTTTCTGGCGTACCGCTCTGGATGCCGGCAGAATGCGCTCACGGTGTCTTGAGGTCCTGCGGTGTGGTTTCGGACATGGGATTTTATATTTTTAAGAACGGGGTCCCAGGTGTTTGATAAATTCCAGCCATCTTCTCTATTGAAATTGGGATGTTTTTTAATTTCAATAGCCTCGCGAATTAATCTCGGTATATACTTGTCTTCCCGAGCGAGGATTTGAGGTTTATCAAAACGAATGTAGTGGCCTGGTTTGTCCATTGTGTGTTCACACACTGCTGACTTCGACGCGCGCCTGTTTTTGATGTCTGAGATGTGTTCCTTAACTCTTGTACCGATGCTCCTCTTCGTCTGTCCAATGTATGACAAGCCACAGTCACAGTCGAGTTTGTATACACCCGCTTGTTGTAAAGGAATGTTACTCTTGATTGGTCTCAAGAATTGGCTCACTTTCTTATGTGGTTTGTAAATAGTTTTAATGGAAACCTTCTTCAAGATGTTGCCTATTCTGTCAGTAACTCCCTTCACATATGGTAGTATCGCAGGTTGTCGTTCAACTGTGGGTGGCTTCAGGTGGTTCTTGCGATGCTGGCGAGGCACGGGCAGGTTGTTGATGGTGAGAGCATGTTTTACATGCTGCAGCTCGGCCTCTAGGTGGTCAGCATCACAAAGGTGTTGGGCTCTCTGTAACAAAGATTTGCCAACGGTAGCTAACTGTATAGGGTGGTGGTGCGAGTTACCGTTGAGGTACCTGTCCGTGTGTGTGGGTTTCCTATAAACAGTATGTCCCAAAGTATTGTCAGGATTCCTAATGACAAGTATATCAAGGAAAGCTAAAGAATTATTTGCCTCCAATTCTATAGTAAACTGAATCTTACTATTGATAGAATTAAGATGGTTCAGAAAAGCAGATGTTTTATTTTTATTTAATATTGTGAAGGTGTCATCTACATACCGTTTATATATTAAAGGTCTTATAGGAGGAGAGCAAAGGGCTCGCACCTCGAAGTCTTCCATGAATATGTCAGCGACAACGGGGAAACCGGCGAACCCATTGCAACTCCATCTACTTGTATGTAGAATTCATCCTTCCACATGAGGTAGCCAGATGTTAGGCAATGCTTTAATAGTTCTGCATATTCTATAGGCATATTGTTATCCTTTAACTTACCTCTTACAATCTCAATGCAGTCAAGAACAGGTATACTAGTGAATAATGACTGTACATCGAAACTGACCATACTGTCATTGTCGCTTAATTTTAGGTGTTTTAAATCTTTGACAAATTGGTAGGAATCCTTAACAAATGACTTTGTGTGGCCCCGGAGTGGTGATAATATCTTTGAAAGAAATTTAGCCAGTTTATAAGTTGGTGAGTCAATCTGGCTTACTATTGGGCGTAATGGAACATCTTGTTTATGGATTTTAGGCAACCCATACAATTGTGGAGGTTTTGCACACGATGGTACGAGTGATTTGATATCAAGATTAAGTTTTGAACTGTATTTGTTTATTAAAAATTTTGTTTCTGTTAAAACTTTAGTTGTCGGGTCTTTGTTGACTTTTTTATAAATAGAATTATCTGAAAGTATTTCGATTATTTTATTATCATAATCACTCGTATCCATTATTACGGTCGCGTTCCCTTTATCTGCACGGAGGACAGTCAGGTCTTCATTGTTGCGAAGTTGTTTGAGTGCAACCGATTCCTGACGAGAGATATTTTGTCGAGGCAATTTGCTCCGGCGCAGAACATACGAAACATCCTGCCGGATTGCTTCAGACTCTTCTCTCGTGACATGATTTTTATGAAGACATTCCTCAACGTTACAGATAATGTCTTCGAACGGTAATTTTGATGGCACTGGTGCAAAATTCAATCCTTTTTTAAGGATCTCAACGGTTTCTTTATCTAAAGTTTGTTTTGACAGATTGACAACAGTTACCGATGTTTGTGTTGCCCGACTTAAATTAATATTATAATTATTGCCATTACTATAACAACTTTTAATTTTTTCCGTTAATTTTTTAAATTTATTAATTTTATTATTTTTCAATTGATTATACGTGAATTGTTCACGTTTATTAATAATATCAAAACATTTTTGCCAATCTGTCTTTGACAAACATTTTTCGATTTCGTAACTCAGAACATCAATTTCAAAATCTAACTGCCGTGCATCCGACCGATGTTGTCTAATAAGATGACAAAGTAACCGTTTACTTGCCTGATGGAGTATCCTGCCGCTATGTTTGATGTCTTTTTTTGGTGATATTTTGACACATGTTGGTATGATGTCGTGATCCCGGCATCTCTTGAGGAAATTCAAGGATGGTAATAGTCTGGCTTTCTTCGTCTTGAGGTACTCCAACCGGCGTATCCGATCGATGGCGGTAGATGATAAATAACAAGGACCAACTGACAGACATTCACACCTCGTCTGCCCGTGATCACGGTTGCTGCAAAGTAACCGAAACGTCGGGATTATGTAGTTTTTAAATAATAAAATCCGCGTAGTAAATCCGAAAAATACTAGTTTCATTTAAATGAATACTCGCGAAAATCTTAGATCTCATTATTTACCTTTTATTTTTAGATATTTTATTTACAAAATTGAAAAATATATATATTTTGAAATGTAGGTACGTTCGTAAAATTATATATATTTACGTATGGAAAGATAATTATTTCATAAAGGATTCTTAACATGATCAACAGGGAGATGTTCCTAACTAAACTGACATTTCAAGTGTTCTCTCCTTGGACGGTCATGTTCTCGCATCTAAACTCATTTCTGAGACATTCGTTGACAGAGGACCAACAGAGAACTGGATTCGATACGGTACCCTCCGTCAACATAACGATGCCTGGACAGATCTAGCCAATTATAGCTTTGTGGCTGTTACCTCCTTGCCATCTAAGGTGAAATAACGAATCATTGATGAATAGCCTTTGGGTTACCTAAAAGAGCATCAGCTTATTAGGGACCATCATATGGTTTTCATTTAGGACGAAGCCCTACGCATTTTCGAGCATTTTTACTGCGTGGAGAATAAAAGTTTTTGACTACGGGCTATGCACGGAATCCAATAGATACGATTTATAATCTTTACACTGGCGGGGAAAATGTATCTAGGAAGTAATTGCTTCAGTCGGGATACCGTAGAATCATATTCGTGTCTGATCGGAACCTCCTTAAAGCAGTTTGTTAATAGGGAAAACAGAATCTTATTCAGTTAAGTGATTCGAAGACAAGTCTGTGCTTAATCACTCTAAATCGCCACTTAACGTAGCTCTAACATATCGGGGCATTCTCTTAAATTCAACAAAAGTATAAGGATTCTTGGGTTTTACATTGTGAATAACCTTGAATTTCGGATTTATTTTTAGGATGGGAATCAATTTGTATTAATGAGATCTAAGACTTTTGCGAGTTTTATTCATTTAAATGAAACTAATATTATTCGGATATACTAGGCGTGCTTTATTTTGTTTAAAAACTACATACTCCCGACGTTTCGGTTACCTTTCAGCAACCGTGATCACGGGCAGACGAGATGTGTACCGCCATCGATTTCTTAATTTTCTGGCGTACCGCTCTGGATGCTGGCAAATGCGCTTATGGTGTCCCGAGGTCTAACGGTGTGTTCACGGACATGGGATTTTATATTTTTAAGAAGGGAGTCCCAGGTGTTTGATAGATTCCAGCCATCTTCTTTATTGAAATTGGGATTTTTTTTAATTTCAATAGTCTCGCGAATTAACCTCGGTATATACTTGTCTTCCCGAGCGAGGATTTGTGGTTTATCAAACCGAATGTAGCGGCCTGGTTTGTCCATTGTGTGTTCACACACTGCTGCCTTCGACGCTTGCCTGTTTTTGATATCTGAGATGTGTTGTTTAACCCTTATACCGATGCTCCTCTTTGTCTGTCTATCTGTCTGAGCATGTAATTTGGAACAAAAATAAAGCACGCGTAGTATATCAGAATAATATTAGTTACATTTAAATCAATTTGTATAGTTGGACGTGGACTTCTTTTGTTTATTCTATCGTCGGTGCTCGTCTGTCCTATGGAGAATCTTCTAAAGAATTGTTTGACATAGTGCCAGTGTCAAAATTCTACCTTTTCCTTAAAAGTCGTAGCCTGGGCTAGCATTCACATCAGCTGGATGCTTTTCGTTATAAGATTATATTGTGCTTGGAATGGCCTTCTTTCTGAGGTTTTCCGAAAAAGCAACAATGTAGGGTTATTTAAAAATCTGGCACTCAGATACTTTCGTGATTATCATTACTGGAAATTTAATTACAACCATTGTAATGCAGTCCAGTTACCTTCTGTTTATTTACCATCTATGGTAAATTTAAATAAAAAAGCAGTGACATATCGAACTTAAGAAATCATGTATTTATATTTTTAGCTGAATTTTCAAGGACAAGAAACAGAGCGTAATGTAAAATTCATTTCCCGGCAAACGATTACTTCCCGCAATTGAATACAAATGTCTCATTAAGAGGACTCTCTACTAATCCGTTAAGCTGATAACTTTGATAACTTTTCTTCCGAGTTTCTATAAAGATTTATTCAATAAATATACTGTTTTTTAAAATAGATTTTACAATTTTGTTTTAAAATAGTAAGATTACTATTAATAATACACAAAACAAGATTAAATGTACAAAGTTTGATGTTGAACTTACACTCAGTAAATACTGTTATGCTTTGATTTTGTAAACAGTTTTAATAACCCCCAACATTTTTATTCAACTTTTTTAGGTTCAATTTTAGGAAAGAGTTTAGCTTTTACCGTTACCAATGCAAATTTAATAGACCTTTAAAGGCGTCCTTTTTAATCTGTCGGAATTCGTTCTAGATGTGCGAAAAATCGACAAAAAAAAACTAAATAATATATTAAAAATTTGATTTGAAATAACCATAACATAGAAGAAACCATTTTAGAAAAAACAACTAAAATATATTTAAATTGAATGAAAGATAACAATTAATTATTGATATAAAATATCTAAAGATGTGGTACACTTTCATAAAAAAGTCAGTCAGTCAGTTACATGAACACATCTCAGTCTAGAATTGTTTGAAAATAAGTGGCTTAATGTGTTATGCCTTATATTACATTGAAAGAGCAGTCACTCTTAACACGAGTGTCGTTAATACGATCCGTAACGTAGTCACAGGATTTAAACTTGCATTTAATCCGGAGAACTCGTCAACTCCCGGCTCTCTGAAAACTAGTTCATATTAGACATTTTCGTGCGTTACTTTAATTATGCTACAAACATTTTACAAGTAAGTGTTAACTTTAATAAGAACGACATAGTAGTTATCTTTAGGTATCTGGAAACTTATTAGTATACTATTTTAAATAACACAATCTTGTGGGTAAAGATACGACCTGATCCTTAATAATGTTTAATAATATATTAAATGTATACCCACACATACAAACTCATACAGAATGTCTACTGGAGAAGTTGTCTATAAATTTTGTACAATTGATCATAGTTTGATCGTGTAATTAATACTATGTTTAGTTTAATAGCGACTTAGTTTGTAGGAAATGCATTCATATTGTAAAACTTAAAATGACTAACAACAGTTTAAATATCCCGTAAGTGTTGACAGTGTAATCAGGTTTCTTGATGGGCCGTGTCATATAGGAGTATGTATCTCAACTGTACAATTTAATTTCATATAAAGTTGTATTATTTGCGGTCCAGTAACCAATTAACTGTGTATATAATGACCTGTTGTAAGTGTTGTCGATGCTGTAGCGTCTCTCCATGTGATCGCTTTGATACGTCCAGTCTGATATTATAATAATATTGTTATCATTCGAGGAGCCGCTAATGTAACCTACGGCTGGCTTCATGAAGCCGTCTGTGTCACGGACTTTATTATGGGAATTCTTCAGATCTCTTTTAAATAGAAATTATTCATCAAACTCTTTTTATTGCAGCGCCGGTTAAAGGAAACGTCTCCGACCGGTTTTGCAACGCTTCCGTTCTTTTTACATAGGTATATATAAAGTCTACGCTTTCGAGGCCACGTGTATCTTTTATTAATTTATTTTAAAGCTTTGATTAATAAATGAATTCAATTACATAAATATTAGCTTCCTAAAACCTATCTAGTATCTTTACACTGATAATATTTATTAATAGACGTCACTATATTTCTTAGTGAAGCCTGAGAACTTGTTACTTTTCATGAAATAAACCTGCATGTGTCAACACATTTACACGTCGTCCTCTGGCTGTTCTCCAACAACGCAACTTGCATCTGTAAATTTATAAGCTTCCCTGAACCTATTTTGAGGGATTTTTTAAATTTAAGTGATTTAATGTGATCAGCGCCAGCGTCTCCGACACCTATTGCCTTGTGACAGGTCTTAGTCATATTTGTGTTCTGTGACTCCACAAACCCCTGCGGAAACATCTCACGTCACAATATAAGCCACCATCATCGCCAGCACTTAAATTTTTTAAAGCTGTTAAAGAGACTCCCAGGCATTTCAATAGTAAAAATAAAGTTTTATTAATTTCTGATAAAATATTATTACTCTAAATTTCAAGATTTGAATTATCCAGTTTTCAATATTTCTTCCACTGTTATTGGATAATTTGCATTTAGTTTCAAGATCGCAGGTTAACTTAACAAGTCAGAATCAGAATAATATATTAATCTGATGTGAGTTTATTCGAATATGTTTTAATGATAATTTAATAATAATAGCTTTACATTATAACATTAATATAAAAAGAAAATTAAAGGAACCTCACAAACGTGGCATTGAATAAAATAATAGTGTGTGTGATGAAAATGAACACTATTCTAAACTAGCTACAAAGATATTAAATTAGCAAAGGCGTAAGTCTCTCCGAGGACTTTTCTTCTCCATAAGAAGCTATGTTGTATAGTGTAGTACTTAATGACGTATTTACTTATCTTTTAATCCTCGTTGAGAGTTATACAACTTCGTTCTTCTAAGAAAAGGGAATTTTGAAGAAACATTTAATAACAACGAAGTCGTAGCACTTACCTTACTTACTCACTTACTTAGGGACTTTTATATTTTGTGATCTCTTTTACTTCGCTGAGACTCGAGTTTATTTTCAATTAAGATTTATTTATTACAATTTTTATAAAATTGACAATATTTAATCCGAAAAACGCGTGTGTTAAAACTGATGAATAAAAAATAATACTCAAAAAGTTTTAAATTTATGTTTGTTATAAAAAGATATTCAAAAACATTAAAACATTTTGAAATATAAATAAATCATATTCGACGCGTGAACAACAAAACTATCTTTAATATGAAAAACTTCGGATTAGAGAGATCATTCATTTTAAAACTTTAATTCATTCCAATCGACAAAAAATAATCGATTCAGATAGATAATAAATAATGTATTCAAATATTTGTTCACACTACTAACTCTTATCCTTTACTATTTACAGCTTGCGATATTGTCTTGAGACCGAAGGTAAAATGGGGTGAAGATAAAATAATACACATAAATCTATAAAAAAATAAAGATATTGTTGAATATAATTAAAATACAGGAATAAATATCGTCTCGCTATTCAAAGTTGCTATTCGCAATATGAAACAATACGCTGTTTCAATAATATTAATAAAAAAAACTTTGTGATTATAAACATCGAACTGAATATTAAATTCAAATAATAAATACAAAAACAACGAACGTGGGACGTTTGCTGCAGGACTAATTTTATTTCAATGATCAGATAATTTATAATAAAGAAATCGAAAAACAATTATTATTGTTATATTGAGAATTTTTTTAACTACATTTACAACATAAACCCAGCGAACCTACTAACAATTACAGAGCAAACATATTTTTTTTGTGAATGACTCGTCTGCCATATTTTAATTAGAATGACGTCACACTGGAAACTAACCATCAATTGTTTGCTAAATTAAATATTCATAATGCATGTATGGAAATTTTGAAATCAATTAATTGAATCTGACCTTTTCAAATTCGGTTGTGATCATTGATGTGTAGATTTTACATTCATGTTTTGATTTCTCTTTATTCTACCGTAAATAATTCCACAAAAAAATGATTTTAAAATACTCGATTGTACTTACATTATGCTTAATAAATGTGAACTCAATCTTAAAGTGGTTGTCATTACTCGTTGACGTACAAATGTACCATATTTTTAAAGATTCATCCAACCGATACATCTCATCTCTAAATCTTTTGTTATTTTCTAGTGTTTTCTTAAACCCTCATTGCTAACTGTACATCGCCCTAGTAATTATAATTCTGCGCCGATCTATCTGGGATACATTATATTCCGTACATAAAACACATGTCACTAGTGTCGTTTATCATCGGCTTCCAGCGAGTCATGCGTCTTCCTTGCGCGAGCTTTACCACAAATGACTCGTCTCCCTCGTATCACGTACACGGTCGCCTTTAATCTTATGTTCTGTTCAAAGGTTCTCGAATATTCAACGTTTAAAAACCAGAATTAGGAAGAACAATTCTATTTATGTTTACAGTGTAATGTCTAAGACTCTACTTCTTGTAAAGATATTTCAAATGCTATTCATAACATACCGGCCGGTATTAAGTACCCCAGTATTATATCCTGATTCAACATTACAGTCACCTTTGTAACAGTTTGCGAAATTATACTGTAGTATTTAATACTACGAATTGTTTTGTTGGAGGCCGTGTTTTGCAATTTTTTTTTAAATTAAATGTAGCCAATGAGTTCTAAGAGAGGTTGGGTTTAGATATTAATTTTTATAAAAGACAAAAGCCACTTGCATGTTAACAAAAAATAAACAAACAAAAAGTGAGCTGTCATTACAATATAATTGTTTACTCATTTAGTGTATTTTGTTTAAGGTTGGCTAGTTCTTATTAATACGTTCTGATAATTTCGCTTTAAAATATTAAATATGTTTACATGATTTAAAACACATAGCGATGAATTATAAAGCTATGGGCCTACATATGTAAGGTAGGCAACCTTATTCCGAGTTCAGATTGAGTTTTAGATAAAACTAACATGTCACCATTATTCCAGGGAGATTGGTGTGGACTAAGAGTACATGTATTGCAATCTTGTAATTGGGTTTCGTAACCGATGTCAAGGCGAAGCTGGAGTCCAGAAATTATATTTGAATAATATTACGCTGATTTTCATCATGAGCAGATATCATTTATGTTATTCTCATAAACCACCAAAAAGGAATGAGATGTATGTCAGTAATGTAATTAATGTTTATTACGTAGCATTAAACACGGGTTTACAAACCCGCAGCAGCTCCAATAAACCTACACGGTCCATAACGAAGGTAGATGTCACCGTGGCGCAACGAGCCCCCCTCCCCCACAAGTTTTTACTCCGTACAATGTCGACGGTGTCCTCTGTGTAGCCTCTTGCGGAGCAGGAGAAGGCAGCGGACGAGCCAATCGTATCCGATGTTCCACGAACGGGGGACGAGAGCCGAGCCTTGTAAAAGTCCGCAGGCAACGCTACAGCGGTTGACTGCTCGTTAGGCGTAGCACAGGTCCCAACTAATAAAATGTATAAAACTAACCTAATCTTTTTATTTTTATCGCTAACTCCATTAACTACGTTAGTCTGATACGTATAGCATTCAAAGAAATCACAGAATTTTCTAGTAAAATAAAAGTAATAATGAATAATGAAAACAGATCACCGAAAAAAAACAAATTTTTTGTACACAAAATAGATTTTCAATAACAATAATAAACCAGCTATTCGTTTTTGTAGTTCAAAAGATTACTAGGACCTACACCTAGTTATACTTGGAACTGACAGTAAAAATTATAAATTAATTTCTGAATACCTCGATCGAAATACCTTGTACTTTGTGGTAAGAATACTTATTGATATTTATTTTACTTTTAAGTTTCTTGCTTGAAGTTACTATTTTTCTGTTATAATTATTTTATTTAAAAACTATTCTATTTAATTTAATTTCATTTTAAAATACAGCTTTCATAAAATGAATTTTGTATCCGAAATCTCTTTTAAAAGTATTTTTTTAGTTTACAAATAGTTATTTACTGCAGTGCGTGTATTTTTTGTTTACAAATTACTTAATTTGATGAGATTAAAATTAAATTTCAAGGCACAAATAACTTATTACTTCAAATTAATCCCAAACTCGATGGTTTGGACGTTTTATTGAAGAGTTCCTGTTACCACTCTTAACTTCAAACGTCAGACGTCCTGTCCTTATTTGATTAAAGTCCTCGTGAATACTAATCAACCCGTACAAAGTCGATGTGGAAGTAGTTTTCTTCTTCGGTTCCTATGAACAACCTCCAGCTCTAAAATTACATTAGCTCTCTGTGAGTATAATACTCGTAATTCATCTTCAAGCGCTATGCATATGAATGCAAAATGTTCCTCAATCTGGATAGTGGATCAAAATTAAAACATTTACAAAAACCACGGTCAGATATAAAACTTAAAATAGAAGTGGGGTGACTTTTGGTTAAAGTTATTTTCACTATTTGTCTTCAAATACAGCAATCCAACGATATCACAATATGTTAAGGTAAAGAATCCGTAAAGTTCAAGAAGTAAAGTTGCCAACATGATCAAACACACAAACTCTCCGACAAGACGTCCATGTCTATGCGGGGTCTGTTTGTTGAAGCCGATGGAGGTCAATAAGTTACAGTGTTCTTTTGATATTAAGGCTTTGTGGATATTGAACATGCGATCGAGTAAATAGATCAATTATAAGCAAACGCCTACTTTGTTTATGACTATAATATTAATATGAACCTAATCCATGGTGGCCTAAAAGTACGAGTATGAGATAACTGTCTGTTGCAGGAGGGTGAACACAATAAAAAAACTTTATCTTAAAATGGAGTATTGACAATATACCGAGTTGTTTTCCCGTGTAACAAGATTTGACCAGCCTTTCGCAAAAAGCTTTTAGGTCCTAAAATATCGGGGAACATATTTTTTCCAAGCTGTCAATTTATCAACTCTGGATGGACCAGTTGCCCGTTAGACGTTGTGATTCATTGTAATGTTATATTTTTAGTTACTTTTATATATTTTTATTAAATTAAATTCATATTGGAGTTATAAAAGTTATTTTTTAAAGCTTTAAATTTTAAAAACTGCATTAAATAATCCGAGAATCTCGGGTTTCAATTCTGATCATGTGGGCAATTCCTCGCTATATATAATTCATCACTTAAAAAGTTATTACAAATAAGTAAAATTAAAATTCTGAAATTCCACAAATGTCAATAACCGGCTAACAAATCCACCTTCACATTAATCTGTAACATTGATGTATCTCAACTAACCTGGCACCTTTGTTAACAGACCTGTCATTGTTTTACTCTTACGCAACTATCAATACGGTTTAATAGTTTTAATATGTAACATCATTAACTGGTCGATGGTCACACTATGCCTGCAGTTCATTTCACTCCTGGCTCGGCGCCATCACAGTTTTACATAGAGACAGTTCCGAGCTGTAGCACCATGCAAATGCTGAGTAATTTGATTTCAAACTAAAGTGTGGCGTTCAGTTGATTGTACAGTTTCAACAACAATGTAATGCTTTAAACGTTCGCTAATAATACGGGGTGGAAACTGCAAATGTACGTACGTACGTCGTCTGTAATTAGATGGAAAACGAATACCTCCTCACGTTAACATGCAAGGTCGTAATAAAACCCATCGCCTTTACTGGACACATAATTACTTCAATTGAATTCTTTATACAATACATTAGGAGTTATTAACGTTTCAAACATTTTCATTAAGATACTGAGATAATTGAACGAAGCCGAAATTCTCCAAAATCAAATTTAGTTGAAACTGTCCGGGAGAGTGATTGACATATTTCGCTATAAATATAAAATGTTCAAAGTCATAAAAAGTTATGACTTCGCTTTGAGACGGATTAGGTTTGTGATTGATCATTCGGTTTTATTATTTATTGTTAATCTGAGAAATGACTTAAACTTTTCCTGGTATTCAAATTGACATATTTTATACGTCAGTAACGAGATATCAACAAGGCATTATTTTAAAATTATAGTTTGTTCTCGTGCGTTACATTAGCACGACATGCCAGTTGCCACGTTTTACCTCGCTTACTTTAAAGAACAGTAATATCGTTCGCACATTATCTCTTGTAACGTACATGACATGAAATGATGTAAGTTTTACTTGTACTACTTAACATGGACGTTTCTTAACGATATTATTCAGGGCTCAGCTCTCTCAGACGTACTCTTCTTTAATAAACCAAAAACTTCCAACATGTTGAAAGACAATAATCCATTAAAAAAAAATACATAAAAAGTAATGACGGAGTTACGACGTTTATTCTTCAAATAATATTATTCCAGAGACTAAATTGATTTACCCTCAGTGTGTACTTCATACTTAAAACCTGTTTGTTCCCCTTCTATCTATTTTATATAATTATAGAACAAGTTAGTAAATATAAAGCGCAGATTCACAGACTGTTGTCTATTAGCCAGCTCGTGGCAAGCGAACGAATTGTAGATCTCAAGAGTTAGTATTGAGGAAATGGGAAACATTGAATGGCGGACGGAAAACCAAGATATTGAAAATGTACTCCATGTATTGTATATGTAGTGACATTAACAATTCTGTTTGTAAACATCTTTAATACATGTGTATGTATGTTTAAATTTAATTTGGACGCTTTTGTCAATAATATTGATATCGTTTTGATTTTTTTCCCATTATTTTCCTGTTTTCCATACATCGCTATACAGCCGCTTCATGTTGTATTATATTCTATTCCCAGATCATCGTCCTCTCCTTGTGGCGATCCTATATAAAATTTTCACAGAACTCGATCTCTGGTTTTAGGAATCATTCGATTTTCTGAACGACGATGACACGAAATAACATATAAGGACTCTGACAGAACCAAATTCTCGATTAAATGTAATTTTTACAATTCCATCAAATTTGTATGAAAGCATTCATCACAATCTTCTTCATAATGCAGTTTCTATTGTAGCGGAACCTTATTACAAAGCTTTTTTGAACCTCAGTTTAACGGATATTTGAATGAGTCATGTCGTATTATCTTATTGCATACATTTTGTATCAAACTTCATTTGACCGAATTACGTGACATAACTCATATATTGAATTCCCTTGAGTCCCATTACGGCGAGGCTGTACTGTATTTGAGTTTCAATACAGCCACATTATAAATTAGAACAGGAACGACTTTCCACTAATTAAAATTAACCTTTCGTACGAGAAGTCTTAAACAGACATCCTCTAGCTGCGGTCCCGGAGATATTTACTTTACTGATTACTAAGATTGAATTCACTGCACATTAAATTATATAGAAACTAGTCCCTTAATTTAATCAGAGCCTTCGTGGAGATTTCGAGAGGTATTATTTTATAATTTTAGCGTCATCAAGTCACCTTGTCTTTCGTATTTTCAATTGGAAGGTTTCTTGAAGTCAGCAATTCCCTTTCACACATTAGCTGCAAGGCCAATAAATGGCTTTAGTGAATGGAGGAGGGATTTGAACCGCGCGTCTCAGAGACACGTCAGGGCTATGGAGCGGTTAATGTAAAGAATGGTTCTGGTGGAATACATTGAAGTAAACCGAATACAGTTAACAATTATTTATACATACTGTTGCTTTTTATGTTTTTTAATAAACAACTATAAAATAAATGCTTAAAAGAAGATAATAACATTTTATCACTTAATATAATCATCAAAATTTTCCTCCACAACATTTTATGCATAATAACACACCCCAAAACATTTCTTGTATAGTTTTTGTAAAGCCGTGTCTACCGTGAATACGCGAACAATAGTCTTAAGACATTAATTATTTCTGGGAATTATTTTATTCGTTATTTTCTGCGAGAGCTCGGAGGCTGCGAGCCTGGTCCTCGGCGAGTTTCAGAACTTCTTCCAAAGTTTTATCTTAACTAGCAAAAGTAAATCGATGTGTCTGACAGATTTATGGGTCATTTTAGCGAAGTATTGCTGATAAAGTGAAAAGATTCATACTGTTTTGTCCATGATTTACATTTACAAACTTTGTGCGACTAATTTAGTATGAAATGTATCATTCATTGTTGATGATGGTTTAACCATTATATATTATATAACAATTATAACACAGTTTTATGTCATTTTGATTAGTATATTCTTTAGCCGCCATCTTTGAAATGTTCTTAAGGTTTTATTTTTGATGTAAATTTTTACCCAAACAATGATTATTTTATAATTTTAATGATCTCGGTCCACGATGGTTACAAAAAGAAATATAATATTGAAAGTATCTTTAATTCATAAAATACAACCCTTCCTAGTTCAGAGGTATTTTTTCGAAGATAAAGAAAAATATACCACTAGTAGTTAGTTTGTGTAGAATTTATAGTTCTCAGGAGACAAGTGATTACTCGTTAGTTTATTTACTAAAGAACTTGTTTAAGGAATTAACGATTTAAACTAGTCTGAGCTATTTGATTTTATTGTAACACATGAAACCAAAAAATATAATTAAAGAAAGCAACTTCATTTTCAATATAAAAAGGGAAGTTTGCTGATCATTTAATACTAAACGGTTGTTCAAAATTAATTTTAATGTTAAAAATGTGTTAAATAAACGATCGTCTGCCATCGTCATTAAAATAACATTTTTTTTTTAATATTTTTATTGAAAATCCCGAATCCTCTACTGAAATATACATATTTTAATGTAATTTGTAGATCTGAATCAAATTATATTTTAACAAATTAAATTTGTTATCGTTAAAAACAGCACGTGCACTCACATGTAGGTGTATAGCTGAGTTTGTAGTGGAAGCCACTCTGACGTGAGCTGTCTGAGAGCTAACAATGCAATCACTTAGTCGATTAAATAGAAGCGCGGAACAAAAAATGTAAAATATGAAGAGAAATAACTGTAAGTGGAATAAAAGTAGTTCTTGTTCAACTCACACATGTGACTTGTAATATTCAAATGTTTAAGAAAATATACAAGATAACGAAAAAACTGTAGGAGCAACATAAAGTATTGTTATTATTGTACGTAATATATTCCGTAATCAGCAGTCCTTTCCCTCGCACTCAATACGTATAATTGTCTCTACATTTCTAGCTTCCGGCACACAGATTAACTCCTAATTAGCCGACGTTCGGTAACCACATTTCCAGTGCGTCCTAACAGCATCGTATTTGTGATGTGATCACGTGCATACAATACAGTTCCCGGATTTATCAACAGTCAAATAAAACGTTATTTACTTTACTGACATTCGTGATTAATCGTTTGTTTTGATTTATTGACACATCATTAAAATAAGTGAGGAAACAAAACATACGAGTATTTATATATTCAAAGTTAGCGAGTCGTAGGATGTGCTTCAACGAAATAAGCAACAATTAATCCTATTAGAAAGAAAATAAATCAGAATGTTATTAACTATCATTCATATTGTTTGGTTCCACATAACAAGACCTTTTGCTAACACGATATATGCCTAATATTATATGTATTGCTAAGATCTCAGACAGGACGAGTGGGCGAGAGTTCGGTATCTTGAAGAGATTACATCGAATATAGAATAGATCGGATCAGTGGGAGTTATTATTCCTCTTCGTCATTTTAGAAATGATCTGATTATCAGATCAAATGGATCATTAATAATAAATTCATTATTATATATATATTTATAGAACATTTGTTAAATAATCAATCCAACATTATTTATAACATGCAGAACACGTACAAACACGAACACAAAACACAAACACACGTACAATCACGAACGCAAACACACGTACAAAGCTAAACATTACACAAATGTAACATCAAATATTTTCATTAAAAAAACTAAATCGCTATTAAACACATTAATAATAATTTATAACACTCAACACTGAACATAAGAAAGTAAAGGTTTTAATAATTATTAACAATGTATATTACCAGAATTCCCACAAGACATAACAACCAACTGCCGTAGTTGTATTGACATGACACACATAACATATTGTTAAACACTCGTTGTGTCATTAAAAAAATATTTTGGTATTATCCTATAATAAAACGACTTCACATACTTGATATTCTCATAAACAAAATAAAAGCAGATTTCCTTTTGTTTCTTCATTAAAGTGTAATAAGTTTATGTATAACTAATTGTTCTTGGGACTTTGTCCGCTTGGAAAATTGACTTTTGGCAAATTTTTTAAAATATATCGATTGGTATATTTAGAATAAAAAGCAAAGTCGTTTTGGTAATAAATACTTTTCAACAATGTTGCTCTTTACGCGATATTAAGTGTATGATGACTGGGCATCAAAGCATACAGACTGCTAGAATTACTGACACGAGACAGCGTCACGTGAAGCTGCGATCCGTTGCATTTTTATTATATGTATGTGTCTTGTATAGTGTATAGTGTATAGTGTATACATACTAACCTGTCACAGCATATCATGTTTCGTTTAAACAAGACGCGAACGTGTTACAACATGAACGGCTATACTTAGCAAAGAGTAATAATAATATCTGTGAGCGATCCCACACGCGGCATGTTTTTGATGAGCATCTAGATACAATTGAAATTTCATGTAAACTGAACAGCACGCGTTACTACAGGAATGTTCGAGCGCGTTGAGTGAATAATGTGTACTGTAATAAATAATATTACAGCGAACACTCGACTGCCTCAGGCGTCTCCGACACTGGCACGCTCAATGTCATCGCTTAATATGCTACGTATTTTATTCAAAGATTTATGTATTTTTTTGGTTCAACTTTATGAACGTCATTATAATACATTCAGTAAATCAATTGTGTTATATTAAATATTAAACCACTTTTACAGATATAGTAAAATAGGAATACGCATTATTAGGCAACTTTTTTTAATTTTTTTTCCACTCGTGTTAGAATAATTGTGACTTAAAGAAAATGTCAATATTTTTATTTTTCTTTCCGTTTCTCCAACTTCAAACAATCCAGGTACTGCTTAATGAAATTAATCGAAGAACTACGGCTAACGTACGAACGTTATCTAAGTTTTAAGAGAGTAATTAAAACTGCAGCCTATATGAATACACACCGTATGTGTTAACTGTATGCTGAGCGTCGTGACATTTTTGTTGGACTTCGATATTTAAAGGAAAGTTTTATTGAAATGAAAAAAAAAAAACAAAAACAAGTGCACAATGTTTTTGAGACGGAATGAAGTTGGTTCCTTCTGTATTATGTACATTGTATATTATTTAACAATCTAATTTATATGAAAATCTATAACACGCAAGCACGCAGACGCAATTGTAACGAAAAGTCCGTTTATGGCAAAGTTGTTAATATGAAGGAAGAAAACATTGATTGATTAATGAACTCTAACTGTTATAGCTCGGCGTGCGTCTGCTTGGGTTTAGTTTATATTTTAGTCGGACATGAGGATATTTATAACAAAGAGTACCAATTAATTGTACGTACTACTGTTAATGTTTCGTCAGTGTAAAACTAATCTTATAACTCCGTATATGATAGTTGTTTAGTATTCTGTGGTCTGTGACGTCATCCGCACCGCGAGCCTGGAGCGACCGTTTGATTTTAGATGATCACGAATTCTGTTTGCGATGAGGACGAAATACCACACACTGATTATATTATATGGGCTTCAAATTTCACTCAACCCATTTCACTAATGACTTACGTCGCATTGGCTACTATGATTATATTGATCATGACAAATAATATTGTTTAATGTACAATACTGAGGAATTGAAGACTATTCAACAGATAGATGCTGGCGTCGCCGAATATTAATAATATTGAATAATGAAAAACAACATTTTTAGTAGAATTACAGTATATATTTTTCTAATCCCTCTTTACGAATGGAATCTATTTTATGTACAATTACTAAAAACACAAACTTGATTTATCTTACAAACTTCTCAGACACGATCGATGGTGAGAGGCCGCAGGTGCGACACGCGAATATCGCGTTACTGATTCACACCAACTTCGAAAGAAGAAGCTCTTCAATACAACTCTGTTTATCTTTATATGATCTTATGAAACGAAGAGTCACTTCTTTATATTAGGCTGGAAATTAATTAAAACATACATTTTATACATGAAACATGCATTTATCCATTTTTTTTCTCGACGAATACAAAAGCATGGACACAAAGTTTTGTTCTCTTTCTATATGTCTCAGATTTTATGTTTTTTCCAAATTTATTATGTTTTTCACAATCCTGTTCGCAAAGGCAAAAATATGTTCAACTCTAATTGAGAAATCATAAAAAATAAATCATCACTTATAGCGATACACACAACCACACAACAAACTAAAAATACATTAAAATAGTAAATAAATACAAAGTGATTGGTACTAGTAACATTCATAACTTCAATTATGATAATTTACTGAACACATGATGGAAGCAAACAAACTGTAAGTTACTGATATGTTTGATTTAATTGTTTGATGGTTTTGTAACACTGATGGAAAAATATGTAGTCTTAATTATAGATAGTAATTGGAAAAATATGTAGTCTTAATTATAGATAGTAATTATTGGAATGAGTAAAGACGTGTTTCAATGATATTTTTTTTAGGATTGTAGACATTTAACAGATTGGAGTTACAGCAGTACTTGGGACTTGCGACCCAGGTGTAGGTTTAAGGGGCCTATATCTAACGCGCGTTAAACTCTCACCTCCACTGTCCAAGCTCCTCTCTACCTAACGAAATTTGAAACGAACTTACAAAAGCTGCCTACGACGCACGTTCCAAGAATGAACCCTGTCCTGACGACGCGAATATTGACCGCTATCAAGGACTACCTTACGTCACACCAGCATATGCTTAGCAGTTCCAACCGCCTCCCCGCAGGTGTAGCAAGGTTTTTCGGTACCTTTGCCCCATCTTACTAAATTACTCTGATCTGGGAGAGTCATCTGGAACGCATTTAGGTAAAATTTTAACAGTGCTGGCGACCAATCATGAATTAAAATGCGCCATTTTAGTGCTAATGGGATGCAAAAATCTCCTATGTGTAGCCACTCATTCTGCATTTCTAAGCTCATTGCATGGATCTTATATTTAGAATTCTCGTCTTTCCGAATAAAGGTCTTTCATATAGCCGTATCTTTGGCCTTCCTACATGATCCTAACCCTACTCTGTTACTTTGTGCACCTATCATAAACTGTTTATGGAATTGAAGTCTTGATTCTAGCTCTAGGGCATCTTTGTCTTTTGGGAGTGTCGTAACGACGTCATCGTGGGATTTCCCCAGGATATGTCTTTTGGAAACCCTTAGGTGTTTATAGAGCTCCGATGACCTTTTGAGATTCATCCCAAAATTATTGCAATCCCTGAATAACGCTGACGAATCAGCCGATAGCGTGACCCTTCAAATTCAACACCTTTATGAGACACTTCAACAACTTTACGAAGCTTGCATCTAACTTTATCAAAAGGTTTTTAATTAAAATATAGACTACGAAAGGCGAATTCGAAGGCGAAAGGCGAAGGCGAAGTATGAGGTTTATTTTGTATTTCGCCTACCGAGACACAGACAGTGACATTTATTTGGTTTTGTCCTCAATCCATGCGTCCACTCACAGAATTTGTCCACCTCATCCAATAGAACTTGACAGCGTTTGAGGTTACGTGTCAGTATTGCGAGATCGTCAGCGAAGGCTAAGATGGATTCTGTGTATTTATTATTGAACTTGAACCGATACTCCCATTTTTTCTCGTTGCTTATTAGTTTATCTACTAAAATGTTAATTACAATATTAAATATTACTGGAGACAAACAGTAGCCTTGAAATAGTCCTTCTTTGTAACTCAAAGTTTTTGAAACACTTTTTTTAGTTAATATAGAAAACTTTAATTTTGAGTAATATGACGCCATCATATCACTAACTTGTATTGGAAAGTTAACCATCATAGCGCGAATAGCATTAATTCATGTTATATTGACCCCAACGCATTCTATAAGTCTATCCAACGAACTGTAATTTGCCTCTCGCTTTTTCTAGCATCTTTTAAGCCCTTCGACAACAAAGTGTTGTATTCTAGGCATCGAGAAATCCCGGGTAAGAAACCTTTCTGATGATTTGGCCTAAAATACCTGTTGCTGAGAATCAATCGCGTCATTCTCATTTGTAGAACCGAGAAAAAGATTTTAGCTATGGTGTTTGTTAAGGTCTAGTATCTTTCGGATCCAGAGCTTGATCTTTTTTGGGAATGAGGACAGTAAATTGCCTTCCTCTTCTTTTAGAAAAAAATATACTTTTTAAAAAATACTTTTTTTATAAAATTATCAAACTCAAATTACGAGGAACAAATTCTACGAATCAGTGAGTATATAAAACGCTCCACCGAGGCGAACCATAGATGCAACTATTTCTACCTTGGCTGCTCTGCCTGATTCACGATTCCCTGTAATGCGACATACGATAGAGGGATAAAAAAAATGACAGAATTTAATAAAGTATATAAATTACCAAAACTTCAATCACAAATTAAACCGCTGTAATGTTGTTTATTGCTACATTGGAATTTCTGTGAAATTGAAGAATGGTAGATTAGAGAATATATCAGAAAAACACAGAAAGAATATTTGGTATGTTTTAATATAAGAGATGTTTGTATTCATTACAGTCGGAGGTCGCATGTAAACAACGAGGTAAATCTGTCGTGATGGAACCTTATCCAGTTCAATCATACGGGGATTTAAAAATCTGTTAGAATTTATTGAATTGTTTGGAAAGTTAACCGCGACCGTGCGCGGGTCTTTAGTGAGGGGATTTATATAACACAGCGAGTCGAGCCTATGATCACAGGGATCCCGGGCTCGCTCCGACAGAGTTTTACGATTAACTTTGTTTTTATACAATAATATAATACGTATGTGCGCGTACCTCCATCCTCACTGATATGGTACGAAAGCAGAACAAAACGTAATTAATAACGTGTTTAAATAAAAATTATTTTGAATAAACAGAGTCATCTTCAAGATACATATTAAATATTTTAGTAACGAGGGCTACTGAGTCAAGGGTTAATTTTCCCTAAGGGTGCTCTTCCAACGCCTGCACCACGTGTCATCAGCCCACACGTGATCTTGTAATTGTATTGACTTCCCGAGACTCCAACTCGAGAGTCAAATGAAAGTCTGCTTGTGAAACACACGTACGTAAATATGTTAGCTAGGAATCTGTTTACAGTTACTTTATAATTTTTTATTTGACTAAGTTATGTAAGTTATTTAAATATTTTTGTTGTTCATATAATAAATAGACACTATTTTACTGTCACTTCATTTTGTAATATTGCTAAGTTCATATCGTCAATACATTTATCGATATTTACGTAACACTCCGTACGTCTCTCCACCAAACATCTACAATGTATCGAGTGCAGCGGATTTATTGCACGTCTTATTCTTGAAGCAGAAGACTGTACACCGAACACTTCAAAGACAGCATGTTGAATTTCTCAGACCTCAAAACGAAAATCGCTCCACTACACGAGTGCATCTAGTGTTTTGTTTCATAGAAATAATGTAAAAATAAGACATATACCCGAAGAAAAAACGCTATGAAATAAAATAAGAAAAATATTAAAAGATAAAAAAATTTACTATTTAATTATAAGAGTTAGTTTAAAACCATTTTCTAGCAGCAACCAGGAGAAGGGAGGCTGCACGTTGTAATATTAAATTACGGAAAACAAGATGTCATCTTTATTCAGACAGAATATTTCCCGGAGAACGTAAGCCGTAGACATTTCGTAGACGCCAGTGGTTACGGAGTTTGTAGCTCGTCTGCTACGAACTAGCTTCAATAATAATAAACAAAGTAAACTCTTTACTAAACATATATGGATTGATTTCTCAAACAATTAAGGCGTGTTTGTCTGAGAGCATCAATACGTCCGTTAATTATGTATTTTTAGAATCCTTGCGACTCAGTCTGTAAAGACTACCTAGTTAAAATAATTGTCATGTTCATAGATTCAACGATTCCAAAGTTTCTTTGAAGCTTGTATGTGGACCCGTCTGCGATGTAACCACAATGTTTTGTATATAAGTACTTCATAATGTAATATATTAAATAATTCAATTCGTTGTATATTTTATTATAAGTAAATATTTTTCTGGTCACTTTAAAAGGTTCTTCATTATTATTTACTTTTATTACGAAACTAAATAATAATAATTTTTTTCTCAACTGGTTTTTATAAAATCCTTTGTATCATGAGCCGGTCATGAGCTAACCTGTGACAAGGGACTCAGCAGTTCCTCTTTAGAACCTATAACATGATATTGTTTTACAAACCTTCTGTAACTGGTTACACATATATAACAGTGCCCGGGAGTAGATAACAAAATATGTTCAATGTGTAGAAACCACATTCATTTCATTAATATATTTTATATATTCTCTATATTTAAAACTGTATATAATGTTTCTCAGTTGCTCAGTCTAACACGTAAAATAGTAATTTCAATCCGAGTTGTCTGAATCCATATAAAATATAAAAGAAGATCTGACCTGTGGGAAGTTTTCTCTAGTTTCATCAGTGAGCAAAACATTTTTTTCTTTTACTTCTATAACAAATACAAAGGATATACAAATAAGATAGTTGATCCGACATATTGGCTTTAATCATTCGATGTGGCGGCGAAGAGACTTGTTGATTGTGAGACTAATTATCGTCTCTGGACGGTCTTCTAGATACAAATACATTTCAATAATTTTATTAAAAAAATGGCACACATTTATTATAATTATTAAACTACTTATATTCCTACAGGTAAGGTCAAGCTTCCGCTAGACATGAGCTAAATTCCTCTCTCATGATCAGGCTTCATCAACTGTCCCTTGTATATAAGAGGCGTCAGGTTGAAGGGTTCATTATATTTATATTTCATTTTATTAATTCTTTTCTTTTCATTCTTTCGAAATCATATATCTCCAACAATTTTTTTAATCTCACTCGAGACGGTGCTACATTTTTTATATTCTTCCATAGTTTTATCAGCATATTTCAATATTTGTTAAATTGCAAGTAAAATAAATTAACTTTGGCGATAAAAAAAATAATTTCCCTTTTTGTTTTTGACGAAGGTTAAACCCTTATGTGTACCTGTCAGCTTGTGATTTATACACTTATTTGTATAAGGAATAAGTGACCTGTACAAGAAATGGGCATCCAAAATTACATCCTAACACAAAAATATACCTTATATACAACTTACCTTTTGTATCAAGAATAACAATTTTTTTCCTATAAAAATATTATTTTATTGCAAGGTCTGTATATGAATATTCGTTTCAAATCCTTACATAATAAAAGTTTATTACAATTGACAATAAGATTTATTTTAAAATAACTTATTATGTATAACTGTTACTTTATGTTAATAAATAAGGACCTGTGAATTATTATAATTTTAGCTGTTGAAATTTTTCGACTTTCTTACTTCTTTTGATGTATTTTTCATATACTCACACATTTACAACGCAATTCTTTCATGGATTCCTTAACGTCCAGGCTAGAACATTCCTAACAGTTATCACTCATCGTTGCCTTATCTCTACGTGGCTTTAATGATCCCACATTAAATGTAAACCACCAGAGCGTGGCGGTCGATGCTGACTCTATTAATACTGTAAATAATTTGCACATGAAGTGTCGCACTGCGTCCGCGTGACGCTCCTCTGTATATTAATATTTTAATATTTTATTCAACACAGAAATATACAAGGAAATCTCTATTCATATAAAACCTTTAAACTACTGACTGCTTTTATATTGAGCTTGTAAGAAATTCATGCCCTTCGCCTACCAAAGGACTAAAAATATGTATACTTTAGCTTAGTATCGGCCTTTTATTTGACATAGTATTAAAGGAACCGTTTATCATAAAGTAACGACGAAATGAGGACAATTTACTTCTGTTCCATCATTTAAGAGAGCCTCACAAAAACAATAGACACTCAATAATATTACCATACAAGAGTATTAACGTCAACGAATTTATATTAAACGTAGTCAACTCATTTAGAATACTCTGTCCAAACTCAGCTCTATGATAGGGCTTGTTTGGATGGACATAATTACAGAAGTAGTGCTGCTTAATATTATAAGCGGGACATAACGGGAACGGAGATATTAAGCAAGTTGTACCAGTACGCAGTAGGTACATAACACTATCACAAGGGTTGCTTCAGGTGGTATCGTACAATATCCTGACAACTTTACGAACATTAGAGGAGTGTAGTTTTGAAGAATTCAAAAATATTATTTTCACATCTAAGTAAGAAAACTTTAAGACAAAATAATAGATACATGAAAAAATAGAGACAAGACCATTTTATGAAAAGTGAACAGGTTTTATTATTGACCAATACTGCTGTTGGCGATGAAGACACGGAGTTCATTTATAGTTTTGTATCGTTAAGTAATAAGTTATCAGCATGACGTCACATCGCAACTTCTCTGTACTATTTTTTCCTCGTGACATAAAATAAAATATCCTATGGAGTGTTTACTGTGACCGTATCCAGAATGTGTTGTCGTGTGCTTCAGGCTTAATATAAGTCGTTGGCTTGCCAGGTTCAGAGATTCGGTTGGTGAATAATTAAATAACTAATGATCAATCATCCCCACGCGTTCGCAGAGTCGATGTTAATCAACCGGCTCTAGGATTACAATGGCTTAACACTAATTAATTTGTACAATAACAAGCAATGTTTGCGTTTTGAAATTTTCGCATGAAACTTAGAATTTCTTCTAGCTTTATTTTTTTGGATCTAGGTCAATTAGAAGCCTCCATTAGGTTTCATTCACTCGTGAGACTCAAAATATAGAACATAGCGAAACCTAAACCTCTTTATCTACAGACTTCGTTAACTTAGTAAATTATTTTGGTTAGTTCTTTCCAAAGAGGTACAAGAAAATTATTTTCAGATATAATTCATAAGAAGTAGTGCATAAAACTTTAAAAAAGTCAATAGCCGTTGTATAAACATATTAAACTCCCATATAATTCTGACTCGGGAATTGCGTTAACTAATATTCGTATATTAAATTTGACATATAACTACTTACATTAAACATAACCAAGTTAATGCATTTTAATCCTCTTTAGAACGCGCCCATTATAAATCTGTTATTTAATGGACTGTGATAACTGTTCTGTTTATTATTGTATGTCCACTGAGTTGCTCATTAAACTCAATTAACTCATATCAATTTATAAAATATCCAGAGACTATTTACACGTCACACACTCACAGATAAAAGCACACTTGTTAATATAAGTGTGAGTATCAATTTATTTGCAACACATTGGGAACGTAAAACGATACATCAATGTTTCAATATGATTGTTCCGATTGAAATTTATTAGGTTTTTGTAATGAGCTCTGGAGTATTGTACGGAAACATCATTTATAAGGATACTAAATAACAACTTTCTATATGATTAACAAAAAATAAAAGTATAGAATCTTAATATAGAGAACTCATTATGAAAAAAGGCGTATAAACAAAGTGTAATTGAATCACCTCACTAGTTCATTGTATGATACTCAACAATTCTCTGACAGTACTGCGACTAGTAGCAGTTGAGTTAACAATCCTATATTAAGCTGAAAAAATAATAACTCAAACATTTCCGGTTGAATCACTGGCAACCTTGTTTCGTTTTTTCTACGGAACCCTTGTTATATTGCAGATAAATAAAAACATCTATATGTATTTATTAACCTGTAATTTTTATTCTACTTTTATTAAAATCTTAACATTTTACAAAAATAAATTTTCTTGGAACCTTCAAACTAAGTCTTTATATTTTTAGACTAACCATCGTTACCTATTATGTTTTTTTTTCAAACACAGCAGTTTCGATATTTAAAATAGTTATTCGTCTTTTCAAGCTCTTGTGCATAAGTTCTCGTGAGTGAGTATTCCGAAGCTGAGAAGATGAAACTAATCTCAGATAAGTCCGTTCCACTCGAAACTTTCTTTTTCAATTATTTCTTCCGTACAATAAATTTAGCAGTTGATGGAGCGAGCGAGCCTCGACACTGCGAAAAAGTCAATGCACAGTGTGCCCTAACTTTAATATGGCTCAATACTTGTTACTTTGAACACATCTTCGACAACCAGAAACTTCTCGGAAATAAATATATTAAATACATTTAAATAATAACATTAAATACTCGACAACAAGTTTGACAACATCAATTATAAAAAAAATAACCAACAAATGATTATCTCAATTGTTACAGTAATATCACCAATGTACGAAGATTCGTTTCAAACGACGTAATATGAAAAGTATTATATTAAAACCTTTTGAACATTAAAATAAACATGAGACTAAGAGAAGCGGTGGAACATTTCTGTAATAAAAATGTCTTTAAAAATGTTTTATTCATTCAATAAGTTGGAAGGAAATGAGGAACTTAAAACTGTATGAATAAGAAGTATTGAGGACAGGCTGCCTCTCAAATACACCTGACACTCTTACAGAAGAGACTCCTTCAATACTACCACGTAATACATGCTTGTTGTTCTCGGAAGTGAATCCGAACTCATTTAAATATTTATGTACATTTATAAAGTATATCTAAAGTCATCCAACGAGTTTTTTTTTGATCTCATTTGGTTCTCGAAAACGAGTAAAACAAACGTATAATAAGTCGTAGTTAGGAATCGCGACCGAGGACCGTGATATTAGTAATACTGTGTTATAAAGTGTAAGTTGCTAATTACTAGACAGCAACACGTGCGGAAGTCGCAGTATAGAAGTAGTTTTAGTTTCTTCCCCGTGCAACTAGAATGAACTCGTGACCCACATATTATCAAAGCCAATTAAAGTTTTTTGTAAGTTGTATTTCTATGTATATGTAATGACTAGTCTCTACTACAGGTCCTATAATATATATAGAGGTTTCTCGTAACTTTTTAGTTGAAACATTTTTGGTAATATAATTATAATGATAGTGTGCAACATCATCCAGGTAATTCTAAAAGCAGTGCTGGCGTTCTGCCAAATGTAAAAATCCGTGATAAAGACCTAAGATTTATGAGATAGTTGAAAGTGATTACTGTTTCACTAAAAATAACACATTTTTCGTAAAAAATATTTTATAAAAGTCTGTACAAACAGATAGACCATTTTGTTTTGACTAAAAAATTAAATCTCTTCAGATTTATAATTTCATTTGTGATATATTAATAGAAAAAAGTGAAGCAAAGTAAATAAATACTCGTGTTTACCTTAAAATATATTTTGAAGCTAGTTTTTGTATGTCGATACACATAATCATGTATATTTATAATTGATTGGTTCAGCGACAGTCGAGTGACGTTTTACAATTCTCTTACTTTACAATAGCAGCGTCAGGGTGACGACACGAAACTAATTATAAGAAAAACTATTCCAGCAAAACAAATTGAACTGTGCTTTTATTTACTCGGTCTATTTTTTTATTCAATACATCACATAAAGTTCGGAGCTGTTAAATGAGTTCATATAAATTACTTACAACTTTAAACAGCGCGATACTAAAAGTTCTTTGATGGCCGCCGGCGAAAAATATGTACTGAAACTTTATTACAGCAGCAGTTGATGTCGGAAATGTTTTAACATAATACAGCGCGAGTAAATGTGGATATCAATACAAGCAACACATGATATTAATTAAAGAAACTACTTAGAAACTTCTTGTTTTGTAATTCAGATGTTTATAAAATTGTTACTCATCGTTAGATATATAGTTGTGTACACTCGAGATTTTATTTTCAAATTTGTTAATTATAAAAAAAAATTATGTTGACCTTTAACCAACAATTTTTGTGAAACAAATTTTTGTTCCTGGTTACAGAGAGACTATCTTAACAATCTTAACACAAAGTTGTCATCCTCTGTATCAAAAATGGTGCCACTGTGGCCAGTACCACTGTGACACTGACAGGGTACCGTAGAAACTGGTCCCTGGTTAGTGAGGTAGTAGTATTTTAAAATAAAAAAGTATAAAAAGGGAGGCATTCCTTTTAGCATTCGACAGACAAGCATCTTATATAAAAATATATCATTGAAACAATTGCATATTAGCAGACAACCACAGTTTATTATAGTAGGTGTACGAAAGCTGTTAAATTACAAAACTAAATTGCATTATACGGCGAAAACAAAAACAATCTCGAAAAATACATATCCGGTCATTCCATTCAGTTACAGGCGAGGAAACAACCGCATTGTTGGCACCGGCTCTACATTGCAGCAGTACGCGCTCCACTTCTAATATTGAACGGCACATCGCACCCCGCTAGAGCTGCTTAGGTGTAAGTTAGTAGACAAGTCACTCATTATCACACATGCTTATAATTATAACAAAATTAACAGGGAGATTAAATTATTGTCTAACAAATAAAATTTATAATAACCGAGTTGTTTTTCTTTTAAATCTTTATGGATTACTACTGACGTCACACCATCGCTGTTTGACGCCTAGTGTATCCGACGCTTGATTTCGATAGGAAATAGTATAGCTTGTTGCTTTCCGCCTCACAATAATATTAATATTTATTTATGTTTTCGTGAAATAGTTAAACATAAATAATACTACATAAAAATAAACGTGGATATTGTGCGAAAAATTTAGACATCCTCACGCTGTATAAGATAAGTTCAAACCTTATAGTCTGTAGTAATCGGAAGTACATGTTGATTTCGCTAAATCGATAATTCATATCACTGTAAGTGGCATGCGGCGATCAAACCATGTTTCCAGTTCGTTTGTTTTTTGTTAAGTGTCATAAATATTGGTCATCAATAACAAACAGCGCCTACCTTCCACTGCGACCACAAACAGACCCAGCGGGCCCTTCAGACTCGCGACACACAAATGCCAAGCGACTCGTCTGAGGAGTATCGGTGTTGCGTATTTTACATTTCAATCGAATTAAGTCTCGGGGATTTCTTATTCATAAATATTTAAAAGCCAGATTTGTTGCAACGAATTTCAAAATGAATAAAACATTTTAAAAATCCGTTCAAGGAAATTACTTTATAACATTCCACATTTCTTCAATTTATATTTTCAATGTTCAGATGTTTGTGAAATACTATTTTTATTTAAAGGCCAACAATATGAAAAAAAAAGGTCAGTGAAAACAAAACTAAGATATTTATAATCTGTCCTGCTCATAACAATCTTTAATTAATTAATATAATCATAAGTAAATCACGCTATCAATAAAAGCATTTTTCTTTTTGAATGACTAAATAATGATTAATTAGTATTGTTGTTTGTGGTCACATAGAAAATTTGAACTTGACCTAGACCCTCAACCTTTGTCCCCTGGCCGAATAAATTAGACACACCTCTATTAAGTACGCATTATTCAAACTCACGTTTTCCCCAAATGTGCCATAACAGGACGAGCGTGAAATAAATATTAAATAACTATTTTATAGTATAGCATGTAACGTGCACTGGTTTAAGGACGCGGGTTCTCTCCAGCGCTACCACGATCAATACCATCATACTGGAGTGTATTAGTAACGCACTCCCTAAACCGTACATTAATTCAAAGTGTATTGATAATAATAATTAAATAATATAAAAAGATCAAACGACCACTGAAATTTTATCAATTACAATCTAATGACACCGCAGTTGTATGTTATATTAAATTAAACTTATGTTAGTTTTCATAGCTCTGCTCGTGTTTGTCATATTTATGAAGCACGCAGTTGACAGAACAACTGCAGTTATTGATGCAATTGATCCGCGGGCGAGTTACAAACACCAGTATCGCTGATGTTAGCTGTTCATACTGTTCAGTTGCTCACCGCTGTTAATTGCTTGGATGCAAAAGTTAAGTTAAGCTTAATCATATACAAATAATGAGAAAAATTGTAATAAATCAGACAGCAAAACATTTATACGACTCTGTGTACTTTTTGTTTATTTGATGAAAAGATATTTATGAGATCGGTGAACGTTGACTCTACATGTCAAACATAGATTTATAGGAATTCCACATCATAAACAACACAGATTTTGATAACAAACAGACAAAAAGTTACCAAATAGAGTTCATTCTCGTTATTTAGTTCTGGCAAACGAAGGAATTATAATTTTAGTATCCAAAATGTAAAATTGATGTTCGTAATGATGTAACGGACAAATTAAACATCAACAAAACAAAAAAAGGAACAGAATTAATGATTGAAACTTGAGATTATCTGATTGACCTCAACTTTGACCTTTTGAAAATAAAAAAATTCTTTCGAATAACCTAATAACTCGTGTAACATTCACAATAACAGGACATCCCCAAACAGTTTAAGCACGACCAGAATCAATTGATTAATCCAAGTTCAATAGCAGAATGGATACAGCATTATGTTGGACATTTAGTGACGAAGCGAACATAGAGGGATGTTCACGGAAGGACGTTTTTAATGTGGGTGCGTATAATTCATAATAGTGTATGCAATGTCTTTATTAAATAATAAATTATTCCTAATATATTTTAAAAATAAATTTAAAATTGTCCTTAGAAATTGATTGTGGCATGGTCCATGTTCATCAGTTCCAGTAATGCTCTTAGAAAGGAACACAACGCTGTCGTTCCAGGCATAATATTATAATGGAATAAATTAAAGATGCTATGGATGTTTGTGAGTTTCACAGACGTTTCTCCTCAATTATTATAAATAACATTTAAATGAAACTACATGCGTATATAGGCAACCAGAGGTTCCAAGAAAACTAAGAAACTTACTCTTATGTATATTATAATAAGAATTACATAATAAAACATATACCTAAGACTACATGATTGCCCCGATGTTAGGATAGCAATGCCATTCCATAGCTTGTGTGGTATCAGGAATCTTCTGGTTCACACGGCTTGCTGCTCGTTCCGCGGAGTCAGCGGCGTCACTCGTAATATGATATTTTATCCATACAGCGATGTTGCCTCGGCGATGTTCTTTAATTTTGTAACATGTTGCCCTTACGTAACACAAGACAAATTTTTGTAATAAAATAAATAAATATTTAGTAACTTTACAAACCTTTGTCCATTTATATTAATTTAAAACGGATATCTAACTATTAAAAATTGTACTATATTGAATAATAATGTCCCATATTATTAATAACGGTCTAGTGAAGGTGACAACTCTTTGAATGTAATAATGGAATGTTCAGTCAAAGAGATAAGGTCGGCTGTCGACTCTGGGTTGACCTTTTGACGCTGCGTCAGTTTGTGCTCGTCACATGTGTTAGGATCACAGATAAGAAAAGACCGAGAGCTCGACCTTCACAGGTGACTTAACATTCAAAATGTAGAGAACATAAGGATAACATCGCTGGGGACATTATATTAACTGTGATTGAACAACTAACTACATCTCATCTTAAAGTTCAAGTAATACATAAAAACGAGACAATTTTATTTTGTCAAGATTAAATTTCTAATCCTCGTCTCATAGAAATAACATATAATTCTTATTCATATCATTATTAAACGTTTATTTTAATGATAGCTGAGTATAACTCAAAATAAGATAATAAATATTAAAAAAAAATATTTAAGGAGCTTGTCTAACACAGGAAAGTTATGGTATGTAGCACTTTAATCAGTTACTAATGACTGAGTTTAAACCATGATCGTGTCACTCGGCCGTAGTCGCGGTATACAACATAGCGTACAATATATCTCAATCTGTCTTGAATACAAATGTCTCTTAAGACGAGCGCCTCCTCGCTAATCCCTTAAGCTGACTTTGACATTAAGATCTGCTTTTAAAAAGATCAAAAATATTTCCAAGGTATTTCATTACAAGACAAACAGTAATAATCACAGCCTCCAGTGCAGTGAACAATATATTATATACTCGTCACAAATATGAAATAAGATCAAAAGAAGAATAATTGAATGGACTGTAGTTTTAATTAAATAGTATTTTATGACGACAATGTCAGTGAGTCAGTGAGCAAAGCGATCCTCTCCGATAAAGTAATTCATTGAAGGATGTCAAGAATGTATCATGGACACGTTGAACACACAACATGACGCATGATTCTGTAATAAAAAAAAACATTACACGAATATCAGAGATCGGAACAAATCGAAAATAACAAACTCATTTGAGTTGAGAACACATTACCATATCGACATTTCTGGGCTCTGGTTTTAACTGCTGTTGAAAGAAACCTCGCTAATGTTAACGTTTTTTATAATCCTTTTTGAAGAAGTTCAGAGTTTTATAAATTAAGAGCATACGCTGAAGCCACAGTATATATTTCGTGGACGTTACGTATCTTTTTTTGGTTTCGCCTGTGTTTTTATTATTTAAAATCAACTAATGCCTAGTTTCAGTACATACAAACAAGAACGGTTCCTATAAAATGACCTCCATATTATAAGTTACTACATACTCGTATACTATTATGAACAGCGTTACAGACGTTGTCAGACCGCTCACAATTTTGTATAACTTATTGAAAATATTTATAATGAGGTGCGACAAAGAGAAGTGGCTAGTTGTTAAGAATATGGAACACTTACATATTATGGTAACAGAAAGTTTTTTTAACAAAAAAAATACTTTTCTTTTCGGTCGGAAAGTAATTCAAAACGTGTTTGGATACAAATAGTGAGATTAAGGTAAGTAGTTGTTATTTGTCTAGTTGGCTCAACGCCAACAATTTGTATTTTGTAGTTTTATAGTGAGCTTAATCGATAAGCAGCCCGGAGTAGAGCATTGTATTTGAAAACTGAATGTATATTTTACGTTTTAGTGAAGGGACTTGATGCGTTTGTTATTGTTGTTTATACTCTGTAAGGATGAGAACGAACCTGTTAGTATAAATCACATACAACCAGGAATTCGAAATCCGCCCTCGTGGATTCTGTGACAAGTTAACATCGTCTACCAAACGAGGACATGACACAGTTACAAGTCTCTTGACGTATGTACACACTCGTATATAAAGTCTAAGATAATTATTAATAAAAGTGATTTATATTTACAAAGCTGTGTATATATATACACATGGACAAATAAACGTGCTGAAATAAGAACGAGTATGATACCTAGTCAAACAATATTCTATTGCTTATCATAAAATAAGATTTACGATTAACTAGAATAAATAACTATTGTTTTTGAACAAAAAATAAAAACATAAAACAAAGAAACAGAGTATGCAAGGCAGTTGAAAGGATCTATTCAATCATTTTGTGAGTGTTGACTCTATTATATCGCTGGATAAAAAGACGATAAAAAGATCATGTAGGGAACAAATTCCTCACTCTTAACTTTAATATTTTTCTTTGAAAATTATATTAGTTGAGACAGACACCAGTTGATGTCAAGTCCGTCTATACACGTAATATTGTCATTCAACATATATAAAGTCCGTATCGATTTGTAGCTGAAACTTTTGAAAGTTTGACGTAGACAAGTTCCATCCCCTTGCCAGTTTTATTAATTTTCACAATTTACTTAAAACTTCTATTGAAATAACCTTCAATGAAAGTCGTTACACACAGGAAGAAATATATTTACAACTCTGAATTCAATTGTAATAAAATTTTGCTTAAAGGAATTGCAAACTTCTTATAAGATATGGTTTTAATTAAAATCTTTGCTGAAACTAAAACTACAAGGAGCGTAGAAAATACTGTATTATATGTTTATTGCTGGTTAGTATGAGATATTATGATATCTTATGTATAAAGTTTTGAGAACAAGCAATCGAAGAAAGAAGTTACGGCCGCGTTCAAACTGCGTCAAAGCCATTGGATCAGAAAGGGTTGTTGGAAACATTATTGTATGCATGTTATTAAAAAAAATTGGAATATATGAAAGTTAAACAAATAATTAAATTATCCAATGTGTTCCTTACTTGTTTTCAGTATTCACAAGATAGATTAACCAGCCTACATTTGGACTGACAGTTTTTTTTTAAAGAATCCTTTGCTATAAATCTCCTTTAATGTTAATATTTTACTTCAAGAATAAGTAAACTTTAAACATAATGAACTTCATCTAAAATTCGTCAAAATTTCACGGTAAAAAATTACATATAAAAACATAGCTTTGTTTGAAAATGCGCATGTTAAAGCATGCGAGTCGACGAAGCATGCATTTATTTTATAATTCACCATACCCAAGAATTCTGGTGCAATCCTTACATGCTGGGAAATGGCGTTATCTTAACGGTCGAATCAAACTGCGAGCTCCCGAAGGACGAACACTCGGACACGGGACACGGGACACAGACAAGCGGCACGGGGCGGACGACGGACACGAGCTGGCAATAAAAGAGGACGTGACACAGGTGCTCCTAGAGATGGAAATGTCTTTATTTGTAACAATTTTAAAACACTTTTATATACAAGAAGAAAGTAAAATGTTTTAACTGTTGTACATGGAGAGCTGGTCGGAATATGTAGTGTATGTATGAGGGGGGCGTTACGAGGAAACTTTGGTGCTGTCTCTGTATACATTAAAAGGATAACAGATTTCAAAAACTTTTATGAATTACGCTTTTACTGTTCATCTTTTATAACATTATTATAAATCTAAATAAAAACAAATATTCCATACATATCAAACTTTAACGTGATTGAAAGATAGCAGTAGTTACTGCGAGGTCAAAGAAAATAATAAAATAAAACTTCCGATAGATGATCAATACTGTATGCAGTATTATTATAAAGTCACTGACAGTTCAGACACGAACATGTTCGTGTATATGAAAAACGTTAAGTGAATAAACAGACCATTTTATTATTAAAGTATATTGTTTTTGTAAAGTGACAGATAATGTTTGTCAAATTATTTCATTTAATACATTTACATGTTTAATCGTGTCATTGCTCTAACATCTGATTATAATTTTCTTACATCTTTTACTAAAGTTAAATTAAATATATATATTTAATATATATACCATACTATTATACTATATATGTACTATTATATATATACTAGCATAGGTAACAACCCGCGACTCCGTCTGCGTAAGAAAAATAATAAGAAACTATTATTAAACTTTAAAGCCCCGTATGGGCCCTGCCTCCCACTCGCTCGTTATAATTTCGGGATGGTCATTCGGGATCTTGAAAAATGTACCCTAAGTTACTTTTTATTACATCAGCTACCTGCCTATAAGTCCCGCTGAACGCGGTTCAGCCATTTTAGATATTAGCCGAAACAAACATACACTCGTATTGTGTTTACATATATATAAAAAAATAGGGGTTGGTGATTAAAAAGCAAAAATTTAGTGTTGTATGTATTTTTTGATGCCACATTATAAAAAAATAAAAACAAAAAATTTCGTTCAAAAATTAAAAAAAGAAAGTTTAAGGGTGAACAACCCTTATTACTAAGGGGTGAAAAATAGATTTTGGCCGATTCTCAGACCTACTCAATATGCTCACAAAATTTAATGAGTATCGGTGAAGCCGTTTCGGAGGAGTACGGGAACGAACATTGTGTCACGAGAATTTTATATATAAGATATACATATTATTTTATTTTTTGAATAATTTCTTATACAGAAGAGTTTTTAAATTTACGTAAAGAGATATTCGAACAGACGACATCTCTTCTCTAGGCTCTGGAGTACTATAAAACGATTAATTTTCTCTCACTCACTCTATAAATTATCTTAAACATATACGGATATAACCGAGTTCTGTTTTAACTGAATTTATTTCCGTAGAGAATGCTTTTTATAAGAACACCAGCGACTGCTCCGTAGTGTATGTAATCAGTTTAATCTTTCACATAAATCTAAGGTCTTTAGCACAGATTTTTAGATTGGGCGGATTGCCAGGATTGTATCCTAGAAATAGGTATTTGATAGAAAATTTTATTTCCCTTCATTTAACGAATCATTTATTTAGGATAATATCAATATATTTTTAAGAGTGTAATCTCGGAATTTTTTAGAAAAGAAAAGCTTTTTTTAATAAAAATAATAAAAAATAAATAGTGCGTCAAGTAATTACTGATAAAACCTAACATTATAATAACTGAATTGAAATACTTCGTGTTAAAAACACAACATAAAAATAAACAATCCGTGAACGTGAGACGAAAACAATGTTAACTTTAGGGGACAGTATCGGTATCAGATATTAGCACAGTTGTTAGAGCAGCGGGTATTTTAAAATAATTTGATATTCAAAATAGTACAGCTCTGGCCGTATTAATTTCTTCCTGTCGTTTTTAGTTTTATAATATTAAATTTTCCAGCGTTACAGAAGTGCAATTTAAAGTGACACAGCAGCTGTGTTCACGTCGACGGGCGAGTTCCGGGGGGCGGGACATGTTTAATATTACGAGGGAACAGGAGGCATCGAAACATTAGTACCAGATATCAAACAGACACAAATCATAATAAAACTCGTGTCTTTTATTTAATAGACTCGTGAAGTCTCCGGCGTTACTTATGTACTTTATATTAATTATAAAGTTCTAATGAATCACCTCAGTTGTTCAAGACATCTCCGTCATCCCGTGTGAGCCATTCACGAGGCCTTGAGAAAATATCTCCGACGTTCTAAGTAGCGACATGACACACTGCTTCTAAGGCTCACTTTATTTAAATGTAAATTAGTTTAAATATGTACAATCGACCAAAATTGCTTTCAAATTTTACAGAATCTAATTTTACGAGTATGTAACGTAAGCATGAACAAATTAAAAAGACAATTTATATTGCAACGTTTGCATATGATATATAAATATACGAGTTTAATTAATATTCATAACTCATAATTGATAAAACGAATGTAAAAACTAATACAAAATCCTTATTAAACGAGAAATTAAATCCATTAATTTAAATACTGAAAAGTTATGAACAGTAATTAATTAAAGTCAAATTTAAGAATTATCTTTCAGCTATTCATTTAAAATAGTACTATTTTATACGTTTTATTGAATCTGGAAGTCTTATTTCTTTCTAGAAAGCAGTTCCTATGTCTTATTAATAATGATTAGATCATAATAGTCAGGAACGCTTCTGTGTGGTTTCGATCGAAGGTAGTTTGATATGTTAGAAAACAATCGAGTTCTTAATAGAAAAGTTATAAAGCCAAAGGTAAAATTGCTAACATCCTAGTATCAGATAGATACGAGTATTATCGGGTATCATGTATCTGTAGCAGCTTCTGCGGCTAATAGAATACTTGTAAAGATATCTCAAGGGAAATCGAAATTGTACTCTAAAGCCTTCCGAGCGATGTAGTCGTAACTTGATACAAATGTATCACTTGTTGTCTCCGAGGGATTACGAACTCACAATAATAAGAGAGCGTTTAGTGTGTCTCTCTGTTCAGTAGTGTTTGTAGTGTTTCGTTTGACTGATCAGGAAACAGATATCTATTGGAATCAATTCTTTATGAACAGTTATATTTTATTTTGATTGATGATCAATAAGTCCGTCGTAAATGCCACTTATGTTTTCAGACACGTACATATATATGGTGCTCGATTATTTTTGTTACTTTCGTAAAACAAGCGCCTGTTCTTTTACTGGCGTATCTACTGTGTTAGTTTCAAAGCACAATAATTTACAGCAGAATATACAATTAATAGTAGAGATTACTTTATTTTCCGCCCTAATAAATGACCTTCATATAATTTTTCGTATAAAGACTAGTCTGTAATTGTTCTTTCTATTTGAAATTTTATTATGTATGATGTTTATATAAGTCAAGAATGGACAAACAAAAAATACAACATATTTTGTTGTTTCCATCTACGATTTTCAAAGAAAAATATGATAAATAAATGGACTCAGCAAATGGCAACTGTGATTCTGAAGAATTTTGTAGAGGCATATACATTAAAGATCAAAGAATTGTTACAAAGATTAAACTATCTGATCAAATTTCAAAGAGCCTCTCGAAAATTATGTAGGCAGTATAGTTTTACAAACAATTATCTGTACAAAGAATAAGCTGATTTTTTCTGAAGTAATAAACTGAACTCTGCGAGAGTTTTCACGAAAACTTAAAGAATCTTTTAAAAAATATTATATACAACCTTAAAACATGTCAACTGCATCATCACCATCAGAGAGAAGTCAGAGGATAGGTCAATGTAGCAACAGGAATCTTCGTATCTTGCTGCTGCTCTACAGCCAAATTAAGGAACATTGAGTTTTGAAAGAAAATCTAACAGATGACCCCTCATTCCCGATACCGCCACTGCATATACAAAATGCTCAACTCACCGACTCCAGTCAGCTTAATTAGCAAAGCAACTGAAACGCGATATTCTGGAGGTTCAGGTTCCAAGCCTGCTCCTGGCAATAAATTATTATTTAATCTATATTTCTAATTTAAACTTTAATCAGAAATTTGAACGAGATGGCCGCACAGTGCGGAGTATTGAGCAAAATGCGAAGCCAGTAAATATGTTAATGAAGTTGTTGTACAAAAAACTTTCAAGGAACTAGACGAGTAGTTCACAAGCTATGACGCACATTACGACTTGATGACCATTCAAATATAGGTTTAAAGTGTCGCGGCCCTTCCCTCCTCTGATACAGCACGTCTGAACTCTTCTCGCAGGTCATTGACTTTTAACACTACTGTTCTGCTGACTTCGACCTGACAACTTTCACGGTATTCGTATTAAATGAAGCGCCCTTTTCTATTTAAGTTTTCTTTACAATTCCGTTTCATGATTTAATAGATTAATCTGATCTCATAAAGTATAATTGTATCTTAGCAATCTGTGAGATGCAACAGATGCTCTTATCTGGGAATTATTAATTAAGATGATATTAATTTCTATTATATCTGTTAGTAAGAACGAGCTCATTATTTTTGAGAACTTAATTAAAATCACACATCCTTACGCTCATTATTAAAATGTAATGTCAACTTTAGAAGACTGGCTAGTATTGACATGTCTTATAAAATTAACAATGATACCTTACAGTTGCAGTAGTTATTATAATTACAAACACATTTTGTTCATTAAGGCTACACAGGTAATGATTACAATTAAAAATATAGTATATTTTATACATGAGCCAAATTTGAAAATATATATTTTTAACTGGTTTATTAATATAATAACAAAATCCATTACAAAATATCGACAGCACAATAATATTTACTTAGAAGTAACCCATACTCCCAGCGAGTCCACCGGCCTTTACCAGCGTGGAATACTTCATGAAGCACAGTCTCTGCTCAGTTTCATAACGAATCTTCGATCCAGAGTGTATTGCCTCGTAATTGAATTCCGCTCTGAAAAGTTTGCTCAATTATTCATCAACTTCCACCAGCGCGTGAATCGTTAGAAACTGCTTTTTTCTTTGCTGAAAATCAACTAGAAGTGGTTTGCTTGATGAGAAGATTTTTTAATTTAAAAATTATCTTCACAGTATTATCATTAAATTTTACACCTGAACTGGGGAACTGAATTGACCATCATTGACGGTGGGATTCATCGTTTAAATACACTAGTATTGTAAATACACTAGTAATCAATGACTTTTGTCATACTATAATGCTCGTGTTTATTAGAGGGAATTCTTTGATCCATTTCGTCAAAGTGATGTCATATTCCTTTTGTTATCTAAAAGTGCCTTCTTTGAACTGTAATTTCTAGTAACCTTCACTTGTTTCAGTGTTATAAGATACTTCTGTTTTACCTTCGTCGTTATAAAAGAATTGTAGTACGATTCTATTCGATAACCAAAATATTGGTTTATAATTTTTAAAGTATGTTTGAATAACTATAATAATATATACCACCTACTATTACAAATAATAATAATAGTAGGTGGTAGAGCCTAGCTGTAGTTAAGTTACTGCAGCTCGAACATGGGCTGGCTCGACCGGGGAAGTACCACCCTCTCACAGAAGATCGGCGTGAAGTAGTCTTTAATGGCTGCGTTTCGTCCGATGAGTGAGAGAGCCGGTTGCCCTTTCCTACCCGTCCCTTTTCCCTCCCTTTTCCACTTTTTCCTCCCCCTCTTCCCTAATCGAGAGTGTGGTGCCACTCTCGATTATCCGCAAATCTTTGTTGCGGATGTCCATGAGCAACGGTACTACCTCCATCAGGTAAACCGTCTACTCGGTCCGTCTGCCCCCTTTAGCATAAACAAAAAACTTAATATGATTTATTATAAACATTTTAAGTTTTCTAATAATGGATTTTATAAGAATTTTATTACGTACTTTTTGTCTTTCTTGTTAATATAAAATACGTATTTCATATTAATGCTTTATAATCGTTTCAGCCAGCCGTGTGTGTCGCGCGTGACTTGACACGGGGTCGATAGTGTCAGAACGCATTAAGTTTTCATGTCTCTATTTGGATCAAACCAATCGCTTTCACGACTCAAATTTCTATGTATATTCTATAAAATGAAATTTGTTGAGTGCATAAATGTAACCGAATATATAGGATCTGTAAGATTTATTTAAACTTGAACTCACGTATAACTCTATCCTTATAAAACATTCCTCGAACATGAGTTTTAAAAAATAAGATTTACAAAACTCATCACATGAAATTTTTAACCGATTCTTACTAAATATCTGTAAAGGGGTTTTATTTATTTTCAAAATAAAATCTGATTTCATTTTAAGGTATAAAAAAAAATTTACTTTTCTACAATGCTTATATAAATATGAAGTATCGAGTTAATTCATGATCGTTATTGGACGTTGGTATAAGCTGCCAGCTATTCCTGACACAGAACTGAGTGTTTGTATTTGTGTTCCCATCTTCTTTAATATTAACAGAAACACGACCAATTCTTGGTGTATCTAGAGGTCTGAAATAGAATCGGATAATTACACTAATTACTAGAACAGAATGTGAAACATTTTTTTATTTGCATAAACATGTTCACAAATGGGTTTTAAAACATTACTCTACATGCTACAACACAACATGCTCAGTCATAAGAATGTGACATGCTGACATTTTATGTACCTACTTAACGTGTACTTTATTTATTAAACATTTTATTTTTAATAGATTGATATATATATTTATGACATTTAAAATGTATGTATTTATTGTCTGTTCCTTCTTCATTGAGTTTTAATAATATTACATACATACATACAAAATATAACCAGAAAGGACTGTATTTGAAGTGAATAAATTTGATTTTATATTTTCCAAGGCCCGGGTTATGTAAAATAGCTGTCAGTTGAGGCGACTCTACAGCGAGTATAAGCCCCAGGTATTTACTGGAATGTTACTGATACCAGTAAAATTATTACTCGAAATGTCAGAACAAAGTAATAAAAAACCATATTCATTATTATTATGCATGAACGTGTTAACGAGCGCGAACGGATATAGAAACTTCATAAATACATAAAATAAATAACTTTACACTTCACTTAATTGAATATTTGTAAAAGCAGACGTTTCTGTGTTTGTTTTAAAATTTACCTATGTTACTAAGGGTTATCACAACAGCGGAATAAAATAAAAAAAACAACTGGCAAAAGATCGAGTCACCTGCATCGAAGACGTCAAGGGAAAGTATTCAATTACTTCCCCTACATCTAAACACTGTTTAAACCAAGAACGCGCTTTTTGTATTGCTCTATATTTAGCTTAAACTCTCTAGATAATGTTAGCCACATTTATTTTTTTCATTTTCATGGCTGATTCCATATATATTTCGTTAAATGACCTAAAGAACTCAGAAATCGGTAAACCTCGTAGACTTGGCAAATGTATTTATCTAAGGACAAAACAATATGTGCACATGATTTTACAAAAGTGTTGATTAAAAAACCATCTTCTATAGTACAAGGAGATAGAAAACCAACTTTTTGTGATGATAGTCCTTTTATCTTAACTTTTTGTAATATATATATATATATATATATATATATATATATTAACCGGCATACAGTGAAAATATTCTTCATAACGGTAAAGTTTCCACTAAATATGACGGTAAATAATAGTGATTTGTAGCAAATATTGGCAGGAATAATGCTAATAGTATGTTAATGTTCAACGAAGCATCCGCGGCAGTAATGACGACGCGGTGTTAGATGATTGCTTATTCTGTTTGACATACGAGTATACAGGACGAGCGAGTTCACAGAACGTTTGATTGTACCAATCACGATACTGGAAATGATATTAATGTGGCTCATAACAATACAGGCGTGATAACCGACCTCAATTATAACTTATAATGACTCTGCTTTGTACCGACGGAACGTAAACGACGTTTGAACTAGTTAGTGAACGATGTGACGCAAGTCCGGATGGAAGTTGGTTCGCTACTCAAAGCAGACTTATTAATACTCGACTTTGAGTAATTGACAAACATTCGATTCCACAACAAACAAGGGAATAATTAATGTATATGAAATAAATATTAATTATATCGTCATAACGGAATTAATAAGCGACGCGTGTGCCGATGGAACAGAATATACGTATACACGTAGGAGTAAGGAATAATTAGAAATTTAATTAAAGGATAACCGTCTCCGGCGACGACAGTTTGAAAGAAAAACAAAATAACTCCCGACATAATTATAATATAATTGACTAACAAACTTCTTGAAAACCTCATATAACTTTAGCGGAGAATAAACTATTTTATTAAGGCTGCAGTTTTTACAAATGTCGCTTCGTTAGCGAACAATTGAAATGTCTTTCTGTAGAATAGTTTTTTGTTTCATTTAGTGAATAACAATACGTAGAGTTGGAGCGATCAATTGATTGAATCTATCCGGAGACATATATTATTATAATGTCTACATCATAGTTTATAATGATTGGAAGTCAATCTTGATAATTCATTTGTAAATTAATTACTAAAACGTCAGCGGCTGTCGGAGTAAGAGTAAAATATATTACATATTAAAATCGAGATATATTTCCGCACAGTGACGGTGACAGTTGTTCGGAGGAATATTCTTAAAAACGAGGTGATTTAAAATATTATAAAGTTCCGTATTTTCAGAAAAATAATAATGGCTCATTACACCGACCGTCACAATAATGTATACAGGAAGGTGTTTGTTACGTGCTCATTACAACGTCACGTCTGGCGATGACTTTGATTATTTAAATTGAAACAAAATATAAAACGATAGTTATATTATTTGTTCTTATTCAACAACAACTTCAATAAACAACTCCAATAACTTCAACCGTCGGAATCTCTGTTTTATTATATATTTGGTTCTCACTCAAAGCTCAGTTTACGTCCGTCATAAATTATACATGTTCCGTGCTCCAACTAAAGATAAATTTAAGTATTTCATGAATTTATAGAAGGTAGTAATAGAATGTTAAAATGACGAACTTACTGTAAACGACTGCCGCGCCGTCTCTCATGGACTTGATAAAAAAATGTACAATATCTCTAAACTCCCGGTTCGTGTCTTAACGGTGGATCCGTCTGATGGTCCAGCCAACGATTTATTTTCTCTTTTCTGAACTGCAGCGGTACAAGTGTTCGTGTCATTTTTGATAGAAAAATGTTTAACAATATTAATTTTTAACAATTTTTTTAATATCAATATGAAACGACAATATAATGTAAAAAACTCTTCTATTTTGTATAATGGTGCTTGGATGATCATTGAAGATCACGTGGATCTTAACAAACAATTCATGACATTTTCTCAGAAAGTATGTTATTTTTAAGACTACGTTGAATGATCGACTTGGGCTTAATACGATAATAAAGCAGTTGCCGAGTCTTGTGTCATCGAATTCAAACAAATAATTTCATAAACAAGTAAATAGGCTCGATATAACAAAAATATATAGCCTACTTTGATGTTACACGTGTTACACATATTACACATTTATGTATGTATGTGTGTATGTGTGTATGTCTGTATGTGTATGTGTGTATGATCGTATAACGATTCTTTGAAAGGTTTTGTATAAACCGTAGTTCCAAATATATTTAATTGAAGTTTAAATTACTCTTAGAAATGTTTACTCTATAAAAGTCTAATACCTGTCTTAATCAGACGTCAGGAGTTTTAATACTTTTTACGTCATTAAATCTCTCAAATATAAATTTCAAAATAATAATAATTCCCTAACGACACTTTTGTTTCGTCTACACTCTACATCAACGAAGACGATTACCGTAAACTAATCAAAAACTCAATTTCTCCTTTAAATGAGGAGGCGTGTTCACATCACATGCTAGAGAAAGAACATGCAAATCCTAATGAAGACAAACAAGTCGGGAGTCACTTGAGTTTTATCGAAATTCCGAAAATGTATAATGTTGTAGAATGTGTTTTGAGGAGCGACGGAGAGGGGAGTGAGCGTTTTAGAAGTTCAACATTTATATGAACCGGTGCCGATGAGACAAATTTCAAAATATTATGAACATCATCATCATATTACAAACTCATCGTCTCATCATTCATCGTCTCATCATCGTCTATTATAAGTTGTTTAAAATATCTACTAGTTCGCGGTCGAGATGATGCTTACATAAGTTAATTTTGAAATATAATTAAATTATATTTGCATATTAAAAAAAAAATCAAACATAAATCAATGCGGATGATATTACATACAAAGATATATCAATGAAACTGTAATACTCCGAGGCTTTTGGCTGGAGTGAGGTCGAGACAGGAGGGATAAAAATGATGAAGGGGATTTCACCGGGGTGATCGGTTGAAGGCTCACTAACATTGAGGCGAACATCCACAAACAGTATAAAAACGTAAAAAAAGTCAAAACGTGGAACTGATAAAAATGGTGACATTTGACTTGTACGAGTTCTACTAATGATATAGAAGATCGACGCCTGTACACACTTAAATGAAACTATTTTCTTCGTGTACTCCGAGTAGTCTGGTAGCGTAGTTTTGTAGCTCAATTATACTAACATAAATCCTCAGAGACTTCACGGTTTTGATTGAACAGTTTTTTATTTCACACAAAGATATCTTTAAATACAACTTTCTATACTAACATTTACTTGGGTACGAAATTAAATAAAAAGAGTGCAATCGAATCTAACTTATAACTTAAGAGGTCGGAAAGATATGAACAAATAAGAGTAATGAACAATTATCGTGCAAATACAACTTCAATTATTAATATTTTTATGTCCTTCACAAAAAAATATTAAATAAATAAATCAATAAAACTAATAGTCGTTACCTTTTTATGATAGACGTAGGTTTTCACATAATACAAATTCCTTTATACTTCAATAATGCTTACTAGGCAGTTGCTTCAGTCAACATATTTAATCCCATCTCACCTTTTCCTCACTACGTCCCTTCTAAACGGACTTTTTTGGAAACTCGTATAAATTGAATCATACCAAATTTTGCACACTGAATAATATAACTGAATGTTTATTTCTAATGGATCAATGTTAACTTTGAATAACAGATGAACATCATTGTTTTGTACTCAAATATAAAAATCATTAACTACATTGTATCACTTCAAACCCGACGCCGTATGCTAGCCGGCGGGTAGATTATCTGACCATTTGTCGTCTTGTAACATAAAGTATGTATGTACTCATACATAACACAACGACTCCCAAAAGTAAATAAAATAAGAAAAGAGGCAATTCTAGCAGAATAATTTATCCAGTGGGTGAGCACAAGATTGCTCGGAGCACCGCCGACACATTTACATGCAATTTATTTTCAACTACGAACTGCACCTTCCACCGTGTGTCTCTGTGTGCGTGTGTGTCTGTGCGTGTCTGTGTGTCTCTCTGTGGCCGTGTGTGAGCCGCGAGTCTGTTTGTGTGTAGTGTATTTCTTCACATGCAAGTAGTAAGGTATTAAGTACATACAGAATGAAGTTTCGTTGTAAGAATAATGAAATATTCTATATATTGTTTGTTTCCTCATACAACATGTATACATACATGACGATGTAACCATGTGGCCCAACGATTGTTGCTATGCTGTAACCTCCGACGTGAACCTTTGGGAATAATTAATTTTGAAGTTTACTATCTAAGAGGTCATCAAAAATCAATTCATTCGCCGCGCTCGAGGTGACTGCGTGTGGTTAACACGACCCACCAGAACAATATATCATATTTATTTTTCTTTCTTTGGGTAAAATGTATTTTGAAATATTTAACAAGAGCCGCCATATTCCTTACTTTACTAGTATATTAGTTAGTCACAGATATATCACTATCGCTTTTCATAAACTTCTCTTGAAGTGGGTAAGAGAAGTTTTAGTTAGTCGTTTAGTTCAAATTACAATGTTCAAGTAGAAAATATTGGATATTTATACAGCCAGTGTTTTCTTACCAAATACGCACGAACTTGTTCTTAAAATATCATTACTAGACGTTACAAGCACAGTTTATTTGGTCTCGATAATTACTAATATTGAAGACAGATTTCCTTTCAGGCCTTATCCAGAACGTATCTCCTGTACTTTAAAAAAGCCAGACCCCATTTACTAATCTGCTTTTTATTCTCAATCTAATTTATTTTGAAGATTCTGTCTCAATTCCTTTTACTGAGGCTTTCATAACAATTGGATAACGCTGAATTGAAACAAAAGTGAAATGTTTTATATCAACTGGTAAGTTTAATAATACGAAGTTATGCTAACATGTTATTGATTAAGGTTAAATGCATAAAGACAGACAATGTACTTTATATACATATACACTCTCTACTCGCATCATCCACGAACACATAGTCGTACCAAGTCAAACTTTTCCTCGACGTTGTTACACGATTCACATTCATTATTCGGTTCTTAGCATTATAATATTACTGTATAACCTCACGTGCTCACTTTATTCCGAATACTCTTTTTTTATTTTTTATTTTTCAATTTATATTCTTCGTGAAACAAAAGTTCGGAATATTTCGAATTCTTCTTCATGATAACACCAAATAGATTCGTAATTTTATTTCTATGAAAAGAAAGGAGCACCGGCGTGTGACTGTAAATAAAACACTCCGTATCGTGTGTCGGGGGTTAAGTAAGTGAAACACTTTTGGTAAACTTGATATACACAGACGATCCATGATACAACAACTTAATAACGCTCGGTGTCTGAACAGCGGAAGACTTCGTTTGTGGATGTATGTTTAATACTGAACATGAAATAAACGCTTTATATTATTGTTAAGCACCACACGACAACGGATCTCCAGAAATAAAATAAATAAATACGATTAAAACGAAAATAGTTGTTGATTATTATTACAGAGCTTCAACAGACCGGTGTTTCAGTTTAACCTCTTATATATCAGGCTAAGGCCGTCAGATAAGTCCGTCTGTGTTCTATGAATTTTATTTGCTCCGTATAACTGAAGGGCCGGTCTCCTGTCTGTAATACTATTTGTTACCGCGCCCGAGGGGATTTGGTATCTAATAAGGTTCATACGTTCATTGGTTTTCCGTTCGGGGACTGTGTTCCTTTTCTATTTACAAAAGCCAATAGTTTATGAAAAATTAAGCAGGGCTTAGATACGGAGACGGTTTTAAAGATGTCTCAGCTTTTAATACTTTTCCGATAGTGGAGATATTTTGTTGAACAAAGCTGACGCCTACAGTATTATATATTAGGATTCTTCAGACACTATAAATACTAATTAAAGTGATATGACTGTTATTATGAACTTGATCCCTTCAAATTATTATATAATATCAAAGGAACAGTTCATTTTCTATTATTATAAGCGTAGTATTAATTACGTACGATACGATACAGGCCTAGCCTAGTGTGGACGTCGACGTGTATTGTAAACATGTAAATGGATAAAATAAATATATTATTATTATTAAATAGAGTTTAAGCATTCGGTCGTTATGAACGGGAAACGTAACGATTCACGAGACTTCATTATTAAATCAGAATGTTGAAATATTCGGTAACTTTATTTACTTTAGAGGATGAACAATGAAATTAAACCAAAATGAAATCAAAAGAAATGGTCTTTGGTAAATATTGAATAAAGCCTCGATTTAAAACAGAAAAACATTTGCGAAGTATGAAGCTTTATGAAGTATGAAGGATAAAATTGCCTTCAAGAGTTCCCACAGATTCAACGGTGGGCATTACGTATAGATATTTGAAGTGACATAATTAATAATTACATCGTGTTAAAATAAACCAATCATCAGTTGAATTAACACGCCAATATAAAGAGTAACTGTGATAATAAAAATGTAATAAAATGTTTGAAAGTAATATACGGGAGAACGATACATTACTGGCCGTCCTCCGTGACTCCGTGACTCGTGACTCGTGACAACCTTCGACGTCCGAGCGAACGATCGCTGACAAAGCGTTTTTGTTCGTTTCACACTTCTCTTGCTCCGAATTAAAAATTAATGGATCGGAACAGACTTACTTAACTCGGCGATGCTATCATTGGACTTTGGGAACATTTGTCGCCAGCATTGACGTCCATACAAAACTAGAAGTCTTTGACTGACTGACAGACTTACTCCTACACTAAAGATGCCTCCAAGGCTTCACACCATAATACTCTTTTATAAATAATAAACTAATGATATAATATAAACTAATTAAATGTTATTTATTATATAATTACACTGTGTTAAGTTCAACAAGACAACTTGCATTTTCTGTTCGGGCAAAACAATTTTATATAAGACTTATTTTTTCCGATTTCATCCTCATAAATATTATCAATCATTTGTATAGACAGAGATACGACATTTAAAGAATTTTCCTCAGGTGCAGATGTTACTTTTTTAATTTCAAAACCCCTCTTATATTGCAACACCTCGTTTTTTATAAGTTGTGTCAGATGTCACTGTCCAAGGTGACATCTGTTAATGTCTGTGGACTAAGCGGTAATTTGAAATATTCAACAGAACGGAGGCGCTAGTAAAATAATTTTCTATTCAAACATTTATCTTTTAGTATCTTTAAATTGATTTTCTATAAACATTAATCTCCTGTATGAGGTAATATACGTCTCCTATAACCGTATAAAAATGTCTGGATAACAGAATTGCGGAATTGACTAAAGACATTTTATAACAGAATACTTGTTGAGATATTATTTTATATTTCCCGACTGTAACATCTTAGAGAATTAGATGTGAAGTTGTGCCAATAAAGTTAATAGTTTTGTTACAAAGTAAATTGTTCTAGTTATTTTTTTTTACTTATAATTAAATCATATTTCATTGTTCTACGTTTAATACTCGCTTTTTTTGTTTTTTAGTTACTCCTTTTTGTAAACGTGATATTTACTTAAAACTTTTATTCTAAGTATTTTCTTTATCTTATTGCTATATTATTTGATTCTGTATGTTCAACTTATTAGGTAGATTTTGTTTGAATTAAAATTTTTCTCACATTTATCATAGTTAAGTTTCTTATTGTTACTCTTTCAGAAGACAAAATAAAAAAAACATGTATGTATTATAAAAAGTCATTGCCGTCTTAAAAATGACGTTTAACATTAAATAAATACTGAGTAAAATAGCCTGAACAATTAACCTGAACCTGAACATTTAGCCTGAACAATAGTTTAAGAAGTGATTGAATGTTTGGTATATGTATATATTCTATTATTTTCTTGTTAAAATTAAGGGAGTTAATAAATGTTCAGAGTAATAGAAGACATTTGAAGTGACTGTAATTATGAATATTGTTAACTTCGAAGTTATTACGAGTTAGGAGTGATGTCTGTTTTCTTCGTTGAAAGTAATTTGAACAACAGCACTATGACGATCATCCATCTTAGTCTGCGAAGTGTCTCGCTGAAGTGCCACCGACACTATTTATATTATACAACTAAAACCGTTGTTACTAACACTATACAATATTATGTTATTGCTCATTCTTTCTCAAATTATACAAAGTTGTCATTAGAAGGCTGACATAAAAACGAATCCACATATCATCAGTACTTCTAAGAAAGTACAGAAAACTGATTGAAAACTTATTTTAAAATATAATTAATTTGAGTAGTTCGGTAGACATACAACTAAGAAACTTGTACTCTCAAGTTGTTGGCGTAAAATACTTACTTATTATATATCATTCTTTATTCGATTAAACATCTCTTTGTATGTCTGTGGCGTGTGCTAGCTTAGAGTGCTTACTTTTTATAATCTACGTTTGGATATTTAAATTAATACATTTTATTACAATACATCGTATAGAAAAGCCTAAAATGTTCTTTTCATTAAACTTGTTCGAGCTGAGACAGTGTGTTAACTTTTGCTCCTAAAATATGTGTTGAAATTAATTTTCCCACAAAAAAATATTAAATACAAATCTTTCAATGTAACCTAAATATCCAATCGCTACAACCAGCCATCGTCGTCTTGGTACAATGCTTCTGCGGAAAGACTTCTATAAGGTACGTTATTCTTTTATCTATTCACATTTATTTCCGATTTATTTGTTTTATTATCTATTCAGAAAACATTCAACAATGTAGACTAGATTAGATTAGATAGAAGATTCAATAGAATCAATCTGATAGATATTTTTTTAATATTTTCTGCAAAGTAGTGCTAAATAGAGAACGGTTTCTACGCCACAAAAAATGTATAAAGGTAAGTAAAACTTCTTCCATATAATCTTTAAAATAGTATTGGCAAGATGCCTAATATAAAAATCTTTGCTAATGATGCCAGATACATGAAAGAGATAACCTGATTACAGAAACTCTAAAACGAACCAAATTTATAAATGTCTTAAAACGACTTACAACTTTTAAAATTAATGTTCATGAATTTAAAAAGGTCACTAGTGGTTGGACTGAAAGAAGTACAAGGTGTCTTCAGAAACGGATAAAATATGAAGTTGAATATCTTAGCCTAGAACATGAGCAGTCGGATAATCAGATTGTCTCTAGCAACATCCTATGAATTCATTTTTTATTAAATGTTTTGTAAGAATTAGAAAATCTTTAATACAACACACATTATTCTTGTTCCACTGCTATACTCGTAAGACAATATATTCCTTTCATTTTACGCGTTGTCTGTGAAGCCAAAACATGGCTTCAGTAAATGGATCGAGATATCAGGAGTCGTAAAATCACGTCAGTTTAATGTGACCGTAAATGTATTGGATAGCCCTCGTGAACTGAATTTGTAGTTTATTCAGAAAATTGTGAACTTACGTTGTTGTCTTTAATTTATATTGTGACATAATTTAATATCAGTTAGGTTTCTTAGATAATAAAATTTACTCAACGTCATCAAATTCATTTCACACTCCTAATATATATTTTATAAAGTTTATTTAAAGTAATCTACATGCCAGTTACATTTAGCTTTCTTTATTTTTTATCACTGGAGGTAACGTTCCTAAAAGATAGCAATTTATTTGAGTTTAGATCTGAGGTAGCTAAAGATTAGATGAAATTTTTTTAATAAAAAAGATTACACCTTAACACTTAGTTCTTGATTACCAGGACACAGCTAAAGCATAAAAGAACGAAACATTTTTTCTAGTAACGAAACGGAAATGATACATCGCTCTTGGTAAATATTAAGTGCAGTACGTAGGTACGTGGTCACTCGAAACCTAGAGTCCACACGGAGTACGTATTTACTGGAAATACTTTACAGGATTCACATTCACTTTCAGATGTCGAAAAGACCGGAGGAGGATCAATAGACAAGATTATGAGGCTAGATAAATCCGCAGTCACAGCCAAAAACCTCAAGGAAATGGCAATATTATATTAAGAAAAGAAACGCTAAACCATTAGATCCAGATCAATGAACAAACAATAATTTGTATTTTTGAGTAAATACCTCTGAATAGTAGTACTAGGAGTGTGCTGGCTACAGAACAGCTACTAATACAGAACAGCGGCTGACATTGGGCCTTTACAGAACTAACAACAGTTAATTCTTATAATATAATTTGAAGGCAGCCCTAGTAGGCTCGTTCCAAATTTGGCTAGGTAGAGACAGGAGCTTTGATGTTGGAGATGAGCGTTAACACGCGTTAGATAAGGGCTCCTTAAACCTACACCTGGGTCGCAAGTCCCAGGCACTGTTGAAGCTCCTCCGTCTGCAACGCGATGTACCCGGCACCCCTCGGTGAATCAATGGATTGCTGAGAAGTTTCATCTTGTCACTAATAACATCCAAAGACATCATGTAGTTTGACAAACCTATTGAAACAACCTGCAGTAGCTTACTCACTGGGCCGAGGATTCAGTCGCATATCCAACGGATGGTATGGTGTTATTAGACATATTGCTTAGGGTTGGCAATACTTGGTTGGTTAGTTTAGGGTTAGCAAGAACAGCTCGCGTTTCTTCCCGAGAGTAGCGTTTACACATGACTATTGACTCGTAATATTTATAACCTCCAAAAACAAAATTACAAATAACACTAGAAGATACCTTGAAAACATCAAAATTCACAAATATAAATTGAATCAAATTGAACAAATAGTAAGCGAAATTTAACATATGGTTATTAACAAAATTCATGAAATTTAACACTTTGAAAGTTAGTTTTCGGAAACGCTTGTCGTTGGCAATCTTGTGGCGTCGCTAACTGCAAAACTTTCAGAAAGACCTGATGACAACACTCTAACAGAATAACTTTATCATAACAAATAGAAATGTTTGTGAATATCGTGTTGGCAGTTATGACTCCATGCAAGCGAAACGGTAATTTTGTTTATTGAAAAGACAAACATATTTCAGGATATTATGAGCAGCCTTCTTATATTATATAATTACCTAAAACAATATGACAAAAATATAACTTTTGAGAACTCCCCATATCTTATCAATTTTAGATTTGTCACAACCACTTTTTTATCAACTTACGAATTAAATAATAAACTTGAAAAAGCAGCAGACTTACATTTTCGGAACATCCAGCTGGTGTCCAATATTCAGTAAATATGTATTGGAGATGTTTGAAATGATCATCATTAATATGTTAAAATTAAAATGATAAATAAATCTAAATAAAATATTGTTTGGAGGGTTATTATACGTTGAGAATAGTAAATATTGCGTATGTATATATAAAGTTAAAAATCAATTCATATAAGAATGAAATGTATTCAATAAAAAAGCACGCAAATAAAAAAAAAAGTTTTTTTCAAGTCTCAGCTATACGGAGAGCGTATTGTTAAAACTTACTTCCTGACTTTATTCCACTTTTATAGCCTCTTATGGAGACTGTATATAAAAGTGCAAAGTGTTGAAAGTCAGTTAAGTTTATTTTCTGTATGATTACTATAAGTTTCCATCCTCACTAAGTACGGAGAATTAACAATTTTTCATTCATGAATCTTACCACTTTATAGTATTGACGTGGCTTGTTGAAGCTGAAACATTTAACGCTGCGTATGAAGTGTGTCAATTAAAAACTGTGGTAAGCAGCTGTGGCAGTAGCGCTATCAAGTTAATCAAATAGCATTGAACAGTTATAAGGCAAGCGATATATATGAGGGGCTTCACATCGTAGTGACTATATATTTGACGTAGGTTTTTCAATTTATGTGTTTTTATCTAAAAAATATTAAAATATACGTATGTATCGTCAAATGTAAATAGTATGACAATGTACGGGAATATCTGATCGACTAAGACTACTACCTTAATTATTTCTATTGTTAAGCACTCATTGTTCTCCGTGTGGCGTCGTGGGGAACTTGTTGCATGAACAGGAATTGTATTTACTAAGGAATATCCATCAAACTGCTCCTTCTATAACGCAACTAACTAACCAATTAAAAAGTTGGCACTGTTTAACATATTCTCATTAAAAAAATTACAAACATTAACATGCAACGTACAAGGCTTGTATAAAATGATTTTTTTGACGTTTTTTTTTTTCAATTATAACTGCTGGATAAACTGTCTGTCAAATTTAACTGTTTTGTACGGCTACTTATTGATTCGATCAGTATTCATTGAAATAGTCACGGGACATGTGCGAGTATGTGGTGACGATGTATGAGACGCCGGTAGCATTCTGTATAACGTTTTTATATATTTTTTAAACAGGCACAGTGTTTAAACACACTGCTATTTAACAATACCAATAGTAAAGCAACACATTAAGCGGCCGCTCGCCGCAGACGATCGAGAGTCGATAGTGAATGATGAACTGTTGGCGGTCTGAATGTATCAGTGCGATTGTTTTCGTGATTAACGACCCGCTGTCCGGGGAGCTGACGGAGTCTCGTCGTTACTCCGCCTGTCATTAAACAAAGATTCCTCTTCAGGAAATATTATTTTGTCATAGAGTCTTCACGAACAAAAGTGTAAGATGACATTTTTGTTATAAATCATTTATTCAATGATCTTATTATCGTATATTAAAATTGCCTTCTGCCAAAACGAATTCCCGAATATCGGCGACTCAGTAGCTCAAACAATTAATATGATAAAGCTTGAACTATTGAGAAGGTAGCTAGGATGTCCCTATAATGTTGTGTCTCAAGTCTATCGTTAAGCGTCCGATGCCTGGCCATGTAAACGATAATAATGATAAATTAAATCATTAATTTGCATTAATTGTGAAAACGGGATCATTAAAATGTCTATTAAAATCTAATTAATTCAGCTTTCATGTTTCTTACGTTTCTATAATTTTGAAATAATTTATTTCTCCGATAATAATAATGACAAAATGTTTTCACAGCCTTCTGTGAGAGCAGCTGTCACGGAAATTGAAATGTTTGGAGCCTGTTTGTTAGTGACGTCACTCAATTAACACTTATTAAATTAACAAAAAAAAATAAGGATGCTGATTCTGAATCCGAGAGAACGAGACGACATAATAATTCAATCAAACAAATAAGTAAATGAAGTGCAGAACACCAATAACCACAAAACACATAAATAATAATAAATGTAATGTCTCTAATAGCTCAGAATTATAAAAATGAAACACACAGACAGACATGTATAGTATTACGTAATAAAAAGGTTACAAAATTTAATTAAAAACTAAGTCAGTTTAATAACAAGTTACGTGATCGATTGGTTCAGTAGCCGGGTGCGAGCGGGAGCCTGCAGTGAACACGGACACAGACCACACAACAACATTTTTATAATATGACGCTTTAAAACTGCGGTCTCGGTACATAACAATGTATCATCTTGTTGAAGAAAGTCATCAAAATATTCTCTATAATGTTATTAAACATTGAACAGATATTTTTTAATCACAGACCAATGTCTCATCGAGATCGGTTGCTATATAAACGATCATATTCGTGAGAATTCAATAAATTTATTCTTGCGTAAACTTATTGAAGATCGATCTTTTTTAAAAAGATAGCACTCATATGCTTTACTATTTCTAACTTCTTAGATATTTTAGTAAACAAGAATGATTTTCCCAAAATATTTCTTATAGATTCTTAAGTTGACGAGACACTTTCCGAGATCCTAATATGACGTTTATCGGAATAAAATATCCTCTACCTAAGCTTCAGACTCAAAAGAAATTTAAAAAAAATTATAATATTCATTGCATTATAATTATCAACATTTGCTTATCAAAGCCAAAAAAAACATATTTTTATAACCACTACATTCACATTACTCGAGTACTTTGTATTAAAATGATTCTCTGTAGTCAAATTTTTTTTTTCATTAATTTATAAAAAGAAACAGCGGATAAAGAAAGAAATAAAATATTACATCCTTTGTAAAAGTATTACAAGTTACAGCAAATAAAGACCTGTAAAGTTAGTTAATGACCGTTTTATTTAAATTGAAAAATGAAACTTTTAGTTGGGGACAAAGCTTTGAAATGTTTATTCCGTTTCAACTTGCTTCCTGAGAGTCGTTTAATATAAATCTCGATATTAATTATAAATATTAAAACGTCACGAACAATCACGCCTTCCTCATCGCAACTCTTTGTGAGAGTTTTGTCTCTCGTAATGTCTATTATCTTCAAGCTTTTTCTATTAGCATTTTATTATTACTTAAGGCAAAGCTGCATAGTATTTCTTTGCTATGACGTCACATGTATCTTAAAAAATCTCGTCAAAAAGTAAAAATAATAATATTATCATTTTATATGGACTTTATTTTGTAAACTTCTGCAATGAAAATATCGATTTTTGTACTATTTGAACTGTTTATTTTAATTCTAACAAAATGATACCTCCCTATATAAATACCTACTTACATTTAAATGCTAACAAAATTTTCTTTACTAATATTTTTCATAAACAAATTACTCTTATAACAAGCTAAATATCAAGAACATATTACGAGTATTACAGAAATTATGAAAATAAAACACTTTATTAGCCCATAAGATATCTCGAGAGTAATAGATGGAGGAGGAAAATAATTTATTGTTTTGTTTATATTGAAACAATACTCAAGTACAAAAATCAGAACGATGGAACTCTAAAACAGTATCGAAGCACTTAACCTGACGCGCTTTCACGGGGAATCTCGCTCGTTCATGGAAAACTTACCTTTTAATGTTCTCCGAGTAATGTATTCAAAGAAAATGTGATACAAGCGAGTTCAATGATCTTACGAATACGGAACCTTTATACTGATGGAGACGACCATGGTACGGAAGAATATAACACAGAGAAAGATCAAAAGCACGGCTCCTTTATTGAGGCTTTATATTTTAAAGTAAAACATTAAAAACTCTTTGTAAAAACAGACACTCGAATCCAAATCATATTGAGAGTTAGCCATATTAAATGTATTTTCTCTTCGTGGTAGGTTCTTAACGCGTTTGTTTTACTCACACGCGTACATTTGATGTCGAACGCCTTTTCTCGTAACCTATTCTTCAATAGATACCTCCAGTGTACAATATCTCTATCTCATAATTCATCGCCTCGACGGTGGATCTTGGAGGGGACGCAGGTGCCGCTGAAATTCAAAATATCTTTATTTCCAACTAAACGTAACTTTTATATTTTAAATAAATATGTTAGATATTTTTACTGCTGTAATATTTCCTCGGATCATTGGAATTCAAACAGACTTGGCTTTTAAAATATAAGTTATAAGTTGCTTTGAAATATTGAGAAGGAATTGAAAACTCGTACAAGGACTTATTAGACAAGATACAATGGAAAACTTAGTTAAATGATTAGATTTCAAGTCTGAAAACTGATTTTGTTTAAGGAAAATTACTCTACTTAAATATTTCTTTACGAAAACAACGAGAAGAACATTTGAGTTGACCTTCACGACGAGAATTATTTGGTCAAAGAATGGGCCTACTCGATGCGGACTAAATATGTCCAACTTTCTTAGATGACAACGAGAAAGAAATGGTTGCTTGAATGATTTGTTTCATGAATAAATAGGTAACATTCGGTTGACTAATAAAAATATCGATATTCTGATCCAGACATATTAGGCGAACTTGGCTTTAAATGACACTATTGAACCCGTCGCTGCATACATACACTTAATACTTAAAGTTTCTAACTTATCTGAAATTAAACTTAAATTGAAAATAACCTTAAAGGCAGCGTTAACTCCAGTTAGTGAATAATTGTAGTGGCATCTTCAAATCGTTTTTAGTTTTCTGCTAAAGTTTAGGATTTGGTGAGAAAACCTAATAGATCGCACCTCTCTCCTGATACGAGAACAGAATAACTTACTAGGAAAAGCAGCCCGAACGTGATATTTGAGACGTCACAGGTCGGAACCTCCCGGAGTCGATGAGGCTTTCATAAAACTAAATCTAAATATATTTGAATTCTAATTGAAATACTTTTCGAAGACTCAACTTTAATCTCAATATGACATAGTGCTTATAAAATTATATGTACCTACCTAAGTCTACACGATCTGCCTGTTTGACAGTCTGATTGACAGTTTAAGTTGTCAAGTAAGGTTCACTTTATTGATAGCATCGTTAAACGAAACATTGTTTGATTTTAATCAAGTTCTGTTTCTAAGCTGCCTTATCATATGAAGTTACTTAGTTTCCCTTGTAATATTGATTTTCTCAAATAGAAATGTATTCCAATTCCCAAAAGAGGCGAGGAGCGGCGAGGAGAGGCGAGGAGCGGCGAGGAGCGTCGTAAGACATATAACTTATTCGATACCAAATCCCGCCTGGGTAGGAAATCGTAGTTGAAAAAACAATTCGAGAAAGCTATTTATACAGTAAGATATCCACTCGTTTGTACAAGGAGTTTAAAATTTCATGTTCATTAATTACTTCTAAGAGTTTCAAGAACAATTAATAATATAATTTAATGATACACTGAGTACAATTCACTGGTATCAAAGATCTTAACAAAAACTTCTTTTAAACCAAATTACTTCCAGGATGACCGTTCAATACGAAGTATTTGGATATAAACAAAGTTCATCTTAAATTTGCGGTCTAAATATATCTTAAGAAGAGTCCCATTTATTAACAAGGAACCGCACAAAACTATCAATTTTAATATTTCATATTAGTTTTGATATTATAAACATTTATAAATCATTTTAACAAAACGTGAAAGTTAGGAAACATCCTTGCAGATTGTTCGTAAAAAAGTGTCTGAAAACATCGCTTTTTAATTGTAAATGTATTTCCCTAACACTCCGTAATGCTTGCCATTTGAAACCAGACTCCAACGAGTTTGCGAGGTCTTGAAAAATTAGGAACGATTTTTATCCGTTTCGTTATAAATATTTTAGAATGAACAGTATTTCAACAATTCCTCCGCAGTTCATTTTTATTAATTTGTTAGATTTTTATTCTATTGTAGACGTAATGATTTGTTATTTTTTTTTAACTTTTATCCTTTTTGTTTCACTTTTGAATCATGACATCTAGATGTACCTTCTTAAAATCACTTTTTAAACCTTGAACCAATGTTAAGCGACTATTTGAATTAATATTCCATTAGGAAATATATAACGAAAACTTCATCGACACGAGTAGGAACCAACCAACGAACGGGACATCGCGTTTCAGTTGGCGAGGATGTTTTTTCTACATTTTTATGTAAATTTTAATTTATTATTTCATCACATTGTTTACTGTAATAAATACCAGTTAAGTTCCTTATAATATGTGTCTAAACAGACTAAAAGCTTTTCTATTTGATGTTCTCTATAAACTATTTGCTGTAGTCATAGTGATATAATTGAATGACACGAGTGACTCGTAACTTGTCACACTATTATATTTATGATCGTTGTCATTCACGATTATTACGTTATTAAGAAATACATAAAACAATCAATCTGCCGCCGAGCACAGAAACAAAAATTAATGTTCAGCGATGATCGATAGCATTAAGATTGAAAAGATTTTTGTTAAACAAGACCTTTCTTTATAAATTGAGTTTCCTCGTTTCCTGTGTACGTAAGCAAACATGTTCTCAGATCTATTGTAATAATTAATTAGTTTTTAATCAAATCTTAACAAAACAATTTTCAACACAGCTACATTTTAAACTCAAGCTCACTATAGTATAATGCGTCATCTTCGTGTGCCTTGTCTCGGACTGTGGTAGATCCTTTCTAGCCGTCATCAACGCTGTTCCATGGGAAACTCGGTTGTGTACTCTCCTTATATTAGATTCGTATTTATTAAGGGTTATATATTTTTATACAAGTTTCTGTTTCGTATTTAATGTTATGAAAATAAAATTAATCTCGTGTAACCAAACAAAGTTCCACTTTAGATAGTTTTTATTGTAAAGGTATTTATATTTCTTTGTGCAGAATAAAAACATGAGTAACAACAATTAATTAACGTCACACCGTTGAGTTGAGTTGAGTTGAGTCGAGTTGAGTTACATTAAAGATACATATATGGAAACGTTCAGTTCTTCTTTATTGAGAACTGACTGTTGTTTCACAATCAGGAACCAAATATAATTTCAGGCAAAATTTATTTCTTTTAAATCTTTTGAACTAAACGTACACAGAACGTTGTTTGAGACCATCGGAAACACATTACCACCGAGCGCGTGAACTCAACGCTCATTGTTCGTTAATGTATTCCTTTACATATAAAATAAATGAGGAAGTCGCAGTTATTGTATAACAAGAGGATTTGCGCATTAAATACGAACATGGCTTGAAAATAATTAGCACGATAATAAAATACTCGAAGTCATGTACACTCGGTGGAATATTTCAAAACTATTACATAATACTTAATGTACACGCGATACGGCACCACACCGGACCACATACCGACCTCTGTGAAGTTCAATTCAAGCACTAATCTTTAGATTCGTCAGCGTCAGCTTGTATCTCATATAGCTGTCCCCTGAGATGTCTGTTGCTCGATTGAATTCTGTTTCAAGATGTTTCCGGTTCATTTGACAGCGCTATTATTATAAATATTTAATGTTCCTTAAAATGATCATGAATCACGAGCGCACTTTACTGACTTATATTAATGTTTTATAATACATTGTATAACTAGGTCCGTGTTACACAAATTCCAACTGCTTTTATAATACGATTTATATGTTTGTAATTTAAAAAGATTACGCCCAGCTGTTTTGATATAACTTTTGTTTTTATATCTTTTTTCCGTTATAAGAAAGTTTTTATTTTTTAGTCATTAAGTCTCGGCGCAAGAAATACTCTCACCTTCATATCGAAAATAAGCAGCTCTAGTGAAATATAACAAATGGAAAAATATATAAAAGTTATGAGAGTGATCGACTCATACTATAATTCTGTGTTTGTGTGTGTCAATACTCTTCAAAAGAATGAAACGATTACTCTGAGCATTATAAGTTAGTTCATATACTAAGTCTCCTTCTATTAAAGTAGCAATATATACATGTTCGTAAATTTTCTTCAACTGTTTCTAGAGCCAGACAATATTCAACAAAGGGAATATTTGATCGCAGAGGGTTGAAGTTCAAGTGATGTCCAATTAAATCAAACTTTGTCGTCCATAGAAACAAGTGTACTAACAGATTCCTTACTACAACTAAGTAGCTAACGATCTCCAAGGCTGTGGCTCGTCATATCAAACAACTATTCATGAGACTGGAGTGCTTCACTATAAGCTCGTGCACACAATCACCAACTCCTCACTACCTGTGAATATTCATAGCTATCACAAGTTCTAACGCCCGCAAGAGACGCAGTGTGTTTAAATTATATAGTCATTGGGGCGACATTTCATGAAATTATTAATTATGTTATGACATGGTTGCGTTTTCTTTAAATTGCTGGCATAATGATATTGTTAGATAGGAGTTCTGAAAGAAAAAACCTTATGAAAAAATTGCAAAATTTGTTAATTTATTTTCTCGTTTTACAATTCTCTTAAAAATATTTGCACGTTGTAAATCAAGTTTTTAATGGAGGTCAGGGTGTCTATGTGTTTGTTGGTTCAGTACAAATAAAAGTATTTTAAATTGACCGCTGCGCCGGTGCAGTGCTAGCCGGCTTCTATAAACAGCTCCGTGTCCTGCGATGTAATTTCCATTTGTTTGGGTTTTGAAAACGGTAGTTTGTGGTTTCAACTCGTATTAAAAATAAACTTATGATTTTCCTGTCTAATACTTTACAAATGTGTCTTTTAAAATGTCATTTAATTAATCTTAAACTATTAAAAGTTAGTATTTGTGTATTTATATTGAAACAAAATATATTTTTATATACTTGACGAGCAACAAATATTATAGCCAACATGCATAAAGAATATGAGGAAGATAAACGTTTAGATTTTTTAAATTATCATGTTGCAGAACAATCACTATTTTATATTTTAAAGATTTGATAAAAATTCATCTATGTACAGTGTCAACAGTCGAATAGTTGCTGGGATTTTAAATACAAATTATATAAAATTTGTTGGCGTCTGTTTTGAAAGTAACAAATATGACGGTAGCAAGACAGTAAGAAACGACATACATTAAGACGGTTGTTCAATGTTACATAATAATTGAAACACGCCAGGTTTCATTATCTGTCATAACAGCATCGATGTTTTCGGATTGTGTTAGTTCATTGTAATCTCTGTAACTAACAATACAAGGGGGAACTCAAACAAAAACAAACACAAAACACGAATCCCTCCAAACATTATAATAAATAAAATAAATGAAATTTAGTGACTTAATAAAATAATCTTTGGAGTTTAGATTATTATAACCCTTAAGAAGCTTATCCTAATTCCGAATCAAGTTTAAGGAAGTTATCCAAAGTTCCGAAAATGTTTCGTTTTGGGCAGATTTATGAAATCACTTTTACTTATAAACATTAAGGAATATACTAAATAATTGTTTTTAAATTTGCATAAAAATACTAAAAATATAATAAAGGTATGAAATTTTTATTTAAAGAATATTTTTTAATTTATGACATTTGTGACATTTTTTCATTTATGACATTTGTGACAGTGACACAAGATACCGGGAGACGTATCAAATTTATTTAAAAATAGCATTTCCAACTGAAATTTTACATCGTTATTATTTCAAATATAATGCATAGTTCTAAAATTGTTTTATTAATACACTTTAAGGGTAGAATATTTTTTTAATATTAGTTTTATATTTTGATGTTGACTCTTTCGCTAGAATCTTTTTGTATAAAGCCATTAGAACAATCGATCTCTTCTACGAAATGGACACAAACAAAGTGAACCGATTCTGCAGTTGTCTGTTGCGGTTTGAAAAACAAAGCCAACTTAATTAACTGACTATGAATCGATGTAGTTCGATTTTTAAGTTGTTATTTACAAACATTTAACAGTTAATGGATAACAACGTTAAATCAGTGATATGGATTAAAGGTTCTTTACTTACTTTCTTTTTTATGTGCCAGGAAAAGCACAGACGGTCCGGAGTATGATAACCATCGCCTTTCGACGTTTGTAAAATAAAAGGTTCGACTACGTCACCGGCGTTGAAGGTGGAGAAGTTATCTATGAACATGACTTTTAAAACGTTATGTCTTAAAGTTGAAGTAGGTTCTCTGGTTAAGGGGAGTAATAGAAATTTCCTTCTATAGTTTTGACAAGAGACCAAGTAGTACGGGTTTCTTGAAGATAGCTCAGTACCTTTTTGCCAACTATGTAGACATGCCTTTTCTTTGTTCTGACATTTTCTTCTTGCAAAATCTTGAGACCCTGTTAAAATCTTCATGGTATAAGTTTCCTTTTGAATATTCGTAGCTTACGCCACAACCCTTCTTGATATTTAATCGGCAAGAATTACATTGCACTGAATTAAATAAAGAGTTTCCTGGAAGAAAAGTGTCCGCGAGGGGTTCTTGATAGATAGGATGCGATAATGAATGATGAAAATTTAGACGTCTCAATAGAAATAGTTCTCAAATTGGACAGACTGGGGAACCTAACGGTGATTTAACGGCCACCTTATGCCTGATATAAAATAATCAGGAATGCAATAAATTTTCTCGTGTTAATATTTGTATGTCAAATAAAGCAATAAATAGTATTTTCTAATAAGTACTAAAATATTTTACAAATGCATTCACTCAGCAGTAGTTCTCTCCTTTTCGGCCAAAAGGGATAGACTGGAATATATAGCTTGATGATTTAATACCAATATAACTCACTACATTCTCTATGGATAGTGTCACTACCCGCGTTCCTTAAACACCTGTTACAGCTCAGACACATAATTTAATACGTCGTCTCTCAAAACATATAAATCATCAGCTCGACATGAAATATCTCCTCGTCGGTTTGTTATCATATCCTCTTTATAAAGAACTATATTTTCTTACATCAAACATTAACATTGTAATAATAAAAAAATGAATGCTATATACTCACGTATTATTTGGAGTCTCTTAAATATAAATGTCATTCTTTAAAAAATCTTAATACATATATATTATATAAAGCATATAGACCAAAACTGCAACAAACTAACTTTAAATATAACCACAAGCAATTTTGATTGACATCAAACTTCACAGAGCAATACATGGACACACAAACTTTAACACTTTCTAATTACGTTTAGTAAAACGTATTTTCTTATTTGCTCCAGCTTGTAATCAGTCGTTAATATAAGAAGAAAAGAAAAAAAACAGTAATCCGTTCAAAGTTGTAAAATGTATCCACGTCTCTGTGTGTGAGCCGCGTCTGTTCATACCTACTAATTTCCGTTTTGTGCGATCATTTTATTTGTTTTACTCTCTTCTTGTGCTCAATTAAAAATTAATGTTCCGGAAGAGACTGGCGAGCTCTGGATGGATGTGTTCTAAGTCATCGTAGTAAAGACATTAAAAGGCATCTTCTAATACGATAAATATAATAAAAAAATATCGCATCGTTATCTGTACGTGGAAGATATATGAGAAAAAATATTATTAAGAGCTTTATTAACGCAAATAAAACTCAAAGCAATGGGTTTACAATTTTCTTATTTTTACCTGTGCTTTTGCACTCTCTAATCTCAAAAAGGGCTTATTAGACAAAGATGTGGTTTTCACTTATAAAAGAAAACTTCGCCTTGTATTTAGTGTTTATTTCATATCAATCGTCTCATAAACTAAAGATTAATACTAATTTAGCGAATCACGTGGAACATTAATCATTTATTTACTTCTCTGTTCAGTAGCATTGAGTGTAACTTTATTCTATAATATATAAAATTATAACCATTAATCAAAAATCATGAATGACTGTAATAGAATATAGAGGTTACAAATTATCATTTTGCGGATTTTTTTAAATAACCAATGCATGTTGACCAGAAATTTAGGAATATATCAAGAGGTCTCAGCTTAAGGTGGATATTTTTATGTTATACATAAAAATATGTATATAATGAACCCAGGGTGTCGGCTCTGTTCCAGTCTCTCAACCTCTGGTATACGTAGCCACTAAGGAAACGTCATTGTCAAAAGTGACAGATAAAGTTCACAAAATGAACGCCAAAGAAACAACGGGCCTTTGTCGCATCACGACCAAGGTCCTGAAACTTCTCCCGGCAAACATCATCTACATTTTAGTAGTGATATTCAACTCGCTACTTACCAGATGAGTGTTTTGAAATTAATGGAAAGAGAACATGCTTGTATAATGAGAATAGTTTTACTGAAACAGACTAAATCACGAAATCTAGCAACTAGTCCGTATGATGTGATGTCCAATGACCGCACATCTAGTGACGTGTATAGAAAGTCATTATTGTGAAACATTTTTTGAATACCACAACGACGGTCTTTACAACCCAAAATAACACAAGGGATATATCAAAAGTATATCGCCCAAATCACTATTCCAAACGAACACAATCTATTATAATTTAATTTGTTTATTTTTGACAAATCTATTTTATACTTCTTTATTATTATTATTTTTTAATATTTTATCTTTCCTACAAATTCTGTTCTAAAATTATTATTAACACCCGTTTCACCCTCCAGCAATCTGTTAAGTCCCACTGCTTCGTATACAGGGAATTATTCGCGTGGTGCTGCTTTAGTGAGCTATATTTTGGTAAGTCGATGTAACAACCATTTCTACAGGGACTGGCACACCTAAACCCACCCAACACATAATCTTATTTGCGGTATCGATATTTCATGCAACATATAATAACTTAGCAATATTCCTTCCTGAAATTTACATTCAAATACAAATTGCCAAAATACCTCAAGAGTGTTCTATAGAAAGATATGGATTAAGATACAAAGTGGAGAATAATAACAAATGATTATACTAAATTACACTCAATCCTTAAGAAGAAGTGACGCAGATTATAACCAGTTATCATAATACGTCGGGTCTCGCAACCTCCAAAAATATTCGTATTTTGAAAATTTATTCACAAAGGCTTAAACGCCATAAAGAATCAATTATTTAAGATCTGAAGATACTTTGTAAAGCTACCAGTTAAAAGCCATTAAGTTAAATGGAAAGTTTTTCAATATGAAAGGGACTAGTGAATAAAAATAACAAATTATGGAAGTCTGTGAAAAACGGAGAGAATATAAATATTCAAAGACGTGCTTTAACTGCGCTCCTTAAAGTTCAACTTTTGAAATTCACTTTTAAGAAATGTTTATTTCGGTCGCAAAAAAATGGGGTGAAGTGGTTCAGTGAATTTAAAAATTGTTGGAGCAACTTCATAGAAGATGTGGCTAAAAGCTCACAAAGTGAAATATCGTTTACCATAAAAGTATTTTTACACGCCGGAAATGCTAAAAGAAAATTAAGTCACTCACAAAACAGACATCTTTTGAACCGATATGACTTACTCTAATGAAAATCTAAAACGTGATTCTAGTTTAGACAAACCAAACGATACAAATAAAATGAAAATGATTTGATTACTCCAACCGATCAATGAAATTAATATAATTATTTTCTGTTCTCTTATTTTATGTTACTTATCCTTGGCTATTAAAACAACTAATGGTTGTTTTAGGTAAATACTCTAGTACAGTACGAGTATGAATGTATCCTTATGATAAAAGCTCTATACTGATGGAGATACAGACAATATTAACAGTCCATGATTATGTTTGTATAATTTAAACAAATATCTATAATCTAATTAAATAGTCTATAAATACCTAAATATTACAACCTCTTATTATTATACAAAGGTTAGTTCATAACTTCCAAGGTTTACAAATATTATTCAAAAGATTTCACTAATCTAATCTAATAAATCGTCAGTAGTCAGTGGTCGGCATTTGTTAATTGAATAATAATAATATGATATTTTAACTACTAAAAAACTGAGGGCCTTAAAATAAATAAAAGTATTCCAAAAGACTTACACCTATTAAATGTCTTTTAAAAGAAAAGCGTAGTAACACATTAAGTACGAAACGTATCGTTTTCATTATGAGAATCCTTAATTTAAATAAAACGACTATAATAACTTTTTGTTATATATTTTTTTGATATTTTATTAAAAACAAAGTATTTGGAACCTCACTAGAAAGACTCGTGCAACAGCTGACGGAATTCTAGTACATCATTCTGATTGTTTGTAACAATACTAAGTAACGTATGTCTCAGAAAAAAGATAACGTTGATAAAAATAATAGGAAACTTGAAAAATTTAAATGAAGCCAGGAAACCTATATTCCTTAAGATTTCTGATGTTTGTAAAAGTCATATCATAGAATAAACATTGGATTTAGAATTAATTAACTTATAGTAAGCCTCTTCTTTGTAGACTATCTAACACTGCGTACACTTTGGATGGCCAGACCTTTCTGTCACAAAACAGAGAAGGTAAGTCATTCAAGTTTCTCCAATACAATACTCCAGCGCACAAACATTTGACAAGTGAAGAGAATAGACGAGTTTAAAATTGTATTTAGCTATAGACTTAGTCTGTGTGTTTCACTCGGTTCGATTTTCTTTAACGAGCTGTTTTCCAAAAGTTATTTGTAATTCCCGACAATCTAAGGAAGAAAAATCTTTAAGTATTTACAAAAAAACCTTAGAGATAACTTATAATTTTCCCGCAAATGTTTATATTTCCTCATTAAAACATTTGTGGTAACCACAGACGAACACAAAGAGTAACAACTAATATGATATAGTTATTTAAATAGTAATATAAAGACTAGGGTGATTACAAAATCTAAATCAATGAAAAAGAGACCCAAAAGGGCCGATGAGAAAACCGCATCAAAATCGGTAGATCCATTGAGAAGAACGATACCATAGACGGATGGGCAGACACATGCAGGCACACGCATGCACACGTCAATAATACTTCTCTTATAACCACCCTCATGGTTGAGGATTAGAAAGGCACTTCTATTAAGACTATTCACAAGAGCAAATCTTGGGACCAAACGCAATACATTAAGATCAACACATTTAATATAAATATAAAACTCGGAGACAGTAATTATCGCTCTCTTAAACATTAAACTTCAGTCGCTGTAGGATTCCATTTATCCTTCGTCATTTATTTCATCAATTTCTTGCCAAGCAATTTTGCATCTTACTTATAAGACGGTTAATCCACTTTTAGTTTGAGACGCACCTTCCGTTTTAGTGATAAAACAGAAGCAAAAATTAAAGTATAAAACTCTATGCATAACAAGTATCTAAATCCTCGACTCGTCTCCATCGACGTCTCGGACACATTCATTATATTCTTACTCTTACATCTACAGACTACTTAAAACTTTGTGAAATTCGATGTTTTTGTAAGCGACCATAGTATTATTTAATTTAGACTCGATATTTTCTTGTTTTAAATTGTATGCAGCCGAGAAACTGCACTTTTTAATTTTTTTTATGTTATTTCTGAGCTATGCGTTGATCATAACCCAGTATGCCAAAACCCTACACCTTTGTTAAACTTAGCATCACTTTCACGTTCTTTTATAAATTCGTCTTCTCTCCGCAGTTCATTAATGCCTAGTTATCCAGCTATTATAGAGGGTTCGCTTCGGTGAATCACTAACCCAATATATAAGTAGCATATATTTACCATATAAAAACATGTTTTTTGGTTGTTCTCATAGTTAAAGTTTTAAGGGTTTATTCGTATAAAGTATAGGACTTACTCGAGTTTAAAGAAAAATATTGAACCACCCAAAACACACTCGTGCAATTTTGAAGTACGTCCTGTCCCAGAAGTGGCCGAAGATGATTTGCTATAAATTGAAAAAAAAACTGTTTCGAAGTTATATTTCATTAACATAATTATCGCATTAAGTAGTAAAATATTTTTGATATCGGGTGGTACTTCCAACTTAACATATGTTGATTTTTTTAATACTACCAGAAAACTGAAATTATGCCAGTTTTGTTGAGTTTGCTGAGGGAATTATCATTTTCGAGTTAGTAAATACGATAATGAACAGCACAGCAGTAATTGGTAGCAAATAAAATTTTTATCAATATGACACTGCCGTCAGAAACATATCAATAAGTGAATAATAAATACTAGTTGAAAAAGGCCTGGAAGATTTAAAGCCGTTGGAGGAGCTCGGAAAACGCAAGCGCTGACATGTGACACAACGATTTTTTCACCCATTCCATTGTACAGATCATTGATAGCACTAACTGATATAAAAAAAACTTTAATGAATCTAGCCGCATACCAATTGGCGATATTCTGAACAGAGGCCATAAACTAAACGTGACGAACTTTATTAATACTGTTTGTTGACACTTCAATGTGAAACGCGACATCCTATGCAATCTTTCATAGGTGAAAATGTTGTGTTTTCCTTGACGTTAGAGTCGCAGCAGTAGCTTAGAGTAATACAATTCCACGAAACCTTACCCGCCTTTGTCTATAATATAATTAAAATATATGTAAAAAGATGCGCTTTATCATCCTCATTACATAAATAGATTTCTTTATTGTAGAAAAAGGTTTCACTCAATTGATGCCTATTATTATAATATTTTAATGAGCGTCATTTGTTACATTAAAGTTATTATAGCAATATTTTAAAAACACGAATATCGCTTTTCTATACTAAAATATTATTATTTTTCAAAGCACATTAGCATAATCACAATTTGTTGGATATTATAATCTATTTGTTCTTTATGTCGGTTTTTTTAGTTTATTAAACTATCCATTGCTTATTTATAGAGAGAATAATCTGATATCTTTTTATTTATATGCCACAAGCTCCATTATGTAATAATCTGACATGAGGCTGTGATTCTGAGGTTCTCTGTTGAGGCTGTGATTCTGAGGTTCTCTGTTGAGGCTGTGATTCTGAGGTTCTCTGTTGAGGCTGTGATTCTGAGGTTCTCTGTTGAGGCTGTGATTCTGAGGTTCTCTGTTGAGGCTGTGATTCTGAGATTCTCTGTTGAGAATGTGATTCACTCAAAACTCTGAGGTTCTTAACTTAATGATTGAATAATCCCTTTGGTAGAATTTCTAAATTTCTGTTTCTAATTTCCATGTAGCATGTTTCCGCATCTGACAATAGACTAAACATTAAATATACATTTGTGTAAGGCTTGTCTGTATTCAAGTATTCATTTAGATATATTAAGTATTGTGCATTGTTTTTAAATTAATTCATAGAGATGTGCAGACAGATTAATTTTTTAATTTAATATTATTAATTTGGGGTTATCACTGGATATTATTTGTTTGTGCGCTACTATTGAGTTATGAACCAACGATTCCCAGCTCTTTGACATTTTTCCCTGCCTCCTAAGGTGTCGATGTGTAACGACTGATCAAGCGCCCACACTGTTAACTTAATTATAATTTGCTCAAGCGTCAGTGTATTTCTGGGACATTTGAACAGACAAGATTACAATTAAAATTACAAAGAAAACCGTGATCCTGTATATAAATGGACTTTTAACTCAATACAGGCAATTCCATCGGTACGTCGCTTGATCCTGAACTCTGTTAGTATGATTGTGATGAATTCGATCGAGATACTTGATGATCTTCATATTTCGAGTTCATTATTAGCCTTTGTGGCACATTCCTGACGATCTCTTATTATACAACTTATGAAAGCAGTAGCTGAAAATTTATATGAGTCTTATATGTACAGCGTGTTCATAAACAACGGACATACTAAAGATGTTTTATAATTTAAACTAACAACACGCACGACCTTAACTGTTCCATATTTATAATATGAACATTATCCTCTCCGCTTGTTCCATTCCCTGTATTTTAATATTCCAAGTCGTGTGTACAGCTTACAGAGTACTCAGGAAAATGAGCTTCAATATTATATTTCTAAATTATCCTTTTGTATAATATTGAAATAAGTGAAGGAGTAAAAAATAACTTAACTTAAATACATTTTGTTAAAATCTCTATTCCTCTTTTTTTGTGAGCTGTTATATTTTTTTTCTAATTGTTCATAATGATTGCACATAAAAGTAAAGGAAACGAAAAAATGTCGGTTCTCCATTATTGAGGTATTCTGATTCAGAAAACTATCGGTAATAAATACCCAAAAACAAAACAAATAGGTTTAATATATTTTTTAAGAAAAGTATGAAATACAATGTTATAATTCTATTACAAAAACACTGATTATTTATTTAACATGTTCTTAGATCATATAACAGGACTAATTTCTAACGAGCATGTTTTTGAACTGTGCCACATCCATGCTATGCATGAATCCGAAAAATAATTGAGTAAAGTTTATGATAAAAATGAATATAAAGTGAATGCATAATTCAATTGACCTTTAATTTAAAGAAAAATAAGGCATTACTCTTTTTTTGTTTTGATCATTTCAATATAATGACCTCAAGCATTTAACTCACAATTGGGCAAAACAATCACGTAGGAGATAGAAGTTTGCAAAACAAGGCCATAAAAAACATCATAATGGTGGCTTTAACACTGATACAATACATAAAAAATTCTATTTAGCATCATGAAAAATCGCTCTAAAGCCATATATAACCCATGAAACTGTTGTGTGATGTAAGCTTACCACTGAAACTTTCATATCCAAAGTAAATATCGTCTTCGTAAAATGTTTATGTTCGAGGGACGCTGAGCATCTTGATCGGAATTATTTAAACCTAAGATCCACACAGAGTATGATGAAAATATATGTAGGAAGAGGTGGTTAGCTAAAAGTTCATTCCGTGGCAAGTATAGCAAACTCACAACTGGATATCGCTACAATTGAACACTGATTAAGTTCTTTGAGAAAGTAAATAAATCAATTAAAAGAAACTTGGAGTCCTCTCTCGATAGAATCTGAAGATTATTTTATAACATTATTGCTTTATTTTTATAAATCATACATTTCACCCGTCGTAAACCCTTCAACTTCAACTATTTCCCCAATCTTTACTATATTATCGCATCTTAAAACCACGTTACCTTCTGTTTGGCATTTCAGTTTGCTTCTAGCTATACTTGTTCATTTTAAAATTTCCTGGGATGTAATGTCCCGGGTTTCCGTAAGAACTGGTTCTTAAATTGCTCAACGGTAGTCAGCAGGTTCAGCTCATTTGAGGGTTGGCTCACTCGGATCAACTTCTCAAAAAAATCAGCACTAAGTATCCTTACTCATCTCACTGCCATTATTCAAATTCCATAATTGCTTTGAGGTCATCCATACGAATGTAGTATGTCTATAAACAGTGTGAGCCACACCAGCCAGGCCATCTACTCTCTTATTAGCCTAAAAAAAAGGAACTACTTTTTTTATTGTTTGGTCCCCTGTATCAACATCATCACTGCAGTCTATTAATAATTTAAGGATAGCTTCTCTACTTCACCATTTCAGGATAATGCCTATATAACTAGACTTGTATCAACCAACATCATTATTCGTCAAGTATTTGAATATTAACTTATAAGACTATTGCCACAGGGAGTCTTGAAAAAATTACTGCAACTGTAATTTTCTGTAAAAAATAAATAGAGATTGAATATAGATAATAGTTGTAAATATGAAAAATAATATTTATCTTTAATTAATAAACACTAAATAGTCCAGTCGTCATAGCAACTTCACCTCGGAATTCGAGATACCCGAGAAAGATAGAGGAAAAAAGTGATAAAATACAATATAATATAATAGTTAATAAAAATTGTCAAATATTTATAATAATTGATTTATCGATAGTTCATCAACTATATATGGCGCGTTCTGGACCGGAGGCGTCGGTTGACCTGAAGTGATGCTGTGACAACTTTTAGGGTGTCACTATACAAGTACTTACAAACTTACAACTGGGTATCTCGAATTTCGAGATTCTTACCTAATTTAAGCTTAAATGACTGGACTAAAAGAATTAATTGAATAAATATAAATGTCTATTTTTATAAATTTACTCAGTAAAACTTCAAATAGATTGTAAGCTATGGTAAAAATAAAATACAAACGAAAAATTTATCTCCGACAACGAGGAGGATATGAGACAACAGAAGTAATTACAGTGATCATATTCGATATCATAGGAATTATCTACATGACGCGACTCAGAGGGATAACTTAAACGTTATTATAATGACATTTTTCAAATATATGTTTAGCATTAGGGGACTCTAAATCATCGGTCAGAGCTTAGAAGCAATTAAGTTCGGACGGAAAATGTATTACTCTTTAGAAAAATAAATTGTATGAAGAGAATAATATAATGAAATCCTATATCGAAAATTGATCGAATGCAATTCCAATCAGAACTACAGCTCTCTTTGATTACAGTAGTTAATACAACCCCTCATACAAAGGAAGATTATTGAAGTTTTCATGGTCCTAAAAATGTTTTAAAATACAGGAATCGATAAACTTGATCAAACAAAAACACACTACAGATTTAGTTAAAATAAACACTCAGTTTTATTTAATAAAAGAAAGTTGGGCAGTTGTAAAAGTTAATTATGTTAGGCCTGTAATTTGTTACTTTGGTACAACAGATCAAACTTTCTTTCTCAAAAAATAATCCACTTAAGTGACTCCTAATTCGATAACTTGAAAAAATAAATTTTAATTCAAAAGGAAATTAACAATTGAGACTTGGTAATTGTGAATAATTTGTTTAACTAAACTATTTGTAAACTGTCTTGTTGAGCTTGAGTGATAAACTTCTGAGGTTCCTACAAATAACCTTATGATTTTCTTCAAACAATCGCTAATATTTTGTATATGCTGGACTGATATTCGAGCAACACCAGGAGGCACTGCTATGGGCTATTGATTTGGTAACGCGCCTCTAAGGGCAGGCGCAGCCATCGTATCCAAACTTTCTGGTTTCGGTGCATTTTGCTGGTTCTGATTTACAAACAAATTGTTATATTATAATTCCTTAACTTGTACACGATGATTTTTCTGCTCCAGCTTTAAAAAACTCTATCAACACTTTTCATTTATAATAAAATCACTTATTATTTTTTTTTAATTATTCTGCAACTACGTCAATACAATTGTTATGTAATAAATGTATTTGAAAAATAACGTGTGACCAAAATGTTGTCGCTCATGCTATAGTATTTTAATATGAATAATATCGAAACAGCTGGTTGCGCTCTGGGAAAAAATATTGTCATTGTCATTTAATTCAAAGAACTCGGCCAGGTTTTTCAGCCGAGCGTATTATATATATCGACGGAATTCCTTTTATTTGAATAATCAATAATTAAGAGTATTTAAAATTAAAAACATTCTCGTTCGAGCCGTTGCAGGTCTCGGAGCTCTTCGAAAGAAACGATTAATAAAAAGGTTTACGCGGTGTCCTCAAAAGCCGGAGAGGCTGACGACGATCATGAATGAAGGCATCGGTGACGTGAAAAAAAACAATGGACCACTCCATTCTTACTCCAACATATATAATTATAATGAACAAAATTATTAACATTTATTTTGCTGATGCAGAAACAGTTTTTTTTTTAAATCCATAAAATATTAATGATGGTAAAAGTATAAATTCTGCTTGATGTAAAAAAATATCAACATTATAGGCAAAAACAGAATCTTCAGTATACTAAACCATTAAAAACTCGTAAACAATTGTTTCCTAATTAATCAATCGTCGTATGCTGGAGACACAGCGACATCTGTAACTAGACATGAACATCGCCAGAGCTTTACTATACGTGTGTAGCTATGACAATAATCCGTTATAGATATGAACCCTTAAAATCAAATCTATTGGATACTAAATATAACATTAAGGTGAAGTAGCAAGTAATCTGTAATTATCATCCGAGGATATCGCACCAGTATAACGACCCGTTTGATAACATTGTCTGGAACATGATCTTAGAAGAGTTGTATTTCCTTTTCCGTCGGAATCCTTTATTTTCCGTGTGATGCGAATTTTAAAGCTCCTTATATGCAGATATATTTCGTTTGACTAAAATTTTTTTATTGATATGAATAGTTTTTAGTGCCGCTAATAGCTGCCCTCAACTCGTGTTGAAACGTTATTAAATGAACAATTAAATTCCGCTGGAAGTAACAATTCCTAGCCAGTTGAATGCGTATTGTTTTGATGATCGCGACCACCGCTCATTGTCAAAGCGCTCATTGTTTGTTTGTGTCGAATCGGAGAGAAATTTCATATAAATTGTGATGAATTCAATGCCTTCGAGTATTAGTAAAATAAATTTCCTTCATACGACTTTATAGACTTTTAAAATACGGAATATAAGAGCTAATGACTTTAGCATAAAGTATTGTAGTATATTGGACATTTCGCAACCAAGCACCTCGGCTCTGCACTGTAGGTAGGTATACATTATAAAAACACCTCCATACATTTCCTCGAAAGAGATAAATCGCGCCACCGCCCGACGCCCGTCCCGAAACGACACTCGCTTATACATTATATTAAAAGTACCGAAAATCTTGACGTTACATTGTGTTTAAATAAATTGCATTTTACAATTTAAATGTAAATCTAGATTCCACTTTAGTCATCGCATCAAGTCGCTTTAACATTTTGTTAAGAACTTTATTCGCATTAAAACAAAACATGTATTTTCTTCCTCGAGGAATAATTTGTTAGTTATTCCTTAAACCAAGCTATATAATATTTAAGGACAGTGATTTCATGAATAAAAGAATCAATAATACACACAATGTTACTGAACGAATTTTAAACTTTTTAAAGAGTCTATTGGCGGTTCGCCTCAACTAATTATCGTCTCTCATTATATTCATGTGTTTTTGTTTATATTGACGGCTGCACAGTGTTGGAATGCTACCAGGCGCGTGACGACCTTCCTTTCTTAGTAGATGTTCCCGGAGACCGGACGAAATGATACGCCTTCCTCATGCGCACAGAGAAGGATTGGAACACCTTCCTTCCCTCAGTGTATGTTCTGTCTCCTACCAATACGATATCTTCAAAGCAACTGTGAAGAAGCTTTAAACAAAACAGAGCGTTCACTATCCAAGGTTTCATTTTGCTAGCCCCAAGCTCAGTGATAGTCAAGCTTTATGATTATAAGAAACATCTATACTGAAATATCTCAAACAGTTTCGTTCCTATAATTGTCGATGTCGCTAAGGCTTTAGACAGCGTAAAATAAACTAATATCTATCTAATTTCTGTCATTGCTCAGAAGTAACTACTATTAAATACACTACTACTTATGTGTGTGTACCTGAGACGTTTCTATTTTTTAAGTATATATGTATATATATATATATATGTAAATAACATTATAACTTTTAGTATTTCCTGATGATATATATATTTTATAGTCTGCTGATGAAATTATATAGCATTGAAACATTGTACTAATAATACAACATACATGAATATAATCCACTTTCTGAAACTAAACAGAATTCCTGTTCAATGTACTTTGTATATGGTAATATTATTTAACTTTATATTTTAACGCCACAGTATATTTTCAAAGTTCATTTTTCTGAGTACCGACGTATGTTATAAACTCGGCTTACAGTATTAAAATAGACATAAATATGGAGCGGGTAGCGCTCAAGATTTAAAACTAAACTCGGGAAAAGCACGCTACTATATATAAGAGTGTTCATTTATGTAACTGTTTGTGTTAGGTTTACGTCGTTACAATTTTCCGTCATTGAGCTTTTAGTGTATTTACTTTCTTGTAAATCAGATGAACTAACTTTGGAATTCAGTGCGGCTATGAATATTCACACCTCATTGCCAACTTCGCTTAGTGGTAATCCTGTCCTGAGAGCTTCCCCTCGCCTCACGCTATTCGTTATATCTTTGAAATCTGTAACATTTTAAACTGCTGATAGATTAACTAGTCACAGTCAAAAACAGAAATAAACAAAGCATGGAATTTAATCAAATCAGGTTCTCGTTGACAACATGCAATAAGAAATAAACAATTTTACTCATTAATTGGATTTAAAGCGAAAAATATATTATTTAAATATTCAATGAACTCAAAGCATTTGGAGTTAAGTGAGATAATAATTAGAAAAAGTCTCCCCTTCCAATAAGAGAAACTACTGTGTTTTGTGTACGATATTTATTATTTTTTGCAAAATTTTCCTATTAATTAAAACAATATAAAGGGAGACAACGCAGATGACATCACAAAAAGTATTATTACCGTCAGTGATCTTTATTTACTACGTTATCTTATAAACAAAGCCCAGTATGATTATTATTCCGTCGACACTAACATAACATTCACATTACATAGGCCTAAAATAAAGGGCGTAAAATATTATTTTCAGCACTTATAGTAACCTTGGACGTCTCAGCTCCTTAAAATACTAATGACTATATCAGATTTTTCAGCATTGTATTATAAAGATAACAAACTCTCGCTACAGCAATATGATAATAAAGTCAGTATAGTTGCCGAAAAAATAATCATGTAAAAAAATACTCTACACAGAAAATATTGCGGAATAATAATATAATAAAATAATGAAAATTTGTTAGATACGAGAATACGTAATGTTAGATTTTTGGTCAGGCCATATTTACCTCGATTCGTTTTAAGGCGCCTTTCAGATCAGCCCTACTCCGCTGCTAAATGTAATGCAACATGCATAAACAACAAAAAGTTGAGGCCATGGAAAAATAGTTCAGCCTTAAAAACTTTTTACTACTTTACAACAGAAAATTATGATACAACAGGATGGATTGAACAAAATTAATATTTTTAAACACAAATCACAGACCAAGTGCTTTTCTGCTGTCTGAGCTCCATTTTGGAAGGTATTTAAAAATTGTGTATCTACACATAACTATTTGTACATACAATGATTTTGTTGTATTTAATGGTTTATACATATGTGGCTGTCGTTATTGTCATTTAGATTCTTCGTTTAAATGTTTCAATCGTGCAAAAATATAATAGTATTCGATAAAGTTTAAGAAATAACTTAAGCGTCTAATAAAATTTCAAACAATAAACAAATTGTAATGAATGGTAAAATAGAGATGCTTTTGAAGTATTTCTGGTTCTATGTCGAATCACGAGCGACGCCGACGCTTAGACCGAGCAAATAACATTTGACTTGTACGTCAATAAAAACATTACCTTCGAGCGTCGAACATGCAATCACGACTGACACACTCGGATATTGAACTGAATTCGATGGAAATTGACGTTTGACGTTTTTAGCTTACGATACGTTACACAAGTGTACACGACATGGATTCCTACTTGTAACTCTATTACGATCCGAGAGAACGACATGAAATACACAATCCTAATTAACTTTCGGATCTATACTGAATGTTCCAGACTTCGATTAGGAAGTTTGGTCACTTCTTACGATGCTTAGAGGAGTGGCTTCTAGGATTTTATAGTTGAATCATCCCAAAACTATGAGAGAAGACTTCAAACGAACTAATGTTTATTGAAGGTGTTATTAATATTATGAGTTTCCGTTTTCTAAAAGCTACCCACTAGCGATCCTATAGAAAATGATTCAACGTCTTTTTGCATTAAACGTACTTTTGATCTTTTACTCGACTAGGAATGGCCATGCGAATACGGAACTATTATTCCATATACGGCAGACTCGCTCGTGTGTCCTGGCCGTTGGTTGTTGTTTTCTTCTTCGTCTCCAAATTCAATAACAGTCATAACTTGTAAAACTGCACGTTTATTTGATGTCGCGGCCTCCGCGTCTCTCGACTCCGTATCAGTTTTTATCAGACAGGAGTTTATAAAAGTTTATTTCATACTAAAATATGTTCAATAACTTCTATTTAAGTCATTGTTTTCATTCACTTACTTTTAATTTCCACTACTAAGCTTCCTCTTGCTAAATTTTCAAATATGTCATTAAAGAAGTTTTTTAATTTATAATAACTAATTTAATTTCCAAAGTGCTCTGAGTCACATTTAATTGAAATTTTAAGTGACTCAAAAAATCACTTCTTAAAAGTGAATTTCAAAAGTTGAACTTTAAGGAGCGCAGTTAAAGCACGTCTTTGAATATTTATATTCTCTCCGTTTTTCACAGACTTCCATAATTTGTTATTTTTATTCACTAGTCCCTTTCATATTGAAAAACTTTCCATTTAACTTAATGGCTTTTAACTGGTAGCTTTACAAAGTATCTTTAGATCTTAAATAATTGATTCTTTATGGCGTTTTTTCACTTTGACCTTTCAATATTGAAACATCAAAGTGAAAATTTTTCAAAAATAAATTGAAATATGCTTAACATTTTTATTCAGATTTCTGTTTTTCTTTTAGATATTTTAAATCAATACAGTTGACACAGACATAGACAGTGCTAGAAACAGATTTTAAAAATCATTTTTAAGTTCAACAACGGCCTTGTTATAATGATCCTGCGTTGTTTTTCTGTATTTTTTTATTTTTTTTTATCTACATATTTCAATGTGGAAGGTGTTTCGTTTCAATTCATTGATATCGTAACATTTCATATCGCAGTCACTGGATTGTTAATATTACATGAAGGTTTCCGATTGTCTTTAAACTAAATAAATCAAAATTGTTTTTCAATAGAACAAGAGACATGGTATGTCAATGTCTGACGGAGTGACCGTCGGTTCGGCTTATGGTTCGTCCCATTTAAATTTATTTAACCAGAGCAGAAAAACTAACGTCACTTCACATAAACATCGAGCTAAAATTTGTAAGGATTTCTTTTAAAAACCCAGTTTGAGCAAACTTAAAAAACAAGCAATGTAATTAAACAAATGTAAAATAGAATTATCCCTAATTAAAAATATATTTAATTGGATGTCGTATTAGACGATAAGCCTTTTAATGTCTTTACTACGATGACCGAGAACGCATCCATCCAGAGCTCGCCAGTCTCTTCCGGAACATTAATTTTTAATGGGCGACAAGAAGAGAGTAAAACAAATAAAATGTTTTGTCCGCGATCGTTCAAAGGGAAATTATAACAGATGAACCGACGCGACTCACACACAGAGACTTAGAATGTATTTCACAGATTTGATCGCATCACTGTTTCCTCTCTTTGTTCATTATTTTCAACTACTTTCAGTTCAAATATTATAAGATTCTAATAGAAATATTTTTCTAAATAAATATTGAAGGTAGGAAAATTTATAAGAGAATTATTTTTTGTGTTGTAACGTTTATTTAAACACATACATAATTCAGTCAAAACTTAGTTTTTTACTAAATCTGAGGTTATAATTTAAGGAAATTAATTTGTGAGCATATTATTAAATGGTGGCTTGGTTCTCCGGTTTTCTTTCGTGGAGAAACTTTTGCTGAGAAACGCGTCTATATCGAGGCAAACACTCACGTGTACTGCTCCTTGGAACAGGAAAAAATTACACTCCTATTCTACACTCTTTAGATAAGGCCGTTTTTACTCAGTCTAATGGCATACGAGTATTTTACGATCGCGAGGGGATTTCACGACGACTTAGAATCGTGAAATTCAGCAAAAAGGAATGCCATTTAGTATAGATAAATAGACCAAAAACTAAAATTCGTGTTTTGTGGCCTAAGGAAAATTAATTGACTTCAGTAAACCAACCGAGATTTCAGACATATTTCAAACTGCGATGTTAATATTCTTTAACATAAGCTACTTTAATATAATATATAAAGATATTATAGAATTAACAGAATAAATAAAAAACAGTAATAGATGAAAATGTTTTTCACTACAAAAACCTCGGCGTGAGATTCAAGACTCGGAACTCTTTTTATCTCTTTAATGATCAAAAACCATCTTCATGCTAAATATCAATCACCTCGCACCTGTCTCTTATAAAAACTCAAATTTTTGTTTTTATAACCATAATACATATATTCTTTGTAGAATTTTAACTTTTAATACAATATTGAAATATCACAATATGAAATGATAAAAAAAACACTCAACTTCATCCGTTTTTTTCGATTGTTTATAATACAAGAGTACACGCGTTAAAAAACAATCACTTTATGAGTTACACGTCGCTTGATTAGTGAAACGTATCACTTCACTCTCTGTATGGACTGTCCTCAAAAGTATTAAGACGCCTTCTTCTCACACGACGAAAACGAGTACTGACCCCATACAATGTTTGCCCTTGATAATATATAAGCCCAGACGTCATCTCTAGTTGGGGATAACGCTTGCAACATATATATAAAATGTAAAGGTCTATCAAAACATTTAAGTTGTTCTAGTTAAAACGAGGAATACTCCTAAATATCAATGAGTTCATATCAAACACTTATGTCCATACATAATACTCACTTTATAATGCAGACGGCTTTAACAACAGTTAATCTATTTTAAACTGAATATTCTCGTGAACAGCTACTGGCATTCGATTGATAGTGTTGTGGTTGATTATTCCACGTCTAGAAGTTATTTATCCTCCGAACGTTTTCAGTAAGAAGAACGTAATAAACCGATTTATATCGTTTCATAGACATTCAATTAACTAAACTTTATTACAAAGACAGCGACAGCACATAATCACGGACACAGTGCGCTGTGTGCACTTCACTGTTTAAGAATAGATTAATTTTGTTATCGACGAAAGGAATTCATTGTGTGAGACTTCGAGCTGGTATTAACATTGTACATACATTTGGATCATTTAGTTTTTAAAAAATATATTTTATAGTGAAGCTATTTATCGCTACTCGTAGTGGCGGCCCTACAAGAGATACTTGTTTTTATGTATCTCAAGGTACAAACAATTGACATTTAGTTTCTGGTGATAACATGCTCCATAGTTATGAATCTAACAAAACAATAAATATACTGTCTATAAAACTTATTGATAATTTACCTATAATTATATTTTTAAACAAGACTTCTATAAACTCGTTTCTCCTTAATACACTTTTTCTATTTTTGTAAAAAAAACTGTGCGAAATATTTTGTATTCAAAAAGAAATGACATTATAACACACATCATTCATCATTGACATCTCATTTCCTTTGGGAGGACTTCCATCGACTTATTTTAGTAGGTGACCTTGAGAGACGAGTCTTAATACGTAGCCTATTATTATAAGCGGCACATAACAAGACAGTCGAGAGTAGAAAACCCTTTACAGACACATTACTTGACATTTGTAAATAACAAGTAATGTTAGAGGAAATACAATCAACAGTTGATACATACAGATGTCTAACATAAAGCTAGGTTATAGACCCGAGAAAAAGAGATCACGTTCAAAAACTTTGAAATTCGCCTGTGAAAAACACGTTAGTCAGTTAATAGAACTAACACAAATTATATTTTTTTTCCTGAAGCGTGAAAAAGCCTTAGAAATCTATTACTGTACCAAAAAGTAAAGGTCCGGTGTTTATTTATAAACATACATACACTTCCCCGTACATTATAGAACAATGGGTGTTGAGTTCACGCGCTCGGTGATAATGTGTTTCTGATGGTCTCAAACAACGTTCTGTGTCGTTTAGCTCAAAAATAGTGCCAAAAAATCTCGAAGTTTTGTCTTAAATTATATGTTCTGAAATTTAAAATTGAAACCCTTTCATTGTTTACTATTTAACACTAATAATAAAATATAGTTATACATTGTTTTGAAGATTAGAACCAAACTATTAAATTGTAAGAGTTTGTTATATTCTCTTCTTTAATATACGTCGCAGTATTTTTGGAGAAAACAAGCGCTGCCTCATTGACGCTTAAAACACAAAAGATTGTTGCTCTGGAAAAGGAAAAGAATGTTGATGGTAACCCTTTCTTTTTAACTGGAAAAATTTACAGGAATATTCTAAACTACATTCCTTAACAAAAAACACAAAGTGAAACATTTTAATATCAGCTTTGGATCGACGAAAACAATAACTAGTCATCGTTGAATAAAGTTTACAAAATGTTCAGTTTCCGGATCTGATCACTCCCATTTGGGATGAATTTTTAGTTTGGATAATAGAAGCAGATGTAAGCAAAAGGTATTTTAATATACCTAAATAATACATCTTTTTCGAGACCCCTAAGCCTATGGGTAAACCCTGAATCAGCTTATTACTAGGGGATTACATTTTTTATGAATTTTTTTGACACCGATTTTATATATTTCAAATTCCTCACGGTAACTTTATGTCTATGAATGAGTTGAAAGAGTTTTATATTCATTGATACATTTTTGAATGCCAAATTGTAATCCTTACATTATACGTATAGCCGTGTGACTTCGCTACTATCCGTCTCCATCGAGTCGGCCTTAGTTTTCTTGACAGTTGCAAGACAAGTATTGTAAGACAGTTACTTTCTCGTTTGGACTAAGAAATTTCAAAAAGCGACGTAGACTAAATTCCGCAATCAAGGATGTTTGACTTAAATGCAACTAATATTTTTCGGATAAACTACGCGATTTATTTTTGTAAAAAACTACATGCTCCCGACGTTTCGGTTACTTTTCAGCAAACGTGATCACGGGCAGACGAGATGTGAGTGTCAGTCGGTTGGTCCTGTTATTTATCATCTACCGGCATCGATTTCTTAATTTTCTGGCGTACCGCTCTGGATGCCGGCTGAATGCGCTAACGGTGTCTTGAGGTCCTGCGGTGTGGTTACGGACATGGGATTTTATATTTTTAAGAAGGGGGTCCCAGGTCTTTGATAGATTCCAGCCATCTTCTCTATTTAAATTGGAAAGTTTTTTAATTTCAATAGCCTCGCGAATTAACCTCGGTATATACTTGTCTTCACGAGCGAGGATTTGTGGTTTAGCAAACAGAATGTAGTGGTCTGGTTTGTCCATTGTGTGCTCACTTCTGCATTTCGATTATTTTATTATCATAATCACTCGTATCCATTATTACGGTCGCGTTCCTTTTATTTGCACGGAAGACAGTCAGATCTTCATTGTTGCGAAGGTGTTTGAGTCCAACTGATTCTTGACGAGAGATGTTTTGTCGAGGCAATTTGCTCCGGTGCAGAACATACGAAACATCCTGCCAGATTGCTTGAGACTCCTCTTTTGTGACATGATTCTAATGAAGACATTCCTCAACGTTACAGATAATGTCTTCAAACGGTAATTTTGATGGCACCGGTGCAAAATTCAATCCATTTTTAAGGATCTCGATGGTTTGTTTATCTAAAGTTTACTTTGACAGATTGACAAAAGTTACCGATGTCCGTGTTGCCCCATAAACAAAATGTTTCATTACACCCAATTGTAAGCCAGATTGACTCACCAACTTATAAACTGGCTAAATTTCTTTCAAAGATATTATCACCACTCCGGGGCCACAAAAATTCATTTGTTAAGGATTCCTACCAGTTTGTCAAGGATATAAAACACCTAAAACTGACTGACAATGACAGTATGGTCAGTTTCGATGTACAGTCATTATTCACTAGTATACCTGTTCTTAACTGCATGGAGATTATAAGAGGTAAGTTAAATGATAAAAATATTCCTATAGAATATGCAGAGCTATTAAAGCATTGCCTAATATCTGGCTACCTCATGAGGAGGGATGGATTCTACATACAAGTAGATGGAGTTGCAATGGGTTCGCCGGTTTCCCCCGTTGTCGCTGATATATTCATGGAGGACTTCGAGGTGTGAGCCCTTTGCTCTTCTCCAATAAGACCTTTAATATATAAACGGTATGTAGATGACACCTTCAGAATATTAAATAAAAATAAAACATCTGCTTTTCTGAACCATCTTAATTCTATCAATAGCAAGATTCAGTTTACTTTAAAATTAGAGGCAAACAATTCTTTAGCTTTCCTTGATATACTTGTCGTTAGGAATCCTGACAATACTTTGGGACATACAGTTTATAGGAAACCCACTCATAGGGATAGTTATCTCAATGATAACCCACACCACCACCCTATCCAGTTAGCTACCGTTGGCAAATCTTTGTTACAGAGAGCCCAACACCTTTGTGATACTGACCACCTAGAGACCGAGCTGCAGCAAGTAAAACATGCTCTAACCATCAACAACCTGCCCGTGCCTCGCCAACATCGCAAGAACCATTTGAAGCCACCCACAGTTGAACGACAACCTGCGATACTACCATATGTGAAGGGAGTTACTGACAGAATAGGCAACATTTTGAATAAGGTTTCCATCAAGACTATTTACAAAACACATAAGAAATTTAGCCAATTCTTGAGACCAATCAAGAGTAACATTCCTTTGCAACAAGAGGGTGTATACAAACTCGATTGTGACTGTAGCTTGTCATACATTGGACAGACAAAAAGGAGCAAAGGTACAAGGGTTAAAGAACATATCTCAGATATCAAAAATAGGCGCGCGTCGAAGGTAGCAGTGTGTGAACACACAATGGACAAACCAGGCCACTACATTCTGTTTGCTAAACCACAAATCCTCGCTCGTGAAGACAAGTATATACCGAGGTTAATTCACGAGGCTATTGAAATTAAAAAACTTTCCAAATTAAATAGAGCAGATGGCTGGAATCTATCAAACACCTGGGACTCCCTTCTTAAAAATATAAAATCCCATGTCCGTAACCACACCGCAGGACCTCAAGACACCGTAAGCGCATTCTGCCGGCATCCAGAGCGGTACGCCAGAAAATTAAGAAATCGATGGCGGTAGATGATAAATAACAGGACCAACTGACAGACATTCACATCCCGTCTGCCCGGGATTGAGGTTGCTGTAAAGTAACCGAAACGTCGGGAGTATGTAGTTTTTTTACAAAAATAATTCAAACGTAGGATATCCGAAAAATATTTGTTTCATATAAATGAATAAAACTCAAGGATGTTTGACGATTGAAATCCATGAAAAAAAAATTGATAATTGTTTGATCTCTTAGCAGCATTGTTTGATCTCTTAGTAAATACTAGGAGCCAATCATTTATCCGCTAACAATTCCGTTATACGTGCCGCAAACGAACATTGAATCATATAGCGCATTCTTCCAGATGAAGCTAGTTTTTTCTTATATTATGAAGCTATCACTAATACTGACGCGATGGCTCTGTTTTAATATTTGTCAGCGAACGAGGCCGCGGTATACAACACAACGTATTGTATAACTCAATTCTCTCTTGAATATAAATGTCTCTTTAAGTCGAGCGCCTGCTTGCTAATCCTTTAAGCTGATGACTTTGACGTTTCTTAAGACCTACTTTCACGAAGACTACATTTATTTTATTTTACAAAATCCTTTTCGCTTCGTAAATACGAAAACATTAAACGATCCAATCAAATGGAACGACCCATATTTATTTTTGTACTTATTTGAGTTTATTTCATTCATAACATTATATATCATTATAACAAAACTGTTATCGACTGTTATAATTTAAACGTCGTATTGTAACTCGCATGTATTATATTTTAAATCAGATTACAATATAATTTTGTATCTATTCAATGACAAATAGGTTTGTTAACTCCAACTCGATATATCTGAAACAATAAAAAAGTTTTCATTTCATTTCCTACTTTCTTGCAATTGACTGTTGACAGGATTAGTTGCATTTTTAAAGATCGTCGTAGCGAAGACAGCTAAAGTATAAAAAAGAAACAATATAATAATAATAAACAACGTTGTTATAGATACGAGTATTCTCGATCAATACTTTTCAGTTTTATTAATGACTTCTAAGCATGTTGTTCTCCGCTGGACGGATGAATGAATGCAAACAGAGATGTCTCTAGAGACACGGCCGCCGGCTGCCTCCTTTGTACTGCAGTTGTAATAAATCTACTATTGTAGTAGTGGAGTGAAGCTCACAGCCGAAAGGAACGCTTTGGGGGTTTTTGCTATTCATTGAAACCTCAAACATAACACATGAATTTAATCTACAACACCTTCACAGACATGTATACATAATTCTCGGTTCATTGACATATATAATAATGAATTGTAAATACGTATATAATAAATATAGCCCGACTGTAACATTTATTTTTGTTAGTCAATAGTTTTTACCAGTAACGATAATAAAATCAAATAAGAAGGAAAAAAAAGGTCTTAAAGATTTATAGAAAGAGCAAATTCACAATGTTTACTATCGAAACCAAAGGGTCGTTGATTATTAAGTTTATTTTAAGTTTTTTTAATAGAACAAACATGACCAGAGGTAAGTTTATTAAAGAGTCGCTGCCATGGAGGGGATCACAAACAAACATCAACGTCATTAATATGATCTTGTTTTATCCTGATTAATAGTGAGACAGAATCTATTCCAGTTAATACGCCCTATAACTGAGACTGTTTTCTCAACATTTCCATCGCTACATTGATTTCAGAGCACTCTCCGCCGTAAATAGCTCAAGATACTTCAAACATCTCGAAGCCAAGAACTACTCACCTGACTACGCTCTCGAGTGGAGACGTGCGGACTACTGGAAGAACTCATTTCCGCAATCATTGGACAGCTCTTTGTGTTTTTATCCAATATTTGTACAAATTTTACAAAGCCTTGGCAGTGGATGAAATGTAATAATTTCTTCTAGGTGTTTAATATCAAATTTTTAAAGCATTTGTTCTATCAAATTAGTATCTATCGAAGTAATCTATAATCCTAAATTTAATCATAAAATTATATTATAGTTGATAGAATCGACCTAAGCTTTTAATGAAAATGCAAAATGCTAAGTTATTTACAGTGGAGGTAAAACTCAACATGCACATTGAAATAACTTTTACAACACTGTCTAGCGTATGTTATTATCTCATAATTTGTTTATTCATAGTCTAATAGAGCAGACGTTCAGTTCTAATTTCTCCTGCTTCAATACTACTTCCCGGCACACTGCGGCCATGTAGCGTTCTGGAGCGCTGCTTCACCTGTCGACAGCTCTTCACACAGAGTTCCTTAACTGTGCGAATACGTACTCTGTGTCATAAAACACAGGATAATAACGAGAACGTAGTGTGCAAATTATCAGTTAAATAATAATCGATAACAATTTTTACACATACATAAACACATAATATCTGACATATTGCAGAGTACACACACAAACATACATACAGATACTTACACGCACATTTGCTGGAGTGGAATTATTTTATAACGTTATTTAAAATTTGACCATTTACACATTTTACTGCCAACTGTATAAAACGGCGTTTGAAATATGTTATTGTAATAGAGAACATCTTAAGTTATTTATATTTTACATATTTTGTTGATTATTGTATATTTTATATTAAATGTATTTTTAAGAATATTATTGTAAATTATTTAAAGGGCAATACCCTCTGATACGAACGATAAAAATATAACGTAATGTACCGACAGCAAAAATTAAAAGCAAATATGTATATAAAAACAAAAAATATATATATCTGGCAATGCGTGCGCTGATGTGACAGAAGTGAAAATAAAGTTCGAGGATCCCTTAATACGAATGACCTGAACTCGGTTGCAATACTCCAAAGATATATTCTGAAAATTTGGAGTCAAAATTAACACACTTCTTTTTGCGGTAAACAGACACACAGAGTCTTTGTGTTTCACAATATCGGCACCGCTCGTAGGGACATTACCCCATCATGAAATTAAAACGCTCTACCATGGCCGCGCCTAAAACTCTACTTGATTGATCTCTTATTTAGTAAACCGATTTATCCGTTCAGTAAACGTTCCATCATCTTACAAATGATTATAAAAATAATTGAAATCTGATGATAACACACAGTCACCTTTCATGGTAGCTCGTGATCAGACGAAGGATTTGACGAAATTAGCTTAACCAGAGAGCGGTCAAAAATTCCCATGTCAATAAAACCTCGCTAATGTATTTGTCTCTTTATTGTTAACGGAAGATCCAGGCACTAGGCTACAGGGTCGCCAACATCCGACACCCTTATAGCATTTTACGAGCTGGGATAGACTTAATGGTCATAAGAAATTACGCTTCTCTTCGAGTCTAGCCGGAGAGTTGATATGGAAAACAGACACTTTTGATAGTAGACATTATGCTAAAAAGTTTAGGCCTGCTGAAGGGTATCAAAGTAGAACTCATGAGGTGTTCAAACAAACGAATCATCTGGAGGTCAGCGCTATGCGACCAATACACACCGACTTAACTATTTCCACTACTATATCCACCAACATGGACCCTCTAAGTAATGTACGCCGCGTGTATAAGACATAGAATCTGCGTCTCCGTAATCATTCAGGTGCGACTTACTACCCTATAGATGCCGGTGGACTGTTTAGTGAGGAGCGCCTTGTCCAACCTTAGTTTGCTTCCTGAAAACTTAATCATTATTTGATATAATGGAGAGTCAATATGAACTAATATCATTCATTGATTATTGACCTTCAACAAGAGACCGGTACCACAGTATCTTCTAGACCCGAAGTAACATTAAGTTTAAATTATATATTCACTTAATATTTCGAAACTTTTCCCAGACAAATCGTAATAGGAGAAGCCTTCAGCTCCGTAATTAATATATAATATAATTCCTATTTTTTTCTTAACTCTCCTAAAACAACACATAAAACACGTTGAATTAAAAAATACTTAAACCGATATCAGCTATTTGCATTCAAGATTAAATTATTGTATAAATTGCACAGCATTGAACATGCAGTAGATACATCAGATACTCCACCATGCCAGGAAAGGTAAGCTTATTGACATTTAATAATTAACTTCAGTTTAAAAATCCTCTGTATGTTATCATTGTCTCCCTATACGAGTCTAGCGTGAGATGTTTCTAACCCACTAATAATTAATTATTACTGTGAACCAGTGGCGTGCACACCATAGATGCAAATCAGCACTGCATACCCTACCCATATAACAACTAAACCTATATTGTTTAATTCTTACTTACATACTTCTAATCATACATTACGAAATACAAATGTTTACAGATATTTAAAATGACATTTGATTCACGATTTGTAAAAGTGCCATCTATCGATGCAAAAACGAAACATATTTGATCGGCCGCTGCTAACTGCTAGCGCCGCTATGCAGCCGGAGCGGCGCTAGGCACAACCACTCGGTGCTTATTTTCTATACAAAAATACTCAAGGACGATCTACAAATCTCGTGTTGTATGGGAAAATGTTTGCATGTGTGAGTGAAAAAACCTATGCGTGTGTTGTATTCGAGAAGCACTGCATCCTTTTTATCGTTTAAAATGTCGTAGAAAGTCCGTTAATTGTCAAATGAAACGAGACTCTGATTGGTCGGTAAACTGTTCATAAATTTTTTTCGCCATTTTATTATGATTTAATATTTGTCATTTGAATAAGTTTCAAGTAGCTGATTAGTAAATAGTGAATTAATTAATTCACGAATTATGGAAAATAGTAACTGCTGATGTTTAACGAAATTAATTACGAGTACATTTTCAAATGTCATTTGAGTTTTGAATTTGTCGTTGTAGTTTGTTGTTATTTGATGATACAATAAAAATAATTACAAAGGGGAGGTGTGTGACCAGTTAAAAGTGCAATAAAAGAAAGGTAATGTTATTCGTTTTAATAAAAGGTATTATGATAGTTTTAATTATCTAGCAGGGTGGATACACACAAATAAGTTATTTTGTTTTCCTTGTTTGTTGTTTTCAAATAATAATAATGATAAGAATGTTGGGATCTCCACTGGATATTCCGATTTAAATAACTTTTATAAAGCGGTGATGAACAAATCATAATCGTTTTAAGATACTTTCGTGTCTCAGAGGTGGTTGAGAGATTCATAAAATATATAGATGTTCGTTTTGATCGGACTGCTGTCACTTTATGCGCGAATATTTTTAATGTTTGAATAAAACTAATATTTTCGGATTACTTCGCGGATTTATTATGTTTAAAAACTCCCAACGTTTCAGTGACTTTGCAGCAACCGTGATCACGGCAGACATCTCGTCTGCCCGTTAAATAATAAATTACGCGTAGTGATTCGAAAATATTAGTTTCATTTAAATGAATAATTGCGAAAGATCTCAGTATTATAAATGGTTTAGAGGAGGAAATTATGTTAATTGTTTTTTTTTCCTTCAAACATATTCTTCTTACCCTATCCCAAATCTCTGTGCACGCCACTGCTGTGAACTATTAGTACATTGTCAATATATAAAATTTTATATTCATATTTGATATTCATTTATAAAACGCTACGTTTTCATCAAAACACATAAACTTTAAGTAAAGTAGTATTTTTTTTTGTTCTTGCAGCATTTTTAAAGTATAAAACTTCGTATTTTTATTTTCTGTATATAAACATACCACTTTGTTTGAAATTTTAATCAATTTCTTTGATTAAAATTTCCTTTGGCTAATGTGAATATTTTCACTATATAATATTAATATAATTTTCCAACTAAGTTTTATTTTCACAAATTTGTAAAATAATGTTGGCTTTATTTAAATAAAATACATTACACTCTGTTATATTTCAGACAACTGTAGTCCTGATGATGTTGTTGTTAGCGATCGTCTGTGTCAACACACTGAACTTACCTCAAGAAGCTTCCAACGCACGAAACCAGGTCATATCAGACGGAGACGTGACGATCGTGGCATCCAATAAAAATACTAACAACGGTGAAATACAAGAAAATTATGATATAATATATTATAAATGAAGAAATGTGAACAACATTGTAGAGGACAACGAAACAATCAACGTATTAAAAAATCTTCTCTTCATTTAACTATTAAAAAGATATAAAATGTAATGTCTGTTTGTAATTTATTTACCTATTTAAAATATATATTAATTTATAGACACAAATATTAAATTATTTTAAATATTCATAATAAATTAATGTAATTTTTGTATATTTAATATTTGTGTTGGCTGACTAATCACAAAATTTCGAGTGACCTGCATCGTTTAGACTTTTTTTTAAAAGTTATCAATAAGTCACAACGTTTACACTTTTTCTACAGTTAACAGTACCTAGTGTACATACTCTGTAGAGAATTTCTAAAACTTTCCGATAGTTGGCTAGTTGTGCTTGTTAAAAATTTTGCTTTTCATTACGTTTGAGAATATTTAACAACATATTGGTTCATTCTTTTATGAATATTCTATATCAAAAAAGATAAAAACCTTGTGACAGAAATTACTTTCACATTATAAGACCAATAGGTGATGACAATAATGTTTAAATGTAGTTCGACTCTGTGTGTGTCTTATGAGAACTCGTTGGTATCGACTCGACCGACTGAGGAGTAATGCACGCAAATAGAGAATCACCGGGAGGAGACTCTGTTGGAAAAACGCCAACTGAGCTGTTGCAATCTTATTGAATTAAAACTTTTCATTGTGGCCTGTGGTGAGGAAATTCTTTTTAGGAAAAATATGTGCACTAAGACCAACACATCTACGAGGGCTCATGGCGGGATGTTAGTGAACTTGTTGAATTAATTATAAATGCTGCAATATTGATTACCGGTGACAAGAGCTTTACGTTCTCAAATAACGCTTAGATTAATACTTTATATCTATTAAAAACTAATAAACCCACTAAGACTCTTCTTAATATTATGGCAATGCTTCGAAAACCTTACATATAACCCATAACCTTTTTTATCAAATTTAAAACTTTCGTGAGTCCTTTTTCATAGAAGCTCCCCAATCACATCAATATGGAAATGTTTTAAAGCCACCTAGAGAGACATTCCAAGGAATGTATGGTATGTATGATAAAAAAAAAAGATATTTTAGGTCAAGTGTAGTTTAAACTAATAAACTCACCTGTAACAGACATACATTCAATATAAAATACAATACAATAATAAAATAATGACTCATTTGCTATGAGTGAAGTTTAACTCATTAAGGTATCTGTTAGGTATATTATACCTACAGATAGTGTTCTTCGCAAAACATGTAATAATACTACAACAGTTTTTACGGAAGACTCCCAAGCAAGATTACTGTAAGTCTGTCGTTTTATTTGAAGCCCAGCAAATACTTCTGATCATGTCGCGTGGTTCCCGTAATATTATTCGTAGTGATAAATGTACGATGCTGGTTGATTTCCCCCGAGAACGGAACGTCAGTCAGCTCGCTCAGAGAGTCTTTACAACGGCCTGTTTGATATTAAATTACAGATTTAAAGAAAGAACATCAAATTGGAAAAGGTCTTATAAGGGGTTATTTCTCATATAAAATAATAGATGCCCCAGCAACGCAAGAACCCAAGTGGTGATAGAGTAGGTTCTCTATTTATAGGAAGGCTTCATTTGACCTAGACTTAACGTAGTCTGGTTTATTTTCAACTTTCTTGTAATTACTATATTATTCTTTGAAAGTTCCTCGTTACAACCAGCAGTCGGGCAAAGAGAATAATCAATACATTAGATTATTTTTATTATAGATAATAGGGTAAAAAAATATCCAAATTTAAAAGCTACTTTATATTATTTTATTTTCAATATCATCAGTTCCGCATTGATAAGATTTTACCTAAAATATTGTGTGAGTATAATTGCACCGTGGGTAGCGTGTGTCACCTGTGCACTCCCACGGAACTTTATCCATCAATAGAATGAATTAGTTGATGACTTTAACATTCGACTAGTTTGTACATTAGGATTCTTCTCTAAATAACACTGTACGTAGTAACGTGTGTCGTATAGTAACCAACAAAAACATTATATCAATATTATGGATGAGGTATATAATGATGAAGCGACCGGATTCCTTCGCTGAACAATCCGCGGACATTAATAAATAAAATGATATCGGATCTCGATAACGCACATTTTATTTAAATCCAAAGTAACGAAGTGCGAAATTGGTATCCAATAAATGAAGCAGCATTTAAATAAATGCAAATGATGATTGTGACTGAAAGCCGATAACTGGCGCGGGATCCGCTCGCTGGGAATTGTGGATCGAATTTGTATCGGGAAGTCATTACGGTGGTGTAACGACTGCTCCGGGACCAGCGACCACGCGTTACTGTCCTCATAGAGGATCTGGATCTAAAACATACTGCAACTGACGGCAGCTAGGGTGAATGACCTGGTTGAATTTAGTTAAGGCATTCATTATTTCAAAAGTCACTGACTGTTAATAGGAAAGACTACTAAACATTACATGATCAATCAAAAGCCGCCAACTAATTTCGTTGAGAGAAAGAAAGGAATAGAAGTGAGAATATAATTACAAATTATTGTACGTGTGTGTATACATATGTATATAAAAGAACAGTAAAATATTTTTATTTTTAGTACAAATATTTTCATTTAAAAACACAAACCTACTACTACACAACTAAATGACAAATTCTTCCGACACTTATATGTAACGATAAACGCGTGATTATTCTGTTTATTAAGGATTTTAAACAAAAAGTTATGTCTCCAAATGTCATTATGTATATAAATTTCAACATACAACAGAAAACCCGCCGAATACAATTGAGGGTGACCGTACCCATCCGCTTGAATAATGTTTTGTTTTGTTTCAATACTGCAGATCTCGATGACTACGTTCTACCAAATTCTTTTCCAATATTCATATCCGATATTCTTTACTATATTTCCATTGTTGGCGTTCTGACTGAGAGATGAAATCTTTACATCGCCCTCGATATGATCTGGTTTATTGGATTTGATAAAGAAGGAGCCGGCGAAGAAAGGACACACTTGATGAAGACCAGCACAAAGATTGGAACAGTTATTGACTGAAACGACACAAATATAATGAAAAGAAATTATATTTTATTTAATAACTACAATCAATACTATCTTTAAAACACCTTCCTTAAGATGTCGGTATTGTAACACAATCCATTTATTTAAGATTATAAACAATCAGGTTTCTGTTATATTCTACCACGTTATTAATGTTCAGTTGTTCACGGACCCACATCTAATGAAGTCGATTTAGATTGAGTTTCAATTCAGTTTGAGGGAGAACAATACTCCCTACCAATATAACGTACGAGGAAGGCTCTTTATATGTTTGTTATTAAATTAAAAATAACAATCACATGAAATGAAAACTAACTTAATAGACGATACGGACAGACAAACAGTTTACAAACAGTAATGAACTATTATTTGAGTCACAGGGATGTTTAACGACAGTCAGGTTGACTAGAATGTCTATGAAGAGCAGTCAGTTAGTTTTTAAATTGGATTTTAAATATATAAATGACATAATTTCATTCCTACATGTTAGCTTTAAACCCATTTTGAATGTAAATGTAATTATTTTCTTTATCTTTACCTGTAAGTTCGTATCATCGCTGTTATATAAGAACAACATCACTAATTTTTAATTCAATATCAATTTGTATGTTCCGATTTTAGAATAAATTAAATTTTTATGTTGGAGATATATTAAAATGATTTTATGTTTTATAAAATTAATTAAAACGACTGTATTCAAACATACAAACACACGTAGTAATTTAATTATATTTGTTGTATTATAAACACTAATAACGTATTTTTCTGTTAACTTAATTCTCTTTATTAAAAAAACTCTTTAAAATGTTCTGAACACTCGCTAAATGATAACATAACATATTGTGTTTGCGTTCGCTGACAGAGTAACTTAAACTCTTTGCACCTTTAAATATGTTTAAGTTAAACAAAGTTATGTGAAGAAATAAATACGATGTCTCGTTGCATAAATACGGTTTAAAATGTTTGTGATGGAGCTGAAGTAAAAACAAAAAAAACTATAGAAATGAGAAGAATAATAATAAAATAGAATAAATATATAAGTCACAATAATATAATGTATGATGTACATATTATATAATAACTGAAACCTCAACGATTCCGATGGAGTATTAAGTTCCATCCTTGTAATGTAGACACCAAATTGTTACTTAGAGGGAAATTCAATTTGTTTCAGCGCAGCACTTAAGTACTTTGAATTATGGGTTTACGACTTATTTATTTCTCTTTTACGATCTTCAGACGCGAGGCTCTGAAGACGACATACATCCATTTTATAATTATTTTGTGTTTCAGAGAATTATGATACCATCAAAGAGGTTAGTTTAAGGGTCAGAACGATTCCGTCATTTTTTGTGTAACAAATGTTAATCTAAGAAGTATGACTTCTTATAATAAATACATTTAAAATATTTAAATGTAGTTATTTTGTCTTTTTCAAATAACTACAAGAACTACATGTTTAATTCAATTAAAATTCTAAAAAGTATTTGAAGTATTGAAGTATATACTAACATATGTGTTTGTATTATTTCTTATACAAAATATATTTTACTTTTTGACTTCAATTTGTCTGCTCATGTAGCCAAACGCAATGTTATTTAATTAAAGCAGAACTTAATTCTCTCCTATGCAACCCTCACTAGGTGCCTACTGCAATGCGATCCAGCCACAATATAAACTGTTCGTAAAGTCCGAGCTTGAATAATGTTCAAAATTTAGCTAAACATGCGAAGTGTACTGTGTACTGTATAATCGTCAAGAGATAAATCCTAAGCTTGATATCCTTCATATTGTAAATTATATATTATATATTATATTATACAACAGAGTGTTAACTGTTTAGATAACTAGTTTAAATAACTATATAATTTACTTGATTATTTAAGAAGATCGAAAAGCAACTCTACTCTCGGTAAAGGCTGGTTTAGCATTGTCCTCCAGATGTCTCCGGCATTGAACGTCGTTCGCTATGTCAACCACAAGGATCCCAATACTCTGGTTGATCTTAAGGGAAATCTCCTGGAATATAGGAAGCGTCACTGGCAATGTCATCTGCATAGCACCGCATGTTCCTGGTTCGCAGCATGTTGTTGATATAAAGAATGAATAGTGTTGATGATAGCACTGAGCCTTGAGGTACACCAGCGTTAATGAGCAAGGGTTCTGAGCATGATCCGTATAACAACAACCTGTATGCTCAGCTCATGAAGGAAGCTGGCTATCCAATTGCATAATTCCTCGAGAAATCCATACGATGGTAGCTTCGATAAAAGTGTGCGGTTTCATATCCTATCAAAGGCCAGGGCAATATTAAAGCTGAGCGTAATAAACTCCCCTTTGCTCTCAATGGATTTATCCTATTAATAGACACGATTATCCTAGAAGTACCCGGGCGCTTCGACCGTTGCAAAAACCATACTGACGCTCACTTATATTCTGGTTACCTTCTAGATGACCCACGAGTTGCATATTGATGAAAGCAAGAACGTAATCGCATGGGCATCGCAGCCTTCTTGGGGATAGGGCAGATATTGGCCACTCTTCATGAAGACGGAACTTCTACTTGTAGCAAAGGAGAGCGGGAAATCATGTAAAAAACCTTTTTAAGGATATTTGTTGCGGGACTTTTCTTATATTTAAGTATAAATGAAAGTTAGTGATTCTATTAAAGTTATTAAACTTGATGTAGAAGACTTTGTACAACTCATGTGATACCGGAGTGGAAAGAAAGCTATTCATAACTAACTTTTTTTACGTATTTTCAAGCAGCGTGTCTAAATCGATACGCTTTGTCTATTACTGCTCGTTTGGTTCATATTAAAAGTCGATTATTTTTTTTAATACTACAATATTTTGAGGCAAAAAAAGAAAAAAAATGTAAACATTAAATGTATTTAAATGTAATGTGTTTGTTACTCGAGTGTAAAGTTGCAAAAACATATTCCTGTAAATTTATATTACAAGAACTCCCAAACCATATCATCGTTACAAATAATAAATACGATCAAAAATTATTGTTTATTTTTGTATATCTTTATCAGAGAACCGATAGTAAACTGAACTATAACAAAAAGAATTTCAATTGCAATTTAATATTACAATATCTAGGTCTCTTGAATTAGAAGCTGGCCACGATGTCTCGTTATTTTGTTTTATAAATAGTGAACGTGTATTACAAAGTCTGATAATAATCTATGAGAGACGAATGTACCACCATGGGACATCGCCAAACAATTTGGGTTGTCTAGAACTTTCAAATAACTGGAAAATAGTTCTGAATACAGTATATGTATACATTACCTAAGAAGATTCCTAAGTCGATCAAAAACAATTATTTGACTTACGAATCTAATAAAAAGCATTCACAGATGGTGGTTAAACGTTACTTTATTATAAAACAGCTATTCTTTAAAAGGTTTATCGGTCCAGACCAACTCATCGTTTGTAAATAGATCCACTTACGTTATTTCATATTAGGGTGTGACCAATAAAGTTATAACAAAAATATCTATAAAGCTCGATATTATTACTCTATGCTCCATATGAAAACTTAATTGCCACAGGAACATATTTCACGTAGACAACGTAAATTTTTAAAATCATGAAAAAAAAGCTGGAACTCGAACTAGCGAAGACTCCGAACGATAACGAGACATTCGCGTGTCTCACCTGCTAACTCCCAGCTAATAAACTCATAGAAATGTGAAATATATTTTATATGTAATGGTAATAGTCGCGGCTTGTATACAGAAAACTAAATATTATGATAGGCAAAAAAGTATCAATAGCCTTAAAGAATATCCGAAGACTCAAATCGTGCGCTAATTATATTTTGTAAGAAATCCCACAAGCTCTTTATATTTATGAGCGGCGTTATAAATCTTTTTTGCTTGTGTCTGTGATCATTGCTCACATATTGAAAAGCTTTTTCACCAAACTGATATTTAGATTCCCAAAACAATAATTTTGCGAATAGCCGTAAGAGAAAGAATTGTCACAAAGTTAGTGATGTGAACACATCACTTAAACTTTGATAAATCTCGTTTATTGCTGACTCATTTGATGACGAATAGTTACTCGCTATCGATCAAAACAATATGTTCTTTAATTTGAGAATATTGGCGATTTTGAATTTGTCAAGTGTTAATTTAAAACAAAAGAAAAAATATCTGATTTAATGAGTGTGTGTATGTATTATTTAACATCAAGACTTTCTACTCTCTTATAAATGATTTGCTCTTCTGTTGTTGCATAGCCACTATTCAGCGTACCGATGTTCTCAGAAACGAACATTTGAAAGTGAATCTAGAATACATTTTCTAGAGTGAACCTCCATAATATTTTTTTTATATTTTTTCTTTTGTCCCTCCTAGGAAAAAGTTCTTGACATGCAAACAACGCAGTGATTATATAAGGTATCTTATTCCCCTTTGAATAAAACGAAATAATAAAATTACAATTATATGTTTTTTTGACGGCAAATGTCTTTTAACGATATTCATTTCCATCCGCCAATGATAACAAAGTGTAATTTAAAGAAATGAAAACTTCTATCAAACTTAATTTGTACATTTTAAAAAATATTTATTTTTACGAGCGATAGAAAACAACGAGGCTTAACGCGGTCGAAATGTAGCAGTCGGACTGTTCCTGGAATACCTACACCAATACAAGCCGACGGCCAAATGACGCTAATGAAAGGTCGTGTGGGATCGTGTTTATTAGGTGAATAAGGGTGAGGTATCCAGGGCTCCTTCTGGGCGTTTCGTGTTCTGGCAGCTTGGGATACCATCGTTGTTGATAATATGGGCATTTGGTTGGCGCGGACGAGGATTGTTGGCGCGACAATCAGATAGATCCTTGTGAAACTCACTCCCTCTAGCAACCCGCGAAATGACTGTGTTATTTATTTAGCATAGCCAAGGTTCGCCCAATCTACACCCAGGAAGTCTGAACTACTGGCCGGCAAAAAAATCCCTGGAGTAGAAGTTGGTTAGCAGTAGAAGTCGACTTTGTAACAATTGCTAAAATTAATTTATAAGTATCAGTTATATCGACACATAAAAAAAATCATCAAAATATACAAACAGATTGATCCAAAAACAACTTTTTAAATACAATTATTTCTAAATGATTAACAAGTGCACATGTTCTTGTACCAGTGATTGTGTTACCTATATATTTAATATCAGGAGAACGTGCTTCCATTTGTACTACCTCCCTATAAACCCTGGTTATCTACTAGAATATCTTTATTTTCTAAGGATTTGTCTCGTTTTAAATTATTTCTAATGAAATGAATTATTGAAATACGAATATTTGTGAACATTTCAGCCTATCACGATAAAGTTAAAAGTAACTGGATTACTTTTCTTTTATATTTATCTTTGGTTTTAAAATTTTATATGTCATTTGATATCAATATTTTCCGTCATTTTATTTAGTTACAATATAATATACAATAAAACAAGTATGTCAAGATAAGATAAATAATAATTGGTCCGTAATGTTATTCTTAATGAAGCCAAATGTTTTATAATTCGATAAGAGTGTGTAGGTGTCACACCGTCGGTAACAGTTACATACTAAATTTACTGAGAAGACAACATTTATTGAATTTACCTAAAACGTCTTAAAAATGATTTTCGATCTCCATCACGGACCAGAGATTCTTTTTATAAAAATCTGGTTGACACTGCGTTTATGAAGGGAATAAATAAGCGTGATCGTCTATCATAGTCCATTTGCCAGGAGTTGGATCGCGTAGAAATTATCGGTTCTCAGTCACAACCATCATTTACATTTATTTAAATATTGATTTATTTTGAGGCTCCCGATTCGCTTCTCATAACGTCAGACTTTCAAATAATATCAAAAATGTTCACGACCTGGCCTTTCCTACAGAATATATAATTTAACTACTCTGTATCTTTTTATTTCTGAGCATCGATGCATATGGTTTTAAATACCTTAAATAGAAATATGTTGACTTTATGACTTTATGAACCTTGCGAATGAAACTAAATTTTAGGAACGAACGAAAATTGCGCATTTAGACACAACCATCAACGACGTCTGCCCTCACATCTGCCCGCGTTCGGGTCGCTCACTCGAGAACGCCTCCCTTCCCGCACCGTTCACGCGCACTGCGTGCCAACGCAGAGAAAGGAGACATAGTTGTGCTAGTACGCGGTCGCCTTTTTTTTTAGTTTCGACTTGTCTTTAGCTGTTTGCTCTTTTGGCTTTTACACCATCACCGTGATGGTTGGGTGGCCCTATGGGACCGAACCATTTAATTCGGACCCGACGGGGGATGCACTTGTCCCAAGGTTGCCTCTAAGGTGCTGGACCTCGTCTTGGGACGTCGTTGAAGGGGAGGATGGCATCGGATGATGGGATTCTATGACGACCCCGACTCATCTTCGCCGGCGAAAGCGGTGTGTGTGTGTGTATATATAGTTTCGGTGTGTCTTGGGGACTTTGGTATCTGTACTGTCGGTCATATGTTTATTGTCAGTGTCTATTAGGAGTGTCTGGGATGCCTAATCTATACTGCTAATTGCCATTGGCTTGAAACTCTCCCAATGCACTCAACACGTCCGCGTGTGGTATATTGCCAGCATGCGGGCCTAAGGATTGCCATCGGAGGCACTGAGCTTGGCGGTGAATGTCTGCACCTCCACGGCGTCTATGAGACTCGTGAAGTCACAGACAAGCTGCAAGTTGGCTGGTGGGCCGATTGCCCATGGTTGCGCGGGTGCTTGAGAAGCCTGTGTGGCTTTAGGGGCCTGGGGTGCCTGAGGGGCTGTCGGGTCGTTTGTAACGCTAGGCCTTTGCTAGGCGTTAGTTGCAGGGAGCGCAGCTGGGATGGTAGCTGGCTCCCGGGCTTTATTGGGGTGCCGCCCAACTCTCGCTCAGTGTGAACATCTATGAATGGCCATATAATTGGCAATGGTGGCATTGCCCCGGGGCACCGTGATTACTCGGAGGCTCTATCCATAAGTCTGATAGACGGCAAACGGATGCTAAGTTAAAAAAATTCTTACCTTCCGGGGTGAGGGACAGGTGCACTAACACCATGTCTATCGGTCTCTTATTTGGTCTGTGCATACGATGCACTTCCAATACTGGTAGATTTTAAAACTGAAGGTCCGCGGGAAAACCCTTGATGGCGACTATTAGCCTGCGCTCTTCCGAGAACGCGTAGGTGTGGTATTTAATTTTATTTTTCCGTAAAATCGCGGACAAGGCATAGTGATTGGCTGGAGTGGCCGTAGAGACCTTGATCCCTACTGCCGAGTTCCAGGTTGACATAAAATTTATGTTTTTATCGTTTAATAAGCAGAAAATATCGTTCCAGCTTTTGTTTGCTCTAATATAGAGCAGAGGGGGGGAAGTCGATTTGATTTCTTTATACGCTGTGAAAGGTTGGGTTTTCCCCACAGCTGTGCGACCAGGTGCGGGTGCAGATGCGGAGACAGATGTGCCCACAGGTGTGCCAGCAAGAGCGCGCGCAGCTCAGCTGGCAGCTGTGGGTGACGTCACTATCTTTTTATTTGGCGGCGGCGGCGCCACCAGCGACTTTCCGGCCTTCCTCGTTTCCGATTTGGATACAACGGTCCCGAACCCGTCGTTATCCTCGTCGGCGTCCGAGGTCAGCGACGATGTTTCTGACGACTATTCGTACTCTGAGCATTCCATATCGGATGGAATGCTGGGCTGTGAGCAGCCCGGTGAAGCCGGGTTGTCCGTATCGTACGTGGCCGCTCTTAAAAGCTGGCATTGGGCATTATACGCTATGTAAAAATCTGGGGCGTTTTCCGCGAGGAAATCTAACAGAGCTTCAGAACGAGTGCCAATACTGTCGCCCATGATGGACGACGGTATGGAGGTGTCCTCCCTGCCTTGACAGGGAGGTGTGTGAAAATGTGAGAAAGCACTAAACTTAAGTCCCTACAGGAGTGTACCTACTACCCTATCGACTGTGAAATACGTGGTGGCAACACAACGGCCACTAGGCGACGGTGACTACTTCCCTCTTCGGAAGTCTGCTGATCAACTTTGGACGATATGATCTTGTAACCTCTTCTTTGCACTTTTATCACTTTTTTTCAAAATAGACATCGGATTACTAGACCACACAACTGCACCGTTCGGCGTTCGGACTCGCCTCCCTGCTTGGTCGCCGAATACTGATAATCACACAGAACAGATATTTCGTGATAATTACATACTAATATTTTCGTCAGTTGTTATAAAGATTGATTATAGGTATCTAATATCTCTACATAGTTTTTGTGTTTACTTGGAATCGACTTCAAAATTATAAAATAATTATTTAATATTATTTTCTACTTAACTAAATGAAAATACGTATTACTTTGTACGAAGTAAATTTATTTTTTGCTTTTTAGTTCACTGCTTGAATTCGGTCTTCTTTTTTTGCTTAAAAATTATTTTATATGTTCTTAAAACAATTTTGAATTCTAAAAACAGCGATCATTTAATAGGAAGATACTTCAAAGCAAATTGCCTTTTCGCTAACAACTAAAATAAAGCAAGTCATGACCGGTTTGCTTTTTACTCCAGTCTTCGCTAAATTGCTCAAAGCCTTTAAAAACAAGTTACACGGCAAGCTTCTATAACTTGGCACTGTTCGCGTACCTATGAGGTATCTTTTGCACGCTACCGAATTGAATAAAAAAAGATTCTTACAATAACAGGAACGTGATTAAATTTAATGCTTTGAACAGCTTCTATAAAATACTAATATTAGTCCTTTTTATCACATCCAAATTTCATTTATTTTACCCACACTATAATGTCAATATAATTGTTTTATTTTTTGTCGTCAGATCAAACTACAGGTCGAACTCCAGACCTAATTAGGACAATTTAACAGATTACCGAGTCATTTATTACCTTGAGTAATAACCACACAACATTTCATAACTTTCATTTTTTGTCAAATCGATAATAAAAATTCTGTCAACAAATGTTGTATCTTGTAAATGTTTGGACATGACACTGAACATACAATGACCAGTTTTATATCAAAATAAGAGCTTTCCCTTATTATTATTTTTTTGTCTAAATGTATATAAATGTAAAGAAAATAAAGATTTCACGAACCTTTAGAGGACAAGTTTATTTCTGCTATACCAAAACCATGAATTGAGACTAAACTGATGTTAAATAAACAGATCGGCCGTGAAACCTTTTTTTTTCCGTCTCGTACTTAGTCTTCGTCACTATCAGTGGCGCGCACAGAGAATTGGGATAGGGTAAGCAGAATACGTTTGAAAAAAAAACAATTTTCAACATAATTTCCTCCTCTAAACCTTTGATAATAATGAGATCTTTCGCAAGTATTCATTTGTATGAAACTAATATTTTTGGATCACTACGCGTAATTTATTATTTAACGGGCAGACGAGATGTCTGCCGTGATCACGGTTGCTGCAAAGTCATCGAAACGTCGGAAGTATGTAGTTTTTAAAAATAATTAAATACGCGAAGTATTCGATCCAGAGGGTGTCCTACTAAGTATTTTTCCGATATTTAGCCTTGGGCATACGGGTACGCGACCCCGGATCCTCGAGCCACCACTTTCATACCTCTATCCTCAGTCCATGAAGGTGGTGTCCTGTACCTCCCCTCATTCCCCTTCCTAACCTCTTTCCCCCCTTCTCTCTCTTTTCCTTTCCTGGTTTTACCCGTAAAACGGGGTTTTGGAGGTCAGACGGCAGTCGCTCCGTTAAAACCACTCCCGCCACTCTTATGGTTGCAAAAGATTATGGACTGGGTACGGCTAGGGCGTCGCCGATAAACGACGCGCAGGCACATCGCCCTACACCTGCGATAAGTGGGCAAGGGCTACCGTGTCAAGTACGGGCACGGCTAAAGACGTTAGTACCCCAAAGGAAACTCCGCTTTGCAACGTGGAATATTGGCTCTCTAACCGGACGATGCAGAGAACTCGCAGATGTACTCATGAGACGTCGGGTCCAGTGCGCGTTCCTCCAGGAAACTCGCTGGAAGGGCAATAAGTCTCGGAACATCGGACAGGGTTACCGGCTGATATACACTGGGTCGCCTTCAGGTAAAGCTGGTGTAGCGGTAGTGCTATCTGAAGAGCTTCGGAATGGTCTTCTTGAAGTTGATCGTCGCTGCGACCGCCTGATGCGGGTGCGGGTACTGATCGAGGGAGTGATTACTAACTTGATCAGTGCTTATACTCCTCAGGCTGGATGTAGCGGGTCCGAAAAAGAGTCATTCTGGGAGCAATTTGAAGAGGTTCTACGTGCTATACCAGCTGCTGAAGTAATCATAGTTGGGGGGGACTTAAATGGCCACGTAGGTAGGGCTGCGGAAACGTTTCATCGTGTACACGGTGGTTTTGGTTATGGTCGCCGCAATGCAGAGGGAGAAAATATTCTCAGAACCTGTATTGCGTCTGACTTAGCCGTCGTTAACACGTTCTTCCAAAAGACTCCACAGCACCTTATCACGTATAAGAGCGGGTCCCACTCAACCCAAATTGATTATCTGCTGACCAGACGGTGTCATATGGGCAAGGTTACTAACTGTAAAGTCATTCCTGGTGAAAGCCTGACGGCCCAACATCGACTTCTTGTCATGGACTATGTCGTTACCCCGAAAAAGAAAGTGGCCGAGAAACGTAAGCCTCGTATCAGGTGGTGGTTGCTGAATGGAACGATGCAGACCAGCTTTCGGGCAGAGGTTGAGAGTCAAAATCTGTCGACTAATACCGAAACTGCTCAGGAAGTTTGGGATCGAGCCCAGTCAGCAATTATCACAGCAGGTAAACGAGTTCTAGGCCTTTCTAAGGGAGGACGGGTCATTGACAAGGAGACATGGTGGTGGAATGACGAAGTGCAGGAGGTGATTCGTGAAAAGAAGACTGCCTTTAAGAAGTGGCAGCAATCAAACTCTCCTGAAGACAGACTAGAGTACATAGCAGCAAAACGTGCCAGTAAAAGGGCTGTTGCCAGAGCCCGCAGTGATAGGTTATCACCATTATATGATACACTTGAAACTGCGGAGGGGCAGAAGCTCATTTACAAATTGGCACGAGCTCGGGATAAGGCGACGCAAGATATCGCAAAATGTCTCAGCGTCAGAGATTCCCAAGGCACGTTGCTGTGTAATCATGCCTCTGTGAAGGAGAGATGGAGATGCTACTTCAAGGAGTTGCTAAATACTCAGCACCCGTGCAGTCTTCCAACCGAAATACCTCCTAATCTTGGACTTATTGCCCCGATAACACCTGACGAAACTCGGAATTGTCTTCGACGCATGAAGAATCGGAAAGCGGTGGGACCTGACGATATTCCGATCGAGGCGTGGAAATCATTGGGCTCTCTTGGTGTGCTCATACTGACGGACCTTTTTAACCGCGTCTTGAAAACTGGGACTATGCCACATCAGTGGCGTTATAGTTACATTACCCCTATATACAAAGGCAGGGGCAGTGTTCAAGATTGTGGTAGTTATAGGGGCGTTAAGATCATGAGTCACACCATGAAGCTCTTTGAGCGTATGATCGACCTCAGGCTCCGCCGAGAGTGTACTGTCTCGGAATGTCAATATGGATTTCAGCCAGGATCGGGCACCTTGGACGCCATCTTTGCCATCAGAACTCTGATGGAGGCATACAGGGAAAAAAGGAGAGCTCTGCATGTCGCATTCCTAGATCTGCAGAAGGCCTTTGACTGCGTGCCTCGTCAATGTATCTGGTGGGCATTGCGATTCAAAGGGATCCCTGAGGCCTATATTGATATCATCAGAGACATGTACCGCGATTCCGTTTCAATGGTTAGGACTGCTGTTGGCGATACAAAACCCTTTCCGATCTCAGTAGGGGTTCACCAAGGCTCGGCTCTTAGCCCCTTCTTGTTCAATATAGTGCTGGACACTGTCTCGGCTAACATCCAGGACCAGCCTCCATGGCTGATGATGTATGCCGATGACATAGCGCTCATTGATGAGAGCAGGTTGACGCTAGAGCGAAGAGTGAACCTCTGGAAGGGTACGCTTGAGAACGGTGGTCTTAAACTAAATGTGACGAAGACCGAGTACATGGCTTGCGGAAGCCCGGACTCTTGCACTATCCATATAGGTCCTGAACCAGCCGTTAAGTCGGAAAAGTTCAGGTACCTTGGATCTATTCTACATGAGTCCGGAGGCATCGATCACGATGTCCAAGCCCGTATCAGCGCTGCTTGGGCGAAATGGCGTGAGGTCACAGGTGTGGTCTGCGATCGCAGAATACCTACCAAGCTCAAGGGAATAATATACAAGAGCATAATCCGACCGGTTCTCTTATATGGAAGCGAATGTTGGCCAACTCGGTCCAGGCACACTCAAGAGCTTCACGTCACGGAGATGAAGATGCTGAGGTGGATGTGTGGCGTAACGCGGGCTGACCGTATACGTAACACATTTATCCGAGGTAGTCTTGGAGTCCGTGACGTAGCGGATAAGCTTCAAGAGAGTCGCCTGAGATGGTATGGCCACGTTGCACGCCGGCCTGAGAATTACGTCGGAAAAATTTGCCTTGATATGTCGGTCCCTGGAGCAAGACCCCCAGGACGCCCAAGAAAGCGATGGCTGGACACCGTGAAGCAGGATATGAGAGCCAATGGACTTACCACCGCGGATGCTAAAGACCGTGCAAAGTGGAGGAGTTTGAGCAGGAAGGCAGACCCTGGCTAATGCTGGGATAATTGCCAGGAAGAAGAAGAATTAAATACGCGAAGTAATTCGAAAATATTAGTTTTATTCAAACATTAAAAATATTCGCGCATAAAGTTGCAGCAGTCCGATCAAAACAAACATCTATATATTTTATGAATCTCTCAACTACCTCTGAGACACGAAAGTATCTTAAAAAAATTATGATTTGTTCATCACCGCTTTATAATAGTTATTTAAATCGGAATATCCAGTAGAGATCCCAACATTCTTATTATTATTATTATTTGAAAACAACAAACAAGGAAAACAAAATAACTTATTTGTGTGTACCCACCCTGCTAGATAATTAAAACTATCATAATACCTTTTATTAAAACGAATAACAATACCTTTCTTTTATTGCACTCTCAATTGGTCACACACCTCCCTTATGTAATTATTTTAATTGTATCATCAAATAACAACAAACTACAACGACAAATTCAAAACTCAAATGACAATTGAAAATGTACTCCTAATTAATTTCGATAAACACACATCGCCAGTTATTATTTTCCATAATTCGTGAATAAATTAATTCACTATTTACTAATTAGCTACTTGAAACTTATTCAAATGACAAATATTAAATCATAATAAAATGGCGAAAAAAATATATGAACAGTTTACCGACCAATCAGAGTCTCGTTTCATTTGACAATAACGGACTTTCGACGACATTTTAAACGATAAAAATGATGCAGTGCTTCTCGAATACAACACACGCATAGGTTTTTCCACTCACACATCTAAACATTTTGTCATAAAACACGAGATTTGTAGATCGTCCTTGAGATTCTTTGTATAGAAAATAAGCACCGAGTGTTTGTGCCTAGCGCCGCTCTGGCTGCATAGCGGCGCTAGCAGTTAGCAGCGGCCGATCGAAAATGTTTCGTTTTTACATTGATAGATGGCACTTTTAACAAAACGTGAATCAAATGTCATTTTAAATATCTGTAAGCATTTGTATTGTGATATATGATTAAAAGTATGTTAAGAAGAATTAAACAATATAGGTTTAGTTGTTATATGGGTAGGGTATGCAGTGCATAGCACCTATGGTGTGCACGATACTAGTGAATATGACCACATATCTCAATATCGCATTCAACTCAAGTAGCTACGTATTTGCCTTTGCAGGAATGCTTATTAGTAAATTTTTTTTGTTCCTGATACTCCTCCTTATCTTAATAAAAGACTCGTTTTCTTGGGTGCCACTCATGAACACTCTTTACATTCGTAGAATAGCCTTAACTTAAAAACTCTGTCCATTTTTCTTCCTATTACGCACATTTCTTTTCATTGAAAGCTGCTGAACTCTGCTACTACTTGTTCTTACAGGTGAGAGCATGAAGATGCCAGAATTATTCAAGATTAAGATAGAGGAGTATTATTTCAGTCAAATCACTTCCTAAACTATCTGTCTCATTGTAGCATACCTTATAGTTCGTCCAATTTTATATTAATTAAATACATCTCCAGACAGCACTGTACTATTTCTTTTTCTACGTTTTCTATCACTAATGCTGTCTTTCAAATATTGTGCTCCTCTTTACGTAACCTGCCGGGAATGCAACTGAGATCGTCCAGGTTTGTTTTTCATTTCATCAACAATTATTACATTTATTAATAAGCCAGTCTCAGAATCTGATTAATTAATTTTGACATCCATCTCTCCAATAAGTTATTAATTAATATTTAAACAACAGCATTGGTTTCGTTAATGTATTTTGATCCGAATTTTAATTTGATGCTCTCATTATGCTTATTATTTACAGGTGATACGTGTCTCATACATTAAATGATCAGATATTTCATATGTATACATTTTAATTATAAATTTAAACTTAAAAGACTGCATACGTTCAAACCGATTTGATATTACAATTTTCCAATTATAAATATTACTGGCATAAAATGTCACCAATATCTTTACAAATAAGACTTCCTCACAATCAAGTCAAAATCAAAAAGATCGAAAAAGACAAATTAAAATCGAAATATGTTTTTTTTTATCTTAATGCCATATAAATAATTTTAATCATTTGAGAAGAATTTGTTATTTGAAATAAACATTTTCCAGATACGTCGTCGATCAAGACATACATTATTTCACAAGAACACATGTTCGTATAAATGAGTCCATATACCTGGATGAACACAGAACAACCGAACATAAGAATGGGCTATAGAGCTAAAAGGAGATAAAAGTCAGTTGGCAGCTCACTAATTAAATAAAAATTTCCAATAAAAATGGACAAACAAACTTATGAACATCCTCACCACCGAGCTGCTAGCTGACTTATTTCACAACAGGCAATTACCAAAGTTGATATAAACATCATCGTTAAAACTGAACAAACAATATAATATTTAAAATATTTTTTAATGAAATCATCAAACAATAAGCGTCTTTTGTGGCTGAATCTAAATTGTTATTATATTTTCTATAATCTATTGCAAGGGTTTGTGTTATGCTTTCAAATAATGTTATCCTAATGTATGACCTGGCTTTAAACATAATACATATTAAGTATGTGTTAAATGAAGAAGACGCTACAGAATAATACCTCGTCGTTTCTTATAAAAACTTTATAATACGCTAAGCTAACAAACTGTATGACGGCTGATGACACTATTGACAGAGCTTCTAATATTTATTACGTTTATAATTTAAATATTCTTATACACGGATGAAAGCCATATTTTAAACGAACAAATAATTTAAATATAATAAAATGATTGTATTCTTAGTGCAGCGCTTCCGACCGATACTGGCCTTTACAATATTATTTGGAATATTATTTACCTACGTCATGATTAGATCAAAGATTGAGAAAGATAAATATGAGTTTCCTAAGCACCTTCATAAATATAGAGCCCGTCATAAAATAAAGAAAGGAACTGGTCCCATCGATGCCGAACAACTTAAATTTAAATTGGAACAGTCAAATTTAAGACCAAACATTACTAATTTAAATAAATATAAAACTTCAGCGAAAAACTCGCCAATCTTCCTCATCCAGGTACACAAAGATATCAACAGGCTCCAATATCTCATTATGTCTCTGTCACAGGTAACTGGAATAGCCTCTAGCATGCTCATATTCTCTCACAGCTTTTATAGTGATTCAATTAACCAACTTATTCTAAGTATCGATTTCTGTCAAGTTGTACAAATATTCTATCCTCATTCCCTTCAACTCAATCCTTCTAAATTCCCTGGCGTGGACCCCGACGACTGCCCCTTGAAGGAAAAGAGACGAAACCCAAACTGCCAGGTACGGAATGCAGAACTAACCGAACACAAGCAGCACTGGTGGTGGAAAGCTAACTTCGTGTTCGAACACATGGCTTGGTTGCATCTATATAAAGCACCCATCATTTTCCTAGAAGAGCACAGTTACGTCGCTCCGAGCTTACTACTCATATATCAATATGCAGTAAAGGCGTTTAGCTACTACCCTCACACTGAAGTCCTTTCCTTCGGAAGACCGTTGACGAGAAATGTTGAAATGGATCTGTTGACTATAGAGCCTTGGCGACCGCCGTTCGACGTAGGCTTGGCTTTTAATAAGACAACGTGGAGGAAGATGGTCTCCTTCTCAGCTCAGTACTGTATGTACGATGACAGCAGCTGGAGTTATTCTTTGTTGAACTTATTCCGAATGTTCCCCAAGAGCCACGTGAGCATGATAGGATGTGTGACGCCTAGAGTGTTAAGCACTCGACACTTTAATAACATAGAAGAAAGTTTTAAAAGATATACCAAAATGTTTTCTACTTTGGACGTCTACCCTAAAAAAGTCAAAACTGTGTTTCTTTTCGGTACTGACGGAATTGTTGAAAACTTATACAAGGAACCACCTTCCGGTAACGGCGGCTGGAGTGATCTGCGAGATCAAGTATTATGCTTGGACCCGCTCGTGAGTACGACAACTGTGGAACCACGTTACTATGACAACTAAAAGACTACAAAATGTGTCTAAAATGAGAAAATATTTGAATTATTAAAAAATACCTTTAGGTCTTTTTTTAATAAATTTTCTGAGAAATCTTTACATGTCCTTAAGTTTCTGGGTACCTACTATTTGAATAATTATTGTTATTTATAGTTTCTCATTAATGATTTAACTTTATAAAGAAAACTTTAGTTGTCTGGTGCTTACTAATAACAATTTTGTTAGTTCAATGTAATAAATTTGGATATGCCTAGTCTAAACTTCCTCGAGTCAACCTAAGGACTGTAATTAAATCCTTTTACAAACATTTTAAACGAATCGAATCCTATGAAAATGTCATGAGAATACAAACGTATTAATATGAATCGCGGCTCACAGAAGCGACGATATGTATTTAAGAAAATTATCATTTTATCAGAAACGAAAAAACGTTTGAATAGGTTTACAGTAAGTCGATGCCCGTTTATATACAAATCGTTAAACATGTTTGTTGTAGCTCCCCCTTCAGAAGGTTCTCAATATATAATAATGAAGAAAGTACCGTCGGCAAAACGCTCTATAAACGGAACACAAAGCGAAACATACCGACTAATACTGACGTTGATGATGTATTCGTATAATATATATGTTCATATGTATTTATTTAGGTAGACATATGTATTTGTATTTATATAAAATATTTTAGCTTAGAAAATAATAACTGCACTAACTAAGTATGATAATTATGGTTTGATATGAAATGATTTACGAAACAGACTTTATTTATAATGAGAAATACAGTCTGCAATGAGGAAAAGTCTAGAAAATCATTAATACAAATTAGACAAGACAACCAACAACAGTTATATATTATACAAGAGACCAACAACCCAAGGCGGACAGGTGTTATTTATTTTCTGAGTCACGAGGATGTGCAAGATTTCCATGATCCTGTAATGGCTTAACTAGAAAATTGATTTTACAGAATGTCAAAAATAATGGTGAAGGGATAAAATTATTATACAAACGAAATAACTGGTACGGGAGTATTTGAGATGCAGCAATCAATATATATGGTAAGAGTCAGGAAAACGAAACGAAAAGTTACGTAAGATGATCAAAATTTTCAGATTAAAAAATATTCATTCTTTATGTTCACTTAACATTTACAAACTATTTGATTAGGCTAAGTTCCAAATGTCAAGGACAAAACGCTACGTCTCGCACGAAGAACGGCCTTTATGAAGACAGTTTGTTTAAGGTATAGAGAAGCATAAAGATTATTTTAACCAAGAAATTACAATAAAAAAGTTGCCTTTTCCGAAATAGAAGCTTCATTAAAAGGGTGCAAGTTTAGTTTGGACAAAAAACGGTCGTGTTTTCAGACATAAGAGTAAAACTTTACAAGCCCAAGGAAGAGCTCATCAATAAAGTTAAAGAAAAGTGTTCCTCCTAAGTGTAATAGTACATTTTTGACATTTAAACGTCTCCTTATTAACACAAGCGCTTTATCAAATAGGCATTATAAATTGTTCTATTAATATAATGCAGCTATTACTTATTCTTAACTAAACCATACACCTTTTTACCCAGTACCCTATGTCCTACGACTTCGCCTACTTATATTCTTTACTTATTTGTAAAACCTACTCCCACTTTTGTATGTTTCTTTTAACACTAGATAATGCGTTTAAACTCAATTTTTTCCTCGTACTTCTTTTTTGTATTTTGACAAAGTTAATTTTTCCTATGAGTGTATTCTTGTGTTTTAATGAACAAAGTTATAATATACATATATCTTAATTAAGTCCTTAATTAATGGTAATAAACAATTTCCCGTATATGTAGCGTAAATTTATGTGGTGTTTTTTTAGTTGTCGACGAGGCACCTCTGAGTATTTTTTGATAATTGCAACCTTCGCCTGAATGTTATTACTTTTTCAATGGCATTCCTTTTTTATAAATATTGAATTTTTGCATTTTCTATTCTACTTTTAAAGGTTTTCTTATTAGTTTTAAATGCATATCAATCGATACATTTCACTGTCCTGCTTCTTAAATAGACCCACACATAACCGTAAAGAGGGACTATAGAGCCTTCCTTGTTCCAAAATAGAAAAATAGCAAAACGGTTCCACTTATTTGAGCTTATTAATCTCACTTCCTATTTTTGGCCGGAGCCGAAAGGAAACTCATAATGAGGAAGACAGTTTAGGTCGAGAGCATGTTCGACTAGTATGGGTCTATGAAAGAGGGTATTTAAATCTCCCCAGACAGCTATCAGTGAAAATTTTCGAAGCAGTTCTGGTTTTTACGTATTTAAAGTTCCAATCGCCTGAATTTTTCACTGCACTTCATATTTCAGAACGAGACCGTCTCTAATTCCTATAAGCAAATTTTTCCTTATTTCAGTTCGCTAGACAGGCTGAGACCGCAGTGAATGCGTTTGTGAAAACAACAACAACATCCACCTCTAAGATGTTTAAGAATTCTCAGCGATGCGTTTGTTTTAATAGAAACCATGCTACTAATGAGAATGAGTAATTCTAAATGTCATTACCTATATCAATATTCGTAAACAAAAATATATTAGGTTATAAACAAAATAATATAAACGTACAAGTTCTTAAACAATAAATACGTCCTAAAATAAAAACTTGACAAAAAAATAGATCCATTGATTAAATAGTAGTAAATTGACCGCTCTCATGTAAAAAGTTCAAACAATAGAATGTATATCACACAAACTTAAATGATTGATAAGGTTTAAACTTAAACTGTACAATATTTGATTGAGATTTATATTAGATGCAACGTATATGAAAATATAATTTATCTTATATTTTCTAGGTATGTTGTTTTGTTTTCTATGAAATAATAAAACTAGCTATTTATTATATTTAATGAATCTTTGTCAGCCGGCAGTAATACTAATCAATGGCAACACCAATGTCGTTCAGAAAACAATTTTGTGTGATATATTGATATAATTTTACTTTCTGGTTTTAAGTTTTTTATATCTTTTCTTATCTTTAAATAATATGGTATTTTTTTAATGTATTGATTATAAGAAAATCACTAAGAGTGTTTAAAACAGTTTATACATTATGTATTGAACTGATATCTGTCAGCTGTACGAAGGAAGGGCTATCAAACTGTCAAATGGTGAATAGCAAAGAAGAGCGGTAGTGTGAATAATTTTAACAAATATGTGTTTTTATTTCCAATTTCATACACATAGGTAATCGCCGCGCCTATATTTAGATATAAGATAGTATAGAAAAGGTCCGGGTTGTCGTAACAGCACTATGGGCTCCAGAGATAGGGACACAAAGTCCTTTCATGACAAGTTGAAAGTGTTCTTCAAGAAGGGAGCATCGGGTGCGTAGCGTTCCGTATGTAGATATAAGAGTTCGCAGAGAGCCGGTGGGATGGAGGTGGGTAATCATTTGTTCTTATCTGTGCGTAGCGCCCGTCGCCGCACAGAACGAGCTGTTGGTGACGGCGGAGCTGCGCCGGGAGCTGAGCCCTGAGACCCCACTCGGCCGCCGCTTGCGGGCCATCAAGGAGGTCGGCGACCGAGTCCTACACATCAGAGTGCAAGAAGTAAGTCTACCTCCATTTGTAGTCTTACCCTCATATCTCTTTATCACACTTATGCAATATATCATCTATTTTCACCATTGTAGGCTATCACAGACATCCTAGATCATCTCTCATGCAGTCTAGGATCTGTAGATAACTAATTGTTTAAAATTACTTGTTCTGATGGAAATAAGAATGTAGTTTTTGGATTCACTAAATAAAACAAGTGGTCTGTATCCTAAAAATTAACTTGTTAGTTAATAAGACATGTACATTTGTTTCCAAAGGTGTCAGTTACATTAAATAACTGTCACACATAGTGTCTAATGTTTGTCATAGCCGAGGTGTTCATGAATATGCAAATTGAAGTCAACTTGAGTATAATAAATTTAAATGGCAGAATGGAGAAGCTTAAACTAGGAAGCCTAGAACATGTCATATAGTATAAGAGATACACTTTACTATGTCAATATAAAAAATGTGGATTTATTTTTGCAATGAAACATTTTGTTTTGTAACTCACTCACTCACTTCATGACATGTTTATTTCAAGAAGCTCGGCAAACTATTTACATTTATAAACATATGATATAAATAAAAAAATCATTGCAAAACATCTGCTCTCTGATGCTATTTCCCAACAGCCAACTCAAATCGTGAACTTGCTTGTTAACAACTGTTATGTACGTAATATTCAGAATGATCAGCGTTTATTTGAGATGCTGCAGCTGCTGCATCTGAATAAAACTAATCTACTAATGTCATGAAATTAAACTTTATGTATGACCATCCGTTACTCTTTCATGTAAAAGTCACTCAAATGATTTTCATGAGGCTTACACTAACATAGCTAACATGGCAGAATCAAGGTGACTCATTATTTATCCCAGAATTCCGAGTAGTTCCCATTGGATCATACCAGAACAGTTGTCTTCTGTATGAAGTCACATAACACAGATTATACATATTGCTGTCAGTTGGTTACCATGATATGAAGTGTTTTATTTTTACTACTTAATTGATTTCTCTCTGATCTAAATTCTGACAAAAACTAATTCAAAATTATTGTGAAATAAAATCAATATTAATATTAGATATAAAACAGATTCTCTTATATATTGTAGGGTGGAATCGAGAAAATATGGAGTTGCACTCGTGACCTCCTCGAGGACTCCAATATGGAAGCTCGTCACACAGTTCTTGCACTGTTGAAGAACATAGCAGAGGGACAGACGGACATGCTGGTCATGAGAACTGTGCTGTTTAGGTTCCTGAGAGAGACACACACCAGCCACCCAGCTGATGATTATGTGCTGCGATTCAAACTACTTTACTCACTCACCAACACGGGCAAGGACATTAAATGTTTTGAAGAAGAGGTTTGTCTGTTGAATCTTTCTTTTCGTTCTGATGACTGTTCTCATTGCCCTATGATAATGCTACATTGTCCTTGTTTGAACTCTGTTATATTCATTCGTCGCCATTTCTAGATCGGTCCTTTCATATTGGAGTGGTTGCCTCGGATCCAGAATCCGTCACACATCATAGACTTTGTGAACCTCGTCATTAATGTGGTCAAGTTCAATGCCGTTTACTTGGATGAGGAAATTGTACATGGAATAGTCAAGTATGTTTAGCGTAGAAATTGTGTGACACTTAGATTATTTTTCTTGAAGCATTGCAAGATTTTTCTTACGAGAAACGTATTTTCAGTAACGCGTGTCACCTGTGCGTGTACTCGTCGGAGGGCGGTGTGGTCCAGAGCTGCCTCACTCTGCTGCAGGCCGTCGTCTCGTACTCGTTGCTGCCTCGCGCCGCGTTGCCGACCTTCGTGGCCGCACTCTGCCGCACCGTCAACATCGAACATTACTGCCAGAATAGCTGGAAGGTATGACGCGAGGAGTGAGGACGAGACCAGACAAGACAAGGTTACACTGGAACTGATGACACGTGTACTGTCCATAGCTAATGCGGAACGTGGTGGGCGCGGACATGGGACACGCGGCGCTGCAGGAGATGGTGGAACTGGTGCGTGGGGCGGGGGGCGGTGAGGGGTGCGGGGAGGACGCGGCCGGCCTGGCGCGAGGAGCTGTGTTCTATATAAACATGGCGCTGTGGGGGCCGCGGCGCGTGCACACCCTGCATGTATCGTTCCTAGCGGTGCTGCCCGCCTTCCTGAAGGCTCTGGCCGGCCGTCACTCGGTGGTCACGTATGAGGTGGTGATGGCGCTCCAGAGCCTGGTCACCCGCGTGCACGAACAATTGCACGCCGTCGCCTGGGACCTCGTTCTGGACATCGTAAGGGCTGTACTGCAGCAGGACAGTATGTATCACTGACGCCTCTTTATCTTTGGACAATGGTGACAATGTATATAACATACGGGTAAATGCCGTTTTCAGAGAGTCTGGACCCTCCCAACGAACTGATCCACACGCGCGTCCACGCTCTGATAACATCCATAGAGTCGTTACACGAGGCGGGTCAGTTCCAAGGGGACGTGGAGGCGCTCCTGGACCTCATCGACCTCTGCGGACACGACCGCCCGGTACGTGGACGGCATCAGGTCATGAGAGCTCTGGGTCAGTATGTGATGACATGACGTTTCAGGAGTCGTCTGTGATGCGTCTGATCTCCGAACGCTGCCTGTATATGGGCGGGTCCGCGGCGGGCTCCGCGCTGCAGCTGGCCGAGCGCTACGTCCGCCTGGAGCCTCGCCCCGCGGTCAGGCTGCACGCCCTCGCCTCGCTAGTGGCTTACATCAAGAGACACCGGTCATTCAATAATTCATGTCAATTGATTCCAAATTAAAAATGACCGGTATAACAGCGAGCCTTGCCTGTGTGCTATGTAGATGTACCCACGGCGAAGAGTTGTCGGAGCGTGTGGGCGGGTCGATAGCGGCGACCTGCGCCCTGGACGCCGACGTGTCCATCAGGGCCGCCATCGCCAAGGCCATACCGGAACTGGCCAGGCTGTGCTCGCCGGATGCCTGCATCGACCTCATCGACCAGCTGGAGAAGGTCTCATACTGCCATAATGAAAACACTTGAATACATATACATATTATGTTACTCTTTGACAAATTTTTAACACAGGGATTTTGTAAAGGAATTCATGTACTTCCTAAACTTTGTTTGTCAGATCTTGAACCGTCCCTTCGACATGTACGTGACTGAGGTGTCGATCCCCGGAGACGCCGACACTTCCGACCTGCAGGCGGCCGCCGCGGCCCTGCTGGAACTCCTCCACGACAAGCTGTTGCGAGCCCCGGCCGCGCCCGCCGCCCGCGCCTTCCTCGTACTGCTGGACCACCTCGACCACCACTACCGCCGCCCAGCGCTGCTCCACCACCACCCTGACATACGACTGAAGGTCAGTCTTGTGAATAACGTGAAGTCGAGCTCGAGTTATGATGGTACCAACCTCATCGATCGCGTCCTCAGATCTTCGACATGCTGTTCGCTCTGCGCGCCAACGAGTTCAACTGCGTGGGCTTCTGCTACGACGCCGCAGGGTGTGCGGTGTCAGGGGCGGGGGCGCTCCGTCTCCGCGCGCGCTGTTCTCCTCTGCTGCTAGTGGAGCCCCCCGCACCCCGCGCCGCACCCCCGCCCGGTCCCCGGGAGCTGCCCCCCGGCGCCGTCCTGCTGCCGGCCGGTCGATTAGCGCGCGCCCTGCCCGCCGCGCTGGCTCGCGAACCTGAGTGGCCGGTGTTGGCTCACGTACTGCGCGCTCTGCCACCACTGCTGCACGCGCGCGCCCTCGCCCTGGGCCGGCGAGCTCAGGACCTGGATCTGCTGGCGGCGACCCTTTGCTCGATGGTGTCCGACCGCAGCCTGTCAGGTGCCGGCGGGGGCCGGCCGCTCGTGTCGGACTTCCACGCGGCGGCGCTGCCGTCGCTGGCGGCGCTCGCCTCCTATCACGCCTACCTGGAGCCGCAGACACAGCAGCGTATCGTTAAGTGTCTGCTCAAATACGGGATGGGTAAGTGTTCCTTCAGCACTCCGCTCGGTGAGGTCGTATCATCATTAACTCCCTCGTGCGTCCTCAGTGCTCCGAGCGCCGCAGCCCTACATCAACGCTCTCACCATGTTCACCCTGGAGACCCGGGACACGATGGTCAAACTGCTCCCGGAGGTGCTGCTGGACCTGTCCAAGATATCCGACACCAAGGCCATCGCTAGCCCCATGCTGGAGTTTCTTTCCAGTGAGTCCACCTCTCCTCCGCCTCTCGTCTCTCTCTCTCGCCTCTCTGCCTCACTAACGCTCTCGGCCTCCGCCCCCAGCCCTGACCCGGCTGCCCCGCGTGTACGCTTCGTTCGTGGAGGACCAGTGTATGACGGTGTTCGCCATCCTCCTGCCGTACACGAACCCGTCTCGCTACAACCACTACGTAGTGTCTCTGGCTCACCACGTGATCGCCGCCTGGTTCCTCAAGTGTCGCCTCTCCTACAGACGGAACTTCGTCAGCTTCATCATTAACGTAAGAATTGGGAGGCTCGACGACACTTTGTTATAATGAGATGTAAATCTCACGAAGCCGCGAACCGTTCCAGGGCCTTCACAACTACATCATAGTGCCGTTCGAGGAACAGTACGCGCACAGAGCACAGAGGAACGAGGACTCCTCCAACAGACAGAGGAGCTCCAGCCTGGTGAGACACGCGATCACTAAACACTTTATATATTATACGGCTCATATACGACTGGACACCGGCTGTACTGCCAACAGTAATTAAAGACATCTCAGGGTTGATAGAATTGTATTAAATTAAAAAAAAAACGTTATTCTTTATGAACCATTCCCTAGGGACATGATCCTCTGTGGTTCTTCAGAATTATATCAGGGAGCACAGCACTGACACCTACCAGTCATATAATTATCTTAATTGTGTTATATCAAAATTCCAATGTTGGGCCGACGGTGATAGATTGTAAGGAGGAGGAATCATTAGTAACTCTTGCCTGAGGCCGACGTTTTAGTTATCCAAGTACCTTTGACCTGTAACCTTCACGTGATGTTCAGGGCTCCCGCGCAGTGTCTCACGCCCCTCTGTCGGGTCGGGGCAGCTCAGCGCGGGACTCGGCCGCCCTGGCCGCCTTCCACGTGGAGCTGACCGAGACCTGCATCGACCTCCTAGCACGGTACACCTTCACACCGTGTAGCGTCAAGCCGCAGAGGTATGTACACGACTGGTCCTCGGATATCGATAGCCGCGCCTGGCACACGACGAGATAACACACGCATGTATTCAGGAGCGACACGGCCGAGTTCCTGTTCAGCGGTGGGCAGTCCACCACGTGGCTGGTGGGACACAAGCTGGTCACCATCACCACCTCCGGCTGTCTACAGAACTCTATCAAGCAGGGATTGTGCGAGAGGTGACAAACACGCCCAGTACGCGCAGGTTTCACGAAAGTCTTCGAACGCGACATGAGCTAAGAGGTGTTCGTGTTCCAGGTGCGCCACACTGTGTCGCCGACACGCGGAGAGTGCCAGCAGCGCCCTGCCCGGGGACACGCCGCAGGTCTTTGATACGAACAGAGGGATTCCTCCACTCATTCTCATGGATGCATACTAATAAGGACAATAGTCTGCCGTGCTCTCGCAACTCCCAAGACCAAAATTTATTAATTATTCACATATACTAAAGTTTGTTCCTGGCCGGCTTTGATATTTCTCAAGCCCACATAAATTAAATACATCCGCAGACATTTTAGTTAATATGAAGGAAATAGTAACGTATATACTTTGTATGCAGGATAACTCCGACCAGTCCGGGGCCCTCCAGCCGCCGCCGTCTGACATCAAACGGTAAGTCAGCGCGCCTCGTCTCTGACACTCGTCCTAAATAAATAATATACTGTTTAGCTTCCTCGAATAGACATCTAATAAAATAAACTGTTTGAGAAATAATTTGAGAGAAATGTCGCTTCCGCTTACGACGAAAAGGAACAAACTCACCGAACAGTGAGCACTTGATATAGTACCGGCCGCGGCGGTCACACTGACGGTTAGTGAACCAGCAGCCGAGACCTTCGGCGGGCGACACGTCCTTGAACTGCGACAAAATAAAACCTATACTAGCAGAAACATGCGGAACCTATAAATATAATAGGAGTCCAAAAAGTCGCTTGCTATATAACATTAAATTAGTTGGGTCACTAACTGTCAGTGTGGGTTCTAACATGTCCTTGTGTCTCTGGTCGTTACACTCAACTGACTGTAACCGCTGCATGTGGCTTGTGACCCGCCGGCCGTGTGTGTGTGTGTGTGCGCGTGTGTGTGTGCAGCTACAGCAAGTGCTCGCTGCAGCACAGCCGCTCGACGGACACGTCCTGCTCCTCTCTGTCCGTCTCCGAGCTGCAGCCGCCCTCCAGCGGACACACCACCAGGTCGGACCCTGCGCCTCCGCCCGCCTCCCGCCTTAACGATCACACCATTACAAAATACAGACGAAATCCCCCACGCTCCTATTGATTGCATGCAGAACCGTGTCAATAACTGGCTGCGGCCCTAACACCTGCCTCATGACCGCGAACTCTTTCCATGACACAGAGACCTGGTTTCATCTTCACTCAAAAAAATAAGAATCCTCGATCTTGCGAACAGAGAACGTTCTTATTAACTTAACTTTGGACCCTCTGAGTAACTTTAACGAAATGCAAGACTATACTCTCGTACAGAACCTACACACACCTGCACCTAACCTGACACATCCATCCCTTAGTGACAAAAATCCTAAATATTTACTTTCGTCCCGTGTTAAGCTTCCGTCCCCTTTTTAATTCTCTCGTTACTCGATGCGGCTTTGGCTGTTTGTGTTCTGGCTTCCTAGCTGACCTGCTGCTATATTATACGATTTATTTTATAAACCTCTCAGTTTTTCTGTTGGAATAATTTATCGCTGTATGTGGAGGTCACTGCTCGATTGTTTCACCTCGCCTGATGTTTATTGGCCGGCTGTCCGTTAGTCGCTTTGTTCGTCGCCCTCGTTCCATACGCACCGGTCCTCAACTCACACGAACGTTACAGGCAAAACTCGGCTGAGAACAAAACCGCGGATCCTCTCCTGGACGCCCTCAATCAATTCACGCAACGTTTCGAGAAAGTGTCCAAAGAAGTCGTGAGTGTCTTCCGTTTGTAACGTTTGCTGGATGTCGCTGTGAGCCGGGAGCACTGATGCCTCTCTTCACAGGAGTGCGAGGAGGGCGGCTGGTCCCGAGTGGGAGAGCTGACAGCGGGCGGCACCTGCCCGTGCTGGTGCGCGCGGTGGGCGGAGCTGCACGTCCGCTCACCCACCGGAGATGTCTCCTGGCTGCTGAGGATGCAGAATCATGTGAGGAGAACGCGCATACATTAATATATTACATCATATATACTTATATAGTGACAGTCACCAACAATATGTTACAAAATTATAAAAACTGGAGTAATGTTCAGGAACACACGAACAGGAAGGGACTGACCACAGGCGTCACCCTGGAATATCGCTTCAAATAAATAACTTCCGCGACTATGACGGATAGGGTGCAGGGTGTAGCATTGTGAAGCGACTCACTCGTCACGTGGTCGTCGTTTGATCATTAAAAATAAATGTCCCATTGAACAACGATAATTTAATCATTTTTTTTTAAAACGAATATGGTGACGTGATATTCCTTTGATAATTATACCAAGATTTACTTTTCAATAGATTAATTATGATACCTCTCGGCTCTCCCAACTTAAAATTTGATTTCAGATGTTTATACGACGATCCTTTTCAATCGACACTGGAATCAATAACTATTTGAGACTTCTAAGTAAAATCAAGTAGGGAGGATACTCAAATATCGGGAACGATCTGCAGACACCCCTATAACTTGTATTTGTAAGATCAGTGTGTCCCTCAGATCAGCTCGTCGCAGCTTCAGGAGTGGCCGCTGCAGGACGTGCTGGCCCTCCTGGCGCCGCCGGGAGCTTCGGTCCTGTGTCAGCCGGCCGGCCCCGCCCCCGCCCCCGCCCCGCCGCCGGCCCCCACTGAAAATTCCACTCGTCCGTCTCGATCCTCTTTACAACGTTCTCACGCACAGGACCTGCACAAATCAAGGTAACAGCTCCCTCGCCACGCCACCTATGGAGACTGATCTCTTTAGAGTAACGATCCTCGATGTCAGTCATTTTCTACCTCGAGTGACGTCCGAGCATGTTCCAGTTCTGATTCGGTGGTGGGTGACCGCCGCAGCCAGTCGGGGGGCGCGGCGGGCGGTGCTCGCCTCAGCACGCAGCCCATCAACATCCCGGGCTCCCCTCAGAGACAGAGCTCGTCCAGCACCACGGACGACGAGGAGATGCTGCTCACCCGGCCGGAGGTTCGCCGTTACGACCATAATATAAAAATACAGACATACACACGTGACACTCCTCGAGTCCGGGCCGTCGCTGTTGTCTCCATAGAGCTCCTCACTATTTTCATCGTCTCTTAGATGTCGGAGTCCCACGGCCCGCGGACTCGGGCTGAAGGTCATCAAAATAATTAATTCCTACCTTATTGTGTGATGTACGGACTTCAACACACATTCCAAATGAACAATCCATGTGTGAATGGTTTGTTTATTCAGCTTAAAAATCAGTTTTTTTAACTTATTGACACTTGAATGTAATTTTTTTCTTGTGGTCAATGGTATCAGAAAACGAGGATGGGTCTTAGAATCAATTTTCTACTGATTTCGAAATTCACAAGCTTCCTAGAATAAAAGGGTAAAAGTATTCTGTTTTTGTAATTTCTTTTTGCTAACATCCCGGCCTGCCCCCAGGGTAAATCTCGTCATCACGTGCGTCGCTCCAACTCGTCCCCGGAGATGTCATCTCTGAAGGGTCTGTCGCGGGAGCACGAGCACGACTTCACCGACCCCGACGAACACATCCTGCTGCCCATGTGTGAACCGGCGTATGACCTCACCCACCACCACATACAACCAGACGCGGCCCACTCCTCACGTTTACTAAATTAATTGTCTGACACACAGGAACCCGGTGTCTCTACACGCGCCGAAGAAGGCTCCCAAGAAAACGGACACTCGCGTGTCATGTGAGGCCATACCGGAGGAGATGAGCGGCACCTCGCCGCAGCCTCACCCTCACCCTCAGCACCCTCAACACCCTCAGCACCCACAGCAGACGCAACACCCGCACCCTCACCCTCACCTCGTCACATACAACTCGGACCCGGGTCAGTGTTGCAATGGTTGTATAAAAAATACTTCATGAAATTGATGAGTCGAAACAAACCTCCTGAACGCGTTCTCCACCAACCCCAACAAAATGTGACGCTGGCGCTCGCAGTTACACTGTGATATTAGTAAAGAGCCTCTCGAACCAACGGCCAAGCAACCGACGGGCCGTGCGGGAGGCCCTGGAGACAAGATAACATGTTACATCTGAAGCACCCGGGAAGGAGAAGGAGCAACTTTACAGTATTGAATGTGACCTGAGCTTGTAAAATTGCAGGAGCGGGCGAGGAGCCGCGACCCTCCGCGCACCAGCTGCAGAAGGTGAGGGACGGACTCGAGCGACTGAACCACCGCACACTGACGGCCGGTGGCTTTGGTCACACACAAACAAGGATTCTGTGGATCCTGCTTCACTCATGTTTAGAATCTGCCTTTACATCACCTGTCCGTGGTGGCCAACGAAAAATCTCAACAATAGTTAAAAAATAGTTCCCCATTTTAATCTCAACCTTATGACCTCTATAAACTCTGTGTGAGAGTCGCTGTTTGTTCGCTACTCCTCCACACATAAACTACTGATCGAAGTCCTGGCCTGTAGTGACCCGGAGTCCGCGCCGTCCCGCGTCTCCCGTCGTCCTAACACTCTCTACACGCGTATGTTTCTGAGCTTCATTCCGTACTTCACACAGACGGAGCTGCGTGCGAGAACTAGTCGGTACATAAATATGTCATAACCCATTAATCGTGTGTTTGTAAAACAATAAGCCGGCCGACGTCTGTCCCGGAACACGTGGGGTTTATCGACAGTCTCCGAGGGAGCGCGGCTCGTACTTCAGTCTCCCCTTTTCCTCCTCGTAAAGATCTTCCTTTCCCTTCTACTCCCCGAGCCATATGACCTCCACCTTGAGGCAATGGGATACTGCATAGCAATATATTTAATTATGTAGGTTAAATGAAAGTTACAAAGAAAGTTGAATGTGAGACGGGAAACACTTTGGCGATAATCGCCTGGGTTTCTTATGAAAAATGTCTTTATTTTTACACCGCGTCTAGTAGTAGCAGTCTCACGGCCCGCCCGCAATGCCAGATCTATGATAGATCGTTGGCGACCTTCCATATACCCGTTCACTCCTCTCTTGAAAAACCCCATATATTGAGAAAATCTCGGCACTTAGTTAGATCATAGCGCGGGAATTCGCAGGAAATAAGGTCCTTTAACAACGTATTGTTTGAGACCATTGGGGATTGGCCAGGGAGTGAGTAAGGACCCCGTCTGAATGTTGGTTTTATTTAGATGAATACTCGCCAAATACTTGATATCAAAATATAATTACACAAACATACAACATTTGCTATGTAGGAGAAACAATGTGGGAGGTGATACTGATGCTTCTAGGAGACCAGAAATCACTTGGATCAATTCAGCTTCCTCATGTTGACAGACGAGCAGCGACAGTCGCGTTACTCTCAGCTCCACCGAGGGTCGCGGAGTGGGAGCAGGGGTCGCGGGCGGCGGGGGGCTGGGGCCGGGGGCGGGGGTGGAGCACCGGGACGGGCGGGACGAGCTGCAACCCCTCGCCCGATCCAAGAGATCCAACACTATCAGCGTCATGAGCCCCACGAGGAGGAACCGGTACGTGACTGCATGTATATTGGGCCATCAACAGACAGAAGTATATTCAAGTTAAGAATCTGTTCTGTGTCATGAAGTCTGAAAGCCTGATGTTTCCGGTTCCCTGCAAACCCTCACTGTCTCATTCCAGTGAGTCTCCTCGCTCCGCGTCCAGCACACCCAGCTCTGCGGGCGGGTCCGGGGCGGGAGGAGGTGCGGGCGGAGTGTCTCCGTCGTTCGTGTTCCTGCAACTGTACCACAACATGAGCACGTTTCCGATCTCGCCTTGCGTGCCCGGTCTCTGCTCACATATACCTATGTTTAATGGTCATTGACTCGCCAGTCGTCGTCCGTATGTTTCAACGCGCGTTCTGTTTCGCCAGGGTCTCCTCCCCCGCCGCTGGTGTGTGGCGGCGCGCTTCACGCTCGACCGCTCAAAGTGTCGGACGCTCAGCATCAGAGGACCATCAAGAACCTGGACCTCGTGCCGCCGCTCGAGACCTACAAGGTTACTGTTCATGATTTAAATGTGCCGGTGACATACACCGACTGGGGCGGCGAGGATCGCGCTCTCCGTAAGAGGTTTTATAAAGGTTTTAATGTGTGTCGGTCCACCCTCAGGTGGGCGTGCTGTACGTGGGCCCCGGACAGCAGGACGACGAGGTGGCCATACTCAAGAACGAATACGGCAGCGTCAGGTGACTCACCGCCGACCTTCGACCGGTCATCTCTTATCCGCGGTGTTCCGAAGTGTAGATACATTATGCTTTTATGTATGCGCGTCAGGTACATGGAGTTCCTGCGTCAGCTGGGCACGCTGGTGCCTCTGGAGGGCGCCGAGGAGCCCAACCTGTTCCTGAACCTCGAGAAGGGCGGCAAGGACGGCCGGTACACGTACGTGTGGAGCGACGACATCATGCAAGTGTTGTTCCACGTGGCAACCGCCATGCCCAGCTCCGACAGGGACCCCACCTGCAACGAGAAGAGGAAGTACATCGGAAACGACTTCGTCAGCATCGTCTACAACGACTCGCAGCACAACTTCAACATACACACCATCAAGGTCGGACACGCGCCGCCCTCGCCCCCTCGCCCCCTCCACCCGCTCGAGGGTAGTTCTACAACTGTCTATAACATTCCAGGGTCAGTTCAACCTGTGCATCGTGGTGGTGGAGCCGCTCGCTCACGGCATGCATCGCGTCACCTTGAAGAGTAAGGACGAGAGACTCCGCAGCGAGTTCCTGGCACACGCCGAGCCCGCCTGCGTGTCCGACCACAACGTGGCGCTGCTAGCGAGACAACACGCCCTGCACGCCGCGGTACGGGGCCGGCCGATACGCCGAGACTCACCCGCCCGCCTCACTCACCTCTCTCACCTCACCGTCTCCGTTCTTTGATTGCAGCTGGCCTCTCAGATCTCCCAGTCCCTGAAGCCGGGCGGCGAGCCGTACGCGTCCAACTCCCTGGAGCGCCTGAGGGTCATCAAACGCCTGCGGGCCCGAGCGCTGGCCGCCCGCCTGGCTCGGCCCGCGCCGCCCTACGCCCCGCCCGACCCTGCGCCCCTCGCCATCGACGACTTCAACCACTACACGTGACTCCCGCGGGGCCGCGTCTCGCCCGCTGACCGACCCCGCCGCGACCCGCTCGCGGCTCGCCTCGTGACGTCCTGCACGGAGTCGACTCGCGCTCTCCGACGCCACCGTGCGGCGTCGTGGCGCGATTTAATTTTAAAGAAGCTAATATTTTTTATCGTATGATTGATTTAGGTAGAGTTTCAACATGAAATTTAATAAATGAAATGTAAAATTGTGTATCGGACGTCCTGCACGTGCGTGTCACTGCGGGACGCCGGCCCGGGGACGACTCCCGGTACAGCGACTGCCGACCGGTGCCGACGCTTGGTTCTACATTTCCGAACGCTGTGAGATGTGATAATAAAGTAGCCGTTACATTGTCGTAATAATGTCGGTGGCGGTCACCTCCCGGCCTGTTCCCGGCCTCCTCCCAGTCACCTCCAGCTCGTCGTCCGGGAGTGAATCCTGAGCGCATCGTTTCGTCGTCTGCGGTTCGTCAGAGGAGCGCGTCATGAATGTTCTCAGGGGAGGTCTCTGCGGCTTACCGTTCTGTGTTATCTGTGTTTATTGTCCGCCGTGGTCCCGGGCGTGTGTCCCGGCCGCCTCCGCCTCCCGCCTCGAGCCGACTCCGGGAGGCAGTTCTTGTTGGAATATTTAATGTAGCAATTTATTTCCTGACGAAAGATTTTGTAATCGAATAAATGATGGCTATTTTTCCATTTCTTTCATTTTATAATTTAATGTATTTTATATGGATATAAATATAGTCGTGTGGCCGGGGGGTTAAAGGCCCGCCTCTCACACGTGAGGGCGCAGGTTCGAAACCTGGCAAGTACCAATGTGATCTTTTCCGAGTCATATGTACTTTCTAAGAATATTTAGACATCACTGGCTGGAACAGACTACAGCAAACCTTGGGTTCTAAATAGCCCCAAAAAAGTGCTGGTGCTGAAGGCAAGGGGAAACCACTGCAACTATCTTCCCATGAGAGTCATCATGTATACGATCACTGATACGTGGTGACCACGACGAGTCTGCAAAGACTGATCACGACGAGGATGATGACATGGATATGAATGATTCGGGTCGATCACACGCCGACATTAATTGTGGTGTACGTTGCAAATTCTCTTATTTTAAACTAGCAAGGGCTATTGAAGTTATAAAAAGGAACAATTTCACTCACTTCCGAAGAAATATAAATTTTGCAAATACAGATATAAACACATTCAATTGAGCCGGAAGGAAGACGAGAGATAGCGGTTTTTATTACAACAACAATTCTTATACTAAATTCTAACGCCCTTCGGATGGCTTTGTGATATTTTTCAATCGTTAGCTGTAAAACTACTTGACCGAGGACTTTACTCGTTCCTACTATTGAGCAGTGGCGTGCACGCCATAGATGCAAATAAGCACTGCATACCCTACCCATATAACAACTAAACCTGTATTGTTTAATTCTTACTTACATACTTTTAATCATACATTACGGAATACGAATGTTTACATTTAAAATGACATTTGATTCACAATTTGGTAAAATTGTTAAGTGCTATAATCTATCAACGTAAAAACTAACATTTTCGACCGGCCGTTGCTAGCGGCTAACGCCGCCGCCCAGCCAAAGCGGCCGTAGGCACAACTACTCGGTGCATATATTCCATACAAAGAATCCCCAGGACGATCTACAAATCTCGTGTTGTATGCAGGAAACATTTGCATGTGTGTATGCAAAAACTATGCATTCCTGGCGCTGATTCCTTAACCCTACTCGTTTAAAACGTTATAGAAACTGAGTTGATTGTCAAATGAAAAGGGACAATTTAATTTGTCACTATACCGTTCAAATATTTTTTTCGTCATTTTGTTATTATTGTTTTTCTAAGTGCAAGAGAATATGTTTGGTGATGTTTGTTTAATTACGAGTACATTCAGAATGTTGTTGTTTATTGATTAAATTTAAATAATGAGAAAGTTAAGGTGTGTCTCCCGTTTAGATTTAACTATAATAAGGTAATGTTAGCCGTTTTAACCAAATGTATTATAATTAGTAAGCAGGTTGTGTACACACAAATAAGTTATTTTGTTTTCAAATAATAATAATATTTGGATCTCCACTGGATATTCCGAATTAAATAACTTTCATAAAGCGGTGATGAACAGCTCGTAATACTTTTAAGGTAGGTAGATTTATAAAATATATATATGTGTTGGTTCCGATCGGACTGCTGTAACTTTATGCGCTAATATTATTAAAATGTTAGAGGAGGAAATTGTGATGAAAATTGGTATTTTTTTTTCAAACATATTCTGCTTGCCCTACCCCAAATCTCTGTGCACGGCCCCAGCTATCGAGGAAACCGGTCTCTTAGGAACTCAAAATGCAGCGAATTAACTAACTCTTAAACGATGATATAAAGCCAAGTCAAATCAGTGCGGAAGGAGAGTCTTTCCTGGAACATTTATTCGCTCAATTTTAATTAATCGCCACTAGCAGTAACACAGGACAGGATCAACATTTTATTTATAACATTTTAAGGCGGTGTTGTATCAACAAAAATAATATTAGTAACGACTGCTCTAACCATAGAACCTTTTTGCTTATAATGTATCCCGAGCGAATAAATTTAAACAAATGACACAAATTTTGTCAAATGCTATTTGCTATCGTAAGAGCAAGATGAAACTGATTTTAAAGTTGTTGTGTGTAAGTATAATCAGCTGCGCTCCGTCCGAGGCTCAGGTGGAGCGTCTCCTTGGAGTGAGAGACGAGTACCTCGTGACAACCTGTCTGGGTAGCGGCGCGCGCTGTGACGGAGCCCTCCTGAGATCCGACTGGGTCGTGGTTCAAGACTCGTGTTTCAAAGCTCACAAGTTCACTCCCATGAAATACGTGGTTTTAGGCAAACACAACTGTTCTATGGGTTTGTGAATCAATCTATAATAAGGAAAACCTTTTTTGATTACTTTGTATATATTCATCAACATTATCTAAAAATGTAACATACGAGATTTGACAATATAGAAGCGGTAACTCCGTCGCTAAACGATGAGGGAGGAATGCTGACGCGCTCTGTGTTGAAGTCGATTCAGTACGAGGAGTTATCTTACATGGACCTCGTCTTGCTCAAGCTGGACCGACCCTACGAGCTTCAATTTTACAACCTGTCTCACGACTCCGAGACACTTAATAAGTTAGTATTTATTAAAACACATTACTTTAAAGCTGAGCACCGTTGGTCCTACGACTCCACACTCGTCAGTGTCAATTCTATTCTGATGAATAGGAGCCAAAGATATTGTTATACGAGTCAGTTGTCTCTGTCTAGATTCAAGAAAATTTTGGTTTATCTTAACATGTTGTGACATGGATAAGTTTTGTCAATAAGTCTTAACCCTTTAAGACCCATGTTTTGTTTAAACCCTTTAAATGTTTTTCTTGTTACTGTTTGTAACAAGAAAAACACTGAGTATTAGTCATGATGAGACATAGAAGTAAAAAAATACAAACATTACCTGCTCGTGTAAAAGAAACAGAATTCAAGGATTTTGAAGCAGTATTTAAACTAACATAATAGATTGTTTTGTCAAGATTATGACTGCAACAGAGTTATACGCATAATGTATATATTAGTAACATATGGAGTTACTTAAAACATTCACTCTTATACTTGCAACCAATACCATACCATACCATACATATTATACTAACAGTGTGCTATTCCCTCGACAGGTTTTCCAGGTGGTTTGAGGCTTATCTGTATATGTCTACTATAAATACCCCACCAAATAGTTATCTGGAGCCCATGTCTTACGAGACCACCATGTACCGCATGAAGCCGATTCCCTTCAAGGTGTTCCTCCTAACGGTGATTCTACCCATTGTGTCCTTTGCAGCATTCTTTATTTATGTTATATTCTACACGGGCAATACAGATGTATCTAAGATTTCTTATACAACACTAAATAACGAGAAGAAAGCACACCCCGTGTAATATAATATACATAAAGTTCCTGCTTTCAAAGTGTTGTAAGAATGTGGGACTTTAAGAAGAGTACAATTTCCTTTTAATTTATTAAAAGCTCCAACTGATATCAATTGTTTTATTAACATTTAACTAAACTATTGTCTAAACATGTTAACGCCTATGTATCCGCCTCTTTCTGTTCCTTATTAAGAAGCCTCTTCCACACTTTGACCTTTCCTCTCAGCTCCCTGAGCCGTTTCATTTCCTCCTTGAAGTCCTGGTGTTCATCTCTAAACAATCCGTATTCTCTCAGCTTCAACATCAACGCGTGTGTCTCCACGTGCCGGGGATAGTAATGTAAGATGTTCTCGTTGGTGTGAAGCGGTCGTTCGGAAAATATTTTTACGACTTTCATTGACTTTGCGTTGGTTGGTATCGCTACTTCACCGAAAATTCTATTAGACAAACGCTTCATCCTCTCGGCGTATTTGGTTTGATTGTTTATTAATTGTGAATATTTCACGAATTTAGTTGCCATCGTAATAGTCAGGTCCTAAAAAATAAACAACATAACCTTATCGGGAAAATTGTTTTTTTAAATATATTTAAAAATAATATAAATGTATGTAAACCAATTTACATCAACTTACCTTGTAAACAAAAAATGAATACTTTCGCCAATTAGTTAAATTATTTGATATCCATAATATTTTGATTCGACAAAAGATGGTCGGACCTGGTTCATTAGACGGATTCTGACATTTTGCTGTCATTTACTTTTTTATACTTTCATAATAAATGCTGTGGATTCTACTTTTTAAGTTATATTGTGTAAGAACTGTATGAAAGTTTTAAGACTAGGGTGTGATTTTATAATTCAGATAAACATATCAATTTATAAGGTTTTATTTCCTAGAGCTTTTGTATAGAACCTAAGATGATATTTAAAATATAATTGGAATGTCTGACAGATTTAATTTGAACAGCTAATAAGTGAAACCGTTGTGCCAGATTTTGTCGAATGAACACATCGAAGAAAATTCTGACTCCCACCTGAATGTGTCTCCTATGTAGTATCTTTATGAGATTAAGTGATTAACTCAAAGAAGACTCGAGTCTTTGACTCTCAAGTCAAACTGCTTTCTGGGGATGGCTTTTAGTCATTTTATTCTCAGAAAAGAGTTGCAGTGAGCAACTTTAAAGTCTGTTCTGGACCAGTAAGAGCGTCGCTTGTTGTTCGAGATTGACAGTCAGCGCAGCCTACACTTGGTCCTTCTCAAAACAAAAGTGACGTGCTATGGTAACATAAGGGACCCAACCTAATTTGTTGTGGAAGGGTACCAAATACATGAAAAATTTATAAGATACTGTGTTATGTGAGATATACAATTATACTGCCCTCCGCCTTGTTCGCGCGGTAACTGCAGGGAATTTCGGTATAAAGGTTATTCTGATGTCTAAACTACAGTATTGTAAAAGTTTTATCAAAATTAGTTTAGTTTCTGAGTAAAAAAAAAATAAACATACATACACAAATCCTCATACCTCAACACGCTTTCGCAATTTATAATATTAAGAGGCTTTTATTTCATGGAACTAATTTATATTGTTCTTATAAGAAACATAATATAATTAATTTAATAGCTGTGATATTATTGTTGTGATTTCTCACTTCAAGTATAGAAAACAATACAAGTTGAAAATAAAAGATCTGGACAGAGGGAGATGTGCACTGTAAAAGAGTAATCAACATTTGTTGTATTGAATAAAAAATATTTATTTCATAATTTAGATGAAATAATCTACATGATGACATCAAGTAAGATCAATTAATATGGTGCCACAGATAATCAATATTAAGAAATATAAAATTTTTATAAGTATAATAAAATATTAGGTATCAACTGTCATACATTAACTGGAGGTCTTTATTTGTGTTTTGAAAATCTATTCTGAGGAGTTTTTCTTTTCTATATTTTGATCGAACTTAATTTTTATCTGAATAAAATACGATTTCATTTTGTTTTTTACAAACCTTTACGATGTATTGTATGTTACTTATAATTTATAATCTGTATAAAAGCGGACAGTATATACAACACAGAATACTTAACATTCTAATATGATTCCTAACACACAATAGAACATTTGAAGAAATAACGATTTATAAATTTGGTTTTCGACGCATCAAAAGATAATATGAGATAAAATGTATAATTATTAACAACCTCACAATCGGGCTACAGTCATACAATAAAATATAACCTAACTTAACCTAAACAATGATCACGAGAAGTCTTTCTAGCAGTTGATTTTGCCGTAGAAAGTTCTTGTTTTATCCCGGGGAAATGTGTGCTACACATACCTAGTGGTAGACCTAGTGGGGAACCGTAGAAACTTCTTCAATTAACTCTTTATAACATTCACCCTTAATAAAAGCAGAGTTTTTAGCGTTTGTTAATATTCTTAATGACGCCAAAGTTCTATAAAATCGCTCTTTCATAAGCGCGATGCGTGATTCGGAAGCAATTTTGAACAATAGCGACGTGCGTACGCACTGACAGTTTACAAGGCACTACGCGCAGCGCGATCGCCGGATCAGGAGAAGCAATATCCTCCCCTCGTCCCGCTGTCCCCGCGTACCCACCAATATCTTAAATGTTTTACATTTCCGATTGCTATTTAGGAAATATATAGATTTCCTAGGAGTAAGGGAGTAAGGGGAGAACGGACTAAACATCTTATCCGACCCAACTGTCATCCACACCTGCACGCGCCGTACATTAGCGGCGGTGACCAAATGGCTGCCGTGGAGCTCCCTGCTAGATAACGGACGAGGCAATGGCGACCGGGTATAGGCGCTATAACGTTAGGCCCATCTCCGGATGGAAGAGGCTCCAAAAGCCTTGAGGGTTAAATCTCCTCTAAAGGTTTGCCACCAGCCACCGCGGGCTGTGAGGGAAATAATATCCTCAGAAAGAGCGACTTAGTGGATGGGCAGTAGCATCTTCTGAAGAGTGATGGTTGCCGATTCTACCGAATAATACTGCGGTGTAGAAGGCAAGGGGAAACCACCACACTAAACTCCCAAGAAAATCCTCGTGAAGGTACAAAGTAAGAGACAACGGTGGCCATGTGATCCGCTTAGCATGTTAGTGTAGGAGAACAGGAACAACATGGAAATCGGACTACTGGAAAACCAATGAAGATGCGACATATCCAGACGTTAGGGACTTTGAATGTGCGTGGCTTACTATCGCCAAGGAAACTTAATATCTTGGAAAAAGAGATAATTCGATGTGAGCTAAACATCTGTGACCTTTGTAAAACTCACTGAAGAGGCAATGGTCATTTTCTCACCGATACACATGCTATCTACTTCTCTGGGAACAGTACATCGAGTAGTAATGGAGTCGCAATTGTCCTTCCTAAAAAGATCAATAACTGTGTAATGGCGTACCAAGCTGTAAGTGATAGAACACTTAATATTAAAATTAAAGCAACACCTGTCTATTTGAACATCATCCTCGCCAACTTCTACTTCAAGCGCCACAGATTTGGAAGACTTCTACTCTGACGTTGAGACCAAAATGTCAAAAGTCCCCGAAAGGGAGTTTCTTATTGTTATGGGAGACCTGAACTCAAAGATAAGAGCAAATGCGGATCAGCTTAGTCAATGTGCGGGTAAATGTGGACTAGGGCAGCGAAATGATCGAAACGAGCGCTTATTAGAGTTTGCCACTGATCATAATTTGGTAATATGTAAAAGTTTCTTCCAAAACCATTCAAGAAGGCTATACCCATGGACTTAGGAATCAGATAAACTACATTATGGTTGGATCACGCTGGAAAACATCAGTAAGAAATGCTCTTACCCTGCCTGAGGCAGACTGTGGGTAAGACCATGAGCTTCTAGTCGCGAAAAACTTAAGGTAGCTAGGAAAGTAGTAGCAGTAGGAAACAGAACAGAATCCAGCCTAAGTTTCTAAACGCATTAGAACGCAATTGGAATTATTGGACATAAATGGATCCTCAGTTAACTACACCAGATCATTTATGGAATCAAACGAAGGAAATTATCCAACAAGCTGCTTCTCTGTCCGGACAACCACGCCAAAACCGAAAGCGCCAACATTGGATGAGTGACGAAACTCTTACCCTTGTGGGAGAACGGCGACAAATTAAAGATTCAGGAGCCGATTTGAAGTTAATAAATGAAACGTCGGCTCGTATACAAGAAGCATGTCGAAGAGACCACAATAACCACCTTCGAAACCTGAAGCTGAAGTTAACGCTAATAAGCAAGAAGCACGGGATTGACCGACTAAGCAGGAGTATAGTATAATTAATTTCACACCATTTCCTAGGAATTGTATACAATAACGGATGACATACATTACCGTTAACACATATACACGCCGCATGTAAAATTCTACAAGAAGATTTTTGCCAAAACGATCGTGTGTGGTGACACTTCGTTTCTGTTCCTGTACCACAATTCCCAAACTTGTAACGTCATAAAAATACAGAACAATTCCAGTTTTACACTAACTTACGATGCAACTGATAGTAAGGACACACGTGCCACGCCTGGCGGTCGGTGCTGAAGGTCGACCGCCAGCATGCAGTCGTCGTTTTCGCAGCTGTGACGTCACAGAGTCGTCACACCGCCCAAGTCATTTCTGACTGTTTCAGTTGCTTATATAGCGTAATGAAGGAGAGCATGTGAGAAAATATTAAAGTTCTCTAAAAATATTAAATTAGTGTGATACTTATGTTAAAAAGTCATGGAATTAAAATTACACAGACTTATTATGATATGTTAGTTGTTGAGTACGATTAATACGACGCAAACAAAGCGTCAGGTCCTTGGTTCAAATCTCACCAACGATAGATCAAACTTGTCATATTATATTATTCTTTATTTTTAAAGTGTTCAAAGATGTCGAGTACGTGTAATGTATGCAAATTGATCATACTAGTTACACAAAAAAGAATTGGCTGCAATAAATGTAACACAAAGTACCATTTTGATTGCATTGTTCAGCCTGGTGCTAGAACATCAGTGGTACGAGGGCAGTGGATGTGTGCCTCCTGCAAGAATAAATCTCCTTCTGCGGTACCCGAAAGCAACGACACAAATATATTTAAAAGCACCGAAGAAACTGCGGCAACAAATAGCGATTGGCTATCAGCCATAAGGAGAGAGGTGCAGGAAGTTTTTTCTCGAACAATAAGTGTGGAACTACAAAAAATTCGAGAAGAACTGAGCGTTTTTAAAAATATAACATCCTCATTAGAACACCTATCGGGCATCATAGAAACTGTTAAACAAGAATTAGATGGTGTAAAGAAGGAAAACCAGTCGTTAATTAAAGAAAACAGTGAACTTAGGGAAACCCTAAAAAATCAAACAAATACAATTAATATTTTAGATAGGGAGTCAAGGGCAAGTAACATTGAATTGCACTGCATTCCGGAAAAAAGAAGCGAAAACCTGCTAAAAACGGTAGAACAGATTGGTAAGATTACCAACGTTAATATACCTGAAGGAAGTGTAGTAAAGTGCACCCGTGTTGCGAAAATAAATAGAAATTCCTTGCGCCCAAGATCTATTATAGTAAAATTTAATTCTCCCCTAATAAGAGATACATTTTTGGCTGGCGTAATAAACTTTAATAAGTTGAATAAAAAAGACAGGTTAAATACATCACATCTTGGAGTACCTGGTGAGAAGAGACCAGTATTTATTTCGGAGCACTTATCCCCCACGGCTAAAGACACCTACGCCGCAGCTCGTATTTTCGCCAAGCAAAAACAATATCGTTTCGTCTGGACGCGTAACGGTAAAATATTCCTGCGAAAAACTGAATCCAGTGACGCAATTGTAGTTAAATCAAAGGACGACTTACTCACTTTAACTTAAAGTTTATTTAATTGTTTTTTTTTTTTTTCTTCTTTGTAGTTGCATTGTAACAGTTAATTTTCTTGTATTATTATTTTTGCTATATATTTTTTTTTATTAAGTTAAGATAATATTACGCAGTGCTTTTTTTTTTTTTTTGAAAATTAAAATCAAAATGGCTAATGCCATAAAAATATTCTATCAGAATGTTAGGGGACTAAAAACGAAAACCAAAGACGTTTACTTAGCAACGCTTAAGTCTGATTTTGATGTATTAGTTTTCACTGAAACGTGGCTCAATAGCGGAATATCGGACAACGAGTTGTTCGATGCGCGATATAATATATTTCGCAGAGATCGTGAATCATGCGATTCTAAGAAAAAGGAGGGCGGAGGAGTTTTGATAGCAGTCTTAAAAAAATATAAATCTTACAGGGTTAATTCTTGGGAAACTAATTGTGAAGATATTTGGGTTAATATAGTACTGGAGTCGGAAACTATTTCACTATGTGCAGTATATATCCCATCGCCACTACAATACGACATTCTTGAACGTTTCACAATAAATGTTGAGAGAATAACAAATAACAAGCAATCACGAACCCTAGTATTAGGGGATTTCAATATTCCGTCCATAGAATGGAGTCTAGATCTTAACAATAATAAAATGTTTCCATGCAATAGTGGTCCACTTATATCTCTAATTAAGGATTTTATGGGGTTAACGTCTCTTTCGCAATATAACTCTGTAACTAATGCATACGGGAAGATATTAGATCTTATTTTCAGTTCAAATAAAAAGGTTGAAGTAACAGAAAGCAACTTCTCAGCATGCTCGGTTGACAAGTTTCATCCTCCTCTACAGATTAAGCTTGAACTAGAATATAAACCATCGACGCTGGAGGTGAATACTAATGTTAGGTATAACTTTAGAAAGGGTGATTATGAAAAAATTAATGAACTCCTTGCCGGCATTGACTGGGAAACTTTACTTATTAATTGCGACAACGTAGATAAAATGACCGAAATATTTTATTCACACCTGGGCAACTTAGTCCAGCAATGTATTCCAAAAGGGCAACCGAAGAATAATAGTAATTATCCTGTATGGTACACGAGTAATTTAAAGAAAAGATTAAGAGAGAAGAATAAGTACAGATTGCTGTTTAAGAAATATCACAATCCCATGGATAAAATTGAATACGAAATACTAAGAGACAGATGTGAAATTTTAATTGACACTGATTATAGAAATTATTTAAATGAGATAGAAGACAATATTAAATTAAACACTAAACACTTTTACTCGTACGTCAAAAATCTGCGCGGTAACAGATGTGAGTACCCGGCATTGATGACAATGAATGGTTGCTCTTTCACAAATGGGTCTGATATATGTAACCAATTTGCAAAACATTTTTCTAATATTTACGCTACGAACGATTTAAAAACCACTTCATCAACCCCCATTACAAGATCAATGTTTAACACACATTTGAACAATACGCACATCCTTGAGAGTGACATTGTAAAAGAGCTGAGAAGTCTCGATATTGCTAAAGGAACTGGTCCTGATGACATACCTCCATTATTCATTAAAAGATGTGCTGTTCCTTTAGCAAAGCCTTTATATGTAATTTTTAACAAATCGCTATCTCTTGGTGAATTCCCCTCCCTGTGGAAAAAGGCAAGAGTGGTACCAATTTTTAAAAGTGGTGATAAAAATGACATAAAGAATTACAGACCAATCTGTTTACTATCTGTCTTCTCAAAAATTTTTGAATCATTTATTAGTCCTCTACTTACGTGGCACATGAAGTCTACAATGATAGATAATCAACACGGCTTTACTAAAAAAAGGTCTACTATGTCTAATTTAGCAATTTTTGTTGACGATATATCAAAGGCTATGGACAACTCGGAGAGAATAGATTGCATTTACACGGACCTGGAAAAGGCCTTTGATTTGGTGGACCATCATATTTTACTTCAAAAACTTAGCGACTATGGCATCGATGTTTATCTTTTAAGGTGGTTGGAATCTTATTTAACAGGGCGTACTTTGAACGTTGTCGTTGGAGGTTACCAATCAGATGCATTTACTGCGACCTCGGGTGTTCCTCAGGGTTCTATTCTTGGTCCTATTTTATTTGGAATTTTCGTCAATGATATAGCTAAGTGTTTTAAGCATTGTGAGTTTCAATTGTATGCCGATGACCTCAAACTCTATAAGACGATAAACGACATTAAAGACGCAAGGAATATGCAGATGGATGTCGATAGGCTTGGATTATGGTGTGACCAGAATAAATTAAAATTAAACCATTTAAAATGCTACGCTATTACCTTTAGCAGAAAGAAATCAAATTTCATATTTGATTATAATATTAAAGAAAACGTTCTGAAGAGGTTACATCAAATATCCGACCTAGGAGTTACACTGGACCACAAACTGACCTTTATTCCGCATATTGATAATATTATTACAAACGCATTTAAAGTATTAGGTTTTATCATAAGAACCACAAAGGAATTTAAAAAATCTTCAACCAAAATTGCACTCTTTAACTCATTGATACGCAGTAAACTGGAATATTGTTCTGTTGTATGGAATCCGCAATATCAAACACATAGAGACAGAATCGAGAGAGTACAGAAGAAGTTCTTACGTCACCTGGCCTACAAAGATAAAGTCTTAAGACAGAATGACAGATACGAAGATTTGTTAAATCTTTACCATACGCCTTCCCTGTGTAATCGTAGAAAATTAATAGATTTATGTTTTCTTCACAGAATTGTGAAGGGTGATCTTGATAGTGCAAATTTGTTAGAGAGAGTTGGATTGGCGATACCAAAATATAACTCAAGGAGCCACATAAGGAATAAACATACGTTCAGGGAAAGGTTTGCTAGGACTAACATCGGCCGTAATGCTCCCATCAACAGAATGATTCTAACTTATAATAACGTATTTAAAGGAGCTGGGTTAGATATTTTCAAGCATTCTCTGTTACCTTTCAAAAGACTAGCAAAGGGCTATCTGACTAGTTGAGGTTAGTCTCAGTAATTCTACGAAGTAAGGTCTCTGTGGAATATACTGCGCAAGAATGTCTTGGTTTTTGGGCTTAGTATTATCATATTTTTTTATTACTACTCTATTATCAGCCCAGTATTATTATTGCGTTTTGATTATGATTTGTGATCACACTTTTTCTTTTTTTGGTTCTCGTTACTTTTTCCTTAAGTCAGTGCTTGTAATTGTTTTACTTTATTTGTACCTCATTTTTTACCAATTGTTGCTTTCAACTGTTTCACATTTGCTATTGTTTAAGATTATTATTAGATCATTATTATTATTACTATTTTTTTTTTGTTCGTGAGTGAACATGCAAAGAATGTTATTTTATTACATATCATGTACATGCGAATGTCGAGTTAGCCTATAAGTGGGGTGTACAATTAATGCATGTAACAAATTAAATAATTTAGTGTTAATTAAGACTAAGAACTAAAATTGTATACAACGTTGGCTTCCTATTTAAATAAATAAATAAATAAATAAATAAATAAATAAATAAATAAATGTTAGTGTGTCAACGAGCCTCGTGTGGGAGAAAGGAGTCACACAACCGTCTGTATAAAGAGAGACCTCCCGTGTCAGTGATGAGTACCGAGATGGGAGGTCGGAGGTGAGCGAGCGCGCGGGTCTAGGTGTGCATGTAGTGTGTGAGGCCGTTGTCGAGCGCGTCGCAGACGGCGGAGTGGGCCCCGGGTCGCGGGTCCCGGACCGCGGCCGGCGAGCAGAGCCAGGGGTCGCCGGTAGCGAGCTGCCACGAGTGAAGCCGCTCCCTGAGAGAAGCCTCCACCTCGGACAGCGACGGCTTACCTGGGAACATTGTATTGATGTATTATAATTTAATCCGTTTAACATATTAAATATCATGTATGCCTGTGTGCGTTTGAGCGTATATGTGTGTGTGTGTGTGTGTGTGTTACCGTGCAGGTTGTGGGTCTCCAAGGGGTCGTTCTTGAGGTCGTACATCTCCCACTGCGGTCGGTAGTAGTACTGCTTCAGAGTCTTGTACCACGGCAGAGGCTGCTTGCTTCGAGTGCGGTTCAATATATCCTGAATGTATAAAACACATCTGAAATTCCTTTGATTACAAAAGTTTTTAATCGACAAATGTTACACTCGCGACGGCGGCAGCGGCAGCGTCCTCACCACAAGTGCCCGACGTGTCTTTCAATTCGCATGTGATGGTAACGAAGTAAATTTATTTATCAAAAACTCAAAATTCTCCGTCAGTAGCTTGGCGGAGAATAATTTCGGTTAAAGTAAGGATCGTCGACTGTTGTCTCGAAGTGATCGGATCACTGGGTTCTGAGACGTGTAGTTGTCGGAGATCACCGACTGCTCGATGAAGCGAAGAGAACGAACTGTAAAGAATTAAGTCAGATAACGGACCTGGAAGGTCGGCGACACGTACAGGTCCTGGTCGATGGGGAAGGGCATCCCGAAGTTGAGGTTGTGGATGAGTTTGTACCGACGGGTGCGGACCGACCTCATGGGGTAGTACATGGTGATCTCGTGGTGCGTCTGGGACGAGAACACGGCGTCTTGCTCACTCGGCGGCGGCTCTGGCGGGAGAACACACGGCGAAGGAGATAGGATCAGTTATTTAATCATTATTTAGTTATACAATAGAAACAAGAAGTATGAGAGTTGGATCGCTGGCCATGGACGGAGTTCTTACGCTAATTATTCGTTTTTAATATATCATGGCAGGAGCAGTACCTTTGTTCAATATGGGCAGCAGACTCCTGGGCCGGTCGCGCCACTCGTGGTCGATGTGTCGCGGTGTGCGGACGCCGAACCAGTCGAGGACAGTAGGCGTGAGGTCCAGCAGACTCACCAGGGCGCCGGAGGCTTCGTTTCTGCGAGCTCCAGGGTCTGGCGAGTGCATGATCAGAGGTTCCCTCAGCCCGGGGTCGTAGAAGTTGGTCCTCCCCGAAGGGAAGGGAATCCCGTTGTCGGAGGTGTATATGACCAGCGTGTCGTGTCCGTGGCCCGCCGCCTCCAGCTCCTTCAGCATGAGCCCCACACCTGGGTTCCGATTTAAAGGTTTTGAACGTTATGTAGATCTCATTACAATGACGGTGTTCTGTTTAAACTGTTCTTCCTCAATTAGATATCCAACAGCACCTGCTTATTTTGAATCAGGAACTTTTCCGACATATCCTCACCTTGATCTAATCTGGACATAGTGGTGTACTGCGCCGCGATGTCTCTCCGGGCCGCCTCAGTGTCCTTCGTAAAATGATGGAATATATTTTTAAAATACAATTTAAACAATGAGTATGGCGCAGACTGCGTCTCCCGTGAGTTCGCTAGCGCAAGACTTTCACGATGAATACATGTTTCATAACCATCGATTGTTTCAGGACATCACCTGGACATGATAAGGCAGCTGCACCTCGTCCCACTGATAGTACCAGGGCTTCCAGTCGGGGATGACCCCCATCCCCTCCTCCGAGGAACCGAACCTCTCACAGAAGGGGCCGTACTGAGGAGCCTCGTGGCCGCAGCGGTGAGGGTCGTGGAACCCGACGTACAGCAGGAACGGTCTGGAGAAGGGAGGCGCAGGTAGAGAGGGGTTCAGCTCGGCGGCCATGTTATTACAAGTGTAAACTATGCCTTACTTGTCGAGTCTGTTCGCCTCCCGCAGGAACTTCCTGGCCAGCAGCTTCATGTGCGTGATGTTCCTCCCGACCTGGTTGATGCTGTGTCCCTCCTCCGTCCACTCCATGTCGAACTTGTACACGCTGCTCGGACCCACGTGCTTCTTACCGATTATACCTTTCATAAAAATATTCATAAGTTTTGTGCTAACTCAACTAAAGGATCACTCAAACGAACCCTGAACAGGTCAGAGGTCAGCATTCAGGGACGATGCATCACCAGTGTAGACTCCGTGCTCGCGCAGTATGTTCGGTAAGCTGGTGACGTTATCGAAGGAGTTGAAGTGATGAACACCGTGATGGAGCCCGTACATGCCGTTCTGATGACTCGGGGTGCCGGTCAGCAGAGCCGCGCGACTGTCAGACAAATACGTTTTAACGTTTCTATATAGTAAACTTTCAAAATAGTATTAGCGAAAGGTACGTAATGCTTACCTCGGAGAGCAGCTACTGACGGAACTGAAGGCATTGTTGAAGATGACGCTGCGCTTCGCAAACTCGTCGATGTTCGGAGTTTGGCAAATTTTGTTTCTATACGCTCCGATTTCAAAACCTCCATCGTCAGCTGATACCACGAACGTGAAATATACATTTTTAAACATATACGTTTAAAAGATCACAACACTATTTTAACTAAAATACAGAATATTTTTATTTACAATATAAAATGTAACTGTTATTACCAAGTATTTATTGTACTACTACTGCACACTTAATGTATGCCATTTTTAGAAAGGTTTTATGAATTTATGAACTTGGAATAAAGTGACATGTCTGCAAACTAAACGCTGAGCAGTCGAGCTTCTCAGTAGTTGACCGAGTTTATTTCTTTTCTCTTTATAATTTTTTTTGAAAGAAAAATCTTACACTTGATACTGTTTTATTAGAAACAGCAGTTAGGGAAAATGGATGGTGTTTGTCGTATTTTTTCATCGTTCGTATTTTCTAAATTTTAAAATATATAATACTATTTATATATATTTTATATATTAATAGGTAGGTATATTATATAATAGCTTCATATAAAGATTTAAAAGTTTTAGGATTACCATAAAATTTCCCACAAAAAAGTAAACTTTTGTGACCGTGTACATATTTTAATTAACATTTGTTATTTTTGGAGTCTATATGTACACATTTTTCTACGCAGAGAAAGTACCTAAATATTTTTTTTTTTAAAATCTCGTCCCTCGATGACATTAGAAAAATAAAATTAATAGCACATACATTTTATATGAAATAAATATTACATGTGTATTAGTTAATATTTTTATATTGCCTGAGCCGTTCACAGCACAAAGTGACAACGCTACAAAATATATATTACAAAGCCATTAAACGTTCTCGTACGGTAAAAACTTACCTAAGAGTATGAGAACGTTGCGATTCTTGTTTGATAACACAGTGTTCGTGATAATGAGACACAATAACAGTGTGATAACAGCGACCGGGTGTCGAGCCATTTGTATGTAGCTCGCCGACACGCGGACTCACTCGGGACTGGGAACTGTCTGACGATTGACGTTTAACAGTGAACACTCGACTGTGAAGTGAAGTGTTGGCACTTTACGGATAACGAGTGAAAGGGGATTGCTCAGCGCCGCTGCAGTGGGGCTGCTCCAGTTATCGAGCGCCTACATTGGCTCCAAAATTCAAATTAATTAAGACGTCTACATAATTTACCGCGATGTTGGCGCGTAAGAATATTTTGTACTTGTTTGATGTCGACGGAACTCTGACGAAACCCCGTCAAATTATATCGCAAGATTTCAAGAAATTTCTTTTAGAAAAAGTTAAGCCGGCCGTTTCGATTGGTCTCGTGAGTGGATCGGACTATGCCAAGATAGTGGAGCAAATGGATGGAGAAGAGACAGCGAACCAATTTGACCATGTATTCTGTGAAAATGGTGTTGTGCATTACCAGCAAGGGCAGCTCAAGAGTACACAGAGTATACTCAATTACATCGGTGAGGAAACTCTTCAAAGAGTTATTAATTTTGCTTTAGGTTACATGGCAAAGTTACAGCTTCCTGCAAAGAGGGGCAATTTTGTAGAGTTCCGCTCAAGTATGATAAACATTTGCCCGGTGGGTCGTTCCTGTAGTCAGGAAGAGCGGGAGGAGTTCTCCCGTTTTGATATAGAACATCAGGTCAGAGCCAAGTTCGTTGAGGCCTTGCAATCGGAATTCAAAAATACAAAGTTAAAGTTTGCTCTCGGTGGACAAATCAGTGTGGATGTATTCCCTGCAGGATGGGACAAAACATATTGTCTCCAGCATGTTGAGGAATTCAGTGAAATTCACTTCTTTGGCGACAAGACAACAGTCGGAGGCAATGACTATGAGATCTACAATGACTCCCGGACTGTCGGACATAGAGTAACTTCTCCAGATGATACCAAAGAGCAATTGAAACAGTGTCTTAATATTGAATAAGCCATTCATTACTAAATATATGATGTAAATAATAAAAGTGTAACCCACATAAAGCACATGCGATGTTGTATCATATCTTTGTATATTTGACTTTCTGAAATGATTCCTCTCGAGATAAATAAGATCCTTATTTGTTATTAATGTCTGTTCCTTTTGGCATATTGTATTTATTTATATGTGCATTAGCCAAGCTTGATTCAGTCGAAAGTGGCATTTGTTGAATCATTCCTGTCACGGCTGTGTTGTGATATTAATTCTATGGGTAGGTTAATATGCAATGAAAGAAACTGTTCTGGTGTAAATGTATAATAAAATAACAGTAGTATAAAAATATTACTCTTAAACATTGTTCTTATCACAGGTGCTTCGGACACATGATGTCATATATTTTCATTTACTGTGAACACATGATAATAATCTTACAAAGAATTAACAACACTACAATTATGTAACAGCGGACAATATCTCGCGTACCACAATCATATTATAGCTATATCAAATTCTGTACTCCGCCGACCAAAAACATTTTGACTTTATATTTATAACAAATAAAAATGTCTGTAATTATTTCTTCACTGTTAATTGTTTCAGTGTCCCCTGTACTGAGGTTTCCTCTTCTCCATGAAGGACAGCATTCCTTCCTGCCTGTCCTTGGTGGGAATATTCTTTTCATAATATTTCTGTTCCACTTCGTACCCATCCTTGATGCTGAGCTGGACTCCTTCATTGATCGCTTGTTTGGCGCACCTCAGTGCGATGGGAGCATTCAATATGATCTCTCTTGCGATGCTGATTGCTTTGTCATAAGCAGCATTTTTACTGCTATTCTGTGGCACCACATGGTTAACTATACCTAAAAAAATATATAGAGTAGATCAAATTAGGAATTACATAAAAACTATTTTGTGTGATCACAAGCAAAACTTCAGTCCTTATCTTTAGTTATTTAAAAAACATATTTACTTAATATCAAACAAATACACAGATAATAACTGCTTGTTTGTATGAAGCGGGTCCTATATAGATGATGTAAAATTAAAAGTATTTAATAGCAGAACTACTTTCTTGTTTATAATTAAATACAATATAATTTACAAACCCAAGTCTTTGGCTTCCAATCCTTTAACAATTCTTGAGGTGAATATTAGTTCCTTTGCAATGTTAGGATGAATAGCCCTAGGCAGTCTCTGGGTGCCTCCAGCCCCAGGGATGAGCCCACGTCCAGTCTCTACAAGTCCCAACTTAGCAGTATCTGCTGCAACCCTAATATCACATGCCAGAGCCAGTTCGAGACCCCCACCAACAGCTACACCATCTATGGCAGCTATTGTTGGCATTGGGAGATCCTCTATTTCAATAAAGGTATTTCTTAATCCTCTAACAAACACAGCCACTTCTTCTTCATTCATCTGAAACCTTTCTTTTAGATTTGCACCTAGAAAAAAATTTATTCATAAGTATTTCTGAACAGTGGGTGTTGAACGAAAGTGTTCAATACCTACCTGCACAAAATATCCCAGGAACCAAACTGTGTAATATGACAACAGAAATCTTCATATCTTCTTTTATAATTTGATTGATTTCTTTCATACATTTAATAAGGTCAAAACTGAGAGCGTTTTTATTTTCGGGACTGTTTATACCGTATATTGCAATGCCTTTATCTTCTCCGCCAAGTTTCTGGAATACTATAGGACCCACACTGTCGACTTCCTGGGCTTTTGTAGACAAACATCTGAAGCTCTGCAGTTTCCAAACTTTTTTAAACAAATTCACTCTTGGAATTAACATTTTGTGTGATAACACTTAAATTTATTACTAAAGATATGTCTGAGCGGGAGTTAACGTCGGGCACTAACTGATTATATTTAACAAATAACTAGAAACGTCGAATCTTCGTTTTAAAGAAATATCAAATTGATATGAAATAATGACTTGTTATCAAAGTTTATAATTGTTTAAATTTATTAATTTTTTATCTAAATCCATTAAATTATCCATGTACAATTATTTTTAGAAACTTTTAGTTTAAATTCTTTAGTAAAACATTGAAAATAATATTTTATATTAATAAGAGTTTCTTTAATATAAATTATGTTATTTTTTATTCGAAGCTCTAAATCGCAGTAAAGTAACAAAACGTAACGATGGTCTGTCAGATATCAACTCTCAAAGTGTCATCTTAGGTAAACAAGTCAAATTTAAATATTTTTAAATCCTAAATTTTTGACACTATAAATATGCGTGTCTATATAAATAAAATTAAGCATCTTTAAGTTTTGTCCAGTATATTTTACAAGACTTGGCGAAGCGAAATTCCCAAGAGATCATCGTTCTTTACATATAAAAAGTAACCTTAAATCCCTTACAGCTCCATTATTATACTTTCACATTCTGCGATGTCTTCAAATGTATATTCGTGCCCACTTGATCCAGAAACTCTTCAAAGCCTCAAGATATATTTGTTCAAAGACGTGAAGAATGTAGAAGATATAAGAAATAATGTTATAAAAGGTGTATGGAAATGTGCTGTCATTAAGCCAAGTCTTATAGTAGACGTCTTCCAGGTCGTAGTAGCGGCAAATCGAGCTGTTTTGTCAAAGAAATCAAATAATATGGTGACTAAGACTGTATATTCGGAAATACTATATAACTTGTCACTAACAAAAAATATCACCCAAAGCTTAAGTAAGTTTGGTATTGAGAAGGACAATAATATACTGATATGCTTTTTGGTTGACGGGGAAGATGAAAGTGAGAGTATAGTGAAGGAGATACAAGGAGAAGCTTGTCCCATCAGCGAGCTGAGGACTTTGACTAATATGAAAGAAGTAAAGAGCGTATATAAATTAAATAACATCAAAACAGAAATAGATTACCTCGATGTGATTGTAAGCAGGATGGTCACGAAAAACTTCGTCAGTCATTAAACGCTTTGGGATATGAATAATAAAACAAACAAATCATGTAGCTCGTTTTATTTTTAACAACAACAATATTATTATGTAAAATGTACAATTCAATTACAGATTATGTAAAAGCAATAATATAAACGAATTCATAGACCCGATGCAAGTCTATTCACTATCCAATGGATCACAATATTTGTTCGGGAATCGAAAATCTCTTGCTTGTGATGCGCTTACAAAGATTTCGCCGATTTTAAAATTCTTACTTTGATCCTTACATAATGTTTACACTGAAAGTTAATCATTACATGCTTAATATCGTTCACCCTAAAGCTATATGTATATTAATTCACAGAGTTCCGTCTGTCATCGCTCAAGCTAAGAAACCCCAAACAGCCAAACGTAATTGTAAGAGAACGAAACATTCAGCCGGCGGCGGTTCAGAACTTAAATAAAAAATGGCATCTAGTAACTATTGACTGGTAGGAACTTTCCGATCACTAATGACGAACCTATAACGCTGTAAAACATAACGAGGACTCGCTGACGAGCGATCAACACTTACAACGAGAGGAGCCCTACCTACTGGCTACTGCCTACACTGTCTCGGACAACACGCTCGGCTGTCGGAGATCAGTCTACGGAGTATGGTCGATACACCTTCAGCTAGCACCTCTTGAACACTTCGTCCATGTTACGTGCTACATATAAAGATAAATATTTAGCTAAGTACAGCTTACGACGATTAAATAATATACACTACGGAACCGACGGCCGTCAGGCGACGCCGCTCGGCTCAGGCCTAAGCTCGAACGATCCGGGTAGACGCACGTTCAGCGGCCGGGGGCAGTCTCACTCTATGAAGATATTTACAAGAAGACCGGGTTACATACAGCGGGATACAGAGGACTGGCATACAGCGGCCTACACAGACACGACTCACCGGAAGTGACACAACGAAGATAAAAAACGAAACATCCCAGTCGATCAGCGACCTGGGACCGCTCTGGACACGGAGTACGCTTGGAAGCGGAAAATGTACAGGAAACCGCGATTTGAACTTTGTTCATACTGAATATGGCACTACGTCGGTGGGCAGCGAAGATACGACCCAGAGGAAACGATGACGCGGGAGAGACGGAACGAGCTGGAACCTGGAGGCTGGAGCAAGGAAAACGTGAAGTGTCCGAGACGACAAACTATCATCGAGAGACCGAGCGAGACTGCGGACACGTCGAATATTTGACCATGTGGTTGTCGTGTCCCTGCACCCGTTCCTTGGGGAGAGTCGCGCTGCATCGCCCGAGCCCCGCCGCCCGAGGTCACTGGCTGAAGGGCAGCGGCAGCGCGAGGCCGTACAGCGAGGGTCACCGGCGCGCCTCCGACACGTACACCGACACCGTCGAGTCCTTCGACCCCACGCCCATCGCACACCTGGACAGCGAGGACACGTTACACGCGAACATACTCACTACAAACAGGCGGAGAGCGGAGACTGTCAGCCTCGGTACCTGAGCGGGTGGAAGGCGAGGCAGGACACCGGGCCGATGCGCGCCCCCATGAACCCCTCGTGGAACTTGATGGTGTTGAGCGGCGAACCCTTCAGGTCGTACAGACTGATGCACTGGTTCACCGACCCGCTGAACAACACACAACACGACTCGGTTAGAATCCTTCAACAGTCACCTGACTCGATGTAAGTAACCCGCCAGCTCGTCCTCACCAGGCCATGACGTTAGCCCGCGGGTGCACGTCCAGCGCCGCCAGCGGCCCGGGAGCTCGCAGGCAGTCGGCGTCGCTCAGCTTGCGGGTGTCGTAGAGGCGCACGTCCCCGTCCGCGGCGCCGGTGATGAGCGCATGCAGGTCGTCCCGGGGCGCGGCGCACAGCACGGCCGCGCCGTGGGCGTGCAGGGAGTACAGCGGCCGCGGGCTGCGCTCGTCCCACGCCCTCACCGAGCCGTCGCCGAAGCCGCACACGACGCGCGCCGCCCGCCCGCCGCGCCACAGACTGGTCGCTGCCGCCTCGCTCTCTGTGGGTATGTCGGCGTGCAGCATCTCGGCGTGTGCGTCCCAGAGCCTGACGGTGGCGGCCTGTCCAGCCAGCGCCAGCGACCTGTTCCGCGCGCTCCACCGCAGCAGCGTGCCGGCCGGGGGCGCGCTGTACTCGCCGCCCAGAGACCCGCCCGACACTGCGTCACAACACGTCAACGTGATAGTAAGGCGAGGCGTGGAGCGGAGAGCCAGCGACCTCATGACACCGGATGATATGACTGACCGTGCCGTTAATACCGCCATGTTAGTGATGGTGTGTATGTGCGTGCCTGACGGTGGTTTGTGTGTGTACGTGTGTGTGAGTGCGTGTGCGTGTGTATGCAGAGGCGTGCACAGAGGTTTGGGGTAGGGTAAACAGAATACGTTCGAAAAAAAATACCAATTTCCATCATTGTTAATAAATTAATTCACTATTTACCAATTAGTTATTTAAAACTTATTCACTTGCGCTTAGAAAGACAAACGACTATATTGAAGAGTAAAAAAATTGGGAAAAAAATATATGAACAGTTTTCCGACCAATCAGAGTCTCGTTTCAATTGCAATTAACGCAGTTTCTATGACATTTTTAAAGAATAGGGTCAAGGAAGCAGTGCCTCTAAAACACAACACATGATTAGTTTTTGCACACACACATGCAAACATTTCTGCATACACACGAGATTAGTAGATCGTCCTTGAGTATTTATGTATGGAAAATAAGCACCGAGTGGTTGTGCCTAGCGCCGCTGTGGCAGCATAGCCGCGCTAGCAGTTAGCAGCGGCCAATCGATAATGTTTCGTTTTTACATTGATAGATGGCACTTTTAACAATTCGTGAATCAAATGTCATTTTAAATGTCTGTAAACATTTGTATTTCGTAATGTATCTAAATAAGAATTAAACAATATAGGTTTAGTTGTTATATGGGTAGGGTATGAGGTGCTTATTTTCATATGGAGTGCACGCCACTGTGCGTATGTAGTTTTCTGTGCTTGTATGTGAGGTCCGAGTATGTGCGAGTGTGTGTGCGTCGACTCACGGTTGTGTTCCGCCCTCGCCCGTCGTCCGTCGTCAGCGGGCGCGAACTGCTCCGACACCAGCTGCGCCAGACCTGCCGCCACACAACACTACCGTACACGAGGGAGAGGGGGGAGAAAGGGGGGGACTGTACCGTATAGACTTACATTGAGTTATGAGAGCGAGACTCGACGGTTACATTTGATGCGGTTAGTGATGGCCGTTAATCGTAATGAAACATTCAACGTGCGACACGAGTTAATTCACATGACACTGTATGGTTTACACGACGACCTCGACCCCGCGAGGGTCCGGACTAGGCTGTGTATACATACTGTAGAGCGGCTGAGCGGGAGGCGGGCGGTAGTCGGCGGACGGTCGCACGTCGAGCGCGCGCCACGCCGACACCAGGGCGGGCTCCATGCTGCTGCCGGACGGCCTGGAGACGAAACCGGGGTGAGAGAGTCGCCGATAAAGGGCGGGGAGGGTGGGGGGGAGTGTACCTGTATATGGCGAGGTGTCCTTGGTGCGACGCGACGGCCAGCAGTGCTCGATGGTGCGCGTTGATGTACGCCAGGGCCGTGATGCGTCCCCACGCGCGCCGCCACGCTCCCACACACAGTTTTGCGGCTGTGCCCCAGTCCCATATTCTAGGCGATCGAGAGCGAGGTGATTATTCCATAGTAGTTAGAGAGGATCTCAGCGGATCTCGAGAGAGCCCTACCCGAAGTTGTCCTTGGAAGCGATAGCGGCGTGCTGCTCGTAGGGGTGGAACAGCACGACGGCGGGCGGCAGCGGACAGCGAGAGTGGAAGGCTTGCGTCTCTAGCCGCGGGCCGCGCGCCTCTCGCAGCCCTGTGTCCCAACACACGTTCCACATTAGTATACAGCCCAAGCCGCCTGTGTGAGGGAGCAGTGTCTGTGGTGCATTTGCCGTGACTCACTCCTCGCCTCGCGCCGTATGCTCCTGTTCCTGGCCCGCCTCCACACTCTCTCGTGATGCGCTCGACTCTCGCAGTCGGCGGTTTCGTCCCCGGCCTCCCCCGCCCACTCGGCCGCACTGCCGAAGGCTCCTTCCGCCCCGGCCGCCTCGCCCCGGGAGAACTGTGTCGTCGCCCACTCGACGAACTGCGTGCTGACTATCACCTTTTTTGATTGACCTGCGACAAAGCGTCTTTTGATGTAACGTCGCTCCTCCACAATAGGCAGAGTCGCTCGGCCCTACTCACTAGAATTAGATGATGTGGAGTCACGTTCGCGGTCCCGGTGGGCGACCGAGTCCTCGGATATTGTATGCGGAAGACCCGACTTGCCGCGGCGGTGACCTTAGAGCAAAGTCGAAAGTTATAACGACGAACATTTAAATATCTCGGTATTTGATTTAGGTAGAGTGTGTCCGTTCATACCGAGGTGAGGCAGCGTAGGCCTGGTGTTGGGCGAGGGTGGCAGCGAGCTGGAGCCGCCGGCGGGGCGCTCGGGCTCGCGGGCCACGCTGTCCACCTGACTGGACACGTACGAGATGATGTCGGAGGCCATCTGCGCCAGCTGCGGGTGCGGCTCGCGGGACATGGCGCACAGCGTGCTCCACACCTTCATGTACACCGACCCGAAACCTGCTCGCAACGAGACATCTGATTGAGTGCGCTCTACGTTCACTGGCAAGGAGTGCCGGTGGCCGTTCTCACCGATGGCCGGTAGTGCGACCCGCTGTATGGCGGCGTGCGGCGAGCGAGGGTCCAGGGCGTCCAACCCCGGGTCCACGCGACCCCGTCCCGATCTTCCGCCGCTGAACATCGAAACGGAAAATAATAAAGGATCTGCAGAACTCGGACGATAAAACTTACGATCACACCTCCACTCACCCGTCGCTCCTCCTCACCCGCTCCTGGATGTAGACGGCGATGAAGTGTTGCTCGAATATCAGCACCATCCACTGAAGCGCTGTACATTACATGTGTCACATGAGTCCTCCCCGTAGTGTGTACACACACATGGGCACGTTCCCCTCCGCCAGTGTATCTACCGACCTGCCAGTATCTCGGCCCGCACTAGAGGCGAGGCGTCCCGCTGGAGCCGAGCCGCCAGCAGCACGGCCACCTGCTGGTCGAGGGCGTTCGCGTGGTCGGTGCGGGCGGGGGCGGCGGCGCCGGCGGCCACGAAAGCGGCGAGGGCGAAGGCGCAGGCGGCGCGCACCTCGGGCGCAGGGTGCGGCAGGAGGGCTGCGAGCTTCTCGTGCGCTAGATCCCTGACGCCGGCCCAACGCGCCGCCTCCCAGCCGGACCACAGACGACCCAGGCCGATGCAGGCCCACTGCTGGAGGAGAGGCGAGCCCGCTCCCTCGCAGTCACCCAGCTGCTCCAGACACGCCGAGATCATGGAACCCTGTCCACGTCACATGGGAATTTATTGGTGCTGACATGGCGAGGAACATCTCAGAGTACTAGGAGTCCGCGTGACAATCTGAGCCGGAGCTCCTTATATAATGAATGTCGTATGTGTATCAAGTCACCTGCAGCGCGGCCTCCTGTCCCGCCGGGTAGTTGTCCACTATGCCGGCCAGGACGAACGCGGCCAGGGTCCGGTGTTCCGTCTACAACACGACCGACACCACATCACTCTACACGTGTACACAGTACGGGTACTACTGTTATGGTTATTATATTGATTTCAAGAGCTCACATCGACAGTCGGATCCTGCAGGATGGACAGGAAGTACTTGTGACCCTTGGCGTTCACCAAATCTACCTGGCAGCTCTGCGAAACGCAATTATGAAAATTAATGTGCATGATTAGAGCACGTCCAAGAAACTGATCAAATATAAGAATCCTACTGACGGGATCGACGGCGACGATCTTCGCCCAGATGTAGACCATGGAGGCGCGCAGGTCGGGGGCGGACGCCTGCAGCAGCTTCAGCATGTAGGGGAAGATGCCCACGGCCAGCACCGCGCGCACCGCCCACGCGCCCAGGGCCAGGAAGCGGCACAGAGTGTGGAGAGCGCGCACGCGGTGCAACGTGCTCAACAACACCTGCAGCACCATCGGCAGCTGGTCGGGCGGCGGCCGACTCACCGACCCTTAGACAGACAGACACACGTACAGGACGTCGATCGATTACATCACATCAATCTACAAGTGGACCCGTTCCGGGATAACACAAGCGACTAAGGCGTCAGTAATACGAACAGTTGCCTAGATCTAGCCATAGCTGGAAGGCGGTGAGTTGGTCCCTGAAGAAGGGCGAGTGTCTGTATCCAGCCGCCGAGGGCTCCAGTAGCGCTGGCAGCTGGGCCAGCGCCAGGTCTAGAGTGTGCTCCCAGGCCGCCCACAGAGGATGACGAGCGAGAGAGGGCAGCGCGGGAGATGACACAGGGGTGCAGTTGTATGACCTGTGGCGACACAACAGATACATCGAAAACTTGGCGTCATATCTCTGAACTTTACATGAGGGGGGGAAAGGACTATTAAAATAATGATGAAGGAGACGCTGTCTACTAAATCAAAATAACATTTCTCGAATCGACTTCGGAGCCACAAAGTGATCCGGGCAGACCTTCACATCTCGTGTCTAATAATAACATACGGGTAGCAATCCCGAGTATTAGTTTTATTTAAATGAACTCGCGACGGTCTTAGATCTCTGATGGTGTCCTCGTCCTGGATACTTCGTTACTACGTAAATACGTAAGTGACGAGTTAATACGTAAGTGACGAGAAATAAATCATTGTCAACACAAAAGGTGATTCGGTGGAGACCCAGTCACCTCATGATCCTATCCGCCAGCAGGAAGTTCCTACACAGACTGGCGGTGAGGAGGTCGGCTCGGAACAGCTGCTGGAACAGGTCGGGCGGCAGCGAGCTCCAGGCGATGGTGTCCGTGATGGCCGTGAAGATCCAGTTGAGTTCACCCAGCATGGTTCGGCGATCCGTCACCTGGCCGGGGATCCTGACACAAACAAATGTTCCACTTACATTTATTACATAAAGACACCGACAGCTCAGATCGAATATTTTTAATTTCAGAGAAAGTTCATGACTTGTACATTTCGTATTGAAGGTTATGTTAGGTTTCGTTGGCAAAATACCATCTTCCACACCCTTTCTTGGATCGTAATGAAGGCAACTTCTCGATATTTATGCTACATACATATGTCAGTATTGTGAGCACACTCACTTGTCGATGAGGTCTACGAGGTCCGCGCGGGCGACCCTCAGGCGGGTCCTCAGCACGAACCACTTGATGGCCATCTTGACGGGCGTGGTGAGGCAGGCCGTGAACAGGTCGGCCGGCAGCTCCGGAGACATCGGCAGGGACTGGCCAGCGGCACAGGCGCCCAGCTGGATACAGTTCTTGTACGACACCGGAGGGACCGAGTCTGGCTTGGAACCGGCCTGCATCTGAACACACCACACCACACCACATCAGATATAACACTCCCCTCCGCCCACTCCTGCCTCGTGTCACTCGTTCCGTACCTCATAATCTCTTTCATGTTGTTCAGCGAACTGCTTGAAGTTCTCCACGATGACGCCAGCGTTCGAGCAGTCGTACACGTACAGTGAGGGGGCGCCCATCCAGGTCTGAAGGTCATACATCGATAGCGGGATGTACTGGGTGTAGGCCTGCGGACCGTACAACACTCACTGATCATTGCTCTGAAGCAACCATATCCTCTTTGTATGAATCGATACTTCATCTTTGGACTACTTCACGTTTATTGATTCCTATCATTGTGTTGGGCGTTCAAGGTACAGGGTACAGGGTACATGATGCGGAGTCAAATATTTTAATTAATATTCAAACACGAAAAATAAACTAAACAAGCGTCGAACCGAGCAGGATTCAAACCTGCAACCTCCCCAGCACTATGTCTTAACAGGTAGAGTACCTGCATACTGTATGCTTTTATTATTATTTTTTGTAATTAGTAGGTATAATGTTTAAGCGAGCCATCTCCTCATTATAATTAAAATTAGGAAAGTTGTCGCTCACTTTACGCCAAACTGTGTTAGTAACATACAGGAACGGATGAAGGGACCCATGCGCCTCCATATATGGAGGAATAAAACTATCAACATATTTGTTGGTGATCAACATTATGATTTCAATCAAATTTTCTCTTGTGACTCGATTTACAGATACGGAACCACAAAAAAAACATGTAATATTTAGTTGATGTCTGAATTTGTTTAATCTTTCATCTGTGTCTTGCTAGTTACAGAAATTGATTTCTTAACGACTGGACAAACGTTAAATGCTTGAGATAGGAACAGTTAGTGATGGAAAAACTAATAGTTTGTTTGAATATCTTCCCAGCATTTTTTCATATTTGTTCACGGTTCGAAACAGTGATCAAGCAAATCAGTCCAGCCTTTTCGAAATTCCTCGAGACTAAGGAACATGAATTATTTTTCTATAGACAGGTTGTAGTATGTAGGTGATATTTTTAAAGATTTCGTTTCATGTTTTTAAGAGCACACAGGATATTTAAAGAAAATGTTTCTGTATTCTGTAGACTAAAACCTGCTTTCCTGTAAAAGAACCTTCATAAAACACTTTTGTCTACTAAAGATATCTTATTACCCGAAATACACAAATTATCCTTCAGTGAATAATAATGGAGTGGTCTGTTCTTGTGTATGGTGTATAGTGTGTGGTGTCTCACCCTGTTGAAGACCCATATCTCCCCCTGGGCGGTGGGCCGCGGCACCCCGTGCCCATTATAATGGAACAGCACTCGCTCCTCTTTGGCATTGCGGCGCAGCGAACAACACAGCTTCTTTATCTGCAGTCATAACATATATAATATGATATATTAAAAAAAAATATATTTTATCACAATTATATAGAGTATCTGCAGTACCGAGGATGTACGGAGGCCACGAGATTAAGAAATGAACTTATCCAAAAATAAACTATACATAATAATTGATATGACAACATTTACAAAATATATTAAGTATTTCAGAAGGTGAGGCTAATATGTGTATGGTGTTAGTGGTTCAAGGTGGACAGACACTCCTCACTCATTAGCTAATTGCCGCATGTTAATGTTGTGAATCACGCACACTATGTATGTATCGGTGTCATTGACCTGGTACATACAACATGCCCAACCTCCTGACATCATTATCAGATGACACCGGCTTCATACTCTGTAGTTCAATAATATTTTGTACTTTAAATGACCCAACAGAGTCCAGCTGGACGTTACGCTGACTTTATCATTCACATTATAAACACTTATGTTATTATTAATCTTTATTACACAGAATTTAAAATGTAACTATGTTTTTCAGATAACTCTATGCTCTTATTATTTTATGTAGGGTGTTCACCTTTACCTCTGATTGCAGTAGAGTTAAACAAAACACCAGGAAAACATTAAAATAAAATATTAAATCCTCATTGTTATACAATAAACATAGTGTCGTTACTGTATATGTTGATGTGGAGATCTCACATGTCATTACATGAATAGTAATGCCCCTCACCTCATCGCTAGTAGGATCCAGTGATTGTTTGTAGCGCGCCCGTGGCTGCCAGCGTTCATACTGAGACTGCAGGGCATGTCCAATACTCTCCAGAGCCTTAGTCGGAGATAGAGAGTTCGGATCTGATAATTTGTATTAAAATTCAGTAAACATCAATGACAAGGCAAAAAAATATTTTTAATGATCAGTGTGATAATATAAATTGTGTACTTATTGTACTTAAATTAAAAAAATATATACCCATTCAAAAAATACATTTTACATAAAGTTTGAATACTTTAAGTTGCATAATATATATCTTAGAGTTGTGAATGAATCAGCCCACACTTACCAATCCAACACTCCAGTCTGGCACAAGGCTGTGTCTTGACTACATCTGGAGGATCAACACCCACATTCAGGCACAGAACCAGTGCAACACAGTGTGTCTTGTACTAAAAATGTATACACAAAATTTTTAAACAATACCCACAAAATAATATCTTGTAAAATCATTTGTTTCTATTTTAGATGTTATATTAATATTGTTATAATTCTTTTAATTTTAAAGAACACTGAAGAGAGATACTCAGTGTACCCAAGTGTCATGTGGATTTGTTTTTAATTTATTGACATCTTTTACGCAGTTACGTTGCACAGTTTACCAAATAAATACTATACTCACCTTTTCTTTCACTCTCCACGAATGTTCTTCTTTCTCTGCACCCTTTATAGGCTCTAGATGTCTCGGTTTATTGAAACTTAAAGGCAAATCATCTTCAAAATCCGAAGAATCACTGTCAGGATCACAACTGTTATTCTCCTCATCATTTATCGAGAGATAAGGAGGCATATTTGTCATTTTCACACAACACGTTTTCACAATTTCGCCAATTTTTTAACACTCAACGCAAGCGATATATAATTGAAAACATTTTCTATATTTCAGAAAATCATATGCGCGTCCATTTTTCAACACCACATGGGAATGGGAATAAACAATTTGCTTCATTCCATCAGTGACATTTGATTTGTTAGCATTTACGATTCACAATAGGGTTGTTCCGTAAACCGGTAAAATATAACTATATATGTATTAAATAGATTAAATGGTGATCTTCAAAATTACTAATTATTTTCTTTATTTCTCAGTTTCATTAAATTTCATTAAAAAAAAAATTCGGACTAGAAGATGCTTCATTAAAATATTTTAGAAATTTGCTTAATACTTCAACTAATTTTTATTTAGGGAAGAGAAGAGACAATAACTTTCTTGTTTCGTAAATAGTGTCTGTGCTATTTTTTATAGAATTATTAAAAAAATTCAATATTCTTCTTGTTTAAAAACCCCAATAAAAACAATATAGATTGTGGTATCTCATAATTATTCTAAAACAATGGACCATTTTCATATTATATAAAGCAATAATTGATTTTGTTTATGCTCAGAATGTTTTACTAATATTTTTTTAATATTGACCTTTAATTAAATAAATTAATTTGAATCCGCCTGTTATGTTATGGACAAATGAAAATAATTTATAAATTTCCATTTCAATGTCCAGTTTGTCAAGGTTTACTATTATCGTTTAGTTATGTATTAGGTATTACACTAGCCTATTAGGCCATCGAATAGTCCTATACTCATTAAGTAATATATAGAACCTATTTAAGGTAAATATTTTGTTTACGCTAATACTGATTGATAAAACTCGTCAGTTAATTACGTTTGGTGGCAGCGAAGGATGCAAGAAAAATTACTTTTACTTATAAAACTATATTCAATTAACAATTAAGACTTATATTTAACTACTTGCTAGAGAGGTGTCTTTAAGTCATCGATTGACTCCAGACTGAATATGTGTTGGCACCCATTTCCCATTCCCACTGATGACTCAGAGTCAGCATTTGGTACTTAACACCTTTGTTGTACTTATAAACTTATTCCCCGGTTATGCTTGCGTAACACCTCCCCCCGTAGAACAGTGACTATTGAAGACCTTGGTCTTAAATTGCTCTGGGAGATGATCTGATCCGTCTCCTTGAGTTTCAGGGATGACGTAGATGCTTTGCTGTGGATTTTCATTTTCACTGGACTGTTCCTCCTCAGGCTTTTATGTCTGCGGTGACATCTTAGATATGTAAGGTTGCCAATGAGTGGGCATGCACTGAGTAGAAGCGTGTACAGTGGTATCGTTGTATGATAGAGGCTTATATCGCTGTCCTTGATGAAGTGTACTGCTGATGTAACATTACTTCTCTATTGGCAGCGTGAAGGTTATTGAAATGTATTGAGTTCAATTTAAATATTTGACGTGTTGATGTGCCGTTCATATTTTCTTTAGGAATGTCTACTATCTTCAAGGCTTGACCTTTTAATTTATCATTAAGATTTGAGATGATAAAATCAGTTGTTTGTATGAAACAGCTGTATGGAATTGTAGCTAAAAAGCTTCCTTGTAGCATTTTATAGACGTCTTGACCGCAAGATAACCGTGCTTTAGTTTGAGTTGGAAAACTGATGGTGTAGTGTCGGTCGTCGAGTTTCTCGACGGCTGGCGTATGTAGAGATGCGATGACTAGTTTGCAAATCTTTTGCTGGGTAGTAACAAGGGCTGTTATACAATCACGTTATGTTGGGACTTGGGCTGTACATGTTGTGTATCTTACCCTTTAGTGGACTTCGGGCATTCAGCCCTATGTACTTCAAATCTTTCAGATGGATTGCAAGGAATCGGGAGTGAGGGATCAGAATTTCATGGTTTTTGTTAGAGGTAATAGATATTTAATATAAGTAATATGTTTGGGATAAAATAATTGGGAACTTATATAGTATAATTATTTCATTACTTACATAATATAACCCTAATTGTATTATATTATAATACTCTCGGGCTCCTATATCTAATACTCTATTACTACCATAAATACTACGTAACTTATCCATTATACTTCTGATTGAGTTTAAACTAATGACATCGTGGTGAGCCGTAGATATCCTTATGAATGCTAAAACGTTCTGTAACTTATTTATTTCTTGCGACAACCGATCAACGTTATCGCTAACTGTGAGAATAACCTGCCCCAAATAAGTGTATTGATATAATTCCTGGTTCCCTTCTTCTAAACTTCGACTAAAGTTTGTAACTAATGCTGATAATTTATTCTGATTATCTACTATGTTATCTATGATTTTCGAATGCTGAGTTACCCAATCTTTAATCAGGCTAACGTGATTGTTAAATTCCGTTAGTAATTTATTATCATTATTTTGTAGTGATTTTATTGCGTTATTAAAATATTTCGCATCTGAGTAATCAAGGTTACCGGTTATACTTTTTACTACGGAACCGAGACCGTCAACGAGACCTCTTTTAGTACGACTAAATTCAAATGATTGAATTGGTCGAGAACGGTTTGAAGCTTTTCTTTTAAAAATTCTATATGAGGCTGATATAACGAAAGAGTTATATTATTAAGATGAGGGATTTTACTATCTTACTGGATATGAACTGCCTTTACTTTTTCTTGTAACTCTTGAAGAAAGAGTGATAGTGAGATACTATGTTACAAGGACCTAGTTTGAAAGTTGATATACCGGGACCATCATCGAGAATTTCAAGTTTTAACTCCTGTGCTAGAGCTGGATGCAGGAGTACTTTTAAGAATAAGAGGGTCCTGTAACAATTGAGCACTTTTAAGGAGTCTCTTTAGTCTAGATTTGGCGATTGGCCCGCGTTTCTTTTAAGTATATATATGTATAGAGAGATCAACCGTAACTGTATCTTGCGTGTAACGTGGCGCTGTCTTTTGACGAGAAACCAATGGATTTTTTACGAATACTTGTTGCTCTGGTGAATACTGCTTTTCAGTCTCTCTATATCTATTATGAGACTCTGTCAAAACTTTCCTATACATTAAACTATGTTCATGAATTAAATGATAAGCCTTACTCATTTTATCTCTATGTTGTACGGTATACTGTTGGAATAAATGGGCTGTCAAGTCTATGTCTAGTGGGTCACGCGGGTCAAAGTGTGCAGTAATCATGTCAATCGGTCTACATTCCGTAAAACTGTGTATTGAACTATTGTAAGCTAAAAGGGCATAATTTATTAAATTTATAACGGATTCATACTTTGATTCCAAATTAAGTATTCGTAGAAGTTTTAAAAGTGTTGAATGAAATCTTTCAATAATTCCATTTTCATTCGGAGTGTGGGCTGCTATTTTATTATGTTGAATTCTATATAGTCTTACAAATTTAGCAAATACTTGATTTGTGAATTCAGGACCGTTGTTTGTCACTAAAATATAAGGTATACCGTGATGAGTACAGAATTTGAATAAAGCTTGAGTATACTTATTGCTGTTCCGTCTTTTAGGTAATACACTTGCGCGTATTTCGAAAATGCATCGACGATTGTCAGAAACTTTTCGCTCTGTATGGTTAATAAGTCCAAATGAACAGTTTCGAAAGGCTGACATGGTGGAGGGACAATACAGAATTGTTGTCTTATAGGACTACGGTCATATTTGGCCTGACCACTAACATTACATTCATTAATAATCTTAGTTATCTGTTTTTTCATTTTTGGCCAGTAATACTTATGAGATAAAGCTAGATAGCATTAATACCTCGGTGATTGGTCTTACCGACATGAACTAAATGCCATTTAGTTTTACCGGAATCATCTGCCTTTTTAGGAACTACCCAAACAGGAGAGCTCCTCGCGGAGTCGGAAGACCGAATTATATTCTGTTCAAGCATTTATTTAATTTGTTCTCTTATCTCTTGTTTGTGAATATATGGATACCTATAACTTTTAGCATGAATGGGGACTACATCAGCCGTTTTAATTTTATGTTTGATTTTATTCGTGAACGTTAAGGGTTCTCCCTCAAGATAAAATACTTCTGAATAACGTGCACATATTTTTTTTAAATTAGCTAGCACTTCTGGGTTTAAATGATCGGTGCGAAGACGCGATAGAACTTCTTCAGTTCGATTAGAAAGTGGTGTTAAATACTTATTTTCGATGTTGAATATTTCGACTATAACGGGAGGATTCATTGAAAAAATTACATCATTATTTGAAATTTGTACCCAGCCTCGATTGTTCTGTACGTTAGTGAAACAATCAGAAATTAAACAGTTACTAATAATCTGGTTAGGAACAAATACATCCCCGTCCTTTGAATTACTTGGCAATTTTACTAATTTAGATGTCCGAGCTGGTATTATTTCTTCGTAAAGATTAGCATTTCGAGAATCATACATAACGATTGGTATTTCCGTCTTTCTAGTAATTAACTTTTTATTTTTGAGATCAATTTTAGAATCCCATAAGTCTAGCAAGTCAAAACCAATAATACCATCGAAATAATTATGAAAACCATGAATGAAAAATGTTATGTCGGCGTTTTCTTTAAATTCTGAAAAACTAGGTAAAGTTATAGAATAATCAGGCTTATAAACGTTGTGAGTATTGTCAACTTCAAATGGGGCATTATTAAGAGTTATGTGAGACAAGTATTTTTCGACTGCCTGGGGCGATATAAAAGATTGATTAGCTCCCGTGTCTATGAGGAATTTTAAAGGTGGGTCCTGAATTTGTATACATCGTAATTGCCTCTGAATATTAAAATTTATTTTGTATTTTGGTTTGTCTAATATCTCGACCTTGGGAAGGTTTTCATCTTTTATTTCATCAACGTGTGAGTTAGGCTCCTCTACGATTGGATACTCGCACTGTTCATCGTTTGACAAGTAATCTGTATGCTCTTGGTAAGGGTCACAGTATTGGTAGTAATCGAAATTATCATAGTCGTAATGAGGTTCGTAGTCAAATTCATAGTTATTAATTTCACGAGTTTTAAAATAATTACTCGGTGGCGGGTTGCCGTCTCTCCGCCAATTATGTCCGGTCAAAGGTAAGGGTTTGGACGCGAAGTGACTGACACCACTCATAGGACGTGTCATATTAAAATTGTTAGTGGGCTGTAAAGGTGGCTTATTTGGAACTCTAAAGATATTACTCTGCGCATTATAACTTGGAGCTGGAGCACGGAACATTCGTTGAGTGCGCGTGAGACCACGGGGTTGGTGAATTGGAGACATATTAGGCCGCCAGCCTTGATTATGTTGAGAGCTAAATTGGTGAGGACGAACTTTTTAATTTTGTTGTAAAGTATTTATGAGGGAAATAAATAACTTTTCTCATATTATACAAAAGACGACCATTTCTAATATTGCAAGTATAAGTACATCTATTCTTTGTATTACAAATCTTTGAAATTTGTTTGTAAAATAATGATTATACAGAGATATTAATGGAACCTAAACAGGGTTATGTGAAAATAAACGAAATAATCTTTCTATCGTTATATATTTATGAAAATGGCGTAGCAAAAATGAACCAACAGGAGGAGGAGGCGCTGACACGAAGTACATTCATATTATATTATAGTGATATAGGATACATGACGCCAGGCTCAACCATTTATACAAAAACCTTACTGTGATCACCACACGAAACATATAACTAACAAGATCGGCCTCGGCGGAGCGGCTGACATTCACAATACGAGGCGAGTTGGGCGAAGGTGGGCGAGGTCACATCTTGACGGCGCTGCACACGCTGCAGGACGCGTTGTTGACGCCGTCCGGGAGGCACTCTATGTGGAAGGAATGTCGGCAGTTGTACACGATGAGGTTGGAGGCGTTGGCCAGGTCCCGGATGATGATCCTGCCCTGACACACGCTGCACAGGAACTCGTCCGTCACCGAGATGCCTCTCTGCTGGTTGATGATCAGTTTCTCGTGGAGGTCGAAGTAGTTCCTCAGTGTGATGACCTTGCACGCCTCCTGCACCGACATCTGCAAGTGGTAGTCGCACATCATCTTGGCCAGGGAGTCCTTCAAGTCTTTTATCTCGCAGCCGGGCTGTATGTTCTCTATGAGCATCCTGGGGTCCACGTAGTTGCCGATCCTCTTCAGCAACAGCGACACGCACTCCGGCTTGTCGACCGTCTGCTTGATGAGATCCGTCCAGAGCTCCTTGTCGTTGTGTTCCTGACAGAAGCCTATGGCCTGGTTGATGTCGTCTAACTTTTCAATAATAATTTGCAGAGCCTCCCTCGTGTTTCCTATCCGACCCAGCAGGAAGACCATCTCCGGATAGAACTCGTTGCTCTGACAGACGTCCAAGGCCTCTTGTATGGGATAGTTGTCGCTACATTTCAGAAACGGTAGTAATTTTTCCCTGGCGTATTTGGCGTACAGCCTGACTAGCTTCCCGTGGTATCGTCCGTTGGGTTCGACTTTACTGTACGCGTCCAAGTATTTGAATAAGTACTCGTCGTGGTCGGCCAGCTGCTTCTCCACTACTTGGACGGGGACCTTGGTCTTGTCTTGTAAGAGGATGGCGATCGCCTTATCACAGTCGAGAGACATCAGTTCCAGTATCTTGTCGTATATGACGGAGTACATGTTGTGTTTGGTGATCAGTTTAAAGACGTCTTTGTGCTGCAGTCGTAAGTACGCGGTGAGTGCTTTGTCGTATTTCTTCTGGTAGCAGTAGAGGAGAGCCAGAGCTTCTAAATAAATGTTCTTCTCGACCTCCGTCGTTAAAAGATAATCTAATACTGCTTTTATGATGACTCCGGTTTTATACAGAGCGGGGTTCCATTCCTGAACTAGTCTGAGGAAACCTTGAGGGTCCTCCTTTAGGTATTCCAAAAATATGAGTTCGTAAATATGCGGACTCAGTGCTTGACCAGGGTTTCTGGGCACGTAGGGGCTTATGGCTCGCAATTGATTCATCTTAGAGAACTTAAATATTTGATTTTCCCACAACACTTTGTCATTTTTACATATTCTGGCACACAAGACCGCCGCTTCATCGAACAGGCGTTCGGCCAGCAGGTGGTCTAGATACTGCACTCCCACAGTCACTATGGAATGCTTGGATGTTTTACCGCCGTTCTCTTCCAGAACTGATATCGCCTTCTCAAATCTCTCGTGCGCCGTTAGCCAGTTGACTCTGTCGTCGATGTCGTAGGGACTCGCTATAACTATTTCCTTCGGCGACACTATGAAGAACCTATTTTCTTCAATGAGCATGTCTAAATAGTAGTCGTTACAAGAATATTCTTGAAAGCCAATAATGTTTAAACTGTCGTTGGATACTTCACAGAATTCACAATCCTTATAGTCGGCTACAGCCAGTACCGGTCTCTGGGCCTTTCCAGTTTCGGGATCACATTCCTTAGGTACCCCCAACAACACCAGCTGATCATCAAGAGGTCCCAGGCCGCTTATGAAATAATCCACTTGAAATGTATGCACTGGATCGACTAAATATTCTGTGACATCACGTGTTTGTAACTCTATGTGACTCCTTTTCCTTATGACACATATTCTGATAGTGTCCACCCAGCCAATCATGAGTGTCTTAGGGGCTGACCAGAGAAGGTTACAGCGAAAGTCTTCGATGGACCTATTGGGGTTCCGTTCCCACTGTATGAGACCCAGAGAGCATCTAGCAGAGAGGTCATACACTCTCACACCAGACTCGCTGGCCCATGCCACAAATCGCTCATGCCACGCTATTGCCTGGACATAACCTTCACACTCACACAAAACGGTACTTCGCAACCGATTCAAGAAAGTCTTCTCGTACAGGGTGAGTTTATTATCACCTGAAAAATATGTAAGGAATACTTTGATACAAACTTAAAAAGAGTTAAAACAGATATTATTAGGACCTTTGTTTAAATCAAGGTCTGAGGTTGGGCTTGCCAGTTCAATATGTTGATAGCTCTTATCTCTAATAAGCTATATTTATATCTGCATATATTAATATTTTACTTAATTAAAGCTACCAAAATGTATCAAAATGTTTGAACAATCTGATATCATTAATTAATTCTACAACATGACCTTCGGTTTCATTTGTAGACTGTATTATTAACACATTTCTGCCGTTGAGGAAACTTTATTTTAAAGATATGTAATGCCTAATCATTTGCTTTGATTTTGTATACAAAAAATATCAAATAAAAACATGGTACCGCTTGTTGCGTACATTTTTAAGCACAATAGAACATTTAATTAATATTTCTTATCAAATATGTCCATGTACCTTCAAAAATAATGAAACCAATGCTATATCTGATCTTCATCAGCCATTTCTGACAAAACACAAAGGTAACTTTATATTATCATTCAATAAACTATTAATTTATGAAACTTTTAAATTATCCCTATCAATTTTGTGTACATTTGATATTAAAGAATCTTGATTAGACTATATCCATTGAGAATAATATATACCTGTGAGGAACCTTCGTCCTGACCCAGATTTAAAATAATAAGGATCTAAGGAGACTGATTTAACAACTCTCCCTAATGTGAGATTGTGAGTATTGTCTGGTGAGTAGAGGCCGTACACCACCACTTTGCCATCGTCAGAGCAGCTAGCGATGTAGTCGCCATTTAGGTCTACAGATATTTTGTTTATAGCTATAGCATGAGCTTGCAGATCTTTCTGATTATTGTCTGGTGAGATGGGCACTGTATTTCCATCATGATCCAGTAAATGTATCACTCCCCACTGAGTTCCTAAGCAAATAAACTTGGTATGCACACAGATGCAGCTCACAGCATCTTTTAATAAGATATTTTCGACGTCATTGCCCATTCGATCATATTTCAGTTTAGGCTCCTCGTCTGGTGGCAGACTATCACAGCTCTCTAGATTTAAAGCCATTATCGCTTTTCAACAAACGGAAAGTTTTTGGTTTTATTCATGTTATTATAATGATAAAATGTACGTATTTCTCTCTAGTTGTTCGATGTTGTTACTCATTATAAAAATCAGTATTATTTTTGTTAACTTTGACGTATAGGGTTGTCATTGTAAAATCGATTTGAGAGAATAGAGAAAATAAATTTTATATTGTTATATAGTTGTTATTTTTTATTAGAAATTATTTTTTATTTTAATAGGCAGCTAAGTTAATAATTCCACGTTAAAGATATTTATATATTGAAAATTTACAAAAAAATGATGTGGTAACATTTACATTACAATTGGCGCGAAAATATAAATCAATAAAACAGGAACTTAAACAGCAGTACCTTAAAATTTTATCGATAAATGGTATTTTTGTCATTAAAATTTAAATAATTCAAATTCATTGCCATGAATTCCATGAAAAATTCTATATACGATGAATACGAGACACAATTATCTCCATTTGGACGAAAAGTTATGATATCTTTATTAAAATTTAAAGAAGGTAAATATTTCTATATTGCAAAACGTGACAAGCATTTCAACAATCATAACAGTTTATAGAAATTTTATTACATTTCTTATAATTGTACGTATTTTAGAACGCAGAAATAACTGCTATAAACCTTTTTATCCACCGCCTGTGCCACGTTATCGAAAAAGACAAGTTTTACGGTAAGTCTGATAAAGGTTTTCAGTTGATAATATTGAATGTATCCGAATATCGCCTGCTATTATTTTACACCTTTTTAATGACAAGTATAAAGATATTGTCATTTTTATACATACGTATATACAAAAAATAAGTTTTGCATCTTTTGATTCAGTGGCATGATACGTATATGTATACTAATAAATACAAATGTTATCTCATAATACGATCCTTTAAACTGAATCCAAGTTATTATTTATCAATCGATAGTCCCAATGTGAAAAATATTATTCGTTTGTAATTTCTTTGCGCTCCATATATCATATTGTAAGGAAAATATCTATTTGACATAAATATTGTCAAGGAAGCATAACATTATTAAAGCGTTATTTTTTAATATACTAAATAGTTTGTTTGATATTATACATATACATATTTTATCGTTCAGGTTCAATAACCTCAGTCCTCCAAAATCACAAAAGTCGTACAGCGACCAAGTCGAACAAATAATAAGTATTGATCACAATATTAAGAATATAGGAGATGAACGAGAATCTCAAACAGATCGCACACAACACGTGTCCACGGCCTTTGACTTATTAACACCTGACTTTAAAAGTACATTTATAACAGACGAGCTCGGTCAGGCGTCCGAGCAACAGATCTCTCAACATAATGGAACAGACGATTCCATAGACACGGAGATAGGTTCCGACCAGATGTTTGACGTAGACTTAATGTTTAAATGTGTGGATGGTAATAATAGCGATGGAAATAAATTACACGCCGACGTGTCTCATGCCGCCGACATCCAACCAGAAGCGGGTGAACACTCGAAGAGCTCTCACGGCATCCCTAAAGATACAATAAAACGTAAAAATGTTATAAATATTGAGGGCTCCGAGGAGAAAAGAAATAAAATTGACGATAATGAGAATGACAAACAAACGTACCGCAAGGAAAAGTATACGACCACTGTTAGGAATTGGCTGAAGGAGGTCCGACCGTTACGTGCTGAGGAACAAGGGCGGGTGGGGGGAGAGGGGGAGCAGAAACTCGCACAGAGGAAGAAGACCAGGGGGATGGTGCAGTCCAGGCTTCAGAACAAGGGAGGGGTCATGAGATACGGCAGGCAGGACGGACGAGAGGAGCACACACACGTGGAGGAGCAGGGAACAGCGGACCGGCTAAACAAGTCAGCCGGGAAAGTTACTAGAGAGAAAAAATCTAAGAAAAAATTCGTAGCACCAATCAAGAGCCAGGTTCCCGTTAAAGATATCAAGTATCCCCTTAAAATTTTCGAAGACGCCAGTTGTAAAGAGATCGAAGACGCGGACATCGTCAACAAGGAGATTTTCATAACTTTAATATTTAGGTAACGGCTCTGTGGGCCTCACGCACACTCATGACACTCACCAGGAGGGGTTCTCACACGCTGGTCGTCTTGCGTCAAACTCATGTCCTTCGTATTGTTTCCGGTAGCAACGGCTCGTGTCAGCTTAGCGGCCGCCGCACGGACGCGGCTTGCTGCGGGGAAGGCCTTATGATGTGTTTGGATGAAACATTTTATTATTTCAAAGGCTCCAGCGCCGTCACGTGAGTACGCCGCCGACGTTAGGGGAACGCTTTTCGGAAGGTGTTATTTACCTCATATAATCGTAGGGACGTATTGGGAAAAACGATGTCCTCCAACCAATTAATATGCTATGACGCCAAAGCAATTATTAAATATCTATTTAGTTTTGGGAGAGACGTTCAACAGTTTCAGTTTTTGGATGTCAAGGTAAGCAAAACATATATTTAAATAGTATATTTAAGTCAAGTAGTGTCTCAGTAGAGGAGCTCTAGGTCGCCGGACGCCTGGTGAGTCCGGGACAGTGTCCCGAGACCTTTTCCGATTTGTGTGAGCAAGTGTCCGCGATTCCCCGCTACACCCTCGCCACCGAGTGTCCCCTTCAGAGAGCAGCCTGGCACGTGACGCTGATGAAGGCGGCGTGGGAGACTCTGAAGGCTACCATGACAAACGACGGGCTATATGAACTTTTTGTTGGCACTGAGATGAAGGTCTTACCGATCTTAGCAGGTGATGTACATTTGATGGCTTGTCAGGTAGAGTCTTAAATATGTATATCCAAAGCACTGGTCTGCATGTAGACATGGAGCAGAGAGGCGTGTGCGTGGATGTGGACGGACTCGAAGCTATGGGAGAGGTGGTGAAGACACGCATGAAGGAAGTGGAGGAGGAGTGTTACCGAGCGGCCGGGAAGCACTTCCAGATTAACTCCGCGCCGCAGCTCCGAGCGATACTGTACGGAGACTTGAAACTAGACCAGAAATGTAATATTACAGTACGGAAAACGACTGCCAAGGGAGACAAGTCCACCTCCGAGGACGTGGTGGGTCAACAGCACACTTGAATGTACACTATCCGATTGTTTGTCCTGGAATTAATATCAGTTCAAAGGAACATCTCCTAGGCCTCGTTTCATTAACATAAACGTACGTGTTTCTGTCGTTAGCTGCGGTCCCTGATGAAGGTTCATCCCCTGCCGGGTCTGATCCTGGAGTACCGTCACCTCCACAAGGCGCACTCCACCTTCATCACCGGCATCGCTCATCACGTCGTGAACGGTGTCGTCAAACCCACTTGGTAGCCGAGACTTACTATCTGTGACACTCCTCTCCTCGCTCGGTAATCCTGATGACTCATAGTATCCTGTGTCGATGTTAAGGGACCAAACGGCGGCGGTGACGGGTCGCATCTCTTCCAGCAACCCGAACCTGCAGGCCATTCCTAAGACATTTAACCTGGTCCTGTTTCCGCGGGACGGCGCCGGTAGATATTGAGTCATGTACATCAGTCACATGTCTATATCGTCACCCAGACCTGGGTCACTCTCCCCACTCTCCCCACAGATCCAGTGCCGCTGAGGTTCCGGTCGGTGTACCGGGGCCGAGCGGGCTGGCGGCTGGTGGCGGCGGACTTCAAGCAGGTGGAGTGCCGCGTGCTGGCTCACGCCGCTCGGGATGAGCACCTGGAGCAGGCGCTTAGGAGCGACGACCTGTTCACCGACCTCGCCGCCCGCTGGTCAGACGCATACAGCTCGCTCTCACCACAGTGTCTCGGAGAGTCGTAACAGGTGTGACGCTCGTCCCGTGCGCAGGTTGGAGAAGCCAGGGCGCGAGGTGAGCGGCAGGGACCGGGAGCGCACCAAGCGGCTGGTGTACGCCGGCCTGTACGGGGCCGGCGCGCGCACGCTGGCAGACATACTGCAACTGCCACAAGGACAGCTGGAGGAGGTCATACACAGCTTTGACAGTACGGACACGAAACATTCCCCAGAGAAGGACCAAATAATTTATTTCAATCTTATACATTATCATTTTCCTCAAAATTCCTCACGATGTCAATACGTACAATTAAACAAAATATGACTGAATGATTCCGAAACCCGGTCCTTCCTTCTTCTGTCGTCAGGGACGTTTCCATCTCTGAAGCGTTTCTGTGAGGGGGTGTGGTCCGAGTGCTCGCGGGACGGAGGCCGAGTGTCGACGGTCGGCCGGCGGACTCGAACCTTCCCCAACATATCCAGCGACGACGCTGCGATGAGGGCGCAGGCCCGGCGGCAGGCGGTTAATTTTATTATTCAAGGTGGGGACTCGCTCTCACGCTCCCCCACCGCGCTGACCTCGACCCTCACCCCCCTCTCGGCGCAGGCTCGGCGGCGGAGCTGTGTAAGCGCGCCATGTGTGAGTGCGTGGCTGGTCTGCGGCGGGCCGGGGTCGCGGGCCGCCTGCTGCTGGCCGTGCACGACGAGCTGGTGTGGGAGGTGGCCGCGGACGAGGTGCCCCGCGCGGCCGGTCAGTCACGCTCACACTGTGTGAACCACGCATTCACAAGTCACGCCATCTTTTGTCGACGTCCGCAGCTCGGGGAAGTTAACCTTTTTATCATTGGCACAGTCTTCATTGAAAATTAAATATAATTTTAACATGTTTTTTAGTGTATAAATAATAAACAATAAACGGATTTACAAAAATAACATTCTAACCCTTAAAATACAACTTGAGAATATTTAAAAATTATCCTTTTTTTTATAAATAAGAATACTGTCCGTGTGTTTACAATAAGTCAGTGATGTATGCGATATAGATATAATCAAGTGGTCGATGGAGAGCTGCGGCCGGCAGCTGGGTCTGCAGGTCCCCCTGCCGGTCGCCCTGTACACGGGGCACAGCTGGGGGGACCTGGAGGAATACACAAGCGGGGTGGCGTCGGTGTTGACATTTACTACGGAGGCAATAAAAACAAACAAATAATTGCTTATCATTTATTTCTCGCGGAAACACGTGTACACGCACGAGGTGTCTCGACGGTATGGAGTGTACACATCCAAACTACAGACGCCGCGTAAACAGTTTCACATCCGTTAATCTCCACAAGTTATAGCATTAACGTAGGTTATTGAATAAAATACGAGAAACGATCCGTATGTAGTGGCACTGTAAACGTGTAGTAAGCATACAGTAACCCAGTGGCGTGCACTCCATAGATGAAAATAAGCACCTCATACCCTACCCATATAACAACTAAACCTATATTGTTTAATTCTTATTTACATACATTACGAAATACAAATGTTTACAGACATTTAAAATGACATTTGATTCACGATTTGCTTAAAGTGCCATCTATCAATGTAAAAACGAAACATTTTCGATCGGCCGCTGCTAACTGCTAGCGCGGCTATGCTGCCACAGCGGCGCTAGGCACAACCACTCGGTGCTTATTTTCCATACATAAATACTCAAGGACGATCTATTAATCTCGTGTGTATGCAGAAATGTTTGCATGTGTGTGTGGAAAAACCTATGCATGAGTTGTATTCGTGAGGCATTGCATATTTTATTGTTTAAAATCTCAAAGAAAGTCCGTTAATTGTCAAATGAAACGGGACTCTCTGATTGGTCGGAAAACTGTTCATATATTTTTTTCACCATTTTATTATTATTGAATATTGTCTTTTGTCTTTCTAAGCGCAAGTGAATAAGTTTTAATTAGCTAATTAGTAAATAGTGAATTAATTTATTAACGAATGATGGAAAGTTATAGCTGTGAGCTTTGTGCTGGTGATGTGTTTATCGAAATTAATTACGATTAGATTTTCAATATTGTCGTTTGATAATAAAACTAAAATAATTACAAAGGGAAGGTGTGTGACCAGTTGAGATGGAACTAAAACAAAGGTAATGTTATTCTTTTTAATAAAAAGTATTATGATTGTTTTAATAAGCTAGCAGGTTGTGTACACACAAATATATTATTTGTCTGTTGTTTTTAAATAATAATAATAATAAGAATGTTTGGATCTCCACTGGATATTCCGATTTTAATAACTTTTTAAAACGGTGATGAACAGATCTTAATCGTTTAAAGGTTCTCTCGTGGCTCAGAGGCGGTTGAGAGATTCATTACATTCATTTATACATTATGCGCGAATATTATCAATGTTTAAATGAAACTAATATTTTCGGATTACATTCTCCCGACATTCCGATTACTCAGCAGCAACCGTGATCACTGCAGATATCTCGTCTGCATAACAATTATAAATTACGCGTAGCAATCCGAAAATATTAGTTTCATTTAAATGAATACTTGCGAAAGACCTTATTATTATCAATGTTTTAGAAAAGGAAATGATAAAAATTAGTATATTTTTTCCAAACATATTTTGCTCACCTACCCCAAATCTCTGTGCACGCCACTGCAGTAACCTTACAGCAAGTGTTCCTATCAAACTACACACCGACAGTTTCCAGTTTATCGTTGATGTCCATCCGTTGACACTGACGTGGGAACATTCCTATACTGCCTATCGAGAGACGCTACAAGGACACACTACGTTTATTGTTTTATATAAATCTGGATAGTTTTGTGCGACTTATGTTGATGTCGTGTTAAAATATAATAAAACTATACAGATATTATTATGATAGGGGAATGGAAAATAATTACTAATTACATAGAGAACAAACACACAGGCCGTGACACAACAGTGGCCTATTATTAATAAGCTATAAATTTCTAAGTACCGAGTACTGGTTCATGATCACTTTATAAGTGTAAAGTGTGTTCACAAAACAGATTTTAATTTTAAATAATCTTAAAGACTAACGAGATTCAAAATCATTCATCACAATACATGTAACCGAGACAGACACTCCGGGGATACTAGAACTAAAGAATACAGTATGATGCATATGTAGAGCTACAACTCACACAACCAATGAAACTGTTTGTCACCGGTCTCCATATACACAGCTCATAGAAAACCATGTCCTCTTAAAGAAGATATCCCATGATAGATGATGATAACACATTCCCTGGAGATCATAACCTGACGCTCACCATGCTGTACAGCCTGTGGTCTCGGACGCTGGCCGTGTAGTGCGGGAGTGCTCTGACTCCATCCAAGTGTATCTTATTCTTATTATCAGACATTATTCTGTGCCGATTCTTATTCTTCTTTTCCTGTCTGTGCCGCAACATGGTGTACCTGGACTGGGTCGGTGGTAACCTGGGGATGTTGAAAACTAAATAAGTTTAACATTTGAGCTATCAAGTGTAGCAGTTTCTATATGAGATGGAGATCAGAACATGAATCAATCATTGGGAAGTAGTTACAGCAGATGTGATTCATGTGATAAGTGAATTCAGTTGAAGAACTTGTGCATACTATATTCTTGTATACTGATCGAATCAATGTCTTCCTCAAACACTAACATGTAAATAATACTCAGAGCAAGGAGACAAATGGCTAAAACTAATGATGTTTATTGACTTGGGTAGAAATGGAAGGCAGTTTTGTAACTTATTGTAAAGAAGCAAATCAGTAAAATGACCTCATCATCTCGAGGTCATACATCATAAGTCTATTTGCAAAATCATCGTCCTCTCCGCCCCAGCCTTGATATTTGTTGGAGAAGCCATTGACTTCCATATATTGCTCTGATGTTATTGCGAGCACTCCGCCCACTAGACTGCTATAGATGAGCACATATCGGAATTTGTCAATGCTAGCACTCATGTGTCTGGGTTGTTTGAGGCAGGCGTATAGGTTAGCCTCATCCAGCGGCAAGAGGTCCACATCATGCAGGATGAGACATGGGAACTTGTCTGCTATGGCCTGTTTTGCTCCTATGTTGTATAACATACCCTTGTTCCAAGGCTTATTGTCCTGCTGCTCTATTACATATATTCTGAAACATAAATATTTGTAATTTATTTCTATGCCATAGTTACTAATAGTATAAATTACTCCAGCATATTTACAAACAGATAATATACTTACTTGTAATGTATCCTTTGTTTACGTAGAAAATTGTGCATGTATGGTATAAATATGTCTAATTGGCTCTGCCGGTTTCTGTAGGTTACTAGAATGGCAACACTGTATAAAGGATTACAGACATCAGGGAAGTAGCTTCCATTCAGAATTCCAGTCGGTAAAAAGTCATCGTAATTCTTTGGTACGTCCCACACAGCCGTTGACTTGGAACTTAGGAGTAGATCTTCATACTTGCATTCTGGTTTCGATTTGTTAATTACTAATTTGGGATTTGTGACATGATAAAGGCTGCTGCCAAGATTATCGGCTGTCAGGTGATTGTAGTTGTAGGTGGTGTAGCAAGCAAAAAATTGGACGACAGCAATTAAAACTAGAGTGACGAACAGAGACGTGCTGAGCTGTAGATGCAGAAGCCTCTGACATGAGAACCATTTCGGCATTTGGGAACTATACTGTAAACGGATTTTTATTATATAAAATTCTCTCACATGCTTATTGAAGAACTGAAACAAAAGTGAATCTAGTGAATCTAGTCACACAGATGTTAAAAATCATATATATATAAATAAGTTGGATAGTTCTATCATTATTTACATGACATTTGAACATAAAGAATATACTCCTGTTTTATCAACATTTACAACGCTATTTGGCAATATATTCCAGAAATAAATCTTACGAAATACAGTGTAATTATTTATTGAAGAGAAGATATGAAGGGCTTTTGTCGTAATACAAGTGCTTACCGGAACTTGGAAATAATTCACATGAACACTATTTATCTGCTATACTTGTATATAATATTTTAATATAGAGCGTGTACATCTAACTATCAGCATGCAATTCTACATGTTGATTTATAACAATCACATCAATATTATAGTGTATAATAAATTCTACACCGTGTTTTCTTTCTACGAACTTCAAAGTCGAAGTTTTAAGCTGTCATTTTATGTCAACGTGAGAACTGAAAGTTGACATTGAATAAACTGTCCTAAAATCGATAGCTAAGTTATGTACTTTGGTATGCTTTGATAGATTGAGAATAGTTAATTTTAAATTTTTGCTGTTTAAACGAACTAAATTATTGCGGTATTCTTTATTTATATTAAGTTTCTGTAATTGGCAAAACTTAAATATTTTCGATTTTATTTACATATTGTACTCCAGTTTTTAGTGCACTCATTCATTGATTCAGGTTTTTGTAAGCAAAGTTTTTGTTTATTGTTGATTTTAAATAAAATTTCGGTTTATACATTAATATCTTATTGTAAATTTTATTGAAAAGTAAAGCTATGAGTATATTGTTTCAATTCCAAATACTAGTGAAGTACGAAAATCTAATATGTAACATTTTGCTAGACCTATTTTATATTATAAATAATAAATTTTTATCAGTGTATTCGTACTATGAAATGACCACTAACTGTGGGTATAATCTTTATCGCAATAAATAGAACACATCCTGTATTATTTTATCACAACTGGAACAATAAAAGTAAATATCAATCGGTATTATTCCATTGCGGTGTTTCTTTTTCTTCTAACATGTGTCTGAAGTTGCTCCAGAATTGTTTTAATAAAAAGCTGTGAACACATCGATGTAACATAAAAATCAGAAGTTTGTTGTAACACAAAAGATTATTATCACCCATGACCCAATTTTATAGCAAAATTGCAGTAAAACATTTATACGACATCATTCATATCACCTTATCTGTAATAAGTGCGTCGTTGTAATAGGATTCATTGAAAAGCGCACGTTTAAAAGGCCCGCCATTTTCGGACTGGTATCTTATGTCAATGTCACATAGAAATGTAAGTAAACAAACAATTTTATAATTGTAAATTACAAAATGTTACTTAGTTAAATGCGGACTGTTTGTAAGCGTGTAATATTTTTGTATATTTATTAAGCACATAAAGCAATACCTTCGTTATTATGGCGCACAAGAAAATGGGAACCCGAAACGAATTAACCTGTAGACCGCTCGATTCATTGGAAGAAATTCAGTCATTTTTACAAAATCCACCTGCGTGGAGGACTTTATGCACAGATTTAGTTCCTCACAGTGAGAGTGTAGTGAGAAACATAAAAATAAATCCGTTTTTCGGTGAAAATATACTCGAAACTCCACAAACGTTCTGTCATTATGATCCGGAAGCGCAAGAAGTCGAGCGCGAGGAACGTCGACGACTACCAAAGACACTGGTTTGCCATGATATGGCTAATGGCTACCACGACGACAGGTGAGATTAAGGATTATAATACGTTAGAAATTATAACGAAACAGAAATCATAATATATATAATTAATTATATTATTATTATCAATAATATTATTATAATGCAATAAATGTTGGCATTAAAAAAACTTAATCGTCAAAAAAGATAGAGACGGATTTGTTTATTTCTGGGGCTTGAAGTAGTTTGAATTAGCTACAATTTTCTTGATATCAATATTGATCAGAGAATATATTTTTTATTTTTGTTTTATTTTATGTATATTTTTTTAGTTTCATCGATGGCACCGGTAACTACACCGCCTATACGTTCTACAACTGGGGCGGCATCGACATATTCTGTTATTTCAGCCACCACTTCATCACCATCCCTCCCCTGGGCTGGATCAACGTCGCCCACGCGCACGGGGTTCAAATTATCGGTAATTTGAACAACCCCATTACATCACATCTATCGATATATTGTCTATGCCTTATTTTCATGTTTGTCTTTGAGAATATGTTATAGTTGTACGAAAATCCATTCAATAATTGAATGTATCACAAAAATGTTACTACAGCGAAATTACTAACTTTAAATGTTGTATTTTTAATAACACAGACCGTGTATATAGCGGCGATGTATCATTCTCATTGATGCGTGTCATCACACAGCACTGTTTTCTATGTAAATCGTATGCTTTCACTCGTCACATCAAACACTATCAATTATCGCTCATTGAAAACTTAGTTATTAATTATGTTTTTGTTATTCTGAAGTTTTTGCCAGAGGTTTGATACACGACAGCTCGATCTTGCGTTTTAAATTTGTACGTAAAAAACTATTATTCTCAATTTTTATTACTCCTGCAATCGCTAACTACTTTCATCAAATCATATGACATGAGTATGTTCTCGAGTTGTTGGTTATTGTGAAGGTACCGTTATAACGGAGTGGGCGGACGGGGTGGCGATGTGGGAGAAGCTGCTGTCGTCGGAGTCCGAGTGGCAGGACTTCGCCAGCATGCTGGTCGCCATCGCTAAGACCTTGAAGTTTGACGGATGGCTGCTAAATATAGAGAACAAGGTCACTGACCCTCCAGAACCAACACAGTAATCATAGTGATAGTGGAGCCGTCCTAGCTCGGAGATGATTTATATATATTTTTACTCCATAATCAGTCCCTTCTTTCTCTGACGACGACTTCCCGACTTTTCAGAACTGTTTTGATGATTTTTCTAAATTTTACAAAAAAAACATTTCAGATCTCAATAGTTCGTAAGTTCGTCCCTAGTCTCCTGTTCCTTCTTTTGGTCGCTAACCCCTCCCCTGTGCCGCAGGTGTCGGACCCTCGCTCGTTGGTCCAGTTCGTCCATCACCTGCACACCGCCCTCCACCAGGAGTTGCCGCACGCGGTGCTTCTGTGGTACGACAGTGTCACCGTCGACGGTCATCTCTACTGGCAGAACGCTCTCAACGAGAAGAACAGGTCTGGGATATGATCCGATGATAAAAATATTTTGCAAAGTATAACAGATAAGGCCCGTCAGTGTTGTGCTCCTGACATAACAAATATGCTAAGAACTCTACGGAATAATTATCTATTAGGGATCGTTAGCCTGAGTTTTAATAAAACTAAGCACTTTAAGGTTTATCGTTATATTTCATATTTATTTCTTTGGAAGTCCCCCTAATATTGTTAGGAAGGTCGGCTGGTCATGTAGCAGCCCGTGATCAGCGTGTTTATGATCGTAGGGCGTTCTTCGATGTTACGGACGGTCTGTTCACGAACTACTCGTGGAGCGCGGCCGACGTGTCGTCCAGCGTGCTAGAGGCCGGCGACCGCCTCACCGACCTCTACATAGGGATCGACGTCTGGGGACGGAACTTCTACGGCGGCGGGCAGTTCAACACGCAGCAGGTAGGACGCGCAGGGTCACCCGCCTCGATTACCTGCGGACTGTCATGTACATGCGACGGCATGCACATACGCACGCATTATTGTTTAGTTAATATGAACAAATTTGGAGACCGTCTCGATCTTGGCAAGTATGAGGTCAGCATACCGTGACCCTAATCCTGTCCCCAGGCGATCCAGGTGGCGTTCCATCAAGGTTGTTCGTTAGCGATATTCGCCCCGGCCTGGACGTACGAGGCCCTCACCAACGACAAGGACAACCTCAACTGGGTGACGGACGGCGAGGAGCTGGACGGCTACGACAGTTTCCTGCTCCGAGACCGCGCGCTCTGGACCAGCTTGTGGCCCTTCCTGAACACGAAGCTGCCGTGCCGGTTGCCATTCCAGACGTCCTGGTGTCGCGGCCAGGGGACGAGGAGAAGAATCTATGGAGAAGTATATGTATTTCTTTGATTATCAGGTCTCCTACTGCGGGGAGGCGTTTGTTAAACAGTTATTACGATACTGTCCCGTTTAAATAATAAATAAGACGGGTAATGTTGTTCTGTAGGGAACCGTGTTACAAAGTCCGTTCTTTTTGTGTGATCTCCCGCACGTTGTTGTATTGTATACCCGTCTGGTTGGCAGGTCATATGTCCAGTGCCTTGGTACAACCTGCGACACATGCACTATCAGCCCAACTCGACCCTCGGACCCCACGGGTACTTACTGTCGACACAGGACAACATCAATCGCCTCTCCAACTTGGGGTTGCTGAAGAACAGGGAGGGCATCCTCAGATACAGGAAGTCCTTGGAACAGAGCAAGATGGAGCTGGAGACAAACCCCGGCGACGTCGCCATGAACATAAAGGAAGACAGCTTTACGCGTCTGGACTCGGGTTCACACAGGGAGGTGGTGGTCGACAAGGATAGTGACACGAGCACGGTGAGGACTACGGTCAGGACGAAGGTGAAGAACGCACTGAGGAACCTGTTCAAGATCAGAACGAGCAGAGTCGACAAAAACGGAAGCGACCACGTGAGCCAGGCGAGCGACAGGACGGACGAGGCGGCGCGGGAGGCGGAGGAGTACCAGTCCTCGGGGAAGTCCATGGTGAGGATGTCGCTGAACCTGAGTCTGGGCCGGACCACCAAGACCAGGTACTGTCTGGGCTACGTGTCCATGGAGCGCGAGTGTTTCGAGACCTACTACGAGGACAGCTTCATAGGCGGCTCGTGTCTGATGGTGCACCCGGCAGACGACGAGTACGAGGCACAGCGCACGTCCCGGCTCTTACACTGCGACTTCCGGTGTGACGACACGCTGGTCGTGTGCGTGGTCACCAAGACCCTGGACGAGCACGACGACCAGTTCCTCAACATCAGACTGAGCGTGTCGGACTGCGGAGGCTGCGAGAAGGTGGTGCTGGTGGGGAGGAGCCTCCCCAGCGGAGGGGAGGAGCCATCCGGCACCGAGCTGGAACATGTGTTCCCCGTCAACGACGAAGACGACTTCCCCGAGCTACAGAAGTATCTGGTGCTGAACGAGCCCGGGTTCTACGTACCCGTCGTCAACCCGTACGGGTGGCAGGTCAGGTGAGTCTCGACTCGGACAGAAGACGCTATTGATGATAATTTGGTTGAGTTTATAATATTAAAGTCTAGCGTGTGGCGAGCGTCCTCCCAGTCATCCTGTCCATGAACCACTAGGTCCAAGTCATCCCGCGATGTTTATTTCTGTGCCCCTCCGTGTGTAGATATTACCGCGTCCGTGTCCCGGGATGCCGCGTGCTGGCCGTCAGCTGTCGGACGGGCCTGCCCCTGGGGCCGGTGCTGCTGGGACACCTGGGACTCTGTAGCATCAGAGATACACACGCCGACGATGTGAGCCCAGATTGCATGCGATGACGTCACGACACACATTATAATATATATGTCATGACGTCATCATCCGTCATAGCACAGGCTATACTACTATCGAAGATAATAAAAGTTACGCACAGATAGTAGAAAATATTATTTCGACCTCTGTTTTATCAGCTCGGGGTGTGTTTACGTAACGGAATCTTTGAGTTTAATTTTCGTCGGCTTCTAGAAGTCGGAATAATTTGAAACTTTGCAGACGTGCCAAGGACGGACGACAACGCTGTAATCTGATAACAGTCCAACATGATCCCCATTAGGACCGCGAGGATTAAAGAATTTTTTAATAGATCCTCTGTAGTGGAGTGAGAGAGATACAGCTAGTGCGCGGTCTGCGCGTGTCTGTAGACAAATAGCAGTTTAAAAAAAACACGCTTTTATAGCTAACCGAACTAAAAAATAGATAATAAAATTCAGTTACAAAGGAATTACAGCAGTAGAAGGTCAAACAATCGTTCATAGTTAATCACCTCAAAGTAAAATTATAATGAAATTTAAGTTATTAACAGAATAATTTAATTCAGAGTAAAAAGCGTGGGCTGCATCTGACTACACTTCACATCTCCCTCTCGTAGACAGTTGCCATACAATGATCGTAACCTTCCACCCCGAGCACAGCTACGGAAGCGTGTTTTTTAACTATCATTTATTTATTGTTTGTTCAGGCACAAACCAACGTCGCCAGCTAGCGCGCTCGGGCGACGGACTCGCGCGTACTGGTTGTATTCATACATGTTATATTACCTCGGATGTAGCGCTTTGTATACAAATAAAGTTAATTGGAAAAAAAATATCATGGCGAGAATATAAAAAGTATGTTTTGTTTTATTTGCTTCCTCCACATGCGAGATAGATGTTTATAGAAGGAAGAGCCGAGGACGGCGGCGAGTTAGCAGGAGAACGAAACGTTCACGAGTAATGTAGTGCTGAACCGGAAGCAGGCGCTGACGACGGTAAAGGAAGGAAATCCCCGCCACCAACGATACATGGCTTTATACTAGCTTACCCAAGAAAAATTATGCTAAATCTGAATATACTATGTGGCCGGGGGGTTAAAGGCCCGCCTCTCACACGCGAGGGCGCGGGTTCGAAACCTGGCAAGTAAGGATGTGATTTTTTTCCAAGTCATATGCACTTTCTAAGAGTATTTAGACACCACTGGCGGACGGTGAAGGAAAACATGCGAGGAAACCTGGTCTTATAGTTTCAAATTAAAAGATTGAAATCGCCAACCCGTCTTGAGGGAGCGTGGTGATTAATGCTCTAATCTTCTCCATGTGAGAAGAGGCCTTTGTACAGCAGTGGGCTCCGATAGGCTGATGATGATGATGATGAATATACTATGTATACCGAGCTTTACAGAGCTTCATGCAGGCACTGGATCTTATGACATTTGTAGGTATTTCATTATAATGTTAAGGTAATTTCAAATACTTGTTGTAAGGTGTCCACTCTTATGTTACTAGTAGCTATCATATTAATAGTCTGCTCCTACTGGTCCTGGAGTGAGGGACCCTAGCCTCCAGTACAGCCTTCCTTGATAACTCGGATATTTAATTCACAAAGGAATTCTTAACATTGGCTCCGTAATTAAACATAAGTGTGCTTCATGTCATGTATATTATAATAGAAAAAACATTACTAATACTTATGACCTATATCTGCGACTAAATGATTGCCGCTCGGTGTTATGACCTTTCGTGAGCTGGGTTTAAAAAAGATTCAATGATTTTTTTTGTGAATCCATGGAATGCTGAGAAATTAAGTCTGAACGTAAATTATTTTCTTCTAAACTTTTCGGAAAAAATTTTGTATTCTTTGATGTCGGATATGAAAAGTTTGGTAAGATGAACTTCCCCGCGGGTGGCTTGGTTCTGAACAAGCAAAACTTTTATTTGTCATTTATTTGATTGCTATGTATTACTTTAATATAACCTTTTCAACGCAACTGTTTCTATGATCAAAACAGATAATAATTTATGTCTGAGTTTTGTTTTCGAACTGTATTTTTTTTATTACGTTTGAATAAATAATGTCTGTACTCAAAAGTTGTAGATATTTATATTACTATGAGATTAATATGCACTGAGGCGTACGGTCTTATAGTTACCAGCTAGTAAGATAAGCTTCCAGCATTGTTAGTGTTACAAAGGCGTTTAAGGTGCTTCAGTATGTTCGTGAACACTGCAGACTCGTTGGAAGGCGGTCTATTTTCCTATTCTGCCTAGATATAAAGGGTCCCACGGCCGACGTCCTGACTGGACATTCCCTTTCGTGTTTCTGCGCGTTACTCTATGTATGGTGAACTTGTTAGCTCCTCGATTTTAAAAACCTATGGACAAAATTTTAGGAATGCGAGAGTGATTTTCTCTAATGTTTTTACCTAATTTTAACAAAGTAATTTTTCGCTGGGAGACAAATGGAATTAATAAAAACATTATAACACACTTTTGTATTTACCGAAATTCACCTACAAATCGTTGTCGACAGGTCGGTATGTTAGTACTATATTAATAGGTCGTAAAACTAACATTTCTGAGTTGCATCGTGCTGTTCTCTCTATCACATGACTTATGGAATGGAGTGTGATGCTTACGACAATTGGTTTAACAAATACACATCAGTTCAGACATTTCATTGATAATACGAGAAGACACCAAACAACTGAAAGTTAATCGTATCTGAGATGTTGGAGATGACTGATGACTGACGTTGAAACGTTTGGAAGGTCATCTAGACCCGTTGATTAACGTGGATTGTTTGGGCCGCGAGACGGCAGGTATAACAGACTAAGAAATAAAAACAATGCAAATACAATGAAACTTAACAAAGATATAATGAATGTAAATCTATAGTAAAGTCTGAATATAAATTAATACATAAAGTAAACGTAACGTATGGAGTTCATTCACCCGCGTTATACAACGCGGCCTTGACAGTTCGTTACTCTGTATCCGACTCTTATAAACAATTCAAGTGGTTTCATTATCATTATTATTAATGATAATGTTTTCCACTGAACACATCCGTGAACTGCGACTCGCTATACCTCATATATACTAGATGTTAGATTCAATGATAAAATACATCACATAAAATAGCTCTCGAGTTACATTCTAGATTTCCTCTGAACTCTTAAATAGAGAGATATTCTTTAAATAATTTCTATTAGCTTTTCAAACTAACTGTTTCATAGAGACATTCAGATTTCAGTGAAACGAGCCTTACCTTGTGACAGGTCTCTTTTTTATGATAACAATTGAAAGAGGAAGTAAATTTCTTTATCTCAGACATTGGAAGTATTAGCTTCTATTTATTATTATCATTTTGTAACTGTTGACATGCTTAGCGTATTCGTTTCTATCAAACTCATCCACCACGTATTTAAAAAGCGAGGTTATGAACAATGCTGGGTGGTACTATGATATTAAGACGTGTTTGAGGTAGTATTAAGTTCGCATTAGCGATGTAGGACCTCGGGGTCACCTTGGACTGATGTATAACGATGATCGCTTAACGACCTATTACGTATGTAGATTTAAAAATGTCTGTTCGGACATGTTTATTAAACTCACATAACAATAATATAAATTCATGACTGTGATTATTGTGTATTAAGATTAAATAAACCTTAAATATAAACGACACTTAAAATATTTGATAACATTACCCTAGTATAACTTATTAAATATGCGTATAAATGGCGGAGTCCCGCCGGTGGATATTACTAGTGTTTTATTTGTCGGATGGCTTCACGTGTATAGAGTATGACGGATGTGCGGAGACCTTCACCTTAACACAGAGCGGAGGGTAACGGCCTGTGACTCACTATATAGGACGGCGACCCACTTCAAATGTTACACAACGTCATAACTTTCAATGTTGACATATCAACAAATTTTTTTGCCAACAATTTAATGTTTTGTTTTAAAACCGGCGTCAGATCAGATGGATCCACGCAGGCCACCTTGCTGCGTGTCAACACTACACCGACCACACGTTCAGCATCGTACAGACATCACGCATCACCAACTACCGGACATTTTCAAATAGATTAAACAATTGACAGTCGGAAAAAAAAAATAACAAACGCCAACACGATTCCTACTTTCACCTTGATTTAATTCATGACACATGAGTCGTTTGAAACTATCGAGTTTGAGAACTCCATGCAGATTAGAATAGAATTGTTTTTATCATTAAAATAATGGTGATACAAATTAGCAATTAATTTACAAGAAGCGAGGAATAAAGCAGACCGTTCTTGTTTAGTTTTTTATGACTAGAATATGTTTAAGACAATCTAAGATAACGTAAAAAGTACTCTGATCTATACGTGTTGAGTTGCAATGAGTTCTTTCAGTGTGTCACAGGAGCGATGGCGTTACGCTAGATGATGCGAGCAAGTCACAGAGATAAGAGAATCGTTTCGGAAACTCGATGGAATCAATGCCCTCGAGAACACGCAGCACGTGAAGAGTGAGGTCGCAGCACCTGCCCCTCCCCCACACTGTTCAGGTTGGTATTTATGCACTTTTCATTATAAATGATTGCATTACATATTCATCGGTCCAACAAACCGCCGGCGGAAAACTGTACGACGATTTTCCCCGCAAGTAAGTCCTCTGTATATATATATGTGTGAAAACTGCAATCGACTTCCATTGGTTGATAACTGATACGACAGATTAACGTTTTGACAGTATTTCCTCGTTTTGGCTAAGACATTGTCGTGTTCGTTCGAGGAGGCGCTCGATCGTGGTGATGTAATACATTAGTATACGATCTATTAAATATAAAATAACTAATATTGAACCGTGGGAGATGTATTGTTACTGATTCGTTTTATAATTAATGCACAAGGTTTCGTAACTATTTTATATTCTTTTTACATTTATTTTGTTATAAAAACTACAGATACTTAAATCCGACATTACAGATTAAACACACTAAAGGAAAAATAATGACCCAGAATAAAAATGAGATAAGTTGAGGACGTAACCACGATTTTACTTATACGTATTCCGGGAGTTTAATTTTGCGTTCCTATGTTTATTTAAAAACCATTAAGCGAGATGCATCAGTGTAATTGTTAAGATCGTTTGATATCATTTATTAATATTACGGAAACATGAACTCCTAGTTCGAGATTTTGTTTTAATATTTTTTATTATACGAAACTCTAATAATACATTTAAAACCACAATATTATAATATTATCATTATCAGCTGACACATGTAAGTATCGCTACTTCACTATAAGCTGCTTATAACAGTCATCTATTTCCGTACTTGTTTTCCTCAGTGTTATACACATTTAATAAGTAAAGAGCGTTCCGTAAAATATTGTAATTTTGAAGTCGTTTTTTAATATAGCAAGAACAAGGAAATAACCTTCATAGAAACATAAATATACATATTTTTCATATTATCTATCATAACTGTATGGAATGTGGGAATGTGAGCATTAGACTTGAAACGAATGTCACGATTCTAATAGTCCTGTTTTCGTGTGTCCTTGTAGACTCCATGGAGTCGGGTTGTGTGAGCGGCGCGGCGGTCGCCAGTACTGTGGCTGCGGCGCTTAAATTCTTCGCAGCGTCACAATGTTTACTATCAGAGAGATGGCCACCGCAGGCTAACATAGCGGGTGAGTGGACGCCGGCCCACCGTCACCTCACCGTCACCTTACACACACGTTATCATAACAAATTAAACTAAGTTCATCATGAGCTAAAAAACGCATGCAAGGGATGTGATTTTCCTCTTCTAGACTGCAGCTGCTTCTCTCTGTATTGAAAACAGTTTCAGAATAAGTATTTTAACATCGGACATCTTTGATTTGTTATTTAAATGTATAATCAGCTCCTACCCGCGTGCTGCTGATGACATGTGTAGTTAATTTATAAGTATATTGTCTCCACAGACGGGTCTTCTTTCGACTTCATAGTGGTGGGTGGAGGTACCGCGGGGTCGACGCTGGCGGCCAGGCTGTCCGAGATGCAGCAGACGGTCCTCCTGATAGAGGCGGGGGACGACCCGCCGCAGGACAGCAACGTAACCTACAATATACTTACATGCACATATACACACGACTAACCATTCGTTTTAGTTTATAGATGCATCCTCTAGTGTATAGTTTATATATAATTTAATGTATTAAGTAACGAAACATGACACGTTTTTTGTCTGTATTTTTTGTATCCAAATATGAATCATGAATCTCCAACTCCTCAGATATTATTTAAGTAGGTTACAGTTCAATGTGTTTTGTTTAAAATTATTGCTTACGGTTATGATTAATCTTTTTTTTAACTCTCAAAGTTTTTTCCAAGTCACAAAACTATATTTCTCATAATCTTTAAAATCCATTGAATGATGAATACGTATTGTTTGTTTTCTTCCTAAACGTAAACCTTGACTAATAAACTTCACCCGGCTGCGATACTTGACATTTATTTTTATGACTTCCTGTTGTAAAACATAGATACCTTTTTATGTATGTTTATTGCTATGTTACGACTGTATCTTTCAGATTCCAGCTTTCAAAAGTTCATTAAAAAGACCTGTCTTCGATTGGAACTTCACCACCACCAACGACTACTACTCCAGTCAGGCTTTATACGGCGGCGTGCAGGCACAGCCACGAGCCAAGATGTTGGGAGGCTGCGGTTCCATCAATGACATGATATATTCGCGTGGCTTTCCCGAGGACTATGAAGAGTGGGCCTCAATGATCGGGGAGGAGTGGAGCTGGAGTAACGTCCTCGAGTATTTCAAGAAGTCGGAACGTCTGACGGATCCAAGAATTCTTCGCTACCCTGACCTCGCTGAACTTCACGGGCGAGATGGAGAAATTGAGGTTTCGGGGTCCGACGACGCTCCGCTGAGTACCCAGAAATTTCTAGAAGCCTTCAGAGAGATAGGTTTTAATTTTGTAAAGGATATGACAAAACCTTCTAGTATTGGAGTCGGCAGATTCTCTCACACGATAAGGAACGGGAAGAGGGCCAGCAGTCTCACTGCCTTACTGAACAAGGCAGCTTCCAGACCCAATTTGTTTGTTTTAAAAAGAGCTTTGGTCACTAAAATAATAATACGGAACAATACGGCGCGCGGGGTTCAAGTATTGATGGGAAATAACAGTGAGGTGCAATACTTAGCGAACAGAGAGGTCATCGTGACGGCGGGGACGTTTAACACTCCGAAACTATTACTTCTGTCAGGCGTCGGCCCTCGAGGACACTTAACAGATTTAAATATACCTCTGGTTGTGGATTTGCCGGTCGGAGAGAACCTTCACGACCACTCGATGGTGCTAATGTATTTTGCAGCAGAAAGTGGGACGTGTAATACTGACGAGAAGTCCTTGTACATGGATACAATAAGATATCTGTACGACGGAAGTGGAGTCCTGTCGAAAACATCAGAGATCGGAGCATATATGTCCTTCAACGCGTCGAACAAAAATGTTCCCGATTTCGCCATTTACACCAGCTGCATGCCGGTGGACACGCGGTACTACGAAAGTTGTAGGAGCGTTTTAAATTTAAGTCCACATATGTGCTCGAAAATTCAAGAAGTGAATAAAAGATATGAGGTTTTCACTTTGAGCGTCGTGAATCTGAAGCCAAACTCACGAGGAAGGGTTCAACTGAAGTCAGCGGATCCTTTGGAGCCGCCTCGCATCTATTCGGGGACGTTTAGCGACCCCAGTGACTTGACGTACTATCCGGACGCGATTCGCAAAGCTTTATCTATAATCAGAACTTCATATTTCCGATCTAAGAACGCTTTCCCGTTAGACTTCAACTTGAAGAATTGTGTTTCACTATCCGACGACGAACGTTTCAAGTGCATAGCAAAGAATTTGGCCATGACGGCTTGGCATTCCGTCGGAACGGCGCCGATGGGAACAGTTTTGGATTCAAAATTAAGAGTCAAAGGTGTTTCCGGTTTAAGGGTGGCCGACGCTAGCTCGATGCCCAAAGTGATTCGAGGGAATACGAATTCCCCCGTGGTTATGATAGCCGAGAGAGCAGCAGATTTTATCAAAGAAGCTGTTGGAAAACCATACCACATGCCGACATCCGACAGCAAGCCGACGAGCTGGAAATATAAATACCCTAAACCGAACCAGAACACGCGGCCGAACATCAACAATCATCCCGAAGCAGACACCGTCGTGTACAACGACCAGAACTCATATACAAACTCCTTAAACAGTCCCAACCAATACAACAACTACCCGAACAGGTATCCCGCCTCCGGCACGAATCCCAACGGCTTGACGGGCTGGGCGGCGGTCGCTACCACGGCCATCGAGACGGTCGGCTCAGTTGTAGATTCATTCATCAAAGTGAGAATACCACAACTGGGCGGACTCATAGCGGGCAGCTACAGCAACAATCCCAAGGACGCCGGAAACATATCAAGTACTGAGAAGTACGATAGGGCGGAAACGACGACACCATCAGGGCAGCCTTAACGAAGGAAAATACTTCAGATTGTTTTAATGGTGTTGATTGGTTGATTTTTGTTATTAGAATAATTTAGTACCTTACACGATTAAAATTTATTAATATTATTTTTATAATTTTGTGTCATTTTGGGACAATAATTTTAAGACAATAAGACTCTCTTCGTTTATAAAAATTTTCCTTGAAAAAGGATGTTTAAATCTCACTTCTCTCAGTTGTCCCCCCTCCCTCTTTCTAACTCGAACTCACGGACTCGAATTTCGTACTGAGGACTAACTCAGTTGTTGATTAGAACTTGTGTCAACGTTACTACAAACAATGAAGGAAAGTTGAAAGCAGTATATCAGATAATATACCTTATATTGGATCAATTAAATATCTTCTAAACTCGAAGCAGAGCTGTATCACAATAATTACAGTGGAATGATATTGCTTTTGTGAATATTTATTTTTTGGCCAGCAAAAAGACCGGCATCTTGAAGTCGCGTTACTAGTTTAAGTTTATTTTTAATCTGTTGCAATATCCTACACGCTTCCGGCTCTGAGAGTACTCTTGAGAGAGGAAGTCCTCTTATTTTTAAGCACCGTAGTTACCAATGAATTCATATCATGCAGACACTCTTATCTCTATTTCTTCTAAACTAAACTTATTGTATGCCATGTGCACATAGTCAATTTCTATCAAATACGAGTGCTTTTTTTGAAATCCTACAAAATAAATCAATGGTGTAAGCTCCGGTGACCTCTTCGCAAAACATTATATCGAAGTAGTTTTCATATTTCGAACTATTTATTGTAACGTATCGTAAAAAAACAGCTTTTCAACATTTTTAGAATCATATTTTAACGACAAAGAGAGAAATAGGTACTTAAGAGATGTAACTTGGAATTATCTTAACAGACGACTCCTACGACGCCAGGGGCTGTGATAACACACTGACCTAGCTGATCATGAATTTAAAAAATTGGATATTTACAGGCAGATAAGTATGGAAACAGATTTTTTAACAATGTGAGTGTTTCAAAGTATTTTAGCGAGGGGTTTTGGTGTTGCCGATTTGAAAAAGTGAATAGCCACGAGGACATAAACATCGCCGTTGAAGCATTTAAGTTGGTATATGATAATCTGTAGAGACTGCTGTATACGTTTAATCTAGACTCTAGATAATCATTTGTGGGAATATTCTTAAAAAACAATACACAAATTTTTTATGATTTTTCATCCTCACTCTATAGAGAATTCGAAAACACATTAGACGTTAACAGAGTTTAGTTGAACGCCTACGACTGAATATAGAAAATATATAATATTTACATTTTGCTATTTTATTAACAATATTAATATATTAACAATTTAAGTATACTCGTATGTGCTTGCTTGTATGGTTTTAATTCACGTGATACTAATTCAAAAGTAATTTAGTCCGTCTGTCACTTTGCTGTACCGGAAACCATGTAGGTCACATGACCTGTTGAAATATTCACGGGCCAAATAAATATGAATAGTTTATCCTACGCTTAGAATTTATACCTTTAGGTTTCTAGGAAATGTTTTCTTAGATATACAGTCGGTCCTCGATGCCATCTTCTCTCCTCGTGTCAAGGAACTAAATTGTTATAATGAAACACATGGTTTGTAAGAAATTATTTTACTCTTTATATTATTGTTTTAAATATTTTCAGGCCTTCGTAACGTGTTCGGCCATTTGTGATGTCTTGCACATATAAAGACTTTGCTAATACAATAAAGCGAGCGGAGACGCGGTCAGCAGCATGTTCAATATATTTTGAATATTATATATTTCTTATAATCGTTGTGTCACCTGTGTTACGTGACGGCTTTCACCTGAGGCTGGTGTGGTGTGAGGTGCGCGGAGTCCCTTGGCCGTGTCCCCTGCAGGTTTCACCCCCAACTTGGTGACACGTTACGTCTGTCTGTATAGAGCACGCATTCCTTAGCATATTAAATGAGACAAAACTACTACAAACATTTTTGTAATTTAACTTGTTTTTTTATTATAATGTATATGTTACCTTAATACTTTGCATTTATCTCTCGTGTATCAAGTCTTTATCTTGAACATTACTTTGTTTCTCAAGGAATATGTTAAGAGAGTGGAAACGGGGAACATTTACATTTTCGTTTGTTGTTTGCATTCAAATTTAATAAACCATTAAACCTTACTCGAATCTTTCTCATACTTAATAAAAAAACTTAACCGATGTTCAAAGAGAGAAAATCTATTGAAATCTTTCTTGCTATTCGTTGCTATATAAAATACATTCTGCTAAGATCACCCCGACGTTGGAGGAAGGTATGTTGTCATACCCCCCGGGCCCTTTAAGCCCCATTCTAAAGGTGGATCCTACTCAAACCCCACATCCTTCCTCAAAGCGAATAATCCAAATAGGGCTGCCATAGTTTGATAAGTACTTCGATACATCGTTTAAGACAGTTGTCTTCATTAAAAAAATAAGTAAATTTCATTATTATTATTACAAGAGGTAAAATATAATATGCAAAAACATAAAAGGATCCTTATTAAGAAGAAGTTTGAAGATAAATGTAAGTATCGTAATGAATAGCAACAAGCAACAAAACTCTAACTTTAAGATTTAATTGTCGTCGATGATTTAGTTTGCCAAAAATAATAAAGACACGATGCGTCTCCATACGTCTTGTTTGATATGACCCGTCCCCAGGCAGGTGTTCTTAAACTTCCCCTTGTCTCGAGTCTTGATTTCCGGTTTATAAGGAAACACTTCTTTAGGGAGCCGCAATCAATGAACCGAGACCTAGAGACAAAACATAACTGCTTTGTATAGCAGGCCTTTATATAAATTCCTCGTAAATGTCGCTCTGTTTTTGTCATCATTGTTATGATAATTTACGCAAATATTATAAGGTCAACTGCATTTATGAATTTAATGTTATCATGTAGGAGTCAGGAGGCGAGCGAGAAGTAAACGGACTGTCATCTCAGATTATAAAATTCCTTGTATGTTTTGTTAAATTTATCCCCTTTAGGAAAAAGCAGTCTTACTACAAGTTGCGGTTCTATATACCTGATACCTTCATATTGACAGTATCGATGCTTTCCATTTATAATTTAATAAACAATTTTACCTTAAAATAAGTCCAAACTAAAGAAGATACAGAGTCAGTAACAGAAGCTTTAGAAATAAATGCCGGCTGTTGGAGTTTTGTTTTTATTATGATTTATAAAACTTGGATTTCTTTTAAAGGAATTGTAGGAATTCCTTCAAAATATAATTGGATTCGTTCGTTTCATAAACAATGAGTTGGTGCTAATGGACCTAGCTACTTACAAACATCTACAGAGTTTATACTTTGGTACCCACTACCAAGACAGCGGAGATGAGTTTGATCACTTGACTTGTTCGTTCAGTCATTCATTCAGTCAGTCAGATATGTATTATATAATACTCTCTGTCTCTTTCCGTCCGTGTCCGCAATGCTGTCCGAGCGCTTTCTCCGACACGAGCGCACCTCATGACACTACATTTTTTGTCATTTTTCTCTTCATTTTCATTGATTAATATTGTCATAATTTATTATGATATCTTCAATAACACTACACATTTTGTGAGAGCTTTTAAGTTCTGTATCACGATTTATAATTAAACCAATATTAAATATTACATAATAAACTTTATTAACTAAAAAATAATTATAGATTTGGATTATTTCTGACTTTTTAATTTTAATTAATAATAAAGGGAAAAATCTCCAAATCTATTTGAAACAATCAGTCCAGTAATGCTGATAGACCATAAATCAGTTTTTTTTTTTAATTCATCCCAACATTTTATTTTTTGAAACAGTAAAAACTAGCCTAACTCAATAAAATACAGCGGAAACTGATAATTGTGCTGATATATATTATCACAAATTTGTACAAATAATTCACAAAAACAAATACAAAATGCAGAACCGTTTACTTTCACCTGTTGTATGCGCCGGCGGCTCGGAGCTCGCTCTCCGCGGTGTAGTGTCTGTGGACAGTAGTCAGTAGTCAGTAAGGTTCCGGCGCGCACGAGGAGCGCCTGTCGCGCTCTCACACGGTGATGGTTCCGACGAGAAAATGACTGAAGTGTTAGAAAAACCGTCTTCGGAAAACGTCAAGGCGACCGGCAACTTCCCCACCGTCTCCAGCCTCAAGTCCGAGGACTCCACCGAGCAGTTGATATGTAAGACTCCTCAGAAAGTCAGTAAGCAGAAACGAGAGAGGAGTGTCGCGAAGAGTGTTGACAGCGGCAGTGAGAATGGTGGACGAAGGGGTGTGGTGTTGCTGGGGTTGACGCAAGTGCTGCTGGGGGCCCTGCTGTTGGGAGCGGGGGCCCTCGCCGTGGTGAAGGGAGCCTCGCTGTCCAGGGTGGGTGCGGGGCTCTGGTCGGGGTGTATGGCCGTGGTGGCCGGAGTGGTCGGTGTGCTGGCCGGCATCAACGACTGCTATGGGTTGAACGGTGCATCCGGGTAATGATTTATTTTGTATCATTAGAGAAATAATTATTATACACATTTTTTTTATGTTACTTAGTCTTAAAATCTCAAGTGAAATTCTTAGTATGCTTAATCTATGTACTCCAAGCCGTTCTTATAATATTAAAACTGATATCATCAAATATCCAGAAAGATCCAGATTTATCTAGAAAGGGTATTTTTTTGGATAATAAACTTATCCGATTTGGAACTTACACGGCTGGAATACTTCGGATATTGTTTATTTGATGCCTCTCTGTGGTTCAATTAATAAATGTTACCTGACTTAATTCGCTTTCGTATTCTATAAGTAAGTCTTATGTCGTGATGATGCGCAAACCGTTCTTACTCAAGTACTTCTCAGCACCATCTCTAACATCAAACTTGTTTCGTATAACACGTGAAAAGCCTTTTAAATCTTGTTGCTTATCAGATTTCTATTAAACGCTCGAGCCTCGCGTGCCAAAATACGCATTTCGTACAGCTGAGTATCTTTTAAGGGACTAAAGTAAATAAAATTTTAAACCATCAACGAACGTGTCTATGTTTCTGACATAAAATTTTACCTAATTTATTACGTAGCACAGATTATTGAAATTGCAATCATTATAAAAGCTTTCAGCAAAAAGTAAAGCCGAGTCTCTTCTGTATCTCATAAGAAGAAGGAATATTAGATCCAAGTTGAGTTCACAGTACGATAAAACATTTTACATAAATTCTTATCTCTTATATAATGTTTCTTCATAGCACTTCTTCGTAACTTATTACTGAGTAAATACAACATTACATAAAATATATAGCACCGGCTGATAAGACATTACAGAAGCAATCAGTAATAGCTCAAAATAGTAATGTGCAGTCAATTACGGTACTGAAATTCAATCTATAATTAGGGCGGTAGTCGTAATACTTCTAAAATATCGATTGTAGACAGAGCTTCCTAAATATAAGTGTACATTATGTGATCTTCGAAGCGTATCGGAACAATGACACACGCGACATTATGGAAATCAATCGACACAGGAATTACACTAGGAAACTACACTTGTATATTAATTTGTATTATTAAAACTACTGGTTCTGTCCAAACCAAAGATGTGTGTACGAGATTACCAACAGATTCTGGAAATATACGATCTTATAAAACATAATTACTCGTTTCATAATTATTTGCAATCCGTTTTTTAGTAATATCTTACATATTCTGTGATGAAAAGTTGGTACGATTGATTAATTTTGATACATGAATATGATTATTAAAATAAATCGATGAAATGTATTTGAAAGTATTAATTACTTCATGTTTTCAAGCGTTTCCTTTTCGTGAAACATGAAAATAAAAAAAAATGCTGTTAAATCAATCGATTGAAAAGTGAATTGTCGTCTTTTTCTTTCATTATAAACTATGAAAGGGAGAATGTTTAATCATTTTCTATTTAAAAATGTACATCGGATTATTGCCGACGCATGAATCAATCTATCAATAGATAGTCATTAAATAACACTATCTAATAGTCAAACGTAAGCTTTCACTCGGCTCTCCGTTTATCGAAGATTTGTTAACAAGTGTGGCTGTATGTGAATTATTTTTTTAATATATAATATAAATGAGCGAAGCATTCCACAATTATATTAAAACAAACAGCAATATAACAACAGCATAATAGCAGAAAAAACTATTAATAATATTTAAAAAATTCAAATGTTAAACTTCTCTATGTATCCGGTGAACTTTGTCCATAGATTATAAAACGTATTTTAAGGTTAAGAATCGACGTTATAACTACATCTCTGCACAATACTCAGTTAGTGGCGGATTCATTATAAATATTATAAATGAAATTTCTTTGATCTTTAAGAAGACAATCGTACGGGAGGCGTTCCGAGCCGCGAGTCGGTCGGGTTCCCTAGTATTATATACATGTGTAATGTCGCGTTGATCGACGTTTCATGCTGATGGCACTTATCATTAAAACGCACTTTTCAATCGCAATACGTCGGTTAATTCGGGCTAAGTGTTGTCACATTCTCAGGTTTTCTATCAACGTTACGATATATACAAGAACAATGCGATATAAACAGAAAGTGTCAGTTTTAATGATGTGTGTGTTTTTATATTTTATAATTATTAACATCGCTTTGTCTTTATTCCGACAACACAAAAAGCTTTTCTGCCAACATTAAGACTACTGATACGCCATTACCTTTATTATTTCTGCTTCAAATGGATCTAACTTTACATCTCTTGTTTACATAGTATGCGCGTATGTTTGTTTTGATTAAACGTTGTATTAAATCCCCCTCACTTATTTTATAGGCAAACCAAACATTTAATTTTGCCACAGATAATAATTACTGGTATTAGTAAACACAGATTACATTACATTACGTTCATATCGTACGGATCATCAATGTTAATCCTTGCATCCAGTAGCGTTTGTTTCTTTCGTCCGTGTGTCGGAGGCTATTTGTGTAATATTTCGATCACATCGTAACATTACCCCATTAGCCGTGTCCGTAGTAATTGCAATCTGTAGATGTATCGCTTTCACCTTTTTAATTACGCCGCTATTAGTTTATAACCAAATTGCTCAGTAAATATAGTCCGGAGCGAACACATTGAATGTAATACGAACATTACAGCCTTATCGTAAATCTATTGGTCACTATAAAAGTTTTAATGGACTACATACAAGAGTGTACTTGTCACGAACTGTAACTACTCATCTTGTGGAGATATTTTAGTGATGGACACATCCAGACAATAAGAATTATGAATATAATTTTGGTATGTTGTTATGTACGTATGTTATAGTGTATTTGTTTTATCAGTAATGGCTTGCTGACCGCGTTCCTGGCGTTGTCGCTGCTATGCCTCGCGTGTGGTAACAGCGCGGCCGTGCTCGCAGTCACCGGTCTCCAGAGAGACTCTCAGACTCAGACCACACTCACCACCTTCCAGGTATATCGTCGTTACACTATCAACACACATTTTTACCGATAATTGAACCTGCAATTCTGTAAGGTCTTTTTCTACAGAACTATCGTGTCCATAAAGTGTTTTATGGCTCCACAGACAAGTTTCAGGACTTTTAACGTAGTAATAATTTTGAATGATCCATTTCTTTGTTATTAATATCTCGCTGTCAGTTCGTCTTTTTATATTATACGTTATTTTCGTATTGCAAGTATTCGTATCGTCAGTATCTGCTGTTGCAACACAGCCTTGACCTGAGCGCGGGAACCTGCTCGCGTCTTGTATCATAAGACTAAGTTACACATACAACATTACATCTCTAATGTTCTTAATTATATAGACCCTTAATTACATAAAATGTCATACCGCGGCTGGAGGTATTTTATCGTGAATAATATTTTTTTAAGAAGGTTCGTGAGTGGTTTGAATGTTGTTATTGCTCCGAGAACTTATATACATAGTTTGATATACCTAATGATATTTTTTTTATGTACTGCCTTGTTGTAGCTTGGATGGATTGTGTTCAAAACACTAATGAATTATACAATAATGTTATTTTAAACTCGATTAAAAGTTTCGAATTCGAAATTCGAAATTCGAATCATTTCCATAAAGCCAATGATGCCTGGTGGATGTAAATTCAACAATAGTTTGACATCCTCTTATCTTGTTAAGCTCCCCGAGTGTACTATGTTTTTGTCCAGGATGAGATGGAGGCGTGGAGGCCGGTGCTGGCTAACATCGCGCTGCTCATCATCGCCTCCATCCACTGTCTGGTGTGTGTGCTGTCCATCTATATCCTCTCCAAGAGGGTCTGCCCCTGCTTCAGACCCAAACAACCCTTCGACCATAACCAGTTCGACCCCAACTTCAAACCGGTTCAACCCTGCGTGTTCCACGTGGATGAGATTAAAAAAGCCCATGAGGCTGAGAAGATTCGGACAAAAGCGGGTCATGAGCTGTGTAAAGACTTGGAGACGAAGTTGCAGTCGGATACAATCAAGAAGAAAAAGGTGAAACAATGCTTAAAAAGACTGTTTGAATGTTTTTACACCAAATCCCATTTGATCTGCTCTGAACAAGTTATCTTTTTGTACTCTAAAAGAATTCTCCATGATTACTTATTTGATCATAACTAATCTACATGAGATGTATGTATGACATATAGACATTTAAACCGCACTGTTTATACCTTTGTGTATTTAAAACACATTTGTCAATAAAAAACTTGGCTCGCCTTGAGCCTGTGCGTGACATACTTACCGCAGCCATAACTGCCTCATAGATTTAATTACTCGCTTTGATTTACGGTCCAATAACGAATAAGTATTTTGTTATTTATAAAATATATAATATATATTATACAAGCCTATTGTTATTGGTATTAATACGATATTTTGCCAGGATGAGTGCAGGTTACGATGAAGAAATTACTACCGTTTGAGAATAATATTACAGCCATAAACAAGTTCATTAAATATTTTACTTCTATTAAATATATTCGTTTCTGTTGACATGATTACAAACATGCTAGTTGGAATAGGTTTAATATTATTCCTGGTACATAAATTAATACTAGGAGTGTATTGGTCAGGAGGAGGTTCCCGAATACGGCAGTGCGAACAGTAAGGAGAAGTTGGTGAGTCACTGGTTGGGTCGCCAGCATGTTCCCACCACGGGCACGACCAGACCACCGAGACCCAAAGGAGTCAGGAAGAATAGGAAGCCTCCTCCACACGTGATGCTGGTACCCGCTCATCCCGCAAGCACGGTAAGAATAACATATCAAACATTATTCTTAATTTACACACATTTCAGTGTTTGCCTGCTAAAAGTTCAATACATTTCACACTGAGAGCTGTTATTGTATGATGAACGACCGTCACTCTGCGTTTAAGGATACTCAGTTAATTTTCGTTTCAAATTAGAAATTTACGTTGTATATGTGAATCGCCTATAGTTTGTGACTGTAGAAGTAACGAACATGTTTATTTATACTGTACGGGGTCGAGTTTAATAGGTTAGGGGTCAAATGTCAGGTCGGCTAGTGAACGTCTGATAGCAGACCATCTTCAGTCACGATCCTGGCACGGTTCACTTACACCATGAACCAGATGCCTGTGACTGCTGACTGCTAGCGTTCTTGAACGTGCAACAAACAATTGACATTCATCCAAACGAGCTCAGGAGAATTCTAAGTCTTGTTTAAAACTTTCAATGTATGTTACATGAATGTTTTTGTATTTATTTCTAGCTAAAGCTTGGAATTTTTTCTACCTAACGCTATTACGAGAAATCCTTGGTTGGTAATTAATAAGATTCCTTTACTCATATAGACATCTTTTTTTTCGCCTTCCTGGGCTGATACTTGTCACGTATGACCTATTTACTGAAATACTTTGAAAGGTTTATAGCGTCTTATCATCACCATAACAATGTTTAATTGCCGTTAAATTATTCTTCCATAAAGTAATATATTTTATTTCATACACGCAGTAACTATACGAGTGTAACAGAGGTAGGTGTCATTATTGAGTGTTGGATCTAGTGCACTGTTCCGCGTGCCGCGCTCTTCCTGAATTGACAATCTGCGATTATATTGTCTGAGTCAGCTGTTGTATAACGTTAGACTTAAAATATTCAACACATAATAAATAGTTATAGTGACATTGCATTTGTAAGCAATCAATTTAGAAGGTATATATATATATATAATTTAGGTAGGTTTTATTTTATAACAATATCTATTTCAATGGGACGTAACATAACTTTCAAGTGAATTAAGATTTAAAACAAACTCAAGTCTATTTCCTCCGAGCACGGATCATTCCTGTAAAGTAGTTAGTAGTCAGTTCTGTATAAACAAGGTTACCTCAGAAGGTATTCAATTCTCTCTTTCTCTTACTGAGCGCAGTTATGTAGATTCTTTATATCTAGCCCACGCGTGTAATTTCTCTAAGTTGAAGTAATACCTCGGTCCAGCGGACCTGTACACGACCTACATACATTTGAATACAGCTGTATACATCAAGTTAATGTATTACAAAGAAAGTGAATGAAGACAGTATAGATCGACTTAGCTCACCAGCTCGCTTGTCTCAGGGATTCACCGGCCCGCGTCCTGAATACGCCGCACTGTTTGATCTCCTTACACATTTCACGCGGATTTATAAATTTAAATTCCTTACAGAGAAAACGTTTGCGATGCTTTCTTTTAATAGTTGTTTTTATTTAGGTTTTTGTGTTTTATGAATTAGTTTTTTCTTATTAGATTCAAAACAGTTTTTCTAATACTATTTTATTGGTTAAATTGTTAATCTTTAAAGTTGAGGACAAAACTAATTATACTGAATACATTTTGGGAATCTATTTGAAGAGTTAAGAATGGTTCCTGCTGCGTCTTAACCTTAGTAACATGTATTTAAAGTGTACTTTTATAATGTTTTTATTACAATAATCGTGTTGTCCGTCCGTCTCGGCTCAGTCGCTCCTCAATGGTCCATCAATCGTGTAAATATGACGAACTGTAAGTCGACCCTTTTTATAGACTAGCGGGAAATACTGAAGAATTGTTTCCGGCCAATAGCGTTCAATAAGTATAAATAAACATGGCACGGAACCTCGTTCGGTGGTCGGTGGTGAGTGGGTGGTGGTAGGTGGTCGGCTCGTATTCCTCACGTTAGTTTTTTTCCCCCGACCGCGCTCGTTCCGCTCTCATAACCAAGATCACCGCGTTCAGATTAACAATCGCTGATTGTGAGACGGATTTAGAGAAATGCGCTTCTGTTTGATGAGAACGAAGAAAGAGGGACGGATATTAACGAAATCATAATGACATTTGAGTCTGATAGAGTACGACATTACAACAATGACATATGGAGGTTGGGGAGTGAAGGATATTAATTTTCATAGCCTGCTTTATATTAAACTTATGCAATAAACATAGTTTAATAATGTATGACAATATTGATGTTATTAACTATATGTCTAATGTCAGACATACTTTTAAATGTTAAATATAGATTGTTGACAATTGTTTCAAAACAAGCTTGTTGTGTAGTTGAAGATTTACTTCCATAATATTAACACAGATGACGGTTGACTGCGGCACTTTCCCCGCATTCCGCGACACAACAAAACAAATACTATACTATACAATACTATACAATACTGAAAATACCGTACGGATATTAAAGTTATAGGTTTCTTTTTTACTTTTAGCCAATACTTTTCTAACAACGTGATATTTTCATTTGAATTTAATTTTTTTTCTTTTTTTTTTCATTTGAATCATCTGAAATGTAGTTAAAAAAGATTTCCGTCGGTCAGACAATACGGAACCTACTTACAAAAAATATTTAAATTATTTTTTAATTAATACTTCAAATAATAACAAACAACAGTAGGTACAGAAGTCGAAATTAATTCTCAGATATTAATTCTATTATATCTATGATTTAAAATATACATTTAATATGAAGTAAGACATGTCGGTGTTATATATATTTAATATAATTGTGTAATAGTTTCAATACAATAAAGTATACGACCGTTAATATATTGACGTATTCAGTGCGTGAAAGCATCTTCACCAATCGTTAAACGGACGCCTGCAATGTTCACCGACAGACGTTTATGATTAATTATCATTTATATAAATAGCTCTTAACGTTATTGATATAAGAACTATTGTTACATTAATAACTGTCGAAGTTATTGGAGCGAGGTGCGGACTGACCGACGGCAGCCTCGTCCAACTGTAGTCTGATACGAAACTGTATACGTAGAGCTTACGTTGTACTAAACTAATATTATAATATATAACAAAGAAACGAAACCTCTTAGCATTCCATGGATTCACGGTTCGGGTGCCGGGTACATCGCCTTGCAGGGAGAGGAGCTTCGACAGTGCCTGGGACCTGCGACCCAGGTGTAGGTTTAAGTGGCCCCTATCTAACGCGCGTTAAACGCTCACCTCCACTGTCCAAGCTCCTCTCTCTACCTAACCAAATTTGAAAAGAACCTACTAGAACTGCCTTTGAAGTACGTTCCAATAATGAGTTGATGTTAGTTCTGGACAGGCCCAAGTCTTTTAGTAGGTTGTAGAGAGATTTAGATGCTGTACCTCTCGCTCCCACTTCTACCGCGTACAAATCTACGACGAACCTATTCCTAGTGAGTTCGTTAGTGAGCTCGTAAAATTTATTGACCTTAATGGCATGTTCTTTACGGATGTTGGTTTCTCAAGAAACCATAAGCCTCTATTAACAGATCGCCCTTAAAATTCGAGAATACATAAATGTGTCTGGTCTGGAGGCCGACGCACAAATACCCTCTGGGATTTTATATAACAGATTTTTCATATAACAGATTTAGGAAATTTATATAAAAACATAAAATTTAATCGATTTTCATACAAGTCTTTGGTGTACTTACATATTGACTATTGAGTTCCCGAAAGGGCAGTATGTTTTACTTCGTAAAATATAAATACGAGTATGCATATATGTGTAGGTTGGTCTCTTTTAATTAGAAGCTATCGTTTATCTTTCTTATTAAAATAATTTGATACATCAAATTTAAAATAAACAATCGTAACTGATTGTGAAACACTTAAGAGATATCTTCATTTCATAAGACTTCATCTCATTCGCATCTATTGAGTCGTCCGATGCTGTAATTGCAGTTTCCCGCCGGAAACGACGCCATTACCATCTACCTGCACTACAATGTATATGAAATGTTAGAGTTACAGGGCTGACATAAAAAACACTAAACAATAATACTGGTGAAGATAAAATTATTTATCGAAAATAGATACAATGTCTCCTAAATAAAAAAAGAAATACTTAGTCAGTACGTAATGATGTTCTAAAGACCTCTAAAAAATATAATAAATAAAGTAGCTAATTATAAAAGACATTCAGAGCACAATTTAAAACGTAGTGAGTAGTTTCAGACCTCTCTCAGACAGTTATAATTCTTTTCCACATAACCAAGCGCCCCACATCGCATGACCAACAACATTTAATCATTTACTTTTAATTAATCATTTGTGTCTCTGCATACCTTTAGAATAATTCTATTTTATAGCATATGATGTATGTTATATTAATATATAGCGAGTGTCGTCCGCAACCAGCCCTGGCACAGCCGCAGCCGGTGAAAACTTATAAAGCGATATGAAATGCATATAAAATGACGTGATACCTGTCCGCGCGGCCGGGGCTCCGACGGCGTGTTATTCGCCGATTAGATGGTCATGAAGAGGATATTTGCAGAGGCCGTGTACTTGGAAAGTCAATAAAATATGCTAGAATGGATGACCTCTCCGCCGGGAGACGTGATTACGCTCGATTCCCAGGACAGGAGTTGGTGCTAATGGATGGAAAGGTGAGACAGGGTCGTGGATTAAGGAAGCCGGAGATGATGACGCTCAAATTAAAGCAAACAATCGAGAACAACTGTTCGAAAAATTTATAATCTAGACGATAAAATTGATTTGTATAGCATTCAATTGATTGATTTCAACAATCAAAGGGCATTCATTATTTGTCACGTTTATTCTGAAAGCCGCTATTTAGTTACGACACGTAGTTTCATGGCAGCGAAGTTGATCTCGTTATTAAATATAATATACAGCATTGTTAATATATTTTATTTTGACAAAGCCAAACTGGTTAAATCACCAGAAGAGAGTGAAAATAACTATTATAATGATTTCTTCGTTATTTTGTTTTTATCAATAAATCAATCTTTTGTAACACAGGTATAAAGCAAATTAAACCGATAATTGCCAGCGTTCGTTTCTAAGCGGAAATGATGTAAAGAAGAGCCATTAAAATTTCTTTCTCCCCCAAGTGGCTTACAAGAAATCAGCTTTCTAACGTGGAGTGATGATAATTAATAAACACTCCAGAGTCGGCGACTTGCGCTTGGAATTAATATATAAATATGAATAAATGTGAAGTAGATTACGGTTCTTATAGGCGTTAGATTGTACCAAACACTTCTATTATGTCAAACATAAAACTCAGTCAGCAAAACAATTAAATTAACGATGACAGTGCCGTGTACACAAGATTTATTGTATATAGTTCTATATAATACTGGACACTATTGGGCTCAGATTGTGAAAGTCGATGTGGTAGGTGGGTACTTGATATAACAGACAACCAACCTGGCAACCTGATGCTGTAAGGGTTGCAGACACAGCCAGGTGCGAATAAAAATGATCAGTTTCTAAATATGCCTAATATATTATCAAAAATAAAGATAATCTACCAGTCTTTTGGTTATAATTTTATGTGTCTTAAGGACGCTCGTTAAAACCGATTCATAATTCAAAATGATTTCTTTGTAAATGGATGTTTCACTGATTTATTACGTTATCAATGTTCATCATCGAGCACAGCCTCCATCACTATCGAGGCCTCAGATTGTTGACCTCTTATGTAACCGGCTACTTTCGCCATGTGCTTATGGTAGTCGTAGAGATCGCAGGCTATTTCTTGTATTCCCCCTTTTTTCTGTCGCTTTCTATCCTGATATAGCGCGTTCATTACTTTCTACAGACTCCATCTAGATGCGAGACATTTGTCGAGATGATCACCGTTTTAGGTCAAGGTTTTTCCTTAAAATATACCATAAATACTCGTCAGCCTTATAAGGAGATGAAAATACCCGCACGCGTTCTTTAGTCGTGGCAGTATTAAATATTTTATGGACAAACCATTTTTATAATCAAAAGTCTCAGTTAATGTAATTTCGATTGACCAAGAGAGACGACATTAAAAATCTGATGGGAAATAGCCGAAAACCGTGAATTTATAGTTACGTCATAAACGATCTGCTTACAGTTGGTAAACTAGAAGCGGCCTTTCTGATGTATGGAGAGAATAGTTTTCCAACGGCAATATTAAGTTTGTCCCTCTTTATTTAGTTTATCGTTCGAGACTTTCATCGATTACTTAATAATGTTCTAACACAATGACATCAATTAAAAGATAATCACTGCATTTGCGTTGCGGAAGTCTTCATTGAAATTAATGTCGGTATTTGAATATTTTTTTGCAAGGACACGCAAAATTACACGTTATATATCATGTTGGCGCAATAAAAAAAATGGATTTAAAAGGCGTTATAAAATTATTATGAATCTGATATATAAAGTTATATTAAAGGTTTTTTGGTTATTATTATTGTCACTAGATGTCACTTCTTGTATGTATGTTTGTTTTACGAAAAATTTGTTTCACATATGAATTATATACACTGGCTGATTTGTCGCTTTATGTACGGAGCGACACACATACCGGTGTAACCTGTCAGTTATTTAATGTTGCCAAATTCACTTGACATGGTCGCGTGTCAGGTAGTACTGTTAAGTACTTACAACAAATAGCAATCTAGCCAATAACAATATGAGGTCGTCGACCCGCGGAGGCTGGGAGAGTCTGCGAGTAGGGTGACCAGGTCCACGTAAAACCACGGACTAAACTGATATTTGGTTACATTAATAAATGAACAAAATATAAATTGAAAATATAAGTATTAAAACAGATACTAATCAATTGATTCACAGTAATTAATTAAGTGTAGCGTTGCAAAACTTTATCTGCATTTTAATAAGTGTCATGTTTTTAAATCTTCTGGGAATTTGAAGCGCACGTTGCTCTTTATTTTTTATTATCAAGTCGTCATCATGGTAGCTCTACTCATTCGACATATTTTTTTGTCGTCCATTCATTGAGTAAACAACAAATAAACAAAACACTGATAATTTCTTCAACTTTCAAACATTGTTTTCGTGTCGCGCTCAGTTGAACGACAAAATAGAACAAAAAGACGGCATTTATATCTATAACTGGCGTTCATTAAAATTTTATACGAAATTTTCTTTTATGTAATATGAATAAAATTCACGCTAAATGTATACCTGTCATTTACGATGATACCATTTTAAGCTTCTCAGTGCAGTCTATCGGTAGTAGGTATATTCTCGTGGTCTATATTTATACTTAAATAAAAGTAGGTATATGAATAGAAATGACAAACATTGGAAGAAAGGCGTCAAAATGTTCCAAATGTTTGCACGAAATAGATGCAAGTGACCACGAGACCACTTTCAGTTTCACCATCGACAGTTCACACACGACATACCTACATTTAGGTAAACTACACAACAAACTTTCTTTTATAACAAAGGAGTGTGTGCCGACTGGATCCAAACTTCAGATATAAAGAGCTACAGATTGAATATTGATTGCAACTGCCAATAAAATACAGCGCGTAAAACATTCGCAAGTCGCTGCAAGATACGTTTCTGTTATTAAAAATCTTAAAGCGATTGTTGCAGTTGTCTTACGCGTAATAATTTCCCTCTAACATGTTTTGTTGTCACGGAGGTGTATAATATAATGTGTATAACAATAGTTATCACAAGAGTAATGAGTAAATCAAGCTCAGGTGTGATGTCAAAGTACATCGACCCCGACACACGATATTTCAGCAATGCGCTGCGCTTGCGCAAAGCAGCGTAACAGAAAACCGCAGCGTTGCGCACTTACTGACTTACTCTGACTTATATTACATCCGACCTTGTTGGCGAGTAATAAACTTTAAACTATTATTAACTACAACAACAGTGTTCTAACACAGGATGCCATTTGTGGATCACACGACTGTTGATTTATTATCATTGGGGTCTGTTCATTATATTGTAAATTTTTTATCACGCCGTAGACCTCGCAGTCCGGCCCGGAAAGAAATGTAGTGAGTGTATTAAAACAATAAGTATGGTAACTGACGGGTAGCGACATCTACAGTGTGTGACGTCACACACAATACAACTGCCACGATCCTGTAGTAACCACCAGGTATTTCGGCCATCATTATAACCTACAACTTATGCTGATGTCTAAGCTACATTGTTGCAAAGTTTCATCAATATCCGTTAAGTATTTTTTGCGTGTAAGATGTAAAACTACCCTACATTAATAATGCTTAAAGTTTACTTGAAGTAATTTTCTTATTAAAATGCGTTTAGTTTTAATCTATAATCTTATTAATTATATTTATTATAAGTTGGTAACGACAATTAACGGTTTTGGTAACATTACAGAGTATTCAAATAATATTTTTCACGGCAGCCTGGGAAAACCATACATTAAATGGAAACCATTTTTTAATAACAGAGACAATAAATATAAAAATAATAATTAACACGTCCCTAGGAAAAACACAGCCTGAATACTTAAAGCGACAACTAAGAAAGTTTTCTGTCGCTTTTAACAAACAATTCCGCTGTTAGAAACTAAATTTAATAATAAATCTCCATCTTCGTAGGCTTTATTAATATTATATTATAACGTAATGAGCTTCCCGTACGTCGCTAGAGTTTTCCGTTACTCCATCTCCTCGCCGCCTGTCAAGTCACAGGAGGCACTTGTAACACATTTAGAGACGCGTTCGTTATTATTACGAGGCTGGGGAAGCTTCTACATTCTATTATAACAATCATTAATTAAAGTTAACATGAATTATAGAGTTAAAAATGTGTTCTATAATATAGTCTCTTTTCCAAATATTGTATATCGATAAAATTCAGATTTGTGTCGTAATTATTCTTATGTACGTAGACTTGCAGCTTCAATGTCAAAATGTCTACATTTTTTACGTCTCCGTGTCCAGGGTCGTTGTACATATTTAAGTCACACCTGTTGGCCACATTAAAAAATCTCCGGAATGTTCCACCGACCTTTAGAGCTCTTAAATATTTGCAGTGCGTAAATTGCGCAAGACAGTGTTCGGCGATCAAAGAACGTTCACACTAAAGGTTACGACTCCACTTATTGCTCGTTTGGTTCAACAAATAAACATTTGAAGTAGTGTTGCGACATCTACAGTTTATATAAAATCATCTATAATAGCATTTGATTACATCTCCCGTGTAGTGTAAGCACAAACAAGACCTCCCTCTAGTCCATTCATCGATTGACTCGCTTGTATCTCGAATATTCTAGTATCGCGGTGAGTACTCGCTGTCACAACGCCGCTATCTTGAGCTGTCTCAACTAGTCCGTTGAATTTATTTCACGAACAAATAGAGTTGACTTAAAAACGCTTAGTGTTTCAAAATCACTGCCTCGGAGTTACCGGGTAATGTAACACAAACACACGTTCACTAATGTTGTTATCCACTTGTATTAAGTCGATCTAGGTCCTCCAGTCCTTCCTTTCACTACAAACATACACACACAGCCGCCGGGACATATATATATATATATACATATGTATATACAGACAACACATCCTCTCGTATTACGACATACTGTTGACTAGTAATGTTATATTGGACATTATATTTCTATGACAGAGAAAATTCCCTACAAATAATTCTAGAAGAAGTAATCGTTTATAGTAAAGAGAAAATAAGGTAAACAAGTACGAGGGTCCAGCCGCGACGGTATTCGGGTCACACATGTAATTACGTTTCCGCAAAATGACTGCTAATTTACTTGTTCTGATCAACTATAGTTATTACTTATTATGTTTGAGGTACGAGATACTAGCAGCACTGGACCCACAGCTAAGATATTCTCACATAATGACGATATAGATGACCGTTCTGTCATATCATTAATTCAATACGATGTACATTTAACGGACAATTCAAACGAAGCACTTATTAATAAACGTAAGTCAAACGACTGTATCATTTTATGTACAATCACAGAACATTCCAGATTAACGGTACATTACAACATTTTAATATTGTACGTGTTTGTAGCCGCTTTGAAAGTCTCGTGCTGTGAGATATCGGTCAATAATTCACAATTATGCTAAGAATCAACAGTTTTGACAGTATTCATTTGTTGAAAATAACATATTACAGCGTTATTATAAAGAGTGAACTCTCGTATGTAACATACGTACCCTATAGAAGCAAGCTGAATGTTTCAACCGTTTTAGATCTCTATATAAAACTTGTCTCTTCGAATGCTCTTTGCATATTGTTTGTAAACAATATAAAGTCAAGTGCATCGGCCATAGCCCACACCGAACAGGTGGACTCGATCTGTTTCGACAGAGAACTCGTTACAACACCAGCCGCTGCAACTCTGTCGCGAACATTCCGATAATCAATAATGTATCTAGTGCTATATTTGTGAAACTATATTACATTATTACAGCGAATTATTGTCAAATATGCTGATAGTTCTTCATATCTCAACTGGATCGTAATCATTTATATCTTGTCTTGTCTTAACAATTTAATTATAGTTTCTGCAACATGAATAGCTCGTGTCAGCGTCGGTGTGATCCGCAGCTGATTAGAAAGTATACTGGAGGCGGAAGTATTGTGTAATACAAATATGTGATATTGACATGTCCAGTGACACTGGGATGTGCTCCATAGTGAAGACAGACATACAGCTGTTATATAACACGAGTAGACGATCATAGATTGTTGAGTAACCAATAAAGAGACCTGAATTGAAACAAATAGCTGGCTTATAGGATATATCTTAACAGAAAAGAAAAAGAAAACGGATGATATACTTATCTTTTGAACATATTAAATATTACGTATGCTAAATTAATAGCGTTTAAGGTCAATGAACCGCATAAAAAATGTTTCTTTCTGACACGATTAATTATGATTCAAGTAAATTATATAAACATAAAAGTGTCTTTTTTATAATTTATTTACTTATTTCATTAAACTTCATTAGTATTTTCAAACGCGCTGAACGCTTAGCACACGTTCCAATCGTTACACCACATACGAATCGTTACCTGTTCTTTCCTCACTAAAATATTTGTAGAGATTTATAAATGTAAAACTATTAAAACAAACTTGGCGTATGCATACGGAAAGTTTTTTAACTTCGTGGTACAGGTTGAAGCTAAAACATTTAATTCATATTATAATAAGCTAAACGTGAGTATGTACATGGGAACAAAAACTGACAATCTAAACAATTTAGTTAAAAATTAAAAAACGAAAGCGCCTTATCATTATTCAAGATGAAAGTGGTTTAAAATCTAGTTTACACGAAAGAGTGGATTTATGTTTTATAGTCGTGAGGTGAGGCGACCCACTGACCACCCGGTGACGGCACCATCCCCACCGGAGGTGCCGCCCGTGACCCAGGACAGGGACTGTGTGATACACATACAGATATATCTGCCAGGAATTTAATTAATCAATTCTTTGCCTGAACTTATTACCAACAAAACTTCCTTCGAGTCTTTGAATATTTTTTCCGGTGGCCTCATAAATAGATATACCAATGTCTTGTTAACTAGCTGATACTGATACCCGCCGCTCCGTCCGCCTCGTTTCATATATTAAGAACCTATATTTGCAAGATGACACATCGCTAAACACGTACCGCTCGTTAATATATTGTTTGTAGGTAAGGTAGGTAAGTACCAAGTGAAGCAAAACTTACAATGTTTTCTTGTAACGTATTAGTTGTATTTTCGTGATGTTACTTCTGTGATTTTATTTATAATTATAATGGAAATCTTCAGACTTATGAGGACGCGCCCTGTTGAAAAAAATACCTTATAAATGAGTTGCTTGTTGACAAGCGCTGTGTACCGACCACATCGAGGCACACCTCAACATAACATCACACCGTCACCGATGTTTACGAGACATGGCGCAAACTTAATAACTAAGATCACTTGGGTTTGTTTATGTTACATACACGGAGACGTTTCTGAGAAGTCGTAAGTTGGAAAGTTAGTTGCTCGATGTCACTGAGTGTTGTAAATCATTGCATTTCTCGTGCCGTCCGCGTCCGCTCGCCGCGCCCTCGCTGATGGAAAACGTATTTTTTGCAATCACATAGGAAACGTAAGAACCACATCAAGATACCGACGACTCGTTTGATATACATAATTGTAACTCAGTTCATTCCAGAGGGATTATGGTGAAACTTAACATGGACATTAATAACACGCTGTAGGTTGAAGACGCGCGCGGCTGAAGACACGTCGCCTTCTGAGATATCTCTGGACGTCCGTTCGTCAAACTCTGCGACAATCCTGAGTGACACAGTGTCGCGTGGTTTGCATTCATTAGTTTTACATAATCAATTTGTATTCCGTTCGACTCGAAGCTATCGATACGACGATAAGAACAGTTACGAAATGACTTCTGGCAGTGCACGGTTATGTTGCAAAAACAGAGAATTTGTTGAAGTAAATATACGCAATCAAAACACAACAACACACGTATGCTTATATGTTAATGTTCTGCGAAACTCAAAGACGGTTCTGAAGTCAAATAAGATGTATAATTTATAATAACTGTATAATAAGTCATGCGGAGGAAGCAGCTTTTATTGACAATTGTTTTTCATGAGAAAAATATGCAGCAGTCGGACTGAGGCGTTCGAAACAATATGTTGATGGGAGTGTTTAAAAAGTCGCGGGAGTGGAGCGGTTAGAATAATGCTATTGTTTGAAAGTTGAGACACCTCCCTGAAGAGAATATGGCCAAAAATATAAATATCATTAATTCTCAACAACTTCGCTTAATACAACTAACTGACTGTCTAAAGTTATAGTTATAGATAATTCATGGAAGTCTTCTTTTAGTGATGTAGTCTGGCTCATTAAACCTGTATTGGTATTAGAAAATTCTTCCCTTGAGGTCACCCGGGACATCACTTAAATCATTTGAGCTGAACATCATATGTTTACTACTTAGCATTTCGTTTTCCAGACAGCAGGTTTACAACAGCCACGGAACAAAGCATATTTTAATTACTCATGATATCTAGCTGCGGCCCTTGGGTACTTCTTTCCTTTCATTCCTTATATCTAAGTTAAATCGCGTCTCAGTTTTTTCCGTGACTGTTGCTCTCCTGCTCGTATATCGAAATTATTGACGACAGATAATAAAACAGATATCGTTTAATGACACAGATATCGTTTAATGACACAGAATCATTAAATATACATTTCTTATTTTAACTATTTATTTATATTAATGTTAAACTGTGTTTACGTCATCTCCGGTATTGTCATCTCGCAACGATTCTGAGTCATAATTCATCGTTATTTGACCTGTAAAATATTTTTTCATAATACAAAAAACATTTTTCGCTTATCTTTTTTATTGTAAGTTGTGTACGTCAAAGCCGCTCTTTATTCAGAGTCTGTGCTGATAAACGTTGCTCGCAAACATAATATATAATGTGAAAGAAATAAGAAAATTGGATGTTGATGGAGTCCTAAATTGTATTTGCTAGTCTTATTTCTATGAGTGTTGTGATCCAAGTGAGTCCATGCTGACTCCTCAAGAACTGATGGACTCCGGGCACTTAGAGTTATAATAACGAGTTATAATAAGACACACAATACGCACATACACACACACACACACATGGATGAATATCAAAATATGTATTATGTTAATGTTGATTGATCGAGACCACACTGACCTTCGACAATAAGATTTATATGATTATGTAGTAGATATTTTTTTACCTTATATTTAATCTCAGTAGATAATTTTATCATATAACAAGCCGTCCCATACAAAAGACATCAACGCGACTTCATAAGTTAGAACTATTTTAATGTTTCAAGTTTCAACAAAAATTAGAGAATAACGGGGATAATTATAAATATTATTGAAAAGAATAGAAATATTTTATTTACACCTGGTGAGTTCTGAGTTACAACACCGAACTTATTACCGAGGCGTATCTGTTTCGTAGTTATAATAAGTGTATATGTGTCCAATGCGTTCAGGAAGTGTTCGCGTTCAACATTCCATTGTCCTGGCATCAGCTCTAAAGTCAAGGGTCGAGACGTGAGGCCGCGCCCAGCAACAGAATACATAGCAGTATACAACGTTTTGATACACAGCTTCAATAAACGTTGTTCACACGTGTGATCACACGTGACCGTGTTGTCGCTCGTTCCAGTGAGACAGTTTGTGTAAGATGGTGTCTTTACTGTTCCAGTTGGGTCGCGTGCCGGTGAGTGTGATGGTACCACCCCGCTACGCCACCCTCCCTCTACCACCGGCTCCCTACCACGGCCAGCCCATCTTCTACCCGATGCCGGAGGCTGTGAGTATCTCATTCAAGTATTAGACTCTAAATAACTACAGACGACAAAGTAATTGAGTTTTTACTGTAAAAGACAGATTTAATCTTTTGACTTTTTCTACAAAACTCACAGTGTGAGAATGTTTAGAGTCAAAAAATGCCTGCTGTATCCCTAACGAATGCTCGCGAAAATCTCAGATCTCATTATCAAAAACTCACATGACACGTTGGAACCGTCACCGCTACACCGTTAATACATCACCACACACGCTCATTCTTCAGAGCTTACGGTGGCAATGAACTGAAACTTTCAATATATATATACGATCGGACTGTAACAGTCCCCTTCTAAGTGATATCTAAACCCAACCCATAAGCTCATTACAATATGTGTGACCGGTAGCGTCGCCGCCGTCGCTCTCCGCCGGGTCGCCGACCTCGCCCGCGCCGCTCCCGAGACAACCAGCTCACGAGGTCTCTGGAGAGGATCCACAGGAAGCGGAGACCGGAACAACCCTCCGTCGACGACCTCAAGAGAACCTACACGGGACTCGACAGGTTACCGAGTTGTTAATATCTAATATTGTCAAATATTTACAGTACAAAGTCTTCTTTGTCTTCTCTATCGTTGACTAAATAAAAAGTTTATCTTTATACGATCTAGTGAATTCAAATCCCGACTCTTATTGTGTTATAAAAGAATGAGTCTTATGTTCTGAACATATCGTTTGTGAAACTTATAAAGCAATTCATGTATATTACATTTTAATTCATATACCTACTGTACGCTGTGTATAGAGTCACGTCACTCGTGAGAATCTTTTGAAATACAGATAGGTATCTTATAATATTAGTGAGTACTTATTTGTCTGTTCATTCAGGACGTACGCGGAACAGTTCATAGCAGTGTGTGACTCCAGCAGACACGCGGCGGAGCACCACGACTCCCTCGCCTCCACACACACGGACTCCTCGCACTCACAGAACTCACAGAACTCGCATCACTCAAAACAGTCACAAGGAACATTGTAACTGATTAACAAGACTGTAACACTGTCACTCAGGCACTCGTTATTAACAAATGTATTCACTAACTGTTCTATAATAACCAACCCCGCGTCCCGGTTACACACAACACTTCGGCCCCACCCTTTAGACCACAAAGCGATAAATATTAAAATAGCTTTAGAGATATATTACCTTGTATATAGTTTTATAAGAACACGTTACTTTTGCTTTAATCTTATATTTATTATTTGTTTATAGTATTATGACTAATAGTTATTATCGGCGTCGTATTAAACACTTAATACATCAGATCATTAGACTATAGAATAAAGATATAATAATCTCTATATTGTAAGATTTCTTCGACCACTATTTTGAGTATAAAATAGGTTTTTTAATCTTAATATAACTGTAGGGAAAGGCTTTATTCGTTGAGTCTGTAAATACTATCTTTTAAAAATAACTAACAAAACAAAAATCTACTAACAATTTTTAAGATTATAACACTAGTTTGTCAAAAAATGATCATGTATTGAAGAAACGCACTCGAAAACAAACGAGTTAAAATTAATTCTACTAACACTCGCTAACTAAGGCAACTTCTAAAGTTACTTCTATCGTCAAATGTCTGTGTTAAAGGATATCATAAGAGGTCTAGATTAAGCGACATCCAGGCGGAACGAAACATATCATCATTGTAACAATCGGAGCAAGTGTTGGACGACTTTGAAGTCATTAAAGTTAATCGATCAAAATCTATAATCTGTAATTATAGTCAGTACGCAGTAGGTATAGTTAGTTTAGTTTAGTTTTATGTTGTACATTGTCTACGTGAAGTCCGTTGTACCTAACCGGTGCCAAATTTTATACGAGCAATTGGTTCGACACGTCTAAATTTGCTCAATTCATTAAATTAGTCGTATAATTCTTGTTACCATGTTTTTAATTTTAATTTCGAATTCTTTTATTCTATGAAGCGTGTTTCATTTGAGATTATTATTAGTTATGACATTTATTTTATTGTAAATATATAACCTTTAGGTAAGTTTCACTGTTTTATGTTATACTGATCTGTGTCAGATCCGAACCGTGTGACTTGACAGCTGAAGGATTTATATTGTCTGCCTGTGACGTCACGCGGGTCTCGGCCGTACTTTATTTTTAATATTGGCAACACTGACTCACAGCCGGCTATTATTTGTATATAGACGAATATTTAATGATTTTATACATTTGAATGTAAATAAATAATATTTTATACAAATGTGGTTTCAATTCCAATCCAGAATAAATTTGTACATTGAGTTATATTAGGGATGTGTTTAAACAAATGATTTATATTTCTAATATTTATTATTAATATGTTTAGAATTCATTATCACTGAGAGCGGAGTTCCTGCCCACTCGCTCCGTGAGTCTCAGTTCACTCTCCAAGGAACCCTCCGATCCTTCAGACAGCACCTGGACGGGTTCCTCGACACCTGGATCATATTTTATTACTAAACCCGTGACAGCTGCGAACTTAACTCTTACACGAAATTAAAATTAATTTCAAACAGTGCTCCATGACTTTTGTGACATTATTTATTTTTAATAACACTAATATTACCTTAGACACTACGCGTTTATAATTATTTAAAAACTACATAATCCCGACGTTTCGATTACTTTTCAGCAATCGTGATCACGGACAGACCGTCGGGAGTATGTAAATTTTTAAAATATTAAAAAAAATCGTAATATATCCGAAAATCTTGCTTTTAATTAAATGAATACTCGCGAATACTAATGAATAAGTCTAAGGTGACATTATTTCTTTTTTATTCTGTATTCAAAAATCGTCTTGTATGTAAAAAGACCAAACACAGCACCAGCTGTCTGCTCGGTGGCTCACTACATTTTAGTAATTTTGCCATTCTGACTCTCACAAACAGACAAAATAACTGTAGGACTTCCACCGAGACGTTGGTTCTCATGATCAAACATCTATCTTTTTTTGGTGCTGAGTAAACTCAAACCAGGAATCTGAAGAACATATAATATTTTAACCTTGCACAATATCCTCGTAGTCGCCGGGGGCTCCGAGTGTGCGTGTTGCAGGTCGGGGACGCCAGCCTCCACCTACGGGGAGAGAAGAGATTACAGTAACTAGAGAGAGAGAGAGGGGAGAGATAGGAGTACCGGAAGAAATAAATTAATGTGAAGTTTACACTCAATATAGTATGAGGATAGTAGTTCGAAAACAAAGGTCTAGTTCTCAAACAGACACAGACACGGGACAACATTAGTAAAGGGGAAGGGTGTATATAATAGAATTTTACCATAGAGCTGCGGGTCAGAGAGCTCGCTGTCGGAGCTGGAGCCGGAGTCCGAGGACAGGCGGGTTGTGCGGTTGACGAGAGATCCGCGCTCAGAACCACCACCAGAGAGAAGATGACGTCAATAAATAACTAACAGTCTTAAAATGAACCAAGTAAAATGACACGGAAAAAATTGATACTATTAATAAAAATGACTAGTCTTAGAACTTGTAAAACATCGACATTATACATGTGTTATGTGTTTTCCTCAGAAAAAGAGTCGAAATGAGAAGAATTCATCGTTTTCATTCAATGGGGAGCTCATTGCGGTGTGAGGGTCAAGGTACCTGCGGTTTTAATGCGAAGCCTTGTCTTGGGTCTGGTGGGCGGGCGCGGCTGCTTGCTCTCTTTGGCTTCGTCGCTGGAATCCAGCTCATCTTGATTACGGATTATGAATGAATGTTACAGACGTTCCAATGTTGCTATCATTTGATACTTATCAAGTGTCTGTTGTTACCGGAGTCGCTGAGCTTCCCGAGCACGTCTTCGGCTTCATACTTGTGAATGAGCTGCATTATGGCGGCTTGTTGTTCCTCGGCTGCCTGTTGGTAACGGTCCACTCTCAGAAGATGTTAAGAAATTATTATAATGTATTCCGAGCAAGTTTCTCCACCTCAGCCTGAGCAGTCTCCAGCACGCTGAGTCTGTGTTTCAGAGCCTCCACACAGCGATACCTCAACACGTAATGATCCCACAGACTCGCTATCTCCGTCTCTAGAGATGTCAACTCACTCTGGTAGGCAGGTCTAGAAGAAAAGGTAGAATATAGTAGAACTACACTCAAGACTGGGGAAGAATTATAGATTGCTGTAATACCTGAGAGTGGAGGAAATAGTTTTGACTAAAACAGTTAATAAGTCTATGGTGACCCCGGCAAGAAAAACACGGGAGATTTCTACAATGTAAAACAAGTTGCAAGTAGTAACCGTGATTAATGGACATTACTAGCATCACTTGAATTCGCTCTCCAATATAGCTTTACTCTGTGTAACATTAATACTATAGAAAAAACTCCAGTATTATTGTTTTTTATTAAAATTAGATCACTATAAATGAAATCGCATATTAGATCTCGTCCTGGTTCTTGACGCTTCCTCACTGTTATCTTATCAGTCCTCTCTTACTTGATCTTCTGTAGAGTGAGCAGTCTCTTCTCGGCTCTCTGCAGCTCAGCCCTGCGCCTCTCTATCTTGGCGTCGAGCGCGGCTTCGCTGGCCGCCACGCTGGCCGTCTGTTCCCTCACGGCGTCCACTCGAGACGACATCGCCTCCACCGCGCGGGACAACGCCGTCTCCAGAGACGACAGGTCCATTTGACGAGACAGAGCTTTGTTTCTGTGATCCTGAGTTAAGATGGAAGGAAAATAGAAAGATTGTAAAGAATATCAGTCAAATGCTAAAATTTAATTATATTTGTTTTCGTCGACCTTATTTTCGGGTTCTTTTGCCAACAGATCGTATAAAAATGCTCCTTGTGCAGTTATTTCCGTTGCCAGAGACCGCGCCTGTTTGATTTCCCCGATCTAAACAAAACATTAATGGCGGACCACATGATGAATAAGGTTCCGATAAAAATATTCGACTCCTTCGACGATACACACTCTATTGCTGACGTCATACACGAGCGTGTCGGTGTCAGCGAGCTGGTCGTCATGGCGCGGCGTGTCCAGAGCCGATCGCAGCAGGTTGGCCACCTTCAACAACTCCCGCACCGCCCAACCGTCCGCGCCATAGATTCGTTTCCCATTCAACTTTAGATTCGCTCGAGAATGCTGAATATAAGACCATTGATAAACTGATTTTCTTTGAAAGTTATATATACCTTAATATTATTATTTGTATAAAATAAAAAGTAGTACTTGTAAATGTACTAAGGATATCAGGTAATCATTTGAGTCATTTACGTCTTTGGTATTTAAAACTTACAAAGTCTCGTAGGATCGTCTTCCTAGCTGTGAAATTTTAAATTTCAGTCGTAACTAACTCAGAACGGATCATACATTACAATTGTCTAAACTCACAAACAGTTCGGTGGCGTGAGTGACGAGCGCCACCCTCTGTTCGAGAGTGTCGGCGCCGCCCGCCAGTAAGGCGTCGGGCTCCACTCGCGCCGCCAGCCAGCGACTGCAGGATTCCACTAGCGGCCAGTTTGGACTGCGGAAACTCTCCAGAGAAATCAGCTGAGGAAACCCAAGCGACCGCATGGCTTCGCTGAAATCTATATCCAAGTCAAAGACTTCATTTATGGACGATATAATGTAATCATGGATGTTTCTAAAAACCTGCACATGAATTAATATGAGTTTTAATTGTAATCAGAGAAATATATTTACCGAGTCATAAATGAAATCTAATACATTTTCGACTTGGCAACATATGAATTTTAAACTGAAGTAATTTTTAGTGGCATGATTCACGTTCTTAAGTTTCCTCAACAGAACGTATTTTAAATAAGGTATTATTTATGTACAACTTACTTCTTAAATCTCTGTAAGACATGATAACAATATTTAACGTAACAAATCTCAAACTCTTAAAAAAAGTTTGTATTGACTTTTAATACTGCAACGCGTCACCATGACAACCAGGGGTTGCTATTATAAAAAAAAATATTAAGACTACGCTACGTACGCTGGTAACACATGAGGAACAAAAAGTTTCATTTATGAAGGAAATAACAAATTAGAATTTTAAGGTTTTTCAATAATTTGAGTTAAAATTAAAAAGAAAACACAAGAATAGTATAATCTTTATTTAATATCTAGAATCTATATTACACAGCTACACTTTTTAATGAAACATTAAATTGGACACGCGTAGGCATACACTTAGTGACGTAAATTGATTGTCATTTAATATCAATAATTACAGAGCAGTAAGTGAATATACCTATAAGCCACCATTTTGTTTGCGACTTCCCACAGCAACAACAAAATGGTGGATACAGTCTGAAATGGTTTCAGCAATTTATACAAGATATGAACAAAACGCACACTATAACAAAACACAAATAAATAATTTTCAAAGAAAACGCAAACATTATGAAGAAACAGATATTCAACAAAATTTAAATACATTTACCAAAACAGGTTCAGTATTTTTGGTGAATACATATATGTTTTGTTGTCAAGTCATTAAAGTAAAGAACTTTGTACTGTTAAGGCTCTTGGAAGTTTGACAATAGGACTGGCAATCAAAACAATCATAACACATGTAATCAATTAACAGTTGTCTGCTGAAACCTCAGACAGTGAGCGTGTCCAATTTAATGAAAGAATCATAAGTCCACGACGGTGGGTGACTGCTTCAGGGAACGTCTCAGAGCTGCCTCACGTTTCACGGCCACTCGCAGACGGGAGGCTTTCAGGTGTCTGGAACACAAGAACCAGTCAACATGTCGTACTATGAGAACTGTTTGAAGACAACACCGTGTCCTTTTGGGGATTGTCAATATACTACACAAGTTTAACCTGCCATTAACTGTTGATTCAATGTTAGTCACACACAATCCACTTAATAAATATACTTTGTTAAGTCTAAAGTGCTATTTAATTGTCGCCACATACAAAATACTAGAAATTTCAATACCTAGCATTCTTTATAAATATCAAGAGAAACATACTGTATTCAATTTATGATATTAGGTTAATTGATATTCCGTATTATCACCTTTGCCTTATTCTTTCTTCTGTTTCAGGGGACGGCTCCCGTTTAGTGACGGCAGCGTCTCTGATCATGTTCCTCAACTTCTGTAGACAGTCGGCCAAGTTCAGTTGTTGGGAACGAGTCACGTCGGAACGGATCACCAAATACCCCTCCTTGGTCAGTTTATTGTTGTGCTGGGGGTTACAATAATATGTTAAGTCAATTATTATGTTTCATTAGAGAATTGGAAAGTTATACACAAAAAAAAATGTGTATTTTAAATTGATCTTATTATAAACCTATTTTAAAGACCACTTTTTGTCTATTTAGTCCACATTTAGTAAGTTCTACTCTAGAGTATGAAGGTTTAGTGAGATTTTAAACTTTCAATTAAATTCACAAGTGTATTATTCTCCAGAAAACAAACATCTGTATGATGTTAAATAATATATTTAATTATGAATGTACCAGTTCCTGTAGTTTCTCTCTGATCTCTGCCGGAATCCAGTCAGCTTCACTCACTCTGAACCTGAGATCTACTTTTGTATGAACCTGTATAAAGACAGAATGAATTGGTATTGTCATAGTATATGTTTTCATTATTAACTTTAAAATGATAAAATACACCTTTAGTTAAAAAATATTATTTATTGCCAAATGTATATCAATAGTAAATGAAGCCATACAAACTTTGTTAACGTTCTGTCCACCGGGTCCTGAACTGGCGCTATATTTTATGTCAAGTTTGTCCATTGGAATATATCCTGAAAATTTTTCTTTAGGGTCTGGCGTCTGAAAAGAAAGGGCATTGCAAATTTATACAAAATTTTAAAGAGTCAACCTTAAGAGCTAAACAGAAATATACAAACAAATGCAGGTGTAGAAAGCTTTAAACTACTGTTCGGATACAATGTCTCCAAAGATAATGAACTTTTATAAGCCATACATCTCTGGAGTGTAGAAAATGGACTTTGTGTCGCAACTATTTGCATTAATTGCCTTCGCAACGGCATTAATGCCATTTTTAATATAATGCGGTTTAGTCAACAAATACTTCGGACTTCTAAGGATACTTTAAATCGTAACCTAGAATTATTTTTTTATTTTGACACTGACAGTGGTCAGGATTGACAGTTTAATTTTACTTTTTGCCATAGGTTCCATATAGATTGGAAAACATTTAAGATGGAAATAAGTATACCGTAATTAAAACTAAGAATAATATATTTAAAATCTACAGTATACAGTAGAAATCGTTCAATTTTGTGGCATTACTCAAATTGTTGACAATTTAGAATATTGTGTATAAAGACAAGGAAACCATAGATTTTTAAGGTTCATAATGCATTGAAAAGTAATTAATATTATTTTTCTACGGAAGTAAACTTCTATTTCTGAATAACATCTATGGCGATTTAGAAACACCAGCTGATATTTGTGGTAATGATAAAAAGTTACTTAGCTTTAGTGTTAAGGTAAGAACTTTGGATATAATAATATATTGCAACTATTCCGTTTAATAATACTTGTATTTTATGTACTTTAGGAACAATAAGCTCTCTAAACCCCTTTTATTAGCATATTTATAAATTTTATTAAAAAGTGGTTTTAAGTTTCTACATGAAAAGGCTTTATATAAATTTAGTAACACCTAATCTATTTCCTATAACATCAATTTCCATAATTACTTAAATATAAGGTGCTATTTATTTGTTGTTACCTTAACATTTTTAATTCTCATAGACTTAATAGAAAGCGATGAAGAAAAGCAATGAGAAACTACTAAAAAGAAGTTAGAAGGTAATAGGAAAAAGACAAATATGGCAGCAAAAAGAAAATAGTGTAGAAAATCCAAAAACTTTAACTGCTATTAAAAATAATATAGTCAAAAACTAAGCACCGAAACAATGTCAAAATTATCGATGTACGTTATAATTTCGCATTTACAACCAGATCATTAACTACACCCAGGTCGGAGTCTAGTACTTAAAACAGACGAAGAATATAACATAAAAATTTTGGTTTTCTGAAGAGGAAGAAAACAAAGAAAACCTTCTTATTATCTTATCACAATTTATAAAAACCGCAACTGGAGATAAAAGATTTATGTCGGATATTGTTTTAAGAACTCCTGAAGCAATAACAGCGGCAAGTGCGGCGATTACAGAGAATGATATAAAAAGATGGTTTCGGGAAATTGATATACATCTACAAGATTAGGATTTGTTAGAAATTCTATTGGTCCCCTACAAGACTTGTTTAGTTATGAAACCAATTTCATTCTTTGCGCAGAGAGGTGTGGTGTATCAGTCAAAGAAAATTTACGAAAATGACCTTTCTCCGGCGAAAATGCTACTAACAGCGATGTTTACAATGACAAAATGAAGAGCATGTGCCAAGTGAAATTACTTCATAGGTACAATCAGATTTGCGTATAGGCAATTGACAATGTATAGACGAAAATAGAAATGATAGTTCAATGTATATCAAAAGTCTCATATCCACATCTTATGCAATATCAAGAGCATTCCCAGTGACATAGATAACAGACAGCTTAGCACCAGCGAAATGAGATCCGATAATACTGGGGATTACCTACAAGAAAGCAAAGATTACCACGGAATTATTCAATACAAATTGGAAATATATCTAAATCAATAATATTGTTGATTTTAAATAAATGACATTTATTTAATGCTATTAAACACAATGAAAATTATTCATAAAAACAAGGATCCAAATGTTGTGTGTCATATATTTTGTTTGTAACCTTTTCCACGTCAGATTTGTTCCCATTTTAATGTTAGATTGACACAGAGCTGTCAACTAAAATGTCTCCTTACAATGAAGTAAGAGATATAAAATTAAACAATAACATACATGAATTCAGTTAAAAGGAAAACATGAGTGAATTAATTAAAATAAAGGACATGCCCTTCTTAATAGGGACCCTTGTTATTTAATAAATATTTGATATTTTTTTTAGACCACAAATATTACTCAGCATTATCGATGTTCATTTACAAACTTGTTTCCACTTGTTTCTATTGACTCTTTGAATATACATATTAACTGGGTTTCCAACATGAAGGATGAAAGCAGATGAAAGTTAATTCTTTTATTCAAAAACCCGAGCCATTTAGAATCTTTCTCGAGTTATAATTTAATTTACTTTATGAAAAATGTTAATTTCCTAACGCCAGCGAGTTTTACGCTCTAAATCTTTTAATTAGGATCCCGTTCCGCTCGGTGGCGCCCTCTCTCGTTTCTAAGACTTCAGACAATAATTTTATCGTGTTTGACTCGTTTTATGTGTAACTGTACATTAAAATTATCTGATCGCCAATAAAATGTTATTTATATTATTCGTGAAAGTCTGTTTGGATAACATTATATTCTATATTAATTAAAAATATTAAAACAAAAGAAAAATGCATTTAGAATTGTTTTTATCTATAACATTGTTCTTAACAACATTGTTAACTGTTTTTATCCGATTAATATTTGTTAATATATATTAAATACTTAAGGCAATTACTAAAAAGGTGTACTGAATCAAACTTCAACACGAAGTCGTAGGATATGTCAAACAAAATGACATTGACATTATCATAGGTGGTCAGCATCATGAAATGAAGAACAATGCAACTTAGTTAACTATAATCATATAATATTTAATACACGTTCAAAGGATGGTTGTAATTTATATATTATGTGTCTAATTTGTATTTTGTAATAGGTCTTTAAGTTCTATATTTTGTTGCTTAATATTCTGAGTAGTAAACGCACTTTAAAATTCGCGAATACACATAGTTATCTATGTCTGGTCTGGAGGCCGACGCATCTTCTGGGATTTTGTATTGCTTTTTCATACGCATCTATCATTACAACGGAATGTTAGGTTATAAATATTTGAATATATTTGTTTGTTTTGTTTTCTTGCCAAAAAAGTTTACAGTTATTTATTTTATTAAATAGAAATACAGATATAACTACAAATTTTACAAAAATATAATATAGGGAAAGTTATTAAAAATATGTCATTCAACGTTTATCCACTGAGTTAAGGATTACCGTATAACAAGTATTTTTAATCTGCGTGCTCTTGAATAGACATTTATTAAATGACATCTGAAATATGTAACAAATTGTATGAAACATAATATACGGCAACACTGGAGATGACAGCACCACGCTATGGATAAACATTGTAGACAGTACAGCGTAGACACGACGACGAAACATGGAAATGAATGAGATTAAAAATGATTTATTTTAGATATGGGAATTGAAATATCAAATGTCAATGCAATTTTGGGTTTAACTAAAAAAATGATATATAATTAATGAGACTAAATGTTAATATTTTTATTGCAATAAAAAAACGAAGTGTAAAAATTTATTGTAAATATGTGTTATGATATTCACAATACCTATGTAAATTTAAGTAGGCTTATATCTATCTTGATTTCAAAAATTTTTGTTTTCTCGCTATATCCAGTTACAAAGTCTACTACTAGTTACAAGATACCCTTCATTTTAGTTTCACATTATTAAATTATGACCACAGTTTATACTTCGGTATAGTGTGATAGTGTTTGGTGTACTGTAATAACCAAGGTGCTGCTTTCATCAATTATGATAAACTGCGTCGTCGCGTCCGCGGCCGCCTCGCCACACTTCACGCACGCTAACATTCCTCACAAGACATCACACATCACTGTACTCACAGACTAGCTTTCAGCCCCGAAAAATGTATAATAAGATACTGGACTATCATTCATAACATTATCACAATGTTAATTCTCAATGCCTTTTGATTATCTGTGAGAACATATCATATATATTTCAATAAACAACAAAATTAATCAACAATGAGGTTGTTTGTTTTAAATATGGCCGTCATGCGTGCAAAGACGCGCACAGTATATTCTGCCAGTGTCGTAATCAATATTTAACTTAATCAATCTGATCATTATTGACATTACTGGGGTTGAGCTCTTATTTTAACACTTAATATTATTTGTCAACTACCATAAGCAGCGTAAGCATATCCAATTACCTTTTGTCCATGTTTGTGATCAACTTTACTATAAAACATTTTACTAGTATTAAAATTCCATCAGTAAATTATAGTTATATATAAATTCAACAATATTTTTAAAAATAGTTTTTTCAAGAATTGTGTAACAAACCTGAATATGAATAAAACAATAAATTTATATGTTTTCCACATTACAATATGTATCTTTTAAGTTCCCGATTTTTAGAATAAAAGAAAAAAACATATATTGTATAACCACCGCATTTATCATATTTTTTTTGCTGATGACAAAATAAACATAAAATAAACCTGCATACGATCTAAGTTACAAAAAAAAGTCAAATATTGTTTCATCGTGTCGTAAAATATATCGAATATCAAGCATTCCTTTTAAGTCGTAATTTTTTTTACGGAATATATCTCATTTAATTGATATTATTTTTAATTCATCAAGAACTTTCTACAAAATGTAGATACACACGTAATAAAATAATTTGTTTTATATTCACATTGAGGCTTCTTCACTCATTAAAAAAAGCTTCCCTCACTGAAAACAGTTTCGGTCAAGCGCTACTGGTATGTATTAAAAGACACGATAAACAATTAATTAAAGAAGGTTAAAAAAATTTAATTAAAATATAAGTATAAAAAAACATTACCGTATAACTTATTTTGTATGTTCGCTATTAACTGTTCTACCGAGTTCTTTTTTATTCTACACTAATTACTTATCTGTACATATAAAACTTATACATTCCCATTATTATACATTCCCATTTATTATACATATAGCTATCTTCATAATTATCCAGTTGTTATTATAAATAGTAAAAAATCAAACAAACATAATATTTAGTGTTAATTTGTTCTGTATTAGTTTCAATAACAGACTTTTTTTACTGTTGCACAACACGAGACCATTAATTTGATAATACAACTGTATTTTTACCGCGCTTCACTAATCACGTATTTGAAGTTAATGAGACAGTTATCTGGTTTTATATTTATATTGCTATATTAAATCACAGATCATTATTAATGCTCTAATTAAAGAAAATCTTTGTTTATTTTCGTTTAGTAATTGTCAAAACTATCGAATGACAAGAGGTAAATGCCAAATATATAATTTGGATACAGGTAAAATAGGAAATGACTTCTTTGAATTTTGTATAATATATATTTAAAGAAAAATTTTATTTTAATTTAGTACCTTTGTTTCTTTAAATTGAAACAAGTTGAATATATAAATCAAAATCTAATTAAGTTTTATTCCTTACCGAAAACTGAATGTAATATAAGAATTATATCAACGTGTCTTGAATTTTAATATGAATTAAACATTTAAATTAGTTAATAAAATAACTTAATTATAGTTTCTCTTTTGGTGAAACGTTTACATTACAAAGACTGCACAGCTAGGGTTACCATGACACTGGCGCTGAAAATATACAAATTAATTTATTTTTAAATTAGCAGGATCGCCATGTATTACTTTGCTGTCATTTAAGTGATGTAATGTCATTCTCAAATGATTAAAAACTTAAAATCTTCATAATGTGTTCCAAATATGTCCTGTACATACCATTAAGGTATTTGCATGTATTTTTAAATATTAAATATAATTCCTACATCTTTGTCCAGTAATTATCAAAACTCTTAGTCCAAGTAATTGTTTAACAATTAGTTTCGTCTGTAAACCTCTCTCGCGTCACGCTCTTCTTGTTGAGATATTAATTAAGGTACGTTATGAGCTGATGTCCGCGACTTGGCCACGTTGTTGAGATTAATACGATTATCACTTAGAGACGAGGTTTCATACACACACTGTTGCAGAATATTTGTTAACCATACAATGTAACGAAGGAGAATGTAAATTATTTATTATTTCTTTCATTTTCTGACGAGGCGTATTTTTTCTTATCGATATTTCGACTAAGTCCGAATTTTTCCAACCAATCTCCGTTGTAATAATAACCCGGATTTTCGTGTACGCAATTAAAATGAAACTATATTTTTGAGATCTAATTATGCAAATTTTTTATTTCATTCTTACATTATTTCCGAAATTTTGATTACAATTGGCAAAACATAGTTTTATTTTAATTTCCGTTGTGAAACTAGCGTCAAGGGAAGTTCTTTCAACGAAATTGTTTAAAATATGATGTTTCTGTTAATTATGACAGATGGCAGGAGTCAAACTGGTTCGCAAATCACACACAACAATCATTTAATTGATCATCGTAAAGACTGCAATTTCATTCACTATAAAATACTAGTCTGCGCCCACGACTTCGCCTTCGTAGACTTCGGTTTTTTCTTAAAGAGAAGAAAACGGTTTGCTTAAGAGCAAACATATATGATAACTTAGCGGCATTATCATCTATCGCTTTCAGCAAGTGCTAAGTGAGTGAGCTTAACTTCAGCGAGTTCATACAAATTAAAATCATTTTTCCGCGTCAACTACACATAAATTTCGGATACATGATAAAGAATATGTAGTTCTAATGTATGAGTTATATTAATGCAACGTTTCATACAAAATAAAACGATTGTTTTCATTAATTTTGCCGAAAAGGACTAACAAACTTCCACACGTACATTCATCAATCCATACCTACAAACTTTCACGTCTATAATAATAGAAGGGGCATACTGACTAGCTGCCGCTGTGTTAGTTGAATAGACCATACAAAGGAGTCATACAAAATCGATTGAATTTTTTACGAAATCTCATTCTCACATTGAGGCTGAATGTTAAATTTCTTGTCAAGATGTCATGCTTATATAGAAAATCCACTCACCATCAAGAGGAATTATATTCAAGCGACACTCAGTTTATATTTAATAAAATGAGGTTATTGTTAGTTTACCTCATTTAGCTTTGACTTCCTCCTAGATGGAAGGAATGTCCCCTATTAAATTTTGATAAGGGTTCGATCGGAACAAGCTCCACCCGGAATATTTAGGTGGATTTGATAAAGATTGCTGAACTAAAATATATACGTATGAGATTATAATATGTTATTGAGTAATTTTACTATTTCAAATTATATTTGTATTAAAATATAATAAATTTTATTATTTAATCTGTATCTTTTGACAGTGACAGGAAATGAATAGATAAAGGAAAAAAACAAATAATTAAGACTTTTGTTCATTCCAATAAGTCAAATTCATAATTCTCGTATAGATTTAAAACCTTCCAGTACTGAATAACTACGTTATTTTATAGTATGAAAGAATATTATAAGAAAATCCAATATAAACTGAGATAGTAAATAAAATACTTATTCATGTATATGTATGACTTTATTATTCCAATTATTTCTGGTCTTGCGTCGTATTAAAAGCATTTATTTTAATGAACTCAAGAAACTTCCGGTGACTTCACAAGCAAAAACAATGACATTCTTTTTATACCTTTAAACCTCAACAATAATATCTGCTATCTGACAATGTTTCTTAGTCTTTTTTGTACCTTAGTACTGATAAACTGAACGTTTACAAGTGTCCAAACTTCGACGATACGAATCCATGTGTTTATTGTCATAAAAACACACAATAAGAATTCGTACTGTCACCACCCTACAGGAAGTATCCTCAGTCCTGTAATCACGAGGCTGACAGGTGAACATGTCAAACTGTCTAATGTTGTTATGGTGGTCAGTATTATTTTTCCGCACAGTCATCATCATCACAAAAAAATATAATAAATCTTAATTCGTTTGAGTGAAACCGGAATTAGGACAACATTGACAAAAAAAAAATGTCAATAAAAAAAATCACGTATACTTTCATATAGCAGTGACAATTATAATATCAGTAAGAAAATAAACGACGCATTCTCATCATTCAACTACACATGAGATTATGTATATATGATGTGGAAGACAATTTATGGTTTCTTATAATTCCATAACCGGGTTCTCTAATACAGTTATGTTATGAAAACTCATAATCATGCCGTATCAGAAGAATCATTGATTAACTATTAAGTCTGCTATAACCGGATAACTATTAAGTCTGCTATATGTTTTAATCGAAAAATACAGTTAAGTACCGTAATTAAAGAAAATCATATTTTAGGAAAACGTACACACTGGGATTTTACTTAAGCTTATACATATTTTACTGGTATTTTACTCTTATTAAAAGTAAATTATCTTATTATTTTGATAAAAAACATGGATCTTCGTTAAATCTAAGAACTAAAAAACTATTGCACACATTATATACAGAAGTTCAAAAATAAAAAATAAATATATATATACACGAACATAATACATACTAATTAACATTAAATTTCAAATTCGAAATGTGCTGTTTTATGTTATGTTTTCTCGTACACTCAGTTGTCATTGGAGGATTCTCGGCAGTCTGTAATGTCATTGGTGCATTCTCTAACGGGTCTGTGTTGCTGCATTCAGTCGCGTCAGCAGCAGCGCGCGCGGGACGACGGCCGACCGCCATGTTCATTCTGTTCAGTCCACCGCGAAGTGTCGTGGGGGTTACATCGTTGCCATTTTAAGAAAGAAACTGCTCGCTCCTAATTAGCCGACAGGCGAAAGAATATTTTTAAAAGGGTCTCAAATAAAACCGGGTGTCGAGTAAATCGATGTTTGTGTTATAATCACACGGGGTGTGATCGGTAGACAGGGTACGAGTGCTTAGTGTTTTTTCGCGATCTGCGACTACGGTACTGTAGCTGTTCGTCTGTGCTTGGTGGAGTGTGAAGAGGTAAGTTTTTTTAGGTTTCTTTTTACGGGAATGCGTGGTTGCGAGAGCCGGCTGGCGGGTGGTTGCCCGGCGAGACGTAGGGGAGCTAGCTCCGAATCGATTGTCCCGGCGTTCTCTTACCTACCTACAGCTAGTCAGCTACACCCTCCACACTGTCTATACCTATTTCGTATTGCGTTCGGGAGGTTCGCATCGCCGAGGTTCATTCTACTATTCTATAGTAAATACGCATTTATAGAGAAAACACGATAAAGGATAATTATTTTTTACTATATTAAGAGGGTAGATTTTAAAGCAATTCTCGTAAATTTTAAATACTATTTGTTTTCTGATATCCTTAGCTCGTTATAGCTTTGAATAATTATAATATTTTACTAATTTGTATAAATAATGTAAGAGATCTTTTAGGCATAGAGAATCTGTGTCGCGGTTTTCCAGAACAATCAGCCTATCAGGTTCTGGTAAATGTGAAGTCATGGCTATCAATAAATATAATTGTATAATGATTGTTTTCAGTTATTTAATATAGAAATATTAAAATCCATTTCGATTTCTCCCTGCGGACAGTGTTAAGTGAATTTACATAAATGCACTGCGTCAAGCTAGCTACATACAAATATTTGTTAGTAGTAGAGCCGTACAGGTCCGCGGCGGGGTTCAGTGTACAGAGGACGTATTGTTCCTTATCTGTGCGAGCGGCTGCGTTAGGAATCTGTGCCTGCACACGGCACAGTAGTTAGAATAGTCTGAACTTCTCTTATAAAATATTATAAGTACACATTGTTTATGACTCTGGAGGACAAAAAATGCAATCTAGCAAATAGATCATTAAAGATTAAGCAAAGGTGAAATTAATCAAGTGGAAGTAATTTGAAATGTTTGATAGAATGAGTAGAAAAAAAAGTAGTTTGTATCTTCAAAGCATATGCTTTAATAATAATGTAGGTGGTCTCATATCGGCAACGTTGGGGGCATGTGGTGGAGGAGTGGAAACGAAACCCGCGACGGCTGTTACACCATGACAAAGATTGTGGAGCCAGCTGTGCCGTGACTTTGTCCGAGCTAAAGAATTAGCTTTTATCATATGTTTAATTAAAATAAATAAAATTTAACTAGTAAAACTTGCCTTAATTACTCTGTCAAATTAGCTCTACCGGTTCAAAACAATACCGACAAAATTTGAAAAAAAGTTTAGGTATAGGTACTGTATAAACATCTTCAGGCATTTAGAAAAAATCGCTTAAAATAGAAACTCCAATATTGTTTATTTGTGTAGGCCAGGCTGACGAAAAAGCGATGTATTCTGTACGAAAAGGACGCAAAGAAACATAAGTTATTTTTTTACTTTCACCGTGTTAAGAACGCAGACTTGCCAGGTCTAAAGATATTTTCCAGAAACAGAGTTGATTTTTTTTTAATCTCGTAGATACAAATTTGACTCTACATTTTGATTTATGATAAAATATACATAGAAAATACACTAATATGCAGTGTCTATGGCAGAGACGCCGAAGATAATAAAAATATCATTTACCGTAAACAATTTAAAACAGTGACTATAACATATAGAAAAATCAATTCTCGAACTAATCACAACGAGTCGTCGACCTCTTGGTCTGCGATGAATCATAAATTCTTCGTATATTTTTTACACAAATAATTCATGAAATGCACCACTTACAAGTAATGCGATGAATAAATAAAGTAACCAGATGTGTTCCTCGAATGTCATCGGTGGCGCGCCGCGCGGCCGATGTCATGGGTCTTTTATAACGTTCGTATAGCTACATATGTTTATGGTTTACCGGTTTTAATTCATAAAGAGAGCGAATGTTCGTTATCTATCGATACTGCCCGTTTTTGTGGAGTGCTCTCACGACACATTCGGTAACATTTCGTTTATCATCTACCAGTTCAAAAGTTAATAGACCTGTCTATGTTTGTATTTTTGTAAAAACATCTGCGACTGTTTATACAGGTGTCTCAATATTTATTATCGCTTTTAAAAAGTTTTACATAAAAAAAAATTAAATTGTTTTTGAATATAAGCTTTATTGAAAAGAAAACACGTCTTAAATAGTTATTTTACATTAACAGCACGTATCAGATGCTGAATGTTGTTCCTTTGTCAATGTATAATTATCATAAGAACGGAGCTATCGCGGACGGACGACACAAGACAATCGTGTTACTATAGGAATAACAATATAACATACTTATTTGGGACGTTTGAACGATTTTGTTAAAACATTTTCCAAAATGTTGTCTTTTATTGTTAAAACGCCATGTAATTGTAACCGTCCGAACTTCTTTCGTTCGAGTTTAATTTTAGAACGTGCATAAAATCATTAGCTCACAATTGACAGTTACAGTTTTCCTTAAAACATCGCACTTGAATATAATAATATTCGTTATATTGAAACAATCCTACCTCCGGTGTCGTTTTGTTTAATATTAACTGTAATGGTGTAGTGTCGGCGGTAACAATGTTTAGTGTGCGAGGTCGTGTCGTGTTCACTGTGTTTCATTATGCAGTCTCGTCCTCGCCCATATATGAGTGCTAGTGCACGTCGCGTCCCCGGTCTAAGACGGGACAATGCTTTGAATTAATCATACACACACTGTATCAGGCTACAAGCCGCTGCAGCTATACTACTACCTAACCCACGGTTCGCGTTATATTCGAATCCTAACTGGTAATGTTTGTTATAAAGCGACTAGTTCGCGGTAACGCCGCTAGTGTCAAGGTCAGGGCCGGCCTCCCCGCGCTCCGCCCGGCCGGCGCGCGTTCCCCGCCACGAGCGTCGACCTTTTATTTTTACTTTTAAAGCCCTTCTAGAGTGGATTGCACTCGGCTGCATGTGGCGGGTGGTGTGTGACTCACGCGATTTGTTTATTTATATAGATATCACAAAAATAATTGTCGTCGATCGATGCGACGTACGAATAAAAATCTGCATCACAGGAGCTATTTATATAGGAGCCCACACAAAGGACTCGAGGAATCTCGAACGAGGCGAACGAACATCGGTCAATACTGAAATAGAAATAAGGATAAAACTGATCGGCTCGAGTTACAACTCGATAATAAATGTAGCGGCGGAGTTGTTTACACTCACTGTGGCTGTTGTATGTTAAATCGAAATAAACACCATACAGGTTTCTGTCAAGTGAAAATAGTACGAGTTAAACCATCGAAGAAGACAAATTCCGTTGATCACTGGTGAACACTTCATCGGATCAACATTATTTTTTCCATGCATCGTGTCTTCACTTCCCCCTACTCCGTCCGCGTGTCTGTGCCGCACCGCTAACTCTGTCTAATTTCCACTTCTATAAAGAAGTTTTAATTATTTTCTAGAATATAAAAATTTTGAGTAAAATTAATGTTCCTCGCTCACCGACCGTACTAATTAATTGAACAAATAAAATGTACGTATCATAACTGTTCATATCCAATTAAAGTTTATTACACATATAAAAAAAGTGAGATTTATTATACTCAGTATTAAGATTACTTGATTTCAAGTCGAGAGGAAAACCACACCCAGTATAACTTTATTTCTTAGCTGTGCCACATACATATATGATATAGTATGCTCTCCTCATAGTGTGTAACAATATTAATTCCCAATGGTACAGTGATCGCTTCTAGATCAGACGGTCGCCGTCAGTGATGGGTCGTCGACCCTAACGGTGAGTGTCCGCGAGTCGAGACAACACTACACAGACCTGGTCTCGACCTGCCTCGTCTATCACCAGCTCACACCTCGGCCACCACTGACGGTCCGGCTGCCTTCGTAACTGTTCTCGAGGCAACTGATCCCTAATAAAAACGTCTTTAACTCACAGTGGATATTGTTTAACTAGTGATACAATAAACGGTTCCTCTGTTCCGATGTGATTGGCTCTCGAGAGCTGTTCGCTTCGTAAACAGATCATGAAGGGTTCTCTCATTGAAGCACCCAGCCTGGTGCCGCGTCGTATCATTTAGAACCTTATTCCCCTGCGTGAAGGTCGTCGGAGAGCGGCTCCTCTCTCCAGCTCGTGACTGAGCCGCTCTTCACGACTTGACTTCGTTCTCCTCCTCGACCTAATTGTCGAGTGTTTTAAGTTCCATCGCTTAAAAATAACTCTGTTCGAAAGTAGGGCGCCCCCTCCCCCGAGACATCCGAACCCCTATTTATTGGCTATTGGGGTTTAAATTCGTGCAGCATGTATATTTTCCAACATGTACTTTAATATTAATAGATATTTTGTAAATAATACCTGACCGGTCGATGGTAGGCGGCGGGTGGCTGTTACCGTTGGAGATGCTGTTAGGTCGAGTGTTTGCACGTCTCAAGAGATTTAGCTTTACGTGTTCTTAACGTGAGGTGTTACCATGAATAAACTATAATATTATGTCTTATTCACTTATTATATTATCATTATTATTATTATTATTTTCTTCGCTATGTTTGTCTTGGTCGCCATGTGTCATGAAGGGCGGTCATCGTCGGCGCCTCGCGGTGGCGCGTGACCCTTTGACTTCGTCACACAATCAGACGTTACCGTTTACAACACATACAGACATACTACTGATTTAATTATATACAGGATATGCCGAGGCATGTCCGTTACAAAGATTATTTTACTGCACATATTTTATAATTTATTATACAACATATTTCAGTGATATTAAAGTAATGTTTTAATAACATAGCTGACACGTCCAGAAACATCGGTCACGTACATTGGTTAATATGAATATATTATAGAAAGGCAGACTGTGCTCTGAACTCCAAGCTCACTTTGAATACGCGTAACCAGCGTGTGTTATAACAATGTAACGTGCAGAGACGGGATATACATATATGTATGTATATTTTATATAACACATTATATACATGGATGCAAACAAACGCCGCCTTACGTTATAAGTAATTGTTTGTTTCGTCGTAACGGGAAACTGATAGCTCTAAATATAACTTATCTCCTCAGTCAATAGCTGACACAATTTATGAACCATTGTTTATTATACTCATGTATCGGCTGCCACCGATGTGTTCGGTGTGATTGAAATCGGACAATAATGTAAAGATCTTTATACATATATATATTTATTTACCCGACTGCTGTTACTAAAGTGGTGTTATGTTTGGAACGTGAACACGTTAAATGAGTGCCAGTTAGTCAGAATAATAACATTTTTGTGTAATGTTGAAATGATTAAAATACTATGATATAAATGTTTGCATAAAATTAGAAAGATCGGTAGGTACTTAAAAAACATTACTGGACATATGTTCACTATATATTTATCGATAGCTGACATGAGCCAGCTTATGACTTATAAAACTCACTAAGCATGGTCTTAGTGAGTTTGTATACGTTAGTGAGTATATATATTTTTGCAAGTCCGGGGTGAACGTCCTCACCCCCAGTCGGGATAATCGTAAATTAGTTTGATCACATGTTCAATATAAACAAAGCATGCAACAACAGCCGCGGAGTCGTTCAGTCTTACAACTATTAATAAAACGTATTAAAAGTTCAACAACTTTGTGTTACATTCGAGAGGAGGACACTCAGCGTCTTCGAGAGGTACATTAACATATTCAATAATTAACTTATCGTAGGAGAGAGGGTTCTAGCGGTTTTTCTGTTTAGAAATCGGAACCATATCTATATTTCATTATACATTAGACGCGATAAAACAGTTTAAATGAAAATAAACATTAAATTAGATCTTAATACCCCTTAATGAGACTCGCTTTGAATCACAATTAAAAGAAGCACATAACAAGAAAAGAAAGTTAAAGAATTAACTGTATTTTAAATCGATTTTAAAATCTTTAAAAACTTATCATAAATAGATAAAACATAAACTGTCTTAAAACCTCTGCGTCGTAACGGGACTTTGAATTACAGTTTCATATTGATATAAGTCTTTCATGTCTCAGGAAACGGATTTAATATTCAATCAAAATTTATGTATACCTGTCTATTAACTTATTTAAGAACTATATTGAAAGATTGTTTCATACATTTAGGTCTCATAAAATAGTAAAGTTGATTCCCTTTGCAATATTAGTGCTATACATCGTCTGAGTAATTCAACATTAAACGTACGTTCTACCTTCCTGGCTGTTTTCTATCCTATCGGATAAGTGATCCGAGGTTTCTCCATCCCTTACGGTGCAGACATCTGCAGTGGAGGGGGAGTTGCAGATGTCATCCCCTCAGACCGGGAGGAACGAACGGAGTTTAGGAGGAAATGGGGGGGAAGTTACGGTATGCTCACTGGCGGGAGGCGCTCTAAGAACTAACTAATAGAGAAATCTATTGTTATGGAGTACTCGGTTGATATTACTGTATATAATGTAACTATATGTAACGCTTGAAGTATCATCTTCTATCACCAAAGGCCTAATAATAAACGCAATTCGTTCCTATGTCTGAGGTAGACATCCCATTGTGATCTATGAGCCGTGAAGTCGCTCCTCGGTGCGAGCTCTCGACCTAGCCCTATCCGCGGACCTTCGTCCGGACTCGCCTTATTCGTCCAAAGACATGAATGCCATGTGGCTCGTCGGGGAACTTCCATAACGGGGTTTTTAGTTATGGAGATTTATTTAAATGACATTAATGTTGCATTCAACTGATGTCACATTCCTCGACCATACACACTGTTCGTCCGCCTCCCCGACCTCCGAGCACTGATACAGATGAAGCTATTTGCATGGACCTCGCCTTATTCGTCGCCCATGACGCTCCTTGCGCCCCTCCTCGGTCTGTATGAGACATGTGATCGTTCTCGGCATACCGATGGTTGCGTGATCACGTGTTTCGTAACGCCAACCCGACAATGGACAGTGGCTTTGACCCGGGGCGAGCACCGTGACGCCGCGTCCGACTAGATTCGCCTTAGTTTGTTATACACGCGTCTCTCTTGTGGGAAGGAAAACAAATCGCAACAGAACCTCACATCGTGCGCTGTAATAATATGGTATATTGCGAAATTACTTTTAATGTGTCTGGAGTACGAACTGTAATCAAGTCGAGGCAGCGCTCAAAGAGAGAGCCCCGCCATAGAGGGCTCGGTGTAAACTGGGAAAGAGCATTCATGTCAATTATTATGAGAGGTGCGCGGCATTTCCTCTCGAGATAATATGCACGTACACACAACACAGAACACAGATCACTCTTGATTATGTATAAATATAATACTCACAGACGTTTTTGTTCATCAAGGGACTATACACGGTGGACTAAAACGATCTCGCTGATGTAAGTTTAAATCGCGTAATTTTAATGTATCTTGGATTATAATTACACCTCTCAAACAATTTTAGAAAAAAACATTATACGTTCTTACAACATTAGTGATATCTCAGCTAAAGTAAAGTTATATGTAGGTACCACGACATTCGTGAGTACCTAACGGATGCAGCTCGGCGCCTCCACTTGTACATAACAGACAATTGACTTACATCGTCGACCCACTAAAAGATACTGTTTCTTTAAACGGTATCGGAAATGAAATAACAATTATTTAAAACAAAATTTATCATGCTGAGATTACAACGTCGCCGGCTAGCACAGATGGCGTGGGTTGCGCTAATGTGGATACAAATGTGATAGTAAATATTTTGTAATACGGACAGACAGACATTTACTACGTGATCAATTTACTTGTTAAAATCCAATAGGTTCTCTTTTCCCAAGTAAAATGTCTGTGACAGCTAAATAATAAGATGTCTAACTCGCATGTTGCGATGTGATCACGACTTGGCACAATACAAAACATAATAATTGTTGTAGCGTGAACTGCGGTAGTTACATCTCGTAGCTCGTTTTTTACGGTCTTGTTTATTAAATAGAATATAAAGAGCAACTGATATAAAAGCTTCCCGAAAAACGTTTCCGTCCATTTCAGAATCTTTGTGTCTCAAAGCAAAGTGAAAGTAATAATAATCTTGGTGCAGGCATCATGAACGGGTTGAACGGTCATAGTAACGGCGAGATGAACGGAGCCGGAGACATCATCACACAAAACCAGCAGCGAGGCTGGTGGACCATAGGACTGATCAACTCGCGGTACAAGTACCTCACCGCGGAAACCTTCGGCTTCAAGATCAACGCTAACGGCACCAGCCTCAAGAAGAAACAGATCTGGACCCTGGAACCCGCTCCCGGCAAAGCCGATGACAGTGAGTACAGCGTCACGTATGTTTACTTGTAATCATTAATTTATGATATCAGTAGTCACCACTAAACAGCTGTTGAATCAAATGCTCTTTAAATTAAGTTACATGTGTAATAGGCGTTTGTACCGCGGAGGCTTCACCCCCAAACAGACGTGAATCTCATCAAAGGAACTCAATATTATTTCCAATTTCCGCCCCCGGGCCCGGGCTCTGAACCCTCACTAATTGATGAAAAACCCGTTCGGTTATTTCATTTTTAATTGCTTTTCGTGTTTCTATCATACAAGGTCCATTGTGTATTATTTGCATTGATACGAGTCGTGTGTACACTTCATTAACATGTCGGCGAATTTTTTTTATTTATTAGTGTGTATGAAACTTGTTCCCATAAAACATAAACGAATCAATCCCGACAGCTGTTGGCTTAATACAAAGGTAGTTACAAAAACTGTTGTTAAATAATATCTCCAGTTGCTGATCGTTGACATGTCAGGTCTCACTCATTAGTATAAGGGTATGGAGCGACTAGTGAGGAAATAAAGTGTCATTAAATTTAACATCTGATTTAAACCTACTACAAAGTGAGGTGATTGTTCCGAGTGCGCGCCGCTCGCTAGATCCGCATCCTCTCCTCCCCACCCCTCATGATGCACGGCCTCACATTTTATTCGACCCTCATCCCCTGTTATCTGAGGGTCGCACCCCTGTCAGCTGGTGCCCTCTCATCGATCCGAGCGCGGATCCTCTGCTGCGATTTCAACACTAAAATTTAAATGCCGAAAACACATTTGTTGTCACTGAATCCTGTGCTTATAACAGATTTGAATCTTTATAAAGTATCCTCCTCTTAATCTTCTTATTTTTCAATCTTAATTCAGGTTATTTTATATATTTTTATTAGCAAGTCAGAGATGAGTTTATTTGACGGAATGTTGGTAGTCCCCGAGGCCGATCTCTTCGCCGATATAAAAACAGCCGGTGTGTGTGTGTCTCTGTGTTTACTGTCCACGGTCTAGAACTCATTCACACGTGAAAGATGTCTCACTGTTATGGAAAAGTAAACTGAACCGTGCACAGTCGACACACACATGCATACACACTCACACACACACCACGACTCTATGTTATCAAACACATCCGACATCTGATACTGCCTATAACGTTAGACATTTGTATACTGAATGGACGATTGAATTGTTCATAATATTCAAAACGAGTTTTAAAACGGAATCAACGATACTCTATAAAAATACAGTAAGTGTTACGATCTTAATATCTTAAATGTTGTGTAAATTTAATATTAATCACGAGGGACTACAGTCCACAGCATACTCACAGCTGTCTCTAACATATACGAGATGAGGTCTTTGAACGGCATAAATGTTACTGAATCTGATATTAATTTGTATAATGGAGCGTTTGTCTTAATTTATTATTAATATATACTGTGAAGCCGAACGACCGGCTTGGGTCTTAAAACATATCCACACATTAACACACACACACATACATGTAATGTACGAGAGATCTTCTGTCCAGGTATGATATATTTGAGGTCGCACCTGGACAAGTACCTCGCCGTGGACTCGTTCGGCAACGTGACCTGCGAGTCTGATGAGAAGGAGACCGGGAGCAAGTTCCAGATCAGGTGAGAGACTCTCCAGCATCACAACACTCTCTCTCTCCCTTTCCAATACATCGCAGAAGACTTAACAAAACATAAACATGAAAATTAAATTGAAAAATCTTTCACCTTCCAAGTAGCGTCGTATACAAGTAATGCCGACGAAGCGGACTTAGTTTGTATGAAATGATGTTAGGCCTGGCTCCGCTCCAAACTGGAGATTCTTGAAGTGCTCTGAAGCACTGCGGCCCAAACGACTTCACAACTTTTGATATAAAATACGGGTTCAATGATTTTATAGATATTTATGCTAATGTTTTCTCATTGTTAATCAAGTCCAACTTTATATATATACTCCTGCATGGGAGTCCTTCTAGTTTATGAAATAAATCAGTGTTGAGGTGAGGAAGTCGCTCAGGACACTGGAATACTAATCTCGGTCCTGGGAATGATTCACCGGAACTCGAACTTTAATTTACGAGCCATTGTCGACTCGCAAAAACTATCTTCGGCTTGATTGAAAGAGGAAGCTTGACTAAAACGATACATCTGTCAACATATACGAAGACAGGTTCATAACGTACAATGATTTATAAGATATATTACATGAGAGCACGATTCAGAGGCAATGCTTATTAGTAAACAACTAACGCAGCTGACTGAGCGAAACGATTGTTAGTACAGAGACGCGACGAACAATCCTGGTGACTCACAACACATGACTCACGTCCCTCAGGGGTAACACACGCAGCGATGTGCAGACAGAAAATGTTACACTCTCTCTAACTTAAACAGCAACTACTGATTACGACGCGAAGCAAAACATTCCTAAAGAACGAAAAAAAAAACGATTGACTTAAGGTTCTCAGATTAACAACAGAAATATCGAAAGGGCTGCCGGTTTAAAGGGTGTTTCAGCACGATTATTAAGAGGGGAAGTGGTTATTGTGAGTTTTAATGAGCGCGTGGCGACTGACAGGAATATAACGAGTAACGACCCTCCTCACATGGAGTGTTTAGGGAAGAGATCCAGCGGCCGGCCCGGCTTAGAAGATCTTAATTAGAGTATTTACTGTTTACGTCAAAACTGAAGGTAGAATTGAATGACAAACTGTTCCGTTAAGTCTAACAGAGTATAGTATAGTAATAGTAAAGTATAAATAATAATATAGTACATATAATTATACAGATCTGTGTTTTATTAATACAAATATAACGTGTCGCGTTGGTGTTTCAAGGTCAGCCTCATCATTCAGTTTTCACAACTTTCATGTCAAATTTCACGTCGACTACAGACACACATCGGTGTGCGGAAATCTCGTATCCATTTAAGTGTCCCGTTCTCAGTTACATGTCATATCAATAAAGAAAATCGGTGAAAGTGCGAAGAAAAACAATTCGCTTTGTAAATTGATTTTATTAAATTAAATAAATATACTTGTGACGGTAACGAATACAATGACGGCGGCCGAGACGTGTCAGTGTCGAGGCTCTCGGTCTGGAGACGGAGTCAATTATAATAGCAATTAATTAAACCAAGTAGCGATCCGTGAATAGGTAATAAGTTTAAACATAACCTGGATCGATCTCTCCAACATGAACGTGGTCTGCTCGGCAACTTGAACTAATCCGAGACGCTATTAATTTTTTATTCTGGACATGAATACGAAGAGCACGGCTCGAGGTCGTGGTCTCTTGGATAGTTTTAATGTGTATGTTGATCCATTAAGGTTATATAATATAGACTGTATGTTGGGTGCAGTGTGTCGGAGGACGGGTCGGGGCGCTGGGCTCTGAAGAACGTGGAGCGAGGATACTTCCTGGGCTCGAGCTCGGACAAGCTGACCTGCACCGCCAAGGTCCCCGGAGACGCCGAGCTGTGGCACGTGCATCTGGCGGCCCGGCCTCAGGTATACCCACGTCCTACACCAGCGACAAGCACTACTCATCCCTCTTCTCATTCTTTGTTATTGAAAGCGATAAAACACACATCTTACGATGATATGTGACTGTGACCGCATCCCTGCCAGCGGCGGGACCGCGGTCAATATAATAGAGATGCAGATAAAGATTCAAATGTAATAAAAACATCTCCAGGTGAGACGAGCGGCCGCCTGACCACAGACCGCGCGCCTCGTGAGTCACGCGATCGCGTTTCATCCTTCAGATAATGTGGACTCAATTCCCTCCTTCATGTGTTTTTCAATCTCGTCTCTCGTCTCCGGTCACGTCTACCGTACTATTAGTCAGACGATGTTTGAACAGCCGCTCCACTGAGACCGACAGTTCAGTGCTGAGAGGTCACATTTCCTCCGTGAAAATAAAAAAAAATATTATAAATTCTGAGATATTTGTTTCGTTGTTTTTCCGTTCGCATTGATTCCGGTAACTTTTCGTTAAAGTCCAGAGTACAATCCAACGTGTAGGTTACTTGTGAAGTGTCCTCAGTCCTTTGTCCGTGTGGTGTGACAGATGAACCTGCGTTCCATCGGCCGTAAGCGGTTCGCTCACCTGTCCGAGTCCCTGGACGAGATCCACGTGGACGCCAACGTGCCGTGGGGCGAGGACACGCTGTTCACGCTGGAGTTCCGCGCGGACGAGGGCGGCAAGTACGCCCTCCACACCTGCAACAACAAGTACCTCAGCGCGCCCGGGAAGGTAAGCACTCTCTCTCCACACACAACACCCTGCCTGCAGCGGTGGCCACTTGTCGTACCCCAGGTCCATGGCATTGTTCATTCGATTCATAGTCATGTAACCGCATGCTGTTCCCGCTGTCCCATAGTTGCTGGACACGTGCACCCCGGAGTGCCTGTTCAGCGCGGAGTACCACGCGGGCGCGCTGGCGCTCCGGGACGCGGCGGGGGCCTACCTCGCGCCCATCGGCTCCAAGGCGGTGCTGAAGACTCGCTCCACGGCCGCCACGCGGGACGAGCTCTTCTCCCTGGAGGACAGCCTGCCGCAGGCCGCCTTCGTGGCCGCCCTCAACGACAAGCACGTGTCCGTCAAGCAAGGTCGGCACACACTCATATGACTTTGTAGCGAGACGGTTGTCTCCACAACGTACTCGGCATCCTGCGTATCCGTGTGCGTCGTGTTAGCACACGTAGCCGGCGCTGGTCGGGATCCTCACCAGCAGGCAGAAGACGCTCTCACACCCACAATATACTTTAAAGGATATGTCGCTTTAACAACGTGACAGGCTTTTTATTTAACTAATGTTTAAATATACGCGTATGTAGTTATAAGTCCAGCCGGCGGGTGGCGCCACAGGAAGCGGTTGTGACCCCGCCGCGTATACAGGGGGCTCCTCGCGACACAACAGACAATAGTTTACTTTCGGACTACATTTTTAATATTGACAAATACTTAAAAGCTTCCGAACTGAAGAAATTTTAATGTTCGTCTTCCGACTTGTGTCTTGTTCGGATCTTTTTTTTTTGTTTCGTTGAAAATATTATAATAGAGATACTGGAGACTTGAATACTTTATATAGTAAGGCTTGGCTCACAGTCGACGGTCCAGACCAGTCCGTGAACTCAAATAGATTATAGGAGCCTCGCGCACTCCGCGAGAAGGTTTTAAAATGTTAAGTTATTCAGTACTAGTGATATTGATCACTACTGTCTTTAGACATCAATAAAGTTTGATAAAAAATAAAATAATTGTAACTCCAGTATTAAGAACATCGATGCATTAATGAAGCGCTCACACGCGGAGCCGGAGCCGGAGCGGAGTTAGTGAGTGTCGTAAGGCGCGGATCATTTAAGAGTAGCGCCGGGTGTCAGTGACCCAGTTAACTCTAAATCAAACGTAACTTTCCCGCTGTACTGTTAAGTTACGGCACTTCACGTTGCCGTCGGAGACAGCGTCTCGGCCTGACCCGCTTCGAATGTACACACGAATATAACACTCGCTCTTTAATATACTATGCGGCGCGACGAAGGGGATCACTATCGCATGGTGTACCTGTGATCATATGTTTTGAGATCCTCGGGACACATACAATGATAAAACAATAAAAAATTAGATTCCATGAAGTATAAACTCTCATACCGTCCGATCTCAGCGCAGTTATTTCGCACAAAAAGTCGTCTATTGTGAGCGCTTTCTAGTTTCTTTTACGCTCGGCCGGGCTCGTGACGGCTGAGAACCGAGTGACGGATGTGCAGCGGATTACAGAAAAACATGGCACGAATATATGCCGAAATATAAAGGAAATTATAACGAGTATAAACCGAGAGATAAAGAAACGTGACGAGTATAGACCGAGAAATAAAGAAACGTGACGAGTGTAGACCGAATGATAAAGAAACGTGACGAGCGTAAACCGAATGATAAAGAAACGTGACGAGTGTAGACCGAATGATAAAGAAACGTGACGAGTGTAAACCGAATGATAAAGAAACGTGACGAGTGTAGACCGAATGATAAAGAAACGTGACGAGTGTAGACCGAATGATAAAGAAACGTGACGAGTGTAAACCGAATGATAAAGAAACGTGACGAGTGTAGACCGAATGATAAAGAAACGTGACGAGTGTAGACCGAATGATAAAGAAACGTGACGAGTGTAAACCGAATGATAAAGAAACGTGACGAGTGTAGACCGAATGATAAAGAAACGTGACGAGTGTAGACCGAATGATAAAGAAACGTGACGAGTGTAAACCGAATGATAAAGAAACGTGACGAGTGTAGACCGAATGATAAAGAAACGTGACGAGTGTAGACCGAATGATAAAGAAACGTGACGAGTGTAGACCGAATGATAAAGAAACGTGACGAGTGTAGACCGAATGATAAAGAAACGTGACGAGTGTAGACCGAATGATAAAGAAACGTGACGAGTGTAGACCGAATGATAAAGAAACGTGACGAGTGTAGACCGAATGATAAAGAAACGTGACGAGTGTAGACCGAATGATAAAGAAACGTGACGAGTGTAGACCGAATGATAAAGAAACGTGACGAGTGTAGACCGAATGATAAAGAAACGTGACGAGTATAGACCGATAAATAAAGAAACGTGACGAGTGTAGACCGAATGATAAAGAAACGTGACGAGTGTAGACCGAATGATAAAGAAACGTGACGAGTGTAGACCGAATGATAAAGAAACGTGACGAGTGTAGACCGAATGATAAAGAAACGTGACGAGTATAGACCGAGAAATAAAGAAACGTGACGAGTATAGACCGAGAAATAAAGAAACGTGACGAGTATAGACCGAGAAATAAAGAAACGTGACGAGTGTAGACCGAATGATAAAGAAACGTGACGAGTGTAAACCGAATGATAAAGAAACGTGACGAGTGTAGACCGAATGATAAAGAAACGTGACGAGTGTAGACCGAATGATAAAGAAACGTGACGAGTGTAGACCGAATGATAAAGAAACGTGACGAGTGTAGACAGAATGATAAAGAAACGTGACGAGTGTAGGTCGAATGATAAAGAATCGTAGTTCACAGAAATTTAACGCGGGAGTATTCAGTCAGACCGGAAGGTTGACGTTCACAGTGTCGGGCGATCCGTTTAGGTACAACACTTTAAATATATATTGTTGGTGTAATGTCGGCAGGTGTGGACGTGACGGCCAACCAGGACGAGATCTCCTCCCACGAGACCTTCCAGTTGGAGTTCGACTGGGGCACCAAGCGCTGGTACATCCGCACCATGCAGGACCGGTACTGGACCCTGGAGACGGGCGGCGGCATACAGGCCAGCGGCGACAACAAGTACGAGACACCACCCACATAGCACTCGGCAGAGCTTCTATGACGGAGGCTTTATTAGATCATATTTAGATTCCTGCTAACCAGTGATTTACCATCCTGTTATAAAAAGGAGTGGTCTCAGTGTCCACGTCTTACTTATGTTCCTACTCTCCAGACCGTCTTTCTGCCACCATAGTCAGCTCACCAACTAACCCGCCAGCCTGTGTGATGATGTCATATGGTCTAACGCGTGTGTTTGTCCAGGTCGTCCAACGCGCTGTTCGAGCTGTCGTGGCAGGGCGACGGCGCGGTGTCGTTCCGCGCCAACAACGGGAAGTACGTCCTCACCAAGCGCTCCGGACACCTGTACGCCAGCGCCGACACCGTCGACGACAACTGCAAGTACTACTTCTATCTCATCAACAGGTGAGTGAGGGCTCGTCCGGCGACCGGCGGCTTGACGTACCGTCCTGCACGCGACAGACTACACTAACGCCTCGCTCTGAACCTCCGCAGACCGATCCTGGTGCTGAAGTGCGAGCAAGGGTTCGTGGGCCCCAAGGGCGTCCGCCTGGAGTGCAACAAGGCCAACTACGAGACCATACAGGTCATCCGCGGACCCAAGGGAGCCGTCTACTTCAAGGGTACGGACCGTGATTTAACACTTTAACACCGAACAGTAGGAACCGCTGTGTGGTGTACATTCACACTGTCCGCCTGTGTCGTGGACGGCCCCCAGACAATGACGGCCATGCCTTCCCGCAGGTCAGAACGGCAAGTACTGGCACGCGGACAGCGAGGCGGTGAGCTGCGACAGCGACTCGCCGCAGACCTTCTACCTGGAGCTGCGCGAGCCGACCCGCCTGGCCATCCGGTCGGGGTCGGGCCAGTACCTCGCCGCCGCCAAGAACGGCAACTTCCGCCTGGCCGGGCCCGAGCTGGCGCACGCCACGCACTGGGAGTACTAGGCCGGGCCGCGCGGCGTCGGCGTGTAATGCATTTCGATAGTATTTATTGTATATGGCGTCTAGTCCGCCTCACGTGCGGGGCGCGCCTGGCTTCGTTTATCTATAAGCTAATTAAGTTAGTTTAAGTGATACAGCGCCGTAGGATCCGGCCGACTCCGCGCCGCTCCCTGGGGACGTCCGCTCCGAGCTTTTTGAACTGAGACGGCGTTTTTTACTATTTTTACTAGTTTTTGTATTCGGGACGCTCAGGACGCGAGCGGCGCCTGCGCGGGAGCGACGTCCGAGATATAAATACGAACAAACATTGTGCCGGTCCCGAACTCATTGTACGATATCGTCTCTGTAAACTATTAATGAATAAATTATAATCCACTGTACTTGGGACGTTTCATTTGGAGGTGGAGGGGGGGGGGGGGGAAGAGAAACCAGGCTTTGTTGAAAAACTTATATATTTTAATTAAATAGTTACATTAATCTTTACAGTTCTTCCCTAGCTAAGTGACATTGTTATCAGCGTCGATGCATCTTATTGGTCAAAATATATTAAAATAATTTATCTACACCACGATCAACGAAATACATTAATAAGTCCGCTAGAAATATACCACAAGCGAGACATGTCCGGGGCCTGGGGTCGGGGACGGACAGGCTGTTCATTCCGTGGAACACGGCGAAGACGTGACAGAACAAAATACGTCTGGTGTGACGAGCGACCCCGCGCCGTGCGCTGGCCGCGTGACACGGAATGACTTGTATCCGTCCGCGCCTCGCCCCTCGTGTAAACCTTCGAGGGAGAGCGCAGCGCTCCGGGGAGCGGTGCGGGATGCTCGGTTCAAAAAACGAATGCAAATAATGCAATATTCAATAAAAGGTATAAATATACAATAGATTGGTGTCGAGGCAAGGCAGGTTCGCCGGACGTCCCGGCGGCCGGGTCGCGTCGTGCGCGGATCCGCGTCGTATACGAGTACAAACACCCGAAGCCTCTCATCGATACAATGAGAGGAAGGTCCGAGGGCCCGCGCACGACGTGCGGCCGAGCCGAGCCGCCCCCCTCCTACTGTCCACTACTCTCCACTTATATTATAGTAACATCACACCACGGCCTCGCCCGTCCCGGCTGCGGACGCACTCGACCGCGTCGTCTGTCATATGACAGTTCCAAATTCGAATCTCCCGCCGACACGCCGCGGGCGGCGACGGTCGAGTGCGTTCAGCCGCGGTCCGTCACACACACATGTTACCTAAGGCACGATATACACTCCGCTGACCGTAACCGTCTCGGGGACCGACCGGGTCTGTATAGTGCAAATATTTAGGACACGTTAGTCGTTCGAAGGAACCTACCTACCTAACAGCCGGCCCCCTCTCGTAATATTTCTCTGTCCAGAATACTTGCAGTATAGAAACCCTGCAGTTAAAACTATTTTAATTCCTTTTAAATTCCTAAACAGCCGTCACCGGACGAGCGGGAGACGCTCCGTCGCCCTATGAGTAGTCATACGATGATGGCTATCAATATCTTCGTATCACCTTCCGTGGGCCACACGGCCGTCGCCCGCCGTCTCCTCTCTAGGTCCTACCTCCTACTCTAAGTCGCCGGACGCGTTCAGAAACAACACATTTAATATAATACTGTATTTAATTCTCTCGCGGCGCCGCACGCCGCCGTGATACACCGAGCGACGCGGCCGGCGGTCGAGGAATTATAATATATATATAATATAATGATATAGTATTTCGGAACGCGTCGCCGGCCGTGCCCACACTGTGTTAGCACGACATGGGATCAATATGACTCATGGATTGTTCTGGATACCGTCGATATAAAAGAAATATTTGTAAAGTTGTCTTGTCTGCGCGGCGTTACACCGTGTGGAGGGGGACGTGTGACGTCATCTCCGGAGCGCCCGCCGGGGACTGTGCTGCACAGACGGACACATTGCTTAGGTCACATCAAACATTGGAATAAACAAAACATACACAATGAAGGAAGTGAAAGACACGATACAAGCGACGTCTCGTGTCCGTTAATATATGATGTCGCAAAATAATAAATATAACAGAAACAAAGTGCTCTCTCGTTATTACAGCTCCCAGCTTAATATTTCTGTTTGTGTCGGTTCCCTCCTGTCTTAGCGCTCCCCCCCCTCCTCGCGAGGATTCGACACACACGCTATATTGAACATAGCCTGAACCCCGGAATCAAAATATTACAAACTGCCTTTTTATAGTTTAAGTAAAACAAACGTGTATAGACGATGAATGAACCTGCGGCTAGGAGAGGAAGGGGTTGGGCGTGTGTCTCGTGGCCGGAGGTGACCACGGGGACTGCGAGCGGACCGGCGCCGGCGCCCACGGGTCCAGGGCTCCCACGCCGCCCACGGACATGGGCGCCGCCATGGGCTGCACCAGCGGCGCGGGCGCGGCCATCGCGAAGGGCGGCAGCGAGCTGTAGTTCACCGCCGGGTTCAAGCCCATCTGCTGCTGCTTGATCTCGTTGATGGACAGCTTGGCCTTCACATGAGGCATTCATTAAATATTATTAAACTAAAACTACTTGTATTATTTTACATATTTTTAAATTCCATCGGACGTCCGGCTTCTCATACAGCATCCGCTGTCGCGGGGCGAGCGATAGAAGCGTTACATGACAGTTAAAGTGAACCCATAATCTACTTTCCCTGTGCGTCATCAGAAAGCAAATCCACTATCAAACTGTTCCTATCCGTGCACGCGAGATGATATAATAGGTCGTTTACCGGGGGCGGAGGCCTGGGGTCGGGGGCGAAGGGGTTGGGCGCGGGGTCGGCGGGTGCGGGATGCAGCAGTCTCTCCAGGTTCACCAGCGATGAGTTCTCCCCGAGGAAGGCCGAGGGGGATTTCTTGATGGCGCCCGTCGACGGCGGAGACACCGGCACCGGGGTCAGCCCGTTACCTGGGGAGCACACTTAGGATAACAAACCCTTGACACACACATTAATCTAACTGCTCTCCCCACTGCTGATACATTCCTCAAGACGCTGGTTCCTCATAATTCATAACGTATTTATATCGACTCGTGTCATGAAGCCGACCTCCTCGGTACTTTCCAAACTCTCTCTTAACGACAACCGGCCGTCCGTTACTTCACATTAAATACAGTCGCCATAATTTACTATTTCAATTCAACTTCACTATAAGATATGAGGGCCGGCTTTTAATGAGTGATTTATGTACAGTAACTCCAAGACCACGTTACTCTGGTCCACCTGACTATTAAGTGCCGACCCTTCAACTGTTAGCATCATAGTGCAAGGCGTACCTAGGCCGGTGAGGTCGAAGGGGTCGTCGGTCTTGGTCCTCTGCGACAGCGCGTCGAACTGCTCCAGCTCGGAGGACGGCGACGACAGCACCGACACCGGCGACTTGCTCTGCCGCCAACGGGACACATCGTTAGTCTCAGCCGCACACACAATGCGCACGTCACACACAACTCCCTACTATTATCTCTGCTGACCGACAGCGGGGTCACTGTGCGGTTTACAATTTCTAATTTCGAATATAAAAAGTAAAATATAGTCACCGGTCAGAACTGAAATATTTAAAACGTGTTCAGGTCACTGTACGGCAAGTAAGCAATGTGTCGCGACCGTCGAAAATATATCATGAAAGCAGTCATTCTCCGAGTGACTAAGAATATAGCCGCCAACAGCGACAGAGTATCAAACGAACCGCTCTCGCACACGAGCCCTCGCACAGTAAGCACACTCGCCCGGTGCATGTGTCTAATGTAATGTTTAGCACCTATAAAGTAATCAACGAGTGCGGACGTGTTGCATTTTTTACTAATCAATACTCATGGTCATATACCACACGTCGAGTACCTGTGCTAGAGGCGCCCAGGGGTCAGCGGGAGCGGGCGGGGCGGCGGCGGGGGCCCAGGGGTCCCGGGAGGGGCTCGTCACAGTCGACCACGCGTCCGGAGACGTCTCCTGGAACGTTTTCAAGTTTTTAGCCATGACTGTAGTGGTCTTTATACCTCACAAGTAATGGCCATGCGACTGGACATTATTTCGCTGTCGTTATGAGACATAATGCCGTTAGCGTCCCGATAGCAAGTGTTACATGAAAACGAATCTAGTTAAATATATCTCGGTATTATTAGTGAGGGTTAAGTTTAGCTTCGAAAGAATATTGTCTAGCAACACAGACACACACAAACACAGATTTAATAATAGACTGTGTGTGATGAGTTCCGAGCTTGTTATATGACACACTTAGTTAGCAGACCTCGAGCCGGCAGGTGAGTGTTATAGACCACCGGTCACTCCCCTCCACTCATGGCTACATTATAACTATGAATGTGCTTCAGCGTCGCATGTGAGCCACACACAGAACAGCTCTCACCATTTGATCCACGGCCGGAGGGAAATCCAAACGCATGGGCTGGTCAGAAGATACCATCAGTTACATACACACATACAGACACATTTTACATAATAATGTAACTAGTACCGGCCGGGGCGCGGGGAGAGGGGGCGAGGGGAGACCCCAGGGGTCCAGCGGCGCCCCGGGGACGGCCGCGGGGGCGGGGGCGCCGGGGGCCGCCGGAGACAGGTTCACATCCAACAGGTCCAACAGGTGCGACTGGGACTGAGAGTGCTCCTTCTTCTCGGGGGGCGGAGTCCTGGAACACGAGCATCACAGTGAGGTTAGCCTAATAACAATATAGACTTAAAATAAAGTATTAAACTTCAAACAGCGCTCGTCATAACTTCAGCCGTTCAGAGTCGTTCAGCCGACGGCGCCTCATACGACGACACTCAGTACTTTAAACATGCACACAGTACAAGCGGCCAGCGAGGGGAGTACTAACGAACATGCATCGAGATGAGGGAACGCACTGAATTACATTCTGTTGGAAGCACTCCATGCAACCGAGGAACCAGCAGCGAGGACTCGGCAACACTCGGGGGAGCAGCTGACTGAAGGCTCGGGATCTCAGGAGACTTTCCAGGCTGCAGGGAGGGGGAGGGGAATTAGGAGGAGGGAGGATTCGACATTTGTTACATAATACTAGTATTAGTGCTTCCAAGAAATGTTCATTAAAGGCTTTATCTGATACGTCACAGACTGGGTGCTGATGCATTTATAAGTGTTGACTGAATGAAGTTGTTTAAGCTTGATGTTCTTGTTATAGTAGTAACCAACCAAATGTGTGTATATATATATATTGTATTCTGTATTATTTGAGTTGTTCACGAGTGGTTTTGGTTATAATAGGAAATACAGGAAAGCTTAGGATTCATGTGTTTGGGGGTGGCCTGAGATCTGCCCGGTCTTTTAGTTAAGGACTTAAATTGATAGAGCCAAGCCGTCATCCTCCGAGAGAGCCAAACCTCATCGCGGGACCTTGTTTGTTCGCAATACAGGCGGGAGATGATTGGCTTAGTTTGCTACATGTATGATGGTGGACAGTCCAGTAGTCATTGACTGTTGGTGATCAGTGAATTGTATGTGTTCGTGATAGTTTGTATGTGGTCGTGATACTTTGTATGTGGTCGTGATAGTTTGTATGTGGTCGTGATACTTTGTATGTGGTCGTGATAGTTTGTATGTGGTCGTGATAGTTTGTATGTGGTCGTGATACTTTGTATGTGGTCGTGATAGTTTGTATGTGGTCGTGATAGTTTGTATGTGGTCGTGATAGTTTGTATGTGGTCATGATAGTTTGTATGTGGTCGTGATACTTTGTATGTGGTCGTGATAGTTTGTATGTGGTCGTGATAGTTTGTATGTGGTCATGATAGTTTGTATGTGGTCGTGATACTTTGTATGTGGTCGTGATACTTTGTATGTGGTCGTGATACTTTGTATGTGGTCGTGATACTTTGTATGTGGTCGTGATAGTTTGTATGTGGTCGTGATAGATTGTATGTGGTCGTGATAGTTTGTATGTGGTCGTGATAGTTTGTATGTGGTCGTGATAGTTTGTATGTGGTCGTGATACTTTGTATGTGGTCGTGATAGTTTGTATGTGGTCGTGATAGTTTGTATGTGGTCGTGATAGATTGTATGTGGTCGTGATAGTTTGTATGTGGTCGTGATACTTTGTATGTGGTCGTGATAGTTTGTATGTGGTCGTGATAGTTTGTATGTGGTCGTGATACTTTGTATGTGGTCGTGATAGTTTGTATGTGGTCGTGATAGATTGTATGTGGTCGTGATAGTTTGTATGTGGTCGTGATACTTTGTATGTGGTCGTGATAGTTTGTATGTGAATGAATCTCGTAATATTCGGATTACTACGCATATTTTATAATTTTTAAAAACTAAAAACTCCCGAAATCTCACATTCACACCTCGCCCGCCCGTGATCACGTTTGCTGCAAAGTAACCGAAACGTCGGAAGTATATAGTTTTTTAAAAATAATAAAATACGCGAAGTAATCTGAAAATATTAGTATCATTTAAATGAATACTCGCAAAAGTCTTAGATCTCATTATCTGGTCATAGTAGTCTGTAGGTAATCATTATAGTCTGTAGGTAGTCGTGATAGTCTGTAAGTGGTCATGATAGTCTGTGGGTAGTCGTGTTAGTCTGTAGGTGGTCATGATAGTCTGTGGGTAGTCGTGTTAATTTGTAGGTGGTCATGATAGTCTGTGGGTAGTCGTGTTAATCTGTAGGTGGTCATGGCATGTACTGGTGTGATGACTGACTGGAAGTCGTTCTGCGACTGGCTGATGGCGAGCTGCAGACGCACGTCGTCGGACCTCCTGCGTCTTTCCTCGCGCTCCGCCTCCTCGCGGGACATGGCCAGCGCCAGTTGCAGCTGCAGCTCCTCCTCGCCGGCCGTGAGCGGACGCGCCAGCTCGCTGTCCCGACCCGACCACTCGGTAGCCTCGCTCGACCGCAACTGGATATAATACACATAATGACATATCATGCGCGGGTATATTCTTATAGATAAACATTTTTAAAGGTCCATGTTAGCAAATAATCTGAAATCAATATGAAGTAAATAAACTGGGGCAAATCAATAGTCATTCGAGGAATGTGAGCGGAATTGAGGTAAAATTTTGTGACACGTAACAAATAGTTTTGTAGTGACATATACACACAAGACAACAGTACTTTAACATCGCTTTTCTAAAATACGTAGTATTCAGCACCAATTAATGCTGTGTTCGATGTCATAGGTTTTTTCTGCAAGACTTATATAATTAAATTTAACTTTTACCTAAAAATACAGTCATTTTAATGATCATTTTGAGTTTAGTGGTGTGTATTTTCTTGCTATGTTAGTATATCAGAGGGACAGGGTCGCGGGTCACAGCTGGTGGTACATTACCGCTGGGTAGGTGGGGCTGGTGGGCGTGTCCAGGGCTCCGTCACTGCCGAAGGCGCTGGCGCTCTGTGCGAACCGCTGCTTGGCCTTTAGGGCGCGGGCTCGCTCGTTCTTCAGGCGCTCCTCATCCTTCAGCAGGTTCACCAGCTGCTTGGCCTTCTCCCGTACGTTTAAACCTGGAATAACAGCATTTACACTATTATAGGAGAAGAATGGAATATTAATTATAGAAATTTTAATATTAAAGCCCAGACGCGTCAGCTTAGTTGGAAAAGTGACTGGGAGCGACAACCAAGAAGGCGCAGGTTCAGTTCTTGCAAATTATTATTTTTTTGTTTTTGATACCGAAATATGAAAGTACGACAAGTTCAAGTCAAAAATTAGTCACGAAGAGAAAGTTAGAAACGCGTTAAAATACAACATTATTAATGAAATGGAATAAATACACGGAATTAAAGTTTATTACAAAAATATGTGAGTCGCATTAAATGATAATGACGCTAGTGTTGTGTGCTGAATATAATGACAAGACATGTAACAACTAACGACGCGGCGGTGACGGTCACGATGATAACGGACGGACGGAATTATTGGCTGTACACACATGACACAAAACTGAAGTAAGGGAACCCTCGGTAAACATTCACATAAATATAATAAAATAGCGTGCGTGTGTAGTGTGAGAGTCGCACCTTGGTCCTTGCCCTCCTCCATGTACTGGAAGTCCTGCAGCGTGTGGATGGCGAAGATGTTCTCCTTGCACTGCATGGCGACCTTCTCGCTGCCGGTCTTGATGAGGTACTCCATGAGCACCAGCGCCTTGTACACGTGCCTCCAGTTCTTGCCGTGGTCGTTGAGCCTCTTCCAGATCATCTGCATGATCTCCGTGAACGCCATCACGTTGTACGTGAGGTCGGCGATCTCCGCCATCAGCGTGCTGGACGGGCCCCATGGGTCGTTCGATGTCGCCTCGCGCACTTTTACCTACGAGTAACACTCATCATATTTACTGGAACCTAACAAATTCAATGAATACTATTTTTATAAACAAACTACGTCATATCGTGCGGTTTATATGAAATTTTATAATTTTTTAAATTATGAACTTAAAAAGGTCAGAGTCATGGCTATAAAACATGGAACTGCCTTTGGTTAAGTAGGTTAAATAGATAAAACATCTGATACAAAATATATCGATCGCTCGGATAAGAGTTCAGCTGAGGCTAGTCAGGGGGCAGAGGGAGTTTCGACACATTGATGCTCATCTTGTAGACTAGTAAATATAAAACATGCTCTGCTACATCTGAACACACGACTTTTAACTCATTCCTAGGCGATCATAGTATTAACTGGAAGGTCGACCGCTTGAACCAGTATTGGTCACTCTGTATGTGAACATAGGTCTTCGTCACACTACGTACCTAACGTTTTCCGTTTTGAAAGAGTGCAAAAACTTTTTGATTCTACAATTTGTGAAAAATTATGAATCACACACTATTAACGCTCCGTATGTAGGTTCTAAGTAAACTTTCGGTAAGCGTATTAGTCATTAAGGCGTCGGGTGTCTTAGTAATAAGAATAACCCAGCGAATATCTTTTAAGTTTTGGGTTTGACGACGATTAACTTCTATAACACAAACATTACAGTTAGTTTTAGCTCCAAATCAAATAGTTTAATATTAGTTCGCTATATTTTAAGCTGGCCCATATCCGAGTACATCTTATTTCCATAATATTCTCGTATCGTGATGATCACTCGTCAATAACGATAACTGTCTGTATTTCCCTGTACCGTGCGATGTATTTCCTCAGCTATCTGTGATGTGGGCACGGACCTTGTACTTTAAACGCTTCCTTTAGAGTCAGCGGCGGAAGTGTTAAGGAAGAATATTTTTTTTTTTCCTTCGTATCAAGAATCTAAGATGAATACATTACATTAATCATCAATACAATTAATATCTATTACCAATACATTACTAGGACCACTATTAATACAGAGAACCGGTTTTTTTTCTATCTATATTAATTTTTACTTAGTTATCGGAACAAATATTTTATCTCTGATATTATCTGAACATTTCGGCTTTAAAGTGAATCATTCGCATAATATTATGTCTGTATCTTATTAAAATAACAATCTATATATACGTCAAACTTAATACAAACAGTGTCCCGTTTCACGTTAACCTACGTCAATACAATCGTGTGTCAGTACAACATCTGAATGACAAACTATTAACGCTGCGTATATAGTGTGACGTTATCCCCGTGCTAAGCGTGTGTTGTAAAACAGTTCAATTAATTCGTTGCATTCATTTTATTCGAGACATTGTTCATATCTTACGAGTTATGAGTAATGAATTCTAGAAATCGCTAGAGGTTTAGTCTATATGAAAACAAAATCATAAATGTAAAAGGCTGTCACGTCGGTTTTAGCACCAATCCAAACTTATTGGTCAGTTTTAAGTGACCCTGGGTCACGTCGCACCTTACCTGGGCATCAGAGTAGTTGTGCGCGAGGTTTTTAATATTTCTCCTAAGGCCCGCCACGTTTACTTGCATCTCGTCCCGGGACCGGGGCATCTAGAACACACGCGCAACACACGTAAAGATATAGTTTACGCCATAGAGGAAGTGACGTGGATCCATCAATATATAGCTATATATACAAAATAATATAAAGTCCATAGAAAAATCAATAATAGAAAGTATTAAATAATATGTCAAGGTGCTTCACAATGTTAAGGTCACCTGACAGTTGACACCAAACTTAACGTGTAACGGTAATTAAATGAAGTTTTGACTCGTGGATAAAATACCTAAAATAATCATGACATGAATATGTTTTCAAGTCGACTAACAGAGCCTGTAGCCTATGACAATGTCGTGATTCGTCAATACAGAGATACCGAGTCTATATAAACTAACTCGTGTTTTACATACTGAGGTGGTGGTGAGGTGGTATTGACCTGACACTGTTAAGGATCAGTGGAATTCAAAAAGTATTTTGTGTGAGTTACGTATAATGTGTGTCAAAACGATTTCATTTTAAAGAAAAGAATTAGGAAGAGGTCAGTGACATACACACGTACAGAAGAATGATGTATATAAAGGTATATAATATAAATTTTGTTTGTCTGTCACAAAATCTCAAGGCTGTTATTTGAAGGAGCAATACATATGTATATATATAATCCTTCGTATGTCAAATATTAATCCTCCATTATTTCGCTATAAGACGTCCGAGACACGTACGTAAGGTAGCGGAGATATAATTAGAGATGTTAATAACAAATCGATATTGAAGCCGGACTTGTGTCGCCGGGGTTTCACTTCACAGTCCGTCGAACATTAAATAGATTAGAGAGATTCCTTGAAACACATTAGGGCTGTTTAATGTAATGAATACGTGGAGGTGATGCGAGGGACCTACACACATGAAACTTGATACGTTTATATACACTTATATATTATTAAAACTATTTAAGAGACCTTATTATATATACAAAAAAAATATGTTAATTTTAATATAAAAACTTAAAATCTTTTCTAACTATTTTTTGCTATTCAGTGTCGTGTGTCAGTTTGAGGTCAGTGAAACATCTGTCCTTGACTGACGTGGATCACCTTGACCTCACTCCGGGGAAAACAGACACAGTCGGTTAAAGGAGGATATTCAAATAATCAAAATTGTCCGAAGCAAACGTGTAGGATAGGTCGGATGTAAACAAGAAATCCTTTTTATATATAAGTAAATTGAATCCAGTATCTTTACAACCAGTTTTCATCGTTCTCGTTAACACGGACAGTTCCAAGTATTTCGGTTGTAAATCTTGGCACATGTTAGTGTAGAAGTAAATACGTGACTGATTAACAAGGACCTGCCTCCGTTCAGTTTAATGATGGAAATTGCTACTATGATACACTGCGTACAAATACTCATAATATGTTACAGATATTTTGATAAAATAATTAATAATAAAGTTAAGCGTGCGGAAACAGAAGTTATAGAATATGTTGTGGTTACTTAATATATATATATAAAATTTATTATCTTTAAAAAAACTTACAAGAACGCCATTTTGAGGAGAGTTATAAAATAAGTCTAAAGACACAGACACCACGCGAGCAAGTTTCTTTTTAAAAGTTAGCAATATGAAGTTTGCGAGGCGACCACCCACCACGCTGGTTGTACTCCGAATGTCCCGGGTTTGAACTTGAGGTGGGCGTCGAGTGACGACAGCTCTAATCAAATATATAAAGCAGCCCTCTTAGCCAATTACAAAAAAAAAATATTATAAACTAGCCGTTAGCCCGCGACATCGCCCGCATATAAAACGCCCTTAAGTCTAAACCTTCTTTTCTTGCCGACTTAAAATATAAGTATAATATTTTTAAAAGATGAAATTATTCAAAATTTTTTTTTTTATCCTTATATATATAAAATATGCAAAATATTATAAATGTTATTATTAGCGTAATTAAATCTATTGCATGTACACAACACCTTGACAGTTTTATCAATTTTAAACAATGAACGATAATAGATAAGGGATATCAGAACGAAAAAAATAACAAAATAATCGGATGATGGCTGACTACGTCCGACTAAAAGAAATGTACATACATATATGTAAAATATCATTAGGAATTTCCAGACATATGTTACAGGTGAACCCTTACAACATGCACATACAGTCAACCATATGTTACCGAGGACATAAATTAGTTAAAATTAACCCGAAATTATAACAAGTGAGTTATTTCTGTTTATCTGTCAGTTATAATTTAACTTTATACTCTACAAACAGTCGCCAGTGTAATCACGAATCAATTATAAGTTCGATGTGATCTTCAACTCGAGTGTCAACCGACTGTGACGTCATCAAAAGGTGTATGTTTGTCTGAGGAGGTATCATAACATTAAAACAAACTAACTAGAAAAAACCGTAATATTAAAACAGAAGGGCTGCTAATGACAAGGAGGATGAACATTTTTTTCTTATAGAAATAGCTTGTATAATATATTATCCTTTAAATATCGATAGTATGCGAATTTTTTCACCAACGGAATGTTATCTTTAAAATGTATGTTTTCACCCTAAACATTTGAAATAATTTTGAACTGTTGAATATCAAATTCCTCCGAGTTTATTTTTCAATTGGGTTTAAAGGGGAACGAATAAAGTATCTTTAAATGTAAATATTTACATGTAATATAACATACATATATTATTTTAAAGTTCCTATCGTATCCATACAGAGGTTTACGTGTCATGCAGTAACAAACGTGCAGACATCCGCATATACGAAGTTTGACCGACGAAAAATAACAAATTAATTCTGGTATATTTTTAAAGAACGCGTCTCCGAACAAGCGTCTTCTCTTAAAATACAGTTATAGAAAGTAAACACTGATATCAGGTCTTTCGCTACAGCACATACAATTTTATTTCCCTACTCTTCGACCGTATATAACTCAAGAATTTCCAATACTAAAAATAATGTGAGTTACAACTAACAATAATAAATAATAATGTATAGAATTAATATATCTGAGTGAGTTAAAATTAGAAGACTAAGAAAGTACTAGTTTGTTTACTCCGACGGTCTGATACATGCTATAAACACCTCGCCTATATCTGTACCGTTTTGTATGTACTATTATTAACTTAGTTTTCGACTGATTTAAAATTTTTGTAGCAAAGTCATACTTTTATATGGTATAGATCCTAGTTCGAGATTCCCACTAAGGTGTAAGTGAGGTGCGTTACGGTAATGGTCCCTACTTTTCCGATCACATCACCGTAGTTGAATATAAACCGTAAGTGTAGTGACAGTTCGATTAGTTTACATTCGTCCTAGAGCCGTAAAGACTTAAACCATACAGCCATAAAGGCTACGTATATAATCGTATGTCGTATAAAATTAAAAATAATTACATAAGAACGAACATTCCAGCATTCACCGTTAATTTTTCTTTAGAACCGTTACATAAAAGTTTAATTTGAAGCAAAATTAATGCGCACGAACTAACTGAACTACAATCTTCTAAATCGACCATGTATATTTATTACGCTTAAATTGAAAAATATATCCTAAATAACTTTATTTTTCATACATATGTATAAAACTTTTTAATAAAATCTATCTGATAACATTCTCCATAGAGACAAGCAAGCAATAATCGGACACAAAACGACGGTTCAATGACACCATACGACGATCTGTATAGGAACTGTTTGACGCGATCCATAACAATTGACAAACGATATATAAAAATCGTTACTTTGTGTTCATATTCATTAATGATTTCATTACTCCAACATATAATTAATATATAATTATAAAACCACTTAAATATTACTCACGACGTCACAGATAATGTTAAGAAGTCGCAGATAAGTAAAGCTATCAGCACACAATCATTGATTCAGTTTAATGATCTTTTAATAATAAAAAAATATGTTTATTTATCATTAAATGTTACATTTTTTTTTTTTAAGTCCTAGCTGAAACTGATAACTTTTCTTTTTTTTAAATTCTAAACATAAAGCTGTAGGATAGTAGAAAGTTCACATTAAACTATTTATAATTCATATAACAACAATCTAAATTTATGGAAAACAGTATTTTAAAATATATCACTATTTTTTGAAACAGAAAAAATTTATTAGTGGATTCTTAACAAAAAAAAAAAAAAACTGTATAAATTAAATATTTTGGTACATTAACAAAAGCATCAGTCTTGTTAATGCAAAGGAATTTTAATGTCAAGACGATCGTCATTCAAAGATAAATATGCAATTGCAAATATAGATAATTTAAATTAGACTTTGTAATACAATAAACTGCTTATAACAATGTTATGAACGAGGAAATGTTGTGATGTCTCCATGGCCGCTAAAAACTCATGAATAAAAGTGTTGCATACAGGAAAAGATCTACTTCCTCCTCGCTGAGGAACGTCTGATCATTGTTACAGACTTTTATTACATACAGAGACTCCAAAACATAATAATATTCATATATATATATATATATATATATATATCTTATATTATTTGTCAGTTTCTTTATCTAGAGATCTAATTTTGAAGGTGATAAACATGTTTTGTTGTACAATCCTTTGTATTGTCATAAAGTCGGAGGTTGTTACTCTAATTTTTATCAACGGACACAAAGCTGTCTTAATGATAAATAAATATTGATATGTTCTTTACATTCTTTGATCCGAGTACATTATTGTCTTGACATTATGGAAAAAGAAAATTGTTTCAAATTTGTTCAAGGTTCATGAGAATGAGACTTTGAATTAATGATTGATATAAATAATACTTAAATTACATGAATTAAAATTAAATTCAAAATGATAAGTCTTTAAACAAGCAACTGAAGACTCAGTCACCGTCACATGACAGACCTTGTAATGTGTACATAATTTAACATTTATCACTATTTTATAGATATGGTTAATGCATTTAAAATTATTTTGGAAATTATAAATTTTTTGATTTATTGCCGATTATAACAGGTCAATGCCCTTGAACAAAAAGTGAAACCAACATGAATATTACTACTTACACAAATGTAATATGACTTATGTAAAACACTCACACTTAAAGCACTGTTTATTCTGGAATAGCGATTTTTTCACAGTTTTCTCCAACCAATCTAATTCACTGCAGCTATCAATTGTTGATAAACTTTATCGAGACAATGATTTTTAGTTTTCCCCTCGTGACGTCACTAACAACCAGCGAATACAAACAAATAGACTAAGCAGATAATCACGGCCTAAATTCAACTTCCTCACCGCGAACACGTCCACTGAGGACGAACTTTATTCCGTTAAATACAGGTCGCACACAAGAGTACGGTCGACCGACAAGTCGAAGTAACGCTTATCTGTCTCGAACAGCAATAATATAGTTAAACACTCGGTGACAGGGAAGTTAACGCAACACTTACCAAATATATTCGATGGACCTACAAAATTTGATTCCCGAATTCAGACTTATGGAAATAAACATATATCACGCATTATATTATTATCACGATGCACGACACCAAAACAGTCGTTTAACTAAATAATTTTGTACAAATTCTATCTAAACAAAACACTTTTTGACGATTTGACAAAATCACCTTATTCATGACAAATCAACATGTCCTCCAACACGATATCCGGTCAAACTAGATTCAAAATATGACATACAGAGTTGAATTTTCACAAAGTGTGTAGTATTGAGGTTATTAAATTAATCTACCTTTATTTTTACAGTTTTCTTAATAAAATTGGGGCTATTTTCCTTCTCGTGAACTATTAATTTGCGTTCCTTCTGTCGTCTCCCTTTTGCAAATCCTTCACACTTAGCATGAGTTATTGCAATATGATAAATTACCTGTTAATTATATTAAAAGTTATAAAATATGATTTTAGAAATCTGTTCAATTTAAGATAATAAAAGAAAAGTAATATTTTTTTACAAATTATTTTTTTAATTTTAGTTATTTGAAACTTTTCAAATGATATTTTTAAAAGTCTATATACCTAGAATTCATTGGTACAATACTATGAATATTCTTTTCCATAGCGTACTAGTACTGATGTCGAGGACATGTTATTATCAGTAAAATTTAAATATATAATGCATAAATCGATTTTTAATTTTTTTTTATCTTATTTAAGTCTATTTTATTTAATAGATATATAAAACCGTTACATCAAAAATGAATTATGAGTATCGGCATAAAATAATTAAGCTCTTATAAATCACTTTATACATAATGGTATTGTATAAATAAAATAGGTGTATTTTGTTATAAGTAATACAAGCACGTATAATAATCTTAACATGTTTTTACTTGTTTATATAAAAAAAATATGTTGACTTTTCAATTTTCATTTGATCTTATGTGACACTGACAGAAAGTGGCAACTTAAATGTAGACGGTTATGAGTTAATGCTTTCTGTATTTACATTTAAGTTTGTTTCTAGTTAAGGTATTTTAGTACTGTAATTATGAATTTCTCAAGCTTTTTCCAAAACACATCCCTCGTGAGCGATGAGGCTTCAAAGAAACATGTAAAAACATTTGTAAGTTATTATTTATTCAATCATTAGGTTATGTTTGGGATATTTAAAATTATAAAAGTCCATTTTCAGGAATTACCCGACAAATGCTTCCAAAAACGTATTGGTTGTGTTTGGAGACGCGGAAACCAGTTCACTGTATACCCAAGAAGCCAAATTGTTAACAAAACAACAGACGAATCTAGAAATAAAACAGATGATAAAATTCTGAATATTCGTCAAGAAGTCGTGCTCTTTACCCCGATCTTACGCAAGCTTGTAAACGAAGCCAATGGAACGTACCTGTCTGTTCAGAAAATATCTGAAACGTCCAAAACAACAGATAACCAAGTAGACTTTCTCAAGCTTTCGCGCCAATACCGGTCTATTATACGCGTCTGTATCGAAAGTTTGCAAGAGGCGGCCAACAGAGAGAAAGAGGGCATCAACAAGAATACATATCTATCATACCTAACAATATTCTACTCTATAGAATGTATTTGGCACCTGTGTGAGATTTTGTATATTGATATAATTCCTGGTGAAGTTGTATTGCCTTTTCTGTTAGAATGGGTGCGTTTCCATTTTCCTTGCACTGAGCAGACGGCTGCACTGCTGTTGGAGTCCTGTGAGGTCGGTTCAGAAGACCATAAGGATTATTGGGATACAGTTATTGTGATGATTGTCCAAGGCAGGGTTGATGTGGCGAGAGCACTGCTAAAATTACATTCGGCCGCTGATTCTAATGAATTTAAGCTTATTGACAATTCATTAAGGAGTATGCCCGTTTATAGTGTAAGTATGGACACAAGGTGCAACACAATAGTCTAAGTTTCTGGTATCTGTAAAATGATGCGGAGTTCATAACCAGTTTTGAAAGGGAGCAAGTGTTCAATATAATATGAGTCGATCTTGGAAACTTTAGTCTATTATGAATGTTCTAGGTCTACGGTGGAATATCAACCGGTGAGTTCACAATATCATGGAAGCATTGGCAGGCGGAGTGTAGATCTAAGTTGAACAGCAAACTGCTGCAAGATCCTCAGCTGGAGCTGGTTATGAGAGTGAGTTGTACATATGGACTATATAATTGAAGTATCTTAATAATTGTTATCGTAAACTGTTCATTTAAGAAGAAAAGTATCATACAATTGGTTGATGTTGTCTCTCTTGTATCTAACATAAATAGATAGTTAATTTCGCGTTCGTCTCACGTAGCAGAGTGGCGCAGTGGAAGCGTGCTGGGCCCATAACCCAGAGGTCCGTGGATCGAAACCACGCTCTGCTAAAATCTTTTTTTCATTTTTTTATTTTATGACCTTTGTCTCATCGTTTGTGGAATTGTATCAGTATATTTTATTTTCCATTTTATTTATTATATAAAATATTTGCGGCTTACATGTTTATATATCACTACTAATGTATCTCTGTCCCCATCCTACAATGTGGCATCTCGCAGCTGATGTGCGGTGAGAGGTCGGCCTTCGAGTGTGTGTCCGTGAAGTTCAGCTCGTGGTTCGACCTGGTCGGAGGCTGGGTGTTGTGGACCGCTCCGTGGACTCGCCGCGGGGAACTAAGCGCGGCGGCGGCTGCGTGTGCCGCCTTCACACACACCCGGGGACCCCTGGAACAGATCGTACGAGCCTTACTCGACGGTGACCTCCATCAGGTACACGAGTTATAAGCTTGACTCTGATTGGCCAATGAGCTGGATAACCCTGTGTTATGCTAACAATATTAAATAAAAAAGGAATCAAAGTATACGCGTTTGGTCTAATATACGGAATTGATTTGGATGTTAGATCAATCACTTGTTTTTCATTAAAATCGTTAAAATTTTGGTTCCAAGAAGAAAATATATAAAATATAAATTTTTCGATTCTCATGACCAAAATTTTATCAAAATCTGTATCAGATATGTTATTCCCGAATCTGTCATACGTTCTTCCCAGTGTTAATATTCAACCACTTATTAGTTGTCTATGAAATGCAAAACAAACGAGCGACATATCTAATTAAAAAAACCCATCGCCAAATATAAACATATATTAAGTCGAATAATAGAATGACAGAGATATATTTACTACATAGGAATCACCTGCAAATACATATATTTCCTTCATGTGGTGTGACATCCGGTGTGACGACATCCATCTATCTGTTCCAGGTGATCCGTGAGGTCCAGCAGATATCGGACAACAACTGGTTCGCCGCGCACCTCACGGACATGTTGCACCACTGCGGCAAGCTGCGGATACTAGACATACACCAGGCCGAGTGAGATAACACAGTTTACATAGAAAAGTAGCATGGAAGTGGGTCGCTCGCTCACAGCACATATTAACAGTTTGGGATAAAAATAAGGCTATAATAAACAATTCCGAGTGGTTTTGCGAGGAACACAAAATAATTCTTGCATGTAGTGGGAAATTATGTGAAATAACCGGTAGATGGCGCTGACGGGCATCGTAATTGTTCTCAGAAAAAAAACACCGAAGACAAGTGACGGAGCCACTGATAAATACTAGTTATTTTAACATGTATAGAATTGACTTACTGTGGATATTTATTGAGAATAGTCTGTCAGTACATGTGATACATTATATCCATATGCGGCACAATTAAATGAAAATCTCACACTTAATACACGAGTAACAAGTTTCGTAACATTGACATTGCAAGGAATTAATTCAGAAATTAAACTTTATAATACGCTTCCTGTATTATTGCAAGTATTAGAACAATAGGTTATAATCATTTCCAGTGTGACGTCACGGCTGCGAGACAGCTTGATTCTGGAGTATGGCTCGCTGCTCATGGAACATAAGTCCTTATGGTCAGTGGGCTTGTCGTATCTATGCGGGACCCCCGAGGGTGTGAGGAGGGCTGAGCTCATGCTGGAGAGGATGCCCGTGCAGACGGAGGCCAAAGCAATGAGAATCACCGCCGAGGCCAAGAAGTATGGGCTGCTGGGAGTCGGTTAGTATAGAACAGAACATATATATTATTTATTGCAAAATTCTATTATTCTTGAAGTATAAGGTTCATGCCCTACAGACAATTATCTTAAGTCAAGTCAAAATTAAAATGTTTATTCTTTATCCATCCCTAGTTCAGTCAGTAAGTGCGTGTATGAGCACACGGCACCTGTCAGGCGGGGCTGAACGGACGGGTGGAGCCCTAGCGTGGGGGGCGAGGGCTCGCAGTGGGCCGCAGTGCTCCCGGGCGGCACACGCAGCTCTCCGCGCACACTGCGCTGGTAGGCCACTGCCAGCTGCTGACCTACTCCTCACTGCTGGACCTGCCCTGCTCGTAGACGACACACTGCTGCTCCTTGGTATAAATAACACATTGATAACAATACATATACCCATTCTAAATATGTCATACAAAGAAATTGTTATATGTATGTCTCAGGCCACACTAACATTCGTTGTTATACCTCTATGTGGTATTCTTATTTAAACGTCGCTATTATTTTTTTCAGGCAAGTACTGTGATTTCCACAGACTATACAAAAGCAGAGAATTCAAAAAAGCGGCAAAATTGCTCGTATCCCTCATCACCTCAAATATAGCACCAGAATAGTAAGTATTCTGCAGTAAAAAATAATATTGATTCAATCGTTTTCATACTAACTGAATGAGTATTTCATAAATTAAGTTCAAAATAATTGATTATCGCAACTTACTGAAGACCAATTACACATGCTCAGTGTAAACCGTACATTCAAATAGGTAGTGCATGCCCTGCAGGCTTCGCATAAAAAAGTAAAACTTACGTTATTATCTTCTTAATTATATTAACCCAAATAACAGTCAGGGAGCTTCTTCACAGTTCACAGTACCGTTTTATATGATTCGTGATTTGCTCTAATTAACAAAAGCGCCATCTATCGAAAACAAACAGAAACATTATTGACCAGTCGCTACTAGCGCCGCCTTCAGCCAATGTGACCGTGAGCAGAACTACTCGCTGCTTATTCTCCATACAAAACCCTTGTTGTATGCAAAACATTTGTTTGTGTGTGTAAAAGCTTGTGCATGTGTTGTGTTTTAAGAAGTCATGTCTCATTATATGTGTGAACGTGCCCCTGCATGATAGGTTTAAGTGCCTTAGTTATTCTAAAAAGATGCTATATAAACTAAGCAAAATAAATATATAATATAATAGTTAAAAATGCAAGAATTGGTTTTATATGACTTTAGTAATGTATTAGCGTTGATAAAAATTATAAGAAAAATTTAATTGAAGAGATCCTCATATAAACAGATAATACCTATACTACTAACAAGGTTGAGTTACAGCTAACAGAACTGAATTACACATGGAAAGAGAAAATAATTTAGTTAAAATTAATAAAATATATTTTATAGCTATTTTGAAATATTAATGTTTTATATTTAATCCCAGTTTCTGGTCTACCCTCCTCCTGGACACACTCCCGCTCCTAGAGACAGAGGAGCCGGTGATATCATCAGAAGACACGTATGATATAATGTTGTGTCTGGAGTTACGTTCCACCTGCCTCAGTAAAGAGAAAGCGGACTTATTGAGACTGGCCCTGGCACGGAACCTGGCAAGGACGGTCCTCGTTGATGTCGGAGATGAATAGACTTGTAAATACCTCACTTGATTTTTATTATTTACCCTTTGATACATGTGATTAGGATGCTAGAATAATCAAGTATTGCTCGATTTGATATAAATTAATTTATTTCATTTAAATGTATTGAGTGTAACATGTTGAATGTCTTGTCACTGAACACAATCCTTCCGTCAGTCATTTGTTTTGATAACAGATTTTATACAGGCGTTTGTGCCCAGAACAGTAACACAATGAAACTGAGTAATGTAAGTTTAGGATGTTGGAAAGAATTTTTTTGGAAGAAAAGAAGAACTGTAAAATTGCTTATCTTATGTTTATTCAGTACAATGTGAACAAAATGAGTTTTTGAATCTTGCTTGTGGAGCCGAGTCCAATGTAACTTGAACTGCCAAATTGTAATATTGATCAAAACTATTTTTAGGTTTAAGCCCTTCTTAATAAAATTTTTTGTAAGTGCGATGGTGTGTTTATTCCCATATCTAGAATGTTCCTAGTACAGTGTTGGTAAGTTGATGCTTTGTAGTTGTTTTATTGATACAAAAAAATATATATTTAATGAACTGGGAAAATTTTTGAATGTATTTTTGTGTAAAAATTCAATATAAATACTTTTTTTATGTTAAATCCGTTGACTTGATGTCAAAAAGGGATGCAAAATAAAGTAACATTCATAAATTATAACTTTAATGCCCTTACATAATAATAAATATAAGACCAAGGTTGTATAACAAGAAATAATTTAGAGAAAGGTGGTTCAAACAGAAGCAGCAAAAAAACTATGTTATTTGTATTAATCTTAATTCTATGAAGATCACTTGAACTTTTATCTAAAGCATGTTATGAAAGTTGATAAACTACGAATGAGATTTTTTCAACCGAGTCAAACCCATTTTGAAATCTTATTTTAGGTATAAACAGTAGGTGACTAACTTGAAGATTTGAATATCAACTTCTAATATCACAATAATTAAGACAAATAATAAAGGAACAAAATAGAGTAATTAATTTTCCCATTTAATTTTTTTCTTTCGGAGAAATATTCTGTTCTCTAGAAGCGTAGAATGAATCCATTGATTTGAGTTCTCGAATATCATAGTTCGATATTGTGTCTAAATCTTTGTAATGAAATTTGCCATAGAACAGTTTGTTATTTAACATGTAAGGGAACCACAGTCTGTCATCTGGCCACATGTCATCGAAAGGGATACTGTCGTACGTAAACCATTTCGGCGCCATTTCCTCAGTTTCAGTAGGGGTTCCATAATAAACAACTCCTGAGAACACTCGAACGTCCATCATAACTGGGTCCCCTTCGAAAGTAAATTCTAATTGTCCGACACTCTTCAAATCATCTTTCTTAACAGTTACACAGCATTCTTCTTTCATTTCTCTTATCGCGGCCTCTATAACAGATTCGTTTTGTTCCACCTTGCCGCCAAAACCGTTCCATTTGTTAATCCCAAAACCACGTTTTTTCAATCCTAATAAAATCTTCTTTTCATTTCGTAAAAACACAAGAGTATAAATCTTCTTTAAGACCATTTTTTTAAAACTGCTTTGCTTAATATTAAAAACAATGAATGAAATCTCTTCGCCGTCAAAGCTTAGATGAATTATGATATTTATAAAAAATTATTACATCGATAGCTTTTAATTGAGATTCATAATACTAATTCGCCGTGCAAATGTGCTTTTAAAGCTTAAAGTACAAAATATAAACATTAAATTCAAACACTCGTTAACTTACATGACGTTCGATCAAATTCAAACACGGATGACAGATAGTAATGACAAAGTATTCGGTGCATTCTTGGAAGTCCTTTAAAATATTTAAAGAATTTATAGTTATTCCTAAATGATGTATAAACGTTATAATAAATTTTACCTTAATTGTGTTATAACTTAAATAAAATTAATTTTTTTGTATAGTCCCTATTCAAAATAGTTGCTATCACAGATACTTTATTTACTGAAGTCAGTTACTTCTTTCAATATTCTTTTTCAGTGAACATTAACGTTTTGATTCTTTTTATTTTTGTTATGCTTTATAGGCCTGTGAAAATTTTATATTTCATTTGTGATACTATATTTCAAGAAGATTTCACTATAATAAAGAGTTGGATTTTTAAATGATATTTAATTTTCTTGTGATTTATCATTGATAGTTTAAGGAAACTATACTAATTATATAGCTGAGATAATTATATCATACACTATTATTTATGTTTAATATCTACAATGCAATTGGGGCACATTACCATGTTAACAGATTCTTGGCTCTGCAGTTCCATTTCATGTAATTGAAATCGCACGTCCAGTATGTAATTGCTATGCGGTCAAGACATTCCAATCTAAGAGGTGGAGAATTTGTACAAGCAAATTGGTGAATTAGAAGTGTTGTTAGATTAAATTGTCTAGACTACTTAAAATTATGTCCCTTTACAATTTTCGAAGCAGTCGATAATGTCTTGTTTGTTATAGAAAGCGTACTAAATTAATAATATTATTTAATAATGTTTGTCTGTACCTACACAATTATCATAAATTTCTGTCATCCAATGCTAATTCTTATTATCTTATCTAATTTCTGTCTGAGGTTATCGATCGCTGGAAATAATTTGGATGTGTTTGCTTGAATTACTATAATTTCGATTATAATTTGATGAATACTATTCTCTTATTTAACCACAAGCTGTTATTTACTACTGTTCTGAGTTTTGTAAAGGTCATATTTTATATATACTGTGTCTTATTTATATGATAAACCTGCATTTAGTAGGCACTTTTTTATATAACGGCTTTATTAAAGATATTTGCCATGATTTGTTTGAGGTTTGTAAAGAGTGCACGCCATTAGATCCAATTATTTAAGACGCTGTTTTATGCTTTAATATATTTGTTTACATTTTGATTTTTTTTAATCTTTACACTTTCAATTGAGTCGATTTGAACTAATAATAAGAAACAGGACTTCAGCTAAACTTCTAAATAAAAGAGTGAAGATAATTATTTCTTAAAATTCAATTCAAAAATTTTGACATGCATGATTTATAAATTTGGCTGAGTCGGCTTGATTTATATGTCGGTGAAGTTACTTTTTGTTTCCATTCATTAAACAATTTAAATGCAAACATTCTCGTTATGTTTTTTTATAAACTCTGGCAAAGTTATACACAGAAACAACATCATTGAACTGGTTTTTTAGAGAAGCGATGTTATAACCAATTGTAAAAATTTAAAAGTTTTGTGGGTACGATTGTCAAAAGTTGCGATTGGATTGTTGATTGTTTGTTCACTGTTTCGTTTATTTAGTTGCTTTACAATTAACATACAGTTCGATAACTTTAATGTGGTTATTGTACTCATTCAGCAACAGAAGGAAATTGTATTTATGCCATAATTGAATAGTGAATTTATTAAATTTCCAGTGATGACGAGTCTAAGTCCATGTGTGCCTGCCACGTCACCGGCGGGGGCTGCTTTCACTGCTTTAATATCTTATATATCGACCCTCCAGTGTCTCATCACGGAACCCTGGCCGGAAGACCATAGCCATCGCGTTAAAGGTGATTTATAAAGTAACAATCATACATGATACGTAACTTTTAAACAATAACAATGACGATGAGATCTCAGACTTTCGCCAGTATTCTTTTAAATGAAACTAATATTTTCGAATTACTGCGCGCTATTTTATTATTTTTAAAACTTAAACGTGATGACACGTGATGAAATGACAAAGATTTAAAAGAAAAGTAATATTATGTTGATTTATTAATACTGTTGTAGATGGTGATCAATTCGATTTCATTATTATCGGTTCCGGGACAGCTGGATCAATCTTAGCGAATCGTTTGACACAAGCTGATGATTGGAAGGTTTTACTCCTTGAGGCCGGCGACAATCCGCCTTTGGAGAGTATTGTGAGCGACTTTATTGTTGAGAGTTATAATAACGGTAATAGTTTCTTATTTTACAATGATTTATATAAACTATTCAGATTCCGAATTTCTCCGGAGCGACACATAGGAGTGACCAGGTGTGGCAATATTATACGGAGAGAGATGCGATGTCGAATAGGGCCTGCGTTGATGGACGGTCTTTCTGGCCTCGAGGCAGGATGCTGGGTGGCACGGGATCAATCAATGGAATGCTGCACATGACGGGCAGTCCCGGGGACTATCAATCTTGGAACGTCGATGACGGTTGGGACTATCTTACCATAAAGAAATATTTTAGGAAAAGTGAAAAAATTATCGATCCCTATATTCTTAATAATCCAGAACTTTTAAATAATCACGGCACGAATGGGGAGTTTGTAGTTGATCAATTGAATTTCACACATACGGATATAGCTGATAAACTGACGGAGGCCTACTTGGAAATGGGTCTCGATTACTTGGATGACCTGAATGGACCAACTCAAATGGGTGTCGGTAAGATAAGGGGCGGTCATCACAAAGGGAAACGAGTGAGCACTGCAACTGCTTTTTTAAACGTAATCAAAGAACGTAAAAATTTATACATTCTCAAAAATACATTTGCTACAAAAATTATTTTTCAAGACTCTAAAGCAATTGGCGTAAAGGTTTCTTTGCCAGACAAGAAAACAGCGCAGTATTATACTACAAAAGAGATAATTGTGAGCGCTGGAACAATAAACACTCCAGTTTTACTCATGTCCTCTGGTATAGGACCAAAAGAACATTTGGAGAGTTTGGACATCAAAGTCGTTTCTGACTTACCAGTCGGCAAGAATCTGCAGGATCATGTTAGAATTCCAATACCGGTGAGGATTAATACAGGAGCGAAGGCAAAATCTCAAGATTATTGGCAAAAAGCCACACTGCAATACTTACTAGAGCAGTCAGGTCCACACTCAACTAACTATGATCAACCTAATATTAATGCTTTTCTTTCAGTCACAGGTCATAAGCAACTCCCGGATATACAAATCGATCATAATTACTTTGTTCCAAATACTACCTACATCTATTCTATGTGTAAAAATGTCATGAACTACAAGGATGAGATTTGCGAACAATTTGCGAAAATGAACGTTGAGAGTGAAATGATAATATTTTTTGTATCTCTATGCCGACCATTTTCAAAGGGTGACATTTTATTGCGTTCAACTAATCCCTTCGATCATCCACGTATATACCCAAAATATTTCAGTGATCGACGAGACATGGATACATTCATAAAGGGTTTAAAAAAAGTTACGGAAATTGTGAACACAGAAGCATTAAGAAATGTAGACGCGAAGGTTGAAAGAATCTATTTTAAGGACTGTGATGATTTTAAATTTAAATCTGATGATTATTGGGAGTGTATGGCCAGGGCTTTGACGTACAATGTATATCATCCTGTGGGCACCTCGAAGATGGGCAAGCCTGGAGACGCTAGCAGTGTAGTGGATAGTAGGTTGAGGGTGTTAGGAGTGAAAAACTTGAGAGTCGTCGACGCTAGTATAATGCCAACTATAACAAGCGTTAATACTAACGCTCCGACCATGATGATCGCAGAAAGAGCTTCTGCGTTCATAAAACTGCAATATCAAAGCAAATACGCGAATGACGAGTTATAAATTATAATTTATTTATTTGGTTCGTTTTATTTACATATAAGTCTAATTACATATTTAAATATCGTCGGCGGTGTAATAGAGATTTTTTATTTATGTAAAATACTATATTTATGCCTAAAATATTAATTATATTCAGAAGCTAGGACAATGTTTGGACGATTTTCAAAATGGTTATATCGGTATTCATAGAAAAGAAGTATTTGAAAGGACCTTTTTTATAAAGGGGAAAATCATCATATGACCCCTCTTGTCCTGGGTGGGGCAAGAGGGAGTGTTAGAGTCTTACTGACTAACAACCCCCCCGTACCTTCTCCTGCTCCGAGCCAGGCCGCGGTACATCATTGCGCTTGTACCCGCAACCCGGCTTGGCAACGGCTCTAGGGCCCCATCTGTGGTGTTCTGATGTCTCTTTGAGGCGCGCGCGGTACCCTACGCGCCGTACGCTTAGGTCTGGTTCTGATCGGGCGACAACCTACCCTTGCTCGCCGTCCGTAGACCCGAGCTTACGGTGGCTGGAGATCATCTCGCGATCCCCAACGCCTGGAGCGTCGTTCCCTCACGCGCTCCGCATCCTCCTTAGCTAGCATAACTTCTTCGCAGAAGGAGGAGTCGGCTTCCCAGTGCCTCTTGCTCCACACAATGGCCTGAACTAAAGCCGAACGCGAGAGGTCGCCGCCGCTCTGGTTGGTCGTCGCAATGTCGACACCCAGGCGTCTCCTCCCTCCGTATCCGAAACAGGTACCTCTCGAAACTTCAGTGTCCGGTAAGCACCTGTGTCAGGAGGAAGAACCCGTGGCGTCTCTCCAGCCACTCCTCAAAGAAGGGTCTTACCGCTGTGATAGTAGCGAGCCTGAGTGCGTTCACCACCTACGACTTCATTTGTAGCTTCCCACATATAGAATGACAATCAAACACTACCCAGGCGAAATAAAAAAAACACAATTTCTAATGTAATATCTTCTGGTTTTTTCCGTCCCATTTATGTTAAAAATTTATCACTTAAAAACTGTGAAAGACCATTTTTTTTAATGGACCAAGTTATTTCAGTTCAATAAATTTCAAAAACTAGTATAGTGGTAGCGTGGCCGAGCGGTCTAAGGCGCTGGTTTAAGGCACCAGTCTCTTCGGAGGCGTGGGTTCGAATCCCACCGCTGCCAGATATTTTTGGCGAAAACAATTTTGAGGAATAAAACATATTTATATTCTACTACAAGTAAGTTATAAAGACCGTGTATGTTAAGAATCAATATTTAAAATTTAGCTCTAATATTGAAATGCAGCTCTCAACAGATTTATTTTGTTGTTCAAAACTTTCCTAAAATTCAATATGTTTCAGTTGTTTGTCTTCAAACTGTCATAATATTTCGTAACAAACACTGCTAACATTAACTTTAAAAACGATATAAGGATCAATTCCAAGATTTTCCTGTAACCATGGACAACCTTTAGCAACATTCTGGGACTCTTCCCTTTATAACCAGCTTGAAAATATAATAAATACTTACAGTTTGTTTTATAAATAAGGATATAACTCGATTCATAATTTTACTTACAATTTAACATGTGATACCATTAACTAATATTAGTTTCAAACTGGACAAAGTTTTTGTAACACACGAGTCTTCCTGTAGGAACATCACAGACAATCTGCACAGCTGCCTACATATATATAAAGTAAAACCACGTTCTCATAGAAAGGACCTGGAATAAATTTTTCTTGCAACACGTTAAATTTAAGAATTAAAGAATGATTTTTTTTTACCTAGTTTTATTAATCAAAATGAATCCAGAAAGTTTATTCCAAGCTTTGTTAGTTCTGATCACCAAACTCTTTCGTCGTTGACACTTTATTTACAAAAAATACGTCCTGCTGTTGACGGCACCATTTGTCAAAATCTAAATATCATATGTCCATCAAGAAACGCCTACTATTTTTATTTTTTGATATATTGGTCACCGAAGTGTTCGCCTCCCTCATTATAGTAGAGAAAGGTGTTATGCCATTAGAGAGAAATTCCGTTGCCATACAGTTATATATTGATATTGTAAATAATAATAATCTTGCGGGTGTGTGTAGGTATCGTACCAGGCTGAAGAAATGTTTACTTGATTCGTGTAAAGAGAACTGTGAAGTGCTGATTGATTTCAGTGAAACGGTTAGTAAGGTTAGACCTAGAGGTCGGAAAACATTACTATATGCGTTTCCGACACTGTTCTTACACGATCTGATTGGGTCTTGTGATATAGAACTAGTATATCGCTGTTCCGATAAAAATGAGGAGTTGGAAATAAATATACCTTTTGATACAAGGGTCAATGGCAAATCATCGTTCCTTCTGGAGAACTATGTAGGTAACGACAAGAAGTATGTTTGTGAAACAATAGACCAGAACTCTTTGAACGAATGCTTGCCGGTGGACTGCGATGTGAAATACTGCGGTGCAAGACCAATCTATGACTCAGACTTTAAAAGATGCATCGCAGCAGCGACATGTGTTGGCGATATGGAAAATGATTTACCTCAAACAGTATTCGAACCTGAACTAAATATTTGTACTAGTTATTCACCATTAACGAATCAGAATATCTACGCTATAAGTACTGGTTTAGGGACAGTTACACAATCACCCAAAATAGACGACGTTATTGTCAAATTAAAATCTAATTGTTCGACCATATCCCAGAACGTCTATCTATTGAGGGATCTTTTATATGGAAAATTCTGTCCATGTGATGACGGGGCCAGAATAGATTTCGGTGATGAATGCACCAATGCTGTATTCAATATTGTTTTATGTATTATGAGCGTGTGTGCTGTTCTTTTGTCGATCGTGTGTTGTATCAACAGCACCGTGTGGGTTCACAGACAATGGATGGATGGTAGGATGAAGGAAGTCATGCTGAAAGTTAGAAGTAAATTTAAGAGATCAGAGAAATACAAGGAGTTCCATAGGACACGGGAGATAAGAAACGCCTTGCTGAAAGAAGTGGTCGTCACTGATATACCTCTACAGCTCCGTGAGAGCGTTCTGAATATGTGTGACAATATGAATGAAAACATCGGCAAGAAAAGAAGATACCGTCGTTCGGACTTAGGTAGCCAGATAAGCTTACAAACAGGTGAAAATGTCCCGTTGAAAGATCCAGAAGCCGATAATTCAGATTAAAATCAGATATTTTGTCGTTGCTCCTTGGATTTGTTTAGCATTTTATATATATATAAGATATGTTCATTTAACATATATTTAAATAGTGGTTTTTACGTTAATAATTGAATGTTTAAGAAACCGCTTAAACAGTCACCAGACTCGAGAGTTCAGTCTCTAGACTTCCAACAATAATAATCGGAAAATAGTTTCTTATGTTGCAAATGACAATTTTATTAAATGAAATTTTTTAAATATACTGTTGCAATTTATTTATTTATTTTCATATTTTTGTTTTATTTATCGCATGAGTATGTGTAACCACTCTAGGTAGCTCTAGGAATTGATCTTCAATTATTAACTTCTTAAAAGCGTAAACATGGAATACGATGTTTGGAGAATCTGTAAAACAAAATAAATTAATTGCATCTTTTGAAAAACAACACAAAAGGTATACATTTCTGTTTCAGTGACAATATTCTAGTTTTTCATATCAAAAATAAATAACGGCTCGTTAAAAATATTTAAAACTGTAACGAGTCTCAAATGTTATAAACGAAAATAGTTTTGATTTCACAAAGCAGATATTTTCTTTTAGAAAAAAAAAACAATAGTATTTATTTATAACAATCGAAATTCATGTCACTACATTTGAAGAGCCATCTCATTTGCACGGTATATTTTATATTTTTTTGTTTGGGTATATTGTATTAATTAAATCATTGAAATTCTACCAGAGAAAAATGCATTACATCTGGTGTCCTACCGAGACGAACAATTCCATGTTAAAGGTGAGCATGTCAAGAGCTGTTAATCGAACTGGCGTCTGACACTTGGCTATGATAAAGCAGATGGAACTCCTGATCTTAGAGTCTTGGACCCGCTCCCACGAACTGCTGTACGCCACATTAGCGATTTCAGCTGCCTGAAACCCACAAAGAGTGTTTTTCATTAGAAGAGGCCAATCGAGGTAAAAGGTAAAGTTTCTGTGAATAGGTTATAATTGTAAACTTACGTTGTATGTAACGTCGGACGCGAAGTAGCAAGGGAGGTATATATGTACAACGGTCGCCAGGGCGTATAAGTAGTACATTTGATTGATGTCACTTTCCTTGAACATGCCGAGGGTAGGAATCAATTTGATACAAGTGTTAAATTTAATGTTTAACTTTAATGTTGAAGTATGTCCACGTCAATGTGTAAAAAGTTTGTTTCAAATAAATTTGTTACAATAATTATGTCTTATTATGAATTTTATTAAACAGTATGCGCGTTAAAAAAGTTTTTCGGATGGTCATAATGTCATTATTCAGGTCGTACGAACAATTTATATTTTAAAAAATCAAAATTTTCAATATAATTGATCCATTCTGATGCTAATTGGGCACTCGTCATATACTTGAATCTAAAGCTGTGTACTTAAATTGAGAGCGGAGGAGTCGTTGAAAAATGGATTTCAATATGTAATGACCAGTTTCTGAGACAGATTAATATATACTTATAGACATAAACGATATCAATTATTGACGTTTAAAATTTTATGGTGGCCATAATATCTTGTGTAAATGGATAGTTTTTTACAAGTTTTGTAAAATTAGAGATCCATGGAGAAGTCATCTTCTGTCTAACACGCTCTTATAAAATCAAAGTTTACGGCCTTATACCAAAAAAAAAAAATGCGAAAGAAAATTACACTGATAAAAGGTATAAAAAGTTATTTACGGTTTGATTTGTTATTTGTGTGAACGCCATTCCAATTTGTACAACCGCGTTGATGAAAATGCCGACGAGCCACACTTCGAAACATGTCTGGATTTTAGCTATTAGTCTAAAATAACATAAACATAACAAAAACTTTATAGCTTTGAGGTTCTAGCGACAGACTCGTATATCAAACTCAAATCGTTTCTGTGAGGTCTTGGTTTATATATCCATTTGAATACTCACCTCAACACTCCACAATGGTTTTTTACAAATAAACCGATGTTATACTTTATTTTTTGGATGTCTCTCTCATTGAAAAGGTTTCTTAGGTTTTCCTGGTAAATTTTCAATTTTAAGGAAACGTGGAGGAGGCATACCGAGAACATGCCATCAAATCCTGAAAAATTCAATAATATTTAAATCAATGAAGAAGCAGAGAGATTTTAAATATTCCAAAATGTCCAGATGATAAGTACCCGTGAAGCCAATAAAAAGAAAAATAACTATGTACATGGTGTAGAGACTGACTATTTCGAAGTAAGGACTCTGATACTTTTGTTCCTCTGATATCAGGATAGCCTTCAACTCGTGCACCATGTAGCGTCTGGGATGGTCAGAAAATAACTGGGAGTATATAGTGCATGCACCAGCTAGTACCGGATACGACGCTGTAGTCACTAGCAACACAAAACACCAAGACTTTTCCACTTTCCTAGTCTTTCTGATGGTATCCTCAACCAAGTCTTGATACTGTTCGGACATTCCGTTGAACCTTTCATAGTCTGCGTCGATTTCTTCTAAGAGAGATCTTAATTCATCCTTACGTGCTATCGAGATAATGAACTGGAATTCGTTGTTTTTACTATATTATAAGAAAATATGAAAACACAGTTATTAATGTACGAGGTACAACAATAATGTTTACTTTTATGATGACGAAGGTGATAGATACTAAGATGATTGACTGACGGACGACATTCGCCATGTCGTTGTTCAAGATGCGGAGACGGATGTCGTTGCCTGCTAGAGTAAATGCAGGAAGAACAGACAAAATTGCCATAACTGGAACAGAAGAGTATATTAAGTAAGAAGAATAAGTTGTTTTTAACGGTCGTATTGACTAGAAATATAAAAACCTTTCCATCCTTAATAATAAGACAATGAGAAATGAAACTTAACATATATCTATTTTTTTATATATGTAATTACATTATTCTCAAAGAATATAACTGAATTTCACAATACTTAAACCTTTAAAGTACCTACAATTAGCAACTTTATATTTTTTATACGTTAAATTGTACTGACCTATCAGTTTCTTTCTTTTCTCGTCGTAAACTGGATTCGGGTACATCAAACCCAGCGTCAACAAGAACGTACTTATTTTATAAGTTTCACGAATATTCTTAAACTTCGTTCCATTTTCGGTTACATCTGTTGAAATCAGGAGTGTGTTTATAAACTGATTACAGCAGATTTTTAATTGTAACGTTGACTTACCCGCCATTATTGTTTAATAAAATTAATATGCTATTCTTAACGATGCTTTCAAGGAATGTTCCTATTTTTTCACGTCTATGTTTTCACACCAGATATTGTAATAAATATATATCATAAGTGGAGAACTGCTAAGACTGTCTTCTACTTTTATAGACACTGTCACTAAGACATGTTTGTACATTTACGTACAAATCTTACATTAGGGTTTCTTTAAGTTTTCATATTAAAGTTTTAATAATTAGTAGACATGTGGAAATATATAAAAATATAAGTATTTTGTGTAAACAAACCTAATCGATTTAAGGTTTAATAAGTACAGGTGTAGTTAATATGGTTTGCAACAAATTCACATAAGCTAATCAGTTTTCTAGACGACAGTAAGCAGCGGTTGTTTCTCACAGTAGTCCACACGCCTCTTAAGTCAATCAACGTCCTCTTAACAGTTCTTTGATGTCACCGCTGTAATCAGATCAAAGGCTCCTGGGTTGATTATGATTTCATATTCTTCTTTGTCATTTAATGTTCAATCACTAATTGTATATATTGTCATCGATGTAAGAGTTCCCGTAAATAATTACCGTAATATTCATTTATAAGGATACCACTATTTAAAAAAAAAAAATATATATTTTTAATTTACTTATAAAAGACACGAAGTAAAAATAATTTTACTTTAATTATATTCTTTTAATATTGAGATGACTATTCTAAGTTACATTGTATTAGCGTTGAGAATTTAAAAGGAATCCCTTAGGTTCTGACTTGGAACCTTCAACAATGTTTTGCAAAAGAAAATGTATTATATATTACTAATGAATGAGTGTCGGTGATGGATTTTTCTAATCTTAATAATGCCTTGGATTGGTTCGATCAATAATATTAAAATAAAAATGTGTATAATGTATATTAATATATATTTTTTATTATTTGGCCTTTTTTGTTTCTAGAAATTTGAGTATTGATGTTTCTATACAGCATGTATGTATTTATTCTTTTCCGAGGAGTTCTTTGTATATATCAGGTTCTTCCTGCAGACTCTCCGGCCTTTTTTCACACACGAAGGGTCCCCTCTCGTTACACCACACATCGTCCAGCCTCCCGTGTCTGAACATCCCACCGCAGTATTCTCCAGGTCCCGCATTATCCGGTTGATTCTCCGACCAGAGGTCGAAACCAGCTTCGACTAGGGACTGACCTGGAAATTGCGAGACTCTCTCTTAATAAAAGAAGATTACACACTTTTGTTTTGTGTTCGTCGGGATCATTAGTTCAACCCCAGATTTATCTCTCGTGTCAAGTTTATCTTGACACGTCTTTAAAAGTCGATTCCAAGATAAAGATGAGTGTCAGATTGAGTGTACAGAAATAAACACTTTATCGAGTTTACTGTTTTTACTTATGTATAATGTTTTAACGTACTTAAAATTTTCCATCACCAAGTTATTGTTCATATTATCTCATTTTGTACAGCTATATGATCAAAGATATTTTTAAATCTCGATAGAATAAGGACAAAAATAAATTAAAAAGATAATTTTATTTTACGATTTCTATCTTTTGAATTATAAAATTTTATTGAATTTAATTTATTCAAAGCTCTAGTTACCATGGATGGTAGTCCAAATTCCCCTTTCGGCCCAATCGTGGAAGCCAACATGTATAATGTCCCTCATTATTGGACGAAGATTGGACTTGATGGTGTTTTGAGGGTGTCTCGCGAACAGTTCTTGCAGTACTGCAGCCTCCGTCTCACTGTTAATGATAGCAAGATGTCCGCCCTCAGCGGCACAGGTCATGAAGGCTCGTGTCCAGTTCCTGGCCACTTTGTGAAATTTATAACATTTTCCTGTTCTTGTGTCCAAATTGTATTCTAAAATGTATAATTAATGTTAGATGAAGATTTTTTCATAGCCCACCTATTATATTTAGTCCTGTCTCCAAGCAATACCCCTGTCAACAGTTCCGCATCCATTTACGACAACGTTTTTGTTGTTCTCCTTGTAACAGATGTACGGGTGAAGCTCAGAGCAGGTGATGTCGGCAATGGTCCCATTGGCTATGTACAGAACACAATCCTCTTCGTTATTTTTATTGTCAGGTTCAACTGGCATCCACTCCACCGGCATGTTCCTTAAAGGTATTCCTGGATCATTTATAATGTGAGATTAGACTTATGTGGCCTGCGGTTTATAATAACTCTTTATACGTATCTTGTAAACAAAACAATGATTCATTACTGTAAGTGAACTCATTATATTTATAGAAGTCTTATCCGTGACCAAAACAAGTATGGTTTTAATTAATAAAATATATTTTTATTCCTCATTAATACAAATTGAACGAAGATCAAATACCTTCTATTGAAAAGAAGTCGCCTTTAGAGAATGTGGCGTGAATCCCTGTAAGGATGCCGCTGGTGGCCACGTTGCAGTTTTTCATCTCTTTCCGGATTGCCGACTCTATGAATACGTTACTAGGTGAAGCCAGAACAGCACCTGAGTTAACAAAACCATTTTAGTGTCGGAATCCTTGTGGTAATGAAAAAATATTCAATCATCGTTAACTGTAACTGTCAGGGAGCAAACCTTCCAAATCGCATCTCAGCCAGGCGTCGTGAAACGTAGCAGGAATACGATGCAGTTTGAGCCAACCGTTACTCTCATAGTGGTAATTGTAGTCAGATCTGAACTGTTGGCAATCTACACGAAGGAAACAAATGATTGAAAAAACACATTAAGTATCTTTTAGAAATGTTAGGATAATATGAAAATAAAATTTGTGTGTGTGTGAGTGTGTGTGTGAGTGTGTGTGTGTTTGTGTGTGTTGAAATACAAGTGCTATTGTATTACTTATTAAAGCTAGTTTCTTTATTTCTAATCAATGACGAGTAATTATTAAGAGGTTAGTTGCTGATAACATCTATGTATTGGGAATTACCGGAGAAAATAACAAGCGCTGTATAACATACAGGCATCACTAAATAGAGGATAATCTTATATTATTGATTGTAATAAAAAATAGATTATCGAGTTTCCTTAACAAGCATTACTAGGACCATTTTTAATAAAAAAAAATTAAATATACCAAATGGAATGAGATTATTTTATTTTTACAATCGAAAATCTCAAAAGTGTATTCAAGTACTCGTAATATTCAGTTGATTTTTTAATCTGACACGAATCCTAACAGGTTTTGAAGGTCTTTTCACGCATGACTTCCGAAACATCACGTTTAACGTAAGACATGTGTTGTATTATTATATTGAACTCACCAGCCATGTTTGATAAAAATATAAATAAAAACACAGAACGCATCATGAACACGAGCTTCCTTACGAGATGCGTCCACGACTATGATACTAACAGGAAAACTTACAATTATTTAATATCAAGGCTAGTTTGAATATTCATCAGCAATTTTTGAGTTATAAGAATTAAGCTGTTCTCATATATTCATTGGTTGTTATTATTGGAAATTTATAAATTTATTAAACTTATATACCAATAGAATTAAATAATATATTATGTGTACCTTCACAATGCAATGAGTGTGTTTATATAAAATAATTATTGAATACTAGTCTAAGACTCTAGCGTGTTTGATTTCGCATCTAAGACCCAGTTTCACCAAACTGTTAAATCTAAACGAGGCATTTACAAACGCACCTTCAAAATTATAATTGTATGTCAAAACATTTACGTCCCACGATGAAAAATTAGCAAGGCATTATTAAATGACATATTAAATGACCGGCTACCAAATTATTCGTTCTTGTTATAAGACGACCAAATTGAAGTTATAGCTATTAATACGACATGTTTGCTACGATGCACCACTTTATCCCTTGATCGTATATATTCTTCGATACGTCACTTGTCAGCTAATGCGACCAAATTGTATATAGTTGATTGCAAAGAATTGGCACAGGCACAGCTTTCTTTTCAGGTTACGAGGTGTAACCTGTCAAAACCGTGTTGTCAATTTAGTGTCATAAATTGTCTTCAAGTTATAAGTCACGAAAAGAGTGCTTAATTTGTTATGTCATAGAAAAGCCGAGTTGCAATTTTTTTCATTTCATAAATACAATTAACTAGTCGAAAATGACAATACAGTTGCTCTGACTATAGCTACAAAAAATTTGGGGTGGGATTGGACATTTGTTACGATTCGAATCAAATCGTAACAAATCTTGTGTTTAATATTTTGATCTCAACTGCGATTCACTGTTTATATAACAGCTATGTGGTGAAAGTTTAAATTTTCTTCAACTACCACTATCTACAATACAAGCTAGCTCTAGATTATTTTTAAGGTGAAATTTAAGTGCCCTTTTTACTCCTATTCAATTCTAAATATCGTTTCCCCTCAATTTCTTAACTCACTTAAAATAACCAGTTTATAGTATTAACAGTTGGTAACTAATGTTTTCATTGTACTGACCGATCTCTTTTGTTCTCCATTCTTAGTGACATTATAAACATAGCACTATTAACCAAAACGTTAAATTATATTTTTCGCATAAAAACTTATTTGAAGTAAAGTTTGTCATCAAGCGGGCGACTAAAATCATAATCTGCTAATATTATAAAGCTGAAGAGTTTGTTTGTTTAAACATGCTAATCTCTGCTAAGTCTGTATACAACATTCTAAGTGCATTATAACACCTTTTAGTTCTTCCTTAAAGGGTTTGTACGGATTTATGGATGACACTCACAAAATAATACCAATCGTTTGATGATTTAGTTTTTCTTCAGAACTTTCATCCTTTATTATTTCTAGTAATTTTGGGTCTAAGGTATTCTCACTTCCTATCTACATATTCCTTACGTGAAGTTATAACAAGTTCAGGAATTAATCTCGATTTTCCGATCTATTTGAAGGCTTTGGCACTGAAAGTTCCGCAGTACTGTTGGTTTATTAACTAAAAGCAAGTTGGGATAATTCCAAGTGTGTTTGAGTCAAACAAAAATTATAATAATTTCCGGTATCCTTTGATTCTATAGATCATGGTGAACTAATTGGCAATCGTCTTGCTTTGAAGTCCCATACATGGTACACAATCTCAACAATGCCTCATTCGGTGAAGTTACCTTAGATTGAAGCGATGTTTACTGGTGGTTAAAAATGATCTCAGTGACATGATCGTTATAAAGTTCAGTGAGGATCTAGATATGTTTATCGTCTTTTGATATTTCATTTTATTAATTTCCTAGGTGTGAGATTGTTCAATTTAAGTTCTAGAAGTTTTTGCCACAGAGTTAAACAGTCAAGAAGAGGTTTTTCTGAAAAGTATTTGCACTAAGCAACCCATAAACTTTTAAATTTGTGGAAGAAAAACTTTGACTTTTGCGTCATAATAATGACACTGTTTATATATCAATGATGTACACGCCACGTTTCGGGTAAAAATCACGCCTCAATCCAACTACGTTACGACTTCGGATTGGAATAAACATTGGCACAATTTCCTTATATATTCTAGGGATTATTTTCGACTTGTGCCGATATTTACAAATACACATTTTTTAAGACAATCGTGATACCTCGTCAACAGCTGTCTTAAAAATTCTAGCCCTTTGAAGATATATAGAAATAACTTCAGGATTATTATGTTCTCTCGTCTGCCCGCAATCAAAGTTGCTGAAAAGTAACCGAAACATCGGGAGTATGTAGTTTTTTACAAAAATAAAGCACGTCTAGTATATTCGAAAAATATTAGTTTCATTTAAATGAATAAAAGAAGTCGTGTTGTCCTGGAGGTTAAAGGCCCGCCTCTCATACGTGAGGGCGCGGGTTCGAAACCTGGCAAGTACCAACGTGATTTTTTCCGAGTCATATGTACTTTCTAAGAGTATTTAGACACCACTGATTGACGGTGAAGGAAAACATCGTGAGGAAACCTGATCTTATATTCAAATTATAAGATTGTAATCGCCAACCCGTCTTGAGCAAGCGAGGTGTTTAATGCTCTAACCTTCGCCATGTGATAAAGGCCTTGGCCCAGCTGCGGGCTCCTATATAGGCTGATGATGATGATGAAATGAATAAAACTCGCAAAAGTCTTAGATCTCATTATTATTATATTCTCTAAAATAAACATCAAACACACTTAAGTTAATTTTAAAACATGTGTTAAAATTTATTGTGTTTTCTCATTCGCCACGGCCTTTTTGTTTCGGCCTCTCTATTCAGGAAATCACGATCAGTTCAAAGACGGATAAATTATAACGAAACGGAAATTATTGTCTTCTCGAGAAACGATTACTTATTAATTAGCAAAATAAGATATTATTGCTTTTTTTATGACACAGACTTTTTGAATTTTATATGTAGGTGTCTATTACACTTGGATTAAATGTATTGCACTAAAAATTTTACAACTTATTGTCATTGTATAACGTTCTGTCAAGTTTAAACTGTAAGTGTAGTGTAATGAGTATTAAGCGAACGCATCCGACACAATGTTTCGTGACATAGAAATAAATTAAAAGTAATTTGACTTTTCACATATATTGTATCTGAGATAAGAGCTTGTGATAGTCAAATTGAACCTAACAAATATCATATAAAATACGTTCAGTATATCATAAAGGAAATTTTATTTAAATAAATGAAATGAAGGAAATCAAAATCACTTCTGATAGAAAAACACATGTTTTCTTCGTATTTTAATATTTTTAAAATATCATTCAGCGTTATATCAAATAACAAAAGCTTCCTGCCTTCAAGTAAGTATACTTATATCTGTGTCGGTTTATTCCAAGTGAAATTTACGATATTAAATATTTTCCTCGGCAACTGGAATCTACTGCTCATGTGAATATTTGAAACATGCAACAATAGTGATGTCTAGTGAACTTGAATGCAGGTGAGTTCGAGGCATCTTTAGAATCAGAGCGAATACGTCATATGTATTCGGATTTCAAAGATTCCCCAAAATAAAATAAGAATTTAATAATATAACTCTTGTTTGAAACAATAATACTACACTAACACCATAAAGTTATAGAGGAACTGACAAGTCCTGAGTAACATAAATACACACATCTATATATATATGTCGGCTCGCGATTGGAGTATGGGCGAGCTATGTGGCTCTGAAGTCTCACGGTCGAGAGAATTATCCTCCATTTTATAGTACTTATTAAAATAAGTAGATGATTCAGGCGGATCCCTTGACCACAATTATGAGTTGTGAACAGGACGGCTGCCGAACCACCACTGGCTCATCGACGATTAGCACTGCTTATATAGGAGCCGTCCCCTCCCTTCACAACTCACCTGATTCACTGATTGGTGGATGAAGTCCGAGTCGTTTTACTTCTAAATAAAACTCAAATTATTATTTACAATCAAAAGTTATATAACGAAACCAACAAATCAATTGAGTAATAATTAGTATTATTTTAATTATTACATATTTATCATTAACGCCGACACGGCCATTCTGCACAAAGGTCGCCCTCGACCTATTAAAAATCTAATTAACAAAATTTGGAGGTTCCTCTGCTCAACTTTGCTTCTAAAATCTTGAAACCGGCTGTCCTCAGGAAAATTTGTTTAAGTCATATTTTTGGAGGTCCCTGTCCTCAAAAAAATCTATTTAACCCATAATTTTGGAGGCCCCTGTCCTCAACGAAATTTATACAACCCATGTTTATACAACCCATGATTTTGGAGGCCCCTGTCCTCAACAAAATTTATACAACCCATGATTTAAATTTATACAACCCATGATTTTGGAGGCCCCTGTTCTCAACAAAATCTATACAAAACATTATTTTGGAGGCCCCTGTCCTCAACAAAATCTATACAAAACATTATTTTGGAGGCCCCTGTCCTCAACAAAATTTATACAACCCATGATTTAAATTTATACAACCCATGAGTTTGGAGGCCCCTGTCCTCAACAAAATCTATACAACCCATTATTTTGGAGGCCCCTGTCCTCAACAAAATCTATACAACCCATGATTTTGGAGGCCCCTGTCCTCAACAAAATCTATACAACCCATGATTTTGGAGGCCCCTGTCCTCAACAAAATCTATACAACCCATTATTTTGGAGGCCCCTGTCCTCAACAAAATCTATACAACCCATTATTTTGGAGGCCCCTGTCCTCAACAAAATCTATACAACTCATGATTTTGGAGGACCCTGTCCTCAACAAAATTTAAAAGCGTAAAACTGCAAACTTTTAATCTTTTGATGAATTGATAGAATTAGTATTTTGTGTGAAACTTTGATCAGCAACTTCTACGCAACTTCTACTCGAGTTAAGCTTGATCCAACAACTGACAAACCTTCCAACGCCGACCCGGAACCCTGTAATTATCGCACTTTCATCTGGTATTGGAGCTAACCGCAGTTGTTCGTGAGAAACCCCTTTTTTTTTCCTATTCCAACTATCTCAATTTGATATCGATCGTTAGGCAATATATTTTTATTTTGATTTCATATGCATCAGGGTATTTAAGATCTAATCCAATTTCACCCTTTTCCAATCTTATAACTTTAGCCTTTCCTTTGTCCAACCTTAATTTATCTTGAGTTCTCCTAACGTTAATTTTCTTCTTAATGTAATCATCGAGTTGACTTCAATTTACTATCCTTTCATCTTCGTTTATTAATGTAAGTAGTTCTACAGGTACTGCGCACTGTCTTCCAGTTAAAGCTTTTATAGGACATACATTCGTAGTTTTGTGCTTAGTGCAATTAATTGCTAGTAATTGCTAGTTCGAGAGAATTCAAACCTTTCTTCCAATTCTTAGTTCCGTAGTTTCGTATAATCGTGAACCCATTTTTGATTACTGCCATTACACGTTCAATTTGTCCATTATTGCGACTTACGCCAGGAGCTATGTAATGTTGATAAATACCATGAAATTTACAAAATTCAAATTCGACTTTAAAAGCTGTATCTTGATCACTAATTATTTGTTTAGGTGTCCTAAATAACGAAACCACGTAATCCAGTGCACGAACCGCCCTGGTTGCTGTCTTATTAGTTGCGTAAGTCAAGGTTACATATTTTGTATAAGCATCGATTATTATGATTACATATTCATTTTTATCATGTTTCTTAGTGAGGCGCCCCGTCGCATCTATGTGAATCGTATCAAATGGGATAGATTTCTTCTCAATAGGATACATTTGTATCTGTTTGGCTCCTGATCATCTTTTGCTCGTTTTGCAAATGGCACAATTATCAATAAATCGCCTTACGGTTGTGGACATTTCAAGAAACCAATAAATTTCACGAATTTTTGACAAGTTTTCTCCTACCCGAAGGATCCCAGAGCAGTATGATAGCAATTAATAATGCTCCACTGATATTATTTGGGAACTACATGCTTCCATTTTTTGGATCCTGGTTCTTCATTCTGGTATTTACGCTCCAAAACAAGGTCATGAAGACGTTAAGCGGTCATCGTGTCGCTACTTCCAAATTTTTTTAATTAACACGGCAAGATCAGCATCACGTCGCTGTTCGACCTTAAGCCATGGATCTATGTTTTGAATTAAGTTAATACACATAATACGATTTCTGCTGAAAAATCTTGTCGATATTCAATTTTGAAATTGTAATGTTTTAAAAATAACCACCACCTGTGAATTCTTGGTAAAAGTTCATGAGATAAAGATTTTATGGCATTACAGTCAGTGACTATACTAAAATATCTTCCATAAAGGTACTGTCTGAAGTGTTTTACGGCGTGTACTATTGCAAGAGCTTCTAATTCATAAGCATGGTAGTGACTTTCTAGAATCGTTATTCTCATACTCGTATATGCTATTTGACGTTGCTTACCTTCGTTTATTTGGATAAGGATAGCGCCAAGACCTGTACTGCTTGCATCCGTATATAGTTCGTATAGTCAATCTTCAAAATGGTTAGTATTGGTGCCAAGGTTAGACGCCGTACTACGTCAAGTCTGGTATTTCCACATTCAGCTAACACGGGCTGGCACAGGAGTCCTCTAGAGCGCTTCGACCCCTCTCGGACCCGGGCGCACAGCACCATTTGATATCAGGTCACCGAGACAATTAATTGCTGTTCTAAAGAAGGAACACCTTCCCGCGTTTTTTGTTTGAAAATCCAACCTCTGTCAAAGCAGCCAAAACCCCTTCAAGAGCCTGCAAACCCTCTGACATTTTATCAAGACGTCATCCATATAGACCAAAATATTATCCAGTAACAACCGCAGAGCAGTCATGACTGCCCGTTGGAACACTTCCGGAGCGCCAGTTAATCCAAAAGGCATTCCCGTATATTCGTAGAGTCCATCCAGGGCAATGAAAGCTTGATAGAAATAGTGTTTACATTAAGTTCACGGTTACCCGTGCACATCCTATCCTCGCCACTCCCCTTCCTGACGAGAACCACAGGACTTGCGAAATTAGAAGCACTTACATGGATCACACCACTGGTAATTAAATCTACAATAATAGTTTTAACCCTCCTTCGCTCCATTGGTGCCATCCTATAAGGTCGTCCTGAAACCACTCCAAGTGGGTCCCTGAGTTGTATGTGTCAACCTCCTGTCCCCACTTTGGCTTTTGGTATTCCGGTAGCAAATGTAGCACAGTATTTGGCCAAAAGACCCTTCAACTCCCTAATCTCCGCCTCGCTGGTCAAATCGGTGTCAATATCTGGAAAGGGTATTTCAAAAGTTAACGCTGTATCAATAGTAGAATGTCTTACCACAGCAGCACCCTCCTCCGCAATGAGCACAGTCAGTCCTGTTCCTACAACCAAATCTGCACCAATTAAAACGTCACAAAGAGTTTCATGATCTTCAACAATTGCACAAAGTCTTAACCCGTTGACACGACAATATTGGCACGCTCCCCCTGCCCACCCCTTGAACATCAATAGACATTACTCTCGTTTTTGTGGAAAGGAAGAGCCCAGAGACCGTCTTACCAAAAACCGGGAAGCACCGCTGTCGTAGAATGCCACGCAGTTAAAGTTGCCCACGCTTATATTCATTGGAGTCAACATTCCGCTATGTTCTCTCAATAAGTTGACCTTGCTTGAATCTTCACTAATTTTTTTGAAACATGTAGATTCTACATGCCCAATTTTGCCACAGTAATTGCATGTGGTTTTGGATCTTTCCGATCTGTCAAAGCTAGAATTTGAATTCAATAATGGTTTAGGATTACTCACAACATCGGTTATTTTGTTACAGTTTGATTGAATATGCCCAGTTTTTCCACACTTAAAACAAACCACAGACTCTTCACGATTTGTTCTTAATCTGGGACGCTTTATTGGTGGTTCACTTGATCTAAATTCTCGAGGCCTTATAGTAGATGCGACCGAGATTAATTCAGGAACGGTTGTACATTTACTTGACAAAAGACGAAGCCTCAAGTATTCATTGTCTACACAGCGTATTACTGCTTCAACAGCATCCTTCTCTTTATTTCCATTTATTACACGTTTCCAGAAAGCTAGCCAGTGCCAGAAGTGTGTCCGAATTCTTTGGCACATGTCCTCCTTTAACGTGAGAGGATGGACCTGCTGGATCCATCCCACTTCTGATGTCGGCTCGCGATTGGAGTATGGGCGAGCTATGTGGCTCTGAAGTCTCACGGTCGAGAGAATTATCCTCCATTTTATAGTACTTATTAAAATAAGTAGATGATTCAGGCGGATCCCTTGACCACAATTATGAGTTGTGAACAGGACGGCTGCCGAACCACCACTGGCTCATCGACGATTAGCACTGCTTATATAGGAGCCGTCCCCTCCCTTCACAACTCACCTGATTCACTGATTGGTGGATGAAGTCCGAGTCGTTTTACTTCTAAATAAAACTCAAATTATTATTTACAATCAAAAGTTATATAACGAAACCAACAAATCAATTGAGTAATAATTAGTATTATTTTAATTATTACATATTTATCATTAACGCCGACATATATATTTATATATATATATCGAATTTATTACAAATTCATTATTTTAAAGACAGGACGCCAGCCTCGCTGACGTCACTAATGTCACTTGTTTCAGTACGTTCCAGATATTTTAAAATGAAACTTCAATTCTTCTAAATGTTCTTGTATTTTTCGAAGGTTCTTCATAATCACATTCTTTATGATACGCACTCCCTGAACTCTGCAGTCCGCTGTCATGCGTCCAGACGTCATATTTATACCAGAATTCAAACATAGTTCTATTCTCTTTGATTTCGTTTTACTTTTAACAATAGTAACGACGACCGATAAGTTGTTATAATAATTGATGCCAGTCTTGAGTTATTTTCATGTTGCATCCGTCATTGAAGCTGCTTGCGCCGATATATACATATATATAGATGTATATGTAAATTATAAAATTGCTTTGAGTTTGATTAAGGTCTTTTTTAACAAATCAGGTTGTCTGAATAAACCTCAGCGAACATTTAGATGTATCCTTGTTGATCCATGCTTTTCATGATCTCAATTTTTTATTATAAAGACAGAAATATAATTTATTAAAAAAAAATCATCATACCAGACTATTTAAATGTAATAAGTACATTTATCAATTCATTGTTGTTCGGAATTCTCAGATCGCAACTTTTTTATGCGGACTATATTGTGAATGTATTACATTATATTATCATATTTTAATTTTTTAATATAATAAAAAATTAAAACTGTAATTATTTTGTATTTTTTTTGTCACGTGAAAAACTTAGTTAATGCTATTTAAACACGTCAACTTAACACAACTAAGTCATATTGTCCTTCTTTGATTTTACTTAGGTAGATATTCATGTATTGTAGTCATTTCTGAGACTTCCATGTATTAAATTCCTTAAAAATATATTTGATGCTCGTATTTAAAGACATATTAGACTGGTGTTTCAATACGCAAAGAAATTTCAGAACGGATGTCATATATACGAAGGATTTAAAGACAAAAGTTAATACTAAGAAAATATTAATTATGTAATAGAGAAAAAAAAACACTGAAAGGAGTGGAGGCTGTTGAAAACTCGAAATCATAATTTGTATGTCATTAGCTGTTAAAATATTACTGATAGATTTATTTCATTGTATGAATATGTATTTCTATTATTCATGTGTAAGTCGTTTCCCCTCACCGTATCCTATCTCGTTATTACGATATCATTGTTACTACGTTCTGTTATTCGGCCCGCGTCGTATATTAAGGGTGCTTGCCAAAGATTCATTATAATCAGCCAATATCAAACGCTATTGAACTATTTGCTGTTTTTGAGATGAGACTCAAAAATTTTCTTATAAAACCTTTTTTAAATTTAATACTAAAACTTAGTATCCAGGTTACCTCGTGAAAGGATTTTACGGTCTTTTATAAATCCTTTCCTTTAGAAGAACATTCTATCGGTTGAACCCTTCCAGCTTTAATGATTCAGTGTTTCTTTTCATAGCCACCGACGAGCTCTTTTTATCTCACTGTACCTATGTGTACAATGTATAGACATACATTAATTATTCTCAACGATAATGAATTCCTATAAAAATCCGTATAAATGATGATTTTACATAAATATTTTATATTTTGTTAATTAATTATTGCAACTGATAACATTGTCATATAAAGTTTTTGAATGTAGTTCGGGTTAAAGGCCTCGATAGTTGAAAGGTTTCTATTTAATATTTTTTAATTCTTTAAATTGTAATTTTTTAGAATACTTTATACATTTGCTTTTGAATATATTACTGTTTTTAATACAACGTGTTGAAGTAGAATTCGTCGTTATTATCAACAATACTTAATGTTTTTTACAAACCTTGTTGGGTAGACATTAAATGACTATACTCATTAGTCAACCAGCAATCAAACTTAATATAAGTATTAACTTTCTGTTTGATATATTTACTACTTATAAAAAAATATATTAAGCACTTTTTAATTTAATATTCTAAAAATAATCATATTTTACGTAATCAAAATACATTAATTCCTAATCACAACTGTTCTGATTTACATTAGGAGTGATTATTTTATCAATGTTATATTTTTTGAATCCTGAATCCCAGTTAACTTCCCTTTTATGAAAAGCTTACAGTTCATTGTGTGAACAACATGTCAATCGCAGCTTAGCGGCAGATCCCATGAATAAATGACGCTAATGTCTTTTATGGTATGATGCGGCACAGAACATTTTTGTTATAACTATAAGAGATGTATTAAGTTACGCCAGACGCATTATAAAAGTTATATACTTAACGAAATCTTCTATCACTATCTGATGCTCGTAATGTATCGATAATACAAGTCTTGTGTTTTATTGGCGATGTAGTAAACATTTTATTTCTCTCTCTTATAATACACATACCGTCATCATGGATCTGAGCCTCTGGTCAAGTGTTCGCCGTCACTCCAGTATTCAGACACATTATTTATTCAGCAGCGATAGTTTATTTATAAATCACCATTTATATTTGATCTTACTCTACTGACAATCTATTTGTCCCGAAGCTAGGAACTGCTTTAAAAGGTAAGAACGAACAATATTGTTCGTTCTAAATTCAAGCTAAGAATAAGTCATGTCCCGTTTTTCTGATAAAGTATATAAAAAAAAAAATTCTTCTTTAATGGGTCTTGCTCTATATAAAAAGCTTCTTTTTTGTTTAATTTAATAAATCTTGGTTGTAAATTTATACCAAAATCTAAAGTATAGTGATGGAGCTACCCCAACAAGTTTTGTGTCCAGATCAACATGAAATATCAATTTTAAAGCGAAAACGCGACAATGTAAATTTACTTTGACTACAAGTTATTGAAAATAACCATGGACTTAAAAACCACTCACAGAAAGTGTCTACTAAGTAGTTAATTTATAATAAGTAAACATATTCGGAAAAGTGAGAGCAGTTGTGATAAGGTTTCTTATTCTACTTTATAAATAATTTCATATAATTTTGTATTTCCAAAGCGTTAAAGTTTGTAACGTCTCTTAATTATTTAAGAATATGAATTTTTGGGAGTTTTTGACCCGATAAGGATATAAGCCGGCATTCAGTGATGCATAAGACACGCTGATATAGAATCGTCCTCCTTTTATTGGGATATTTTATCTGAATACAAAATTAGGTCGATTTTATAAAACGAAACGTGTTGTATATAATAATGAAGGTATACTTCTGTCTCATTTTTTGTTCCAACGATATGAATTAATGTCCAAATATGAAACATCTAATAAGTTGAAATAGAAATACTTGAAGCCAGCGTGAGAATCCGGTTGGATTTAACTAAAAAAAATACATTATATAATTATAAAACAGTAATAGTGTTTAAAGCTGGATATTAAATGACCAGGTCCAGTGCTGGTTCTTATAATATACTTGACGTGCTTACAAGTGAATAAGATAAAGTGGATACTCCTTACAGTTTCATACATTGAGGTCAAAGGTTCTAATGAATGAGCCTCGAAGATTCATTTAGGTCGGAGTTATTTTGATTTTTTTAATACTTTTACTGTATTAGATTTTTGTAATTTTTTTGTAATTTGTAAGAGACGAACCAAATTTTAATCGAATATGTAATTTTAACATTAAATAAAAAAAAAACGATGCAAAAATGCATTTGTAAAATAAAAACTAAATCAAACTAATTGTTCACACATCCGAATTCAAACACATCGCATATCATTTAGCGTATTTGCAGTATTTTGCGTATCTCTTCATCTGATCCTGACTTAAGACAATTCTAAATGCTAAACTACCTTAAGACTATCATCAAAATCATTCTATAATTAAAGGCGTTATAAAGTAACAAAATTATATTCCATGTGCGGACATTCTCGCTTATGAAGTCGTTTAATAAGCAGCCTAAGGTATTTCTTACGATATTACCTATCTTCAAGTGAAAGTCCTATCGAAATCGGTTCAGCTAAAAACATCAAGAATCATAGTCTAGTTACTCGGTAAAGATGAGTAGGAACAAAGAGAGAGAGAGACAAAACATTTTACGAGATTTTTTAAAAAGTGTCGACACATGTTAAGGATTTTATGAAATAGACAAAACTTGAAGTCGTGGTGGAGAAAGTCAAATAAGAAACGGCTTACCGGAGACGCGGCTCACGTGGGATCTCACCGAGGATATTCGACAGGAGCAACCGGGATAAATCTAATATTTTATTGTAGGAGCAGTTATCCCTGTTACTTTATATAATAACAGTAAATCCAGATTGTATTAGATACAATATTCATATCATTTCAGATGACGAGTGCTTTGTCTTAGTACAAAATATGTGTAGTAACAATTTCTTAACAGTTACAAGTAACTTGTTAGGTTACTAGGAATAACTGGTTATTATATTAATGTATGAAAAGTAATAACCAGTTTTCAATATACCCAAGAAAAAGACTATATACAAATAATAATGATAGGTCAAATTGACTATGCTTATTAAATAATTAAGACTTATTGTCAAGGTTTTTTTAATGTAAATAGTAGGTACATTTGTCCCATGAAAGAGATTATTATAAAAAATCATGTAAATATTCTACGAACCATGTATTCATTATAAAGACGTGATTCGACATCAACAATTGAAAGATTCCTCTTAATTTTGATCCTGATTCAAATTATTAGGGACGAGGAGTTTGTTAAATCTCTCTAACGTTTTGTTACACAAAGTTTTGTTACTCTAACGTTTGTTACGTAACAGAGACTTGTATGAATGGTGCGTATTTTGGGGTAGATTGAATAATTTTGATTTGAACACTTCGCTTATCAGGAGTGATAAAAGGAAAGTATATATTCTTATTATTAATAATGTTCAATCCATCTATCTATACTTTTCTTTTAAATTGAATCAGAGGAAAACTTCAAGCAAGAGTTACGTTCTTACTAAACCACTTACAATTTCTAAGAAAAGGAGTACAGCATGAGATCTAACATCTCGTCTGCCCGTGATCACGGTTGCTGAAAAGTAACCGAAACGTAGGGGTATGTAGTTTTATACAAAAATAAATCACGCGTAGTTTATCCGAAAAATATTAGTTTCATTTAAAGGAGTACAGATTTGAAAACGAAATTTATAAAAAAATACACGCAAAGCTTGAAAAATGTAATGTTAAAGGGCAGTTAACTGGGATTTAACCAAGGTGATTTATTCTTTTTATGAAAGGCTTACAGTATATGATGTGAACAACATGTCAATCGCAGCTTAGGGGTAGATCCCCGAATAAATGATGCTATTTACTTTTATGGTTCATGATGCGGCACAGAACCTTTTCGTTATAACAATAAGAGCTGCATTGTGTGTTACAGCAGAGCTCATTACTATCATGTCATTTATTTGTATAGGGATTTTAACTTTGCTGATACTCATATTTATATGGTTAAAGATAAAATATTAAAGCCTTCTTTACTCATTGTCACTCAATAACTGAAATTTATTTTAACAATTATAAAAAAAAATTGATTAATTTTTTTTTGTCGATTCTGTGAAGGTTTATTGGCCACAATTATTTTTGCATAAAATGTGATAATGTATATGTTATTGGAGAGGATATTGCGAATAAACATTACACAGACATGTAAGTTTATTCAATGGAAGTATTTTTTTAGATTTTAAAAAGATGGTCTTTTGATTTGAATAAAACTATATGTTTAGGACATGACCCGAATTTTTGATTACGGTACCAGAAAGGAACCGAATTGTCGGGTAAAAAGTAAAAATGCAAATAAAAAACCCGAGTTATAGCCGAATAAAATTGTTTTATTGAAGTACTAGCTGTTTCCCGCGGCTCCACCCGCGTGTTGGTCGCTTTTTGCATAACCATATATATATATACTATAAACTTAAAATAATAACATACAGAAAAGGGAAGATAACAAATAATAGACAACCACAACCAACTAACAAAAGAAAACCAAATGATAAACAACCACAACTAACAAACAACAATGAACTTTCGAATCGCATGGTAGTCATTACACAACGGAGAATCTTAACACCGCGATCTAGGTTGATGACGTATTTTATCAACGCCATCTATCGAGCACAGTGTTCAACACTTCAACCGCGCCTGCGCGCACTGCGTTATTTGTTATTTTTGTTGCCTCTCATAAGTTTTAAAATTAAGATTAACATATGTTAGAACATATTTTTTAGTAACTAATATAACTAATTAACTAGTATATAATATATAACTAATCAATATTAAGTTGGAGTGTTTAAAAGTTTTGAAACAGTGCTTGAAGTAAAATTTCAATTGACCATAACTTCTATTCCCTTAACCGATTTTGACGAAACAAAGTGTTGACAATGTTCCTAATTATATGTACATAATCCAACTGTGAAAACCTCGTTCAAATCCGTTGAGTAGTTTTGAAGTTATAACTTACCAGACAGGCAAACAGATAAAAATTTCAAAAATTGTTTTTATGGTTTCTATGACTCTTCTTTAACTGCCTCCTGTCAGTTTTTTGGAAAAGTATTTAATGTACAGACATTCGATTTTTACTGTCTTATTATATGTATAGATTTATTATCAAAATAAAATTCAGATTAATTAAAGGAACGCATTATAAAAAAGAAAAATATTCAAAAACCAAAATTTAAGTGATCATTTTAAAAAGGTTACTTTAATGTATCTACTAGAATATAAAATTGTAATGACGAGTTTGCATTGCCAATTAATAAAATTAAATAGATAAATAAATATCATCCATAATGTACAAAAGAAAATAAACACTCTGAGTTTTTATGATCATTAACAGTATCCACAGAGAAAAATCATAAAATATTTAAATACTCTCTGACTTTTTATTAATAGCCTCACACTCTCGAGGTTCATATTTTACAGACGACTGAACAGCCCCCGGAGTGTTCTAGTCAATATTTTAGGACCCTTAAAGTGTATATGTATTGCTAACGTGCCGAGAAAAATCTCTATATCTGTAATAAATAATAATAAACATATAAAAAGGCATACTTTTAAACCATACACCCGTATTACTCGGTAGGAAGTTAATCCTAAGATTAGGGATCAGCAACTACAAAACAATTCCATCGTGTCGAGTTATGTTTAGGAATAGTCTTAATATAAAATCAACTTAAAACGTAAACTAACAGACCTCGTATCAAGTAACCGATGACCTAACTATAGTTCCGATCCTGATACTGTACTGTATAAAGTACGATCGAGCAGACGGGTCCACCGGTTGACGTAAATGACGCCTCAGAATGAAAACTCGGAAGTTGTTATCTCGCCAATCATTAAGGGAGGAAATATGCTTTTTCTGTTAAAGCTAAAGTTGTTTTAATTCAGATCTATCGCTGGTAACTGATTATTCCATAGTTTTGTGGTGCGTACTGAAGGTTAAACGCGGAACTCATTGTAGTAGACTGTCTACTAACTTAATGATGGAGATGAAAGTATAGTCGAATGGATGGTGGTGGAAGTTGGTTGCAGATGTGAAGCCGAACGATTCTTCAAAATTCTACACGTAGCTCATGCGATAGAGAGTGCAATGTGATGGCACATTTCCATACATAAGAAAAATTAATTCATTGAAATTTTTGCTACAAATATATTAAAATAAATAAAAGTAAATCTAAAAGTGAATGATATTGAAAAATATTTTTTATTCAGCCAATTAAAAAAACAATGTTACTATGTTTGATATATTTTAACATTGAGTTACAATATTTCAAATTAAAATGATGAAGTATATAAAGACATTTTACTGATGTACTGATTGACCCTGATACGTTAGATGGGCGACTGGTTGACACGTGTATGTCTAAAAATGTTCCTTACAATAAAAAGCATTAAATCAGTGTTTTTTCTTCCAAAGGATGTTATTTAGTTAGAATGGAAACTGCTTCCGTTTTCACTAACTACATCAATGAAGTCCGCTTAATGGACCATAGGGTTAATTGATTAATTATTAGTGAATGCCTGCAACGCGATGGTAACAAGGCAGATGATGATTATATTACTATTAAAAGCTCTCCTTATTATGGGTAATAATTATTGTATTGATTTTATATTTGTATCCTGTTTAAATATTCCTTCGCAATTTCTTCTCACGAGAGAGAATAAACCGCGCGAATACCAACTGCCGCTATTTTTGTACACACGTTCATGTACTTGACATCGTTAAACAGACGTAGTATGCCTCTGGTGATTGCATTTAAAAAACGTTTATAAGGATATAGATGAAGCTGTTTTACGATGTTTTTATTTTCATCTTAAATCTATTTTTCTTGTCCACCATTTTCTGCTATCGCTATTATAACAGTGGAAATTTAATACTTTTTATTTTTTTTTCTTCTTATTATTTACGAACAGAACTTAAGGTTTAAATTTTTTATAAATGTAAAAAAAAAATTAAGGTCCCAAGATAGGACTTTAAATGAGCTATACGAAGGCGCTACATCCAACGACCTTAGTAAAAAAAAGAAAGCTTAATACAAAAAGAAAACCTTTTGCTGTGAAAAGTGATAGGCGGTTTCTAGCCTTACAACCTTGCACATCTGATCCTGAAGGCTTCTTTGATTCCTTCTAATAGAAATTGTTCTATTTACAGTCAGGTACTTTTTTTTCTCATATTTAAAAGATTCTCATTAGTTCACCGTCAAGGTCATTGGCAACCGACCAGATTTGGGTTAGGGTGCATATTTTTGGCCAAGACTCTTTGTATATATTGAAAATTTTTTTTGACCTTTTTTTTTACTATAAAGAAGTATATTAAAATAAGTAAATGGTAGGTGAAAGAATCATTTTCCCCAATTAAAATTTATCGTCAAATTGCTTCCACGTTAGCACTTTAAAATTTAAAGAATACATAGTCATGTAAAGAATTTCTCTATACGTTATATTAAAAATATATATTTGATTATAAATATGCATACCGGATCTATTTCCTTGCCTTTAAGCAAAGTACATAAAAGTATTATACTTCAACTTTATTCATTATAAAGATATGAGTCAACATCAACAACTTAGAATATTCCTTAATCTTTTGATATAACTAACTATACATCAAATTGTTGCCAACATTGTGAATTTGATAATCTGTTGAGCTTGTTTGTTAAAAGCTTAACTGAAACTGGTATTAATGGTGCGGATTTTGGCCTAAGTCGAATAATTAAGGTTAAGGAATTAAAGGCGTTTGATATGATATTAAATTACACGACGAGGTCCGGAATCAAAACATAGGAAGGGAAGCAAGATCAGCTTATATTGTAAGATGTCAGGGAATCCTCATTATAGCTCAATGACATAGCATGTGTAATGTATAGGATATTTCTAATAGAGTACAATTTGAGAATGAGTTATTTTAGATGTTTGAAAAGTACTTAGCGAATTTTTGCTCATTTGGAATAATACATTTGTAATAAACGACTTTCCGTTATTCGGCGGTTTTGTGGGAATTAATAGAATGTATTTACGTACCATTGGAACATTTATTATGTAGATCATATTGTTTTTTGCCATTTTTTACCAAATAAGATTTGTTAAACAATCCTTGAAAGAAGTGATTACGGTAATGCACCTATAAGTGACAACTTTGAAGAATACCGGTGGACTTTTTCAGTACTGATGTGGAGAAATAAATGTGTAAATGTGGAGAAATAAATATATATATTTAGAATATATAATGTACATATAATAAAAGGCATACTTTTAAAACTTTTTACTCGGTGGTAAGTAAATCCCAATCAACGATCAGCAACTACTAAACAATTCCATCATGGCGAATGACTCTAAGTAATTCTTTACATGCTAACTGTCTCAACAATTGTGAATTATGACGTTTCATTTACTCTTTATTCTTTGTAACTGATGTCGAGCTGTTACTGCTTATCGGTTTTAGAATGTATTTTTGTTCAGGGTGATGTTAGAATATCTGACTAACATCTAGTATAAGCTACAACACTTGTGTTTGTCCATGTCTTTGTTCACTTTCATTGTTTCATATGTGCATATTTTGAAAAAGAAATCAAAGTATTGAAGAGAAAATTTTTTTTTAAGTTAGTTGAACGGGTGACTTTTATCTATCTGAGATTTAATATTGAATCGTGAAGAGATTCATTCCTTTAAATTCAAAGACCAGGTCAAATAAGGTTTTAAATTCAACTACGAATTATGTTTTACTCTTTCCTATTTATTTCCGGGCAATGTTTTCTCGGCATGCGTCAGTACGTATAGTAGTGTGTGTTTTTGTTATCAACTTGTAATTATATTTGATTACACCAAAGCCATGATACATATAATATACTTACATCATTTCATCGAGTGATTCCTTATATATTATTATTAATAATTTTGCTGTGAAACTGCAAACTTCAGGATAGTTGGTTTAGTAAGAAACGAAATAAAATATGTACATTGAACATAATCTCATAGAACTGTTCATCAATTTATCATCTTCGCAAGTGTCTTGGCAGACTCGTCGTGGTCACCACGTATCAGTGATCCGTATACATGATGACTCTCATGGGAAGATAGTTGCAGTGGTTTCCCCTTGCCTTCAGCACCAGCACTTCTGGGGCCTATTTAGACCCCAAGGCTGGCTGTAGCCTGTTTCAGCCCGTGGTGTCTAAATACTCTTAGAAAGTACATATGACTCGGAAAAATCACATCGGTACTTGCTAGGTGTCGAACCCGCGCCCTCACGTATGAGAGGCGGGGCTTTTAACCTTCAGGCCACCACGACTTTCATCAATTCATCAATAGTACATAGTTTTTTTTTTATATTAGTTCATACTTTTAGTGCCTTTAAGGTTCACATAATGAGATCTAAGATTTAAGGTTTTTTCAGTGCAGTTATTAAAATGTGTTTGTTATAGAACATTTTAATAAAAAACCGGAAGAGATATTAAACAGTAGTTTAATTTTTCATTGGATTCTTTTTTCTGAATAATCATAATATTTTGTGCCTATTCGAATGGCTTATTGCATGTGTCATGTTTATAATTTCTAAGCTGATCTTTGACAATTCAGTTCCTGTAGTATCAACATCAGATCAACATATCAACACTATAGTATCAATGGACAATATTTAATAAAACACTGTATTGTGTGGTTTACGCTTAGTATTTTAGTGAAAATATATTTAAATGGCTTTATCCGAGCATTAGGTACCTTTTACGTATTCCCTTGTTTAGTTATACTTACTTGGATCAAGTTAAGTATCAATTTTATAACTGTCCGACGGTAAACAAGTCCTCAATAGACCGGACAACTGACAAATCTAAAATAATATCAAAAGCAAGCAAAAAGATACAGCGTAAAGTATAAGTTTCATAAAATATACCACTATGAGTCTTATTATTTCATAAATTAGTATTTTTTATAATAATAACAGACATAAGTTATTAGAGTAACAATTACTTACATTTTGCGAAGTAAAATTATTACCATTTAAAATATTGATGATGAAGGTTTGGTGATCAAATTAATTTCTGTCAGACGTTTTAAATTATAACAAAATAAATTTAAAGACAAAGTTTCAGTTGATTTAAAAAATACCTGAAAGAACTATCATGATAGAAACACAGTGATTGTTCGTACTCCCTGCCTCACTGAAGCAATTTTAACCTATTATAAGATGAAAGCTTGAATCACTTCGTTTACTGAATATTGAAAAGGGACCTGAATTGAAAGGTTTGTTTAATGTAGCTACTATTTATAGCTCGGAGTGAAGTCAGCTAAGTTAAAATATGTAGTAACAGTTAGTCAGTTGCCTAGTTTTCATTAGTAACATTACATGAACAGTAAAAAAATTAACTTAAAATGTGAACGAAAGTTACAGAAACTGTTGTTTATTGGTTTTATTTATAGCAACAATAGTATAAATCTTTCAAGTATCATAAGTACACCAGGAATTAAATTCTTTACCATAATTTTATCTCATCGTAATGTAATACTTTAACTTATATAGAATTCCATCAAAACGAATAATAATACATATTTATCGGCTATACTGAATTTGCCCTCCGATCGTAGCTAACGTAACTCACATTTACAACTACATTTTTTCATTTTCAATATTAATTTTTAAGGAAATTAAAATAATGTAATTACAACAAAATTAGGATTATTATGAATAGTACAAAAAGTCTACATCCTATTATGACCTGTTAAAATTATAATTTAAAGGCTTACAGGTATGAAATTGATGGGAATAAAACGGTATTCTGTATTTAATATTTTCTTTAAAAGTAATATGATATTACTTACCTTTTTTTTTTTTGATGAAGCAGGGAAACTCTTTTTGCAAGCCGTCTAACCGGCCTTGGTGCGGCCGGAGCGGATGTGTGAGTCTTGGCCTGGGCAGGCCCCTACTCACTAAAACCACTGCGAAAGTCATCGGCTGCTATGTTGGTGCACCCCGGATCTGTCAGCGACAGGGCACACCAGCGATTGGCCGGTCCTGGCAAAGACCGGACTTACTCCCTCGGAGAAAAGGGGCGATCTCGGCAATTAGGGCTTTATGACATTACTTACCTGATATAGTCAGAAGTATACTTGCACAACGCTCTTAAAACGGATTAATATTAAAAACAAAGGGGTTATTGTTCATAAGTGATAAGATTGAATTTGTAAAATACATCAAGTGCTAAAAAGTTGTGTTTAATTTAATACAATTAACGTTGTTTAAATATTAAGAATACTGAAGCAACTGCCAGTGACAAAAGTTTATATAAAATGGACTGATGTTGCGTCAAAGTTTCACTGTGAAATAATTAACTATTTATCACATACAAGAAAGAAAGTTCGTAATTTTGGGCAAATTTTTTCAATATAATTTTATTGCTTAGAAAACAATTGGGAACTACTGAAGTAAAGAATTCATGTAATTAACATTTTAACTATTGAAGTGATGTTGAGTTACACTTTAATATGAAGATAAAATTTTAAAAATATACACGTGAGTGTCACGGCATCATCAGAAAATATTATAAACTAGAAGACATATCATATGATATTAATGTGTTGAGGCCATTTTGGGTTTACTTGTGGATTGTAAAGAAGATAATGGTGAGCACGATACTCGCAGAGAATTGATAGTATTCGACATTCATTTCCACGATACTTGTTCCGTACGAGTACACACCTTGTAATGACACACAGAGTATCTTGTTAACAACATTTAAGTTCTCCCCTTCAGACAAATGACCACAGAACTCATTTAATGATAATTATAAAATACAGATTAAAACAGATCAAATTGTAGACATGTATGTTTTAACAATTGAAAAAAGATACAGAAATTTTTAGGTTTTATTGTAAATAGTCAGTAAATTTTTTTAAATGTATACAGTTATGTACGCCAATATATACAGATTGTTACATTTTTGAAATAAAGTATTTTTTAATATGATCAATTTGTGGAATATGCTCACATAAATAGGTACCTGAAAATGCATCGTATCATATCTTAATGTATGCAGGACAGAAATTTTTTTTTTTAACCATACACATTTTTAAAATAGGCATTGGATATAATAAAATATAATAGTGGGGGACGTCACATATCTACAATCGTCGATTAAAAATGTTCGGTTCGTAGAGTTAAGGCAAATACTAAAATAAACTCTGTCTTTTATATTAGAAACAACACTATTTTGAATTGTTAGAAATACATCAATAAATTATGATATGTATGAAATTAATTAATTGATTACGGAAGTTAAAATGTCAAAAGACAAAAATATACATTACCTACTCAGTTAATATTCGATTTTCCTTAAGAAGAACTTATATACTTATTGTGGAACCGAATTATAACTTTCTAAGTTTCTATTCAATAAATCTCTCGCAGCAAACGGCTGTTCCAATACACACTCATAATATGTAAAGAGTAAAAAGAATTATTCACTCAGAGCCAAAACTTTGTGGCGCATTTGGCTCCCTGACTAATAAAGATTCTCACAGTCTTATAAAATCATTTGCGTTATCGTGTTCATTAAGTAAACATCATATACATTCATGTAAATCTTCAAGTAATTCCCTGTCTGTTTGTGATGAAATGTTAGACGGAACTTAAAGCATCATTAACTACTGTCATGAACCAATTATATATAGAGACTTCCGATACTAAATTATAAAAACGATGGTGCCGTTCTTCATTTCTAGCTAATTTATATTTATATGATAAAGATGGATAAATTCCAATGCGAGGATAAAAAGTAATGTATTTTCTATTCACAATCACGTCACCACTCGCTAGGTTAACTGAATTATGTATACCTGACTGTGTGTTTGAAGTTACAGCATTTAGAAAGTTAAAATAATAATTGAAATTTAAGAACGCTTGACAGTGCCTAAATATATATGATAAGAGCAGTCCCAAGTTAGAAAAAAAGACAAAATACCAACAGGGATATGATTCTTTTATAAACCTTCCTATATATATGTAAGACGTATTATTACAAAATTTGCTTCTGAAAGAAAAAAATGTGTTATCCGGTGATTCAATATCGTGCTCAACAATACTTATAACTTCGACATCAAACATTATCCTGTTACTGATTATAAGGGCTGTGAGATTATTCTCACCTTGAAAAATATTTTACGAAAATAGGAGTTCAACTACGGTGTCTCGATACTTTTAGACAAAAAAGATTCGGTTAAAATCGCCCCTGCTTAGACTGTCTTAGTAATTAAGATTAAGAGATCGTGATAATAAACTATCCTTTCACCAAATTCTTGTATTAACAAGTTGGGTGAACGTAAGTTTTTAGCCACCCTTGACATGACATCAAGCTTCCACAAATAAACGTGCATCAGGAATTTATACCCCTAACGAGATTTTTCATAAAAAGGCATTATGAATTTACAAATATCTTATTTACCTGACAAATTCTGTTATATAACTTATATTTAGAGTTTTTCCATTATATGTACTTTAAATAATCAAAAAACGTACCTCGAGGGAAATCAACTGACAAGCCACTTCATATTTTCTAACAATCATCTTTTAAAAGGCTTCTCACTTCATAATGTAAACTCGAGGCTCCTAAGACATAGAAAAACGTCTCGAATATAATTGAATCTTTATTTATATGAAATTATAAAATTTGTATGAGAACGTGGTTTTACTTTATAAATATGTAGGCAGCTGTGTGGATTGTCTGTGATGTTCCTACAGGAAGACTCGTGTGAGAAAAACTTTGTCCAGTTTGAAACTAATATTAATTAATGGTATCACATGTTAAATTGTAAGTAAAATTATGGAACGAGTTATATCCTTATTTATAAAACAAACTGTAAGTATTTATTATATTTTCAAGCTGGTTATAAAGGGAAGAGTCCCAGAATGTTGCTAAAGGTTGTCCATGGTTACAGGAAAATCTTGGAATTGATCCTTATATCGTTTTTAAAGTTAATGTTAGCAGAGTTTGTTACGAAATATTATGACAGTTTGAAGACAAACAACTGAAACATATTGAGTTTTAGGAAAGTTTTGAACAACAAAATAAATCTGTTGAGAGCTGCATTTCAATATTAGAGCTAAATTTTAAATATTGATTCTTAACACACACAGTCATTATAACTTACTTGTAGTAGAATATAAATATGTTTTATTCCTCAAAATTGTTTTCGCCAAAAATATCTGGCAGCGGTGGGATTCGAACCCACGCCTCCGAAGAGACTGGTGCCTTAAACCAGCGCCTTAGACCGCTCGGCCACGCTACCACTGTACTAGTTTTTGAAATTTATTGAACTGAAATAACTTGGTCCATTAAAAAAAATGTTCTTTCACAGTTTTTGAGTGATAAATTATTAACATAAATGGGACGGAAAAAACCAGAAGATATTACATTAGAAATTGTGTTTTTTTGTTTCGCCTGGGTAGTGTTTGATTGTCATTCTAAATGTGGGAAGATAGAAATGAAGCAGTAGGTGGTGAACGCACTGAGGCTCGCTACTAGCACAGCGGTAAGACTCTTCTTTGAGGAGTGGCTGGAGAGACGCCACGGGGTCCTCACCCTCCGCCTGACACAGGTGCTTACCGGACACCGAAGTTTCGAGAGGTACCTGTTTCGGATTCAGAGGGAGGAATCGCCTGTGTTTCGACATTGCGACGACCAACCAAAGAACATGGTAGAGCATACGGTGGCGGAGAGCCCAGCTTGGCATAAGCAGCGTCGTGTCCTCAGGGTAGCTATCGGCGGGGGCGAATTATCGCACCCGGCCTTAGTTCAGACCATGATGCGGAGCGAGAGGCACTAGGAAGCCGGTTCCTCCTTCTGCGAAGCAGTCATTCTAGCTAAAGGAGGAGGCAGAGCGTGAAAAAGAACGATCCTCCTCTCGTCCCAGCTTCCGTGGGGGACACTCCGGGCGTTGGGGATAGCGAGACGATCTCTAGCCACCGTCAGCGTGGGTCTGCGGACGGCGAGTAAGGGTAGCTTATTAGAACCAGACCCAAGCGTACGGCGTTTAGTCGGTAGGAGTTCGACACTCCTTTTTGCCACACCCAGGACAAGAGGGAGGGGTGTTGATGATTTTCCCTTTTTAAAAAAGAGCTGGTGAACGCACAATCTGATTAACAGTCTATTCATCCTTTACATGAAGACGTTAAAATATATTGCTAATAATTTCTTATAACTTTAACATGTTTTTCTTTTCATCGAAACATTTTCATAGGACAGTTTGATTTCACATCATATTAGCGATAAGATCAGGCCCCGACTGAGAAGATTTTTTTAATTTATTTTTATAATGTTATTTGTTTTATTCTTTAAACCAAAAAAAGTATATAAAAATGTATATAAACTTCTATTACAACTTAAGGATAACGAGAATATATTTGTGATTGAATCCGCAAATAAAAAAAGCAATTTTTGTATATATATTTGTAACAGTGCTGTTTGTTCATCCACAAACAGGGGCCTATTAAAATTTTCGACATAAAGAAAACCGCAAGCAAATAACGATATATTTTTTTTTATTAAAACCCATTATTTTTAACATTGATATGTTTTTAATATCTTGTATTATTTCACAGCTCGAGACTATTAAAGTGTTCTCTGTTCTCTAATTCCATTTGCCAGCAATTCATGAAACGATTTTTAGCTACCCCTGACGACAGCAATACTGTAGACCAGGGTGTATTCAGACAAAATACACCTTATGCATACTTTTTACATTATATCTATTTTATGGCACATCATTGATTTAAATTTTTTTGCTCGGATATCTTTAAGTAAGTAATCGCTGATATAACAAAAGAACGTGACGTCATTAGAAAATGTACGTCATTGTTGCCGGAGTTAATTATTAGATTAACAGATTATGTTCGAAAGTAGGATGATTGAGGGTCGCGACATACTATTTACAAAGATTAAAAGTAGCTGAGTGTTCAAAGGATATGTATAATATGAAAATGTCTTAATGAAGAAGCAATAGGTGAGTTCATTATGTCATGGAGTACAAAATATTTTCGATATCTAATTTCTTAATCAAAAGGCTACTTTAATTTTGTCAAACGTTAAAACAATATTTATATTTTTTTAATTTAAAGGAGTTTTTAAGAGGCATTTGTTACTCTGCTAAAGATGTTCATTTATTACCCAACTTTGGAATTACATTCCTTATGTTTCGGCTATGTTTTAATAGGATCTATAGTCGTGAGTTACTCTTAAATATTGACATGTTGTTATGATGTTGAATAATTAATTAATATTTATGAATAATAAATAAATGAACGAACACCAAGCCGTGTGAGCCAGAAGATTCCTGATACCACACAAGCAATGGAATGGGATTGCTATCCTAACATCGGGGCAGTCATGTAGTATTAGGTATAGGTTATAAGTTTTAATATGTAATTCTTATTATAAAATACATACATATTAGGAAGATTCGTATTCTGGCTGCTGCGAAACACACCCTACATAATAATTATCTAAAATAAAAATATAAAAAGATATTGCTAAATATAGCTTCTTGATCATTAGAGCAGTTCACGTGCCGTTGAACGAATTCAAAGTTAGACGTGTATCTTATATTGGTGTACGAATATTTTAAATCAATATTTTTAAGAATAACTTTTATCGTAAATAAAATACTTTTGTGTATAATTTACTTAATTTGTAATGTAAATATACAAGACTATATTAGTGTTAAAAATATTTTAACTCCATTAATAATTATAAGGATTTTGAAATATCATACATACATATTATTTGATATTTGACGTTGCACGAGCACGAGTGCATCAGAATATTTAGTGATATTCAACTTGCAATACGGAGTGCGCGGAACTTGTTATAACTTATATTAACTCTGTAACACTATACGCTCATCTACATGAATGTAAACAACTTACATTTTCAAATCTATAATATTATTATGCATTGCTTTTTAAATTACCAATTTCTGTGCGAATCAGTTAACATTTCTCTAGCTGACATGAAGTTAGTTTAGGAACAGTTTTTGGTTTAGCTGTTTCAGAGTTAAATGACGAAGAATATTTTATTTATTGTATGAAGTACTTTAAAAATTAATATAATCTCATTAATTTATAAACATGAGGGTTATAAAGGTACAAACTCCTTTTAGATTTATCGCTTATGAGTGATTTGTTCTAGGTTGACTTTAGATTAAATGAAATAAACTTGAATACGATGAAAGTGAGTTGAGGTGACTTGGAAAATAAATATGTACACAAATATTTATACACATAAATATTACTTTATTAAAATGTTTACTAACAATATGTAGTTATAAAGTAATATAATAATAGTTTTGGAAGATTATACGTTATAATATATGTATGTATCATAAGGTCTTTTCTAAATAGAGTTTTCTAAGAAAGAAATATTAAATTATTCTTCCGAACCGATATCCGGAGCTTTGTTCTAAGTCATTAAGAACGTCTAAACGAATAACGTTTGTTACAATATTATTAAGTCATTTGTCTGGCTCTGTCGACTAAATCCACATATCAAATATCTTTGAAGACAAAACACCTGATTATATAATATGTTAATGTATGAAATCTGCAAGTAATTTACGTCTGCCTGGCGCGAGGAATCAAATGGAGATTATAACATCATTAATAACCGCCTTGGACCAGTTCCCAAATACACACACTACCCAGACTAAACTATCACGTCAGCGTTTTTGCTCTCCATATCTATAGTCTAGTTAGAGGTTCATACTTTAATTTTTTACTGACAGATGAGTGTCGGCGTGTGAACTAAAACCTATCTTGATCTTTGAGCTAACCGATAGCTTGCTTTTAATGACTTTGAAAACACACAAAACCTGAATAGTTTAGTCACCTTTTGCTCTTCACATAGAGGTATTTTTTTTACAAGAAAGTTGGCAAACGAGCAGATGGCCTACTTGATGGGCAGTAATTACCGTTGCCCATAAGAGATATCGTGGATGCGTTGCAAACCTTGGTTGTTGACGAAAAGGGAGGGGTGCGAATATGGGAATGGCAGGAAAGGGTGGGAATAGGAAAAGGGAAACAGGCTCTCTCACTCATCGGACGAAACGCAGCCACTAAAGACTACTTCACGCCGATCTTCTGTGAGAGAATGGTACTTCTCCGGTCGAGCCAACCCATGTTTGAGCTCTAGTAATTTACCACAGCTAGACTCTCCCACTTTCAAAAAGGTAGGAATAGAGTTTTCTATTATTAATCAGCAGTTGTAGCAAAAAATACTCTAGATATAAAGCCACACTTTACATGACCTGCATAATTGACATGTAATGGGCAAGTTTGTCATTCGCTCAAACTTAAAAGCCCTGAGAGCCGGAGATCTCTGACTATCTATGATAGCCATACAGTTTAAGTAACGCTGCTAGCTCCAATGGAGCTGACAGCTATTCTCATACGACAACAAAACCTCATGCGGTCTACTGACTGACCTCAGAAGGGACAGAGTTTTAAATTTCAATATTAATAGAAAGAAATTCATGATTGCCTTTTTTTGTTGAAAATTTACGTAAAAACTATTAAATGCATAATATAAAATATCCGAGAAAAATACGACACAAAAAATTATGTTTTTCAAAGGGATTCTATTTATCATTAATGAATATTTAATTTTGCATTTCTTTATATAACTTTGTATTACGACATGGTTTGTCTGGACCTACAGACATTTGTTTAGGTGTGACGTTTGCCTGCGTTGCCTCTACATTAGAATTCGTGTGATATAGAAAAACTTTCTCTAGTTTGGAACTAACATTAGTTATTGATAACATATTAAAAATTTTATCAGATATCTAAAACTTAGGAAGCATTTATACCATAATTAATTAATACAACAATAACAAGTTATTGTATTGGAAGTGTTATTGGTAAAAATAACTGGCAGCGGTGGGATTCGAACCCACGCCTCCGAAGAGACTGGTGCCTTAAACCAGCGCCTTAGACCGCTCGGCCACGCTACCACTACACTAGATTTTAAAAATTGTTAACCTAAATCTAATTTCATATGTCTTTCTTACAATTTAAAAATAACAATATTTTTTATAGAGACAAGATTTTTCTTATTTACTGTAATCTAAGATAGTATTGTTATATAAGATACAAAATTTAAGTACTCTTATAGTATATTGTGTCGTGTCAGTAATGAAGTGGGAAGTCACTTAAATGCTGATTCTTAGAAATGTTGAAGTGGATTGTAAGTCATTTTCCCTTGAGGTAGGTTGTAAACTATCGTGGTAGACAATTCAGACACAAACTATGGCATACTTTAAAATGTCCCTTTTTATTTTATTTGATAATTTTTCCATTTTGATGACAAATAGTTAATATACTCTACATCATTTTGTTTTTCTTGATAAATTAGGGCGGATTCCCACAAGATATATTTCCACCGGTTTTTCATGGAAAATTAGTTGGTTGAAACATTTGTTGCCGAAGTCTCAGTTGATGTCGTAAGTAATCATATCCATTGATCCTATACTTAAATACTTGGTGGTTGACTCCAAGCAGTGTTATCTCAGTGGTTTGGGAGTTCGTAACTACAAACAGGGGACATATGTTATCCTGAAACGAGTAACGATGAGCGAGGTTATTAATGCTAAGAAATAAAAAGAGTAAAAAGCAAAACGATAAAATAAATTCCTTTTCAGTGAATATTTCATAAATAGTCTGTAAATTCTCCGTGAATAGAATATTGATACTTTATTTCACTCATATAACAATAGAGGTAACCTATAAACGCTTTAATATTAAATATGGATAAAGTGTTTATCACCCCAAATTATTTACATTACTTACTGGATGTTATATTTTAAAGTCGACTCGTTATCTAAGTCAATTTTTCGTATCATAAATCAAGAATAGTGCTGGTGCTTCCAAAAAGGTGGTAAATAATTCCAAGGATGGCAAACTTTAAATTTAAATAAACCTTAAACCTCGTTTAAATGTAATAGTTTCGGAGTTGTAGCTGTTACGGTTACAACCCTAATCCCTATTAAATATTATTATTTTTATTAAGGGGTATGATTTAGATAAGAAATACTGAATACTGTTCTTAAAAATTCTTTTTTAATCTTTAACAGTTAAAATAGTGTCTGGATATTAATTAGGAAGAAATAATATTAATAATTATAGATTTTAGTTGAAAATGATTAGCTCATCATTATAATTACCTTCCTGTCGACTGCTTGTCTGTTGGCGCTAGCATGCGCATACAAAAAGGGGGCTGCCCAGGGATCTTCACCTTCAAATACGGCCCTGCGGACGACCGACAAGTGGAGGGAAAACGATTGGTTCTGCATTATTTTTTATGCTGAAATACTGCAATGTTAATGAGATCTGTGATGTTATATAACTGAACAAGTGAGATCTGGAATAAGTTCATGTATATGGACTTGCTAGTGTGCTGATTCTTGTACTGGTCATTCAACAAAGCCGTCCCTTCCCCTTCACAAACAAAAAGCTCCTTCGCAGAAAAAGTATATTTTAAGATAATCTCCGTTACTTTGTATGAGACGTATAATTTCAATAGCTGTACAGCTTTTAGGTTGATTTGTTCTCATAACTTAAATGGACTCTGGAGGTCTTTTGTAACAAAGATATTGATTACTCCAGTAACAAATCTATATTAATTATAAATATTTTTATAGAATAATTAAAATTCGTATGTTAGGAATACACACAGATAAAATAAATTTTACGACATTGAAAAAAATATATAAAAGTCTGTTTAAAGTAATGAAAAATAGGACATATCGTTATTGGCTCTAAGTGATTCGTGAAGTTGTAGAAAATAAATAGAAAATAGATTAATGAAAAACATTTTCTTCGTTTTGTTATTCAAGGTCATTCGTTCTTCATATTCTGAGGAATTTCAATGAATTCTAAAGAATGTAGCCATCAATAGTGTTCGCAAATAAATAAATAAATTACTCTGAAACCTTTTATAAATGAAATCACATATATATATAATGATTATTAATGTTGTATCACATTTTTAAATGAACAGGTGACGTCTGCAGCACTCTGCAACTTAAGGAGGAAAAATTTTAAAAAGTGTAATGCTCCGTCTAAGTTCTGAGTCAACAACGTTAGGTTTAGACAAAGCGTGCTTAAAAAATTATAAACGACAAGGAGGGTAGTAAACGGATTTTATAACCTTGGGTCGTAGTGAGCTAGAAATGTTTAAATATGCATACAAGTTTTACGATTCCAAAGCAAATAAGTATAATATAGATAGAGCAAGAGTTTTGTTAGTGTAGTTTAGTGTTATTAGTCTGCTAGCTTTGAAATTTGTCCGTGATAGTTAATGATGTTATACGCTCTATGGAAACGTTCAAATCAAACAGATGTGAATTACTTGTAGATTTGCATGAATTAATATGCTATACATCCGATACATTCTCCGTGAAGACATTTGATATTTAGTTTCCATCAACTGAATAATGAAAATTCCTTTATGATATCGTGACAATCGTTGCTGATCTAGACTTTCTCAGATAATTTTATTTCACTTAGTACAAAGCTCCGGATCTAGGTCACTGAGAATTCATTCATTTTCAATTAGAAAATTATCTAAATCGATGCATTGTTGAAAATAAATAGAAAATTAATGTGAAATTAATCTCTAATGTAAAATTAAATGATTGATCATTTATAAGAATATTATTTAGTTTACAATATGTATATAAATATAAGTTTGTCGAGATAACGTGAAATGATGCTATCATGATATGCAAGATCGAGGCACGTTCATAACTATGCATTATTCATATAATATTTCTGAGCTAATATTTTGCGATTCATACGGAATCAGTTCCGAGTCATCTGTTATAATTAAAAATACACTAAACATCATAAATGAAGTTACATCATCAATTTCAATGAAAAACTGAATAGTAAATTTCACATGGTAAGATATAAAATTCAGTTTAAAAAAGACTGTATAAAAGAAACACATTCCTGTCGCACTTTTACCAACATCGGCGAGCGTCCTGACATCTACCTAAATAATTATACATATATCTTAATAAGGACCACGAATTTAATTTAATTTAATTTAATAATGTTTTTCTTTCACCAGAAAAGAAATCAGTGAAGAAAATTATTTACCAAAATAAGATAAATAAAGTAAACAGATAGATGTGATATAATTTTATGAATTCCACGGGTGCTAACATTGAACTTATTATATTGTAATGCTTGGGCGTCGTATCTTCTTATTAATGTCTCTTTATCTATTCTTGCTATCAATATTTCGTTTCTCTTTTTTTATTTTTATTTTATAATCATACGAATTTTCTAAGCGCTGTCACTGACCGTCGCTGTCAGGTTAACTAAAATATTTATTGATGATTTAAATAAATCAATTTGAGGCACAGCTCTTCCAGCCACGGTTGAACAACTAACGACGTATTCGCTGTGTTAATTATTTAACTATTGCAAATAATACTTGAGAAAATTATAGTAGTTATAAAGAGAGATGCAAATAATAAAAAAAATAGTTTTTAATAAACGACGATGACAAATAAATTACACGGAACCTTTTCTTATTACGGAAACAATCGACTGTTCAATACGGGGCAGATAAACACAACGTGGCTTATAACAAAGTAACAAAAGAAACAGTCTTTGTACGAACTTTGTCTTTCTTTGTCTGAGAGAGTACTTTAGAGTTTATATTATTAGAGAGTCTTTATGAGATCTTTAATATATAATGACACGTTTTTTATATACATTTGATACGCACAAACATGATAAAGTTATTATTTCTAAGAAATAAAATCCATTGGTTTAATTAAACTGTCCGTCAAGATTTAACTGAAGTTAATTGAAGTCCAAAATAAAACACTTTTGTACTTATATTTAAAGAAAATGTTTAGAAGCAAATATTTTTCTTATTCATGAATATTTTTCAAAGTTCGTTTAATATTTTTAGTGCTTATTTAAAATCGTATTTGACGCCAGAGACAGTTGTCTATGTTGTATGTAATATAAAAGGATGAATATTAATTAGAAATGAATTATATAGGGCGGCAGAACTAACACCAGAGGTTCAAGGAAAACTAAGAAACTTACTTATATGCAAATTATAATAAGACTCACATATTAAAACTTATATCCTACACCTAAGACCACATGATTGTCCCGAAGTTAGGATAGCAATGCTATTCCATAGCTTGTGTGGTATCAGGAATCTTCTGGTTCACACGGCTTGCTGTTTGTTCCGCGGAGTCAGCAACATCACTCGTAATATGATATTTTGTCCATACAGCGATGTTACCCCGGCGATGTTCATCTATTTGTTGATATGTTGCGCGTACGTAACAAATGTATTGATTTGTTTGTAAACATAATGTTTTTAACATTCTGCACGGTTGTATTAGATGATAATAATAATAAGTGTTTCAAAAACGTCAATCTTATAGTCACTGGCGAACAGCTTGTAAATTTTTCGTCGATGTGTCTTTGTGTGGCATCGTAGCACTTATTGTGATTGTGTTGGTAGTTACGTTTGGTTAACAACGGTCCAGCAGCGTGAAAGCATCAGCTCTTCCGCAAAAAGGTGTAAGGCATTTTTAATTACTTTAATGATGATTACTCGATAAAGCGACTCAGTCGTATCAGTATAATTGCTTGATGTCAATTAATGCGTGATGTCAATTACTTACTGTGCTTAAAGATTTTCATGTCTTAATCCTTTGAATTTATTTCCCAAGAAGAGGCTATAAATCTCAAATAGTGATTTACAAGAATAGCGGCTATTGTACCGATTACATTTAAAGATATAAAACCAAACATTGAATATTATTAAAGGATACAAAGTAATTTATTTTTGAAATCATAGAACTGATCGTTAATGGCGACGACTTATTAAGTATGTAAATGACAACGTATCACATCTATTTGAGTATATCGATGTCCCTTTAATTTTTTTAGTATGAGACGTAACTTCTCAGCAGTCAATGGACTTGCGGCCCCCTATCTAACGCGTGTTAAACGGATACCTGATCAAATTTAAAAAGAACCTACTAGAACTGCCTTTGAAGTATGTCCCAAGAACGAATTGATGTTAGTTCTTGACAGGCCCAAGTCTTTTGGAAGGTTGTAGAGAAATTTAGTTGTTATACCACTCGCTCCCAAATACCGCGTACAAATCTACGACAAACCTATGCCTAGTGAGTTCGTTACTGAGCTCGTAATACTTATTGTGCCTGATGGTCTTTGGGGATGTTTGTTTCCCAAGGAACCGTGAGCTCTATTAGTACAACGCGCTTTAAAATTCGCGAATACAAAAATTTGTCTGATCTGTTTGGCCGATGTACAAATATCCTCTGGGATTTTATGTTGTTCCTCATACGTATCCGTCATTATAAAAGCAGGCAGTATTTGGGAATATTAAAAGTACTTCCTGTGATATGAGATAGCTTTGAAACGTAGAAGTGACTAGAATTCAAAAATAGGACATAATTAATTTAAAAAATAATTGAATTTGAATTAATTTGGTATTTTGAATTTAAATTTAGTAATTTCTTTACAAAAAATACTATATAATTGATTAAAGTTAATAAAATTTTGTTTAATAACTTACATGGCAGTTCTAAAAAAGCTTTGTCTGATTCTACTAAAGTACAGTATGAAGATTATCTTATTGATGAATTCGACATAATGTTCAGTCCTTGTAAGTTTATAATACGAACTGAAAGTGGCTTCAAATCTTTTGATCTAGTAATCTCCAATTCTTAACTTATTAATATCACAAGCATACATTTGGATTTCCATATTGTTGGTATAATTAATAATTATAGGATTCCTCATTAAAGGAAACTTCTGAAGAAGTTTCCGTTTACACAAAACAAGCTTTAATCACCTGTCGCAGATAAGAACTTCTAACAGTTTCATTTAAATATTCTTAAATTTAATTTAATTTATTTTTAATACACCTTAACATTTGAAAATTAAATTTATGGTTGATACCTTCCTAGTTTCAATTTCAATGTACATAGTATGAAAGCATCGCACACGCGTGTCGCGGCGCGGTTGAGACCTCGCACGTGATTCAGGATAGTTTTATTGAAACTGTGAAAAATAAAGAGAATTCTATATTTATACATTTCTGAAAAGAAAAATATGTATATGAATACTTACTTTAAGTGTAATGCCTATTATTTTATTTATCTATATATAACAGTGTTGTTGCCTTTCAGAAAATATACACCGAAACATGATTTAAATATCTAGAATAAAATTATTTTTTGCAATATTAGTAGCAATCGTTAGCTTGAGTTAGTTCCATATATTATGTATTAAACACAAATTTATTATACAAACAAAAAATACATAGAAACTGAACACATATTGTTAGAAGTACTAATAGTTCTTTAATTTCTATTTTACTCTTTCTCCAGCTGAAAATGTGCCTTTGCTCAGTCAAATACCTGATGTCTGATACTTGATATAAGCTCGCATTAAATTAAATTTTACCATAACTGTCAAGCATTCGTTTCTTCGTTTGTATTATTTCTAACAATGAACTGATTACGGCTGAATAAATTAAATATCGATGTTAGTGAGTGCAATGCTTTCGCTATTCGCTTTTCCCCCACGTATGGCTTTGAAGAATAGTTTAATATTTTTACGGGAACTTTTTATTGATTTTTTTGTAATCAAATATGTTTTATTGCAAGTATACAAAATATATTTTTTAATTCTGTTTACTACGTCCTAAGTGGCTACATTAGACAAACCTTTCAATTCAGGTCCACGTTTCAATATTCAGCAAATGAAGCCATTAGAGTTTTTACCTTGTTATAGTGCAATAGTGTGAAGTACAATAGTAAGAATAGAAATACAAATAATCAGTGGCACGTATTTATATTGTGGTCCCGTTAAGATAATGTTAGTTAGTAATAATAATAATTAAATAAACCTATATTTGAAAAATTAATCAATAAGTGAAACCACACAATTTTAGTCTTTGTTTCACTCTTTACTGTAGTGTAAACCGTATTATTAAACTTCACTGCCATGACAAAGGACAGTAATGGTAAAATTATTTTTAATTACAACAATAATAATCATTATTTTTCATACATCAAATTTTTATTGCTGTTGGTAGATTCATTTTCACTTATATCTCAATAGTCTTGTGTCTTATTTGTGTTTACAACAAACGACTAATATCGAATCGTGTTATTAGACTACACTAGACAATACCAAACCACATACAGTTTCAATTGAAACTCTATAACTTTTGATGATGATTGCTTGACAAGTCCGATGTGCTTATAAAAATTATACACCTAGAGCAGCAGCAAAAAAACAAGTGAATATGGACCATAAAACTTAATTATATAGGGTGGCAACCGGAGTTTCTGAGAAAACTACAAAACTTACTTATATGTATATTATAATAAAAATAACATATTAAAACTTATAACCTATACCTAAGACTACATGATTGCCCCGATGTTAGGATAGCAATCCCATTCCATTGCTTGTGTGGTATCAGGATTTTTCTGGTTCACACGGCTTGGCGTTCGTTCCGCGGAATCAGAAATTTTATCCATACAGCGATTTTGCCTCGGCGATGTTAATTTTTTTTTTAATATGTTGCCCGTACGTAACAACTTAGCATCTTGTGTGTGATAAGCTAATTTGTGACTCTCTTACTTTGTTTTTTATTCTGTGTTTATAGTAGCAAAGGATATTTTATTATCTATTGATCTATCTAACACCTTCATGGACTCGATTATTCTGAACACGTTTTCAATATCTATCTAACCAAAGTTATTAAGGTCGTGCTTGATAAAGTTTTATGACATACATAAATTTTAAGTGACCTCTGAGATTTTAATATTTTCGTTTTCTATTATATAAAATATATTCCGTCTTCAAAAACGAATAACAAAATTGTTTAAATGAAAAATATTCATTACTTTTGCTAAAAGTTTACGAAATAATATGATGTAAAGAACAGATTTTCTATAGTAATTATCATTTAAAATTTTTCATGTACTTCTATTTTATAGAAAATGAATATATTTAAATAGAGCTAAGTTTTTTCATCCGGTAGCTTGTGATGAAGAGTATGGGACCACAAGAAAGGTTGCCAAGAGTGGCCGGCCCCCCGAAGCGCTCGTTCTGCCGAGAATATGGCCGCTGTTGCCGAGGATGTCGAGATGTCACCGGAAACATCGACCAGACGCCGTGCCTCGCAATCAGCTATCAGCCAGACATCCCTTAGGCGAGTTTTGGTTAAAGACCTGCGGATGTTCCAGTACAAAGGACAAAGTCGCAAAATCTACGTCCGAGCCATCCTCGATCCGGAAGAAGAAATGAACAGTTTTTTGACCAAAATCATAATTAGAGATGAGGTTCACTTCCAACTTAGCGGTTACATGAACAACCAAATCTATGACTTCTGGGACACCGAAAATCTGCGAGTGATGCACGAAGAGCCATTACACCCACTCAAAGTGACTGACGGTGCGCGCCTTAGGGCCATGTTATACAGGATTTTTCTGCCGCAATTGGACGAATTAGGACTGAGATTCATGTGGTTTCAACAGGATGGGGTAACGGCATACACTGCGTGAGCGAATACCGATATTCTTATTCATCTCTCGTTTTGGTTTTGCAAGAACGCTCGATTTAAGCTTTTCAGAGTTTTTTTGTGGGGTTTTTTGAATTCCAATGTTTACGTAAACAAGCCCGAGACTTTGGAAGTCCGCAAGGGCAACATTCGACATGAGTGCGAAAATATGTCTCGCGAAGGTTTTGCGGAAGTGGTGAAAAATGGTATAAAACGAGCGTGTATGGCAATCAATTTTGACGGCGACCATTTGGCCGATATTATGTTCTCGACTTAACCAAAAAAATTCTAAAGGTTCAAATAAACATAATCAAACAACAGAATCGAAGTGTTCCCTTTAGAAAAAAAGAGAGCCAAACAACATCGGATGACTTCTTTTGGTCTTGTATTTGAGAAGATAGAGGAGATAATTTGTTGCTTGAAGGAAATGATTGGCTGTTATTTCGTTTGAGAGAAACGCTACTATAGTTAACTTGACTCTCGTTCTTTTGTGTCAATAAATGCCAATTTTCTTTCTAGCTTTGTTATTTGAGTGACGGAAAATATCAAGTTTCCATATCAATACCATTCTGTTTGCCTTGAAATGTCAGAAGCATAAAATCAAGGTTAAAATAATATCATAGGAATAGGCTTTTTACTACCGGAAACTTATATCAAACTAAAGTTACTGTCTTGGAGTATTTTGATTGTAAGTCGTTAAAAGTAAAAAAAAACTCCAATCCAAAATTCCTGGGTCAATTGCCTTAAATTATTGTTTAACCAAATAATTTATATGATAAACAAAGATTAATCTCTTTATAGTATCAAATTATTCGTTATTGTACGCATTATTATAAAATTTGGTAAACTTTAATTTTTTTTTTCATTTTATACGAGCTTTAACTCTCCGTAATAACAAGCAATCATAGGAACAGTAATTTTTAAAAAATATATGAAAAAAACATAATAAATACCTATTCGTGTAAAATAACATTTTTGTTCTTGAGATATGGACTTGAGTATCGGAAGCAAAGATAGAAGTGAACAGTTCTTTTAAGCTTATGGAAATCAAAAGAGTTTAATTTTGTTTTGCTCCTTTATATTCTATGTAAAAAAATAAACAATATTCAATCTTCCTATTGCTATAATTAAAAACTTTTGTAAAATTTATGTTAAATTATAATTATATATTACGTATAATAATATTGAAAGACAATACACAAATCGTGAAAAAACTTTATCTCATGAAACATTTACAGACCTTGAGTGACCTTGAGTGACATGCTGACATATTCCTGTTCAGCGTCAATGATCTTGGAATAATGATAATATTCATTATTATTTTTAACAAATAATAAAACATCGGAATCATGTCTAAAGTATATAAAATAAACATACTGTTAATTAAAAACCGCACACAACTATAGTTATATAACTGCAACACATAAATACATATATAAACAAAATAAAATATCATTAATAGATTATCAACAAATATTGAAAACTAAACATTTATGAGCATTAATGAGAATAAAAATTAGAATCCAGAAAATGTAAAATATTTTTATTTATTTAATGTCAAATGTTTGTAATAAATTTTTAAGTTGTATATTTAAAAACTTTTTTAAAGAGGAATTTTTACAATTATATTTACACATAAAAAAGTGACTTCGTTATTCAATCACCGTCAAGATTTTTTTTATAGTTTAAGTCAAATTATAAAATACCGAACATTAATCCGGAGACCTTTCATATTAATTTATTGTATTTATTTTGTAATGCGACGTTCAACTGAGTTTTAATTCTTTTGCTTACAACAAAACTCCTTAAGTCGTGCATCAGTAGAAAACTAAATATGATGCCATTAATATTTCCCGTTCGTTTGTATATAACCGCACATTTGGAAGTACATCTTAATGGAAACCTCTTCTATCGCCAATGTCATGAAAATTGAATGCTTCATGCTCATATTCCGCTCTCAAGTTTCTTGAATTAAATATTAAAGTCCTTTGTCTTATAAATTGATATTGCAGTGCGACACATGCTAGTGAGCTAGTGTGTCGTGTGACATTTATTAGACAGGGGTCTACTAGTTACAAAATAGTTTATAATATTATAATTTGAAATTTTCCCACACTAGGTGGTTAGGTGAAGTAACGTGACATTTACACACATATGACTATTTTTAAATTACTGTTAAACTAAAACCAACAATATTTTTTTGGAGCCAAATCTAATTTATTGTTTACCATCCTTGTAAGCCCCGGAAAAATAGGAATGTTATACGGTTGAATTCAGTGTCTGTCGGTCTGTCATATTGTAGCTCCCAAACAGATAAACTAATTTTAATGCAGTTTTTTTATTGGTAAGCCAGTTTTCCTTCGGATGTTCTTAAATATTTTTGGTTAATACCGGTTCCAGCGTGTGAAAGTTTCAGTTTTTTTTTTCCAAAATTGTGTAAACAGTTGAAGTGTATGAGTACTCAACAAAATATTTCAAGCACGAAGGTATGATCGTCGAATGACAAAGTGAAATGTTTTTTATCTTACGAATTAAAATGCCTGCAAGGTATACGAGTAGCCAGTATATCCATATTGCCTACACATGTTGGTGTTGGCATTTTTTTAATTTATTATTTATTCAAAAATATGTTTGATTTAAGAAAATGAACATCGCCATTGTACCAAAAACTCATAGAAATAACTATGAATATTAATTTAAAACTTTAAGTAGGCACAATTTTAAGTGATGTTTCTAGTGTCATGTCATAATATACTAGATTATTGTAAGTTGAGAAATTGCTTCAATGACGACTATTAGAAAAGCTGATATAGCTTGTCAGTTGATTTCCCTTGAGGATTCTTGTTGTAAGAGAATTTGTATCACAAAATTTTGCATTTCTTTTAAACGTCCTATTCTATTTATTTGACAAAAATAAATTGGAAGCAACCCAATGGACGTGTTGAGTATGTATTTACTGAATTCACTCCTGGTATACTTCTGAGCGCTTACACACGACGATGTTACTTTTGTGAAAAATAAGAGCCGCAGTATAATCTTCTCGTTATAATTTTTATGTCAACAATTTTTTTTACGATGATAAAGTAATATCTTTATGTTATTTTTATGTCACCCAGAAGCGAGTAATGATGAGAGTTCCTTAAATAAAGCCTGTGAAAAACCAAGCACAGTGTTAAAATGTTACCATCGTTATGGCTCGTCGTATCTCCGGATACGGTGCACTTTGTGTAAAAGAGAATTATTTGAAATATTCAATCATATGGTTGTTATTAAAATCCTTATCCTGAGTTTTGAACAAATAGAGATTTGTTACTCAAGTAAAATGATATTTGTAGTATGTTCTTACCTTAGTTTAATATTAAATACCTAAGTTGAATCTATTCAAAGTATACTTAATGGATTCAGATTATAATATAAATTATCGTACTTACATAGATCACTTAAAGTTTTACTAAAAAAGTAGTTTTATAAATAAAAGCCTTACAACAGCCTGTTGTGTAAAAACAAGATCATAACTATACCCAGAAGCTTCTCCTCAATTTATCTGGATTAAAGAGAAATAGACAATTACTTATAGGAAATTTAAAATTTAACTGACCTAACCTAATTTCTGGTTTTACTTGTTATGGGAATCAAATACAACAATATATACTTATAGATTTAGTACGATAGTAGAACTAAGTGAAAAAAGCTGTAAATCCAAAGTACGTATCAAAATTGGTGAGAAATAAACGAGGACGGAGCCGGCGATTCTAAAACAGTTATAATTAGCTCCAGTAAATAAAATATTCCGGTTTTGTGCTGCTAAATCACACTTTGAAAAAGTAAAATAGGTTTAGTCTTTACTGTACAAGAGTGTACACAAACAAATATTTTCTTTAAAATGTGTGTATTCAGACTCCATACCGTTTTATGACACGGTATTTATGACTAACTAAACGGCTTCACATTCTTCGTTACTTCATTATATTTTACCCTCAGACCTTTATCTGTATTAAGAACACGTCAATCATTATCGAAAACAACAAAGATGTCTCCAAATTATTGTTTTTGAAACCTAAATCGTGTCTGGAGGTCGCTCGAGTCATTAATGTGTTGTATATAATATTTAATTCTACACTGTAGATGCGATATCTTGTAGTAAGTTGATGTGATGGATGCCGATTGTAATTTATATATCTTCAGGGTTATTAAAACAAAAAATAATTATACTAATATGAGCCGCGTTTATTAAGCTATTCCATTTATCATTAAAACTTCACTGCATATTATGTATTCAAACATTGCCTTACGGAAAGTTCTATATAAGGTTCTTAGAAATCAATATACATATTTTTATAGACGACTGAAAGAAAATTTTGTCAATGATTGTCATTTAAAATATATCAAAAATTTTAACTTTAAGGGAAAGGATAATTAAATTTATCATTTGGTTAAAAGTCCATTTGAAATTTTTCCGCATTTTAAGAAATAAAAAGATGAATTAGTGAGCATGTCTACTACTTTCCATTTACCATTATCTCTGAAATCAAAGATAGAAAGATAGTCTAATACTGGATTGAAGTTGTATACAAAAAATATTCATTTATATGAAAACGTCAGACATTACTAAGAAAATGTAATATCCACATTTCAATACTCTTGTCTAATTTTGTCTAATTCTAGCACATATGTAATATTTGATGAAAGTTATTGAAAAGTGCGTCAGATAGAATTAATCGCGTTCACATAGAAAAGAATACCAATTTTGATGAAAATCGATATTTTTTCTTGGAAAATATTTCCTTTTTAACTGATCATGTTATCTAATGTATTAAAGACTTTTAAAGAGCAGGTTCTATTGGGAACGCTCTTGATTGTATTCTATTTAAATAATTCTTTTGTTACATCGCTATTTCTTGGCACAAGTTTGACATTTGTAAATAATTGAAATTTTAAAACATTAAAAATAAGTTCATATATTTAAAAAAAAAGATATTTGCTGTTTAGATTCAGTTGTGTAACGCCTAGGACTCAATAATGTTGTATAAATTGTTTGCATTGAACCTTCTTGAAAAACATAAGATCCGGCTCATTCGGAATTATTTTTAATGTTATTTCAGTTTCATAATAGAAGTATATTAAAAATCTATCAATATTTTTTTGCAAAACATGGTATACTATGCATTATTTTAAATACTGATAGCTGTGGAGTCTTATTCGTTATGATCAATTGCTTTAGAAACCGAACAGAAATTATACTTCCGTTTGGCGACGAAGGTTCCTATGAAGTATAACTACAAATTAAAGATTTAATGAACAGCTGTATGTACTTCTAATTAGTAATAAATATAACGTCTCAACCGGACTAAAAGTAGTTTTGCTATAAAACGGAAATAGCGTCATAGTTTGAACAATCATGGCGAACTAAAAAGAATATATCTCAATATAAAATTCATGTGAAACAAATGTATATAAGAATATAAATTAAATTCAATAATTTTATGATCGTTTCAGTAATTAACGTCTGCTCCGAATTGCCAAATTAAGTATTCACCATTAAACACATCCCAAGCCCAAAAATAACTGTCATTGTCGATATCCAACGTTTTCGTTTGAAATATATTTTTGTTTTATAGTAATAGATTCATGATTAAAATTAAATATAAAAGCCTAAAATCGTATAAGTGATTCACGGTTCATTTAGTTCTGTGAAATGTAAACATCTTTAAAACCATTATTTAAATGAAATAATTCATAAATATATAATAATTTTCTTACATCAACTATTGATATTTATAGTATTCAGTGAAAATAAAAGTAACTCAGTTGGTCAGTCTTTATAAAGGTTCAAAGCAAGCTGAACCTTATTGAGGACGCGGAGGATTTATTTGTTGATGATATTTATTCTGACTTTCATAGGAACTTCTTAATAAGTTTGAATGTATATAAATCTTTTATTTGCGGATCATATTGAATGATATTTTTTATTTACAAGTTTTTTTTCTCTTTAACGAGTTCTTGGATGACATAAAAATAATAGTTTGTTTCGATTAACTTCCATACATACATACATATAAAAATAAAATTGGAGTGTCTGTCTGTATATTGAAATAAACTTTTTTATTATATCCATATGAATATATGGGGTACATACAACAAAACAACATTGTATACAAATTTTATCTATCAGTCTGTTTGTTCTGGCAAATTTCTTAAATAGCTGGACCGATTTTGAGGGGACTTTTATCGACAGGTAGCTGATGTAATAAGGAGTAACTTAGGGTACTTTTAATCCCGAATCCTGATCCCGAAACTAAGCGTTATTACGCGCCACTGAGAGGCGCGTCACATGCGGCGCTTAAAAGTTTCTTCATTGTTTCTTGTTTATCAGCCCTAACATCACCCGCAACATATTATCGTATTTAGCGCGTTGAGAATATTATTACAATTTAGTTTAATGAGCCCACAAAATGCACTGATATGCCTTATATATATAGTACACTTCAATCGGTGCTGAATGTTTAATGCTGTCATATCAGCCCGTACTGTCAGTATTATCCTCTGTACCCTGCGCTTCCGATCCATATCCGCTATATAGCTAAGCTCCTCTATGATTGGATGGCTCAGGTTGTTTGGTGCAACACAGCGTGGAATAGCTGGTCTGGTCCATGTGACTCTCATCTTGTATTAAAAACCATTTATTTGCTATGTGAACATTGTATTTTAAACGAACCTCGTGTAATCAGTATAAATAGTCAATAAATTTGTAAACTGCACAGAGACGAGCATCACAGTCGCCAGCGTAGCTCGGAATAACGACACACAGCTCCTTAATGTAGTAAACCGTCGATTGTTCTGGGGTTTGACTAGCTGTTTCATGTATAACTTAAACAGGATAGTCGAAGTCAGGCGGCCCTGTTTAACAAAAGAACAGAACGAACTAACGTATAAGGATCCGACATTATTCCCGTCTAGCAAACAGTATAGGTTAACCTACCTAGTGTATTAATACACTCCCTTGATAAATCCTTGCTCTCTGAGTCATCCCAAAGCAGATTGTCACGTGAGACAAGTTTAAAGCACCGGGCTAATGAAGAAAAACATTAATATTATAGAGTTTTTTCTATTCATATAATATTTGATGGAATTCTTTAAGCTATGAATAGTTTGGCTCAAAACCGAAACTAATTATCATGGAGTATCCCATGGCATAATCCCACAAATATTTAAATTGCGAAGAATGTTATGAGCCGCATCGTACTAGATTTTATGTAAGGCATTGAGATTGAGGTGAAAATAAGCGTATTGTATAATTCTATATTTTATTCGTTCAGCGTTCAACACCGTTACAATCAAAGATATTTTTTTTTGTTATCACATATGGTTTCTTACAAGTTTTTAATTTGTTTCTCTAGATTCCTTACAATAAATTAACTTATTTTTGAAATGACACAAATTTTTCTTTTTTTAAAGTATATTTTAAATAGTTTAGTGTTTATTTAAAAAAAGTAGCAGTTCTAATTAAACATATAAAAGATATATAGAGAAAACAAGTTAATAGAATTACCATAAAACAGAAAACGTAAGGTTTTATATTAGAAGGATATATAATCAGTAAGACATATTAAAACTTTCCGGAAATCAAATCGTTTAACTGATTTATTTTAAGTAAATTATAAGATGCCGATTAACAAAAGATATGAAATCGATTATATGACTAAGGTATTTTAAATAAAAATAAGAAATGTACAAAGGTCTATTAAAATAATACATGTGTCAGTTGTTGTGTGTGTGCCAGTATTTATGAACTACTACGAAGATGTTCAGAAATCTGGGACTCCATATATTCGTGCATTTGGTACATATGTGTGCAATATAAACTATAGGAGACGGGAAATGTTTGGGGAAACGAGATTTTCATATAGTGAAATGAAAGGTCTTTGAAATATGGAATCGGCCAGCGGTCGGAGATGGGACATTTAAACATATTTGTCCGAGCAATCCGCTAGCGTTCCAAGTCCGTAAACCATTCTTATTAAATAAACTCCATCAACAATTTAAGGAAGCCAAGCTAGTCTTAACCTAAGTAATTCAATTTACAGTTTTTGGTCTTGGTTATACGCGTGGAACATTACAAATTAATTGCCAAAAATCTCCTTAGAGAGCGTCCTAATAAGACTAGAAACAGATGGTTATACGAAATATATTTACAATGAACACCTACGATTCTTTACAGTTCGAATTATACACGTGTTATTTTTTAACTTATTTTTGTTAACTCTAAATATTGAAAGGTAGGTTAAGAGACGAAAGACATACAATTTGTTTTGTTGATTGACGCAGACTATTAGTTACTTTTTCATTGTTTTTCGTCTGCTTTGGTTTATTTTATATTTTTTTTAAAACTATTTTTGTGAAGCAATGTTGAATAATTACGATAAAATTACAAACATAAACTGTCTATTTGGTAATAATATAGCTGTGAGCATGTTATGTTATGTTCACAGCTTTTCAAGTGTTTCGTTATTCATAAAACATATAAAAGATTAATAGCGGATAAAACGAACGCTTTATAGATAGAGATACGAACAAAATATATATAAAGTTCATATTATATATTTAAGCTAGTCTCCAAAGCTGCTTCTTTAATCTGAAAAATCAACATTACTATCGTACTCGGAACCATGAGACTCGGAAGTAAGTTTCTGTAAGAAGAAACTCTTTCATTAGGATATAAAAAGTAGGTCAACAGTTAATGGAATAAAACAATAAATTATCCAGAGTTGTTAAGCTATAAAAACTCGTGAAGGTAACTCGTGAAGGTCATTGCGAGTAATTAGCCAACAGCTCTCTTAATCTAACTCAAAAATGTTCTTAATCGTTAAGTAGTTAGCGTCGAGAGTAGTAATTTTCTAAGGAACTTGCATAATTATCTATCATTGCCTTCTTTGTTAGCGCCTCGTGTTATTATAATCTCTTTTATGAGTCAGGTCTTCTGAATACTTGTTTACTCCCGGACATTAATTATCAGATAATTAAACTTTTTTTAAAAAAAGATGAACGAGTGAGATATAGAGAATAAACGAGACAAGGCAAATGACTTTATTTGTGACTGACCAAGAAAATGATTTGAAATCTAATATATTTCACAGAGTCTTCTATAACTTGATATTTATTGTAGCTTATTTATAATGATGTATGAAAGATTTAAACAAAATCGTTACTATTCTACACACACATAATACTTTTATAGATCAGAGACATTTTTTATATGTTTTATCTAATAATGCATTTAGTTGTTACATGATTAAAGTAAAGACTCTTAATATTAATGAGTAGTAACATAGAAAAAAAATACATTGAAGAGTTTTTCATATGAAATATATTTTCAGAAGAAAAAGAAAACGGTTCCCCGGTGAAATAAAAATTTAATTTTATCTCGTCTTATGTTGGTGAATTGGAATCTGATTTAATGCGTTAAGAAATTAGTTTTAAATGAAATAAGTGGGCTAGTAGTTACTAATTTATAGTATTAACAGACCACTGTGGGTAGAAATATAACATTTTTTTAATCCATATCTTTTATCTCAAACCAAGCATATTTTCAATCTAAAACATTTTTGAAATTAAAACCTCTTTTGGGTTTTGTAGAAAATATAACTAAATAATTCCATTAGTGATGAAATTTCTTTGAAAAAATTATTAATTTTCGTATGAAAGTTATTACTACTAAGGATGAATATTTTGCCATGGTGTTCGTCAAAGTACTACTTCTAGAAGAGTAAAAAAAACTAGTTTCCGCTGGTTTTTGAACAGGAAAGACAAAGTCATTTAGATCGAAACCTCGAATGCTAATATTTCTATTTAAACAAATTTGGGCTTTCATTATTAAAATAGGTGATTTGATGTAGCTTACATTTTCCATTATATTTAAAGGTCAGTTGGAGTATTGTTATATCAGGGTTCATCTGCCTACCTAGCTATGAAAGACGTTTAATCTTTGCGAGGATATTACTAAATTAACCTCAAAAGAAGTGTCTTAAAATACACGCTATATCACAACAATCTTTCGACTTTACTAAATAAAAAAATCCTCCCTACTTTTGAGTTCTATTATTATATAAATACTGAAATACATAGTTCATATATAACCTTAAAGGTTATAATATATCTGATCCATTGACCGCAAGAAACATATACTTAATAATAATATTTGTTAGCAAGCACAAGCTTTACCCAACAGCGATATCTTCATACGTAAAACATTTGAAATAATCATCGAAAAAGCGTAACGATACATCTTTGTATGGACGACTTGACGAACTCATTAATATTGATAATTTCTAAGAAATCAACTATTTTTAAAACACTGGTAGAGATCTGTGAATTTAAATTTTTATATAAAAAAAAAAAATATTCAAACATTTAGAATTTTACCGTTCAGTTTTATAGTGGATTGCTCGGTAAGTTAAAAGAAATGTAATTTTTCTGTATTTCATAGTTACGGAAGGTATCTTGTTATTTATTGGCGAATATGTAACGACTCGGTAAAATTCGATTATTCTGAACACGTTTTCAATATCTATCTAACCAAAGTTATTAAGGTCATGCTTGATAAGGTTTTACGACACACATCAATATCAAGTCGCCTCTGAGATAGAAATGCTTTGTACAAAAGTAAACTTTAATTTTCACTCTCAAAAGCATGTGGTTGTTAACAAAAAGGGCTTTTGAAAAGGAAATACGTTTGCGTTCACGTTTTAAGTGCGAGAAAATACCGAGTGGGAAAGGTTTGGGTTTACGTATAAGATAAGTCGATTTTGTGTTATTTGTATTTAAAACCTTAATGTTTAAAACGATTACTGTTATTATTTTGTAAGGTTACAACATTTACAATTTTATAAACATTTTAGTTTCATAAATAACAATTTTAAGTTAAAACGTTCAAAATTTCATTATCTATTCTTTCTTCGACAAATACTTTAATACAAATATATTTCGTTCTAGGTTATGTAAGCATCTATTAAAAATAGTTGTTGAAACTATAAAACAGACTAAAAAAATCTTTTATCAATTGCTATAGGAGTCCGTAAAATGTTAATTCTTCTGATTATCAAATGTGCAGAAGATTTGAAAAGAAAATTTTCCTTAAAAATCTGCTTAAGGGATAACAGACAAGAAGACGCTCTTTACATAATTTGCATTTATTATGTATGTTGAAACAGTTTGTAAAAGCCTCTAATATATTCAGTTTTATACTTTAGATAAACAGAAGTAATAATTATTGATAACATCTCTAGATGGGTATTTTATTAAATAACTTCACAAAGACATATGCAGATGATGTTTCAGATACGTATATGTATGTACATTCGTAGTGTGAAGAAATAAGAAATGTAGCTCCGGGTCAACAACGTGACCTCGTACATCTTTGATAAGTCAAGTTCAGATAGCCTTATGTGATTTGGAATTCATATATATTATAGGTATCTTATAGTCATTAAATAACAATTGTTGCTTTATAAAATTATATGTATGTTTAATTTTAATTTATTAATTGACTTCATTTTAATATCCACTTCACATTAGTGAAATATTTATATTTTAGTTCTATGATTGTGTATAAGAAAGTTTGCCCAAAAATAGCTCTACATTGGAAGGTTTACAAGTCAAACAAATACGTAAAGGAGGTTAAAAGAAAAATATATTATTTGAAGGGCTGTCAGGTACAGTGAAGATTACGAGGGTATAATTTTGAAACAATAAAGAAATTTTCTTTACCAATTCAGACACATTCACTAGTTTTATTTGGAAATGGTTGATAGTTAATTTCGTTCCATTTTGAACCTCCACAATAATTGGCTGTATTTGACTCCACAGTCAGTCGAGTGATCTGAATCATTGCGACACATAGTATATTATACATTAATGATCAAGTTTCAGTCTAAATAGACATTTAGTGATTGTTTTCAAAGGGTCAGGCAGTGTTCAGCGCATTAGCAATAACTTAATGAAATGTTTTTTTAGTGGATATCTGTGAGGTCAGAAAGAAAATAAAAATATCTTCTCATTTTTGTGTCATTTAAATTGTAATTAAACATAAAAATATTTAAAACAGAGATTTTGTAATCTGTATGATAAATGATTGTAAATGACATTGAATTTGTAAAAGATAAATATATTATTGTTATGTTTATTATTCAACATGTGTTCACACATACACATAACACGAGGTATGTATATGAAAATATGACTAGCTCTACCATCAATTTGTTTATGAATCATTGGTGTCAACTCAACAAGGAACAACCGCACTTTGATATCCGAGTGCTGAAAAATATTACTATCCTCTTCAATACTGGGCTACAGCTTAAAGATTTGAATAAAATATAAATTATAAAAAATATAATACCAAAATTTTCATTCACTGCGTTTTATAAAATTATATCACATTCACTGTTTCCTTGTTATTATGAGACATACTTTATTTATAATAATACAATTGAATTTTTAAATATTTGAATCTAAATGAGATAACATTATTACATGACAATAATTAATGACGCTGTGTTGTATGATTCCTTCATCAACTTTAATAGTTATATTAAATCTCCAATTTGAAACACATTGAGATTTGCAATTCATTTGACGAATTAATAATAATATTAACTGATCAAAATACAAATTGATGAACATCAATGAACCAAGAAAATGATAATTTATTACCTCTATCATATTTCTCGAGAATGTTCGGAGTGGTGGTGTCAATTTTTCATTAGAATCTTATCATTTTAATATATTCCATTATTTTCACAAAAAGTAATATTATTTGTTTGACGTAATTTAAGCACAGGGCTTGTTGGGATAATTAAATTGTTATTTGGCCCGTTGTATTCCACCGAATCCGCCTCAATCATAAGTGAAAGTCTCTTTGAAGTATTTTCTCTTATTTTCTGGTGAGAAAATTGAAAAAAATATCAAAGAAAAATTTTTTTACTCGTAGCTGAACGGAAGCATCTGTAGCTATTCAGGGTAAAGGTGTATTTGTTCTTGCATAAAAATATTCAATAGTAGTATATATTACGTGTATCTCTGTGTATTTTTCAATTAATTCTGAGGGAAAATTCATCTGGTTCCTAAAAGAAAGTTCTTTTCCTTTACTTATTATCTATCTATCTTTTACTTAATTACTGAAGGAAATTAGTAAAGGTTACTTTATTACTTTTGTATGATAATAAAATAAATCTGTTTAATAGTATAGCTATAATAAAGAATGATGTATGGGCGTTTTCTGCTCATACACTTAATAAAATGATGGGAATTGACTAGGGCGTGCATAGAGATTTAAGGTAGGGCGAGCAGAATATATTTGGAAAAAAAAAATACAAATTTTCATCATAATTTCCTCCTCTAAAACATTGATAATATTCGCCGATAAAGTTACAGCAGTTCGATCGGAACATCTATGTTTATTTTATGAATCTATTAACTACCTCTGAGCCACGAAAGTACGATTGCGATCTGTTCATCACTGCTTTATGAAAGTTATTTACATCGGAATATCCAGTGGACATCCAAACCTTCTTATTATTATTATTATTATTTGAAAACAACAAACAAAGAAAATAAAATAACTTATTTATGTGTACACACCCTGCTATTTGATTATAACTATCATAATACTATTTTATGTTAATTTTAAGACGAGTAACATGTTATTTTTTTAAGTTAAATCTAAACTGGTCACACACCTTCCCTTTGTAAATAATTTTATTTTATTATCAAACGATATTGAAAATGTACTTGTAATTAATTTCGTTAAACACACACCAGTACAGAGCTCACAGCTATAATTTTCCATTATTTGTTAATAAATTCACTAATAAGCTAATTTAAAATTATTGTCTTGCTTTTAGAAAAACAATTATAACAAAATGGCGAAAAAATGTTTATTACAATATAAATTATTTAAAACAATTCCTACTGAGGCAGAAATCGGATCAGAGAAGGCCTTATAAAAAGGTGTGGTCTACAGCGAATACAAATATTACACTGAAATTCTTAAAATTGTTCTGAAAGGCTGGCAAAACACTCCAGAACCTTCAGGCTCCACGAGTGTTCATGGCCGGCGATGACCACTTACTATCAGGTGGCTAGCCTGCTCGTTTGCCCCCTATCATATGTATATATAAACAGTGAGCGGACGAGAATAAATCTAATATAGTTATTTTATATTGACTTTGTTTATTAAAAATTAACCTGAAATTATATTGTTCCAAAAACTATTTTATGATATTTTTATAATTTTAAATAGACAGTTACTTGTTACTAAATTCTAAAACAACTTTTTATAGCCGATAGAGTAATATTTTTAATCTAATGTATTCAATGAATGTTTTAATTAAATCATTCGTATAAGTGTTCCCTAATCTAAAACATTGTTTCATCCATCTTGATGTAATTGTAAGAAATATGTATAGTAGACATGAATATTAAAAACAGATCAAATGTAATGTTTAAAAAATTATATAAAAAAATTGTTATGCTCTTTTTAGCTGATTTTTAATACAAATATCTTCTTATAACTCTTGAGTGTTTTAATAGAATTCATTTTAATTTAATAAAGATTAGAGAGTGTTCTTTACATGTTTTTGGTTTTACCATAGCATAAATTTCATAGAACGTAATTTCAAACACGGAGTCCCTGTATATTAAACCTATATATTAATTAAGCAGGATGAGACGTTGTTTCTCCTTTATTTATATTTTTATAAGAAATATAGGAGACTCCTGTATATGATCATTACTAAATTATTAAATTGGCATATCAGTTTATTTAGGATTATCCTGTCCTTTCATAATGTAAATAGTTCTTTTACGAAAACGTAAATAACTCACGTTGTAGGTGTTGCTCTCTTCAAGTTTTCTGAAGTCGACCCTCTACAGCCTACCGAGTTCCCTGTTCATCACGGTACGTATGTCTTGAAATTATAATATATGTCGCGCCGACAGCCTTCTCGTATCGAAAATATTCCTTTTCGTGTATTCGTGCATTGTAATTGTTTTCAAATTACCCACTTCACCGATGATAATAATTTTATTAATACATCAGGTGATTAGTTTTTTCCAAGTACCCACAATTGTAATACTGAATTTACCATATAAAAGTCCAAGCATAATCGTACTGAACTCATTCTGCATTTGTCGCTCTTAGGAGCCACAGTGGTAGAATCTCTGCTATACAATTCTTGACATTCATTGTAAGAATTTGTTAGCAATAAACAAGTATCATTTTGAGTAAAGACTATCTTTGCTTCAAAATGGAAGCCTGTCCATAGTCATCGGTACTTAACGCCCAGACTCGAAAGCCTTTTAAAGGACTAGGGTCTTGGCCAAGGTTCCACGAGGATCCCCTCGCTCACATATATTATATAAACGTTTATTAGAGTCAATTAAAATCAAAAGCCAAATTTCTTATCTCAAAGCATCTTTATTAAAAAGACATTATAAATGTATTTGTTCTGTGTCTGGCGTCTGCTATGAGAGTGGTGTTTTTGATCTCCAACTAACATTAAATTTACCGTAATTATATATTAAGAAATATGAATTTATAGATTAGATTTAATTCAAAAAATATGTTTTTGTTTTTCAATATGTATGTACGTTTGTTTGAATTTTTGAAAATCAATATTTGTTTATTTATAAAATAGTTTAACATATTTTAAAAGCATATCATAAAACGCTAATATAAAAGATTACTTTCTCAAGAATATAACTAAAGAAAAAACATTACTTTCTTTGTTATTATGTCACGCGAATACTTTGTTTATAAGAATCATGAAACTTAAGCTAAGTTAAGATATTATACTTATGTATAGGTACAATACTTACAAGACGAGACGAAACCTCTTAGCATTCAATGGATTCACCGTGCGGGTGCCGGATCCATCGTGTTGCAGGGAGAGGAGCTTCAACAGTGCCTGGGACTTGCGACCCAGGTATAGTTTTAAAGGGCCACTATCTAACGCGCGTTAAACGCTCACCTCCATCGTCCAAGCTACTCTCTCTACCTAACCAAATTTGATAAGAACCTACTAGGGCTGAATTTCACCTTCCAAGAATGAATCGATATTAGTTCTGGACAGGAACAAGTTTTTTAGTAGGTTGTAGAGAGATTTAGCCGTTATACCTCTCGCTCCCACTTCTACCGCGTATAAATCCACGACGAACCTATTTCGAGTGAGTTCGTTTGTGAGCTCGTAATATTTGTTGACCTTGATGGTATGGTCTTTGGGGATGTTGGTTTCCCAAGGAACCGTAAGCTCTATCATCACAACGCGCTTTAAAATTCGCGAATACATAAATATGTTTGGTCTGGAGGCCGACGCACAAATATCCTCAGGGATTTTGTATTGTTTTTCACACGTATCCATCATTATAGTCCAATCCGTAGCTAATTTTAAGGATGGAGTAAGGCTTGACATTTGTTTTTATAGCCCTAGTGCCCTCTCTCACAAAACCTACTCGCTCGTTTGTGGTTATTTCCCTTTGCGCTCTGGCTACCGAAAGACTAACCGTTTCACCTATGATTTCCAGAACCCTATCGTGACGACGCGAGTATTGACCGCTATCGAGGAGTACCTTACATCCCACTAACAAATGCCTAGCAGTTCCAACTGCCTTCCCACAGATATAGCAAGTCTTTTCGGTACCTTTACCCCATCTTAATAAATTACTCTGGTCTGGGAGAGTCCTCTGGAAGGCATTGAGATAGAATTTTAGCAATGCTGGCGACCAATCATGGATTAAGGTGCGCAATTTTAGTGCTAATGGGATGCAAAAATCTCCTATGTTTAACCACTCGATCAGCATTTCTAAACTTATTGCATGGATCTTATATTTATCATTCTCGTCTTGCCGAATAAAAGACTTCAATATATCCGTATCTTAGACCTTCTTACTTCATCCTAACCCTACTTTGTTACTTTGTGCTCCTATCATAAACTGCTTGTGGAATTGAAGCCTTGACTCTAGCTCTGGGGCATCTTTGTCTTTTGGGAGCGATATAACGACGTCATCATGGGATTTCCCCAGGATATATCTCTTGGAAACTCTCAGGTGTTTATAGAGCTCCGATGGCCTTTTTAGACTCATCCCAAAACTATTGCGATCCCTAAATAAAGCCGATGAATCAGCCGTTAGCGCGAGCCCGAGCCACAACTTCAACATCTTTATGACGCCTGCATCTAACTTTGACAAAAGGGTTTTATTAAAATCATAAACGAGGAAAGCCCAATTTAAACGTGAAGTTAGATAATTATCGTAGATCCAAGCTTTTTTAACGTTACTGATCTGTAGACTATCTACCTTGTTGAGATCGTTTAAAAAGCTATCTACTATGCCATCTAAAGATGGAGTACGACCTATATTATCAATCTTCCGACCGAGAAATTTAAATGGTGCATTTTCCGTTACCGTAGTAACGCATTGACCGCCTAACGATAATCCCGGATCGTATGAGGCATATCTTGTATTCCGCCTGCCGAGACACAGACAGTGACATTTATTTGGTTTTGTCCTCAATCCATTCGTCCATTTACAGTATTTATCCACTTCATCTAATCGTACCTGACAGTGTTTGGGGCTACGTGTCAGTATTACGAGATCCTCAGGGAAAGCTAAAATGGATTCTGAGTATTTACTGTTTAACTTGAACCGATATTCCCATTTTTTCTCGTTGCTGATTAGTTTATCTACTAAGATATCAATTACAATATTAAATACTATTGGAGATATTAGTTCAAATTGAAGTTTGAAATAGCTAAACTCATTTTATTGGCAGTTATCTGATGTTTCAAATAACCTCGGGCTAATTGAATATTATAAAGAAAATGTTTTCTGATACCCACAGAAATTGATAACTTAGATGGAAATGAAAAAACAATATAATAAATATTTCAATTGATAAACGATTTTCTGGAGCTGATTGATTATATTATAAATCAGTATAAGACTTACATCAAAAGTGAAATTCATCCAATAATACGTGAACAGAACACGTGATCAACAGAGTTTTAATAGACTCTTTGTTTTGTATATGGATCATGATCATTGTTAGACCATTAATGATTTATTATAATGAGAAGGGTAGCGCGCCCGAGCGGTCTAAAACATTGCTTCAACCCACCAGGCCTGGGTTCGTATGCCACCGCCGTCATAACTATTCTCACAATTTTGTTCCCATTTTTTTTTAAGAAGTACAAATTCTACACTTAAAGTAATTTTAGTGAAATGAGACTTAGTTTTTATTGATAGTACTTTATAGTAATGAAAATCATTTTAATGTGTAAAAGAATTTTTTTGGTGAAATCACTACAATCCCGTGTGAAAAATATTCTCGTGAATTAAAAATTATAATGTAGATGAAGATAAAGTCATCAACAAAAGTAGACTGAACGATATTTTTAATTTTAAGGGATGGTATTAAAGTCAAGTATTGTCTAGCAATTATTCAAAAAAAAATGGCTTATTAAAAAGAAACCTTCGTTCCAGAACTGTTCCAATTATGAGACTGAGGCACGGTAGATGTTATTCTTAGATTACTCTTCACAGAAGTTTTCTCACCGCGTCCTTCAAGCATGTCAGCAGAAACGGATGCGTCCCACATTCTTTAAATCGAGGCGGAGCATAACCAGGAGAATGTTATTAAAATGGAAACTTTGTGCAACAATACTGACAACATAAATTCAAATTATCCTACAACTGTTCTGATACCACACTAACAATATTAACAGAGACCTGGCCTCTCCTCACTTGTCTTCTTCTCGTATTCGTGACTCTGTGTGGTGTCTCAGTGATTATTTTGGATCAATGTAAATATTTTTCTCCTAACGTTATTCTTACAAAGTATAATTAATTTATTATAACTAGTGCAAATTTTAATCAATGCTATTAAAAATAAATATTTTCATAGATGTCTGTTGCATTGTTTTTCTCATGTGGACATTTAGCTTCTGTTCTTTTTCACAGATTTTTCACTGATGAAAGTTATCAAAAATTTTAATGGTTCTAGAATATTCAAACATATTATATATAAAAAATCCTCAAGTCGCGACCCTCGATCATCCTACTTTCGAACATAATCTGTTAATCTGATAATTATCTCCGCTAACAATGATGTACATTTTCTAATGACGTTTCGTTTCTTTGTTATTTCAGCGACTTTGTAATTAGTAGAAATATTGTCGTAAAGTATTTAAAGTAAATGGTACATATGTATAATAAAACTTAATGTTACATAAAATACGAAAAAGGTACACTTTGTGTATACAAATTCTTGTCAAAATACTGTCTTCGAAATAAGGTAATAAGGTCTTGAATGAATTGAAAACTGATTTATTTATTGGAGAATAGAATTTGGAAGCAGAGAAGATTTCAAAGGTCTCGGACTTTGAATCATAAATCAGTAAAAAAAGTAGTTTAAATAGTGAAGTGTTTTTTAACTCTACATTTAGGTTTTTATCAATTGTTTGTGATTTTATTTGTTACGCTACCAGTAAGATATATTATATTTCGAATTACGAATGTCTATTAATTTAACGTTTAGTAAAGAACAAACAACAAGTTTTATTTTATAAATTTCATAATATAGATAGATAACTGTTATCAAATGTAGCATGATTGAATGACAAAAAAACCTCTTACTTTATATTCAGTTTTCTTTTGGTTGAGTTTTATTGTTCAATACATTTTGATTCTAAACAGACAAAATAACGTATAATAAAAAATATCTGGCAGCGGTGGGATTCGAACCCACGCCTCCGAAGAGACTGGTGCCTTAAACCAGCGCCTTAGACCGCTCGGCCACGCTACCATAGTACTAGTTTTGGAAAATTATTTTATTATTATAAGACTTAAAGTAACTGTTTTCAACTGTTTTTTTTTATTATATTGAAATAAGTTTAAAAATTTTGTATATTTTATACTATAGTAAAGAAAAAATATAGTAAAGAAAAAATATTTTGTAAAAAGACTTTGTCTTTAAATTTATTACGTTTTCATTTCAAAGTTTTTCACAACACCAGAGCCTTACAATAATACATATGATATAGATATTTTTATATGTTTTTGTAATATCTAAAGAAAGATAATTAATTTTTGTGAGAGTATGGAGCCGAAGTCAAGGAAAAAAGTGTTTTGTATGTTCAAGTAGTTAAAATTTAAAATATCCATAATGGCGATAACCTTGAATGTATATAACTGGTTGATGTGCTTTATATGTAAATAAACATTTTAAATTTTAATAAACATTTTAAAACTAAACAGCTGAACCGAAAAATAAAATTACAGGTTAAGCTGAGAAGACTACTAGCAATGAGATCTAAGCCTTCCGCGAGTATTCATTTAAATGAAATTCATATTTTCTGATTACTTCGCGTATTTTATTATTTTTAAAACTATATACTCCCAACGTTTCGGTTACATCGCAGCATCCGCGTTCACGGACAGGCGAGATGAGACACATCACATCACCGGAACTTCGGGAATATATAGTTTTAAAAATAAGAAAATAACGCGTAGTAATCCAAAAATATTAATATCATTTAAATAGTAGAGTAGCAAATTCAATGAAAACCTATTGGAAAAAAACATTTAAATATTTTATATGCTAAGCGAAAATTCTGTGGTTTTCACTGATTACAGATTTCATTTAATTCTCAATGCGTTTAAAATCATTATTTTCATTCATATTATTTTTCCCCGAAATACGTGTTGTGTAGTTTGACTTATTATGTAAAATGTTCACCTTGTAGGTTTAAAATTATAAAAACTTGTAATTTTAATAACACACGTTTTTAATTCTACCAATTCGTCCTGACTTCACGCGGAGATCTAAAAAGAAACACCTTGAATGAGATAAGCGTGGGAAGTAGTAGATTTTCAACTTCATAAACCCTTTAGTGACCTTCATCCGCGTCACAACTTATTTTACGAGCAGCGTAAGTTTCATAGGACAAAATAATCTCTCTAGGAACTGATGTATTAGTTGTAAAAGTAAAAAATAAATAACTTAGGTTTAAAGTCACGGGTCATATAAGTTATTAAATTACATTCCAAATACATATTACGTAATAAATAAATTAAAGCTGTATGAATTACCTTGTCTTCAAATCTGAAAATATTATACATGTATCGAGATCTGAGTCACTTTTTCATTAATATTAAATTTACAAATTGAATATAAAACAATAGTTCTATTTTTCATTCCTTCAGCGAAATGTCTCTGTAAGATGCGCTGGAGGGCACATGTCTGATAAGCTTTCCTTATTTTATTTTCTCACTCCTAGTTTTATGAACGTTTTACTAAATTTGAAGGTTTTAAAAGAATTAAGATTTCATTTGAAATTATAAATAGTATTTATGTAAAATAAACATATAATACAAATGAATCTAAAATTATTAAGTAGTTATATCTACATTAGGTATATCAATAAAAACCATTTTTTCTTTCAATTTATAATATCTGAGTAAAGGTCTTTAAAATAAGTTAGTTATGTTTTTCTTATTTATTAAATTATGACACAGATAGCATGAAGTTTTTTTTACTAAATCATTATTAATTAAAATATAATTTGTAATTTTCTGAGTCTTTTAAATGCGAGACATTTTTTCCAAAATTACCTTATAATGTTCTTGCCTCATCTTTACTCCTCGTGTTTAATAGAATTCTAACAACATTAATTTGGCTCAGTTTTTACGTTCTTTATTTCAAATTAAAAATAATGAAATTCTTGGAAATACCTAATACGTTTTATTTATCTAAATCTTTTTGTAATTACTTATTTTTTATGTAAAATTTTCGCATTTACAATCGCAACTTTTGATCTAATAATATATTAAGTAAAGTTTTCATCTCGTAAGATATTTATTAAACGTTAAGTATTCCTTAGCGATTTTCCGGATTGCTGAAGAGATTTTAAATCAATACGGAATTTCTTGACTCATATTTAATTCCTATCTGATTATTTATTAAGAAAATAATTAATATGAAAGTCTGTCTTTGTTATAGTAAAGAGTGTCGTTAACATTAAATAAATACTAATATATTGTACAAATGTTCTTCGATCGAAATCGATAACCAAAATTAGGTCTTGTAGGACTCCTTTCTAACACTAAAAAGGGAACAGCTAAAGGTTCTGTCACAGAAATCTGCTTTAAATATTCATTATATGCCACTGAAGTGTTACAAGTGTGAGTATTGTCATCAATACTCATGCGGTTCTGGTGAGAAGAGTCGCTGTTAAGATTCGGTAGTTTTATGTACTATGTTACTGTTTATACAATTTATTAGAACAACAGCTGATTTTGGAGCAGTTACAAGACGATTGACTCTTTGGTACATGATGCAATGTGGATAGACTTTTCCTTTATTTATCAGAAGTAATGTAACTCATATTATTGCTTACATATAAATCGACTGTATGGTTAAAGTTGATGCTAAGGGAAATAGAAAGAAAAGAAAATAAAATATTTAGCATCTGACCTTAGTCGTTTTATTCTGATTGTAGGCGGTCGAATGGGAATTAAATGAAGTAAATGCCTCCCTTAATATTCCTTCTAACGCTACAGTAAAAGCCATGTTATTTATGTGGGATTTAAGAACTGAATGTAAGTGGAAGTTGACTTCCTTGTTTATAAAAATATTTATTATAAATACATACGTTAAGTATTATATTAAAAAAAAATTTTTAATTTTTTGATTTTTTGTTCTAAATTTATTTTAACTATAAGTTTTTGATTTTGTTATAAAAAAAAGAAAAGGAAAGAATTATGATAAAATTTATTAGGGACTAAGAAATCTTCCAACCTACTCCTATTAGGTTATAAGTTAGGTAAATAAAAAAAACTGTCGAAACAATGTTTGACGAATGCTAAGTTAAGTTAATATAAATTGAAATTACCAACAAAAAAATAGAAAAAGAATGATTGCTAAATCTCCATAAAATGTTTAGGGAAAATAATATACGTATAAATAATAAGATCATTGAAGAGTTTTGTCGAATAAATAAAAGTACTTTCTCCAGGTATTGTTGAAATGTCTTCTACAAGAAATATATTTTGGAATGAATACTTATACCATTTCACAGGTAACATTTAAAGCTCACTTTTACAATAAAGTACATTTTGTCCATCACTTCAGCAGTAGAATATTTTTTCACGACAATGTTCTAAGACTAATTTTATCAATAAACAAAACTTTTTTTTATGTCAAAGGTAGCATCGAACCGACGGCCTACGTAATGGAAGGTAGTCACCGTCGCAACATAAGGGATGTTGCAGATATGTTGCCTACCTTGATTGTGTTACAGGGAGTGGAAAGGGTGGGAAAAAAAATGCGGCAGGAAAGAGAAGGAATATTGAGAGGGCAACTCGTTTCCTCACTAATCGGACGAGACGCAGCAATTAAACGCTACTTCACCCCGATCTTCTGTGAAAGTGTGGTACTTCCCCAGTCGAGTCAGCCCATGTTTGAGCTGTAGTTATTTGACCACAGCTAGCCTCTACCAACTTTAACGATGATATAAATGTTGATTTAAATAGATTTATTGAAAATGATTTTTTTTTAATTTTCTAACAACTGACGATTTGTTTATTATAAACAAATAAATATATTTATCGGTATAGTGGGCATTTGTGACGTAATCGAGTGTCGCTAATACTATCAAATTAAAAAATAAATATATCCTGAATGAAACTGTAATTAACAGCAATTTTTTTTATTAATTTAATATTTATCTACTTAGTAATTGTTTTGATCGGAAAGTCATCAGAAACTGATATTTTCGTATCCAGGCCGTGTGGAAACATGGAATCGTGTCAATTGCATCAACAAACATAATATAATTTCAAATACTTTATGTTAACGGCATATGATAAACTGAAATGTATTGAATGGAAATAACATAAAATCGAGTTAATTATTCTTTATATGAATATTCGTAACATAATCATTACCCATTCTCACTCTATTTTGTGGGTCGATCTTAAAATATTCTTATGTACTTAAATTAAATTTTTCTCTTTACAAAACCCTATTTTGTTAATCTGTATAAGTTTTAAGTGTGAAGTCTCTAACACAAAGTATTTATATCTCTTGGGCGACTTGTAGTGGATGTGATTTATTAGATATAAATGTCTTTATTTTGAACGTGTTCAGAATTATTAAGTCTCATGAAGGTAACGCATAGCTATCAATAGTTAAAAGTCTGCTTACAAAATTATTTTGTGAGTGTGTATAAATTTTTAGGTAATACACAGAAAAACAGAATGAAGTTTGTGTATTTAATATGTAATAGAGTCACTACACAGTGCATATAAAAAGCCCTTTAACTAACTAAGTTCATTTGCAGAAAGATATTTCTCAGAGAATTATAAATTATAGTTCGAGAAAAATATGGAGGGAAAAAAAAGGTATGTTGCTATAAATATGACCTAACATCTCAAGTGCTCAAATTCATCTCGGGATAGGGTTCTAGCATGTTTTGATTTTAAATATATATATATGTATACTAGCTATGCCCGCGACTTCGTCCGCGTGAAATAGTTATTTTCGGCATCATATTTATTTTTGCAAAAAACCTACTCGGTTTTATAAATAATTTTCTGTTATTATTTTAGACAATTTAGTTTATTTATTTATTTTAAGTTTTTAAATAACATAATTATTTAAAGTACTTCTGTGTAAATAATATTTTTAGTTTTATTTTCTTGTGGCAGAAGAACATATTGGTTTTCTCCGCAACCTGATCTTGACAACGCGACATATAGTTGGCCGTGTGAAAAGCAGTCTTGGCGTAAATCAATTCCTACGTGTTTAAATGTTTGCCCCTGTGATTTATTAATTGTAACGGCGAAAGATAGCTTTACGGGAAATTGAATTCTTTTAAAATTAAAAGGTAAATCATTTGGTATCATTGGGATGCGAGGTATAAGCACTGTTTGACCAACTGCTGGACCAGTCAAAACTATAGCAACGATCACGTTATTGCGAAGAAATTTGATTTGAAGTCGGGTCCCGTTACATAAATTTGGTGGTTTAAGATTTCTGAGTAAAATTATTGGGGCACCTATTTTTAACTTGAGGGAATATGGGGGAAGACCACTGGGGTTCAAAGAATTAAGAAACTCCTGTGGGTAATGGACCGCATCTTCCTGATCCATTACATTATCAATAGATGTGTAGGTAACTATGTCTCCTGGAAGTTTACTTAAAATTAAATCATTAATTTCGTCTACGCTACTGTTTCTCGCCGCCAATATTGCCCTTTGACACATCCATTGATGATCTTTATTTTCTATTTCGCTGATGTCGGGGTAAACTTTCGAAATTAAGTCCTCAATGTTACTCACTCTTTCTCCTAAATCACGATCAATTTCAATTCTATTTTCAAAATGAGGTACTTTCCCGTCTCCTATTAAAAGTAACTTTGAAGGAAAAATTATATTACCTCCACCCAAATGTGCTCTCATATTTGTAGTTAATTTTAGGATGTTTACAAACTTCCATAATGGGGAACTTTTAAGGCAAGACTTTACAATGTCTGCTCTAGTTCCTCTTACTATTACTGGTAAAGTTTGTCGAAAGTCCCCAGCAAACATGACAGTAATCCCACCCATGATTTTATCACAGCTTCTAATATCTCTAAGAGTCCTATCTAGAGCCTCTACATGAGCTCTATGGATCATGGTACATTCGTCCCAGATCATTAAACTGATATCTTGTAAAACTTTTCCCAAAGGGCCATTTTTACGTATAGAGCACACGCTATCTTTTTGTAAAGAAACAGTTAGGGGCAGTTTAAAAGTGGAATGAGCTGTGCGTCCACCTGCTAATAAAGTTGCAGCGATACCTGACGACGCTACTGCCAAAGCTAGCATTCCCTGAGACCTTACTTTTGCTAATATAAGATTAGTAATAAAGGTCTTGCCGGTTCCACCGGGAGCATCCAAAAAAAAAACTTTTCCTTCACTAAGACGAACACTTTGCATAACACAATAATACGCGGTCACCTGGTCATTAACTAATTTTGGTTCATTTTGAGTAATATAATCATTCAATTCATTTAGATCATATGGTTTTCGCAATGCTACTTCTAACGGATCCAGATGATTAAGTGAATTAATCCTTTTTGATACAGGAAGCCCAAAATCAGTTAGTGATTTATCGCAAATCTCATGAATTTTATCTTCAATCATGATTAGTCCATCATTGTATATATCATCATTATATGCTAATGTCATATCTTGATTCTCATTACGCATTCTGTTTAGTATATCTTCACATAAAGCATTACGAAATTTATTCCATAATGCTAAAGGGTCAGATGGTTGGCAAAATATAAGGATGATGGTAAATAATTCTCTTAATTTTGTGGCTGGCTCGGACATTACAGCATCTGACATTGTATTCTGCCAATGTTCATCTCCCTCCAGTAAACCTAATTCCTTGCAAGCGCCTTGATAAGTTTGGCAAATAACACCATTCACGGTCCTTAGATGTTCAAATGACATTGGACCGCGAACATGTTGCAGTAACATTCTTAAATAAAAACATTCAGTTTGAGTCGGATGAATGTTGTAGACACGGCCTAAAGTTGTGTCTTTTTTTACACCGGGATATCCTTCAACATCTTGCCCACGTTTTCTTCTAGAAAATGAATTTCTTTCCCATACGTAATACTGGGGTACTTCGTGATATAAAAGGGTTTTTGCAAAATCGTCCCTCTTGCAAAGGTCAAAGAACGCTGTAAGTGTCGTTGATGAAGGATTATTAACACGATCTTGAAGGTTTGCATTATTATCAAAATAAACTCTTTGTCCATTTTCCAAATGAACTGCTAAATGAACTACTGCCGGAAAACGTTCATGAATAGGAAATTGGAAAATTCTCCAGATCGCTTCCGAAGAACTTATATAGCGACCATTTAGATATGTTTCTACTTCATTGTTATTACTTTGAAGCGAAAATGTGGCTTGGTCAGAGCCTTTATGAATATACTTACAGATGTACTTAATAGCTTTGACCGATTGACAAAACTCTACGTTAATGTGTGCATTGAAAATTCGTGATAGAACTGGATTATAGGGAACAACCCACCTATTATCCACGCTCATTTCTGTACCCTTGACACGAATTATTGCTGTGTTTCCACCATTATCTGGAGACCTGCGCCTGTAGGTTGGGTAACCATCATCCCCGGTTTGTGTTTCAGAAATAAAATTGCTAGGGTACTTTTTAGAACAAATGTTTTCTTTCATACATGGTGACGCAGGGTTATGAAATCCGCAAGGACCATGTATCATATTTTTATGACAATATTATGAAGAATTGGATCTTGTCGTTTGTCAGGTATTTCAGCCGATATTATTGCATCTATAGAATCTGGTTGTACTTTGATAGCCAGCCACAATAAAATGTGGGCGTGTGGTAAACCTCTTTTTTGCCATTCTACGCTGTAAACAAAGGCTCTTGAAGGCCCAAAAATATTTTTCTTCGTCAGAAGGAGTATCATATTTTTGAGTTTTAAATGAAATACTCTAGAAACCAAATCATGTCTGTCGTAAGAATGCTGATCGGGTAATAACTCAATTTTTATTTCCGGCCATTCGGAGTTACATGTAAATGTAATGAAGAGATCTGGTTTTCCAAATTTCCTGACAAATGTCATGGCATCTTGACTTTTTTCGTTCATGTATCTGGGGGATCCTGTAAATGACGACGGCAGTATAACATGCTGGCCAACATTAGAAGCGTCTATATTCGCATCATTAACCACGGCATCTCTTAAATGAATGTACTCTTCTGCTCTCAATTTTTTTTGATTTCTTTTTATGAAGTCTAGCCTCTCAGAAATCATTTTAGCCGCCATATCAACACAATACTGGTTGAATAATCCCTTGAAATAATGTATGCTGTTAAAGTCATTTATTCTCAACATGAGTCTAAATGCATAGAATTGCATACATGATACAGTTTTAGATCTAGCAGCAGTATTCTGCTGTGGAATATTTATACAGTATCCGTCATTACCAAAGGGAAACAGTAAAGGATACTGAAGTGGGTCATAAGATCTATGAAGTTCAGAAACTCGTTGAAGTCCACCATCTCTCGCCGTCAACACAATATCTCGGGGACCTTTGTCTTCATCTATCAAAAGAACAGCTACTTCATCTACTATTGGCGCATTATATCGACCTCGATGCTCATTAGGAGGTTTCACATCAGCATGAATAATAAGTTTGAAGTCATTCGGTGGTCTATTTTCCAGATTGTATTTGAAACTTTGAATATACGTATTATGATCGTGAAGATATGTTTGGAGAGCGTCGATAAGATCGATTTGCAAGCTTGGATTTAAATTTGAGCGTAAGGATACCTGATGTGCATGTGAAACAAAATATATTTGCAAAAATTCGGGCTGTGCCCCTTCAGCTGGAAGTAAGTTACCGATTAAGTGATAAACTTGCCCTTGGACTTTAAAAGTGGGCATAAAGTTTCCCTCACGAATCTCTTTGGCACCAAATGAAGTCATCTGAAATAGTGTATTATATTGCCTTGAGTGATTTAAGAAATGCTTTGATGATGGATGTGAGCCTGATATCAGTTCTTTTAAAACTGTAGTTGGTTCCGGAATCATTGGTATATTTACTTTGCCACCACTACAACACAGTCCAAGAGTTTCAGTCGCCCATTTTTTTGCTTGGCATAAGTTGCATATTTTATTCATTCTGCCAATATCAATATCATTTAGCTCAGTATAGTCAAGTGTACAATCATAAGCAAACGCAGCATTTAATAAATTATGTTGCCTGCGAGTTCTATTTCTTGCTGATCGTGCATTTTGCTGTGCTAATCGATGGGATCTTTCAGTGCTCGATTCCCGATCGCGGTTAGCCAAAGTGCGGGAATTCTGTGAGGCTAAACGTTGAAAACGTTCAGCGCTTGATTCCCGTTGTCGGTTTGCCAAAGTTCGAGAACTCTGTGAGGCTAAACGTTGAGAACGTTCAGCGCTTGATTCCCGTTGTCGGTTTGCCAAAGTTCGAGAACTCTGTGAAGCTAAACGTTGAGAACGTTCAGCGCTTGATTCCCGTTGTCAGTTTGCCAAAGTTCGAGAACTCTGTGAGGCTAAACGTTGAGAACGTTCAGCGCTTGATTCCCGTTGTCGGTTTGCCAAAGTTCGAGAACTCTGTGAAGCTAAACGTTGAGAACGTTCAGCGCTTGATTCCCGTTGTCGGTTTGCCGAAGTTCGGAAATTTTGTGAGGCTAGACGCTGCGACCGTTCAATAATCGATTCATTAGCACGGTTTTGTTCACTGATTTCTCGTTGAGTAGCCAACCTATGCATATTTTCATCCTCTGTTTCATTGCTGCGCAAAACTCGCAGCCGCTTTGCAGTAGCAGTCTGCCGAGAAAGCTGAGATCTTTTTCTAGGCATTATAATGACGAAAAAAGAACCTAAGATATGAAAAATTAAACAAACCGTAACTCGTAATCAAGAAAAAAATAAACGTATGGTAAATAATTAGGAACCTAATTATTTTTACCTGTATTTGGTACTTACGTAAATCGGATAAAATATATGTCAAAAGAATAACCGTTAAACGATAAATGTATGCTTAAACTAAAACCTAACCTAATAAGAATATTTATGTGGATAACACTTATTTTCAAGTATTATATACAACAAAACAAAAAAGTTATAATATTGCTAAAATATTAGAAACAATACTATCCTTATAACAAAAAATATTTACTATAAAGAAAACTATGACACCTACTTACTACATCAAAATTAAAAAAAATGTTGATAATTGTGAAATTATTAGAAGCAAAATATTATCCTTAAAACAAAATGAAATAGTATTTAAAAAGTATTATTACACGACGATATTATTCCGCAAAAACAAATAACGCTGCATACAACCGTTCAGAAGGGAGCCGACCGCGCGTCTGAGCCGCGCGGCATGGTACCTCGTAGAGCTACACCCCCCCCGCTCCCTCCGCGTCGCTCGCAAGCAACGACGCCTCTCCTATGTTTTGCACTTCATGCGGCGCGCGGGTGAACTTTATATCGATGTTATTTTAAAATTGTAATATCTTCTAAGATATTCATTGAAATTAAGTGATGTCAAAGACAATTTTGTTCACAGTTAAATAATCTTAATCAGCAACACATTTATTTGGATAAAGATTTGTATTATTACGTTGATACAATAATGCATTAATTTCGACCAAATTTTATTACTATAAAAACGGTTCTAGTGTGTTAATCTTAAAAGATAGATATATACTGTCGTGGACATTTTTTTAGATCATTTCAAGAGGAATAATTCTTTCATACATATATTTTTGGTATCTTGAATCGTTTTCGCAACGCATGCAACGAAAGCCCTCAAGAATGAATAATTTACCCCGTTTTTTCCACATTTTCCATTATTTCTTCGCTCCTAATAGTGGCAGCGTGATGTTATATAGCCTAAAGCCTTCGTCGATAAATGGTCTATCCAACACAAAAAAAAAATTCAATTCTAACCAGTAGTTCCTGAGATTAGCGCGTTCAAACAAACAAACAAACAAACAAACAAACAAACAAACTCTTCAGCTTTATAATAATAGTATAGATATATAATATTATAACAACTATATAGTATATTTAATGAACTAGATCTGTTTTTGGTCTGGCTTATCCAGGTGGGGCAATAAAAGTTCAATATTTTTTACAGACTATAATCTCTTCTAAATTAGTTAATTACATTTTACAGCCCTCGTTAAATTGTAGAAAAACTCGATAACATAAAATGTTTCCTAGTGAGAAGTCAACAATAATGTAACTTGACATGATAAGTTGAAACAAAAAAACTAAATAAATTTGTGATCAAAAGCGGAGCTCTATTGCAAATGTAGAAAAAATTTGATAGTTTAAAACAACATGCTTTTATGTTAAAATTAAATTCTTTAAAAAAAATTTCATCACCTACAACTTGACACACAGTCTTATTTATTCAGAGATCGAAGGCATATTCATACTGAAGGCAAAGTAATTGTTACACCAGAATTATTATAGCTTAACATTCTGTCTGTAATAAATTATGTTATTATCTAAGGATATTGTTATATATGTTATTAGATACGAGTATGTCTCATAAGAAAGGATCAAACCGCGACGAATTAAGAAATTTAATCAATATGAATTATTTTTCAAATCAAGACCTAAAAATGTAAAGGTTATAGAATGATGATCAATTAAATATCAAAATAAAAACAAAAAAATCATAATTAAATTTATGTATAATCCATAGTGTATAGTAAGCTTATCATCGCCTCTGCAAGCGTTTATAAGCTCTTTAAGTTATAACAAAAATGTTCTGTGCTGCATTATACCATAAAAGTAAATAGCATCATTCACTCGGGATCAACCGCTAAACTGCGATTGACATGTTGTTCACATAATATACTGTAAGAATTAATAGTGCTTGTTTATAGTTGCAGGAAAACACTACAGCAGTAATAATAATAGCGATTAAACTTGTGGAAGTATTTCTGTAGGTCTAAGAATTTATACAGACGGCAAAATCTTTTCATAGAGTAGTAGTAGTAGTAAAAGACACAAATTTCAATATTTAATTTAATATGTTTATAAAGTAAAAGCAATGTTGACCCAAATACTTTGAATTTTAATTTGATTATATAATGTACAATGAAAAAATATTTCACTATCAGTATTTTTTATCTATTTTAAGCGAAAAAAGTATTATAAGAAATTTATAATATTCATCTTAAAAGTATTTCCAATAGTTAAGTAGTGCTTGGTATCAGTTCTCTATAATGAACCTTTGGCAGACACCCCAAATAAACGACGCGGTCTGAATAACGTATCTACAACAGCAAAATGTGTCAAAATATGATAAGATAAACATACATATTAAAATTTCCCAATTTCGTTTCTCTTTTATTTTTCTAAGGTTTTGTTGGTGGTCAACATATCAACCTCAAGTTTTTTGATAAATTAAATCTTTCACGTTATCGGCTTATTCGCTGATAGCTTTCCATACCAACTCTCGCACTTCATGTTTCATAATTTGTATATCTCTTAACACTGAGAACACTGAAAATATTTAGAACTGGCCAGTTATAAATATTCCAAATGAATTTTTTTAAATTTTAGAACTCTTTGGTAACTTATTTTGTATATTGCATTCATTTGTCATTTGTTTATGTGAATTGGTAGTAAATCTAAAATTCTTGTTATACGTAAAAAGGAGCTTCACACTTCCGTTATGGGCTTACTCAACATCAAAGCGATAGGTTGCGATTAACATTTCTTAATGAAGCCCCATCTCGTGTTACTATTTAGAATTCGTTTAACGAGCTTCAGCGTGAACGTGGCAATCTCAATAAGGATCCGCATGAGGGACGTATTATAACAGAATCACCTTCGCATGGTCTGGTGTCGCTAAATATCAAAATATTAATAAGAAAAACAATAAAGTATAGGCATCTCTCTGCATTAAGCTGTTTGCCTTTTTCTAAACATTTCCAGTGTTACCTGGGTTAATTCATTTATTAATGATTTCCTCTTTATCTAAGCAATTACATATTTCTTTATTTTTAACTGCTAACTGCCTATCAATACATTTTATATTTTCCAACATCTACAATCTATAACTTGGACGTGACTAATAGCTAAACCTATTTCACTTTTTTCTTATAACGGCTGGATAGTGCTTGATTGTCATTCATCATGTTAGTAGGTGAAAATGAAGTCATAGCTATAACAGCTAGTGAAGTAACAGCCTTCTCGCTTTGTGCTTGAAAACCCCCAAATTTTAATGGGAACAAAACAAAGAAGTAGGAAAACTGTTACAACATTTTCTGTATTCATGAGGAAGGAAAAAACGTGTGGCTTTGTCCAAGAAAGGTCTCCAACAAAGGATGGAGACTACGGGTTAGTCATCCTATGATAAGGGGAAGTTGGAATTAAAGCATGCAACTTCTGCGCAAACTTTCCTAAGTATCCCATAAAATACCAAGGAACTGGTCACTTTGACTACATTGGTTTTAACCGAGTTGTGATCACAAATAAGCCTTTTTGCACGACTCTCCATTGAGCTCCAAAAATTGAGAAAAATCAAATCAAAAAGCGAGGGATTCATCTACTATTGCTAGAGCTCTCGCCCATTCTTAACCGACTTCAGAGCAGATTATTTTCTTCTAGTTATGTTATATGGTATATAGTTACGAGGTATCTTTCCAATATAATTAAATTAATTTTATATTATCTCTCCTACATGTATGTGTGTCTAAAGAGTATTCACTTTGCTTCCTTGATAAATTTTTTAGAATTCGAATTTATTTATTTATTTTTCAATAATGGTAATTTGAAATAAATTATTGATAAAAATGTGTTATTCTAATGATGTTTTAGTTGCAGTTGAATATAAATATGAAACAGTACAAGTAAATATTCAATTGTGCATTCAGTGTAGAATTCATTATACATCGGCATTGCACTTTGTACATTAATTTTATTGCAATTTAAATTTAAATCATTGCTATGTTTTGGATAAAATTGTGACGACTTCAGTGGGTCGTTTTTATATTTCTCGCTTCTTTTTAATTCAAGTTCAGTTTTCATTAGAGGACATTTTATATTGCCTAGTTTTACTACTGTTTTATGGAGACTGTAAATGTCCAATTCACTTATTCATTTAATATCATTAAGGAGATTATAACACTAGACTATTTTTTAATTTTTAAATATTTATTTCATAGTCATTTACTGACTCCATCTGTTATCATCAAAATCATAATAAAACACCCAGGGGTGAATAACTTAATAATTAATTAAAATAACCTTTATCTCAATTTACTTTCATTTGGACTGTATAATGAAAACACATCTTAATTTCAAAGTAGTACATTGTCCGCACCACGATCGCTTACGGTTATGCAGTCTTTTCTGCCTTTCTATGACATAAAAATTAAGAAAACGTTGTAATTATATAGACCACAGTTATGTATCTTGTTTACGCTGTTTAATAGTAAGATGGAGTATATTTTTATTTATAGTTATTTGTTGAATACATGACTAAGGCTCGATTATTTGGAGCACGTTTTCAATATTAATCTTACAAAAGTTATAAAGGTCACGCTTGATGAAGTTTTACGACACACATAAATTTCAAGTTGCCTCTAACATAGAAATGTTTTGTATAAAAGTAAACTTGTGTCTACAGTCTCTGAGCTTCTGATGTTTTACAAAAAGAAGTTCTGAAATGGAAATACATTTAAGTACATGTTTTAAGAGCGAGCCACATTATAGTGTGTGAATGGGTTCCGTTTATATTACGAGTTCTCTTATAAGAGAAACTTAAACTAGGTTCTTTGTTATTTCTGTTTAAAACAACGCTGTAAAGAATTAATTTTATTTTGAAATTAAATACCGATGTTTTTTTTAGTGAAAGTCAATTGTGATCGTAATTTACAGTACTATATGAGATAAATGGAAGAATTAATCTGTCTGTTAGAATAAACATAATCGAATGATAATAAGTAGATTAACATTTGGCAAAGAAAACATTACAGAACATAGAAAAAAAATCCAAATTATGATAATACAGACATACTTTTTCTTTTGAATGAAAGAGTTTACTTAAAGGCGCTTAAACTATTGCAAGAAATTAAAAATATTTATTTACTTTTTCAATTTATGTTGTCTTTCAAAATAGCTTGCTAAAGTCTACCAACGTTAACAATGTCAGTAACTTAGGTATAGTAAAAGCAAAAATATCCAAAGTGCTTTACGACACATTGATGCCTGGTTAGATTTCTCCAAAACTTAATTTCTTGTCAATTAAATTTTAATCGTGAAATTTAAAATTTAATTAAATAATTTAGTCCGACCTTTTCTGTTAATCACGTTTATTGTTAAGTAATCGAAACGTCGGGTAAATTGTAGACCGGAAATTACCGAGGTGAATCCAAAACTTATAGTATTATTTATATGTGCAAATCCAAAAACTTCGTTTTCACAATGATCGTATATTTTTTTCAAATATTTTTATTTTGGTAATAAATGTAAAAATATTAAATATGCCGTAATGATCTTGTTTGTTATAACCATATTTATTATAACTCTAATTTAACGAAGAGTTTAATTTTCCCCGAATATCATTTCCTACAATATTTGAAACAAGCTCGTCGTTCATGTAAGAAGCCACTACTTAACCGTCCCCAAGGATGTTCAGGTTAACAGAAGTTCAGCAACAGAAAATTTGTCTTTAATGAGTTGACTTTTGATAACCTCATAAGATTTTATATAATATTTGGTATTTTTTTTTTAAGTTTTTGAATAAAATAATTGAAAAATCTTTATTGTGAAAAACCATTTGATTGTTACGTCTTAATATTACAAATGTACTTAAACCAAAGAAATTAAGTGATTCCTTTTTATAACATAAAGTATAAAAAAGTTAAAAACATGTTGAGTTTATACTAAAATTTAAATTTAAATTGGAAAATATGGGATGAAAAAAGCATCCGGTTCGTGTCGATGAATTTTTCATTTTAAATTTTCTAATTTAAATTTTAATTACTACTCGTTTTTTATCGTAGTCTTGTAGCAGTGTCCGTAGCAAACTATTTGTCTAGTTCGTATTGATGTGGTTTTTGGACTTTTCATAATTTTTTTGGTTAGTAAGTTTTGCCAATTATAATTCGTTATAGTATTAATTATAAAGATTGATTTTCAAAATAGTTACATAAACGTTAGCAGCTTATGTAATATGTTTGTTCCATACTGTAAGAGGTTTATTTTTTATGCCTATTACATAATTCGATTCCAAAATTTCAAACAAAGATCCTTTAAGAGAAACCTTGAGACAAAAGACCGTAATACTTCAAAGGTTACAACGAATTTCTATAATTACTCCGTGAAATTACGTTACAATAAAGATTATGTTCGTATTGTTTTGTACGAAAAAAGATTTGTAAATTATTGCATGAAAATTTTAACATAAACGTATGAATCACGATGGTATTCATTGTGTAAGATAAGTATATGTTTTGCTAGTTTTTTCCCGCGACTTTGTCCGCCTTAATTTCAGTATTAGTAATATATGTATAACTGACCGGGCGAGCTCTATTTCACAATAGATATATATATAGATAGAACCAGATTTTGGAATTTATTCGGCTTTTTCTTTTTCGATCGAACAGAATTAAATATCCTATGTCCGTCTCCTGGTTGTAAACTGTCTCCCCACCAATTTTTAATTATATCCCAACAGCCCCTCTTGAGTTATAAATAGTGTAACTAACAGAACTGTTTTTTTTATATATACAGATATATAATAATTATATAAATCTTATTTTCTAAAGTAAATCATGTCAGAATGACCGCGACGCTTGCCTTTTCACTTTCATTTCACAATATTAGTTACTCGATACATAATGTTTGCCGCGACTACGTCGGCTTATAATAGTTGCTGTAAAAAGTTAATAAACTGAAATTAATTTCCTTGATTGAGTTAACATCCTTTGTTCAAATATTTGAATTTCATATTAGTAAATCGTTCAAAACAATTAAAGCTTTGTTGAAGCAATGAAATTTCATTGCTTCATATTTATTTTAGGAGAGTTTTATAGCAAATTTTTGAGTCTCATCTCAAAAACAGCAAATAGTTCAATAGCGTTTGATATTGGCTCATTATAATGAATCTTTGGCAAGCACCCTTAATATACGACGCGGGCCGAATAACAGATACGTAGTAGCAATGATATCGTAATAACGAGATAGGATACGGTGAGGGGAAACGACTTACACATGAATAATAAACATACATATTTATACAATGAAATTATGTGTAAATTTAGTAATATAATCATATTTTTGGAGTGTTCTATAGCACCTTGTTAAGAGACTTTCTTAAAGAATATCTCATTGAAAATACAAAAATATTGTATTTTTCAAACACAATAACATCAAGTTTAATTTGCAAAATTTATGTTATTCTTTTCAGTCTTCCCGCTGTAGCTAACGCTTTCCTCCTAATTTCATTTACGTGTTTGACATTTTATATTTTCCCCGAAATATTTGTGTATGTCATGTGAATTCGAAATGATGTTGTATGATGATCTTTTAATTTACCCTTGAATAGATATCCCATTAATATTATAATTGCTAAACTCTTTGACGATGTATGTATGGATTTGTGGATGTTTGTTGCATTATCACGGAAAACGACTTTAAGGATTTTGATAAAAATTTACAGTAAAGTAGTTCGGACATCAGAATAAAAAATAGTACATGTAAGTAATTAATAACCAAATTCATGTGGTTAACGTTGCATCGAGGCGTAACAGTTTTATTGTGTACTAGCTGTTTCCCGCGACTCCGTTTGCGTAAGAAAAACAATAAGAAACAAAGAAAAACTTAAGCTCCGTATGCGCCCTGCCTCCCAAACGCGCGTTATAATTTCGGGATGGGGATTCGGGATCTTGATAAAAAGTACCTTAAGTTACTCCTTATTAAATCAGCTATCTGCCAATAAAAGTCCCATAAAAATCGGTCCAGTCATTTCAGAGATTAGCCGGAATAAACAGGCAGACAGACAGACCAAAATTGTAAAAAAATGTTATTTTGGTGTCTGTACCGCATACATATTCATATGCATTTAGTAAAAACGGTTATTTCAATACTACAAACAGACACTCCAATTGTTTTTATTTGTATAGATGAAGTCACCTGATATAGACTATAGATGCCTTCTCAGTTGGATATCATGTTATCGTTATTTTATGAAGTACCCTAAAAAAATATTACTAATGAGATACTTCATAGATGACGTATTGCAGTCGGTAGTTTTGAAAATATTTCCGGCCAACCGCCATTGCTTTGGTGCCATCAAATGGTAACAAAAAGGTGGTCGCGCACTGGCATTCGACACATTCGAAATACATACATCGAAACTATTTGGTCCTTGTATTATTTGAACTGTTATTTAACAATTATAACTATAGTTTAAAAACATTAGAAATTTCTATCTCAACCTAATTCCTAAGTCCAAGTGGACGATGTCACAAACAAAAAGTACTCTAAATAAATCACTTACTTTATAAGTAATTTTCTATTAGTAATACTGATACTAGAGCCACTTCTATCCTTATTTTAATGTCTGAGTGTTGGAAAACGTCACACTGCAATAGATCTTTGTTATGGAAAATTTTTGTGAATTTCAAGTTTTTCATGGAATTATTAGAGTTATTGTATAGCTTTGAAATGTATTCTCAAGAGGTAATAAATACATTTACAAACTATACCATGTATTAAAATAGCTGTTCATAAAGAAATTAAGGACATGTGGACTAAGTACTAATTAACTTAATATTAATAAATTATAAGTTAAATTTTGTATATGAGTTATCACCTAAAAGTTTTTAAAAGCAAATCCGCCGTAATGTTAAAGTGCTCTTTAGTAAATGTTTTACTTACCAAATTTTTATCAAGATATCATATTGGATAGGTATAAAGCGTTTTGAAGTATTTGACAAGACCGCTGATTAACTACAAGGCTTTAGTGTTATGTATTTGACTAACAGTTAGCGAGTCTCGCTTAAGATCTGGCTTATTTCGTTACGTGCATTTTTTAAAAAGCCAACACATTTTTGGTCTTAAAATACAAGATATTATACACTTTATTTTGACAAAATAAATATGTTTATTATTAAGGGTCACAGGTAAGAGAATCATTGATCTTACCAAAATCTTTTTCATTTAATTTACTACTTAATTCCCCGTTGGTTTATACTTAATGAGCTCTGTTTATTTTGTTTTTTTTTTATATATATATATATATATTACTTAAATTAACCTGTATAATAATCATATTTAATACATTAATTTATGATTTACAAAACATAATTGTTTAATTTAAACATTTAGTTTATATAAATGACAATTTAATGCCAATAAATTAAATAACATAACATTAAATATAAAATATAAATATTTATGGAAATGCAATTGTTATAAACAAACAACCTTGTTTATATATTTTTATTATTTTTTATTATAAACAAGGTATATATATATATATATATATATATATATATATATATATATATATATATATATATGTATATAAACAAGGAAGTAATCGAGAGCCTTCAAACCGTCCTTAATCCCTATGATACAAGTCTCATTAATTAGATGGCTTTTACTTTAGTATTATAAGATATATTAGGAAAGAAATTAACTCGTTACTGTGACTAAATTTAATTAAATATACTGTTTCAAAGTAATGTACTTAAATCACTTAATTTAATATTAGATAAAAAACCTATGTAACATTACGTACTAACTGTGATAATAATAATACAGGCGCAGGTGAAGTACTTTATCGAGTAATCGACCGCCTAAAATGCCTTACATCATTGAAGGAAAGAGCTGATATTCTTTTCAGCTCTTCTCCAATGTAAACCAAACAGAAAGAAAAGTCACTGCAAGGAAACTTGCTTTTGAGAGCTACAACACTCTATTAGATTAATAACTATTTAATATTAGAGACTCGCTATATTATCAATAGTCGACTATAGCAGATCTTGTAGAATTTCATAAATAATTGAAAAATAAAATAAGATTCCGATGTATTTAATAAAATAAATATTTTAGTAAAGATTTCAAAATTCTTCGGTGTATTTAGGGTCTCTAAATTTTAAACATTTTAGAAACTATTTCAAGTATCAAGTTAAAAATAAATGGAACTTAAGACATATTTATATTCACACCGAATATTAATAATGATCTTAAATTGATGTTTCTTTCCCTAACTGTAATTATTTATTTTATTATAATAGAAAATATATCTTGTTGCATGTTCAAATGTTAGTATTTAAAAAACAAAAAAACATACTCTTATATTATTTTATACATTTATTGACTGTGACCACAAAAGTGACATTCAAATAATGACAATTTTACGTGAGGTTTAAGAAAACAATGAGAGTTTAGTCAATAAAAGAAAATTCACTAAGTATCCATACTAAATTTTAATTTGAAAAAGATTAGGGAAAATAGTCTAAATTCGTTTTTGGAAATCAATCAAAAAGGAGATATGAAATAGAAAGACTTATAAAAGATTACGGAAAATTTAAAATAAAAAGTTCAGATTTAGATAGGGGCATCTTAAGCCTACACCTGGGTCGCAAGTCCCCGGCACTGTTGAAACTTCTCTCCCTGCAACGCGATGGACCCGGCACCCGCACGGTAGATCCATGGAATGCTTAGAAGTTCCGTCTCTTCATTTTAGTAATAAAACAGTCTAATAATATGCAAGTCTCTCTTTCTCTCTGTCTCTTCCTCTCTAAATTACAAAATATTTTTTCATTTATTCTATTAACAAAACAAATCCTGTGTTCACATAATTTACCTCACTATAAAGCAAAATAAGCATCTCTTAAGAACCTCTACTTCCTCGTAATAAACTTGATTTGACGTATTTATTTTAATAAATCTCTCTCATAAATAACGCGTTTCCATTCATTATAAAATATAAAACTATGATTACGATTTTCTCATTTCTATTTCATATGAAAATTTAATTTACTCTGAAAGCTCTTTTATACGAATAATATTTTTTAAATTTTATAGTAAAATAAATGGCAAACTTAGATTAGAACGAAATAATTTAAATCAATATTGGTGGTGGTATTATGTATTGATAAGTAAAAACTACATCATAAATGTGGAATGATCGAGGTGGAACTGAGGCTGGAAGAGACTTGTTACGAACTGACCTCAAAGGAATAAGTTAACTTTTAATAGACTAGTTTTTCCAAAGTTTTTGAATGAAAAGGTAGGTAAGTATAGATATAGCACGAAAATCTCTTTATAAGTGGGTGGATTTTTGGGTAAAGAATTTGTATGAGCATGTTTCCACACTCAGGAAATTCACATAAGGATAGGAGGAGATGAAGATATTAAGGATATGAGCTAGTAGACTAACAAGAGCACCGAGGTTACGAATGATCATAGTACAGTTAATAATGTAAACACCAAAGGAATTTGAAGTGCACTACACTCATTTTATGTTTGCGATCTCATCTCTACACGATGTATTACAGCTATAACGAGCCTTAAGCTATTTTTATATCGTTTGATTTTGTTGTCTATGGTTTGTCATTTAAATTTTTTGCATGGATATTACAGGTCATTAAACTACTAATATTATAATTTAACCATAGAGAGGACAGTAGTTATTGAATGATTATTAGTATAATTTAAGTATTCCAGCTATATGACATGTTTTTTTTTATTGTTTGTAATTTTAAGTATATTAGAGATATAGTTTTTAATTCATTTTATTCTTCCCAATACTGATACAGCCTTATAATTACACAGTTGGTATTTTTTTTAAACAATATCAAAATTGACTTCGCATTTTCAAACTTTATAATTAAAGAAGCTGAAGAAGATAGTGTGTTGACAGCCAGTGCCAAAATTAAATTTAATCACAGTTAGATTCTAAGCGTTTGAGATTCTTTTTAAATACGCCATTTTTAATGACACTCGGTTTTTTATTGAATATTATTTGGGGACTTTAAAACTTCAGTATACATAAGCACTATCGTATATTTTCTATTAAATTGCTACATTGTTAACGATGGCAGGATAAAAGTCTATTTTTTGCACTTTTAAGTTCGTATCTAGACAAAACACCGTGAAGGGTTCTTACGTCTATGATCTTTGTAATTCCTTCTGTCATCATGTTTCCATGTAACTTTATTCTTATCTCGCTGACATTGCAGTAAAATGTGGTGAATATCTTTGGGCGTTCTACACGTATCAGGGCTGGGTGTATCCGATGTGACGATCGATTGCATGAGTCATACTTAAAAAATAGCAAGAGTACCTTTTGGCATTTTGTTTGGATGGTCAGCTATACATACCGTGATACATTTTAATAACATCAACCTTAACTTAAGCTCATTCAAGCTAAGTCACCTGCAAGGAAACTTGGTCTCCTTGCAAAAGAACCGCAGTTCGTCACGTTGAGACAGATTTTCTGTCATGCGAGGAGTTCTGCAGTCACATTTCGGCCACTGTTGCAGCATTTCATCTCCCTGCTTGGGACTACGTCAAGAGACGTACAAAAAGGCTTATTGGTGTCCACGTCTTGATTAATACCGATCTAGTCAGCCGGACGAAACGCTACACCTCCTCCTTTCTCATAAGTGCAGCACAGGGATGGAACAGTCTGTCTGCATCTGCAATTCTTTCAAATTATTATTTGCGTGTTTTGAAGGCTAGAGTGAATACGATTTAAAATATTGTTTTTGAGAAATCAACTGCTCGTAAGTTAGGTTTTATTTTTGTATTTGAAATGTTTAATTCATTACACATCTTTATCTAAAAATAGAAATCTTAGTATTATTTATTAATAACAGAGCGAATATTCACTACGTGAAAGTTTATTTTACCCTTTTGATAACTTTCCACGATGTTCCTGAAATAACTTGTGAGACAGGTGTGACTGCTAACGAGTTGAATAAGTTGAAAATTTTCTGAGGAGATAACAAAAAATACATTCTTTATATAATACGTTCTTTACACATATTAATATGTTTTCTAACTTGTGGATTGTATTGTACATAGGTATGTATATTAAAATACTTTAAATCGTATATAGCGCATCTAATATATTGTATTAGAAGTATGAATTTAGTCGCTTTTTTAATTTGTATCTAAAAAATAGATATATCTTATAACATTTTAAATTTTCCAATAAAAATTATTCAATATTTTTATTAAATAAACACAATTCTTAAAGAAGACCTCTCCTGTAGTCAAAGTAATGGTCATTGAATACTTCACGCTCATATTTATCTGTGCAGTCTGAACTCAATATTGAAGTCCTTTGTCTTATAAACTGATATGGCAGTACGACACATGCAAGGGAGCTAGCAACTGTATTATCTTTTGTTTATTGGAGGTGGTTACGAGTTACTTTAAAGTCAAAAATATACTGTAATATTATAGCTATAAAGTAAAATTTACATTGAAGTGTTAAAGGAATGGGACGGCATATTATTAAAAAGTTAGTGTTATATTTTATATAAAGCTTATTTATTAAAAGTTCTATTTAATATATAAAGCACGATGAGTTTAAAATCTTATTTTGCGCTCTCCACTGTATTTCCAGGAATTCTGTCATTAAAATAAGTAATTTTTAAATTTTATTTATAAACTATTTTTCACATTATTTTTTCTTTTGGATTCTAGCGACTATTGCCTTGATTATAATAATATCAAAGCGTTTAATTTTTAACGATAAAATATTTCTTTAGCAATTCTCACATCTGCAAGCAGGGTAAGATTTTAATAATAAGCAATTTTTTACCGAAATAATCTCTATTGATTTTTTTAAGTTCATAACAGAATTAGAATTAATTTATATTTTGATGAGCCTAACCTCTAATTCGATATTTAAGCATTTTATTATTCTACTAACATTGTGTTTGTTATTTTTTAGTTTTAATGTTCTAAGTTATGGTATTAATGATTAGACATCTGGAGTTATGTCCTAAGATATCCTAAATATGTATCAACTTGTTACTGTAGGCTGTATACTCGTAATTAGATGAAAAAAATATATACATTCATATCAATCAATTAAATATTAATGCATGTCCAAAGGTGTTCTAGTAAAATTAAGGGCGACTCTATATAAGAAGGCTCCTCTGACAAAGGTTCTTCTGGTCAAACATTAAAAGAATCTAAATAATTAATGTAGTAGTGGCAACAGACGAAACAGTAAAAAGTTATTTTCAATTAGAGCACTTTGTGTGTTACATATTTTATGAATCTTTTCAGGCACTGGATAGTTAACAGTAATTAATAATCTACAATTAAAAACAATATTAATGAAGAATAATAAGTTATGTTGTATTGAGTTGTTTTTAAAATTTAGGAAATTTAATTATTTTGTTTTCATTGTTATTACTCTGGAAGTATAATAGAACCTTATACAGCTTGTGAAGTTGTCTTGCGGCTTGTATTGTTAACGACTGAAAAGACGATGTTTCAATTATTTCGACATTGTATCTTTTCTAGTTACCTAATTTATTTGTTGGAAGTCTAAGAGGAGATAGGTCTAGTCAACGTTTTATGTTTTATTAGTGATTGCTACATTACTTTAAAATTACTTACAGTAATTATAAATAATATAGAATCTATTTTAGAAAACATTACAATTTATTAATGCCCTCAAAGATAAAATTTTAAATTTTTAAAAATCTTTTCAAAACACAGGCTCCATTAAATTTTCGCAGTATGATCCTTCGAGTCGCGACCTTCGATCATCCTACTTTCGAACATAATCTGTTAATCTGATAATTATCTCCGCTAACAATGACGTACATTTTCTAATGACGTCACGTTCTTTGTTGTATCTGGTATTCCTTGACAAACACATTATGGTAACGTATTTCAGATCAATGATACGTCAAAGAAAGACTGTACAGCAAAAACAATCTTTTGGTTTTCATTAGCCCTCGTTTAATCAATTGTAATTAAATTGGATTCGGAAGCAGATGAAACTTCGAAAATATTCGTTGTCATTTATCTTATATGGCATAATAATAATAATCGGTTTGATTTTATTGTAAAGATTTTGTAATTTTTTTTTATTTAAATTTGTTGTTTATTTAAAATTGACCTTGAAATTGATTAATAGTCCTTTTATAAGATAATCACCATCTTGTTATTTCCTTTAGTCTATGTTGCCTCTCTAATGATTGCTCATAAAATAGTACTTTGGAGACTTAAAAAAAAAAAAATTTCTGAACCAGGCACTCATAAAATTAAACAGCCTTTTTTATTTATTTTAAAAATAATAAAAATATATTGTTTGTTTAGTTTGATGAAAGTTATAAAAGAATAAAGAAGTTCAATTAGTTGGCTCAATATGTAAATGAACCACAGCTAGGCTATACTACCTATAAATGTAAAAAAATTATCATATATATCTTGATGGTTTCTACATTTTTATTTTACACTAAAAAAAGAATGCACAGTCTTAAGAAGTTTAAGTACATTGAAATAATCGTTAGATATAACGCTAGTGATTACGAAGAGAGCGGTATAAGCCGCCGGCTCAAGGCACCAGTCTCTTCGGAGCCGTCAGTCCTAATTCCAACGCTGCAAATTGTTTTTTATGCAATTGCCCTTTAGAATTCAAATGTACAATACAATGAAACCGTTAAAAGTAGATGATCATTTCAGGAAATTCAATTTTGTTTGTTATACAAAGTTGTCACAAGTTATTTTCGATCGTGGCATTCTGTTTAATATTTAACATGTCTTAATCGTTCGCTTCAAATAAAACCTAACGCCACACCGTACCTCTTAAGTGAATTTGATAATGATTTTTAAGACGAGTCGAAATAATCATTAACTATTTTTTATTATAACGAATACGTTATAAACTCTTCTTCTGACATAAATTCTTCCCAAATAATTATTTGCGGTCATAATACTGGTTTATGTACTTAATATTTAGTAATAGTGAAAAGAATCTATCTGAAGGCATATATTTGATAGAAAATATTTAAAGTACATTATTAACGAATATTATTAATATTTAAATAATATCTTTAACACGCGATTTCTAAGTTAAGAACACAGATTAGGAGCATTCGGTCTTAAACGTTACCAACGAGACATGGATAGAGGCGTATACAGACGTAGAAATTAAGTCAGATGTCCATACTGATGAAAATGATGTTTATTAAAAAACAAATACAGCACTAATATTATATACGCGTGTCTCAAGAAGTGAGTATCCTTTTAAATAGGGCTCGTCATACAATTTAAAATGTATATTTCTTCAGTCAATGGACCACCGGTACATTAATTTTCAGATTTGGTCAATGAAGAACGGTGTCGATGGTATGATATTCTAAGATACAAACTGGATACGGTCGGTGATTGGACTTCAAGTCTTTTCATATTTGATATTCGGTATAGTTCAGGCCCTTAGTCGGCGGTGATGTATTGTCTCGTGTGTTTAATTTCTTGGCCTCAGGTTACATGTTAAGTTCTCATTAGTAAACATTTTATATTATCTGGTTTTATTAGCGTTTTATGAAGACTGTAAATTCCCAATTAGCTGATTTATTTCGGATCATTAATGTTTTAGTTACACTGGATGTGCACTATTTCACTTGTACAGGTTATTTGTATTTGAGTACGTTTTTTTTAACCATTGATATCAAAATTGGTGATATATACCTATCTATTTAAAACGGTGTTTTTTGGACATTATTTGTTCCTTTCTCGACATGTTACTTGTTTGTAGTATTGTTGTAATGAATGTACGAGTATATATTGGGTTGGCAACTAAGTAATTGCGGATTTTTATTAGAAAATTTTTTCATGGAACTAAATAACTTTATTCTGTAATGTATTGCCCATTTTGATTTATGATCTTTCAGGCAGCATCATAATACCATGTTCATAAATTTTTGCCATTCAAAGAGTTTTGTAAATATCGAAACAAAAAGTAATCAGATGGTGCAAGGTCAGGACTGTATGGTGGATGTGACAAAACATCCCAACCAAGCTCCAATAATTTTTGGCGAGTGGCCAAAGATGTGTGTGGCCTTGCATTGTCATTATGGAATACAACATTCTTTCGATTCGTCAATTCGGGCCGCTTTTCTTCAACTGCATTATTTAATTTCGTTAATTGTTCAATGTAGACATCTGAATTGATCGGTAGATTGGGTGGCAAGAGTTCATATTAGACAATTCCTTTGTAATCCCACCAAACGGATAACAAAACCTTTTTTTGATGAATTTTGCTTTTGATGTGGTTTGACTTGGTTCACCTAGCCTGTACGATCTTTTTCGCTTGATATTGTTGTGAACAACCCATTTTTCATCGCCAGCTATCAGTCGTTTTAAAAATGGATAATTTTCATTACGTTTCTTTAGCAAATCACAGCTGTTTATGCGTTGCGTTGAATGCGTTTCTTGCAGTACGCGAGGAACTCATGTATCGAGTTTTTGAACATAAGCAAGTTGTTTTAAGTGATTTTCAATACATGTATGTGATACGTGAAGCTTTTCTGCAATCTCACGTATAGCACTGTGACGATCCGAATCGATTTTTGCTTTGATTAGGGCGTCATCAACTTCAATTGGACGACCGTTTGCCATCTTTGAGTGAAAAATCACCAGTACGAAATTTGGCACACCAGTTTTCACACTGCCTTTCTTTTAAGGCTTCGTCGTCATAAACAGCACATAACTTTTTATGAGCTTGTGATGCGTTTTTCCCTTTGCGGAAATAAAAAAGCAAAATATGACGAAAATGTTCCCTTTGATAATCCATTTTTTAACGAAGCCAAACGAAAACTAAGCAACCGATCAAAATTTTTTTTTACTGATTTACAGCTGAATTGCCAACTATCAAATAACAAAATTTGTTTTACATTTGTACTACGTCTAGAAACCTTAAATTTCAACTAAAGCCGTCTGAGTGAAATCCGCAATTATTTAGTTGCCAACTTATTATATGTAAAATAAGGTCTTGCTACTTACTTTATATTTTATAACTAAAGAATTGGTGTACCGATTTGGCTGAAAGTTTGTGGGGAGATAGCTTAGAACCCTTGAGATGGGTGTAAGTTGCTTTTCAAACCGCTCGAATGATAAGTAAAAAAACAATTAATAATATCCAAATAGGGCTTACATCGGAGTAAATAGATAATGGAAATTTCCCGGGGCAGCTCTACAATTCAAATCCTCTAGTTGAAATAAGTCGCTGGCAAAAGCTAGTAGGTCATATAAAAACGTTGCCATCTCCAGTTTAAATTGTCGACACGTTTAGAATTAAATTTAAACACTTTGTTTGATAACATAATTACAAGATTGCTTTATGAAGTAAAATACACGAAGTTTGTTACTCAATAAGTTGTTATGTTTAACTGTAATCGTATAACGATGTTAATCATTCTGATTTCTATTAGTTGAATTGTCAAGTTCAAAATTTATCCTCTTAATAAAAAATCTCCAAAAATAAGATAATTACTTAGCGGAATAATTGTAAGGTTATAAAAAACTTTTACCATTACACCGTCATGATACTTTCACAACAAAGATTATGTTTGTAAACAATTTCTGTGAGATTTGTAATATAATTATTAAGGATAATAGCAAATAAAGGGTAGTAATTTTCATATTACCCTTTGTTGTCATTGTCAGACACTTAACCCTTTCTAAAACTTCCATTAATATAACCAAAGAAGAACACGTTCCTTAATATCATTAATAAGTCACATATTGTTGCTTTATGACAAACCAACTGTTGACCATCGTTTTGTCGTCTGGTAATTAAGTTTTATTAAACCGAATTTATTACAGACACAAAGTTTATTTCTTTTTCTTTTGAAACATAGTTCCAGGTCCGCAAACGTAACGTCATCCTTTGGCTGAAAAGTAGACATTTTTACGGCTCTAATTAATTATGGAAATAAATTTTAATTATATGCATTGGAGACGGGATATCCTCTGCATGGAAACAGTAGGAGAAACATTATTTGAAAGTCATTGTCCCTTGAGAATATAATGCGTGCATGTGTTCTGTGTATGTATATAATATAAACGTGTTTGTTATTTCATTTTAGTATGTATTATGTGGAGGAGCACTGTCACACTTTACTCGACTATTTCTTTTGTATCAACTAAACAAATAGCAACGTCGGTTCAAACTTTGTTATCTGAATGTTGGAAAATATAACGACATGGTTAAATACGTCTCCGTTTGAACTAATATATTTAATTAAAATTAAATTTTTAATATTATTTCAGTATCCCATTTATCATATCCTAAATATGATATTTGTAAAAAAAATGTTAACTCTTACATTTCGGAGAGTAGGAGGAATTATAATTGCTTTTCAATAAATCATTTTAATTTAACATTATAAAATGGGTTAATTTAAAAGGGGTGAAATACTATTAAATATACATATGAGAAGTTTTTATATTCTCAATACATGAGAACTGCTGTGCCTAAAAGTGTAGAGTTTTAACTTTTTTTCTGTTCTTTAACTATTGCTTTGTATTCATAACCAAAATCACCGACATCAAGTTATTCAATTTACTTATTTTTCTAGACAAGTAATTCTCGCAACAAGCTTTATAATGTCAATCATATAAAATTAGCAATGACGCCATAAGTAGATAGAAAAAGGTTTAAATAAAAAAAAATTTTTTCGATTTAGTACTCGAATAAACCTTATGGCAAAAAAGAGGAAAAGTGTGATGTATTATTTTTTAATTAAATTTAACATCATTCCTAAAATGAAAAGTATGTTAAGGAAAATTTAAGTGGAAAGGGCCTGCTTTTAATTTTGTATATTTTTTTGTAATCGTTACGAAGAAAAAAAGTTTTTTAGACTGTTCAATTAATTATTAAAAAGGTTTATAATGTTTTAAGATCTTCTGTTCGAGCATTTTGAACTTATATATATAGTTATATGTAACTACGTATCGATTTATTTCTTTAAATTGTGTAAATTTAATTATTATAATTTTTACTTAAACAAAACGTATTTTCTTACAGGCGTTTTGAATAGATGTTATAATAAGATTTGTTAAAATGTCAATATTTATTAAAAATTTAATTAAATTAATAATATTTCTTTGTGACATTCAAGGTCTTATTTTTGGACACCTTGAGTAACAAATACACAATATTATAAGTCACTAAAGAGAAAATAAAATAAAGAAAAGGCATATCGAGGTGTGCCCTACGGCGGATCTTATAAAAACATTTCGCTGAGAGGACGAAAATAAATCTAATATTGTTATTTCTCTGTTCATTTTCTTTGTTTTCTTTAAAGTATAATGTAATTTTTCGAATAAATAGTGTGAAGCCTAGACACACATATATATAAGTAGCAACTGAATCTTTTCTGTTATATTGTGAGTGTCTCTCAACATCAAATATCGCATAACTATTTGAATGCATCTCGTTGAAAAGTATTTCTTATAATACTCTATTACTGCATACGGAACTATTGTAGTAATTCTGCTATATCTAATCCCGTCGTATCTCACCGTGGCGATGAGGATAACTGTTAGTTGTTTTCGTGGCTAAATCGATAGGAACGCTAGGTCGTGCTGGATGCTTGCGAGAGCCCAACATAATCAGACAGGTCAATGATCCTGTCCGGCGGGTAGGCAGTTATGGATTTTTTTTCATATTAATATATCCCCTTATTTTTAGGGTTGTAATTATATATTAATGTTTCAAGCAGAAAATTATAGATGTACTGTATTAAGATCTTGTATAAACTACTAATTAAAGAGTTCATACGTTACGAACTATCAAATCAGAGTCTCCGTTCATTCATAATATTATAATATTTTTATCTGTGTGTTACATTTATTATATTACCTTTATTTTCGAATATATACACGAAAGAAAAAATCAAAGCAAATCATGTTAAACAAGGACTTCTATACCATAATAGGATGGATTTATTTTTATTAATATGCTTGCAGAAATAATATTTGCCTTTAAGTAGAACTGAATAAAAACATATTTAATATATTTCAGGCGAATAAAACGAATAGGAAGGATAGTTTTTTTAGGAAAGTATTTATATTTAGGATATTTTCGTTAATAATATAATAAAAGCGGAATTAACTCTGTGTAAAGTATTGATTTAATTAGCGTTAGATTTTTAGTTTTAAATTTTGAAGTTTTGATGTTCACGCGGACGGGGTTGCGGGCGAAAGCTAGCACAATAAATTGTGATTGTGTCACGGTATTTAATGTTCCTATTTACAATAAATAATTTTAAACAAAAAAATTAAAAAACGTTTTCTTTATCATTTTTAATTCGGCTATTTTGTGAATTTAAAATTTTACATCACTCAATAGAAATATAATTTTGCCGTCGTATGACACCCCGCGGTGTTGATAAAATATTTTGTGAGATAGGTGACGTTCACTAGACGGTGTATTAAGTCACGGAATTACGTCCTATGTTCACGTTATAAATGACTTCGGTTTAAATTAAAACGAATAAAAAATATATCTCAAAGGCTGTTAAGTTAAAATTTGAAAGTAATTATGAATTTAAAGAAAAAAAAACGTCATTCTGATATCAGCGAAGTAAATTAATTCTAATGTCAAACTATAAATTTATGTATTTATGTACAATGTATTAGGAAAAGAGTTATTTTCTGGTAGTGGTTCCAAATAGGAACGAGTAGATAGTTTTACTTAAAATAAAGTAATTAATATAAAATATAATTGTAACAGTGCTTTTGTTTGTGACATTTGAAAAAAAAACGATGATTCCGGATATACTACAGGATTTATGATATTAAATTCGAAGTCAGCCTGTGGACAAGCCAGGCCGTAGCGTGCTGTTTGATAAACTACAGACTACTAGCTCGTGGATTCACATATGTACCGAGATTAAGCCACGTAGTTAAATTTAAAAATCCTAATATTAATATAGAAGATGTTTGCAAGTTGTTGAACACCTGGGATCTTTTCATCAAAAATATAAAATCCCATATTCATGATTACACCGCAAGACCTCAAGACACACTTAGAAGATTCTGCATTCGTTATTTATTCCGAGCAGTACGCTAAAAAATTAAGAAATCTTTGTCGGGCGATGACAAATAACAAGACCTACTGACAGCAACTTTTGTCTCGTCTAGCCACTATCACTGTTGTTTTAAAGTAATCGAAATATAAATATCTTAATCGCGTACTTTATCTGAAACACGTAGTTTTTTTTAGACATTTTAATGGAATCCTTTTAACAAAAAGTGGGTTATTAATATGTGAATGATAAATAATATTTACTGTACATTACTATTATTACTATTTATTAACAAACGTCTTATATATATGGATCTGGATTTATTAAAGACGTGTCTCGTATAACCGCCAGTCTCGTAATCTTGTGTCTGGATGTAACAAAACTAGTGGATATTATCAGAACGGACAATATTGTTAGAAAATATAATTGAGTATTTAATATGTACCTATTTTAATACTTTTCTCACATTACACAATATTCTTTTAATAAAATAAAATCAATACAAAAAATTTATACCAACGGGCTGTAAGGGTTCACATCTGACTTTAGCAAAATTTATGTGTAATTAGTCACAGTATCGTAAGATGTTCTACAAGAATTTAATCAATCGTTCGCGGTCTTTACACTGTGCGCCAGCGCAAGGAATTGTAATTATTCCATTACTAATCTTATTATCAAATAAAACACATAGTGCCCTCGTTTTCATGTATATACTGTTCCTTATTTTTTCGCCCTTTCCCAATTCTCGCCTATGATTAAGTGTCACAGGATATTCCAAATGCCGTCAGCGTAAGTGAGTATTTCGCGTTGAAAGTGTCTGATAAATGTGAATCGTAATTGTAACTGAGCGGTCAATAAAACTTTAAAACCATTTTCATGCTTGAAATTTTATTTGCTAATTGCATAACATTTTACTTAACATAATAAAATTTAATTAATATGTTTATAAAGATATATAATTATTTTAAAAGAGAATATTGGATAAAGTACATGAGCTTAAAATGTTATATTTTTATGAGAGTAAATTAATTCTATGTTGTTGACTAGCCTGAAGGCTTCTGTTATAAGAGGTTTTTAAAATTAATAAGTAATAGGAATTTTATCTAATATCAAATTAAAAATCTTTCTCCCTTTTAAGTTTCAGGAGTGCTCTCCATAAAGCTTCAGATTTTTGTACACAATATAACAAAGTGTTAGAAGACAAAGTAATACATTTGCTATGTATTTTTCCTCCTTTGCTAAAAGGTAAATCGTTCTCACATGTGACAGGATCATTCCGTGTTAATGAACTCATTGTAATTAAAATATTTATAATGATCACGTCCTCTCTCTGAACTTTCTGTATTCAGAACTGAAGTCTTATCTCTTAATAAATGCTAAACAATTAGGATGACTCTACCAAGTAAAGCGCGTAACTTTCTGTAAAAGTCGGAATGATTATAAAAACATGGATGGATGCGTTTGGAAAATGTTTATTGTATTAAGTTATATTGTTAATTATTGAAATGTTAAAAATGAAACTGTTGATATTGAGTTTTCTTAGTAAACATATTAACTACTGAAACACTTACAGTTAAGTAAATCAAGTCGTAAATGATACTATTGTAGGGACGTAAACTCCCAAATATTAGGAAGTGATACTTTTTATTCTTATTTTTAATACATCTCTATCAACACCGATTATTATGAGCGTACAATTAATTAGTTGGTTCTTACTAGCTCAATGTGTTTGATAATTTTTGCGAGGCTGGCAAGCTTACTTTAAAAAACATTGTGTTAGTCTGCTCTGCCGCTTAGCGCACGATAATGCCATCTTTACTGTTTATAAACTTTTATGACAGGTGAAGTAGGACGGAAGAATGTCGACCAAATCTTTATTGGATGCTACTTCTCCCTTTCAGGGAGCTTAGTTACAGCGTTGATTAACTCTTTTGTTTGCGACACTATCAATACCAGATCTCAAATTCGAGCTTAACTGACGTCTGCTTATAGAAGCAGGGTAAGCCGACGTCGAGTCCAGTACTTACAAAGCAAATCTCCAGGAGGGTAACTTATCTAATATATGTGGTAAAATAAGACAGGCTTGTCATAAACATGCATCTATTATTATTTTAATATAAAATAGATTATAATGTGATTTTGTTTTTCTTAAAGTAGTTTTCTTTTTCACAAATGGAGATAGGTTTAATTTAATTCTGAGTGAATGAATTAGTTTCGATTTAAAAAAATGTAAACAATAAATATAGAAACTTTATTACTAAAATTACGACATTGTTATCGTTTAGACGTAATATATCTTTACACGCAATTGAATTGGAAGATAAGCTAGTTAATGTAAGAGGAGAGCGTTAAGAAAGTTAAGACAGAGATATAAATTAGTGAATAAGTGAGAAAGAGTTATGTTTTGAATATTATTGCATGGGAGAGAAAACCAATATATATATATATATATATATTAAATTTCACAAAAAGTTGATATTAATATTTACATATAAATAAGACATTTATAAAATTTATATGAGTGTACATTATATGAATAATAGATGTAGATAAAGATTTTAATTTAATTATGTCGTTTAAAGCACACTCGCTTTTTATTGAACTTAGGTCCAAATATAAGCAAAAGAAGTTTGACACGGATACGAATTGTAAAATTTGCACTGACTTTTGATAAATTTTATTTTGTAGCTACGACAATCATAAATGGTCGTTTGAATTAACGTGCTAATTACATTTGAATTCAAACCTAAAAAATACGCGAATGTATATGGATAATATGTTCCTTTTAAGAAATTTAAATACAAAAAATATGAGTGTGTTAATATTTTAAACCTTTAAAACAAAAATAGAGGACTTGAGAAAATGTCTGTCAATACAGCGTTACTACACTAAATATCTAATTTATAAGTCATAGAAACTCAGTTGCACAAATCGCAATAAAAAATATATTTTTGTGAATTTGATCAACAGACAGACGTATGAAAAATATTATAAAATAAGACTTTTATTTTTTATATAATGTATTATAAAACTAAAAGGCTATATTTTGGTTCAGAAAATTTATGATCGTGTTTAAGAAATCTTTGTATGCCTGTGTACACGATAATGACGAAATTTATTCCGCAGGCTACTATAGGAGGAAAAAATGTGGACAGAACACATTTTATATTTATATATTTTAACTTCTTTAAACAATAGATTACAGAAAAAGTAAAAGAGTTACACGTATGTATGTCCAAAAAAAAAACACAGCATCAAATTATGACTCAATTTATCGTAGGATATTCATTCGATTAATAATTTAAAATTTTATAAAATAGTGTCCAATCGTATGCAGCGTGATCGACAGAAGCATTATCTTCATTTTAATATTGAATCTCTTTAAATTCACTTTAGATAACTTTATCGCAAATCTGAGCAGAAATAAGTTAAATCAGGAAACTTTCATACTTAGTGATTGCTTTATTAGTAATATAATATTTTTTACAGTTATTGAAAAATGTCATACGTTATGTTGTGTTTCGGGGACAAAAAATATTGAATGAAAAGAATCTTTATTAAATATTGAAAAATAAATTCGATTCGTAATAAAAAAAAATTACTAAAAAACACATTTTTGTTAATTTTTTCAATTATTTTATTTGCTTTCAGCTTTGTTAGCTTAGCTTTCATTATTTTGTATTTGCTCTTTATTGTTTGTTCAAAGTATAATGTTGTCAAACATTTTCTAGACTAAAATCGTATTTAAAATGTAAAAACCAGTTATGTATTTTTAAAAGATAACATACAAAACATTTTAAGCTTTCCTTGACTACGTCTCTTGCCAGTCGTAACAATTATATTATCATTTTTCAGTTGTTATTAACATTAACAAAATAAAATATATTAGAAGTTATGTGGATGTAAAAGCATAGCGTGGAAGTCTAAGGCGCTAGTTTAAGGCAACTAGGTCATTCGGAGGCGTGGGTAATGGCCGACATAATCTTGTAATTTTTTACAAAGATTCTGTTAAATTTCTTCTTATATATCTGGACCAGAAGTCATAATGGGTTAAGACATTGATTTACCATTAACACGGAAACTGAACACGTAGTCAATAAAGTTTTAATAGACCCTTTGTTTTGTATGTATGAATGATTTATAATAAGGAACGTGGTAGCGTGGCCGAGCGGTCTAAGGCGCTGGTTTAAGGCACCAGTCTCTTCGGGGGCGTGGGTTCGAATCCCACCGCTGCCATAACTATATGATAATCAAATTTTTACAGAGGAAATTTCTGAAACATAATTTTTTTTAAAGTAAATTTTGTAGTTTTAACAAATTATACTGTTAAGGTGTACAAGATTGCTATTTTCTTGGTGATAACACATCAAATACGAACGAAATTTAATTCTAAATGAAAATAAAACAAAGTCAATAACAAAAAATACATAGTAATTTTAGGGGCCCCTTAAACCTACACTTGGGTTGCCAGTCCCAGGTACTGTTGAAGCTTCTCTCCCTGCAACGCGATGGACTCGGTACTCGCACTGTGAATCCATGGAATGCTGAGAGGTTTCAAAAAAATGTTAACAGATTTGTTTAAACGATGTTTTTTTTTTATAGAGCCTAGTTATAGTCAAATTACTGCAGCTCGTACATGGGCTGGCTCGACGGGGAAATACCACCCTCTTACACAAGACCGGCGTGAAGGCTCCTTAATGGCTGTGTTTCGTCCGATAAGTGAGAGAGCCGGTTGCCCTTTCCCTTTTCCTAACCCTTCCCTTTTCCCTCCCTCTCCCACTTTTTCATCCCCCTCATCCCTAATGGAGGGTGGTAACACATCCGCAAATCTTTGTAGCGGATGTCCATGGGCGACGGAACTACCTCCATCAGGTAGGCCGTATGCTCGGTTGCCCCCTTTAGCATAAAAAATATATATAACTTATTATAAAACATTACAACAAATGTATAAGTTCTTAAATAAATTCAAAGTTATCATATTGATGGATCGACCTAATATGCATTGTTATTTTTAAAATATTCATACACTCTGTTCGTGTTACAATTTACATCTAATATATATGTTTTGTTACTCTGTGACACTTGTATTGTTATATATAATCATTATGTGTTTTTATTTTTATACTTCTCAATATTAGCCAAACATAATCGTTTCTCAATATAAGGATTTGTAAATCTGATAAGCTCCAACAGAAACGTTTTCTTTACAATTTAAGCGTCGTCTAGACATTAGTCTGCCCGCTTATACCAGTTTATTTATAGATATTAAAATGTGATGTTTTAACGTATTTTCGTAATTCGTTCAAAATCAAAGCTCCAATCAAATTAAAAACATCATTGTAATATTAAGTATTCGATGGGATTTTTTTATCGTTTGCCTTAATCTTTCTGTTCATACAAAAATATGCTCAAGTGAAAAATTTTCCTGTCATCGAACTCTGATAATTGAGTGGGACGTATCTAAGTCGCGTTCTGTAGTCTTTGAATTCAATATTGAAGTCCTTTATAAATAGTCTTATAAATTGATATGGCAGTACGACACATGCAAATGAAGTAGTGTCTATCCCATATTATATTTATTAGACACTAGTATGAGATGGCTTAAGACTATAGCATAATTTTAGTTTGTCTGGCCATAAATACTGTCACTATGTATGTACCATAATACTATCAATTGTAATTTTTTTGTAGCATTAAAATTCAATGTGTCAAATTTATTTTTTTAATACCATTCAAACGCTTAATTTAAATCATGTTTGTGTACCAGGCGGTTGATTTCCTCTCGACACAGAAGTATGCTAGTCTAGAACCGTGTCGTGCATTTTGAAAGAAGAATTAAGACCTGTAGGCCATAATTACAACAAGGGGGTAAAATCGAAACAACTTACATCGATGAACAAATTTTTATACTCGAACAATTGTTTTTTATGATGAAACCACTTGAGTAACTTCCCAAACGTCGACAGAAAACAATGTGGGCAGGGTTCGAGTACAATGATAATTTTGGAGGTTCTAGCTGTGAAGGAGTATTTTATAAAGAAAAGTGTTTCTCCAAGGAACAGGAACTACAATTCTTGTGATTCTTACACTAAGTACTCGGCGACTAAGTTAGAATTTAAATCTTAAGAATATTTAAAAGAAAAGGGGAAGTTTTATTATTATAACTTATTTAAGTGTCTATTGTGTGCTAAGTCTGATGGCATTACATAAGATAATTATTGTCTAGACCTGTTCTATGACTTTTTTTTAAAATATGTCTTAAGTTTTAACATCGGTGGAATCCAATTTATGAACGAGGATCTCAAATACCTAATATTTAAACCTAAATTTTAATGGAATCTTAAAATTATGATTTCAATTTTGTGGAGAAATTACTTTAGCAATTGAATTCGATTGAAATTAATGTTTGTATAAAAAAATATTAAAACTGATTTACTTTATTGGAATAGCTTATGAATAATTAGTCTTACACTAAAGAATTTGATTCAACTTCTCTGTACTGTTTTACCAGTTCCTGGAAATATATATGACATTCTGATTGTGTCCTGGTATTTTCTTGAAGTTATTTCATTACAGAATCTAGTCGGGATAGCGTCTGGTCTCACAATAGAGTCCAATCCTGTATCTTGCATTGCACCATGATTGTGCATCGACGCCGTCTTGATCGTTCACTCGAGATCTTACTTTGATAAAAATCTAAGATAAGAAAATTACAAATGGAAACGTTTTTTCATCGATGGTTGATGTGATGTGAAATATATATACATAATGTCGAAGTTATACAAAACGAGTTAGAAATCTTATTTAATTCCAAATGTACAAATGTAAGTATATATGTGTTTATGTAATTTTTGAAGACATGTTGTGTATTATAGACAACTTGTTTGTTTTATTTACATTTTCGATGTGTTTCTTGACTCCATCTAGTGACAATTCCAAGATGACGAAGTATTAGTAGTTCTACTTATTTTTATTTCACTTCAACAGTATAGATAAATAAAAAGCTTAATTACATTAATCTCAAAACCATGTCCAATGTTAACTAACAAGTAAAAAAAATAATATTAAAAAAAACTGTTCAAGTCAATCTTTTTAAAATTACTTCAACATTTCATTAGTTACAGTCAACACAACATTTTATGATATAAGTGTTTGTTGTGAGATTAACTTTTTAAGAAAAACAAGTAACTGGAGTAACCCGATGTGACCACTCAGCTTTTCCAAGTGTATAAATATAAAAAAAGAACTTCATTAATCTAAATCTTAAATTTATTTTATTCATTTAAATGAAACTAATATAATTCGGATATACAAGGCGTGATTTTTATTTTTGTAAAAAACTACATACTCCCGACGTTTCGGTTACTTTTCAGCAACCGTGATCACGAGCAGACGAGATGTAGTATATAATTTTTTACAAAAATAAATCACGCGTAGTTTATCCGAAAAATATTAGTTACATTTAAATGAATAAAACTCGCGAAAATCGTAGATCTCATTTATTTTACTCACTCATAAAATTGTATAGTCGATATTAATTTACTTTGATTTACCAGTTTTACTAGTATCACTCTTTCATTCTCTCCCGTCTTAATTTCGTTCGTCCTCCTTTAGGAATTTGTAGAAATTAATTTAGAATATTAAGAACAATCTTTTGTTCTTTAATAATTTACTTCAAATTATGAGATAGTGAAATACTCGTAGAAGAAAAGTAAAATATATACGATATCATCTTTTAGTTCGTCTTTTTGTTAGCCCGGATTTAATAATGAGGAGTACTTGGTTGGAATAGCAGTATAGTATTTGAAATTCAATGGAATTTTAGTCTGAAATACGCAAATTGAGTGACTTGTAACAAATAACAAAATGGTCAATGTTTTACTGGAGTTGTACACAATACAAAAGACTTTATATTTACAAATATCCTTCAATGTTTATGTTTTGATATATATGTTTTTATATAAATACAAGTTTTTTCAATGTGAATATTTTAACGCTTTTTATAAAGGCAATAAGTTACAACAAATTATCAAACATTCATATTATTTATTATACACATATGTAGATATTCTAACTCGGTTGAATTTTTTCGTAGACATAAATAAGTACCTTCATTAAACAAACCTTTCAATTCAGATCTATCTTTCAATGTTCAGTAAACGAAATGATTGAAGTTTTTATGTTATAATAGATTATTCTTTTTATAATGATTTTTTCCCCGAATTCCCGAACTTTTAGAATAAATAATCGCAAACTGAGTTTTTAGTTTGCTTCTACTCTTTTTATTATAAATCGAAATTGCTGTTAGAATTTTATTTCAAACATAAATAATATTAAAAGTATGTTAAGAGGTGAAAATCTCTTGATCGTTAAATAGTTCATTAATATAGAAAGTTTTGGTTAGATTTTTTTTTGAGATATTAAAGTAAAATACGGCTTCATGGAAATGAGAGGATAGATAAAACAGACTTGTTGTAAAAGGGTCATTAACTTCATATTATTTCGTACTACTGCTAGCCGTGTTCTTTACATATGTATGTAACTTTTACAGAATATGTGAATTATTGAATTTTGATAATATGGAAACTAACCGATAATATAAATGATATTATCATTATCATATTATTTAGTAGTTTCTAAATATATTAATCCGAGAAAAAAATCCTCTACAAGTTAGGCATATGAAGTCACTTAATTGACGGGTATTTAAACACTCATCAAACTATAACCATAAAAATAGCTGCTTATGTGAATGTGTAGGAAACATAAAAATGTTTGAAATTTATGAAGCTTTAAGAATGAAAAGAGCAATGGGCCTATTTTTAAGTTACTCTTATAAAAAAAATGTGCAATGTAAAAAAGTCACTGTCGCGTCAAAATAAAAGGTTTATAGTATATTAACAACACATAATTTGTCGTCTCATCATCTTCCTCCCATAAAATTGTTATCTTACTTCTTTGATATTATTTAAACAAAAAAGTTAGTACGATAACTAAATTTGGATTCTACCTATAATATTTAACGAGCTTCACAAGTAAAAAACATTTATTTTTTTTGGACACACGACATAACTATTTTAAAATAGATTAGAAACCGGTTTTAAAAATACATTTTCTTAACAGAAATTTTATATTCGACTTAAATAAATTAACAAAACATATAAAGTAGAAAGTTCAGTGGAAACAGACACAGGAATTATTAAAAAAATATGTTTTTCACAAAACATCTACAAACTATACAAATACATCTCGTGACGATGATTACAAAGATTATAATCACGATGATATTACATGGGTTTAAAAAAGAATATCCTATCATAAAAAGAAATTTGAGAGCATTTTACAAAATTAATTAATTTCAGATAAGGAAGTGAAAAATATTATCTAATATTGTTTTCTCAGAATTACACAAAAAACATGAATGAAAATAAAAGGTATGACAATTTTGTTACAAGGAAATTTAAAATACGAAGACCCATATTTACGACAACCAAATTGTGTGAGACTCTCGAGATTTCAAATTATATCTTAGAATAATCATTTTCTTATGTCTTTTTTTAGCTATTTTAGGTTCAATTTCATGAGATTACATCTGTGAACTTGAGAAAAAAAATATTTAAATGGAGTCACAGATTTTGACTCAAGTCCGTCTTGAGGTGTTGAGCGTGTTTCATTGGAATGGACATCTTGCAAATACGAGTCGGATCGGGGGCCCTTCCGTGTCCCGTGCCACTGACACACAAAACTCGACTCTCAGTTCAGACAACGAGCAATGAACTTTCATAGGATTGTTATTGGTGCATCAGTATCCTTCTATTATTCCCTTCACGTCAAGTGCGGCCAGTTAATTACTTTTTAGTCCCTTGAACCTCAAATATAGGTCCAGTAATTTGGATATTTCTATTTAGAGACGAGAAATGTTATAAAGACATTACTTCAGCTTTCAGTTTTGATTCAGTTGCTTTGTTACACTCGATATTGCTGATTTTTGACAAAAAATACAAGCATTGCATTTGCTTAAGTAGAAATCTGTTTTAAATTGTTCTAGGTCCTCAAGTTCTTATTTGTCCATAACTTCATTAAAGACCTTCAATAAATTCTCGGATACATCTGAATGTAATAATAATAGGTATTTCCTTAGACGATAATTTTAAGTCAGAACTCAGACTGTTTAAAGTTCATCAAAGTTGTTATTAATCACTTAAGATTAAACCCGAAACTCCTCGGTTCTTAGGATTAAGATTGTTAATAAGCTAAACAATTTATGTCTTCCTACAAAGAAGAATGTATTTAGAATAAAAAAATATTAAAATAATATTATTTATTTCATTAAATTATTAATATCTTAACTTTGACTGCGTTTCGTGATTAGAAAATTAATATAAATAACAATGAATTAACTTATCGAATACAAACTGCCCAAACCTCGAGAATATTATAAGTACATGATAACGTTAAAAATAGTGTTTTAATATTGCATTTTTAACTTTATTATCTCTTTATTTCTTTATTATATTTAAATTCTGGTATAATTGAATGTCTTCATTAATCATTCCATAGAATAATATACACGTATTTACAAAGGAAAAAATAAACTAAATATTAATAAAAATACAAGAAAAATTTAATTATATGAAAGCATTGTAATATTCATATTTAAAAAAACCGTTATTCTTATTACTTAGTCTACTAAAAATCACACTCTTAATCATTTATCATAACTCAAAGCTATTACTACCCAAAACGAATAAGAAAATACCAGGTCGAGTCAGATTCTTATTTCCCAGAGGTCCACTTTCTTTGTAAGTTATAATGGACATATTAATGACCTTCATCGAAATTTTTATTGATCAGCTTCAATAAGAAATATTTGGCTTAAATAATACTTTCACCGATCATAAACAATAAATCACAAAAGTATTAAATTGAAATATCATTTCATATAAATATTTTTTGTCCTCGTACAACTCCCTGCCGAGTTTTAAAAGTGAGGTGTGAGGCGGGTGTCGCTCACTTAAACGTTTATGACGTTGAATGCGTCCTATGTCTCTCACGTTAAAACGCTTTTGTACATATAAAGGAATAAAAACGAACAAAATAATTTTTTCAGAGGCTAAAACTTGAAATAACTTTTGGTTCAGTGTCTATTATTTAAGTGTAGAGTTTTTGAGCTACGAGAACCATTCAGTGTAGCTTTTTAAATATAGAGAGACATGAATTGAAAGCTTTGGCTTGTTTTCCATTTGGAAATGTTCCTATACTCAAAGCCTATCACTTAAATACATAGCGATTATAAAACGTTACTCCGTTCGAATTCTAAGAGGTTTCGACTCTAGTAAAACAAAATGTATTTGCTGATAACCGACTTATAAACAACAAAGTCCTATTTAAAGCAAGGACCTTAAAATTACAAAGTTAGTTTAGTTAATCTCATTTTCTCGTGAATGTATTTTTTAATTTATATTTACTTTTTACTAATAATTACCTCAAAGAATATATTGTGAAACTTTGAATACTTCACCTTTATTTTGTTATGCCAATCTGTTGAACGTCGCATTAGAGTAATACGCAGCGTACACGTGAATCTAAAGCGGTTAAATACATCAGACAAGGCTAATACGGCAACGCCAATAGATCGCATTAGCTGTTCGTGTGACATCTGCATTATCAATTATGTGAGCTCTCTGCTGTATTTTGTATTAAAGTCACTGATAAAATTTAATATAAGTTATCAGTTTATAACACGGTGCAATAATTTAAACTGTTACCCGTCACATTATTGAGATTTATAATTGTTTTTTAACAAATAAAGTAAATTTTTGACGAATCCAATAATTTTATTGAGAAAAAAAATATTATTAACCTTCGTTTAATGAGCGTTAATGACACGGTATTTGTACTTTTTGAATAATTAATCTACTTAGCTATTTCTCAGGAATATATGTAATATTTTGTTTCTGTTTTATAAGGTTATTTTGAGGTCCAGTCGACGAAACTTTAGCGTCACATTGGAGTTCAATCTTGTGTCCAGTATGGCGCCATGTGTGTGCAATACGCCATATTACATGAATCTGCAATGTAACTACTTTTTTATTCAACATTACTGTTTTGAGAATCTAACCAATAGATGCTTATATGAGTCTTTACTATTTGAGAAGTTATATACGCTGTAATTATAAAAATATTACACTAAATTAAAAACATAAGACTATTCATCGAATATCTTTTAAATATAGCGCCTTAAGTCACAACACTCAATAATTATTTTCCGTTTGGGCATAATCTTATAATCTGATAATTACTTCCTCTAACAATGATAACATTTCTTTTTTATGACGTCACGTAGGTATTATGGTAATATCTGAGTTTTCCTCAATAATTTATTGATGTTATCATATAATTTTCGACATCTTTGTTTAGTTGAACTCCTTTAAATAATTTGCCAACCAAAATATATAATAATTAATGTTTATATGTATTCATAATTAGTTGCCATTAAAGATGGCGTTTTAACCTATTAGTTTAAGCATTAATTAATATGTAAAAAGAGATGAAACCTCTGGGCATTCCATGGATTCACCGTGCGGGTAGCTAGTCCATCGCGTTGTAGAGAGGAGCTTTAACAGTGCCTGGGACTTGCGACCCAGCTGTAGGTTTAAGGGGCCCCTATCTAACGCACGTTAAACGCTCACCTCCACCGTTCAAGCTCTCTATCTGCCTAAACAAATTTAAAAAGAACCTACTAGGACTGCCTTCGAAGTACGTTCCAAGAATGAATTGATATCAGTTCTTTACAGGCCCAAGTCTTTTAGTAGGTTGTAGAGAGATAAAGCTGCTTTACCTCTCGCTCCTACTTCTACCGCGTATAAATCCACGACTAACCTATTTCTAGTGAGTTCGTTAGTGAGCTCGTAATTTATTGACCTTGACGGCATGGTTTTTGGGGATTTTGGTTTCCCAAGGAACCGTCAGCTCTATTATCACAAAGTGCTTTAAAATAAATATGTCGGGTCTGAAGGACGACGACAAATATCCTTAGTACTTTTAAGGTAGTACCGTAAAGATGGAAAGGAATATCAATATATTACTAACTACTTGAAAACTACGGAGTAATTGTTAGACTTAAAATAAAAAAATGCCCAATTATTATTATTATTTTGATTACTACCAAAATAAAACCTAAAAAAAGCAATTTAATTTGAAAGTAATTCAATCTCAGTTTAATAATTTTTAAAACCTAGTACTGTGGTAGCGTGGCCGAGCGGTCTAAGGCGCTGGTTTAAGGCACCAGTCTCTTCGGAGGCGTGGGTTCGAATCCCACCGCTGCCAGTTATTTTGTAGCGCTAGTTTTCACTTGGGAAGCATACAAATCATTTGACTAATGCATACAAAATAGATAACGAAAGTAAGCTACAAAGAGTATAAATATTAATCGATGAAAATCAAGTTGGTCTGTGGTTAGCATTTCATATTTTATTGCATGGTTTGAGACATAACATGTTCTAAAATTTTAATAAAGTTATAAAAAAACGTGACTTCATAGAATTTTACAAAGTACTATACTAACTTCGATCGAAACAAACAACGAATAAGGTCTATTGTGGTTTGGGAAATTCTTTAACATTCTTAATATCATCTAACTATCATGGAAATAATACAACTCAAATGCAATCTTATTATAAATGCTTCGTGTTAAGCATCATTGCTGAAAAAAATATAATAAAACTCAGTATAATAGGTGAAAGGGTGGTAAATAACATTTGACATTTTTGTAACATAGGATATAATATTATTAGATATGTACTAATAGAAAATATAACAAAATATATCAGTTCTATATTCATTGGAGTCAATTTGTATCTTAAGTGATTAAAAACCGGATAAAGTTTTCTTAGTTCATTAATTCCAATCTTAGAGTATCGTAAATAATACTCACACTCAATTGAATATGGCAAAAAAACTACATTTTTAGGAAGACAAAGAAATGATAACAAAAAATATTCAAAATATGTTTAGAAATTAAAACTTTTTGTGTGAAGAAAAAAATGTGTGTTTTAACATTTTAGGATTCGAAAACAACTTTATTGAAGTCTTGGATTTAATACGTCTAAGCACAAATGTAATATAAAACGTATTTTCATTTCATTTTATAAAATCAGTTCTAAAATGTTAAAAGGGTGTGTTCTTTTTTTTAAATTAATTATTAACTAAAAGATAAAGTTCCAGAAAGAGTTAATGGAAAGAGCTTATGAATCTAAATAGGAGTAAATTTTTTTCAAAAAAAATGTATATATAGTAGTATAATTGTTTAATTAAACCCTTAAAAAAGTATGATCTGGGAAACAAAGTTAAATAATCTAAAGAATCATTAATAATTTAAACAGCTTCCACTTATACGATGCTAATTCTTTCTACACTGCATTATATTTTACCCTCAGACCTTTATCTGTATTAAGAACACGCCAATCATTATCGAAAACAACAAAGTTGTCTCCAAATTATTGTTTTTGAAACCTACTTCGTGTCTGGAGGTCGCTTGAAGCATGAATGTGTTATAGTACCTCTATATTCAATCTATATTGGACACTGATCTTGTGTGATTCATTTAAGACAAGTATTTTATGATTGCTTGTTTACTTGCAGTGAATATAATATTATATTTATATTGTGAGTCCAGCTCCTCATATTTCTTATAAGTTATTTTCCATATCCATAACGATTTTAAGAAAAGATAAACTATGTAAATATATCCGTGCTGGTTAAACACAATTATTAATTACACTAAAAACATTAAATTTTATAAAACTTTCCAATTATAAATAAAACTAGGTTGTTGGAAGAAAAATGATGGATCACTTTAAGTTTATTTTTATGTTAAGCCTCTCTGAGGGTTTATATTAAGTGTGGCCTTAAGTAATTACTTTTAAAATAATCTTTTATAAGTTGATTATGTACAAAAAAAAGATTTTTTTATTTATTTTTGTACCATAAAAAGCAAAAATTACAGTATTATCCAAAAATATAATTCCATTGAAATACGTAGGATCTATTTCGGAAATTATATGACATCAATTCAATATCTTTTGACAGACAATTTAATCACAAGTAAAATATTTTTTTCCTAAAATATAATTCCGAGTAATTGAAAGAGCCATCAAACGAATAAGTCATTTCTAATAAAGCTGTACTTTCTTGGAAATTCAAGGAAATGTTTGTTTCCTAATATGGTTTTTTGACTCTTAAAAGACAAGGAACGCTCTTGATTGTCTTCTATTTAAAGGCCTTGTCTCATTACACAGCTGTATCTTACCTTCAAGTTCTTATTTATCAAAAAAAAAATGTCATGATGGAATATTCACATTTCTTTTAACATACACATGTGTTATAAATTTGTTCATTAATAAATAAAAAACATAAGCCACGATTACGTAGCACCTTTAATAAAAACTACACTTGAGAGTGAAGATCTGTTTATATTCGCCGTCTGCAATTCCAATAAGTATCAAATTAAGAATTTAAGTAAAATTTAACTGTAAATGGATATTATAGATGAGGAAATTCTTTAATTGTATAACAAACAAATAAATCTTGTAAACAAAAAAAAATCATATTTTTATGACAAAAATTTAATTTATCGATAATCGAATATCGACTCAATGAAATATTTATATATACAGAGTATAATAAGAAAAAATATTGACCACCTAATTAAATATTTACTCGTACTAAAGTGTAAAGTTACGTTAATATACAACTCCTTAGTAGCCATTACAATTACACCTCCGCCCTAAATTGATGCAAAGATTAAAGAATGGACTAAAATATTCGATTCAATTAAAAATCTAAGTCCCTACTGGTTAACATAACGATATACAAGATTTTCACGTGTACTTACTTAAAAGATAATAAGGTTTTCGGATACTACGCGTTTATAATTTTATATTAACATAAACACCACGTCTCGGTTCCTTTACAGCAACCGTGATCACGGGCAAACAACGTGAAACTTTAATCCAAATTCCTAATTTGTAACGCCACCTGGTTTTTAAAAACGCTTTTTTAGTAGAATTAAAGTTTTTATGAACTGATAGTAATCTTGTATGTTATTAAAGAAACAGTGTTCAATTTTGAACTGACCGATTTCCATACAAATTAATTCCTTAATTATTAATATAAGGTGAAATGATAGTTAAATAAAATAGTTATAGGAACAGAAATGAAATTATGTACTGATATCTAAGTTAGAGTAATATAAAATGTAATTAACATTATAACCAACGTCACCAGTAATAAAGACACTGCGATGGTTTAAATTATGAATTAAAAATTACTAAGCAGATGATGAAAACAAGTATTTTGGAAGACAAACACTTCTTTTTTTACAAATCTCAACGTGTTTCGATTTCTCTTTTAATATTGAAATAATATTTAAATTGTTACATTTGTGTAACTTAAAATTTTATTTTGAATCCCTTGTTGTTATTTTAAGATTATTTTACTAGCATTTCATCAAAACGTATAAATAAAGATTTAATTAAAAGTTATATGTGCTAGAATTTATCGTAGACTTTTATTATATATTTAACTCAATATATTATTATTTGGTTTGGTATAATATAATTTTGTTATTTAACTATGTTAAACATACTAAAGACTAAAACTATGTAAAATTCAACAACATTAAGTAAATTATTGTATTAAATTTTTTTGTTACCTTAACCGTCATACCACCTTTACCTTTACCTACGTACATATGTGAAGATGATTTCCTGTTATAATTTGCGCTGGTGTCATAAATAATACATTCACCGACAACTATAACTGAAATAATTTACTAAATCATAAATGGTAATGAACACTGTTACTAAGAATCTAGTCATACATTTTACATAATATTTTTTATACTTTTTCTAGCAGCAGAAGTAAAAACAAAATAATCTTATATTATTTAATTAGACGAAAGAAACTCCGACTGTACAGGGATAATGTAATATTTCCAATGAATTAATTTTGTAGTTACGTGAGAATTTAAAACCTTTATCATGCATATAACGTAATAGGGCGCTAGAATCTATCAGCTATATTCAATTATCGATGTGGGTTAGGTTATATACGGCCATAACATCTATTCTATTGTATTAATACGGGTATATATATATGAATATATATAATGCTTCTCACAAAAGTGGCTTTATTTTTGTAAATTATAATAACAAAGATAAGTGTTACACACCCTCACTCGTAAAGTTGATGGCGGGGAGGAAGCGTCGTACGTAAGACATTAAAAGGTTTCCGGGCGTCGAATCGTTTGAGCATCCCATCCGGTAACTGAGTCTTTTGTGTTCGACTTAAAAATCGTATTTTGTTGAAAAAAAAAAACTCTCTGTGTGTTTATTATTTAGTATATTAAGTTGATACAATTATTTACAAAATTATAATGAAAGCTGCACGCTGTAAGTAGACATCCAGAGATGACATCTGCGTTATATAATTTGTGTAGTGTTTGTTATTAATTAATACACCCAAATTCATTAATTGGATAAACACTTTATTTCTGAAGGAGGGTAATCATACGATAATCTTAGCCTATAAATATATAATCATGGCATAGAAGCAGAGATAATCTAAGTCGAACTAAAAACGTTTAGTGCTGCTATTTAGTGACATTTATAAAAACATCACCTACTTAAATTTTGTTAAAAATATAAATCTGTTTTAAATAATAGGTATGTCGTAATGTCGGCGATGTTAAGTAGCATGATGACTTATTGTTTAAGTTTGAAGATACTTTTATAATTAAGATTTAAATTACAGCGATAAGGAACTGATAACCGTAATTAAAATGGTATTGATAATATAGGAAGAAAAATTTATCGACACAACCAAGATTCCATGCTGCGACCTCTGGATTGTCGATCCTCAGTTGCTTTGTCAAAGTCGCTATCGTACTGCGTATCGGAAAAATAAGCATTCAGGGAATTTAAGAATGGCGACAGTGGTGGCAGTAGTCGTCTTTTAAATTTTATAGATTAGAACTGAGAATATTCAAAACATTGATAAGAAAAAATATGTTAAAGAAGTATAAATTTCGTTCTGAACAGATTATAAACTTTACATCAGGAATGGGATGTACGGCTAAATTGACTCAAATTACTGACCTAATTTACATGCACCAAATATCTAAATAATAGTTCCTTAACATATATCTATTGCCAATAAAAATAATTTTAGAGAACGATAAAAAAGACTTATTCAGAAAACGAATTAAAATAGATATACCTCGCAAATCTTTCAATCCAGGCCCATTTCACAGCAATCAGTAAACGTACGGAACAAGTGTTTAAGTGAGACAAGACTTGCCTACATTTAAAACTTTCCTAGAGAACTATCAATAATTGTAAAATTAAGCCTTTTGGGCACACAATTAAAATTAAACTACAAAATTAGTATAAATTAAAATAGAAAGAAAATAATTGGATGTAAATTATAAGTTACTAAAACAATGCATTAATTTGTCTCGTGGTGTCTTAAATTATTTTCTAAACAATAAAACGACATTAACACTTCACTACCCAATATATAAACTGAAAATAAAACTCATAAAAATAAAAATGTTAATATCTTCACGAACAAGAAACATTTAAAGATTTTTTTATCTTTAAAATAAATTTATCTTATGAGACTAGTTTTATAAGATTTCGAAGTAAGGTTTTGTAATTGGAATCTCCTCTATTAAGTTATAAAAAGTAGGTCAACGGTTTATAAAACAAAACAATAAGTTAGCTGGAGTATTTAAGTAATAAAAACTTGTGAAGTTTTCGTCTCTGTGGCTAATTAGACTACTAGCGTTTTCTTACAACACAAAATGTCTTTTAATTAAATAAAATCACAAAATGTTGGAATAATTGGACATGTTTATAAACTGTCATTGCGTTTTTGCTGACTTTTGATATGATTTCATTGAATAATCATTATGTATGAGACAAACTGTACTCTACTACGTTTATCGAACATAGAGGATGTTATGTGGAACATTATTATAAAAGAGTGCCGAAGAGAAAGAAAACTATATATATTTATTAGGAAAAAGCCAACTTGGACTAAGGCTACCGTCCAATACTATGACTTAATAGTATTTAAAATCGACCACACATATAATATTTTTATTATTTTACTATTCCGTTAATTGTAAATGTAATTTACGCTATGGAGTGAATTTTGAATTAGTGTTTTTTGACAAAAAAATGCCTAATTCATTTCCAGTTAACAAGATGTATGAAGTAAAAATAAAACAATTTATCGAAGGAATAATTTACTTTCGTACCGTTTACATCGACTTTGTCTATCAATTGAAATTTCAGTGAATCCTATTTAAAATACACTCTATTATATGAACTTATCAAAATATCTTCTATTAAAAATAATTTAAAAGTTTTAACATTTTGTTTTTCTTTAAATAATGCGACGTGATTATTTCAGTATCCTCATTCTCTAAATATACAGTAGACGTTGATTCAATAGGATGCCATCATTTTCCTGATATAATTATAGTTTGATATAGACTTTTAGCAGAACACAAAGACTACGGAGTTTGAGAGACTTACAAACACTCCTTTTCCCACTTTCATGACAATCCTAATATTGGTATAGGGTTTGTACTGCCGGGTCAACGTCGCGCTTCTAACAGTCTACACGTAATTAATAATACTCAAAACGTATTTCAGTCTATACACAAGTTATTATTAAAGGTGAAATATTTATCAGTTTATTTCAGTCTATTATAACTTTGTTGATAATGAGAGATAAATGAAGAGAATAGTTGGACTATCGTTTGGGCATATTTAAGTACCAATTATACGTAAAAAAATTAAGTAGGACACGAAAGTAACATCGACCAAAGTAAGTGATTTAAAGTCATAGAAGCAAAACTCAAAACGGCGCTAGTTCTTCTTAATGGTAAGATACTGACTGGTTTATGTTCGACTCCGTGGCAAGTAAAGATGTCGAGAACCATTAAAGACTATGAACGTAGCGAGCCAGGCTAGTGCGATTAGTTAATATCCACTAACCAGTACATATCTGGTGCTATGTACATACATATAAATATTTTGAGTAATTTGACTTTTATAATTTTTTCCATATACGTCCTTCTGCAAAGAGTATAGTTACACTGATTACGGGATATTTACAATATTGAAGTAGTTGCCTACGCAATATAATCTCTCTTCATCTATAGCTCTGTCTCTCTCTTAATCATAAAACTAAAATTTATCATGAAGCCTAAATCTTCATAATTACTTACAGTTTCTATAAAGCTTGTCTAACAAACACTTTAATTATGATCAATTTTTAAAGGAAACTGGATTTTTGAGGTTCAATGAGAACTTTATAATTAATACGCGGGTAGCAGAATATTTGTACTCTTTTCGGAATAATGAAAGCACAGGATAGATGTGGGATTTTCATCTATTGTCTTAAACATCTTTAAAATTTTTAACTGTTCTTTTTTGACACAATGTGTGTTTTAAAAAGTTCGCTGTAAAATATATCTAAAAAACCACTAGAAAGAAAGAATTTAAAAACAAAAAAAATTGTTTCAGAGAATAAATCAGTCATTTACCATTTTCACATATCATAAACAGATATTTTTGTGAGGTACAATGTGAGGGGGTGACTGAGGGTATACACAATTTAAAATCATGTACATATTGGCCATTTCTCAAGTAAAATAAATTGATTTTTTTATGAGAAATAAATGTCATAAAGAGCATTGTGGGTAAAAATAAAGTTTTCATCAAGATTTATAATTAATAATACTTTTATTGTTGCTTTTATGTAACTGCTTGTTATATCTTACGGAAAAATAATTATTTTCCATTGAACATAGCGTTTGTTGGTCTAAATTTATTAAAAAAATAAGGGCGATAAAATGAAAAGTATTCTGAACATTTCTGCAGACATAATTTTTTTCCTAAATTTCTAAGAAAATGTATAACAAAACATTTCAAAAGAAATAGTGAAATGCGAGAACTAATTATACAGAAAAAAAACACCACTCAACTTAAGTCTCGCTGGACGGACTTTCGAGGCTCATTCATTAGAACCTTTGACCTCAATGTATGAAACTGTAAGGAGTATCCACTTTATCTTATTCAATTGTAAGCACGTCAAGTATATTATAAGAACCAGTACTAGACCTGGTCATTAAACACAAGATTATTAATTATATTAATTTGATTCAAGTTATTCAATTTGGACTTTTAGCGTTTGGAGAAAAAATGTTAAATGTTTGCAGAGAGAAATTAAACAAAAACAAGAATAATAGTTCAATATTGTATATTAATTAAAATATCTGTGTTGAATATTTATAGCAAAAAATTAGGACAAGAAGCAATGTTTACGTTTCTTTCATTTGCTAACAAAACAAAATTACAGACAGAATCCCTTAAGCTAGAGTTAATTTGTCTTTTCTCTTTAGTTTTATAAGTTATCAGAGAGGTTTAATAAAGGTTTTCAACTTGACATAAAAATATTGTTTTTCACTTTCTGATAGTTAACGTTGTTTCACGTTGAATGAGACTTTGGAACGAACAGAACAGCTTTGTGAAAGGAGAGCTAAGTGAATAGCTTTCAATTAGTTTAACAACTTTTTGAAGAAGTTCATGTGCTTTTTTAATATTTTAAATACTTATCTATGTTGAAGCAAACATTAAATTTGTACCGTTATGAACCGTCAATATCATTGGGTATAGTTACTAACCGAAAATATAATATAACGAAATTCATTTCTGGATAGCGTCATCAACCTGAGTTGTAATTTAGTTAACTCATAAGAGTAATTGGTAAGATTGTGTCCATTTTTCGTATGTTTGCGGTCACCTACTTTATATTAGATAAACTGGGTTGAAAGCGACTTCATCCATCAAAAGTATGTTCATTTTCTTTCAAAGAGTTCTTTAAAAAGTTATATCAAATACAATAATAACATTAATTTCTTATTCAAACTTATTGATTTGTCCACACTTTGAACACCTAGTTACTTCTACTGTTTAATTCAAGTGACGAGAAATAAGCCATTTCTATGAGAGACTTAGAAGGATCTCATTTATAATACCTTTATTATGTACATCTCATAGGTACATATAATTTTAGGTATATAATAATTAAATTCTCAAAGTTGGTTCTTGATCATTCGAGTTAATGTAATTTCTTCAAATAGAAATTGATGGATGCAAAAGTTAAAAATACATCGGATCTCAATTGAATTGAATTGATTTCAGATTTCTCGAAATTAATTCTCCATGACATGGTTACGAGAAAAATTATTTGCTTTTTTTACAATTTCACGTATGGCTTTATTTCTTAAGTCTTAAGTATAGTTAAGCATTGATGCCTCTGTGTGTATATGTTAACGACATTATCCTGCATTTCATTAATGTTTCAACTTCAACTTCATAATTACCAAGGATCATTATCTATTGTATAACCACGTTTCAACTTCTCAACAATCCAGAGAGTTTATGTTGAACTTTAAACCCAAAGCGTAAATGGGCTTGATTGATTGGTCCAAAATTCCGCATGTTTTTGTCGTTTCAGCTACTAATAAGTTTCAGTAATTTGGGTACATTTCATGAGATAAAAATAAGTATATAAGTGCCAGGCTATTATGCTTCCTACGTGTAAATAAATCAAATGTTATTCTAGTGTATGTTTTAATTTCTAATTTTAATTTTTAATTTTTCTTTCCTCTCTTTTATAGAGACCCACTTGTGCAACCGCGAAGAAAACTGTCACGAACACATCAACTAGATTAATAAGATAATATACAATAAACGATTGTCCAACAAAAGGATTCAAAACTCTTTCATTTGTTTTATATCCTGTTTTATATTTAATTATGTAACATGGGAATTAAATTTTTTCTTACTTTCGCAATGAAAAAGACGCCAAGGATTCCGAGAAGGTCTGTCTTATTCAAGATTCAGCCCTTAGATATCCCGGGGGCAGTTAAGTTGTGTTTACATTATATACTTTAAGAAAATGAGGTGCTTATTATATAAAGAATAACAATGTTTTAATTTCTTATTACCTTTTTAAAGGAAATATTAATAGAAGTTAATTTTTTTTTGTAGAACATAGACGTTCGTCGTGTGTGATTATTACAACTTATTTTTAAATTACTATTGATATTGTTTGATTTGGTTTTGAAACTCGTGAAAAATACAAACCGATTTAATAACATTTCAGAAGATTACCAATAAGAGATATCTGCCGTCGTTTAACTAAATTTCATTTGAACAAATTATTTAATCAATCTATGTAATTTTCATCCTCAGAGTCCGACATATTGAATTTCTTTTAAACAATCAGAGAGCACACCCAGCGCAGGCTCGAATGCGCTACTGACAGTTATGGTGACGTCGAAAGCTGACGAAACCATTTGGAGTTAAAGCATCAAAAGAGGCTTAATAAGTTGCCAATTAATAAAACAAATGACTTACAAGTTGATATCAATTACTATCTCTAACACATGTATGTGTATATACATATACTGGCGACTCTATCTTCATGAAAATCTGATTTTAACTCAGAGTTAAATGTGTAAAGCGTTTTAAAACAATATAAATAGCAACCTAGGTTGCAGTCTTTCCATTTTAAATTGCTTAGATAACGACTGGAGCGACATCTTCCGGGTTGATTTGTGAATCTAAACCATCTGGGGCACCAACCAAATGCACACAAAAAAAAAATCATTTAAATCGATCCTGCCATTTAGAAAAAGTTCAGTGACATACAAACCAACACTGGAATTATACTCGTATGTATAAAAATTAAAAAAGCTACAAAATTAAGCTTCAGATTATGAAAAACGTATCTAGGAAAATAATTTAGGCGACAGTTAAATTTCTTATCTGTGAGGATAAATTGACCACAACAAAGGTTATTTGAGCAACGTGAATAAACTTTAGCTGTCAATATATTTCATCAATCATAAGTTCAACTGAAAGAAAATAATAATACAATTCGTAGATTAAAACTTACATTTATAATCCATAGTAAAACTTTGTACACAATTTGTAAAAACTGGGTAAAGATCTATTATTTCTTGGGCTATTTTAATATTTTTATAACTTAAACTACTGTTATTTTTATGTGAATTAAAGTTATGTAAAATAAAGCTGTATTTCCCATTTGAACATTCCTATTGTACTGACCTTCTTTTAACAATACAGAACACGTACATTCTCTGGTTGAAGAGATTGTTTATACAAACTACAATAGAGGGTGCTCAGATTATATGAATAAAATATTCTTGGAAACTAAATCTTTATATTTTATAAGATTCTTATATTGTGGAGGTGTGGGACATGCTATGAAACAAATTCCGGAAATTGCGATTTAAGAAAATTCCTTTCACCTTTTCTCGCGGGAAATGATTCCACTCATCTCTAAGATAGATCTCCTTTTCCAAATATGATACAGGGTATCTATCCTATGCTCGTATCTGTTCTCACATGAAATTGTTATTGTTTCGAATAAGGATTGTTGAATTTTCTTCATTTCAGTTGCTTCACAATAAGATCAGCTCACACTGTTAATCCTGCGTACATGAATTGTTTTTCAATGTTTACAAATGATGCTTTGTCAAATACTTTGAATAAAATATAAAGAAAATGCTTACTTGTTTTTACAATTTGTATATATGAAATCAAAAATAAAATATAGTCTTTAGATCCCTACGTATTACAAATTATAGTAGACGTAATAGATATACCAATGGCGAGCATGACGCGCTATTGATATAACTAATGTTTAGGGGAGAGATGAGACGTTCTTTAAAGCTCCCAATGTTATCAAAATATTTTTTCTACTTAACCATCTCCTACTTCATAATAAGAATCAATAAGCACAAAACATTATCGTAACATGCATACTTATGTATTAAAATATAATAATAAATATGAATGTATACAAGTCAACGAAAACAAGATCTAGCAATACCTTATAGATGATAAGGACGAGGATTTATTTTACAAGAAAATGTGCTGATCTTTCATTCCAAGGAACTTTAAAAAAAGTAGGAGTTAGAACGTGACGCTCTTACAAGATTTAAGGCTTTGTCAGAGGAGGTAATTAACAGATTATCAGATTACGATCGAAAGTAAGACTTCGAGTTTCGTGACTTGAGTATTCTCAATTCAAAAAAATTAATGCGGACTACAAAATTATTTGAATTGATTAATCATATTATCAACGGTAACAATAACGTTAAATGTTTAAATTTAACGAGTGTAACGATATATAAGGATAACACTACTTGTGTGCGTTGCATGTTACAACATAATGTTATAAACTACATCAATAATGTAGTTCGAGAAACAATAAATTTCAATTACCATGTATTTTATTTCAAATAGATATATGATTGTTTTATTATAAAGGAAATGTGCTAACTGTACGAAATATAAATCTTTGTTGATTGACAGAGTATAAAATAACAAAGTAATATTGAAGAGGACACAACCTACTTCATAGTACCTTATTTATGCCTCGGGCACGTTTTGTTTCCTCAAACCGATGATTGAAACAATATTTATTTTCAATTTCTCTTCAAATAAATTTCATAAAAAAAAAGACCACTTCAAGTGACGTCACCTCAGATATACTATCAAAACATATAAATGTTAATGAAGTATATATAATTTACTTAAACCAACCGCATAAGGTAAACTATTTGAGCTAATATTTGATGTTGGGTAGGAATTACTATAATATATAGATTCTTTAACTGCTCTATTCCTTACCAGTCTAAAGTCTTTATTGTTTTTCAAATATTGGTCCAATAAAAAGCGTGTCTATTGGCAGATACAATGAAATGCGCTTAAATATGTGCAAAATTACATAAATCTCTTACTTGTGAGTTATCAAGTCTCGAAGTAATAAGCACTCATAGGTTGTATAATGCTATTTCCGTCCTACCAGAATGCTTTATTTGCTTTATACACATCGGTGCTTATATGCTTTTCTCGTGTTCCCCTAAAAATGTAAAAAAAGTGACAGGGTGTTTGACTCCAACGAAAAACATCAATTTCAGAAGCTATTTCGTGATAAATTTATATAAATTTACATTTAATTTTCAATAATTTACTGTTAGGAACGCATCGGAAGGAAATTTAATACACAAATCTAGTTGGGATGACAACTCATTGTTGATACAAGATTAATTTGTATATATATTGTTATATTGTGTTCAGCTTAATTGTTCAGTTCGTTTTGTTTTTTGAAAGCTATTGCGAAGTTTTAAGATTATTATTAAAAAAGGCTTTCAATAATTTTACATAACCAAATGTATTATTGAATTATTATTTATGAAAATCAATTTTTAAGAATTGGTTACTGGTTCTTTACAAATAAAGTCTGACGGAGCTGCATGGAGGCAAGTGGTCGTATTTGTGATCTGAAAATATACGTTTCAATAATATAAAAAATAGAAAATATTTTGAGTAACATAAATAAAATTGTCAGACAAATTACATATAAAATGTCTTCTATGAAAACTATTCGCCGCGTTTGGGGAATCCGTATATAATATTATGTCACTTATAACAATAAGACTTTGAATAACAATACCATCACGTTCGGAAATGTCAAAAAACATGACATGAACGGTATTTCTCTTTTACCGTCGTGAATCTATTTTCCTTATATTTGTTGTTATTATAACATAAATTGATGTTAACGACTAAAGATACAACAAGGTCAAGACCATAAGAAACTTGCTCATAAAAAATATAAATAAAATTAATAAAAGCGTGTAGTTAACGAACTATAAGAATATACGTTAAGTCCCAGACAAACTGTTTTGTTGTCTACAGCCTGAATTTTGCGTTCATTATTTGTCCTTATTCGCTGTTACAGTTTATCGAATTAATTTTAACTTAAATATCATATGTTTCTTGTTTTATTCTAAAAATAATATGGTAAGAGAATTTCGTTATCAAGTACCTAGTGTTTTGTTCATTGAGCTGTCATTCCCTAAGTAGAGTTGATCAATTAAACATTATTTGTTATCTAGTTCACGTCAAGATGTACCAATTTGTTTATGACGTATCTTTAATTCTTTACAATTATAATAAATTACTTTCTTACTGAATATTCTACCAATGGATTTACATGGCATTGTTTGAATTCAAAATCTTTGACATTGAAAATTACAATTCACATGGTACGATTTTCATAATTAGTGGTAGGTAGGTTTCATCATCATCATCATCATCGCAAGATTCTTTGCAAACTCGTCGCGGTCATCACGTATCAGTGATCGTATACATGATGACTTTCATGGGAAGATAGTTGCAGTGGTTTCCCTTTGCCTTCAGCACCAGCACTTTTTTGGGGCTATTTAGACCCCAAGGCTTGCTGTAGCCTGTTCCAGCCAGTGGTGTCTAAATACTCTAAGAAAGTACATATGACTCGGAAAAATCACATTGGTACTTGCCAGGTTTAGAACGCGCGCCCTCTCGTATGAAAGGCGGGCCTTTTAATCTCCAGGCCACCACGACTTATCGCTGGTAGGTACGTTTAGTTTGTCGTAAAAATTAATATGATATAAGCCATCCTTACCTTTTCGTTTCATACCTTACCTTTTCGTTTCATAGCTTTCTGATATCCCATTGTGAGCGAACAAAGGAACAATAGCCGCCTAGTAATTTGTTTTCCATGTTATTTATGACTCCTAGTTACCAGAATGAATGATACTTAGGATAACAAATGATTCCAAAAGGTATGACGGAGACTTTTGACCTGTTATACGTGTAAGGATTTTAGTATAGGAAATACGATCTGAAAGAAATGCCTCTCAAGGACGCTCTTACCAATTGTCTTTGATAAGCATGTAGATCTTTAATCAAGTGGAGAGTTCGTCAAATTAAAATGCAGAAGTCGATAAAAAAATTAAGTATGTATATCAAACATATGCAACAAAATAAAACTATTATGCAAACAAAAAAAAAGAAAAGTTAGTATTTTAGTTGACTTAATAATATTCAGTAAGTGATATAACTGACTTTTAATTGAGAAAGAAAATATAGTATTAAAAAATTATCGACCCGACAAGGACTCGAACCCATAACCTTCTGAATTTATAACGAACTGGAACTCAGTAAATTTAATATTGATATTCCGGAGGCTGCATGGTGCGAAGACAGCTCGACTAGAAACTTTTCATGCAATGTATATTTTGATTTTTAATTTACATTTTACTAAATTTTTATTGTTTTTTTTTTACCAATTAGTACATATTATTTCTGTTATTCTATTCCTGTTGTCATTGGATGCATGGATTTTTCCAGATTTGTTTTGCTTGAACACTACAGCATTCCAATGACAAATTTTAATACTTGAAGTAATTTTTAAGAGTTATGTAGGCAATTAATTATGTTATAATATTTGTCATATTTTAGAAGAGATTGCTCTATTTAAATGATTTGTTGAAAAATAAACCAATAATTCCGACAAGTTTGAATTTTGTTGCTGATTAGTAAGACCAGTAAATAAGTAATTTTTTTTCAAGTAAGAAAAATTGATTTTCTAAATTCCTATATAGCGACCATCAAGCTTAATTGAATAAAAACATATATTATCAAATTACATTTATGATTTAATGATCAGTGAAATTTTTATATAAAAGTAAAAAGAGACAGTAATTTAAGCGAATTTTCTTTTCGTACTTTCAGTAAGCCTATTAGTTTTAAAAGTATTTGGTTATTATTGAATATAAAATGTTTTTCATATCTGAATAAAAGGAACAAAGCGATAAGTATAAATAAAATTTTCCATCCCCTTTATATATTTGAATCCATAATATACGATTGAAATTTAACAAAAATTTATAATAGACTACAAAGGTTTAAAATATTTACTGAAAGCAAATGAAACAGAAAAAGGGACAAAAACATTCCAGTATTTTTCTCTGCGTCAGTTTATTTGATCGCGTACTTTAATATAAAACTATTTGTGGATGGTTATAACGTTATATAATATTAATTTTAATAAGAAATGCAACCACGGCAATTTCGTAAAACTAAGTTCGAAACCATTGGGCATTAGTGTGTTGTGACAACTTGTAGTAAGAATAGTGATGTCACTGCCTATTCTTTATTTCTCCTGATGATTTTGATCTATATTACACTTAAAAAATTTATGATTTAAAACTGATAGCGAGAATTCGCATAGTGCAGTTGCAGCGAAAATTAGTCAAGTTAAATTGATTTCCGCTAAGCGCTGGAGAACTAACTGCTCGTGACAAATTAATCTAACTTAAACAGTCACACGTACAAGTGTCAGAGAAAGATAATATTTTTTTTTTATCAAATGTTTATGTTTATAAACTACGAAATAATAATAATAAAAAAAAATACGACGGAAAATATGAAAAGTAAAGAAACAGTTGGCACAGAAATAAAATGTATAATTAGTCGGCTCAGGATTTAACAAAACTTTATATTGATTTAAATTATAATAATATAAATTATTTCCCGAAAATATAATTTCTTGCCAGAGAAAGACATACATAGACAGACTATGATATCAAAATCTTTGATTGCAATAAATAGATTTCAAAATTATATATTGATGAACTTAAACGATACAACTCTTGTGCAATGTACCGTTATTCTTAAATTATTATGACAGGAAATAATAATGTTACATTGCTTTTCCGCTCGCAAAACTTTAAGTAATAATTTAAATGTCTCAGGAGCTAAGAATTCTCTTCGTGGGGAGCAACTCATTGTTGAATATCTATAGTAAAATGTATGTTATTCTTAGGACATAAATTATGCTCAGTTTCAGGGACAGTGAGTTATAGTGGGTTGCTGCACGGCTCGGAATGGCGTAAGGAAATGACGTGCTATTAGAGATTTACAAGAACATATCACATCACTATTTATTCCAAGTTGGAGCATTTTACTAGTGCAAATTCAAATGGGTTATCTTTTTGCAGTTGAAGTTATCGATACATACAATCAATAAAGTGCATATTTCTTTGTCAATACCGTTTTGATATGAGCCACATGGGATCACCGGTGTAGTGAAATAGAAAAAGTATGTTCCATTATAAATCTTAATGTTTGTTTATAGTAATACAATATGAGACGATCATAGTGTTATCAAAAACGAGTGATTAAATTCCGAGGTACCAAAAGATTTATATTTTTGTCATAGTTTGATTACTTATTTATTTTGTTAAGTTGCTGTGTATTATAACTAGCTTTTAGGTGTGAAGTAAGTTTTTACGTTGTAATTAATTTCTAAATTTAAAAAATACTTAGTATCATCAATCACCAATATATTATATACATATTGTAAAACAAAGTCTCTCGCCGTTTCTGTCTGTCTGCTGTTCGCGATAAACGGAAAGACTACTGCACCGATTATCAAACAGTTACCACCATTCGATAGTGTGATTCTCGAGAAAGCTTTTAGTATATAATTTGTTAAGTTTTTGTATTTACTTGAGTAAAAATAATTTTACTTATAGGAACATTAAGGTATAGTTCTTTAGTTTACAGCAAAATTTATTGATAAATTAATTATTTATGTTCTAAAGTTTTAGAAAATATAGTAAGTCATCACTTAATAGCTAGCTAATAGATCGGAAATATAATTGATTGATTATTAAGTATACCAGTACAGGGGAAAATATAATTATATCACTTGAATTTTATAGCAGAGTATTATTTAAACCAACTCTATGTATTTTTAATACCAATTCATTTTATTTATTTTTAATCAAGCAAATTGTTTCCATAGTAATGGATTTCGATCGTCGTGATTTTAAAATCCCAACAGCGGAATTGAAAACTATTGGATTGATATTTGTTTCAATGAAATTATAAAACTTGAATTTAGGTTGATGTTTTTAACTTTTAATGAAAGCACAGACAATCAATTTAATTTAAGCAGCTTATTTTTATTAAGGAATATTTCTTGATTAGTGTTTTCCAAAATCTTAGCTTTATTTAAATGAATACTCGCGATAATCTGAGATATTACTAACGTTATAGTTTACAGTTGCAAAAATAAGTGATATGAAAATATTTATGAGAGGAAAATATGTTTTATTATTGTCACACATTTTCTGCACGTTTATGTACCAGTTTGGGTTATATTTAATAAAACAGAAGTTAATATCGACTTTCCCAGCAGGATGGTCTTCGTGTCATCTGTATTTTTATAATCATAAAATTTTATTAACCACACACCTACTATAAATATTGTCCAAATGAAGAAATCTAAAAGGAACGTGACCGGAATAGTGGAAAGGAACTTCTTCCCGAAATTTAATATGCTAGGGAAATGTTTTTTGGTATCAAACAAAAGGTAAAATATATACGTTATAGGTTATTTGCTTTGAATTAATTGGTCCGAGAAAATACAGACAGTGGATTATTATAATAACTTGGCTATTTGTATATTCTTAGGTTTTTAACCGCTCAATATCTTGAGTAGGTGTATTTCAAAACTATTAGACAGCAGAGTATAATAGAAGTCTCGTGAAATGCGAGTATTAAAGAAGCTTGACTTAATATGCACGACATATATATGTATTATTTAAAATACGTGTGTGTTGAACTGAACATTTACAAAAATTAACATTAACTATGCTTTAAAATGTACAGGAAATATTTAATTTATATAATGCATTAATTAAATTAATTGCTATATGTATAATGTCACAGTCATAGCATCAGAAAATATTTCAATACTTCGCCGCAGATGATTCCCAAAATTTGATAGCACTGGTTACCTGTATCCAAAACCTCCTGACATTCCATTACCGTACACAAGAGACTTCATTAATGTCTGTCTTAATCGCTTGTTTTAGTTTAAGTGTACTTTTATTTTAACAAAAATATTTTAATGACAAATATGTTTTCTTGCAACGCTCCAGTGAACAACGTAGTCCACTATCACTGTGATCTGTACAGAAATGTATGTAATCTGTTGCTATAATAATAAACAAGTGTTTGGTTATGTAATTCAATCATATGTACCAGTGTAATATTTCATGATAAATCTCACTCACTAAGAAATATTGAGGCTATAATAATCTTATAGGTCCATTCCTTATTAGATTGAGATATCAGAACCGCGAAGATCGGACGCGGATTGTATTATATTTTTTATTATCTCGTATTGTCAGTCTATGCCTTATGATTTCGTAATCACTTTGAAAATAAATTGCACATTACATAAATTATGATTATTTATTCTTATACATTATTTTTCTTTTCTTTTTATTGTTTATTTTAATAATTCATATTATTGTGTAATATTACTATTATTATTATCACATGTTTTATCTTCTCATACATGGTGCATATCATCGTTCACTGTTGAATTAAAAGTACATTTAGGATGGTAAAAATATTATTATATATTGAAATGAACGTTCATCAAAACGCTTTTTTAAACTTTAATATTCATGTATAAAATAAATTAATTATTGATTTACTTAATTTATGCTCTTTGAACAAAAAATGTTGGTAGCTATCAGAATCATGTATCAGAATGATCAATAAGTTAAAATTTATTCAAAGATTTACTTAGGAACATTATGTGAAAATTGAAAAAAAAAAATTGTTACCATATCAATTTTATTTAAGTACACATTATTGAAGAAAATTGAGTTTGTAAGAAACGAAGAGGAGCCTTGGTACAATGGTTGAGAATATATCTCAGATACTTAAAAATAGGCATGCCGTGCAGTCAGCAGTTTGTGAACATATATTGGATGAGCCAAGCCATAATATTCGCATTGACAAAGCACAGATATTTACCTCATGGAGACGGATTTATACCGAGATTAATCCACGAGACTAGTAAAAGTAAAAACAACCTAATATCAATACAGAAGATGGCTGGAATTTATATAACACTCTAAGTGTTCCTATCCTATCGTTAAAAATATAATATCAAATGTCGGTGACCACATCATCAGGTTTGAAGACAGATCTTCATGCATACCCGTACTTCAGAGCACATTCTCATTGTATACCCGTATACTTAATTAAGAAATCGTTGGTGGTAGTGACAAATAATAATACTAATTAACAGGCACTTTCATATCCTCTGGACGTGATCAGTTACTGTAAAATCGTCAAAAGGTAAATCATGTAATTTTATTTAAATTAAATTCCTATAGGGTATGATACGCTACTGCAAACAGTATATAATATGATAATGACTATGATTTGAATAAACTTCTGATTTGATCTCACTGCATGAATATCATGAAAGATGTGCTATGGTGTGTAAAATAGTTGTAGATCTCTGGTTTTTTTACACACATATAACTTTAACATACGCCTGTTTTAAATATCTGAATTATATTTCCTACTTTTAAAAGCGATTATCCTCTTTGTTTGTCTATTTTATGCCGAGCTAAGATCGCCAGCAAGGCTCTGCACATGATGGTGCACGTAACTTGAGATCTAAGTTAACATGATTTTCAGGTCTTTCAGAATGATCTTTAGATATTTTTTATATTTTAATGTCAACCACGATATTTTCTTATTATCGACCGGATTTACTTGACTATTGTTCCGAATTTAAGCCGAAGTTAGTGAATGTGTATAATATATGTATATCCAGCCCGGACTCTGTCCTCGTGGATATCGGGGTTTCACTCAGACACAAATGTTAAATGTGTTATTACGTCACAGCCTTTTCATTTTGAATAAACTAGATACAGACTACAGTGACATCTCGTGGCCTGATTTGTGAATCTAATCCAGCTGGGACGCGACCCAAATGCGTCCATACAAAATTATTCAAATCAGTCCAGCAGTTTATGGATGAGTTCAATGACATATACGTACATTAGAGTTATGTAAAACACGATATACATAATATATGACACAGGGGTCCTAAAGATCATTGATTTATAGCAAATGGGTCTTTAGTTCTACCAAACCAGTAACTCTTTATTAAGACCTACATTGTTCTTCATAAGTAAAATGTTAAAAAATTCAAAAGAGATGCACTTTTCTCATTCATTCATTTCTCAAGTAATGTGTTGTACTATAATTGAAAAATAAAAAGCTTGATGTAGGAACCTAATTTATAGTAGTTTAAGGGAGGTAAGGGAGAATTCAAATCTTCGTAGCTCCGATCTTATACATGGTGTATTTTAACCCAGATATGAATAAGTTTGCTGCAGGTGATACAGATCGTTTGAAAGATTCTCTCTATTAGATGAGACAAGTATGATGTCAGTTAATTCAAGGGGCACTGGAAATTCATTAGTTCATTGTAATGATAATTTGTTTCATATCTGTAATTAAAACACTTTAAAACTTGAACATTATAATATTGTTTATAAAAATGCATAAAAATTTTTGTTTAAAAAAATATGTATTATCAAGACTTTGGATTTTAAGTTTGAAATTATATTTTAAATTTTTTGTGACTCTGTATCATCTTAGCTATTTAAAAGACACTAAAACAATAAGCATTTCGTCTTTCATTCATATATGTATAATACAATGGACATGAGTATGCTTTAATACGTGTTATATGTTTATAAAGGAACGAGCCAGCAGAAAATTATATCAATATGGACATGCCTCAGTAATTAATGAAACAAGTCTCATTGCGTTTTCTACAGGAAATAGATTTACTTGTTACAGTATCACATTATGAAAGAACAGAGTACATTAAGAAAATGTTATAATTCTATTCTGAAATAATACTTCTTAATAACCACAATATAATTAGATATTTCCTATCAAAACTAACTCTGGAAACTCGTTTACATTGATAATATTTAAGTTTAAGAGTCTAGCGAACATGTCAGCCACTTTAATATGGTGTAGACCTGAACACCACCTAAACTGGCTGTCATTTTGAAGCGCTGAATGTAGTAATGTTGTATCGCTTGCCGAATTAAACATTGTTTATTAATTCGCTAATTATTTTGATTGTGATAAGTTTCTTAGATTTATAATAGAAATTAATAGCCTTGTTCCGTCTTGTACCTAATTTTATTGTAAGAGATATATAATCTGCAAGACAAATGAGGCTAGTTTCTCTGAGATAAGATAAGATAAGACTAAAACTAGTTGGTCCCTGTCCGGAGCAGGGGTTTCTATTAAATCATTGATAAAATACATTCTTTATGCAAATTCTGTGTGTTTTTATATTTATTACTGATAAGGTTTACACTCTCTAAGCTGTAGAGAGTGATGGTAAAATGTCGATTCTTTTCCCTTAATTTCTAAAATTAGAATACTAGATTGAAATGTCGTCAAAAAATAACCGTGGATCCTACCCTCAATTGTATCCGTGTCTACTTGGTTATTCTGTAGGCACTTTTAAGATGGGTTACGTGTATTAAATGCGAGAAATTTCTTGTTTACCTATCTCATTTATGCTCCATGATTAGTAAGCCAAATTTTTCGACTCTTGCACCATTTCCAGATCTGTTTTCTTAAATTATATCACATCAGAATATCGTGTATTGTATTATCCCATTTATATAACATTAAGTAGTATCTGTAAGTAGTAATATTGCAAGATCAAATAAAGTTTCTGCGAGACTATTTCACTTGAATTCCTTTTCCATAATTATTGTAACTTACATTTAGACTACTCGTAGTTACGACGCACGCAAAATATGAAGGATTCTACTTCGCAATGGCACACGTAAACTAGGAGAGATACCGAGATACAAAAAATAATAAATTAATTAACTAAAAATCGTGTGAATTAGCTTGTTACGAAAAAGGTAATACCATTGTTTTAATATTTGAAGAATGAATAGACGATATAAACTCTGTTACTCGCGTATAAATTTTCAAAAGAAAAAGGTCTGTGAAAAATTTCTTTTCGGAGTGTATTGTAGTGTATGTAAATAGTAAGCACCATGTTATTGACATTTTTTAAAATTTTAAATGATTGAATAAACAAGATATAAAAAAAAGAAATTTTCTTAGAGAATTTATTAAAACCTAACTCATATAACTTTTGTCTTGCACCTCAAAAGTGGTTAAAACTAATTGTCTTACAAACAATTAACTTGAAGCTCTCTTTCCTGAAAGTGTTACATTTAATATTTGCGCTTTCAGAGTTTATATTCAAACGCACTGCAGAAAGTTGAAATTAATTTTGATGTCTACGTTATGCATATTAAAATAAAAATTCCACAAAAAGTTTTTAATGTTATCATTTTAATTAATTAATTTAAAGATTAATTTTGAGTCAAAAATTGGACGGGAAGTGATAGATTAAGTATTGTAAATAGAAAATGTTAGCTCCTTTTCAAAGCTTAGCTCCTTTAGAGCCCAAGATAATGTCTTTTAAACTATTATATACAGATGTTTCAATAAAGTACATAATATTGTTAATTTCGGTTATTAAGATTAAAAACTTTGAAAATTATTTATTTATTTTATAAGTAGATTAAAATCATTCAAAGAAATAATGATATAAGGCTCATTTTCTTTTTCATTTATTGGACGACATTTTATTTTGTTTCATTTACATTGCCTTACGATAAAAAATGGTATCATTCAATTTTGTTGAAAATTTTTCTAAAAAAATATATAAAATGTCACTAGTGAATAAGTTTTCATGTGCTAAAATTTTATGGCATACAGAGTTTCTACATTTATATAGAACTTAGTAAGAAATATGAAGAAAGTGAAATGGGATAGAAAAATATTCGCTGTTGCAAGATGGAGCATAATCTATGATAGGATTTTTTTATGATTGAGTGTTCTTACCGATTAAAAATAATAGACAGGTTTATAAAATAAAGGCACGATATATAAGAATGTATATTAAGGTCAATGAATCATTTCGTTAAACTATTGCAATATATCTGTTTCTGATTTTAATTAGAAATGTAGTTTGAACATTGCAATCATTAATTTACATTGTATTAATTATAAAGACTAAGATAACAATCAATTAACATATCAACTGCAAAAGTCAATATAAAATTATTCATATTAATGTACACGGTGGACACTGGCAGAATACACTGTGCACGTCTTTGCACGGATGAAGGCCATATTATAAAAAAAAAATAAACACAGTGAAAAATATTTTATTTACTTGACATTATTAAAATGTTAAATATAGCGATAAATCCGATTGTGTCATTAATGAATCGCACGGTCGTTTTAAATGTATCTCGATGGATTTGATATACATATCAAAGGATACAAGACGGATGGGATGACTGAATAGTAATGGAGAGACGATTATTAGTTTCAAATTGATTGAGCAACTGACGGCTCATCTTCATAGATTACTTATCGATTACTTATCTATCGAAGTAAAATTGATATCGGTCAACAAAATTGAGCTATAATATTTATATTTAATTTACAAAATTCGTGAGATAATTTTTTAAAATTTACATTGATATTTAATTCTTTATGTTATCTGTAATTTATCTGAAGGCTGTGATTTTTTTTTTATTGTCATATGTATATAATAAATTTCGTATTGTTCTCGTCAATTTTAAACTCTTAAGACGTTTCCATATTGAATGTTATATAAAGTCACATTCACTCGACAGTTGTTGTTCTGTTGTTGAAGTTTGACGTTTCAAAACTCTGAGTCAACTCCTCTTAATTTGGTTCTTATATAGTCAAATGAGCAGAATGATCGTTTCAATTACGTATTACTTATTGTGATTCCAAGTTTATTTTGTTATATAAAAGTAGTGTTTTGTTTGTCTCTAAAAGCGGTTCATAATCTTTGCATAACTCCAGTATGATGATAATATTGACATTGAATGTTACTTTTCATATTGAATTATTAATTTTCATTTAAGTTTCTTTCATATATTTGTACAAATGTTAAAGTTATATAATTGATAAAATAAAAATAATGTTTTATTCAATAATCAGTGTTAATTTAATTGTGTTTCGGTAAGACTTATCATAAGTTTAATTCATATTTTTGAAATACAATGGGAACAATAGCAGTACGTTAAAAACTTAACTAGGCTTAATTAAAACCAACATATTTTATAGATATGTAAGCCTGTTTCCTAAATATTGACTATACGAGGCATACAGACCGCTGAGACCAGAAGAGACGTAACCATTCGAATCATTAAACAAAAATGTATAATATTAAGTGAAAGTCACTGTTTAAAACGTAGTCATTACGGCGGCTAGACTTTTAAATATATTACCTAAAATAGAAAATGTTATTTTTGTTAAGAATATAAAATTAGAAAAACTAATAGACAAAAATTCTTTTAAAAAATACATTTTTTTGACAAGATGGTATGATCTGATCTCTCTTTATTGGTTTATTCAGTATAAATATATTAGCAAATGCAAGCAGCAAGTTTTGGATCTTATAACAGTAAATGGTAATGATACTGTACTTATGAAAAATACAGTAAAGTTTTACAAAGCTTTAATGAGTTAGAGGCTGCCCGTGTTGGACAAACTACAATGTACTAGATAAAATTTTTAATAAGCATTAGCATCAATAGAAAGCCAAAAGAGAATCAATAGAATCAATAGAAAGCCAAAAATCTTCGTTAATTCATTACAAACTTTTTTAAATATGAATTTATGTTTGTTAGAAATTACAACAAAACATAAAACCAGTATTGAAGTCTGATCGTTGCGAGACCACATTGATGGGGAATGGTTTACCGCTAGGTAGTAGGGGTTGGTAAGTGCATGCTCACCTTCGAGTCTTACAAAATTATATCGATTTAAACCTTAAAAGACCACTTTTATTAGAACCAAATGTTATCCAATTCAACGAATAATATATTCATTCATTCGTCAGTGATTTTATTCGCAATATCTCTATTGCGGATGCGTTGCCAACCTTGGTTGTTGAGGAAAAGGGAGGGGTGGGAGTAAGGAAATGGCAGGAAAGGGTGGGAATAGGAAAAAAGCAACCGGCTCTCTCAGTCATCGGACGAAACGCAATCACTAAAGATTACTTCACGCCGATCTTCTGTGAGAGGGTGGTAGTTCCCCGGTCAAGCCAGCCCTTATTCGAGCTGTAGTAACTTGACCACAGCTAGGCTCTACCATCTCCAGAAATGCCAATAATTTTACATTTATATTTTGACTGGCAGCCGTAATGAAATATTCGCTGTTAAAATATATATAATATGTAATTAAAAGTAGGGTTACTTATACTATTTATATATTTAAATAGCAGAATAACTATTTGTTTTTATGGAAAATTCATAAAATAGCATAATAAGACCAAAGACAAAATTTTTAGTAAATAAAATGTTCATGAGTTTATTTATTGCCAAATATTTAAATTAATGTAAAAAAAATATAGGATAGACATATATATTGTCAAATTTTAATGTGAGTTCTAAAAAATTATTCGTAAAATAATGCAAGAAGTCTTGTTCGATATAAAAAATAATTTTTCATTGAAAAATTTATGACGATGGCATTTTCAAAGATCGGTCGGGTCTTGTTAAAATATTAAGATTTTTTCTCTATATCCTTCTTCAGTTGTGTTAAAGTAATTCAATTCTAATTAACCATTAAAATAGTTTAACGAAAACTCAAAACTTCATTAAATATTCTAATCACCTATCAGCTTCATAATTTATTATTATTTCAATTATATCTCTCGATTGAGTTAGTCAGTACGGATGTAATATTGACGGAGTATTTTTATGTCGTTCTATAACTCGATAAACCTGGATCTACTCTCGCTGTTATATCATAAACGGTTATGCGACCGACATCTGTCTCACACGTAATCCTATTATGAAATTTTTTTTGACCGCCACAACGCAAACAGAGTTCTTAAATATAATAGACATATGACATCTGTTGAGATAGCTACAGGGAAATATATATTTCAGTATTGGCTAAACTAAATAAAAAGAACAAGTTTAAGTCCTTCCATGTTTGTATTAAGCATGTTATTTATTTACATCATATTCGATAACATCGTCACCAGCTCGTTTCAAATTGCGTTATCTTGGTGGACAACATTAATGTTGACCGCAGCCCTGGGTTACCTCAACTCATGTAACTATCTCATATTTAAGCTACCTGAGACGGAAGGAAGGTTGCAAAATGTTTAAAGTTATTTGAAAATTATATTAAATCATTAACACCTTTTAAAATATCACTAAAGAAATTAAATAATTAATGACATGTAAGACTTTAGTGAGTATTCATTTAATAGAACTAATATTTATGTATTAATTAAATAATTCTCACAAACAAATGCCGTAACGAATATTTAAAATTTACAGTAAATTGTGACGTTAAACATATATGTTAACAACATTTTAGAATATAATATAAATATAAGGAAACCCCATTTTAGAATTTAACACGTATTGATTGAGCAATATTGTAAATATTTATCTGAGGTCTCGACAGCATTTCACCACCTAACTTACTACAAGAGGAGATGACAGTAACTGTCAGTCTCGCTATTTGTAATCTACTGTCAATGATCTAACAATAAATAACGACAGTTAAGATTAAAGTTAGTCATCAAAATAAAAATACATTTTAAATATCTTTGCATTATGTTCAAAAACTGGGTAGTCCTTGAGAGGCTCGCGTTTTTTTAAATTCGTAATTAAAATCCCCACATTTCCTAAAGCCTTTTATTATTTTTTTATCTCTACTGTGTCATTTTCAAAAAAAAAATTACCTATTGTTATTTGTTATTTTTTAATTGTTATTATATTTTTATTTTTTTATCATTTCCCAAAACATATTGCATGAACCTCAAAGAAAAACGACATAACACAACTTGAATGCATATTGAAATGCATACGCTGGTTAAATTATTCCAAAAACTAACTTTGTTTATCAAACTAAAATATTTTTATTTAGGCTTATTTTTTATGTACATCTTAATTATTCCTAAAATGTTCAAACGTAAGTCAATACAGTTTTACCTACAATATAAGTTTACTGAATAAAAGTAATAGATATTTCAAGTAACAGAACACACCACAGACGTGTGATACAACTTTAATCAATTTTAGACTTAGATGTGTTGCGTCTGCGTTTCAGTAAGTAATTACTTCTCAGGCGGAGTTGCATTAAGATACTTTAGGATCCAATTACATTGAATTTCTAGCGAAAATGCAATATATTTACTAAGCCCTGCTCAAATCATAGTTTGGAGTTTTTAGTTTGGCTAAGAAATCTAAATGAGGTGTTAAAAATTATCTATGTATTTAAATACAGTGCTCAGATTAAGTAACACAAATAATCTGTTTCTCTTGTTGTCAATAAACAATAAATGAATGAAGATCGTGAAAAGCAGTTTTTACTTAAAATAAAATGAAGAATGTTATATAAAGTAAATAACAGTTTTAATTATATCTATGTATAACTGTCGGAGCATGCAATAAGATCGTGTAGACAGGATACAGGAATAATTAAAGTATTTTAATTAAAGTCACATCAAATTAAATATCAAGTCACTTCAGACATCTGTATATACGTTTCTAAACAGAGCAATGATAAGTAAATCTAATTTGCCTCTTGAGTCAATTTTAGGGCTTCATACAGTCAAACAAAATTTACTTATAATTGTCATCCGTAAACAATAAAAATACGTGTAATTAAACAAAATTCAAGAAAACATATCAGGATCCTAATAAAATTTGAGAAAAGTATTTTAAACAAACGTTTTTCATAGTTTACTGATTTTTTCAGTTTAGTTGTGATGGGATTCACTAATATTTAGATGGAATCTCCGAGGCGTTTCTGTTGGTAACTAAGATTGACTTTGATAAACGGATGGCACTTCTGTGTGACTGGATCAGCACCTAGCTTATTAAGTCCGACGAAACGTATCTCATTCAGGAACAGAATTAATGGTCGTTAACGAGAGGCAAATGACACTTGTGTTAATTAAAGCTTTGTGTAAAAATTAAAAATAATTTTTGATAGATGAATAGAAAATGAGACGTTCAGTGATTATAATCAAGTTCATAAGAAAATGTAGGAATTTAAAATATTAATAAGGATGAATGTAAGTCTCTAGAAGAGAACCCATATCTGTATATGTAATATTTAAATATCTTTTAAATTTCATTAAAAACATCGATTTGGAACGACCTTTAAAGATTTCACATTTAGTTCGCTTAGACCCACGTATATTATATATATACTTTGTCAAAAAAATATATTGTCTCTTATTATACGCTGAAGTTATTCGTAATATATTTACTCATCTATTAACATAGTTTGTTTATGTAAAATAGAACATTTCACCATATGCCTAAACGTATAAAACATCTAAACCTAAAACAGACTAGTTATAATTAACTAGTACTAAATTTATTGACATAATCTATGGTAAAAAACAAAATTAAATGTAATAAAAAGCAACCCGATTATAAAAAAGGTTGACTTAATCACAATATATTTTATTATCACTTCATATATAAATGTTTTCTTTCTTTCGTGAGTGTTTGTCTCATATCAGTCGACATCCAAAGTCCCTACTTTACCCTGTTCTATCTAGTAAAATATTCTATTATTTTATGTAGTCTCGTCTATTTTTTCGCATCCTCCACCGTAGTGTATTCAATTGTATATACTTTAGCTATAAAAGAGGAATAATTTAAAAAGTTAAAGTGCATATATTTTCATTTACTTCTATTTTTGATGCCTCTGGTGTATTGGTATGCTGTGATTCTTTTATTTTACTGTCAGATTTCAGTTCTCGGAATTACCGGGTTTCGGTGAACGTTCTATCTAAATAATTTATTGAACAATGTTCTTTATCAACCCTAAAAGTATTTTAATTAAATTTGAGTCCGATTGTATTGGCTTAAAGTTTGAAAGTATTCGTTGTTGTACGATTCATTTTAGGACCAAGTTGAAATGTTATATATGTGTATAATGACGTAATATATAATGAGACCTGAGACTGGCGAGTCATTTAAATAAAGCAAATACCTTTTCGAATTTCGAATTTTTATTATTTTAAACTGCACAATCCCGACGTTTCGACAACTTGGATTACAGCTGCGTAATCAAATTCGCGTAGTAAATCCAAAAAGGAATTAACGTAATATATAAATTCACAAAACACAATCTTTTATAGTGTATTACTTCTCAGACTCGCATCCTCAAAATAGTATCCATGGCTGCAAATAGATAGGTTATGAATATTACGTATGACAAAAATCTGCTGATATTGTTTTCATTTCATATGCGAGATGGATTATAAATAAAAAAATCCTTAGATTGAAAACCCAAAAAACCTGTGTAAGTAAAAACTACCTTATATTTATACAACCTAATTATAAAAAAAATATATACTGTAGTTTTTCATATTTGTCATAAAACTATTAAAACCCTTAAAATTTTTTGTAAAATGAATATATTATTATAAATTCAGTACGTCAGACGGATCCCCCTTGAGTGGAGTACGATCTATAACGATTTCCTGCGACATAAGACGTTGCAAGTTGTGAAAATTGCAATTTCCGAGACTGAAATCTGTAGCCTCATCTCTTGCAGTATTACTATTCGAAAATTCCTTTGATTATATCATATTGAGCAAAATTCATCTGAATTATATATGTTTTTATAAGTCGTATTGGCCTGGTGTTAAAGGCCCGCCTCTCATACGTGAGGGCGCGGGTTCGAAACCTGGCAAGTGCCAATGTGATTTTTTTCTGATTCATATGTACTTTCTAAGAGTATTATACTTTCTAGTACAGCAGTGACACAGCGTCATGTCAGATAACGATAGTGCTTTAATCTTTATTTTAATGTTACTAAACATACAAAATCATTGTTTTTTACAAAAATTTTCAACGACTCAAAATCTCATATAATAGACTTAACTAAAAAATTTAGTATATCGTCTAAAATCTTTAATGGTCACTATTTTGTAATTTCGACAATAATGAATTTAATTAAATAAACATTCCAGTTGGTTTAAAACCTACAAAAATATGTGACAAAACAGCAATTTTGAATAAAAGGATAATTAAAAGATAAGATTTATTATAGTAAACGCTGTTTATTTATAGAACAGTAAAGCGGATCAGACTCGAGAGAAGTAACCAAATAAAAGTTATAATGAAATTGTACAAACTTACCTAATTAACTTTGCTGATAATCATTATCATCTATACTTCTTACGCTGTTTACGGTAAATTTTATATTTACGGTAAATATCATTCATAATTTTAATCCCACTTGATTTATTTTTTATGAAATCTGTACATAAAATCTGACAACGCTCGCCTTATAAGTTATATTTAATCATATACAAGTCCTCAAGAGCACATATTGTATCTAATTTCTATGTTGAGATTCTTAAAATCTAAATAGCATCATATTTTACCCTTGTCTCTATAATTCTAATTCTTTACAGACCTCAAGACACGCACACTATTAATAACGTAATACATTATATAAAATATTACGAAAATTATTGTTCCATGATCTCGTTCCTTGTCACCGAAATTCATGTTATTATACCGTTGCACTAGTCAGCTTCAGCGAAGGCTTTAATTCAGAAGTATTAATAATCACCACATTGAATGTTACTTAATTATGAACTTTACTTAAAAAGTCTTTCAAATTTTTTGGTCAAATCAAAGGAAGTGAAGAATTAAATATAATATTTTTCTAATGATTAAAATCGATTGTATTTGTATGAATTACTACATATTTAATTTTTTAGTTGTTGACAATAACGATGTTCAATATTTAAAATTCCTAACAACGAGTAATAAAAATGTACAGCGAGAACGTTCCTCCATTTTGCCTTATTTTGAATTATTGCTATGAAGCTACTTCACGATAGAGATTTATATGGCCTTTTATTTTCCAGTTTCGAAGCTTCTTACAAACCACACATTATCTAAGCGATTTTAATCTTTTTTTTTTCATTAAGTGACACAAATCATAAAAACTTTCCACTCTATATATAAGAAAAATTTAGGATGATATTATATTGCAAGTATAAAAAAGCTCTTGAGCCGGATGGCATCTCTGGCACCTCATTAATTAAGAGGGTTACCTAAGCCTTACATGGTGGAGGTAAGCACTTCACTTTATTTTCTTTCAAGCTGACGGCTTAAGTCGCCATAAAATGCCAGTCAAGATAATTAATTCTTCTTGTAACGTTTTATAAGAGTATAACTATTTAGATCTATATAAAAGGAAAAATGTTTATTTTCGTTCATACAAACATGTGGACATTGATTGATTAGTTTGTTGTTATGTATAATAATAATAACAAAAGTCTTGATTTTTATATATTGATGTTATAATTTACGTTATATGTAGACATCCAGTAAAGACACGTAACGTTAATTTGTAATTGTTAAGGTATTTTTCATTTTTTAAGTTTTGGTCCCTTACAATAAAATAGTCATTAATTTTAGGTACTCACTAAGAGGATTCAAATGTTATATCGTATTCGAGGAACTTAGTTTTATACTCACACACATACACACACAGACACACACACACACACACACATATATATATAAATGGAAACTTGCGAGTCTTATATCTCATTACCACTCATGCAACTTTAAATATCACTTGTACAGAAAGGGTGTGTTAAGGAAAATTCCTAAATAATATTTCATGGATCATTTTAATTTTATTATTCTCACATAATAAAGTTTCGCAAATTGCCAAAGACAAGATGATATAACAAGCAATAAATTTGTGTCATTTTCGTGCTTTCACATAATAGAGAGATGTTATATGACACCATATCTGTCTTCTTTAAATTCAAGTTGAAATACAAGACTGTTATGTTTTAAAAGATAACATCCGCTAGAAAACGTTTCATAATTTTAATAGTATATATATATATTTATTTATTTATTTATTTATTTATTTATTTAATTCTTTGTTATGAACATAGTTTTTTTACCGTTGTCTATTGGGATTTGTGAAGAAGAGAGTTAGGTTTAATAGGATTAGAAAATGTGGGCAGAAATGGGATTTAGCGACCTCAAACGGAAAATAGTCATTGTATAGAACCATCGCACTATTATTATACTATTATAATGTACTATAAATAAAGGTATTGATATAATAACTTTCTATCCAAAACAAATAGGAACATTATTATATTTGTGCATAACTTAAAAACACTCCGTGTCTTTATGCAAATGTTGCGCGTTCAATGTGTAAGTACTATTAAAACTAACATGCTCGATTCTCAAGTATTAAATTTTATTATATGTTTTATAAATATACATTAAACGTTTCTGTAAAAAGTAATTTTAGTATACATTTAATATTACTTAAATATAATTTCTTAATTAGTAAATGAAGTATTTATTTATCTTCTTTAATTTCCTTCCGTAAAAACATCGTGAACTTAATAAGTGTTTAATTAAAAATACGACTCGGAAAAAGAGACAATCTTTCATCTTTCAAACGTTATTCACTTCTTTGAGCTTCACTTATAAATCTTTGACGTGTTTTAATTTAAAAAAATGTTGTTCGTCTCTTAGAAATGTTCATATCAATTTTCTATTACTTCTGTATATTTACCCACAAGTTTGATTTAGGGTGCGTGTCACGGCCAGCCAGAGGTTGCAGGAAAGCTTTAAAACGTATTTATATGTGCATACGTTATAATAAATATTACAAAATTAAAATTTCTTTCCCATACATATGACAACGTGATTACCCCGATGTAAGGACAGCAATCCCATTCCATTGCTTGTGTGGCATCAGGAATCTTCGGGTTCACTCGGCCAGACGTTCGTTTCGCGGACTCGGCAACGTTATTCGTTATATTATCCATACAATAATGTACCGGCGATATTAGTCTAATATTAAATATGCTGCGCGTACGTAAAACTCATACATATCTTATCCTTTTATAATACGCTATAGATTACTTATTGCATAGAAAATTTCAATAAAAATAATCTGAATTTTACAACTGAAAATGAATTTATTAAAAATATAAAATGACCTCAAAAATCCATTATAAGTAGTTAAATTATATTTTTTTAGAAACGGTCCATCTTAAAGGAAACTTTTAAATACCTATTAACTATTACTTATTGTTAAAAACTTGTCTTTTCAATAATTTAGTGTTTCAATTTACAGATTTCAATATAAGATTATTTATTGAAGAGCCCTCAAGAATCTATTTCGTATATTAAATCTATCTATGTTCAATTCTAATACGACATATTGCCTTTAATTTAGCAAGATTGAATAGATGCTAATTATCTGGAAACATAAGAGCTCTTTGATATAACTTCTGGCATGTTCTCTACAAAAACGTATGAGCCAAGCGTGAATATAAGGCACGTTCAGTCAGCGAATAGGGAGCGAATAGGGAGCGAATAGGGAGCGAGGAGGGAACGAGTGTGTAAATGTTAAGAAATAATTTCAGCGCTTACTGAATGTAACAATGGTCGATATGGTAAGTTATGGACTCGTTTAACATGTATCATTCGTGAGCTATTTCATTACTGAATTATGTAACTTTTTAATTATATCCATGTTCAGTGTTGCTTTTATTCAGGTAGTAATAATAATTGAATGTTGAACTTTTTTCACGCAGAATTTAAAATTCTTTACTTAGAATATCAACATAAATATCATCAACGCAAGAAAATAAAACCTACAGGCGGTAAACGTGTACTAAGCCAATTATGATTATAATATTGTGGCAAATATAATGGGTATATTTTCTGAAACCCAAATGTGTCCTATAAAAGAAGCCTTATCTGGGGAAAAGTTGTTTTAAGTGGGCGTAGAGGATAAAACCTACATATTACTAATATTGAAATGAAAGAAAATAAGATCGATTTCAGAAATGAAGTTAATAAAAGCGAAAACACGCAAAGCCACTTAATTTGATTTTCAGCTTTACTAGATAATTGCTAAATATTTAACTAATAAAATATATATAAATACAAAGGCATTCCAGACTATAGTTATTTTTGATAATATAAAAAAATATTAATGAAACAAAATGGATGTCAATTTTTCAATAATGACTGACGAAGTACGATGATGCACTTTAATTTAATACAAAATTTATAGCCTCTGTAGTGCTTTCATTATAAATTAAATAACTTTGCCCATAACATCTTTCAGTGTAAATTGCGTCATAAAAGATTTGATATACTATAGGTAGAATCACATTGAAAAGCAGTCCAAGAATTCTTTATAATGGTACTAAATTGAGGTGACTTCGCTAAGATTTCTAATAGAATAAATTCTCAAGTGAACTACTAGGAATTTAATTTATTAAAGGACATGGCGTCGGGCTTTCCACAATCCACAGATAAATGAACCGTCTGAGGGTGATTAAGATGACACCGTATTCTTGACATTTACTTGTAAAATCTTAAAAAAAGTATAAAAATAGCAAAAAAATTCTACCTATAGAGTGTGTGTCGTCTTAAATTTTAATAAATCTGATATGTTATAAAAAATAATAAGTAAGAAAATATTTCATAAAATAATCAATTGAAAATGAAGATTTAATTTGTTGTTGTTAGCTTTTGAAATTGGAACAGCTATATTATGATGAACATTATAAACCTCTTTGATGGAAATTATAATTTCCTAATTCAATTAAATTTTCTAAAATTACTTTAAGTACTTCATTGATGCCTGTCTACACGAGTAAATAGTATTTTGTCTTTATAAAATATGCTAAATGTTTGCCATTGTAATACGGACCTTGTTCTCACTCATCAAAGTATATTTGAGACCAGTGAAACTATACAAATTTGGTGGTGTGTGAGTTTAATAGGCGTGATAAAATGTGAGTTATGTGTTTCACGTCTGGTGTTGAGGTCTGATAAGTCTAGATAAGGTGATATATGGTAATACATTTTTTAATATAAAGTTGTCACTTTTTTTAGTTTGATTTGTTATAAAGTATATGAAACGACATTTACAAATAAAATGTTTTTAACTATTTCAAATTTTTTAATATAATAATTTGAAATTACTTAAATTATATTTAATTTTATGAGTATTTACATATTTGTAAAAATGCATAGAGCATAATCAGCATCCACAATCCAAGTATTATAAGATCTTTGTGCACGAGACTCGCATGTGACGCGTCGGAGAAGTTATAGCCTGTAAGCGCGTTTACATTCCGATAAATTACCTCACAATTCGGCATTTCAATCACTGTTAAAGAGCAGTAAAACTCGAACATCGAGACGTAAAGTTTCACATGACACTAATAAAACAGTAAAGCTGATTAGTATTGTAATAGCATCGCATAAATTAATAATTTATTATATGATTTGGTACATAAAATAGAGAAAGTTTACTGACGTCGTAAAAAATATTCATGTATGTATGTACTTAGGTTGAAGTAAATACTCAGCTTCTTATAGATTGTTATACTAGATCGGATAGCGGTGGATTGAAAAAGATTGAATAGGATACTAAAATGACTGACTGCTATCGGAACGTGTGCATGAAACTCTGTATTACTATATGTTTTACAAGTAGCAAACAGAGCGAAGAAATATGCTTTATCAGTGTTTCATTCACTTGAACGAAAAAGCTGGTTTTACTAAAATCTCACAAATATTTTTGCCACAGTTAATTAATTTTATCTTCAGGGTTATAATTTATTACTATGTTTATATTTTAGACAAAATCTGTTCTAACGTGCAATGTTTCAATATTTTCAATAAATAGATATAAAAAAAATCTCTCGATGATTAAATTCTGTGAGACTCGAATACATAAATATTTTAATTATTTTATGAAATTCATCACGTGCAGCGATGTAAAAATAAGGATTAAGTCTAAATATAAGCGATGTATAAATTGAGTAACAAGCTTGGCATTCAGAAAAACCACTATTTCATGTAGGCCTACACACATAAAATGAATGTTTGTTTATTTGTACATTGTAAATATTGCGTTATATTTAAAACCGTCTATATTTAGTATGTAAGTATTCAACGTGTATATAAGTGGTAGAAGTAGAACAGATATTACATATAATATTACAAAACTAGAAATTGTATCTACATTTTCTTTGGGTCTAAACTAAAATAATTTACATAAATGGGCCGCAAATTATGGTAAGAAGTTAAGCACCATGACCCAGTGCAATTAACGGAAGGTAGACCGCAACTGGAAGTTGGGATAATGTCTAAGTTAATATTGTCTTTGGCGTAACACGTGGGATAAAAGATGATAAGCAGTTACGTAATCTGTTGTTACACAGAGGAGAGATTTAGTATCTTTAAAGTAGGTCAACCTTTGAGCAGTGTTGGGAAAAACAATACATAAAATGCTAACTTCACCGACTCAGTAGGACATCACGTCTTAAAATACGCTTTGACATATTACTGTGGTTGTAACATATATGTAAAATACGATATGTTAATATAACCTCCTTTACTATGTTATCTGAAATATTTAGAACCTTTAAGATTGTAATAAGAACAGCGGATAAAGCTATGGGCTTGAGTGAAATATTTAAAATCATAAGGCTATTATAATGTCTTTTTTATATTCCAAACATATTTGATGAATAGATTACATTGTTGGACGGTTCTTGGTTTACTTAATTTTTATTAGATGCTTTTAGCGCCTAATAAAAATTAAGGAAAGCTAAAGGAAATATTATGTGTTACTACCTAAATATATTATTAAATAGGTTATTGAAATTAAATCAATTGCTCAAACATAGTTTTTAAATGAGTTATTCGTTAATTAAAGGCGAGATCGAGGTGAGTATTCGGATGCTTTTGTGTTTGAATCATCAAATTATTAGAATCAAAAGCCTCACCCTGATCCGATGAACTAGTTAATTCCGTATTGCGAAATAATATTGATGGTAATTGTATATTTGTGAAACACCTTCATACACCTACATACATATACTTATACAAAAACGCAAATCGAAATTGATGCTATACATATATAACATGTCTCGCAATATATTTTATAGTATGGTGTTCTATCACACATGTGGATGCTTGTCCAGTTTTCGTCATAAGTTATTAAATTCCTTTTGAATGTTGTTTTCACATCAAGAGGCGTCATAATTTTTTACACTCGTTTTTATAACTTCTAAATTGTAATATAAACCTTCATTTTCTAAAGAATCGTGTCAGACCATCATTGTATTATGTTTTGTTGCATATTAAGTTGGTGTATAGTAGAGATCTAGTTTTTGCAATCATTGTTAGAAACCTTCGTAATTTATTAGGCATATTAGCTCCATACTACGTCTGTGCTACAGTCTGTGTCTGTGTACTTAAACTTTCATATCTTCTATGTTTACTTTTTCTTTATTGTGTTTGGTTTGAAATAGTGCAGATATTAGATGAATAACATTTGCTTCTTTTATTTATATATTTATATTGCTTATTCTGTCCCGGCTTTTTGTGTGTTTCGTATTCGTTTTATCATTTATGAGCTCGTATGGCTACATAGTTATAACCTATTTAGTATGGCTAAATAGTTGTTGTCCATGTTATTCAGCTTTGAAGCCCAGAATCGCTAATACTAAATCAGAGTTAACGAAGGTAATTCGACCCTTAATGTTATAACAATCCACATCAGCTTCAAATTCATTAAGCCACTGCTATAAATAATACTTTTGTAATAGTTTCGCCTGACATTTTTAAAAGATACGTTAATTACCAGTATTTTATTGTATTCACTGGATAAAAGTATTCTTAGTTTTTGCTTACATGTGATGATTTTAGAGGCCAGTGACAATTTTATTATCATAGAAAAAATTTGTTGAATAAAATTATTTAAATACAGAACTTAAGGAGAACATTAAATGTTTCGTAAGATATGCTATTAATAACTCAATATTTTTGTGATCATATCAGTTACATATTCTTATTACTTAGCAAGTTATTTGAACAAATGACAGGCGATTGATTAATTATACTGTAATATATTTTTGGATAATTATATTTTAGTATCCATTTGGTTTGGTAATTTTCGACGAGCAACTTTCATCACTTATATTTTGCAAAATTATATAAATATCAATAAATTTTATATCGTCAGAAAGACTTGTAAAAGATTGTTTGTTATATAAAAAAAGTATTTTAATAGCAATATCTAACATAATTTTGTTCTTAAGCAACACTATAGAAAATTTTATGAAATGGTTATATAATAATATATCATATATACGGACACAAATATTTTATATCGACATTGAGTAACTAAAAATGTGTATATATATCTATTTTATTTCTACTTCGTTTGATTAAAACTCTAATGAAATGAAAACAATCCCTGTTTCTATTTTACTTAACAACTGATGATTTAAATTCCTACCCTAACCTTGAAATATATCAAAATATTACTCGTTCCTATAATTTGGTAAATTGAATTTGTAAAAATGATCAGAGTTTAATACAAATGTCAATCGCTGCTATAAAACTGAACCCCTATTGATTTAATATAATCAATAAACTGTGACGGTATGTGGCTATCGTGTCACGAGTATTAAATAAAACAACTAGTCTACATTTTGGTTTGTACTAGACTGAGTGCAAGTTTTTTCATATTTCACAGTAATACAATAATTTGACCTAGCCAAGGTTGGTCCATGCACCACAAACTCTTGAAGCTTTTTTGGTAAATTATATTAAAGTTATCAGTTCATTATTATTGGTTAATTTCGTATTCTTATTTCTAATAGACTTTTGTTATTGATAAATACAATAAGAATAAAACTGGAAATAGAGTTATATATGGGCGACAAGAAAACCGACAGACTTAGACACCTGTAAAATATATAGAAAAAATGTGTTCCTTCTGGGTACTTTCATTATGAGGGGCCAAGTGGTTTCGTTAGCTTAGAACTGCGAGCTTCTTGAACTAGATCATTAATGTTATGCAGCAACATGTCTTTCAGTTGACTTTATACTAATTGCATTATTACATTAGCTCTTTTTGGCATATTTATCGAGGATATTTTACGTCCATCTGCTTCGGTTTCTAAATGTTATCCTTCTTTGTTGTCGTACAAAGCTTTTCCTTTACACTTTTCTTTATAGTTTCTTCTCTGGTTGGTTTGACTTTTCCAGTTGTCGTTTTGTTCATGTTATTTATTTCGGAACATAAAAAAACATGATAAAATGAGCTGTAATAATTGAATGTTGAATTATCACACATGGTATTTTTTACAGTATCAGGCAAAATTATGTGCAAGTAGTTACAGTAGCCATTTAAAACATAAAAGAAATGTTTTAGGAAGTTTCGGGTACATTAAAAGATATTTAAAATGGTTACATTGTCTATTTTCCTTTGTATCTGAATTTCTAATATTGAATATGCGATCATTATCTTCAATGCTTAATTGGTATTTAGGAATGTTATCTCCGGAGAGTTGAATTTCTCAAAATCTTATTGTTTTGTTAATTTCATATAATAATAATCATCTCTTTAAAACAACTGTAACTTTTCTGGTTTATTCAGATCTCTTCTTTACTTCAGACTTCAGATACATTCTGCTGAATATTTATTTGCGTCTTAGGTATATAAGGTTACCTAAAATTATTATTATTGCCTGAAAACGTAAATCCACTTAAGGTATTTTTAGAGGGCAGGTTTATAATGCACAATTACCATACCATTCTGCTTTGTTTTATAATTCATTAGTGTGGTTACCTATGGAATGTAATATGTGTGCAATATCTCGAAGTCGCTTGCCAAAAGCTTCACAGTCCTCCGAGTTTAGAAGTCGCATCTGCATTTTCCTGACGTAGTATGAGGCTTGCCTAATCTTATCCTAAGTATTTAACGAGTTTTAGCTAGCGATAGCATCTGTAGCCGCGGCATTAAGTTTACTCTTTATTAAACTTTCCAGAAGGGTGTGACATCGCTAGTTAACATAGGTTATATTTATAACTTAAACCTCCATATTAAATAATGTAATGTTTTAGGACTACTGATAAATCTTAGAACTAAGAATTCAATTTAAGTGACATGTTATGGCTTTTGCTGTCTTATTAATTAAATTATGAATACCGCGTGTATTAATACGCTTTATTAATACCGTGTGAATGCTGTAGTGATTTAATCGTTATGTGTTTTTTACTAATTAGAAACTAAAACTCTCTTGGATGAAATCTAAATTAAATTGAACACGTAACACAGTTATAGCCGAAGACAAGTATAGCTTAACATTTTTTAAGATTTAATTAAAGCTTCATTAATATTTTTGGAGAAATTTATTTTCCTTTTAGTTTGTCGGCAACTTTTAGTATAGAAGCGAAATAAATATATAAGTTATGTTTAAATTCATTAAATGTTTTAAGTTAATTATTATCACCTTTTTATTTATAACTATTATTTATCATGTCATGGTTTATAACAAGGAAGTAAAAATGTTTTGACTAAAAACTTGTACCTTGTAACGTGACGTTTAATTATCAATTTAACGTTTCATTAAGATAAATGATTTATGAAAGCAATTAGTCTGAGTTTGAAAAATCACTAGAGCTTGAAATGTAAATTACATTTGCGTAATGCAAAGCTGGTTAGGATAATAAATTTATTATTATAAGAAGGAACCATCAGAACAACTACTTAATGCCACATGCAATTCAACATTATTTTTGCTCATTATTTATAAAAACAATTACTCTTACTTAACGAACTGCACTAACGTATGACACGTTTTGTTGTGATGGAATAATATGAAATGTAAAATTAATTGTTTTATATCAAACAGAGCAGTTCCGACTGATCTTTTAATCTTCTATGAAATGGCTGTCTATATTTAAGTTTCAAAACCGTGCTGTGATATTGAAAAGCCCCAAATGTGATCTATAAGTATTCAGTACATGTATTTTATATCTCTTGCAGTATGGATCTATTTCTGAATATATTCTATTATTTTTAACATTTATATCTATTTCTGAATTCAAGTAAATAATAACGGAAGCGATATAAAAATCAGCTCAATACAACCAATATTAGATGCCAACAATGTGTTACTACAGTAAGTTGAAACAAGTGGCTGACTTTTTCTGTTACCATAAACAACTTATCATTAAAAAAATGTCACTGTTTTCTGTATGTATTTTTAAACAAATATTTTTCTTTACAGTTCTATAGTCACTACTAAATCCACGATGACATCTAACTACATAAATAAATATCGTTTTTCAATAAAAATAAATTTTGTAATTTTATGTTTGTCATTTTTTTGCATAAAGAGAAAGATTTTATGAAAATTTTATTAATTTCTACTCACTAGGAGAGTCTAATGAAAATAAATATAAAATGGCTGTAAAAATCAGTGACATAAATATAGTCATAGAGGCGACATTTACCTTGAGGGGAAACTTACATCAATATATTTTATTTTTGTTTTTACTTTAAACGCAACTCTTTCAATCACACCAAAGCTTAAAACTTCACCCTTTAAAACTTTATGAATCAAACTTTATTGTTTCTTATGATAAAAACAACAATGTTATTTTGTTTTACCAATTTTCTTCTTTAACTCTCCGCGACACGATGGAGACGGTATATGCGTTTAGGGTGAAAAGTTTTTCAAGTTAAGTCTTATTTTCTGATTTTCATTATTTTTCATTATTGGGATATATTCCTTACAAAGTTCCGAATATTCGCTACGACCAATAACACAATGATTGCTGTGTTTCTGAATTTCAATATGCCAATAAATTTCAAGGTATGATGTACCTCAATTAACACATAGTGTAGTTGCTAGCGTAAATCGATACACACTCATTGGATTTTAATCCATAGTGATTGCAAAATGTATGGTACTAAATTATTTAATATGCCAGTTTCATTAAGAACTTTAAACACCTTTACTAGATCTACTATCAGATTTTTACTAATAGAAATAATGAGTGTTGTTTTGGTTTAGAGATCTTAGTGCTTTTTGCATAATAATAAAAAAAGCAGTTAATCATTTGAACATTGCATGAATACGTGATAGAGTAAAGTGCATTCGTCATAACATTAAATTATATTAAACCAGATTTGGTCGTAATGAATTTTCAAGTCTCTTTGTATTCTAAATAAAATTCCTCTCATTTACAAATATATTTATTTTAAATTAACATATTGTTACCTTTTAAAATTTTAATTACTAAAGAATGTGTGTGAATAAAAATTTCCATTGACCACTTTTACGCTTATTCTGCTTAGACATAATATGACTTAATTGTCAAAAATTATAATTTTATCGTCGTCTTCGAAGTCATTTATAAGTTTGAGTGTGTTATGAATGTATTAGACTGCATGTTGAGTTTTTGGGTTTACTAGTTTAATAACAAATGGGTTGTTAATGGGTATAGAGGTAATGGCTTGCCATGATCAGACAGAATCCTGGTCAAGAATGTTTTCTACTACTTGGAACAACATGTTCAAATGGTCTCAAATTTGACATATGCTAAATTTTACTTTAAAAATTATAGTATCAAATACGTAATGAATAATTCAACGACATGAGTTGAATCCTTAATTTTTCATTCTATATTTTTGAGTTAAAATTTTAATTTAGATATTCTCTGGACATGGCTTCAATATCAAAAATTTGTAATTTATTTTTTTCCCTAATGTTTTTTGCTAAAAAATCCAAAACCATATCGTATTCTTGTTTCATTTTATGATTTATTTTTTAAAGTAGCTGAAACTCTTTTTTGGGATCATGAGCAGTAAATTTTAAAAAGATAATTTTATTTAGATAAACATATCCAAACAGTTTCTATATGGTCAAAGGATTATTGTCTCTTTTAATCCTGTATATTAATAAAAAAAGGCTAAATCATTCTTCAAAGGCGACTTTTCGTGGATTTAACTCCTTTTTTCCGTAAACCTCCGATATTGGAAATTTTGGATTTGTTAAATAAGTCGACGTGTAATGTGACAAGCGGACTTCCTTTGTTTTCTTAAAATAAGGTCCAGATTATGTCAATTTCTGGACCTTCGATAAAATAGTGATTATCAGCACTTAAAAAGGCAAATAAAACTTGTTTATAGCGGCAATTGTAATATATATAAAAAAAATTATATGTTTTGTTATTAACAGATGAGAAAGTAAAAAAAAGTCAATCATAATTTCAACATATTTTTAGAATTCTTGGACACTTTGTAAATATATTTGGGGGAGGAAATTCCTCGCAAAAAAGACTAGGGGGACAAAACTCGCAAGATGTGAAGATGGACATTTCATAACTAGCGGTGTGACGGCAGAAATAGTTGTTGGATTCATATTCAAATGTTCGTTGAAACAGATCGTATTGCATTCATGGAGAGCCAAACTCTTCCCTGAAACTTGAGAGTTCAATATAGCCTATAAGCTCAAGATGTTTTACCATTATAATGTATTTGAAAGGAGTCAAAAAATTCAAGTTGGTATCCGTATACCCCGTGGTCATTAGCGCAGAGATGAGAGCAGTACTTCATGTATGGTGACTTCCAACTAATAAAGCAATAATGTTGTCCTAATGTGAAGTATCCTTGCTATGTTCAGCACTTCAATTTTCTCAGATACCTACATGTACCTTTGTTTTGCTAACTCCGAAATTGAATAATATGGGTATGATTGAAAATATGACTAAGACAAAAGAAGTATTACGTATGTTTTAAGATTTTATCTCCTTCTCTGTTCTAACATAAAGTCGCCGCTAAAAACGATATCACCCGGTTCAAAAATCCTGGGTAATTGACTAAGTCTTATTTGCGTAATTTTGTGAGAGTATTCCTGTATTTTAACAAGCTGGAGGTTGTACAAAATAACTTGAAATAAATTTGTAATTCTCTCCTCTTTAAACGAATTATGTAGCTAAATTAAATTCTTTACAGCCAACAAAACAATTATGGTGTTTACTTCGGGGACGAGAGTAAATTTTTGTAAAACTTCAAAAGATCCTTCCCAGGACCTTTGTTTAATAAAATAGCATCTTGGTCATGTTAAGAACTTTCAATGGAGATACAAGAAATAGTAAAATTTAATTAAAACAACATTTAAAGTGACCTCAATCTTAAATTATAATTGAGTGGTATATTTTTATTTTCACCGTCTTTTTTATTTTATCTTATGAGCTTAGGTTTCTTAATAATAAAAATGAAATATTTTTTTCAATTAAGTTAATGATAAAAGTCCTTTTTGTCTGTAAGCTTATTACTTTATACACAAAGGTGAATTTCGGTACTTGTTTCAATTGTTTTCTAGAAGAAATAGATTTTAATTTTTTTTCCATTATATTTTCATGTATTTTTTTTTAATACAAAAAGGCAATAGCGCAAATAATGTACCCACAAATGGTAAATGTTGTATGATAAACTGTATATTGTAAAACTTTTTCGTCAGTACCCATTGCTTTTCTGTAGTCATTGCGAAGCCGTGATCACAGTTTGAAAGTTTCCGGGCTATTAAAAATACGTAGAGATAATTATTCATGTAAAGTCAATCATACAATACCAATTTGTAAACATTTGTATGCATTATGCCGACAGCGAGGTAATCATAGGTTACGATAATTTTGTGACAAAATAAGTACATTATGTGGCTTTTTCCCGTATTAACAACCGAGTAATCTGTAAACTTGTATGACTAATGACCATATTTCTTATATCGTGTATAGAGAAGCATTATTTTAAAGTACTTTTTAGACCAAAGCGAAGGTTTTTATACTATAAAAAAAAAACTAAAAACATAAAAGAGTCTATCTGAAGTCACTAGTACGCGAAGATACAATTGCAGATAGAGCTAGAATTGTTCCGTTATAAGATTTATTTGATTTAGAATTATAATTATAAATACTAGATTTGTTTGGTATTTTAACACTACAGCGATTCCTATCAACTGCTTGGTATTATCATTATAATTTGTAGACAAAACTTTTTAATGAAATGTTCTAGTAGTAGTTAGTAGTTCAAAGATACTCAAGGAATGTTATTATATAACTAGCCATAATATCCAGGTTTTAGTAGAAACTATTGATATTATTAAACATTATAAGCCTGATGTCACCAGCGTGGTGGCGTCCAGTCTAAATGAATTATCGCCGATGACGTCATTAGACACAACACAGGCATAGCTACTGTTCATAGTAAATAATATGTTTACTATCAGTGTAACTACCTCGCAATAAAACTGAACTCGACCTAGCTATTAATTGTTAGAAGTTATTTAGATATAAAACATTATGTATAACTTTTCCATAAATATTGTTAGCAAGAAAAAATTTTTTTTTATTAGACATAAGAGTTATTATTATTACACTACTAACACATTAATATCAGAGACACACTCTTATAAGAAACAAGCTTCAATACATCTTTTTAATACGCGACATCGTATTTTATTTACATTTAATTTTTTATAACTTTTTTTCTGACAAAATACTGTTAATAATACATAAAAACTTTTCTTTCTTTCAAGTATTTAAGTACCTTGAATTTGGAACACGTATACTATTTTATAAAATTCATTCGATTTTGCTCAACATCAGATATTTTTTTATGTTTATATCAAGTGAATTATCAAACTTTGTCGCATAGCAAAAAAACAAGTCCTGAAGCTAAACGTATCGTTTATATACAGGACAGGACCTAAATCAACCTTTACAATTAAAGAGAATGGATCGATCGAAATGCCTTCTGTCGTGACGCGATTGAAGATTATTACAGTAAAAAACCGATGAAGTTTCTAAGTTTACAGTTCAAAAGAATCAGCTTAAGTTATCGGGCAAAAGATGGTCTTTATCTTGCGTCAGTGGTGGTTCGGCGGGGCATGTATTATCAAGAAATCCCAAAACTAAATTTAGATTAATTAATAAAAAATGCATTTTCATTTATAATCGAACTTACGGCTGTACCTATGCATATGTACATATAAATGCATGCATAAAAAATAATATATAAACATGCACTGTTCTCATTCACATTGAATTAATTATTATTTGTGAATGCTATCAAATTAATTGGACTATAAAATTAGCTGTGATGTCACATGCTGGTTTTGATCCGTGGTGATTAATTACTAGTGAGATGTGATTTATTTAGCCTCAAACTTGTTACCGTCAGTGAATTGAATTTGATTGAGTGAGATATATCTGATATCATAATATTTTACCAAATTTGAAATTAATCTTGAAATGTTCATCTTTATTAATTAGCAAACACAAATTAAAAAAGGGGTTAAATAACTAAAAAAAGGGGTTGTAACACAACAAAAGCAACATTTGACCTTTAATACATAATGCATTCAAACCTTAATGATTAAATTGAAAATATATTTCAAATACAATTTGCCTTAATGTAGATATAGACAAAATAAAAAATACCCAAATTAAGGAGAAAATGAATATCTTATATTTAAGTAGAAATTAATTTATAAACAAGAAATCGCAAAGGAGTGGAAAAGAAGTGATAAATATATACAAGTGCCTGAAAATTTTACTCGTAAAATTACAAGATTAACCACTGCTTCTAATGCCACGCGCAGCCACCCTGGAGTATCGAGTGAATTTTAATCACAAGTTATAACTAACGGTCCGCCGGAACGAATATCAAATGCATGAATTTTCGAGCAGCAGCAAAGATATCTGTAGTATAATATATATAATATAATATAATCTCAGAGAAAACTATTGATTAGATTAGTACTCTTGAATAAAAATTAAATATAAAGGTATGTCTCTGGTTTAATTTATATCACCAAAAATCTTTACTAAATAAAAAAATTCTTGTTATATAACTTTTATCTTTATAATACGTTTCATTAATTTATATTTCAAACTCAAGTTTATACATTATTTACGAGAAACACCGCATGTTGAGCGCTGGAGAGGTTGAACGTTAATTCGACCGTAACTTATGTGTCCGCAGTCGTTGTAAAACATGATGGTCATAAATACGCTTCGTTTGAAAAATATGTCATTGCTTAGTTTCTGTCCAACAACATTGATGATTCTGTCAGAAGCGTTTAGAAGAAATAATTGAACATATGCATATAATAAACAACCCTTAGCTTTCGCGGAGATTGTTTTAAAATATTGTACGCAAGTAATCTATCCAAATTAACTTTCACTATTAAAGTAACTAACCAAACTTTTGACAGTATTATGTTTTTTAAAGACGGATATAAAATAATAATTTCATGATGTTTTGTAGTTTCATAATTTTAAAGTGATTAATTGTCAGAACATTCATTTCAAGAGATTTTTTCTTCAAAATACTTTCGTACATCTTTGAAGCTCCATTCCTTTACTATATTGAAGTCTGACTTCACCTGTTTGGTAGCTTAGTAATTTATAGGAATATTTACTCCTGTTACATCAGTGCATCATTTAAATGAAACTAATATTGAAATAAAACTAATATTTTTCGGATTTACTACGCGTTTATAATTATTTTTAACAACATACTCCTGACTTTTCGATTACTTTACAGCAACCGTGATCACGGGAAAACGAGATGTGAATGTCTGTCAGTTAGTCTTGTAATTTATTATCTGCCGCCAGAAAGTTCTTTATTTTCTGGCATACCGCTCCAGATGCCTACAGGATGAGGTAACTGTGTCTCAAGGTCTTGCAGTGTGGTAACAGAAATTTGATTGTATGTTTTAACGAGGGGGTCTAGCTATCTATTCTATTCCAGCTATCTTCTCTATTGAAATTGGGTTGTTTTAAATTTCAATAGCCTCGCGAATTAATCTCGGCTAGTGCCTGATTTCACGAGCGAGGATTTGTGGTTTATCAAACCGAATAAAATGGCCTGGTTTCTCCATTGTGTGTTCACACACTGCCGACTTCGACGCGCGCCTATTTTTAATGTCCAAGTCATGTTTTTTAACCCCTATACAAATCTCCTTTAAACCTTGTCCAATGTATGACAAGCCACAGTCACAATCAAGTTTGTATTCACCCGCTTGTTGTAAAGGAATGGTACTCAAAATTGGTTTCAAGAATTGGCTCACTTTCTTATATGGTTAGTAGTCTTGATGGAAGTTTTGCCTCATTTTGGATCAGCAACTCTCTTTACTTATCGTAATATCGCAAGTTGTCGCTCAACTGCGGGTGACTTCAAGTGGTTCTTGCGATGCTGGCGAGGCACAGGCAGATTGTTGGTGGTGAGAGCATATTTTACATCCTTCAGGTTGGCTTCTAGATGGTCAGCATCACGAAGGTGTTGGAATCTCTGAAACAAAGATTTACCAATGGCTGCTGACTGGATAGGTATCGAGGAGAAGATGGCTGGAATTTAACTAATACCTGGGACAGCGTCGCGACCATACCGCAAGACCTCAAGACACAATGAATGCATTCTACAGCTATCCAGAGCAATACTCTAAGAAACTAAGAAATCGTCTGCGGTAGATGATAAATCACAAGATCAACTGACAGACATTCTCATCTCGTCTGCTCATGACAGCGGTGTGGCAAAGTAAGTGAAACGTCTGGAGTATGTAGTTTAAAATAATTATAAACTATAGTTTGTATATCGGAAAATCTGAATTTTATGTAAATGAATACTTTTGAAAATCTTAGATATTAGTGAATATTATCAGTGAATCGTATTCTATATAATCTTCTCACTATTCATCTAAATAAGGGTTTTGAAGAGTAAAATGCATTTGGTCTAGATATTCCAAACTTTAGTCATTTAATCTCAATTTACAATTTATTGTAAATTGAGATTCTGTTCCACGCGGTTTCTGAATCTGAAAGCGCATTGATTGATAATAATTATCCTTCAAGCAAGCAAGCAAGGCCAGATTTTCAGATAATATTTTAATGCAAACGATTTCTCAAATGTTAAGAAAGTAAACAAATACATAACTTGGAAATTCCTTATTCCATTGATAGCATGATAGAATCACGATCGATCAATCACACACAGGATCTGGAACACCTAATACCATTATCCGCATCGGAAACACCCGATACCGCGCCTCCGCAGTGCTCACAGAACAGAGATTACGCTTCATTTGATTTGAATGCCTTCACGTAATTTAACTTCTTACTAACTGTAAGGAATACACTTTTAATATTTATTTTATAGGATCGTATGAAATCATTTCTAGCCCGAGAATTTTGTTAAGTGGAGCTATAGTCTGTTATAATTAATGTTTAACCTAAATAAGACTCACCTGAGGTAATATATCACGTCATTTTAATAACTAAACGGTTTATTTATTTCCAAGCCGGCAGAGAGTAAAGTAATTATTTTTTTGTAACCTTTATTATTTAGCGATTTATGATGGTATACTTATAACAAAAGGTTTTCTCTTTTGTTCTATATTGATAATATAGTAGGACATATTTCTAAAAGCTTGCAACCACCTCACATATTACTGCACTCATAATAATGGACGTACCATAAAGCTCTAAATATAATCTAAGTTATATATTTTTTATTTATTTATGCTAATTATTATTTCAATAGATTTAAAAATATTAACACTTTAAACAGTATCCCATACATCCATATTTAGTCATGCTTTTCAAAATAGTATATAAAATTGAATCATTATTTAAATTAAATCACATTGCTTATCTATTTTAAAAACATTTTTTTTTTATATCAAAGCACACATCAAAGCACAAACAAGCACACGGCCTACTTGATAGAAGGTAGTCACCGTCGAACATGGACATCTGCAACCCACCTTGTTGACGTTGATTGTGGAAGAGGTAGAGGAAAGGGTGAGAAAGGTGAAAGGGCAAGAAAGGGTGGAAAAGGGAAAGGGCAACCGGCTCGCTCACTCATCGGACGAAACACAGCCATTAAAGATTATTCCACGCCGATTTTCAGGGAGAGGGTGGTACTTCAACGGTGAGGCAGCCTATGTTCGAGCTATGGTATCTTGATCAGAGCTAGACTCTACCACCGCCAAATTCATTTTTGATTGAAAAAAATTTGTGAATGGAATAATAAAGTATGCAGTACATATTTCAGAAGTGGAAAACTTCTTTGGCAAGACTATTCCTTGACCCCCGTTAATATCAACACTAATCTATAAAATGAAAACTATTTTTTTGTAAAAATTAAAATTTGCTACCCTCTAAACCTAACATAAAAACTTTTTTATTGAACAAAGAGATAACAAATATATAGTTCCCTCTGAAAAACTCCTCGCTTTATTCACTCTCTCTCTTTATCTAGATTCTTGTCGATCGATTCCAATCTCCCCTTGCTCCAAAGATTCACGTGTTATGCAATGTTCAATCCATCTCACGCTCTCTCCTTCGCTTCGTTCTATGGTTTTGTGCGTTATGTCACTCTCTTTCTTGCTTTCTTTTACTCGCTCTCGCCTCCTCTCCTTCCATGGCTAATTGTTTCATGCTTCGTTTGCCGTTCTTCAGGCTATATTCTGTTATATTCTCATTCACTCTTTCAAGCCCTCCTTTCACTACATGACTATTGTTTTATGCTTCTTTCACTCTATTGTCTCATAGAGTATAATTTTACAAACTTATTAAATTATTTAATAAATATACCATTTAAAAACTTATCAGTAATATTCAGTATCAGATCGTCAAAAAAACATGCAACTTGCATACACCAGCCTTCGTTACAATGTGAGTATTAATGACGGTGACATTAAAATGCATAAAATTTATAAAAGATAGTTTTGGGCATACAATGTCATAATCATACCACTGATATAAAATTCGTATACTTATGTTTTTAAACATTAATTCAAAAAGCTAATACTTAAGTTAAAATATTACGATTAAATTCATAAAACTTAAAAATATTCTGAGAGAAAGTGTCAATATTCAATTTAACGTCACAGAATGAATTTAAACCCTAATCTCGTCTTACGCACATATCTTATACGAGTTGCATGTCACCATTACATAACTCAACTAAGTGATTCATTTCCCTTTATTTATTACCAGTAACATTTATTTCCAATTTAGATATCATCAATCGAAATTTATCATCCTAATTGCTGGTTTAATTTCATTCGTATTCCTGTTGATATATATGAATGCAGTTAAATCGAAGATCCTTGGTAACGAAAAAGTCCTATTAGTATTACAAATACAAAGTTTTGTTAGGATGTACGTTTGTTGCTCTTTCACGCAAACCCTTATTAACGGATTCTTATATTTTTTACTGCAATATAGCTTATACACCAGAACAGGGCATATGCTGTGATTTATCCCTGAATGTCGTGCACTTACCGCAGGTTCCATACATATGTATCAGTAGCATTGTGTAGGAAGTCATCCGACACAGAGTTTGGATGTCGCTGTCTATTAGATACCATATCTATTATTCTAACACAATTTATAAATTTGTCTCTGAGTTTAATCTCATGGCACACACGGAAGTCGTGGCAGACAAGAACTTTTATATAATAAACGTCAAGTTCATATTATATCATATATACAAGTCTTGAATATCTTATTAATTTAATTTAATGAATTCTTTAATACTTATTACGCAAAATGCTTTTATCCCTTGTTCAACCAATTTATTTTGTTTCGAAGTAAGGGCCCAAAAGTTTAAAAGAGTTTATCCCAAGATAATTTGAATTTGTAAAAACCTTATGGCTAGTTGGTCGCGGTGTCTGTGAAGAGTTTTTTCAATTTATTATATTTTTATATAAGTACGCCCAGTTTTTTCTTGCTTTGATTGCTCAGTTTTGACATAAAAATAATATTTCCAAATGTAGATTATTTTTTTTATCTTAGTCTATGAACAAGAAAAGTAGCAGGTTTAAATTATACCAGAAGATTTTGTTATATAGAGACAGGTCAGATATTAATTTATAGTAAACAATTAATTTCTCTCTTATGTAAGCACAAAAAAATGCTCTTATTTTTTGTATGCGAAATTAGTGAAACAGTTGATATTTCATGTCACTCAACTTATAAAAAAAATTCTTAATCTTTAAAAGCTAATCCCCAATCGAAGTTTTAAATTTAAAAAAAAAAAATTCAGGAGACTATATGTTGCTCTAAATGCGTGTTTACTCAAATAAAGATAAACGTTCTAAAAATGCCTATATAACAGAATCAAGTTTAACTTCTCAAACTAAAACCCCTTTAAAACAAGTAGGTGGTATTGTCTAAGGCCGAGTTTAATTCCTAGAATGAAGTTGGAGACGAGATCTGTTCACCCGTTCTTTGTTGTTTGTTCTATACAACAAGGGTAAATAAACTTAGAATCTGCTTATCTCTGTAATTATTTGATTAAACGCATGACGTCTGCTTGTTGTTCTCAAAGTTTAAGGATTAAGGAGTTATTTCCATGTTAGTAAAAGATTCACTTAAGAGGTCTGATTTATTTATCCATATTTATGTAATTTCTATAATAATATGAATTCGGATTTATCTTCGGAACCTCTTTGTTCTGGGCATTAAATGAATGATAATATTTCTTAGTCGCTTACAATACTCGAAAGGGATTTGTTGGATTTGATTTATCCATGACCCAATTTAATGAGCTTCTATTAATGTGTCTATTCGTGCCTCGTGAGATACATACTCAAAATAAGATGGGAGAGTAAGAGATAGACTACCCACAAAGGTTTCTAACCAATCAACACTAATGACATACTATACATATTAAATTTGTTATCTTCAAATGTATTTATATGACGTACATCAATTACCAGCAATGGAAATTATCAATTAGTATAAATTCGTTCTGTAAGAATCTCTTAATGCAAAGATGTTTCAAACGTATTCAATGATATACTAGTGTTTTTGATATTTAAAGGCCTCAACAGGTTTATTCATATAAATACGAAAGATACAGAGTTTGATATCACAGAAAAATTGCCTGTAAACTGTTATCTTTCCATTTTGTAACAATTTTTTAGCCACTCTTTTATCATAACACTTTATATTTGTGGTCATCACGGCAAAACTACTGAATATATATATCAAAGGTGGGAAACGAGCAGACGGCCTATTTGATGGAAGGTTTTCACCGTCGTCCATGGACATCTGCAACATAAAGGAGTTTACCAATGCGTTGCCTGCCTCCATTTTGAAAGAATGAGGGGAAATTAAAAGGTCAACGGGCTCCCTCACTTATCGGACAAAACGTAGAAATTAAAGGATACTTCACGCCGATCTTCAGTGAGAGGGTGGTGCTTCCTCGGTCGAGCCAGACCATGTTCTAGCTGTAGTTACTTGATCATTGCTAGGCTCTACCACCTATAAAACAACTACACTTAGACTTTATTAAAAAAAACTTGTGCTTACAAAAAATCTAGTGATTATAGAAAAACATACACACTTTTTTTGTTTCTCTAGGAGTCATAGTAACAGTATCTTCAAAAAAATAAAATTCAAATGTATTTATCCGGAAGTATAAGCATAAATATTCCGCTATCTTTGACATTTGGATGCAAAGTGGTTATAATTGGAGGAATTTAAGATATTTACGAATATACAAATATCAAATACGTCTCTTTATATATCATAGCACTTTTTTCTTAATCATAAGAGCTATGAGAGCTTTTAATATTTGTCTTTATACATTACCAAAACCGCTTGTTATATAAACACAGAGGTAAAACCCATGTTATCATCATTTTCTTATCCGGCATTGTGCTGGGGGGAAAATATTATTAAATGGAAAAAAAATTCTTGCCTGAGTTAACACTCAATGTTAGGGTTTGTACCTCAATACCTCTCGATAACTCTAATCATCGATATCATTATAATATTTAACAGTTATTATTATTGATTTATTATTAGAAAATAATTATAACGAAGTCTTCCATCACAAATCATTAAGTGGAAAGTGTTACTATGAGATTCCAAAGATAATTAATGAAACATTTCTTATCATGACTGTAGAAAAAGAAAGTTCAGTTTAATTTCCTACTTTATCTACAATTTTAAATACTGCCTTAAATGTTTCAAACAGAATCAGCAGTAAAAAGCAGTAACAGTAATTAGCCATCAATTCGTTTATTTTGGGGCTTTGTTAACATAATTACACCTTAGATTTTGAGGTAAAAGAAGTTGATTAAATAAGTTTAAAATATACTATAAAGAAGATTATTAAAATGTTATATTAAAATTGCGAACTTCATTTAAGTATAGATTAAGCTATTAATATCGCCTTGGATTCGGAACTTAAATATGATGGTTTCATTTCTAGCTTTTTGAATTTGAATTTTTTACATTTACTATATAATCAACTATAATCTTATGCTCATGAAAATTTGTTTTAGCAAAATGTGTAAATAGCATATTGATATGTTAAATATAGGCCAAAGAATCGTTGAATGAAAAAAGTTATTCATTTTATCTTGAGAGTATGTAATATTCTTTATATCCGTCGCGCCGAGCGGCTCGTCGCATTCGTTCATTATAATTGTTTTCAAATTAAACACTTAACTGATGTAAATAACTGTAGTAATACATCAGGTGACTAGTTTATTTCATATACCCACAATTCTAATACAGAATTTACCATATAAAAGTCCAAGCATAATCATACTGAATTCATTCTGCATTTGTCGCTCTTAGGAGCCACAGTGGTAGAATCTCTGCTACACAATTCTTGACATTCATTGTAAGAATTTGTTAGCAATAAACAAATATCATTTTGAATAAAGACTATCTTTGTTTCAAAATGGATACCCGTCCATCGTCATCGGTACTGAACGCCTTTTAAAGGACTAGGGTCTTGGCCTCGGTTCAACGAGAATCCTATCGCTCTCACATATATAACAAAATAATATTAATCATATAAAAATACAAATATAAAAAAAAAAAAAACTAAACAAAGTTTATAAATTTTTGAAGTAATAGTTTGAATTAAAAACAAATTAGGAATTAATGTATATCTTAATCACCTTGTATCCAATTTCTGTTCAATGAATTATAAAATTTTGAACAGTCGTGGTATCAAAATAGAGTATCATAATATAAATCAATTTAAATGACTGATTTTTCAGAGAACCGAGCAGTTAACCCATATAATAAATAAAGATCAACGAAATGTTAAATTGAAGTAATTTTCAACTTTTGAAATAGTTTTTATGTCAGTTAATTTTAGTGCATTGTTTAAATGAAGGTTCCATTGGGATTTTTAAATTAATTAACCTTGAGCCTATACACTTTTATCATTTTCTTTTATCTACTAAAATTAAATTTAAAAATCAAAAAATATATATGCATTATTTCTGATCCCATCAAAATTGCTCGACGCGTTGCATATTTATTAATGTCTGCATACAAATTATATTTTCCCTAAAGGATTTGGATAATATTGAAATATAAATGTGAGTTTGTATAAAGAAATTACCTGTAATGTGGTGGTACAGCGGATCCTCTTATAGTCTGAAAGCTTTTTTGTTTCTCCATTACTAAGATGCGCTACGTGTATGATTTCTGGTTTCTATTTTATCAGATAACATTCTTGATAGTATTGCTTTCTAAGTAATATTAATGTTTTGTTACAGTTTGTTTGTTTCAGTTTTTTTTTAATAGTTTAGTTGTTCATATATTCTCAGTCATCATCAGACTTTCATGTGTGTGCTAATACTTATCTGATAAATGCAAGGACGTCATTGCTTTTTTAGGACGATTATGAAATAATAAAACTCTATTGAAGTTTGAAAATTTGTTTAATCAATGTATTGAGTATTACAGTTTAGTTATTTTCTTTAAGTAAAGTAAAAGACGTACTAATGAATCAAAGGTCCGTTTACTCTTTAGTATATATTGTTATTCGAATGGATCTTAATAGATTTAGAGAATAAAATTGCATTTACATATGTAGATATGTAGGAAAAATTGTCCTATATTTTTTAATTTAAAAATAATTGTCGTTTAATTATTTTATGCAATAAAAGATGGATTAAATCGTAACATTTTGAAAGCTACAACTCGTATGATAGCTTATTTGAAAAAAGTGTTTAACAGTTTGATATAATAAATTATAATTATTATTTTCATTATGAGCTGAGTGAACTATAATTTTTTTTTATTAAAAGTATATTGCCATTGAAAATTTATTTTCTCAGTAAAACAAGTTTATCTTGTTTAAAACTGTATATTCGCAATAAAATTCATGAACGTTTCTTAGATCCCAGGAAAAATATTTCATAGTGCAAGGCCAAAATATCGCATGCCGAAATAGTTACGACCCAAAGGACGAAGTCATATAATCAAACCATTTGTCGGGTTTCTGTAGGTTGTCTGCTGATGAAAAGATTCGATCTGGTATAGCTCTGGCGTTTTCGTAGTCTTTCCATAAAGCTCCTAATGGCACGGTGGGTCTGTCTATGTTGTTGAGCTATATATTATCAGACCTCGTTCAACTTCAACCTATCCTTTTAATGTATTCACTCTATCCACTAGTGAAAAGTGCCAATGTCAGGAAAACAAATGTCTACAGCGGTTACAATTTTTGCTTTTCCTAAAACGAGAGGTCTGCACTCTAATATTTTGCCAGGTAAAAACCACCTAGAGACTTCAACGCCGTCCTTGCGTTGTTTGAGAGAGACACAGTTTCTTCCCACATAAACAGGTTGTAATTTTAGGTATAATTATTATTGTATTATGTATCCATATCCGTAATGACATCTGTCTTAAGCTTCTCTGTCACCTCGACTACAGATTTTCTACATTCGAATTCTGGACACTGTTGTATAGTTATATGGACAAATAGTCTACCGATCGCAAGACATATATTTTATATATTTTCAGTTTATTATAACGAATTTCTCGGTGAAAAGCAATGTGCATGTATCTTTATCCTATGTAATACCTGAAATTAATGGAATACTTTATTTCCTACATTGAGGTACCGATCGGTAGCTAGATTCGCCTTTAGTTTACAGCTGAACATGGTCATGCTGAAAAACAGAAGCATGCGCTGTATCTTTCCTTCGCAGATTCTAGAGACCTCAAAGATCCGTATGTTATCCCCAAAGTGCCTTTAACCAAGTCTCTAAGTTATACAAAAACGCATTACTGGTATCTAATCTCAAACGTGTTCACCATTATCAGTTTATTATTGTGGCAGTATAACTCTCTGGTCAACATAAGCGTATACGGCAAAAGAAAAACAACAATAGCATTAGATATAACTCGCCTGACTACGGTTCCCATTTAACAAAAGACCATATTATGAATAAACAAGTACTAAAGACTTTGGCTAGTATTGACGTGAAAAATACTTGTGGCCTGTATAGTTCCTGCCGAAGTAAGTAAAATATATGCGCTTATTTAAGTTGTCTCCTATTCTGACACGAATGTACCATTTATCTTTAGGAACTAGTGGAGTGTTTTAATCTTGAAAGTGGTCAGTGATCGACTATACGGGTTTTTGCAGAGTCAGCTGGCTGATGGTCTTTTGATTTACACCTGAAACTTATGGAAAAAAATCTCTAGAGCATAAGTTTGAATACAGACACTTCATGTCTTAAAAGCTTTCAACAGGGATTGAGATGAAAGTCATATTGATAAGCCCTCTAGCTATAGGATATTGACTGGTCTAATTATCTTGATTTCTCACTTGCTAGGGGAGCGGCTTGTACGAGTAATTAATACTGTTTACTGACCTGGGTCTATATATATAAATAGCTGATTTAAATTTATAACTTCATGTTCCATTTTCTATGTTATTTCAATAAAAGCTAGGTTGCTCGGGAAAAAAATTTAAACTTATTTTACATCCATACATATTTCGATAATCTATTACATGTAAAGTATATCTTAAAGTGAAGTAAAGTCAAAGTCAATAGTGTGACACCATTCTCAACCATTCTTGAATTGTTCAGATAGAAATAAAAACCTAAATATAACTCAAAAATATTTAAGCTTGATTCCTACTCTATTGTACATTAGCGTTACATTGGAGAGTAAATGTAAACATGTGTATCAGTGATTATCGCAATAGCTAGTTGTTTTCAATGTTCAAAGAAACCAACATTTTCTTTTTGCTGCTTAAGAAATTATACAAAATTCTTTTAGTATCTGTTCCTTAGGAACATGTATGAAGCTAGACAATTTAAAACTGGTCCCTCACTGACTGCATGTTCATATAAACGCTGCCACTAACGTCTCTAACCTTTGTATACATAATGTTAGTCAGGCGTCGATGTGTACGACGAAAATAATTAACCAACTCACTAAATTTAACAACATAAAAACTTAATAGGAGAAATTATATTTTACCCAAAGAAATAAAATAGGATATTAAAATAAATGTATTATTGTTCTATTGATTAGGTCTTTTGGGTTTCCCTCGACATAATCCATTGATTACAAAAAAACAACCAGTTTGATATGGCGGCTGTTGGCTTTAAACATATGCTTCCAAAGAGACAGATGCCTTAAACCAGCTACTTTCGTCCCCTGTCCCCGCTACCACTAGAAAACAATGAGAAGCATGAATTCTCAAAACAAACTTTCTTGGTCATTATATATAGAAATTTTACCAAAAAAATTAATAAATCAATATTTTTAAATTAATGCAAGTATTGAAAGAGAATAATCAAATCAAATCTGATATTGGACTAGATTTGATGTCACAGCTTGATACCGTTTAATTATTTTATTAAACTTATTATTAAAGATTAAATATGAAGGTGATTTTATCTGCTTTCATCTGTAATTGGTTTAAAATCCTTCCACTAATATTTTATTTATAAAAAAATATTATAATTTAAAATAAAACTAGTTCATATGTTTGAAATTCATGCACAAAATTTTGTGACATCCTTGTTTGATCACCCGTTACGTATTGTATAGTGAAATTAAGACAATGTATCAAAGTATCAATGTATAAAAATTATGCCCTCGTAAATCCCAGCTGTAATTAATTAAACCTTTCCTGGCGTGAAAACAAATAAAACGTTTAGTAATGAACATCGCTGTGATTTATTGACTGGGGTCGCAGTCTTGTTTACGTTACGAATTAATTAGATAGGATTTTGTATTAATTTTCAATTGAACTTATATCGTGAACAAAAAACGAAACAAAAACACCGTAATACATGCGAGGGTTAAGGAATTATTTGTAGCAGTTATTATAACCTAAATTGGATAAACTAAGCCACCGTAGATCATTTTTGTTTTCCTCTAGTCTCTTCTTCCTAGTTCAGAGCTTAAGGGCGTTAAGCTCAATATTGCTAAAGTAATTTTTAACACACAGCTCATTGAAGGTGTAATAGGTAGAAATATTAATGAAGGAGTATACTGCCATCGTCTCGCTCGAAGTCATTTAAATCCCTAAATGTGTCCGCCCGATAATCTTCAGAGAGGATTTAAGAGAAACTTTATTTGACTGAATAAACAAAACTGGCTTCTCTTAAGATATGATAATATTTTGGAGGCGAGGATTAGGGTTTCATGAAATGTTCAAATAATATCACTTTAAAATAACTAAAGCCGTATTCAAATAAAATAAAGGAAATTTTATGTGTTCAATTTTCATGTAATTATATTTATTTGCATATGACAATTGTTTTAAAATTTATTACCATTTCATTTAGACAATAAAGAACTATTGTGGTCTGCGAACGAAATCCCACGGAGCAGTTATTTATTGTTAATGCAATTTAAGGAGGAAAAATAAATATATAAGAGTTAATATAAAAAAAAATAAACGAACAATTTAGCACTCTTTTTGAAATATTTTTTAATATAATAAAAGTATAGAATGCATGTTTCGTTTATAAACATTATGTTATAAAATGTAATAAAATTAAATATAATTTCGGTAATTGCAACTTTAATTTTAATAATACAATTCTATGAAGCTCATAAAATATTTTGAGGTAAAATAAAATGTCATTTAACCTGAAAAAATGACGATACTTCTGGCGCAGCGGATGTGTGAATGGCTTGATAAAGTACTTTATGTTGTGTGTATTCAAGTATACAATTCAAAATGTTCCCACTGGGTTTTATGGAATAAAAACAATTTAATATTTACTAAACCTTTTTTTTTGGGTAATTTAATATCTTTGTTTGTGTCAAATGTTCTGAGTAACATATTTTATACACACAAAGACTAACATATATCTGTACGTAATATGTATCTTAGAGATTCCTGACTATATTGTTCCGGTATTAAAATATAACTACTTGGTTTGGGATCAAGAAACTTGACGACGAACTTTAGCCTATCTAATTCATGAGATGAAGAGGGTGGGTTATATGTTTGACGAAATAAATATGTGTTTGTCTTTGCTCTCGTGAGGCCCTCATGTAAAATCGATTTTCAAATTGTCACGCTGGCTTAAACATCGACTTAGCTAATATTGTAGAATGTGTTCGACATTTAGCGCGAGCGCTATCTCGTGACGAGTGGAGGGAACTAAACTAACTATACGTTTACGAGAACATTCTTATTTTTAATGTTTATATCTAATAGAAGTATAAACGAGAATATTTTGGAATGTTCTAGTAATTGGATTGTGACGTATTAAATGACCGCTTTCGAGAAGCGACGTACAAGGGATACAAACGATATTACCTGCCATATTATCTGCGATCATAATAAAGTAAATATATGTGTTTTCTGCCAAATACATCAACAACAAATATATCAAATTCTAGGTCGTAACAATTAGTTTCAGAAGTGGGCTAAGCAAATATAACGGTGATGCCAACAGAAAGTACAGACGGGGCCCGTACATCCTTGTCAACGTCACCAGGAGATGGATCGGGGCGGTTTGAATACGCTGCAGGGGGGTGACAACTGGAGACCGCTGGAGCATCCGCCATATCGTCAGTGCCACCTGTAGATCTCTCTGCTCTGATGCTCCAAGAGCAGGCCCGCTGTCAGAAAGAACCGATCATAGCACTAAAAAAGGAGCAGGCTCACCGCCTGGAGGTGCAGACCCTCCGTGATGGAGAGCAAACGCTTCTGATCAAGGATATTCACGCAAAATTTTCTAGGGAGCTTCAGTTGGTGGAAGGTAGAGTCTCTCAAAATGAGCACCTTCGACTGAAGCTGAGTCACCGATGACTGCTGTCAAAAGAATCCTTTTTTGTATGGTACAATTGATTTATACTATTTCATTTTGTTTTCTACTTACTAGAATAATTTTTATTATTAAGTTTAGAGGGAGTAATAATAATTATTATTATATTATTTGTAATGGTATCAGATTACAGAATAAAATTATATCATTTTTTATTTATTGATCATTATAAACAAGCCCCAAAACATAATAGACTGCGCGATTATATATTAACTAGGGGAAGCAATAACTATTCATATTTATCTCTTTCGGTTCAGATACCAAATGTTGAATATTTTATTGGTTCTGAAGATTTTTAAATATATTTTTTTTTATGCTAAAATTGGCAACCGAGCACCCGGCTTACCTAAATGTCCGTCACCCATGGTCATCCGCAATGTAGATTTGTGGATGTGTTGCCACCGTTGATTGGGGAACAGGGAAAGGATAAGGTGGGAAAAGAAAGGGCAGGAAAGGGTGGGGAGAGGGAAAAGGCAATCGGCTCTCTCACTCATCGGGCGAAACGCAGCCATTAAAGACTACTTCACGCCGATCTTCTGTGAGAGGATGGTACTTGCACGGTGGAGCTTGCCCATGTTCGAGCTGCAGTACACAGCTAGGCTTGGCTTGGCACAGCTAGGCTCTACCACCTCACCACCTTATCTATGCATATTAATGAATTATGATTTCGTTTCAAAATGGAGGATCGACGTTGTTCGTTTGAACTCTCTGGAATATTTCGTTATAAATATAAAACAAAAGCAATATATATAAACATATATAACATATAATCCTGCCTTCCAAAATGTATATGAAATATATTCTGAATTTCAGTTATGACTCATGTGAAATGAGGCAACTGGGGGATAATACGCTCCTGTTTCAAAATCAGCACACACTCGTATGTATGAATGTTGTATGTATAGTGTGTTTATTGAATATAATTGCAAAACAGGGACAGGAAACTGAAGAACATTTAAAAAAATAATTTAAAGGGTCTGAAAAGTTCTAAAATTAAAATAGTAATAAAACTAACATTCAGTTGCTATAAAGTAACCGAAACGTCGGGAGCATATTGTTAAAAATATTTATAATCCGAAAAATATTAGTTTTATTTCTATGAATACTCGCGAAAACCTTAGATCTCATTATGTTAAAATTGTTTTATATCATATATACATGTATATCACATAGTGTAAAACATAGCTGCTTTCTCTGTCTCTATATCCCTATGTATGCTTAAACCTTTACAACTATGCAACGGATTTTGACCCTTTTTTTATAGGTAGAGTAATAGGAGAGGAAGATTTATATGTATAATAATACTTAGTTAATAGGAGAGAAATACTGTTATTTTTGAGGTTTCTAATGTGATGTCGTAAATAATTGCATTTTTTCCGCTTACATTGCAAACGCAGGCTGAACCCTACGAGATTTATCAGAATAATGTACTGAGTAATGTACAAATTTTAAAGGTCTATTAGACCCTATTTTTAATCCTACCATATATTTGTTAGTTGCAATATGTAACATCATATATTTGGTAATGTTAATGAATTGCTTATGATGTCGAGTATATAGTGATTTTAAATAATTTTTTGAAAGCCTATTAAAGTAAACAAAAGAAATAGTTGTCTATCGTCAGTTAGCTGAGTATAAAAAATGTTGAATATTATAGCGATAATGGTTTCATTTTGAAGTAATTATAATATTATTAAAAGATATATAGTTCCATAGAAATTTCTATTCTTGCAAAAATACATTAAGGTTTTGTGATGTCCATTTTTTTTATGTTAACATCTTTTGATGAAATATCTACATTTTTAATATTAAATCACATATTTTTGTTGCTAAAAAAAAACTTATTCCGAGTACCGAAATAAAATATTCAAATTTTAAAGGAACTTTAGTCAAGACTAACATTATGTATTATTTAACTTTTTCCATCATCTCCGTTCTATTCAACCATACTTTTTATTGGTTGACTAATAAAGCAAACTTTTGGAAGTTTTGAATTGTAAAAAGCTATTTAAACATTTGATGACTGTATCAGATTCACATCTAGTCTAGACAAATAGTAATTTGAATTCCTAGACTTTTAGTCTACTCGAATTAGTGAAGTCAGACAATGCTTCTAGTAAAATATAATTTTATGTCAGATGGAAATTCATGGTGGACAACTCAATTTTAAAATGGCACCTGTTGGGTGAAATATCGCTTTAGGTAATATTTTTTTGGACTAATAATAAATAAGTTATTAAGAAAAAGCTTCAATAAAAAGTAATTTCTGACGACATTAGTATAATATATTTATATGTTTCAAGAACTAAACATGATTATACATAAACATTCAAATTCAAACGTGAATTTATAATTTTATACATTGAATAATATTTTGAATAAAACCGATTTTCGCTTTGTTAATTTATTGTGTTTAAACAGTTACTTACCATAAATTGCTATTGTTGTTAAAATAACTTTCTTCGAAGTTTCCGCACACTTAAAGCTTAATGGAAACGCCATAAACTCCTAACGCCGTAATGTAAACTCAAAAATAAATTTTAATAATAAATTTACATTCAGGTGTTTATATTTACTTTTTTATTAATGCTTTGATAATATTTTATATACCTTTGCTTATATTTTTATGATCTAAGCTGATATTGTTAGCTAAGTTCTCCTTATAAACTAGTACAGGCGAGTAATTTCGTACATATTCAGTCAGTCATTATATTCCATAATAAGAGAAGCCCCGAGATGAACATCAATAATTTCAGTTAGTTCAATTTGATTGGAACTTTGATATGTTTATTAAAATTATTATCAGAACTAGATACTCGATTTCCATTATGAATTTTAATGCAAATAACTATCAGCGGGAAATCAATACCAATAAAAGGTTTTTGTGAATTATTTTTAGAAAGTCATGCTCATTTAAACTTATGTTTCTTTCCAGACTACAGCTGTTTTTTTCTGGCTTAGTACCATAATTCCCTAAAATATTGTGTTTCATCCAATCTGTGTTAACAAGTTTGTATGTGGGACATATGCGACAAGCCTTTATGTTCATTATGTTACCTACAAAACGAAAAGACTGCAAATTTTATAGCTACAATCCATACATTACGTTCTTAAGTAGTCTTATCATATTTTTCATATGTCTGAACTCACCAAGAAGTGTTAAAGGAATGATTTCGATAATCCAATAAGCCCCGGGGTTTATTAGATTGAGATATCTCAACTTCGGAATTCGTATTGAATAGCGGCATATTTCTGTTTCATTACTGGATATAACCCCAACGTGGATGATAATCACTAGCTAATACTAAAAAAAACCTTATTCTCCTTTAAATATGAACCATTATTAAAAAACATTGTAAACTGTAGTCATAATTATAATGATCCTTAGGAAATTGTCACTAGCACAATGTTGGTCAAAAATTTAGATAATCGCAAGTAAACAATGGAAACGATATCATTATATTAGATGCAGTCAGCTAAAATTAATAGCAACATATATTTCTTAATAATAATAATGATTATATAGAAATAACTGCAAGAAAAATAAGGCCATTGCCTTTCTGCCATCAACTGAACTAGAAAAATATATGTTTGGAAAAGGCTGTGTCGGAAATTATACATTCATCCCGAAGTCCCTCAAAATGTTCATTTCTTATAATATAACTGAAAATTATTGAAAAAAATAAAATTATTTCTATAAAATAAAAATATTGCATGGTACATTTATCTATGCTTGTAACAAGATGATCTCACTTCATTTAAAGAACATCATTCGTCACTAAGATACTACATCTGATGGTCCCAGAATTTAAATTTTTCTCCAAGTTAAGATACCGTCAGGATGACAAATGATTGTTGATTTAACTGAAACTCCTTGAGATATCAATCACATTTTACTTTAAAACATTCATAATACGAAAACGTGCTTGAACATTAAATACGTCGAGTCTCTTAAAACTGATTCAATGACTACCCTCCTCACGTAGGATAAAGAAATGATAACATATTTCTGTCACGAACAATGAATTCTATTTACTTGGGCACAGAATAAAATCTCTTACAAATTCTCTAACACATATGACGATAAATAACGAGTGAGTGATATCGTTTTGATCCTTACATTTGAATGGGCACAAAGGACTTTAAATAAATGAAACTCTTATTTTATTCATTATTAATTTAAAATTGTTCCTTAATACTAAAGTATAGCTATAGCCATATTATAAGGAGCTGAGGAAACCTTAAATATAACGATTGAAAATAAATTAAATGAATGGGAATGAGTGGTTTTTCATATCTAGTGTTTATTTTGTTTTAAGACTCCGACCGGTACTTTGTTTAGTTTACGAGAAGTTTTAGTGTATTTTAATTAGTTCTGGTTCCAACTTCTCTCGTTTACTCGAATATCTGAATTTCAAATACACATATTAAAAAATGCCAACAAAGATTTTAGAAACCTTACTATTTGAGTTTTTCATAATTAGAAAGATGACTAGATTTTTTTTTTATAATCTTCCCATCGTCGTTTAATCTAATCTGACACGGGTTTTCGACTCACCTCCTCAGCAGAGGTACAAACTTATTCTGTAATACACATGACAATATTCACTTTTTAACTTGAAGACTATGACTTTATAAAATATAAGTTTTTGTGATTGCTTGTTTTGTTTGTTGTATAAAGTTCCATCGACGGTTGGATGTCAATGGAAGATAGAACCTTGGGATAGGTAATGTATCTAGTTTTGTTCTTAAATAATAATGAAATGATATGTAGCTGAAATAAATAAATTGATCTAAGATTCTTTCATAGAATAATCCTTCGTCACATCAAGAGACCGTTTGTGAGTTAATGAGTTAAGAAAAAAATTTTATACAGAAAAAACAGTTATCCAAAAATATAATTTTCATTTAAATGTATCATTCGATACTATTGGAATAATATAGAACTAAAACTAATTGTAATGTAAAAATTTACTTTGAATTGTTTTAACAATATTCCGAACTCAGTCTGGATTAAAAGAGATAAAAAATTAACAACGCGATATTATTCAATTTAAATAAATATAATGATTCACAAGCATTGTGTTGAGATGAATAGTTGTTCGTGAAGTATCGCTGACAATAAAAATATACGTCGACTGAACATGAAAGGCTTTTTTGTTTTTTTTTTGTACATTTGACAAAATAATTTTAAAATACCAAAGAGTTTTTATTCTGTGTCAAAAAATTAAAATTTAATAATTAATTGTATTATATTTTACTTTGTACAATATTATTATTATTTAAATATTCTAAGTAATATCAGTATAAATGTATATTTGCTTAAAACATTCCTTACTTTAGACAATAAAAACTCTTTCATTAATAGTTTTCATTAACTTCATCTACATAAATGGAATGAAAATTTTTAAATATCGTTAGAAAATAACATATTACAACTATTCAAGGCCTACTTAGAAGAAGCATGTAAACATTCTTTATGTGCAAGTGGGATGATTTAAAGGTCATGAACTCTCGTTTACAGTATTATCATTTAAAATTAATACAATATCATACCGTAACAAAAAAAAAAACTAAACAAAGTTCAAAACTACTTTATTTGCGTTTATGTTTTTATATTACTTTAGAACATAACTAGTCTTAACATAGATTAGCAACGAATGTTACAATATTATTCCGCGTTTTATCTTTTAAAATTTCTCCAACATTGAAATGAGAGTGGGGGCTTAAGCATTTTCAAGTTATAATATCCACGTAAGACCACACACAGCTCTCCACAGAATTCAAATGAATTTTAATTGCAATTTACATCCTTATAAAGTCTTTGAATATTAAGTGGATTCAAGAGCACTCCAAAATATATGGTTATTTTAATTTTATAGAATAAATTTGAAAGAACAAGTTAAGTGGCTCGAATGTGTTGTTTAAGTTTCCTTCATTCTACATAGAAAATATTACATGAAAGTCAATATACGCAAGTACATATTATTTGGCATCATGTATGTGAATATCTGTCTGTTTCTTTTACAATATTGTTAAAATTTAATAGCGATTTATTTTATATTAGAATATTAAAAATATAAATTTTGTGATATCTTTTGTGACTTCAGTTGAAGATTTTTATTTATCACACTTAAGTATCTAAACAAACCTTGTAAGAAGATTAAATCGTTTGATCCTTATCTCCTTGATAAAAAATTTAAGTCAAGCTCGAGATCTTGTTTTGTAAATCTTTTGAACAGCATCGTGGAAGCTTAGCGGATAGTTACGTCCAATTTATTTTGTACATTTGCCATTTATAAACCCACTTATATAATAAAAAGATGACATTGTTCGTCTAACAGATGAAAATATCTGAATTTTAAATGATATTAATATTGGTATGCGTTATACATAATAATTATAAGAGTATCTTTTATTTTTATGTACGATATGGCTCCGTTCACACTGGATTTATGTATGAAGTATGTTAAAAAGTCAACACGAAAATTGGTTATAATTTTATACTGACGCAAAATAATTTAAATTTTATTATTTTATAACTCTATATCAAGTTACCATTGAGTTAAGTACAAGGAGTAAGTGATAATACATTCAATGAATCAACAGACGTGTTAGTACAATAGATTTATTGATATATCCGGTCTGAAATTTTTGGCCCGTTCAAAATTATAGTCATATTCATATGTGTAGCTATAAGTCACGTGTATCATGATGATGCACCAGAAAAATACAAGTGAATTTAAACATGTGCGTAGCGAGTTTGAATACAGAAACGTAAATAAATTTTGACACTAAACTTGTTTAATACAGGTGATGCTCAATTAGGTCTGGGTGAGATGAAAATTGATTAGACAACTGATATTAGTTTGAAACTTCGAATAATTTATATCAAATACGGAGCCAGACTCTTACCGGTTGCTTGTATAACATCGACGAGACGGAAAAGTTTGTTAGGAGAGTTTCTAAAAATCTCGTTCGTTTCTGAATATGTTAGGGATAAATTAAATTTAATTAGAAGCAAAGATTAGTTTATTTTTATCTATACTTGAACATATTAAATATATAATAAAAAAAACTATGACTAGTACGTTACACGACTTTTTAAGCATGATGTAATTTTAAAAAATTCTAAGGGTTGTTTTTGGTTATTTATATATATTACTTATTCCTGTATAGGTATTGATTACTTTATAATATATTTGTTATGAAATGTTACGTTCTACGAAAGCTACTATTTTATAGTGTATGTGGGAATAACATTAATTATTGAATAACCCAAATTTCAATATTTTTTTTTTACATTCATTAATAAATTTTATGGTACCTACTTTTTCAAATATTATTAAATATTCATCAAAAAATACAGTATTATTTTTATTTATAATAAGTAATATTTCAAAAAAAAAATATATAATTAGTGAATTTAAATAAAAGTAAGAAAGTATTAGTATTAAAATTCGCGTGACACATCAAATGTACAGCACGCTTTACTACATGTTTCATTTTCGTTCAGTATTGCTTTACATTTTAACAAACGGTGTTGCGTCCGGTAGAAACTAATTAGAGAACAACTTATGTTACTCTCACGCTTCCCCAGAGTTCAAGCACAAGCTGTATATGACTGCTGTGTTATGTTAACGAACCACATTTTATTTGTGGTCAACTATTATTCAATCGAACTGTAAATATTTATTCCTATCCATTCCTGTTTACACAAGTGTTTCTAGTATCAGCCTACTGAATTGTAATATATGGGAAGCCAAATAGATTTTCATTGAAATTATTTTCTTCCAGCCATCGGGATGAGAATTAATGTACCTAAACATAGTTACATATAAATATTTTGATTGGCGAGACGGTATGTAATTTCTTTGTATATATGTGTGTTTTGAAATAAAAATATTTTTCTTTTTGATCACGAGAAATTATCTGGATAGATTTGTGAAGTCATAAATACAATAAAAGCCTAACATATTAGATTGAATAATTTTAACAGATTGTAGGCTAACGATAGCTTTTTAAAATTTAAATCAAAAGTAGTTAAAATGTTTTGCCAACTATTGAACATTAAATATCTTTTGGATGTAGTAACTACACAAAAATTTATTGCAGTAAAAGTTTCATGTATCTTTTAAGACCTTAAATAAAAGTATTATTTTTGTAATTTTTTTTAGAAACGCTGAGAATTTTCTTTTCTGTTTTGGTAGTTTAAAAAGAATTACAAATATTTTTTTTCATTTTTACCTGAAATCGAATTTATAAATAGTAATCGTTAAGCGTACTCTATGGGGATAATTTAATAATTCCAATTAAAATAACCCTTAAAAAATTTTTGCAGCTTCCAGAGCAGAATTATGCAAAGTTTTATTAATAATTTTCTCTCTCGAATACCTTTTTTTGCGAACGAAAAATTTATGATTAAATCAAATATCAACTTTGAGCTACTTGGAATAAATGTATATTTGGGTTGGTATAAAAATTTGTCTTTTTTGTAAAAATAAAAAAGATTTTAAGGTGTATTAGTTCACGAAGAGAAACAAGTTCAAAATATTCAATATATTTTATATTTGTAAAGTCCATAAGGTGAGTTTCTGCATGTAAAATTTTCTGAGATAACTTTGAAAGAAAATTTTTGACTTGACGTAGTTTTGTTTAAAAATACTGTACATTAATGTACCCAACGATCATTTTCTCTTGCTAATTTGACTCTCAAAGTCTGTAATAAACTTTGTTTTGTATAAAAACTGATATAAATTTTAAGCAAAATATTTAATAATTTCTTTGTTTCGACTAACTTTATGTTTATATAGTAATACATTGTCCTGAAAATATGCAAACTTTTTAAAATAAACTCAATTAACCTACTAGTAGGTATAATATAATATTGTTATTTCATTCTGTCAAATAAATATTATAAAACAGAGATATTTGTATTTCAATATGCATAGGTACCAGGAATTTATGGTTGTACAAAATTTGTTATATTGTTATATGGGTATATCACAAATACTAACTTTACAGTTTGAGTGCCATTGATAAACCCTAGTCTATTTAAGTAAAGACAGTTTATTGAAGTGAAACTTCTTATGCTACTTCCAACAAGAATGTTTTAAACGTTTAACGCTTTTGTGGGAGGGGGGGGGGGTAAAAGATTCAGAGCGAGAGGGAATGCTTGACGCTCGAACGCATGCGGGCAATTAATTGTGACTTGTGAGTAATGTTAATAAAGTTGATGTTAGACAAACACTAAAAATCCCTTAAAAATCAAATTCTAACCTTCCCTGTTTTCATTCTAACATAACGAAGTTTCACTTCTTTCGCGGGGGAGAACTCCAGGCACTATTAATTTTTTTGTGAGTTCCATTAAAGTAAAAAAAATTTCAAAGCTTACAATTACATTCTATCTAGATATTATTTTTATTTTTTTATTTAATGTACTTTTAAGTTATTAGGACCATAATGAGATCTAAGATTTTCGTGAGTTCTCTGCCACACACACACACACACACACACACACAGCACACATCTCGTCCCGTGATCACGGTTGCTGAAAAGTAACCGAAACGTCGGGATTAGGTAGTTTTTTAAATAATAAAAATCCGCGTAGTTTATCCGAAAAATATTAGTTTCATTGAAATTATTAGGACCATTCTACAAACTTTTACTTCCGAATTATATAAGATATTAAAATGTAAGGGTTAACATTATGAGAAGGTTTATTTTCGCCTTTTAAACCACTATCAAAACACTCAAATAATTTAGACTTTATTTACTTTAAAAAAAATTTAACGGGAATGACCGAAATAAAAATGAAGTTATTCAAAAAAAAATCACTAACAACAACTATTCAATAAAAATAAACAAAAAAAAAAAGTAAAATAAGCTTACTAAATCCATTTCAGTAAATTGTTTGAAATGCGGCTACAAATTTAACAATTCAGAATCGGCGAAAAGCTTTAAGGCCATCAAACGCATAACATAGGGCAGTCGATCCCAACTACCTGCGATCATCCAATAAGTGATTCTTTGAATCCGTAATAACAAATCGTTTGAACAATGTGGTTCAGTATTGTACACATAAGAGTGATTGATATACATTGCTGCTTTGATCAAAAACCGGTTTGGTTTCGAGGGTGTTAAAAACCGTTGTAAGTCGTTATAACAAATGTTTCATTCAAAAGTCTATTCTTTTGAAGTACACAATAGTAGGATTGGTATATGACAAAGGAAGACTCAGATAATGTAGTCGAATATGTTTTGAGTAACAATGTTATAAATATCCTTACACGTTATTTACGATAAATACAGTGGGATGCTTAAGGCAAAAATATACAGAGAGATAAAAGCCTACAAAGGAAATTATTATTACACATTTTTACTATCTTTTCTTATAAAATCTATAAATAGTTTTGATAGAATACCTCATATTTTTTTATAGTAACGGTACTGTAGTGTACAATTAATTTGACAATTAAAACTATAAGTAAGCGTGATATATATTTTTTATAAAACTTAAACAAACTAAAATAATCCGTTTGTTTAGGATATAAATCAAACATATTAGAAGTTATGAAAAATAATAAAAATCCTAAAAACATAACACCTACAGATATAAAACATAAGACAATAAAATCTTAATACAAAAATGTAAAATTTTCGTGCAGTGTACGAAAAAAATATTTTTTGTTACAAAAACAAATATTAAATACTTTTCTCAGTCACAAACAGCAACAATAAACAGAATACATGCATTAAGACAGAACCATCAACGACGTATATTATCACGCGGCACGCGAATTTACTGGCTGGTTAGCTCGTTGCAAAGATATTTGCTCAAAAATACTGGATTATAAACGTTGATCGAATATACATATATAAATATTACAATATTATTTTACTTATTTAGTAGTGAACACTAATTTAAAATGACTTTACCAGAAACCAAAAAAAAATCTGTATTAAGATTCTCCTTAAGTTTAGAATTTATATCGAATAAAACTAAAATAAATTATTATAGTTTAGATAGGTAAAATATAATTTCTCTTAGTTTCTGTATTCATTTGTGAAGCCTATTAAACTACTTTCAGAGGAAATTGTGATATCGGTGATGAGTACGAGTGATCGAAAAACCAATTCGGGACATCAGAATGTGGTTTGTTCTACTAATGAAGTGAACATGACGTGACCTGGTGCCAGCCGGTTACTGAAATCGCCTTAAAAATAAAATCACTTTCGGGAATCACGGAAAAGCTTTTGTGTGTTCATATGATTATAATAAATATAAATTAATCTTATAATTAAAACAATAAATAAATGTAATTCTCTCTTGACAAGGAAAATAGACTACGTTTATGAAGGTGCGCAAAATTATTAATTTATATTTAATACCAATTTTAATAACTTTTCTTTTCTGCTTTTGTATTCTAAAATTTAAACAGAGTAATTCGTGGTTATCGTTAGAGATGGCTACTTATATACATTGAGAGTGCCTCCTTTTTGCGTTGTTATTTTGGAGAGAAAACACCAGACGCAAATATCAAATTTCCACAACGTAATAGAACTTGCCAGTTACACGAAAACGAAATGGAAATCGTATTTCGATTAAAAAGGAAGTTTAAAAAAACGTTCGTTTAATAATAAAACTCTACAGCGTTTATATGAAGCTAAATTGAGATGTCTAAATCTATCTCCACGATGTTGAAAACCATTGGAATTATAAGTTTTTTAGCCCCTCATATATTATGGACAATGAGAGTGTTTACAGAAGAAGTGACGTAAACGTTGAAATAGAAAAAACATAAATACTTGTAAAACGACTGAGGTACGGCCCGTTGAAACGTCTGCAGGCTAATAGAATTTTATTGAATACTCGTAACTTTACGTACACCGTATGTAACAAATATTGCAAAGTTTGGAAGTGTTATTCGTTAATTTGTAGGCAGTGTACATTGAATATTATTGTATTGTTATTTTTCTGGTATTGAACCAAAAGTTTCAAGCGCGTTTACTTGGTTCTATTATAAACGTGGAATTGATTGAATGTGTTAATTTTTTACGATTTATAGCGCAAAAGTGCAGACGTATATATACATGCGTTTGTCTATTATATCTTGTCTAAGGAACGGGACCACTTAAAAATTTTGCAGTACATCATCAGACATTATATTATTACTAAAATAACAAGTAAAAGGCGACCTTATTGTCTCAAATAGATTTCTTTAATAGGCTTCAGAACATTTAGATTACTTGGAAAAGTTGTAAGTGATGGAATACTTATTTAAAATGAATAGGTAAATACTATGTGCTATTTATTGATCTACCGAATGTAAATAAAAAAATATATAAAAACTTAACTGACTTGAAATATTAACTTTTATACGAAAATTTAAATCAGACCAACAATTTTTTTATAAGTGTTACTAAATATTTTCTAATAAACCCGTTTGTAGACCAGTACACCGATGCTCAGGGATGGCCTTACTACAAAGTTTGACCTTTTATAAAAGTGAGCTACCCGCCTTTAGGGTCATCGCTCGTTTTTTGGGCTTCACAGCAAACGGTGGTTGAGGATGCGCCTTGTGAAGTGTAGTTGTAATAATTACTGACATTGTGAGTGTTATGCCTATTATATAATTAAAAAAAAGAATTTATTATTCCGTTTCTAGTACGTAATACGTGTAGTACGTACACAGTCGTGTTCAAATTAAAAACAATTTAAAAGAAATATTATAAGATGAGCACAGTGTTCTCGGTTCATCCAATATGGAGTATGGAGTTATTCGAGTATGATAGAAATATAATATAAAAATAACTCTACATTGACATCAATATCAGTAAGGTACTTTATTAAACTCAAAAGGTCCAAAAATCTATATTTTAATGAGATCTAAGACTTTCGCAAGTTTTATTCATTTAAGTGAAACTAATATATTTCGGATGTTATACGCGGATTTTATTATTTTAAATCTACATACTCCGACGTTTCGGTTACTCCTCAGTAACCGTGATCACGGGCAGACGAGATGTGATTCTCGTGTCGTGATCACATCTCGTCTGCCTCACTCTGATCTTGTCTGATCACGGTTGCTGAAAAGTAACCGAAACGTCGGGATTATGTAGTTTTAACATAATAAAATCCGCGTAGTATGGGGTTTTCCAATAGGGACGCTTGAACTTTGACAGCTGATTGCGGCCATGTTGTTTGAGTGACAGCTGTCAAATGCAGTGTGTTATATTCATTCCGTCCTCCCAAACCACCATGGCAGGTTACAGTGTCGAGCAGCACGTGCAAATCATAAAATTGTTTTATGAAAATGGGTCTTCAGTTCGAGCAACGTTCCGCGCACTTCGCCCGTTTTACGGTCGCGATGATCGTCCTGCCGAGTCGACTATCCGTCGATTGGTGGACAAATTCGAGTCAACCGGGTCAGTTAACAATCAGCCGGTTCCCGTGCGTCAACGTAACGCGAGATCTGCCGAGAATATCGCCGCTGTGCGCGACAGTGTCCTCGAAAACCCGCGGCAGTCAATTCCGCGTCGCGCACAGGAACTCGGCCTTTCGCAGACGACAACTTGGCGAATTTTGCGTTGTGACTTGAGCCTGCACCCGTACAAGATCCAGCTGACCCAAGAGCTCAAGGTTAATGACCATAGACAGCGCCGTGTGTTCGCTGACTGGGCATTAGAGCAGTTGGAAGTTGACGCCGATTTTGGCAAAAAAATCATCTTCAGCGACGAGGCGCATTTTTGGATGAATGGCTATGTCAACAAGCAAAATTGCCGTATTTGGGACGAGACCAATCCACACGAGGTTCACCAAGTGGCAATGCACCCGCAGAAAGTGACTGTTTGGTGCGGATTTTGGGCCGGAGGCGTGATTGGTCCGTATTTTTTCGAAAACGATAATGGTGTGGCCGTCACCGTCAATGGTGAGCGATACCGGTCGATGATAACCAACTTCTTTTGGCCTGAAATCGAGAATATGGATCTGGACAACATGTGGTTTCAACAGGACGGCGCTACGTGCCACACAGCACACGCTACGATGGAAGTTCTGCACGAGCAATTTCTGGACATGGTCATCTCGCGCGGAGGCGACGTGAACTGGCCACCGAGATCGTGCGATTTGACCCCGCTGGACTTTTTCTTGTGGGGTTTTCTTAAGTCGCAGGTCTATGCCAACAAGCCGCAAACCACCGATGCCCTCAAAGTCAACATACGCCACGCCATCGATCAAATACAGCCCGATTTGTGCGCCAGAGTCATCGAAAATTGGACCTTTCGTGTGCGCGCCACCAACCGAAGCCGTGGCGGTCACTTGAATGATGTCATATTCCATACATAATGGGGTCGATAGACCTTCCAAATAAAAAAAAAATTCGCAAATATCTTTCCTACATGTATTTTTTTTTGCATTTCAAAGATCAAGCGCCCTTAATGGAAAACCCTATATATCTGAAATATAATAGTTTCATTTAAATCTATATATTAAGTAACATAAAGCATTTATTTTTTTTAGTAAGTTATTGTTTGTTCGAACCATACTTACTCAAACTTATTCAAAACAAGTATCTAAAGTCTTCGATTCTCCAAGCTCTTTGCCCATACTGTATTCCAAGTTTATAGCGTAACTTAATTTGTTTCTTTAAGAAATTATGTTATTATTTACGTAATAAACATTTTTCGTCTCCTCATGCAGAACGGAACATACTGTATCGTAGAACAACAATGGAATTTAAAACGTAATCGTCTCAGTAACAAGGAACTTTATATTTTAGTTTGTGGTTTTGAAATATTGAGAGAAAAAAATTGCGGGCTTTCATGGATGAAAAGAAATAATTTACAAAGAAAGTCTGTAAATTAACAACATTTTTCTATATTTTCCTGGTGTTTTACTGGCTTTGACAATCAGTGCTTTATCAACACCTTGTAATAGTAGCTGAACTCAGATTCTTGTGATTTTTTTTACACTGTGTAATATGCATTTTATTAAAACGAAGTCTACACTACTTCTGTACTCGTGTAGGTTTCAAGGATTTTTTTACACCAATAATATATTTGAATGAGATTTAAAGCTATGGTTTAATGTTAGTTTTATTTATTTTTTTCATATACCCAAGAAAAGTTACCATCTAGCAAAAATATTGAATACCTTTGAATAATATTAAATTCGCTTCGCTAAGTCCCTCAAATGTCTTCCACACATATTTAGAGTAACAAAATTCCGCCTGCGTGAAGGTGATAAGAGTCGTTATTCTTCGCTACTTCATTTTATACCTTTACGTTTTTTTATAGAAGTAATAACGTTGACAGTTTTTGGAATTAAACGACTCAGTGAAATGCATCTTATATATATATATATTATATATATTATATATATTATATATATTATATATATTATATATATATATATATATATATATATATATATATATATATATATATATATATATTATATGTTTCCAATAAAGCAATAGATAGTATTGTCTGTAAATCAAAAAAATATTAAAAACACTAACCGGGTTTATCCGAAAAATATTAGTTTCATTTAAATGAATAAAACTCGCGAAAATCTTAGATATCATTACTAACCGGGTTGACAGAGACGGTATGAATATTCTATTCTTTTCCGAAACAACTTTTTTTGAAGTTTTGTTGGACACAAAGACAATATTTTGGCTGAATTTAGTTTCTTAAAAATTCAAATATCATCGGTCGAAAATGGAATGAACGAATTATTAAGAATTAATCACAGTCTAATAAGACGAATATCACTTCGATGATGTTACAGGTGACATAATAACAGTAAAACAATGAATGCCGGAAGCATTTTTTGAAAAACAGACTTTCGATAATTTAATTAGTCTTTTAATGTAAAAAGTAATACCTTACTCCATCCAAGAACACACATAGGATAATTATTTTGCCACCATAGTCAGATATGCCCTCACAAACTAACCATAGTACGTAGTGTTATCTGCTCAACCAAGTTTTCCTTTGTTTTATTTATCAAATATTTCGTAATAACGAATAAAATGGATAAGGTGCACGCTAAACTTCAAATACGATAAACTAGTTTTTTTTAGATAATTAGTTTTTTTTTTTAAATAAAACTAATATTTTTTCGGATATACTACGAGTGCTTTATTTTACTAGATGGACATCTCGTCTGCCCGTGATCACGGTTGCTGAAAAGTAACCGAAACGTCGGGAGTATGCAGTTTTGTACAAAAATAAAGCACGCGTAGTATATCCCAATAAATATTAGTTTCATTTAAATGAATAAAACTCACGAAAGTCTCAGATCTCGTTAATTAGATTTTTTACATTAGGAACTTATCATCATCATCATCATCATCATCAGCCTATCGATGCCCACTGCTGAGCAAAGGCCTCTTCTCACATGGAGAGGGCTAGAGCATTAAACGCCACGCTTGCCCAAGACGGGTTGGCGATTTCAATCTTATAATTAGAAATTATAAGACCAGGTTTCCTCACGATGTTTTCTTTCACCGTTTGTCAGTGGTGTCTAAATACTTTTAGAAAGTACATATGTTTCGGAAAAGATCACATTAGTACTTGCCTGGTTTCGAACCCGCGCCCTCACGTATTAGAGGCGGGCCTTTCAACCACCAGGCCACCACGACTTAGGAACTTATACTGTCACATATTCCATAATATAATACTAAAATGTTACTTTTTTTTTTAAATAATAAACTCAATTTTTATGAATAAAACATTACATGAGTATAAATACACTGCGTACATGAATAATGACAAAAATGCTGCAGTTTGAGATTTATACAATTTCTCTAAAGAAATCATTCATCTACTTCACACAGTCCTAAGAAACGCTTTCTTTCAAACGGTTTTCCTCAAATTTGCAAATGCGCCCACTGTAAGATATCTCTTTTTATTTTAGTTCTTCTTCTGAAAATCTTATTTTGAATGGGATAAAACTTTTAAAGGAATTGATTTAGATAGTATATATAAAAGTTAGTATAAATGCCTTTATATAGCAATAATATTTTACGATTAATATAATTACCAGAATATAAAGTTACTATTTTCTATCATTACATAAGCATTCGTGACTAAAATGTTGTATTAAATAAGATATATGTATATTCCTCGCCAAGTATAGTTACCTTCCTAAACATAGTGGGTGTGTTAGTTATCAGATGCTATCAATCATTTAAAACAGTCTCTCGTCATTATGAGGAACGGAAATGATTTCAGTCTTGATACACGCAGGAAAATATATTACTGCTTTTTCCTTGTAAATTGATAAGAAAGGTAGAATTAGTTAGCTCCCGACCTATTATAAGCGATGCTTCACTGTCAAATGCATCGTAAAACAAGATCTATGAATAAAATAGTTTATATAATTGTTTTAATGAAACTAAATTTATTTGGAAACATTCAATTTATTGAATATAGAAACGTAAATAATTTTTAAATATAACAAACAACGATACAGTTAATATAATTTACACAAAAGACATTTTATGTCTACATCGTTATAAGAAACAATAAAAGCAAAAATCAAGTTTTTTTTTTATAAAATCTGCATCTATTCCTACATAAACATCTATCTACTCTCTATATACTGCTCACGATTAAGTCTAAGCCTTCATTTATTTCGATGTTAAACTCTATATTATATACTAGGCTGTGGGTATTGTAATTATATTACATTAATTTAATATACGTACTTATTAAATAAATCGTATTCGCGTATTTCCATATTTGGGCTCAAAAATATGGAAATATACAAGTGTTTCATACAATTAACTTAATTATTCAAGCTAAAATCACATTTGTAGCAACTATGTATTTGAGAGCGACTAAATATTTACATTAAAAACTATTTCGTTATAATATTTACAATAAACTGAATAATTTAAGTTTTTTTTTTCATTAATCTCTAATTACGTAATCAGAGTATATTTACATCAACTATCACCTAACTTTGAATTATATTTTAATAACATTTATAATGTTTTAAAATAGACAAAGACAGTAGATATTGCTACAGTTTTAATTTTATAACTTTTAGCTTGAAAATTCACTAATTATATTATATATATGAAAAACAGACTCTACCATTCATTATATTAAGTACGTTAAATGTAATTTCGTAATTATTTAGTTGAAAAGGTAATTTGTTATGATTGTCAAGTTTTATTTATACTTCAATGTAGATCAATAGCCGCACGCTTTATTCTATACAATCGTAGCCTGTTCGGATACGACATGCGTGCGACTACGTAACGATTCTCAGACAATATCGTGACAAGAGTTCCCGTTGCCGGTTCGTGTCGTCTTGGTAGGCTGAGGTCGTCCGGACATACCTTCCGTATATAACGGTGGACAGTACATTACCTAAAACAAAATAGTATATTTAATAATACAGCTCTAAAAAACTTGGTCTCGGTCCCAGGTTAAAACTTATATACCTCCTATTAACTAAGTTTATTCAAGATATAAAACTCCAAATGAGAAATACTTGTTAACACAGATTCAGCTTTCCAATTCACTTCAAACCAACCAAACAAACAGTTCGATGTTAATGACGTAAACATAAGGCTTTGTCGTTTAGTCAATAAATCAGCGTGTCGTTCATTACTGAATGTTTTATTTATTGTTGTTCTGTTTTAATTAATTACGAGTAAGATTAAAGATCCTACTTTTATGCTTTATCCTGTGTAATGAATATACAATGGAAATAAAAATATTAAAATATTAGCATAAAGTAAATTTAAATCTGATGACCTTTAAATTACTTTACTCAAAAGTTATAATAAATTTTGAAAGCGCTGAAGGCTATTAATGTAAAACGATTTGTATGTAAGTAAGCTTATTGAAATGCCACAGACTAATAAAACTCGTTTCAAAATATGTAAGCTAAAATAACTCTGCGTACTATTATTTAACTAAGACTATGGTAAATTACAGTTTGGGCACGATACATTTTTAATTTGAGCTATTAAATTGCTTATGGACAAATCAAATAGTGTCTCTATGTAATATTGGTTTTGTACGTTTTTGATAAGAAAAAGAATATCAATATAAAATAAATATCAATATATTAGTCAAGATCCATTTGCAGTAATTGCGATAACGGGGAGACAAGATGCGAGTGTCGATTATCATTTAGTGTATTCAAAAGAATACCAGATGTAAGTAAAAGAATATTAGGTATAGGTACTACTTTTTTGCTTAAAAGCTAAGTCCTTTAATCAGTTTGAAATAGGGTTCCGCATATTTAAGATGGATTTTTTTCTGAAATAGATTTTAAAAACTAAAAACTAAATTTATGAAAAAAAGTGAAGCCCTAAAAGTGAGTTATTCTAAATAATCCGTTTGCAATATTTCATCTAATGGACTTTAGCTTTGAAGTTAAAAATAATACCTCATAAATAACATCCCATTGTTCTAGTTTATTTTTTAAAACTCTGCTAATATTAACTTTGTATACAAATACACTTCAAAGAAAGGCAGGCTGTAATTATATTTAGAAAAGTGCTGTCGAAAATTGTTCATTGTGTTGATTTTCAAAAATATTTTACGCAATTTCTTTAACTATCAATTACACTCGAGAACGCGAGTTGTTTTACTTTTACTTTTAAATTTTTGTTTGTACTTATAACAGTAACAGTTATTAGTATAACATCAATAAATCCTTCAAGTGAAATCTTTATAAAAATATTTTCATTAAATATTGAGATTAGTAAAGAAAAACATTTTGAAAATTGTATGTGAGAGCAGAGCTCACACTCCTTTGTTATAAACTGACAAGTCCGAGTATATTCAAATTAATTTACGTATACTATATGAAATAAGCTTCAAAAGATTTTCTTGAAAATAGCGAAATAAATGTAAGAATGATTTATTATGACACTGTAAGGGAGAGAGCGTTATTAATTGTGTAGTATCTTTGCTTTGTGTATTAGGAACATGTGTCGGGAGACTGAAGTGATCCTGGTCTTTCATTTTCAAAGTCTAGTATTTCATGTGAGCAGGCTTAAAGAGCACAAGGCTCTGACTGATGATGTAAAGCCCAAAGAAAGACAAAATGATTGCTCTCAAGACCTTAAATAATATGAGAACACATATAAAGAAAATTTATTTGTATAAAAAAAATTAAAATTATAAGTACAACTTTTGCAATATTACATTATGTAATTTTTAAATTACTATCAGTGAAAGAGATTTTTAATGAAACTATTGAATTGCTTAACAAAATGAAATAAAATTTGGTTATGCAAACATTTCATTAAATATTTCAGTTATAACAATATTCCTAAAATCTGTGAACATACTCCAATAAAATAATTTTAACCCAAAACCTTAACAGATAATAAAAGTTTAATTTTCTATAATTTAATATAATTCTGCTAACCTTCCTGAATGCGACCCTGAAGTTCTCGGACAGAAAAGCGTAGAGTACAGGATTGACGCAACTGTTCATGTAGGCGACCACGTGGGAGACGATCTGTGCTGTCACCGTGAAGTAGGTTATGTTGTACTTGTCTAAAGCCTTCATCAAAAGTATTATCTGAAACAAAAATTCTCTTTGAAATTAATAAAATGGAATTTTGATCAAGAAAACAAAAGCTACCAAAATACTTGTTACAGGAAATATTATTTTTATGGACACACCTTGTTTTGTTGATAAATACTTTAAGCGAAATGTGTTTCCATTAAAGTATAAATTCAATAAAAAATATTAAATATTAAGTATTAATCAAGGAATACATAAAATAAAAACAATGAAATGAGAATAAAAGAATAATTTACGATACGATTTGAGCTAAAACGCCCTTGTCCTAGTCGCTTCACCAATTTAGCAAACGTGTTCTTACTCGAGTGGGGAATTAAGATTTGAGTGTCATTTTGCGGAGGAGCTATCGTTTAGTTATAAAAAAATGTGTAAGAATAAATGTTTTGTGTAATAGTTAGAAAATAACACAAAATTGAAATGTTGGAAAGAACCAATTATTAAAATACATTTTAAGGGTTCAATGTACACATTTTTATTACATTTTTAACACTCTTTGCAAAAGCGCTTAATTCAATAATTCATAAAAAATTTGTTATAGGTTCTTAAAATGCTAAAGAAAGTTAATCAAAATTTTATTTGAATTGTGAGAGCTGTTTGCCATTTAGCTAGGGCAAGACGCGTGCCATTTATCTCAGATTTCATTAAAATGTTCAACTCAAAGTTATCATTTCATTTATTCGTTTTATGATTTCTAATAAGAAATTTAATTAAATCTCATTTATCAATCGAAAGTATGTTCAAGACCGATTTAATTCGTTATAAAATTATTATTACATTTGTAATAAAACCGCTATTAAATCTTTAATTGTTAAACAATGGAAAGAAAATTAATATTTACCTGTATTGGGCACCAGCAAACAGCGAATACTACAACGACTACTACAACCATTCTTGTTACTTTCTTCCTGCCTCTTCTACTCTCAGCGGACACTCGTCCTCCAGGAGCACTCTTCCACAGCCTGGACAGCATGCAGATATAAAGCACACTAATAAGCGTTAATGGTATCACGTATGAAGATAAAAAGAAGGACATCTGAAAGCCCAACTTGCTATAACCCTGTTCTTCAAGAAACACGCATGACGAGTGATTTCTATGAAAATATGAATATTCTCTTTCACCGTGGCATATTCCAACTGGTATTGCCGTAGTAAGGATCACAACCCATATGCAACTTATTGCTAATAAAGCATTCTTCTCTGTTCTTATAGACATTGATGCTATTGGATGGACTACTGCCATAAATCTGTCTAAAGACATAAGTACCAGTGTATACACCGATGCATGAGCAGTGACCACAATGAAATATTGGACTACTTTACACCACCAATCTCCGAAAGGCCATCTGGGCATGACATAATCTGTAGCAGTAAATGGAACACAAAATATAACGAAAAGTAAGTCAGCTGCAGCCAAGTTGATGATTAATAGGTTTGTGGTAGATCTCATTCCAGGGTTCGCAGCAACAACAACTACCACTAAGGCATTTCCAACTAATCCTACGATTCCAATGAAACCAAAGAAAATTGGAACAACTTTGGACACGATATTTTCAAGCATTTCCCCATTTTCGAATTCCGTTGTATAGTTACATCCCCCAAGACTAGCAATCTTTTCACTTGTAAGATTAAGACATATGCTGTAAAACTCATCTTCGGTGGACTCCATTTTTAAAATATTATCGTTCCATTTTTATCAAAATCTTCTTCTAGGTTAACGATGCTTTTTTTGCTTGATTTACCTGAAACAAAATTAAAAGTTGAATAATACAGATTTTAATTAAAATTAAGAAACTTTGCTGGGAAAGATGTGAGATTACTTATTATTAATTAATTATGTTTGATTAAATTTTTTACATTATTTTAATTTGTAGTTTAATAAAATAAATTTTGAAAATTGAACAGTAACTATTAAAATATACATATATATATATACATATCATAACGGCCGTATAAAAATATTTAATTTTTTTTTGGATAATCATCAGTAGAAATAAATAATAGCTTTTAATGAGATATTTAACATTACTTTAACATTGCATTACATAGAACCTAGATCATGTAACAGTAAGAAGGTTTTAGTGTATTGAAAATGAAATGTCAAAGATAACTTTTAAAGACTTTGAATTATCAAGTCTTTTTTGTGAATTTTAATATAAAAGTTATTTTTAATTGTTTTAATTAAAATTTTAATAAACCTTTTTGAATAATAAATATAATTCATATAAAAATTAATGGCATAAAGCTATGCTAATGGAACGTTCATCAATTTCATTATTTAATCCAATTGGTGGTACATAAAAAAATGCTTAGGACTATAAAAAAAAAAGTATCTAATATTTCATTGCTGATTTTATACTATTTTTATCAAAACTGGATAAGAATAAGCACTTAATCTGTTTTAACGAATTTTTCAATGTAACCTCTCTATTTAAATAGTTCAATCTTTAATCGAAATCATCCACAAAGCCTTGGCTTAACTTTTGTTTGTTTATTTAAAATTATTTGGCATGAATTATTGAAGTATGACCTGTTTTTGATACAAACCTTTTACAGTCGAATGAAACAGCTAACAATATTTGAATAATTTTCTCTTTTGTCATCTTTTAAACTCGAGCATAGCTGTTATAAATTTCTTTTTTTGTGTATGTTTTATTTTTTTTATTTTTGTGTATGTTACAAGCCAAGTAGAAAACTAAGTAGCTGGACGAACACTTTTGTCATCGTATTCTTTTCGATAGGTCTCTTTATTTGTGCGATAAACGCTAAAAGGTCGAGTTTCATCAGTTGATTTTTTTAATTTAAAATAATGTGTCAAGTTACAGGAAAAGTATTTCAAGCATGTGTAAACCTATTAAATTATTAAAATAAAACCAATGTACTTTTATCAATCACTATTTAATCAAGTATATTTTTAGAACAAGAAAAGTTTCATAGTAAATATTCATTGACGCAATCCGAGTGAAGCCATGATGCAAATTAAGTTTGATTGCTTACGTCAGAGGCGCCCACGGGTGGGTGACTAGTCTCAATATTTGATATCCATTGATTAAATTATTATAAATTAAAAAAACATAATCACTTTTAAGGTTTCATCACATAAAAATATCCTTATACATACTGTTAGTTATAATTATTTAAATTGTGATATACTTGATAATTCTAAGCTTAACGTTATTTATATTCTGATATTTATTGGAAATTCTTATGATGGTTAAACTAGCGCCATCTGTATATTTGTTATAATAGTGTAAATTAATGTTAATAATGTTTCTGTACAGTAATTTAAATGTCCAAATACTTAACGATTGGTTTTATAATTTGTAATGAGAGCTTTTACATGTTTTACATAATGTTCAGTGTTTTATAATTTAATGGAAACTCTTATGAGGGAAACTAGCGCCCTCTGTATGATATTGTAACTTACCCTCACCTAAAAATGTTACCTTTGAATATTAAAAATAGGATGTACGTGTTAGACTGGGGATTCTGTTACGAGTCGTGGAGCAATAAACATCTAAGTGGAAGTACTGCCTAATTTATTTCTAACAATACATATATCGTCGATATATTAATAGAATATTTTTTATCGATTATAGAGGCAACCATAATTTTTATTATCGAATAATAGATACCAGTGTTTTAGGAAACAATTAGGTACATATAATAAGTTCTGCAAACTTATGTAACTAGTAACTACACTAACAACTATGTAACATAAAAGGAATTACAAGATTAAATTTAAACGAATTAGTTCTATTAATAATCTGTAACAAAAATAAAATGCGTGCCATATAGTTTATTACAAATTGGGCTCTCCCATTCAATGGAAGCTTTAAAATGTTTTTGATCTTTAAGTCCTAGTTTTATGATTTCAGTTAAAATCTTACAAAATTACATTTAATCTATTTATAACTCGTATGAAGCAAAACAGCTTTTTCTTAATAAAATGCAATAATGTAACAGTTTCAGTTATAAACCTCAAGAAGTTTTTGTGTAAGTTATGTAATAATAGTTTATATCGATAGAATAATAATTAAATGTATTATTTTATTACATTCAAAATAAACTTTTGTATATAATCGATAACTGAGTGATATTGAGTTAAGTGCTTTTCTACTATTTAATAAATTATATAGACTATACACTGACACGTAAACCAACCGCATCCGCGATGAGAATCCACTCAGAATAGTCTAGTAGGTAATTGTGTAATTTATGTAAGTTGAATCTGACTCAGGCTCGAACATAAGAGAGATTCTATTCTATAGGACAATATAAATATACTTTTAAATAGCAATAGCAAACACATCCCATCACCGTGTCTGTGTATACCAGGTATGTAAAACGATGGTTACATATTGTCTGTGATTTGAGACGAAAAAGTTTTTTATATATATTACGTACACGTGTAAAATCCTATTCTTTATAATTTATAATTAAAGTCAATACTTCATAAAATTTTGTTTATATCAAACAAAATCAAAAACATTTCAATTCGTAAATGTTAATAACTACTGCTAACGGTTCGCTTTGTCAAACTCTATTTCCTGATGTAACCAGAGAGTATTACGTTTACTATTTACGGTTTGATAGTTTCTACAAATTAAACCGATACGAAATTGATTGAAAATTGTTATTATCAACATTTTGTAATATTGCTAAGCTGACATCGTTATTACTACTTCCAGTTTATTCTCTGTGGAGAAGATAAATATAGAGTGATTAAATTATGTCCAAATTTAACTTGTTCAATTATTTTCTTTACATAAATGCGAATATGAAATTACATAATAACAAATATTTATAATTAATGTACCTTTTCCCACATATGCAGGCGGGAAACATTTTAATGCAAAATTCATATGTGACGATAATGGTTTTTAGCAAACAATCAAAATAAAGTCAGAAAATGTCATGTACTAAATATAATATTAGGTTAATATTTTGTTTTTTGTGTATATATTTTAAGTAAGGAAAGAAAGGCACTGTGTTCTCGTGAAAATAGATCAAAAAGAATGTGCACCAGGAAAACTCTACCTGACAAGAGGCTTGCTTTTAACTGATTAATAACTATCACTAAACAATTGAAATAAATTCACATAATGTTTGTTGTAAATATAATATTTGAATCATATTTTACGCTTCTTGATTGTTTTCTTAGTAACAGTAATAATTTAAATCTTCAACTTGCGTGTGAAGTACCAATCTCAATGGGACGTGTTAGACAATGTGCTCGACCAACCGTTCCATCTGCAGTGGACCACTTTAATATGTTTACGGCACCTGGCCTGGCCTGGTTTGACTAGTAGATTTGTAACTCCTGTCTCTTGACCTCGTTCAATTGTGACCACCTAGACTTCCTCAGCCAATATATCAACTGTTTAAATAATATCATAGTTACGTAAATATCAGTATGGTAACTAAAGTTAAAAATCGTGGTGTGGTTTTTTGAAACCATAATACAAGAGAAACTTTTTTTTGCAATCACTAGGCATCTTGAATCATTACTAAATGATTATAAAATCGTTAAAAAATAAAGCGATTATTTTCTTCGTTGACTTCTTCTTGACTGTTTCATACAGAATTTCATTCTACGCATTTAGTAACGCAAATATGAGCCTATTCAGTACAATAAAATTATTTGAAGTACAATAAAAAAAAGACTTAAAAAATCACCATAGGAACTAAAAGGCACAAAATAATTTTACAATTAAATACTATTTCCTAATATAATCTATCTACTAATATATTCTAAATGTGTCCATATAATCGACTAAACATCTAATTTAATATGTAACTAAATATATACACTATTTTTAAAATGTAATCACCTTTTGAAGCCGGTGGCTTCTACAGATTAAGTAGCTTAACACAAATGCATATAATATCATAATAGAATATTAAATTAGAGAAACTTAGGAGTAACCTACACCTAAATTAATTTTCACTTATTCAGATATAAGTGAAAATTTTCAATAAATATTATATAATCAGTATGAAACTAAACTAAATTTCTTTTATTATTAACACAAGTAAGACCACAAGATATGCGATCGAATATTCCGTAGCGAAATAATGACATCGCATGTCAGAACTGGACCAAATTGAAATGGGACCAAACGGGAGCATCCGCTTTCAAATAAAAAAAAAGTCATTAAAATCGTTTCGTACAGTCAAAAGTTATAACATAGCATGAATATTTCAATTTAGTTTAATATGATTTGATATGTCTATTTAATTTAATTTGCTTCATGACTATAATATAACCAAACGGCTTACTAAAAGGCTTTCGGTCTCCTTATCGATTGAAAACTAATATTTGTCGGTCTATTAATATTCATGATATTCTAAATTGTTGTGACATACAAAGTCTTTTGAAGTGTTGGTCCTTTGAAAGTAAATTAATAATTTGTATAACATAATAATAATTTTAATAATCAACTTATTATTGAATTTATAATATTATAATTGAATTATTTAATATTTTTTTGTAGTTTTTTGTAGTGAAAAACACTTTAAATCTTTGTCAATTTACATAATTTCAATTATTTTCTTGTAATCATTTGTTTTTTGATTGATCAATTACGTGATCGGTTTAACGAACAAGACTACCATTACAAAATTAGTAAGAATTTAAATACTTAAAGGTCTTTATTAAATAAATCTAAAAACTATCATTTTATTTAAAAAAATATTGTTTTTTATAATTTTAAACAAAACACTTATGAATTTTAAAATACCTCTGCGTACTTTAGACTAAAAAAACATTGTATTGCAAAAGAGGTTGATGTTCTAATAAAACCGTAAGAATTGAAAAACATTCACAATATTCAAATATTTCTTAAAAATATTCCACGTAATCCGATGATTGATGGGTGCGGGATTAGCTGAAAAAATGATAAACGAGTCGAGTGAACCGAAAATTTCAATGAGTCAAAATAATTTCAAAAGCTTAGGTTTTATTCCAAGAATAGTTTTTTTTTTTGTGTTCAACGAAATATTTCATTTACTTGGTAGAAATTCATAGTGGGATGTAAGACTTTCGCCAGAATTCATTTAAAGGAAGCTAATGTTTATCGGATTACTATACGTATTTTATTATTTTAAATATAACGTTCCCTATAAACGTATTTTATTCTTCCATTTAATGGAATTCTACGGTAGCTAATGTATTGGATTACGGTAAAATATAATTAAGAGAAATAAAAAATTCCTGGTCGTTAATTTATTATTCTCGATAAATTTATATTATTATTTGTTATGACGGAAATCTATATCAGCTATATTCCATGAGTATGAGATCGTATATAACTCACTTTTAATTTTGAATAGTAACAGACTCAGTTGTTCATTTTTAAAACTATTCATTTAGGTTTAAATGTATAACACAAAGAATTTTAAATGTTAATTTCGATGTATCAATCAAAAAGAAAAATGTTTAAGCTGTTAAAGGTACAGTTTTGCTAAACGATTATAAACGTCGAGTTTCCTTGAACTGAACTGAAGGCGAAATTTGCGGTAAAGGCATAAATACAACTGCCTTTCCAACTACGTTTAACTCTCTCAAATGATATTTTGCTGTATATTATTATTTTCCTATTAATTGTAGGTATTTCAGTAAATTCTATTTAACGATAATTCTGAAAGAAATAACTTCATGTGCTTTCACATCAATATTTAACGTTTTATGTGATGGTGCCTAAGAAAACTTAAACTATAGAAAAATTTTCAAGAGCATTTCAACTCTAATGCACGAACATAAAACGCTGTTTATTGATGGATTTATAAGCATGTAATAGTTGCATTCATTGACCAATCAAGGGTCGTTTTCACTCAGATATATGTCGGTAAGTTATAATTTCAATGCTCAGATTAGTTGAAAAATAACGATCGTTCTAGCAAGAAATTATAATTAGATAACTATACGAATGCACTAATATATATAATAGTTAAATAAACTCATGTAGGTTAGAAAATAAACCTCCCAGATATGTTTGAAAATGGATAAGAGATTTTTGTTACGTGTTCATCAATAATATATAATTACCTTTTATCTATTATCATTATATGAGATGTTGTGAATTTGTTTTTATTTGTATTTTTGATCGAAGGGAATATTTAAACCATAACATGCTGCTACATATATACAATATTTATATATATATAATATACAATCCTGATTAATTATTTCGAAACATAGTTAAGATTATAGCAAATGTTGAAAGAAATCGGAAAAGACTATGAAAAGTTTTGACAATATTAAATACGACAAGGCGGGTTTGGTGAAAATTATTTTTTTTTAACATTATAATTGTTTAATCCATACTCTTATTAAGTTTACATTAAGAGTATTTGTTACCTCTTTACCACCTTCTAGCCCTGAGGTTGATCACCGACCATGGATGGATTGAACATATCAATTTAATTTTATGTGACAGGTCATACACAAATCTTACACAAGATATAATTAAATAAAAAATATAAAATAATAAAAAGAACGTTGTAATCGAAAAACTTAGTTATCATCTTACAGTCAAGTTATTGAAATAGTGCCCCTTTTTAATGTTTTCAAGAAATTTAATTATTAATTTTATCTTGTATAAGATATATAAATTAATTATTTTTCAAGCATTTCATCTAGGTTTCTATTGATTTGGCATCAGTTTTTTTGCTAATATGTTTGATAGTGCCATTATCATATTCAAATGTAATTCAAAGCTATCATTGATCTTAAATGCTTGCAGCTCTGAGAATAAGACAAAAGAACTTAAACTGACAATAAAACTTTATCCTCTAAATTTAATTTAAAACGTAATAATTTTTTTATATAAAATAATATGCCATCAAAATAAAATGATGTAAACCTTAATTTCAGTACAATAAAGTATAATTATATAAGTTAGAAAACGACGATTGAAAAAATGGAAATGTGTAATAAGTGATATTAGTTTATACATTATTACGCTCAAACAATAAATACGATTCTAACGTCACTAAGTAAAAAATATTTTAATAAACCAATGCGTTACCTGGACGTGTTGAAGCTTTTAATAACACTTGTATTAAGCGTGACAGATTACTTATCACAAAATATTTGTCGTCTGATAGCTAAATATATCTGTTTTATTAAATCTGTCATGTGATTATCCTCTTTGTAATTTCCAATATACGCGAACAAATAGTGAATATCCAAGTTATCACGGCGACATACTAGTACAATATGATATTATTTGTTTTTTTGTTCTTCGCGTGGAAGCGGAAACAGAATTAATATTTTCATGAATATTTTCAGAATTAATATTTAATTTGAAAATACCAATTGTCACCGTTCCCTTTGAAGTGATCCAGTCAATGACAATTTTCGGTTTTCATGGTTTTTTTTTATAGAGAGGTATAACGGCTAAATCTCTCTACAACCTACTAAAAGACTTGTTCCTGTCCAGAACTCACATCAATTCGTTCTTGGAACGTACTTCGAAGGCAGCCCTAGTAGGTTCTTTTCAAATATGGTTAGGTAGGGAGAGGAGCTTGGACAGTGGAGGTGAGCGTTTAACGCGCGTTAGTTAGGGGCCCCTTAAACCTACACCTGGGTCGCAAGTCCCAGGCACTGTTGAAGCTCCACTCCCTGCAACGCAATGGACCCGGCACCCGCACGGTGAATCCATTGAATGCTAAGAGGTTTCGTCTCTTTCAGTTGAATACTGTAACATCTTTATAATCCTTATCATTCAGGATATTATTAATTTTGGTAATTAATAAAAACACAATAAAAATAATAATAAAAACAGAATAAAAGTGAATTATATCAGGTAAATGGTTTCTTTTCCGACTTTTAAGATTTTGGGTATAAGTTAAAATACTCGGAAATTGTTCGAAACACCTTTTAAAAGAAAACTGGTATTAAAACCACTACAATGTCATTATAGCAAAGTTCTTAAGGAACAAAACAATACTTTCGTTAGTACTGTCTGAATGAATTCTTGGAATTTAATAAAAGCTAAAAAACTTTTAAATAATTTAAAAGAGATAACTTCGAATCCCTCAGACATTGTAAGAAATAATAATTCTTAATTCAAGATCAAAATGTTAAATACTTGTAAAACGATTTTTGTTACAATTAAATTTGAACCTAAAACTTGGGATTATGAGACTTTTTTACTTAAATATTCATGTTATCACTGTGAAGGATTCTGAAAACTCATATTTCAGTTTAAGTTTTATTCGAACAAACAACACAATCAGCAACTTAAAACAATGTGGAGACCAATGAAAGACAAAATAAGAAGCAAATAATTAATAGAGATCAGATTAAAAATTTTTTCGTTTTCACGTAAAAAAGACGTCTGCTTCTAATAAATTGATTTTCAACACAGATTTCTTTAAAACCGACTAATGCTATAAGCACTTAAAATAGTTTTAATAATATTATTCACATAATGCATTCCCAAGAATGTATCGACACTTTCATCCTATTGAAAACTATTTTTTCCTTTTTGTCCTATTAAATTATTTGTATTCATGAAGTTAAATGCAAAGCTTATTCAAATAAGTATTAATTAGTTTCATGTTTTTTTGTATTTAAAAGAAGGGTTATCGTCAAGGATGGTGAATAAAAAATTATCAAAATTGTTAAAATAATTGAGGCTTTATAAAAAGGAATGTTATAAAACTGTTACATTATAGTCTCGAAACGAAAGCTTTATAATTAATCAGAACCGATTAAAATTCATATATTAAATTTTAATTAAAATTAAATCTCTCTCCCTGCAACGCGATGGACTCGGCGCCCGCACGGTGAATCCATGGAATGCTGAGAGGTTTCGTCTCATTTCGAAATAATTTTTGATTTTAATAAAATTGTATCAAACTCCGTACACTGGATCAGTTATAAAAACATAATATGTAGAAAAAAAAAGAATGTCTCATTTATAATAATAATATGATAAATTGCAATAAAATTTAAACGCGGGTAGTCTGCTGGGTCTTACGGTTATTAATCGTTGAAGTTTGAAGGCGAACAAGTAAACGAATCAAAATAAAAGCTTAAGAACTTTTTCTTTATCTTGGAAAAGTATTTTAATCTTGAACAGGATTTCTCTTCACATATGTTTATATTGTATGATAAATACAAGCAAGTATCTCTTTTCCCGACGGCAGTGACAGTCTTTTTTAGTTGAGATTTAAGACAAAAAGTTTCTGGAATGAGGAATAAGTTTGGTGTAACTTTTGTTATAATCCGAAATGTCTTTAAAAAAAATATAGTTTGAACAAGAAATAAATTAATTGTTTATAAGAACATCCTGAGAAGTTGATGTCAAAAGCAACGTCTTCAAATTTTAAACATATCTCTTGTAACTTCGTGTAAAATTTAATGATGTTAATAAACGACAGATATTTATATTTAACTTATATTTTTCGTTATTAATTCATTCATCTAATCATAAAAAGTATGAGGCGAAGTGCAAAACGATTCTGAAAATATATATACCTGTATATTTTACAGTCGAATTAAACCTTCAGGATTTTTATATAAATTAAATTAAACCTCCGGTGGCTTTAAATCTGCGACACATACTTGCTGAATTGCTTTTAAAATGTTAATCCTAAGCTATAACGTCACTTTTATAGCTTTACATACATTGTAGAAAGAGCATATCGAAACAAAGTAGCCGAGCTAGTAGTTTTTGCCCATGACTTCGTCCGTGTGGACTTTGGAATTTGGCTCAGAGACAAATGTATAAACAATAGATGTGGTAAGCAATCGCAGTGATATCTATATATTGTGACTTCATTCGCAATACAAATATTGTGACATTCTCCCGCAGGAATTACTCGGAGGAAAGGGATAAATGTGTTATTCTGATATGTATACTATGCTCGTATAGCAGTAACGTCTCACCCCAATCACTTTTGCAGTTTTTGCGTCAAAGAGCAAGAAACATTACATACATTCTCCATAATGCAATATCTGTCGATACTTTATCAAACAGTAAATTTGTTCTGTTATAGAAAACTGTTTCATAGATGAAAATTCTTTATTTCTTTAATAAAGTCGAGTTGTATGCAGTGTGCTGTTGAAAAGTCAAAAGAAATATAGCCTTTGAAAACGGCGAAGTGAAATGTATCTCACAAAAAAGTAAAAGAATTTAGCAAATTTGTTTTAACAGCGTCAAAGACAAGCGAACAATAAAAAGTTGCTAATAACCTTTTTTTGCTAACTTTTTGTTCTTTATTGTTCAATGATAAAGAGTTAGTGAAAGGTCGACGAGCAAAGCGACGGTAGCTCTTTATTTATAAAGTTCCCCCATCATAAAATGACGTCAAAAATCATATCAATTATACTCTAGGACATTTTAAGTGTTTTCACATCTTACATAGCTCGAGCGAATGAAATTTTTATTTTAGGAAAAACATAAGTAGAAATTTATATGACATAAATATTGTTTTACTTTGTTTTTTAAATTAATAAAACAACAACATAAATTACATTTATGTTATAAAGATAACTGTCTACGTGGAAAAGAAAGGATTTTCTTAAATTTAATCTACAAAGGAAATATACATAAATGAGATAAATACAGTAAATACAGGTAAGTTTGACTGGACTGTAATATATTAATATAATCAATAAAACAATACCATTGTGATTAATGAAAACTTAATTGACCCTGACCCCTCAAAATAAAGCCACACTCTAATACAGATTAGGATAAGAGTAAGTAATGATGACTGTCGTATGAAGATAACGGAGAGTATGTTGTCCCTCACGTATAGTTTCCACTCATTGTTATTTTTTCATTATAAATGCGGCATCTTTATTGAATAAATGAATGCATGTAGTCTTTTAGGTCTTAATTCATGTGTGGTGTTACTTACAAAGTAACCTACTTCTTATTTCACTTAAAAAATCAAAGGAAAAGAAAGGTGTTCAGATTCAAAGAAGAAATATAAGATCCTGGCTAAAGGTGGAGTTGTGATGCTGACGCTACACTAACAAATATAAATTCTAGTGTTTTTGTATTTCGTAATAAAATTTTACAGCTCCACTGTTTACTATTTGAGTGTAAGAAATTCCTTATTCCTTATAGTGATATGTACTGTCTTTTCAAAATTCAATGTGTTCGAGATCAGTTGATTTCAAAATATACGAGAATAATTTATTTTTGACGTCTTCAAGGCGAGTGATGCTTTATTGTGCATGTCTTTTGCCATTGTAATTTAAATCAGTGACCCGGATTTTGTCTTTTAAGTTCCCTTCCTTCCTTTTTCCGTGCCATTGGCTATGAACCTGACGGCGTCATGCTTTAAAAATCTAGTATTTTATTAAATTGATTTTCGTAATTTGTTTGAAAGCACCAAAATCTATTTAATTAAAAAATGTCCATTTTGAATCAAAATATTTGTTGTAAGTTTAAAACGATGCAGTTATTGACGTGACAGGTTTACAGTTAAGATTTCCTCGTAGCAAGAAAATAAAATATAGTTCGTAAAACTATATGTCACTTTCACTAATGTAAAGCTGTATTAAAAAAAAATACACAAGCCACCTAAAATAAAATAATTGTCATAAAAATTGTTATGATTAATTGTATCTTAACAATTTACCTCCATTTTGGGAAATATTCTTAAAAATAAATATATAAAATTTTTCAGATTTTATGATAAGTCTCTTCACAGATGATTGCTTTGTAAATGCTTCGATTGTCCTATTAAATATCCCGGATATTTCACGTCTGACTCTGTATTTATTGACACAATCGTATTTATTTGGTGGGCTTATATTTTTCCGGACGTGAAATACATTTAATATAACTTCAATTTTATTTACTTCGTATTCTCCGTTCGACAAAATTGGATTTAAGACACCCGAGGAAATGTACGATAGACGTATAAATAAGTCAACTATTTTATGAGGTGACTATTATTTCCAAACAAGCAAATATAACTACAATTTGAAATATACTCAGTCCAATTATTATGTTTCTATAAAATCTAAATGTGTTCAATCCTATTGTGCCTTTCAAACTTGACCTTCCTAAGGGCAAGACACTCAAAACTCAATTTAAATTGTCCTCTCCCATCATTAGTTCAGTAATTATGTTACTAACTAGGTTATAACTGTATGTAGCCCGTTGCAAGTGGCATATGATGTGATTACAGTTTCCGAAGATCAAATAAGTATCAATATAAAAGACGCAGGCATTTAGATAAAAACAATTTATTTGCTCTTTAAAACAAACAATAGTTTTTGTTCAAAGTAACTGCGTCAACAGATTCCTATATATAAATGGATTCCCGTTAATATGATCCACTTTTCCCGAACTAAAAAGAACAGTAAGACAAACACTCAAGTGTTTATACATCTTTTATCGTCTGTAGTTTATTATTCTTCCCAAAGGAATTCTAACAATCTTCATTTACAATAAATATATTATGAGTTTTACAAATATCGCGCGTTATAAAAGAATGTTAGCCATAAAATGATTTTAAACGTCTCCCTGATACATGACATACATAATTACCATGCAGTGAAATTAGAATATAAAATAATACAGACATATACTATAATTATTAGCAAACCTGTATTAATTGTAAGTGAATTAATAGATTATTAAGTTTATATATACCTGTATTAAAATACGTGTTATAACATTTTTGTTCGGAGCTCCACTGAACCGCTATTCTATTTCTGATAAACAACAATGACACAAGCCATTTAATAATATCGAATGTACCGTAACACTAAAATGGCCACAAAAGTTCATTTGTCGTGACGTCAGTGTTTGCGTCCTGTAGCGTGACAATGTGGAACACCGGACGGGACAAACATATTAAAACCGCTTTATAAGTATACTTACATTACGGCCCAGAGTATATACCAGAACTGATCTCGTAGCTGTGGCCTTTACAGTTGATTGAAACATTAAGCAAAATATATTTATTAGATTTGTTGAATTAATATCATTATAATATTTTTATATCAATATCCCTATTTAATATATCCAAAAAAGTAACCTAAAAGGCTTCTATAATTTTGGACAACTATCGTGTGTCTGTATATATTTGAATGTCTGTAATTGAGCTATTTCACCCGTAGATGGAAACCGTGACAGTTTAGTGAAATTATATGTACTAAGTACACGGAGTCGCTCCTTTTAATTTGAACATTTTGATATCTTAAGTTGTGTGAGACATTTTAATACTGTTACATTATAAGATACAGTTATGTATGAGATATATTTATATGTAAAATACAAGCGTATAATTATATATTTTTAATATGAAGTAGGAGAGATGCTAGTTCCTCTCACTGCAAACACAGCTTTAAAGAATGATCAATTATGTTCATCTCAAAAGATGTTCATAGCAGTATATTTTAGAATAATAAACGAAAATCAATAGTATTTCACATATTAGGAATGATAAAACATATAAAACTAATATTTTATAACTGACTTATATCATCTACATTGCATGTATAACGCATACTGAATGAGGAATATTACATGTAATACAAGGAATTTTAAATTTGTATCTTATTGGCTATCGGTTCTAAAGACTTGTCGAGAAAATTATATATAAACAAACCACAGGAAGGTTCGCAGTATACAATAGAAACAGCAACCAGAAACCACCTGAGTATCATCTCCACTTTACCATTTAAGCTCTTGTGCACAGAACGAGAGTCAATGAATTTCACATTTTATATTAGAATTATATTAGAGGAGCTTGGACGGTGGAGGTGACGTTAAACGCGCGTTAGATAGGGGCCCCTTAAACCTACACCTGGGTCGCAAGTCCCAGGCACTGTTGAAGCTCCTCTCTCTGCAACGCGACCCGTCTCCCGCACGATGAATCCATGGAATGCTGACAGGTTCCGTCTCTCAAGTATTCACTCAAAATTATACAAATATAAAACACATTATGCGAAGAAAGCACATTTTAATTATAGAGAATGTTAATTCTATATTGCCTTCCAAAAACATCAAGTGGGCTTTCAAAATAATGAACATTATGATTTTGCTAAACTCTTCACGTTTAAGCTGTACTTGACGTCTTGTGAGTGTCTCTTTGAAGTATATAAGAGAAATTTTGTTTGGATTTTAATTAAATCAATACATTTAATAAGTAACGGTATAGCTCCGACTGATAAACCGTAACTGATATTTCTATTTCATGCTATTATTTAGCTTTCTTATTGTATTTTATTTTTTAATATATATTTCCGTCTCCAAATTTAATTTAAATGACGTAGAGTGTTTAACGAAAACAATTATACAAGATGTTGCACACGGTCTTAAGTACGAGTTCATCAGCTCAATGACGATGCTAAGCTTGTAAAGAAAGTATCAGCATAGCAAAGTGAGCTATGTATATTTTTAACAGATATTTTCATAAGACACTGATGATACGGTGTAACTGACGGACGGTTTTATTGTCCGTCTTGTGACATTAAATCTAATTAAGGTATAATAAATTAATTTCCGTAATTAGTCTTATAAAATATGCCATTAAAATATTAAAATGTCGTAAGCTGAAAATTGCTGTGAGAGTTTCGTATATTTTTAAATACATAGGGACGCTATCCTAATAAATTTAGACGAATATTGCTAGAATTTTTAATATAGAATTCACTGTTACTAAAAATTTTACATACAAATTGGGTTGTAATATCGCATAACCTTCCAATAATAATGGACATGAGGCGGCTTGACTTAAATTATATAGAATGACGTTATATTTAATGACCTGAGTTTAGGAACGCTTTTACGGTTAAAAAGGGTCGATTAAATTTTAATAATAATTGTTGACGGCTCGCGCCATTAACGGAATTAATAAATCATTTGAACTATGACATTAAGCTATCGTTATTTTCAGTAGTCTTCATAAAATGTTGGTCTATTTATAAAAACTATGCAGTCTTCTAAGCTCGGAATGTTTGTATGGTACTAGTGAAAGCTTAATATAGACATCTTCCTTCACGATCTAAAATAAGGGTTCTCATGCGTTTTATTTTATTGTTACACAATAAGATAAAAATGCATTGAATATTGAATTCTCTGTTGGTTTAAAAGACTATGAACATTAAATATATAATTCAACTCCCATATTATTAAAATTTATTAAATTCATATTATCTTCTCCGGTTCACTTACCATTGGTTTAAAATAATTCTTTATAAAATATTTGCCAATACAATTGAAATAATTGTAGGGCGTGGTGTAACACGATACAAATAGTAGAGATAAGTTACTAGTAAACTATGTATTGGGATACTATTCAATTTACCAATATTAAAGACAGACGAACCCTCATTGTCCTATCGAAAATCTATTTGCAGTTAAATGGAATAAAAACACAGAAGCTTTCAGGTTTCTATTTAATTTCATGAGGGTTTCGATAAATTATATCAACATTCTATCAGAGGAGGCTGAATAAAAAACTGTTTTGAAAACATTTATAAAAATATATGATAGAAATGACCAAATTTAAGAAGCTGTTCTTTACTTCTATTTATTTCAATGGATATTTGTTTCTAAGTGAGTTTTAGTTTGCAGATTCTGGCTAAAATAAATATTATAGACAAATATGATTCAAAATTGAGGCTGTAAATTACAGTCAATACAAAAGGGAAATATAACGTAAAAGAAATTTGTATAATACAAAATGCCTATTATGTTAGGTCGGCAGAAGCACACACTATATGGATACTCTACTCCTAGCAATTGTTTACAGAATCTGTTATGCAGAACGTTTAATGCAGCTCAGTTAAATTTGGATTTCAAACACTCGTTTCCATCATCGGTTTCTTATCTAAAAGCATCAAGATTAATTCGAGAATGACAAGATATCGGACTACCAGTACATAACTATAAAGAAACTTTTCTTAAAAACGATATCACGAAAATTTTTTAAAGAGCCGAAATATATTAAAATGATATTCTACGTCTTAGTTAAGATTTCACGAAATGAAAATAAAATACCCCTGCCGATACAAAACTTACTTACTTATAAATCTACTCTCATGTAATAACATTATTATCTTCTGTAAGGATGTAGACAAGGCACGGCATGTTTCCTGCTTAAAGCTCGGAGGCAGGAAAATTACAAAGGATACTTTTTAACCGGAAAATCATTATTTCGCAGAACCACCTGAGCGTGGTCGGTTAGAAATGAGATTTTATTTCAGTTTTATAGACTTTAGAATACTCAATCATTGTTATTTCACATTAGTTAAATGATGAGAAATATATCTTAAGATGTATTAAAAAAACTACATTTATTTATGAAAAAATGCCACTTACTGATCTTAATGCATTGTTGAAAAATTATTTTCGTGAAATATTTTTTTTTTTTCACTTAACATTCTATTTTTATATACATTAAATTTAAAGTAAATGAATCCTGTCTTAATCTATCAAATCGAAAAATATTCAATAATACATAAGTCCTTGGTAATTGCTGATGTTAGAAAGAAAAAACGAACAGTGAAAAGACGAGATACAGTAATAAAATCTGAACTAAATGAAAACAAACACATTTAATTACTATGACCTTGATAAATCTCAAAATGACGGCAACAACAGCCTCTGAAAATGTTGAAGCTATCTCATTAATAAAGCACGCCTCCTATTCACAGCAACTGGAGGTAAGAAAAATCAATATTTGACACTTTTCAAATGGGTTAAGAGCTTCAAAGTATGGAAGATTGCACGCCACTACTTACACGTGTTTGCGATGTGAAAAATAGACGCGATCAAGAAAAATATCGCCGTATATTTTGATATGTCACAGAATATTCTGTATCATTTTGAAATAGAATGAAACGTATCTGAGGGTTGCACAATACAAAATCCATTTGTAAAATGACAGATAGTTTATAATAAAATCAGTATAATGATAAACTAGACTTAAAAACATCCATTAAGAGATTTAACAATAGTTATACGATAAAATTTTACGATATATTAATTTACATTAAATAATTTTTAAACATTAATAAAAGTTGGAGAACAGTTTAAAAAAAATTATAATCTTTGTAATGATTCGCAAAGTTTTTCAAACTTTTCTCCGAGTATTAGATCTGGAACAATTTTTTCCTGTAGAGAATGTAGTAAAGTTAGTTTATTAATTTTTAATATCACAATAATTATACGGTTTCTTCGCGAAATGAAAACACTTTTATATCAACTGAACTATGAAACTTTTAAATGAATTTTATTTAATATTTGACTCTTAATCCACAATGGTCCAAATTCTTCACTGAGTTTTATATAAGATAATATCACATTAAAAAAAAGCTTCTAAACCATTAATTATGTAATTTGGGTTAATTAAATTGTTGGACTGGAGAAATCATCATCTTGCTCCATTAATTTTAGGCTCCCTTATTCATTCTTTACATATATTAACAGAGATTTCATTCAAACGAACCTCCCCGTTCATAGTCATCATCATCGTCGCAAGAGTCTTTGCAGACTCGTCGTGGTCATCACGTATCAGTGATCCGTATACATGATGACTTTCATGGGAAGATAGTTGCAGTGGTTTCCTCTTGCCTTCTGCACCAGCACTTTTTTGGGGCCTATTTAGATCCCAAGGCTGGCTGGCTGCCTGTTCCAGCCAATGGTGTCTAAATACTCTTATAAAGTACACATGACTCGGAAAAGATCACATTGGTACTTGCCAGGTTTCGAACCCGCGCCCATACTTCTGAGAGGCGGGCCTTTTAACCTCCAGATCACTACGACTATATGGCAGTAAGTTCGTTAATACCGCTAATTACAGTAATTACTACGGATATATTTTGTATTTTAATCTCACTTATCAAAATCATATCAGTGCTCGAAAAACGGTAAAGAACAAAGGTTATGTAAATGGTGTTTGTTGAAGAAGTCCGTTCATAGGACAAAATTGACTGCGATCTACTTCTAACAAAATAAGTAAATAGAATAATTATTATTTATATCTATAATTATGAACAATATTTTTATGGGATATCATCCCCATATGGGTTATATAAACGTCAAGAACTGCAGACTCATAAAGAAAGTTTAATGGAATTCAGTTTATGGCGTAAACTTTTAGGATGATGCGTCTTTTACTGCGTTTTGCTGCTAACGTTCTAATTTATAATACGTTATAGTATTCCTATTCTGCCTTCATATTAGCAGTCATTGAATTAATATGTTATAACAGATAAGTCGTCTTCATTATTTTTAACCTGACTGTCGCATAGCCAAAAATTGATTGTTCCAAATCTGTATTTAGGCGTGTATGTAACCGTTTAAGTCACTGTCTTTCATTTTTGCAGTGCGAGTGTATGCTAGATTAAATAAAAAAATATATACTTGGGTCGGTTTGCATCCATATAAAAAAAAAACTTAATCTTTCATCAACATATAGCTATCTAAAGGAATTGTACCTTAATTTAATAATATCAAGGTTCGTTAATTTATAATTCTTGTATTGCTTTAATGTGAGAAAAGGCCATGTGTTATATGAAACATTACAAAAAGAGGAGCAACTAGAGCGCAATGAAGTTGAACTGCTGTAGTTGCTATTTCGAATTTAATTACTTAAATTTTATTGACAACATTCAGTCATCTAGAGTTTTATTTACCACGAATTATTTTGGTGCATCTACTAATCTGCACCAATTCAAATTTATTTCTACAAACCTGTATTTCATTGTAATAATATCGTACGAGACTAAGAGTTCTATTAATTAAAATAACTTTTTTTATTATTAATTCCTAATCGCGTGTGTAGCGGGTTCACGAGGGTTAAATTTTGGTTTGCAACTGAGTCATGTCCTACCCAAAATTCTCGACCCCATGAAAATGCCCAAGATAATTACAAACCCTGTTTTGGACGCTTTAATAAATGTAATCAAATGTTTCCGAGTCAGTGAAAAACATAAGCGAAAGAAGAATATCCACACTGATTGCAGCTTATGAAATCGTATTTTTAAAAAATATGTTCACTTTCGATGTACGAGTGTACATAAATAAACTCAAAACTATTCAGTAGTATAAGTATTATCTCATTAATACACCACGATATAGTTCTTTTACATTCAGCAAATTTAACTCATAGCCAAAAATACAAATAATGTAAAAGCAAGTGTGTATTATTTTGATTCATAATTTCGGAGTAAGAATATGAAATAATTAAAAAAATAATCAAATGAAAGGTTAACCTTTTAGCTTTAAACATTAAAATACTATGATTTCTATAAAGGTATTTATATGTATTGATAATTAGCAATAAAAGGATTTAATAAATCATCTTGACAATATATGTAGCTGTTAAAGAAAAATAGCTACATGTTATATTTTTACGAAAAAAATCTACGAAAAAAGCTATACTGTGTGTTTTAAGTTACTTGCGAAAAAATCGCAATGTGATTTTCTTTAAAATGTCATCGGATGCTAAAAATATTTCGGACAGATTTGTAATTCGATTCATAAAGCACTCTCCGCTTTTTCTTGTTTTCTTTTAAATTCACCTACTCTTGAAAATTGCAGATTTCATTTAAATTTTGGGTGATGTAACACGATGAATGAGATAATTTTTTCAGTTGGTAAAATTCTAGGTTTACTAGCAGTATCATAAAACTCATTTTTAACTGCAATGACTTGTTTCGTTTACTAAAGAGTCCCATTAGTTGTACAGTCGCTTCCATGTGAAGTATCCCTCTCCGCACAATTGCTGAGTTGTTATTCGGTTACAGTGTTACAAAACATTTCACATTTAAAGTAACATAGCACAGTTTGTTACGGATTTTAGCGCACTTTCTCCTTACGCCCTTCCCAGCTTTATTTCAAAATAAGCGGAACACTGAAAAATTCTGTAAGGAGCAAAGTCAAAAGCTACGAGTACAACATATTGTTTACACAAATAATAATTCTACTATTACATTTTTCATGGCATTTATGAATGGAAATATTAACTGTGGTTTATACCCATCAGAACATACTATACGCTTTCATTTTTAGATCTTAGAGATATATATTTTGATAAAAACAGTATAAAAGATGTTAAATAATTTAAAAACTTATATTTAACATAATAAATGAAAAGAAATCGAGAATTTACATTAAATAGAGATTGCTGTCATTGGAACGTCCACGTTGCCATCAATTATCCATAATGTAGCAAAAGACATCAAGCAAAATTACTTGGTCTAATATTTATCGAGAGAACCAACACATGGACTGACAATAAAAAGTTTACTGACACTAAAATCCTGTCGCAATTTTTAATAGGTTAAATGAATAAAGATGTTCGTGGTTAGTTAAAGGATAATGAAATTAAATTTTCACGATACCAACCATCAATATAAAAAGATTATTATATATTTTAAGATATTTTATTATAATTTTATGAGATCTAAGACTTTCGCGAGTATTCATTTAAATGTAACTTATATTTTTCGGATTTTCGTATTTTATTATTTTAAAAACTACATACTCAAGACGTTCCGGTTACTTTGCAGCAACTGTGATCACGGGCAGACGAGATGTGAATGTCAGTCATTAATAAAATATGCGTAGTAATCCGAAAAATATTAGTTTGATTTATAATTTTATAATGAAACTTTACATTTTCATTATGTTAGAAGAGGCTTTTGAATTACACAAGTGCAAAAGGAAGATAATTCTCAGTCAAGCACCCTTTAAAATGTGACCTACAATGTAAAGTTTGCCTTTATTAAAATTTCGCGTCGTATTATTTAGAGCATACAATTGTAGAATTAAAAGTCTGCACGAGAGATAATTAGTTGCAGGAATAGTATTTGGTATAAAGGAACACACAGCTGAGATAATCCCGCTAGAAATCAGAACGTTCCCAGTAACATTTATAACTTAGTGTTATTCTCAGTGCCAGTAAATTATATTACTGCTTTTAATAATGTTTCAAGTGAACACCAGTTTTTTATTATCTTTTTACTATTACTACAGCAAAATTTAATAACACCTCGCGATTTATCAAATTAAATGTCAGTATTTATTTTTAAAATTTATACCTTCTTCTACTTTGACATTTTGCGATGGTCTTAGCTTTTACGGTAACAGAAATCCGATACTTTCCTTTGAATGATTTATTTATAAGGATTGTTTTTATGAAAAAAGAATTTCACTACGCAAATGGGTATTAATTTAGTACAATAACAAAACCGTGACGTAACCTTAGTTAATGGGACCAAAAAAAAATGTATTAAGAAAGCTTCAAAACATTTCCATAAATCATAAATTAGAATACTTAAACCGTAGCTGGTGAAATAGGTGATTTGATCATTAATTTTAATTTGACCATGTTGCTTACTGAGCAAGAAAACGATAAACTATATCTCCAAAATCGTCAACCTTATGACCAAATTTTTATATGACCTAAGACTTTCGCGGGTATTCCTTTTAATAGACATAATATGTTCGGATTACTAATAGTTTTTTTAATAATTTAATAACTACATACTGTCAAGGTTTCGGTTACCTCGCAGCAACCGTGACGACGGGCAGACGAGATGAAAATATTAATCCTAAAATATTAGTTTTATTTACTTCTGTTAAACTTGCATTTTAATTTATTGGGAAATTATGTAATCTTATATTATAATTTTTATATTAGTTTTATTTCATAGATTAAATTTTGCCTTAGTTGGTATGTTTGAGGATTAATTATAATGAAAAATAAGTTAATGTTTTGCAGAACAATCAAATACCTATATTTTATGGAATATTTTAGACATTCTTTAAACACATTATTATAAATATTGTGTTTAAGTAATAGTTTTATTAATTGATTAACCCATTTATTTATAAAGATTGAAATTATAATTAATTTTACCATGTTATATATACACATCAAAATTGTCTAGGGATATAACATGGAAGACTTCTAAACTTAAAAACTATTTACTGTATAAAAAAAGTTTGTATATAAAATATTTTCATCTCCACCACTTCTTTCCAAATTTAAAAAAAAGATCATTTTGAAACAAAAGAATGTCCATTATTCGAATTTGGCAATCGAAAAATTAGTTCATGTTACCATAAAACAGTGAAGTTCTGAAAAATTAAAAGCGATTACACATTATCTTCTTTTCTTCAATTTTCCTAATTTCAACGTGTGTTACATTTATTGTTACGTGACGTCAACAAGGGAAGAGCAGATTATAGCTGTAGGCATGTTGGAAGCGTGATTTCTGAAACTCTGCAATCCGGCCAAAATGTAATCTCCCGGTTATGGTCACGATATCGTACTATAGGCGATGTCGCTGAACGGCATTCAGGCAGATATGGCATCGCCACTCCTAGACAGAACCGTTTTTTTTTTAAATATCGCTAGGAGGCAATCCAATATTACAGCTATGCAAATGGTTCAAAGGCTACAATCTGACCACCAATTAATGGTTAGTGACCAAACTGTAAGAAGAAGATTACATGAAGGTGGTCTTCATTCTCGCAGACCACTTTGGGTTCCAGCTTTGCGGCGTGGCGACGCGGACGGAGACTATTGCGGGCTCAAAAACATTTCGCATGGAGTGACGAGCATTGGTCCATGGTGCTTTTTTCTGATGAGTCTCAGTTTGGATTTCATTCGGATTCACGAAGATTAATGGTTTGGCGAGTTCCTGGTAGTCAAAGCCATCTCTAGCATCCACAAGATGTCCATTCATATCAAGGCGGCACTATTATGGTATGGGCTGGTATTCTTATCGGAGCGCGAACTGATCTCATTTGGATAAGAGGGAACATGAATGCACTGAAATGCCGCAATGAGGTAGTGGAACCTGTGATTATCCCACACAGGGTACAAACGGGTCAGGAGTTCCAACTCATGCACGATAATGCCCATGCCCATACGGCTGAGCTGGTATCAACTGTGCTTGGGGAAAATGAAATCAGGGCTATGGACTGGCCTGCTCAGTCCCCCGACATGAATTCCATTGAACACGCATGGGACATGTTACAACGAAGACCTATGGTAAATTTTTCTCCAAATTTGATAACAGAAGAATAACTTTTCCTGCACTCGATAAGAACCTGGGACCTGATACCACAGCTCGATTTGGATAACTTAATTTTGAGCATGAATAACCAATGCCGAAATCTAATTAATGTAAGGGGAGGAAATACTGATTATTAACTTTAACTAAATGCCTTTTTATGTTATTTCATGACTTTAATTTTCATAATTTCCTCCATAAAATCCATTATGTACAAAGTAAAAATTACACCCAAAAATAAAATCACAAAAAATAAAATTAAAAATCTTTGATGCATCTCTTTTTATGTATTGCAAGTATAAACCATAATATAAACTTAAATTTCATATATAATTGTTTTAACACAAAATATGCCGAATTTCATGTAAAAAAAATAATATTTAAGTGTGTATTTAATATTAAATAAAGATACCTAAGTTCCTAAATATTTGCATGACAAAGTCTGCACTTATTTTGGTTGTAAGGATAACTTCCCAAATAGAATTAAAGCTATAAATAGAATAAAAGCCATGTAAAAACGAATAAAAAATACACTTATTGAAAATCTACATACGACTTATCAATTCGATATTTTTATGATCAATTATTTGCTACAATCTAAAATATATTGTCTGAAAGATAATCTTTATTTCCAAGATCATAAATATTACTAAAGTAAGACCACAGATTTAGTTTCCTTTAACAGTAATCGTGTGGTAAACTAATTAGAGATATTAAGATGTAATAAAGAAATAGCAAATATTTACAAACATTTAGATCTCATTCCCAAATGATTATTGAAGAAAACGAGACGAAACGTGTCGAGATTAAATTAAACAAGTTAGAAAGATGTATCCGATATAATTTATTAAATAAATTTATGAGTATTAAGTCGTCTGTATTCTTAGTGTGAGTTTTAATCGTATAAACAAGAGTTCTAATGTTGTTCATTAATAAATTAGACTGGTTGTAATGTAAACTAAGTTTTAAAATTAAAAACGTAAAAGCTGACCATGGAAAGTCAAAATCTATTATAAAGTTATGGTGGCAACGTCCAGGTTACCTGTGGTATTTTTATAAAAAAATAATATTATTGAAAAATAAAAAATCCCTCCATAAAAGTCAGATAATTAACGCTAAAGATAAACAAATAAAATAATGAAAGATAAGAGATATTGTTAAAATTTATGTCTTTGTGTTTAAGTTCCTCTATTAAACATTTTCATGTAAAAGTGTGGACGTCATAATACAATGTGATGCTAAGGAGATTAGTTGTTAATCCAAACAAGTTATTTTACTTCTTACTTTCAGGTATTGTCAAAAAAATATATTATATTTTGGTAATTAATTCAACGCTTTGAATGATTCGATTACTATACATTGCCAGGAAAATCAATGAAAAGATGAGATGAGATCTACAATTTCCTCATTAAACACTATAAAATCTAAATATTCTTTAAATATGTACTATTAACTGAAATACTAAAAATCATTTTATTGTTTTGAAATTCTTTGCTAGCCTCATTAAACATCGAAAGCGTTACATTTATGAAAAGGTTGTGTATGCACGAGCACAAAGATTATTTTTACATGCCGTCCCACATTTTTAATGGATCTACGAACTTTGTGACTATATCAGAACCTCGTTGTATCAATGCAATTTCCTTTTGTCAGTCTTCGATGATGTCAAAACCCATTAGTATGAAAAAAGCCATTATAACGGGTGCTTTTACGTGTCAATCCCACTTGTATTGACACAATCAATTTAGATATCGAATACTTTATCATAGACAGCTTATTATTAGCAATTTTATATGAGATTTATGTAATAGATTTTTGGTAAAATTTTTATAAATAAAAAAATATTCTATGTTTGTAAAAAATCTTTATACCAAAAAAATAGTTTTAAAGTTATACGTAATGTTCAAGAACATTATTTACGTAGTTTGAGATCTTGATATAAACGTATAACTTTCCAATTATAAGTACATCATCTATAAATAGATACGCATCAAAAGTCTGTACTTCATAGCTCAAATTAATTCCAATTTAACCTCCGTCTTGCATGACTTCCCTACCGAGTGTATAAATTCATTTCTCCCCATAAAAGTCCCGGCGTCTTCATCTATAATTATAACGACGTCGTTAATCGTACGTCTTTATGACCGGTGTGACATAAAAATTTGATACAATGTGTACATAATACGTATGTCACTTAAACTTGCCCTATTTAACAACCAGTGCCATAAATCATCGTCCAAATCTTTTAATAATAATATACTATGGGGTCTATGAAAAAAATGCTGTGGAAACATTTAACCTTGATGAATAACAAATTTCTAACTTATCCATAATCCATTTTCATGCATATGCTTTGTATCAACTCGTAAATAAAAAAAAATCTATCTTCAATGGTAATAAAATTTACACTAAGTCTATGACACACGTTCAAGTTCGTTTCCAACGACTAACTTGATTAATTATCTATATGATGTTATTTCAAAGACAATTAATGGACCAATATAATGTTGTAAACTCAAGTTAGTGAATTTAATTGAAACAAATAAAAATAGTTACAACAGTGAAATATTGTACACAGTACAATGAAAAAAAACTGTTTACAATATTTTAAAGTCAAACCGTTTGACGGCTTTGTTTTTAGAGCGAATATGAGAGAAACAAAGTGTATATGTATATTTTTTTTTTCATAAAAATAATCTTAAAACATCATCCCGTTTCAAAAATATATCAATATTAATCTGCAAGTCGATTTTGATTTGTTGTTGCTTCGTATTGAGTTCCGATTGCTCCATCTATCACAGCTGTCAGAAGTTCGTAAAGTTTTGACTTTAATTTACTAAATATATTGGTCGATGTATTTCTCGTGTTATTTTGCTTGTCACATAGTTATTTGATAACTCGTAAAAATAAAAAAATACTTTTTTATTTCTTATTTTATAAAGCTAATAAAACTTTTTTATTATGAATCAGATAATAAATGAAACAAAACTTTCTATTTGATAATGCTTATTCGTTTCATTGCAGCTCAAAGTGCCTCCGATAAAAATAAATTTTCTTATTTTCTCTTTTGTATAAGCCGTTCTGTCCAACCATTCTATTTGAATGAGCAGAGGATGTGTTATTTTTGGTGGTTTTTTAAAAGAATTGTATGTTTTTCGTTGAGCTTAACTATCAAAGACTTTTGTTCGCTATTTCTCTATTTCGCTATAAAGGGGACGTTTACTATTTAATATAGTCGATATCTGAACATTAAAATATTCTTCACCATTATTTCTGTGTTTTCTAGCAAAACAAAATGAATTAATTTCACTATTAAGTGAATCAATGATACACTTAGTTTAAAAGAATCAAACATTAATTCAAAGCGTGTATCCAAAACGGCGATTGAATTTTAAATGGGGTATGAAATGAGAAAATCAAGTATACACACGTGGCACTTTTAGAACATTCAAATAAATGATGAGGGTTCGAAGTTTAATATAACGGTGCTTGTTTCAAACATAAAAAATATATAAAGAAAAAATGATCAAAAATACAACAATCTTAGATCTTATACAATATGAATGACTTACAAAAGAACTGAAGAATTTATTTCTTTAGTGAATATTTTGAAAGCAGTAAAATATGATTGTACTCTATATATAAATATATGATTTTCGATTTTTTTTTCTTCACATCACAAATATATTTAAATTGACTAATATATCGCAAAAAAAAAAAAAAAAAATATAAAAGCGAATAATGAAATACAAAACTTTTTATGACAGATGTAAAAGCCAAAGGTGAAAGGGACTCATTTACATGGGACATCTAATATAAAAATTTTATGAATTCAGATTCATGTCCCTCTTTAAAAATATATATTCTTTAAATAATTTCAAATGTTCATATTATATAAACGCAGAGTGGAAATCTATAATTCAAAATATGTTATAATAAATAATCAAATAAAATAATTTTAACTTGATTGAGGTTGCCCTATGTTTTAGGAATTCGGAATATCCAATAACTAATATAAATAGACCCGCATAAGTTAAAGTAAATTAAACCATCGTACAGGTGCTCGGATTACAGGATCAAATTCAATTCTGAACATTACTTGTAGTTATATCTCCTGCCCTGTAATGAATAGCCAAATAAGAATAACTTCGAACAATAGTGGGAGGATCCTTTTTTTACAACGACTGTATCAGCAACTTATTTGCTGCATATTTCAATAAAATCAGACCCTTTAGACTCAAAAAAATGTTGGCCACGTCAGGTTATACTTTTTTTACAAAAAGCAACTTCCATAGAAAACAATTTTTATATATTGTAATAACAAAAAAAAATTGTTGATATTCAACTAAATCAAAAACGACATACTAACTCAAAATTATGCCATCGAGTTTCGGGTCTAAATTATACAATTTAAAGTTTTTCTTTTTAAAACTATTTGTATGAATTCTTTTCCAATTTGTAAAAAATATTAGTAGTAAGCAATCGAAAATATAAAAAAAAGTGTTTCATAATGTGTTAATAAAGAACCGTATGTGAAAAATTAGAAAATTTGTCAAATAAAAAAATAAGTTGTATAAAAAATATTTTGTCATACGAAAATATTGGTACATTGTAATAAAAAACTTGAACCATAACCGTATTTTCTTTCGAACATTTATTAATATTTCTAACCAGCGCTTTTATTTATATTAAGTCGATTTAAGAATAGAAAAATATATGCTAAAGTGATAGGTTCAATGAAATATGAAAAAAGCCATTAAAATGATCATTTTCACTTGGCCAGAACAGTTCATATAGAACAAAATAAGCTCCAGAACAACGTCCGTATATCTGATTCATAAAAGACTTGGCCAACCACATCTTGAGTTTCCTTTCGTATGGAAACAACCAAAACTGTAGAAAGCTATATTTGTTGTGATGGCTACTGTTTTTAAAGCTCCCTTTGTATCTCCTGTTTGGTTTACACTGCCCGGACTTGACAGCATTAAGTGGAGATTTATATCCGTACCCATCCATTTTGTTTTCCAGAGAACAACTCCTACTACTAAGGAAGAAAAGCAAAGGAAATTTTATTTAACCAATGACATATTACTTAAAATTTTCTAAACCAAGACCGCTATAGATATTTTTTAAATCACATGCTGGAACTTCCAAAAAATGATATAAGCTTAGTAAAGCGTAGCAGAAAATTGTTAGTGAAAAGTTATTTGTAGGTGTACACTATAAGAAATTATTAAAGTTATAAATCTTATATTTTTATACATTAAATATAAATAAATATTGCATCCAAATTAAAATCACTTTGTGAAAGTATGATTATACTCGTACATATATAGTAAGCTAATACCAAAGGGGACTCTTAAAGCACTCTCTAACAGATCGCTTTATAGAAGCAGTCAAAGGAGACAACTGAAAACCTCAATACGAATTTGTTTTCCCCTAATAATGATAATATGCTTAGTAATTTACTCACGATATTATAAGAAAAGTTTATGTAAATGTTGTATTTATAATATCTAATACAATTCAGTATTTCAATTATCATCAGGATTCCGAATCTGTGGATTGCACTTCAGATATAGATAGCAATGTAATTTAATTGAGAAGGTATGCATGAAATTAATATATTCTTCAATCATATAAATAATTACCCAACATTAGAGTTTAGAAGGTTATTGTCAGTAAGGATAAAGCCCAGCTATATATGTACATACATGTATAGATATATTGTGTTATTAAAATGAGGCAAAATTAATGTATTTACACAACTGACGTTCGTAAATAATAAACACACTATCATGAATCGTTGATAATTTATACCATATGGTAAATACTTTTGTTATTTAACAACGGATCCTTCATCATATATTCAGGTTAATTAAGATTATTTTATACAAATTAATAGTTATATTTAACATACAACAACAAAAGCCTATTAAAATAGCATAGTTAGGTATATAGAAAATTCTACTCATTTCTCGCTTTTGAAGTGATTAAAAAAATAATAGCGAATTTGATATCGAAAGTATTTATCACTTGAAAGGGTTCAAGTATTGTATGGTTATAGAACGTTCGGAATCTACTGAGAATTGATTGAAACATTAAGTTATATAACCTTCATAAGTAAACTAAAACAAATATTTAAAATATATTCACTAAGCCTGACAAATTATAAATGATCGTCAAAACAAAATCAAATACGACGTATTTTCGATAGTAGTAAAAAATAAACGAAAAATTGAACTCTCATTTGAATATTATTAATTTCACATCAACATATCAAGCTGTTTTACATAAAATTATTGGACAGTATCAAGTCGTAAGCCCTTCATCGAAATAAATCACATTTTAAAGTTATGTAAGAACATATATACATATGTACCTACACCCGTATGTTTTAACTTCTCGTAACAGTTCCAGAGTTCTCCCTAACTTGTGTTTTGTAATATTGTTACCAAGCCTAAGGTTTAGTGTAACTTAATTGTACTTAAATGATCTCGGAGAAACTAAGTTATATTTCTTATTAGAACCTTTTCTTCTCTGGTTTATATAAATACTAAGAAATTCTTCTATAAAATCTATTTCGAAGCAGATCTGTGAATTATTTTCCTCTAATTACTACACATCCGCAGCCTCTTTGTTAACCAGACTGGAAAAAATGATACTTACCGATGTGACAGTTTTGTAGAATTTTTTGTGCGGTTATTAATTAATATCGCAAAAAAATCTTGTCATTTTGATATTAACGGCTTTTTTGAATAAGTAGTAACTTAACAACCAAACTTGATTTAGCATTATTTCATTTCTTTTAAGTTATTTTTTTCAAAATTAACTTCTTAATTGCAGCTAATAATATATATATTATACATATTATAAAGATCTGTTTTTTTTTAACGACAAATTCACAATAGAAAAATTGTTTTTTTTCACTTCAAATTTTCTTTATCATTTGACCGTTTTTCGAGCGATTGAACGTTCTAAATCATATTCACGTTTGAAAAGAGCCATCTCAACACTCACGACTTATATTATAGAGATCGTAAGGACTGTACGCGAATATAACATACTTATCCCTCATTTCTAATAACTGAAACCAAGTATCTAACAAACTTAACATATAAAAATAAAAAATAATAATAAAATTGTGTTGTAAAATTATAAAAATTAGTAGAGATGTTATTATTGGTTTAATTCATTTAATGAACTTATTCACGGATGTTATTTAATGACCACAATATTTTTTTTATTTATAATAAACCTAAAATTGTTTTTTATTTATAGATTGTTTCATTTTCTTTTATTTTATTTAAAAGATTACAACATATGTAAAAATAATATAAGTAAAAGAAATAATACTCACATTCAATACTCGTTGATGTCAAATGCCATTAACGTGACATCCTCAAGACCCAGGACACTTCACATACAACGGCTGGAGTGTCACGTTTCCTGACAGACACAAATCAATTTCGACTAAAAGTCTCACAACTACCGTAATTATTAAAAATAATAGGATAAAATAATAAAAAAAATCCTTTTTATTATTAAATTAAAAAAATATTAAGTATTTAACAATGAGAGCAGAGTTTTAAAATAATTTTTCAAAGATCACTTGACTGAATTCGGTTTATAAAAAGTTCATAAATGTATTGGGAGTACACGCCAGTGAGATATCAGATCCAGCGGCGTCGCGTGCGTACCATTCGGGAGCTGAAGCTTCACTGAACCGCTGAACAGAGCGAGAAGTCTTATTTGGCGATAGCGCTGAATGATAAGAGCTTGGGAGCATCCAAAATGAAAACAGTCGACCGGACGTGGTTTAAATCATAGTATATAAATTAATTCTTTGTATACTACCGCGAAACTTTGTTTTATTATTAACGTTAAGATATCACATCGGATAAGTGATTTTTAATATTCGGAGAGGCGTTTTAATCTTAATCAGATATATTTCAACGTGTCTTCGAAAAAAATTTAATTGTTTTTAATTAATTCTGTTGATATATATAATATCTGTTACAGTTTTCCAATGTAAGGTGCAGTGTAGTACTGCAAAAAGCTGACTAAACTTTATCATAGTATTTAACTAAGCCAATGTATGTACAGACACTAAAATGTTTCCTGTAAGAATCTTTTCATAATATGTGCTATGTATATTTACATAACATATATGCATGGACGTATGTATATGTCAAACATATAAAATATTTTTGGCGATTTAATAGTGAATAAAGCGTTTATAAAATATTATGGTTTTGCGGTATATTACTACAAATATTAGCTGTTTTATTTAAATATGTACGACGTCGCTTTGGAACCGGCTGGTGAAGACAATATTGATACTGAAAATTAGTATTTTGGAACACGTATTCATTTAAATAGTTATTTATAAATTAATAAACATAGTATTGTAATTCATATGTTAATTTAATGGAATTATTTAAATGTTCGTATGTATTTTTTTTTATGTTTGTGAAAACTGTATAAAAAAAAAACTAATATGAAATGAGATTAATTTTGATCATTTGATAATTGTAAAACGAAGATTCTGTGTCATTTCAATCGCGGTTTTGATAAACATATACATCAGTAAATTACTAAAGTTTATTATAACTATTTATATATTAACAATGTTTTATAAAAAGCGTAAACAAGAAGAATATTTTTTTAATTATTTTTATATTTGTATTGAAATTTTACAGAACTCCAAAAACAAATATTCGTAACGGATTGAGTTTTGCATTTTGTTTTTATATTTACAATGACAATCAATACATAGTAAGCTAAGTGAAAGCAATCTACATCCAATATGGTTGATACATAGGGATATCGGATTTGGTGGTTTTTCACATCACAGCAATGATAACGACTAGGTTTTCTGTTAGGAAAATATTTTAAAAGTTTAGCTTATTCTTCTGTGTCATTATAGTTCATGGATAGTTATTTAATATAATTTTGCAGAAGTTTTTAAGCTGCTACTTGAGTATAAATGAATATGTGCTTTAAATATATTCTTAAATAACAGCTGACTTAAAGATAAATAAGGACCCTTTCGTCAAAGATCTTCTTCACACACGTGCGAAATCTCTTTCTTCAAAACCATATCAAAGAATTAGAATAGTTTGCCTGTCTATAGTCCCTCCCAAATAATATTTTATATATCTTTATGGAAAGATTGAAAAGGCTTTTACTGCGGTAAAACACTTATCCTCTTTTCTGCCCACCTTCATGTGGTTAATTTAAGAAAAGCGATGTATATCACGTATGATTACGTATAATTATACTGTCCCTTATTGATATTGACAGTTTTAACATTGGTAAATACTTATGATATTAAAAATAAAATACTTAGTCAAAGGTTTTCTCACACTAAAATTCTAATAAAACATCTCAACACAGGTGAATGTGATATAGTGCGTAACTAGTGCTGAATATGAATAAACGCGATTAGATTGACGACTGTGTCTGCCGGAAGCCCCAAGGAGCCTTGCCCTTTCATATACTTCACGAACAAATACTAGTCTTTGTTCATCTACATACTTTGCTTTCAAGACCCACCTTGTCGTTGATGCAAAAATATGTCCAATTTTTTTTTAATAGTTATAACTATCACATAATATAATTCAAGTATTATTAAACCTATTTTGTACTCCATCACATTGGAGACAACTATTGACCTATAAGAGCCAAGTTTAATCAAATGTATCTTTTATATACATAAGGTTAGAAGTCATACAAATTACTGATTATGTGTTTAGTATTTATATTATCGTAATATTTTAGAATATGTTCTGATCTACGTCCGCGGTAACTATGTTGATTACATAAATCGTTAACGATTGTCATCAAATATGAGCACACGCTAGCGACAGGGTGACGCCGTGTGGTTTGCTTACTAATTCACTCAATTCAATATGGAGTTGATTATTTTGATTTTGTTAGTTTATTCACGCTTGTTAATTTCACGATAAATATAGGTGCAATAATGCTGTTTCAATATGATTATCATAATATTACAGTAAAAGTAGATGTACACTATTTTTCCTGACATAAACCGATTTTTTTTTTATTCTATCTATCACATGTCACACGACATTACTGTCTCGGAGTGGGGTGAAGTTCGAGGCGCTCGGCTGAGCTGCCACGGCCATTACGGGACAACTGGACGATTGCCTCATCTGGTTTCTCGCTCATTTGCGCAAACAGTTTGCGGTATTTGTGTTTTAATTAGTGATTTGAGTAATAACCGACGTATCCCTTAATTCTCCCTATCCCTATCCTTGATCAGTTCAATTTAAAATGTAGTTGAGTAATTTTCTACAGTTGATTTACTATTATAGTTCTTGTTTGTAATCATTCTTTTAAGGTTAAAAATGTGATTGTAATAACTTAAACTCCTGAAATTTTCTATTAAATTAGTAAAATATAATAATGTTTTATTTACATGGTGGGGTCAAGAAAATAAACCAAATATCGTTTCCATCTTTTTTTAGTATTATATTTCTGAATGATTTAACTTTGAACCTTTTTATTCATTTTTTATCACATCTCCTAAAACAACTTTAATTGTATATAAAGTTGCGGTAGTGTTTGAATACAAAGTTCCAAAAATCTATGAAACTTAATCCATGAGACTACAAGCTGAGCTTAAGGAAAATCCTAATAAATAACTTTACATTTTGGTCTTAAAAGTTTACTCTAAATAAATCTTATTAAAATCCGTTCTCCAGACGATCTAAATGATGGTTCTGAATTATAGATAACATTTTATCTAAATGAGATTTTTTATTGAAAAAGCGAGAGAAAAATCACTTGTAAAAATAATACTGTAGGTGTTTAAAGAAATTACGAAGCGTATTTCGCAATTAATATAAAAGTTCGAACCGTGGGTACTTCTTTTATATTTTCGGTCATCACTTTAAGATGATTCATTATTTCAAAATAATAACATTATAATAATTGCTTTTGGATATCACCTTATTATACTTATAACGCTAATTTGTAATATAATGTGTATTAACCTTTTAGACTTTCCTCAAATGTGAAATATTTTAGGCTTGTAAAATTTACTAATTTGACACAAGGAAATTTATCTAAACAAGCTAGGGGTGAAACATCTAAAGAAACTAGATGTTGTGAAATTAATGAAGTAAGAAATCAAAAAAAATAAATTAAAATACCGGATACGGTTTCATTATAGGAAATTTTTTTGGTTGGTCTTATTTATATCGACTACTGATCACAACATTGGCCCACAGTTTATGACATTGAACGTGATTTATAAATGTATATATATTATTTTACTCACAATCTTTTCCAACACTCAATTTCTTTTTTATATGTAATACTGCCAACCCTATTTGCTTGTATTTGATGTCCCTAATATGCTGTTAAAAGGTTTTTGACGCAAACGTAATTAGACATCTTCCAAAACGTATCTTAATTTTCGGTTTAATTTTATTTTCCTTAAGTTGTTTTGTGTTTCATAATCCTTTACAGAATTAAAGAAGAAAGTGAGTATTCAAAGATCCATAACTCTTCATACTAATAACAGCTTTGCTAATATTAAACAGGAATGTTTGTTTTATGTAAAAAAAAATAATATTAAATCCTCTTTATATTAGCTATTGGTAGTTTATTTTTAAGAGAAAAACAAGCTTTCTCTACATATAACTATATCTTTATGAATAAAATGTTCGCTTCAAACATATATTGAAACCTACTTAGAGACTTGGACTTTACAAGGGAATAAAGAGTCTCTGGAGTGACGAGAAAATGATAACCCTCGCTGTAGTATAATGGCTGTTTACATAATTTAACGATTCACGAAGTGTTTGCTATGTAACAACTGTTTTTATATATTTGAACTTCTGTCTGTATTAAATGAGGCGGTGTAAACAATACAATCAATGAGATTTAATATTAAGTATTTTTGGAGGATCCTTAACAATCTTTGTTTTGAAAGTATTCCATAACAAAAACACTACTTCCGAACGAAATCAACACAATATGAACCGGTATAACAAAACCAATTTCGAAATTAATAATATTATACCAAAAATGTTGCTCTATTGCTTCGTGTTGTGATTTTGAAATAACGTCATATCAAAAATAATAATGTCACAACTGAAATACTCACGCAATTTTTACATGGAACTATATTTAGTAAATCTTTTATAAAAGGTTTAAAGGAAACCACTTAGATGTTTTTTTTTTCTTATTCTGTTATAACATTTTTAAATCGGTATTTCATTGCTACAAGCGTATGTGGCCATTAAATGATGATATATGCTTTAATATAAAATTTAATTTTACTAGAACGCAGACGTGATGCCAACATATTATGATGACATGGTCATGTATTTTCCCTACCCACTATTTTTTAGCTCATTTTCTAGGACACGTACATAGGATTTTATTCTTCTAAAACTGCTTAACGTTTATTTCATAATTCAAATGTTATAAATTATAAAGTGTCATGTTCAGAATTAAAGATTACAATAATTAAGATTATTTTGAATGTTAACATTTAAATTTAAATGAAATGGCTACATACCTACATTTCCTGGAACAGGATAAAGTTATGAATAAATGCGAGTTTTTTTTTAATAACGTACTTCTTTCACAAAAGGCCAAAATCTTTATTTTACAAAGTTATTGGAAACAGATTTTTAGTAATGGCGACTCGATAAAATACAGCTATATCCATCTTATAAACTACTCTAGCTTTATTCTGCCGTAAAACTGCAAGGTCTGCTGATTTCAGCATTTTGAACAGTTTTTCAGTGGAGATATCGATCCGGCGTGCTTCACTGATTCAAACACCCAGTAATTTGAAGAAGATATTTGTGATTGGAAAATACGTATCAATACCTGCGACGAATAAAAAAAATATATTTATAAACAAAAATATATTGGTTTTACAAACGGTTTTGACCCTAAGACAATTACGTAACAAAATTTTAATATTTTATCTTAAACCCATATGTTCCTTATATTATTCGAGACACTGGAAAACCATTTATTTTTTAGTTCATAAACATAAAACCACTAACAGAATGAAAATTAGTAACTTTTTTAAATACTTTTGGTTCATGCAAACGTTATTTTGTAAGACATATTTTCGTTATCTTAAAATTACTGATCTAATTACATAGAAAAATTAGGAATAAGTTTGTTTTATTTTCTATTTAGGAGTTCATATGTGTATAGTTCTGCTGAAAAATTGTAAAAATTGAGTTCAGTTAAACAATAGTAGTAAAGTTTTGGCCTGTTAGTTTAACGTGACAAGGTAAATGATAATAATCAACATTGAATTAATAAAAGGGGTTGAGTGAATCAGGTAAACTGAGTATTTAACGGATTATGTCAGCAAAAACATGCGGGTGTTTCTTCCTGACGGGACTACACAGAGACTCCCAAATGTTCATATTTAAAAACTATTTCAATAGTAGCTTATAAAAAATATTTGGCAAATTTAATTTTATTATAACACAATTTTCGCAGATATCCAAGTCCAATAAAGAATAAGGTCAAAAAAAATTTATTATAAAGAATATGTTATTTTAATTCTGTTGAAAACATTAGTGATAATACAAAATATATCAAAAACATTAATCAATATTATCATTAAACACTTCTGAGTGCTACAAATTGGTGTACATGGAACATTGCACAACGGCGCTTTGATCCATGAATAGTTAGGAGTAATAACGGATACAAATGCTTCAGGCTTCTGTGATTTTACATAATGACACATGTTTTTGGATATTAACTATTTCGAATTTAAGTATTTATTAAAGGTTAAATCTTAAGAGACATATAAAAACCTATAGCTTTCAGAAATTTCATTTACAAGAATAAAATTCAAAGTATTGTTCAATAAATTAAGAATTGCTAATTTCATGACTATCTGGATCACTTCTCGTGAGTTTGAAGGGAGAAGGTGAGTGATTTTTCTTTGAGAGATGTATGAATTAAGACCGCAACTACACTCCGGAAGGCCATTCCAACAACCTTTTAGAATCTAGACAAGGTCTGATGCGCCTTGCCTGGAATTGATTCACGATTTATAACCTGGCTATTATCGGACCTTTTAACATATCATAAAAATTAGTTACATAATCTCGCCACTTCTTTAACCTTATACGTCAAGTGGTTTTACTTGGGGTAACAACTCATAGGGCAATTAACATCATACAATATTTTCGAGTAGTTAACGAAGCTGTAAGATAAGAGAAGCTTCTGCTCGTGAAGTTCGGGTCAATAACCACTCCTGTTGCTGCTTTTGTTGTTGTTGATCGCACCCCCTCCCTAACGAGCATTGGCACGCTCGATTTTAATTTTCTAATTACTACCTCTATCTACATTCTTGCCAAAACAAAGTATAGAATAACGTAAATTATGAAAAAGTTATAAATTTTTAAATTATTATAATATTAATTGTAATTCTCTTTCATAATAATTACAGTACCTTATAAATATTTCCTTTTCAGTTATAAATTCTCTTTTTGCTCACAAAAATCAGTTTGTATTATTATAATTCCATTCTTCACTTCAATGTTTAAATGGAAAACAAGAATCCTAAGTAATATTTAAGTAATGTTGGCGATAGGCGTCAACTAGGCGTTAAAATGCCGTTGCAAATTCTAAACAGTTTTAGGGCGAAAAGAAATTTCCTTTATTTATTATTAATTTTGAATAAACATTTTCAACAATTTCTTTAATATAAGTTTTGAGAAGTTGATTGCGTTTATATAAACATTATTTTTAAGGACTTTTGAAATAAGTTATTTTGAAATATCTCCTCAGTTTATAAACCCATATAGTGTATTTAATCTAATCAATTTTTATAATTTGTAAAGTTATAAAGTGAAAAAAATTGATCCTAAGAATGATGTTTGAAAGTCGTTAAAAGAACAATTTTTAAAAAGATAATTTGTTAGTAATCATCTTCACAAAATAAATAAATACAGGACACGTACTTGTTGGCAAAGAAATATTTTTGAAATTTTACAAAGAAATCTTTTAGAGACTTTTGTGACAATTGGCAAAGGACTATAAATTAACTAGCTAACTAACAAATTATGTAGAGTCGCTGTCAATCTTAAAGTTATAGTTGTCTATAAGGTTTCATATTGCGATATTGTAACTTATTAAAATCATATGAAGTGTCCTTGAATATGTTATTGATTAATTTGATTACACCTTTATAATTTCGAATATAAAAAAGTAATGGAAACCTTATATATTAACTGAATTTTTTTTTTGACATTGAAATATGAATGTGACGATAAAAAAATAGGATTAAAAATATAATGCAAAATGAAATTACGTTTAAAGAGCCATCTCTATATCTTCAGCATAGCATATGTTTGTAGTATTTCTTATATTTGTAACTGCGATTTAAAAAACATGGATTAATATAAAGAAAAAATATCATTTCAGAATTACTTTAAAACATATATAATATTTCTTAATCGTCGCAAGAGTCTTTGCAGACTCGTCGTGGTCATCACGTATCAGTGATCCGTATACATGATGACTTTCATGGGAAGATAGTTGCAGTGGTTTCCCCTTGCCTTCTGCACCAGCACTTTTTTGGGGCTATTAAGATCCGATGGCTTGCTGTAGTCTGTTCCAGCCAGTCGTGTCTAAATACTCTTAGAAAGTACATATGACTCGGAAAAGATACCGTTGGTACTTGCCAGGATTCGAACCCGCGCCCTCGCGTATGAGAAGCGGGTCTTTTAACCTCCAGGCCAACAAGACTTTATAATATAACTATATATTGTATGAATACTCTTAGAAAAAAAAAAGAATGATAAAATGGGTTCGCAAAGCTCTATCTCTGTAGGTTATTTCAAATTGAACACGATTTTATACAACAGTAACAGTGATTTCAAAAAAGGAAAAGAATATTTGGCAAAACAAACTAGAACAATGCTGTAAAAAATAAAAATAGATACTAAATTGAGTGAAATGATTTGATACGCTTTTTATATGGATATTTTTTATAAAATATAACATAGGATGCAACAAAAAGAATGTCACGGTTAACGACACGTTGTTTGAAATATATTTTATTGCGTTTTATTATTTCCAAAACAAGAGATTTTAAAACATATAAAGGAAAAAAATTGTCGCAATGATTATTCGAGGTTAGCATTCTCAGACAAACTTATTACTATAGTTGAAACTGATTGAAAAGATTGCTACTTGTTAGTAATATAATTATTATCTATTTCAATTATCGGGTTTTCCATTAAGGGCGCTTAATCTTTGAGATGCAAAAAAAAATACATGTAGGAAAGATATTTGCGAAATTTTTTTTTTATTTGGAAGGTCTATCGACCCCATTATGTATGGAATATGACATCATTCAAATGACCGCCACGGCTTCGGTTGGTGGCGCGCACACGAAAGGTCCAATTTTCGATGACTCTGGCGCACAAATCGGGCTGTATTTGATCGATGGCGTGGCGTATGTTGACTTTGAGGGCATCGGTGGTTTGCGGCTTGTTGGCATAGACCTGCGACTTAAAAAAACCCCACAAGAAAAAGTCCAGCGGCGTCAAATCGCACGATCTCGGTGGCCAGTTCACGTCGCCTCCGCGCGAGATGACCATGTCCAGAAATTGCTCGTGCAGAACTTCCATCGTAGCGTGTGCTGTGTGGCACGTAGCGCCGTCCTGTTGAAACCACATGTTGTCCAGATCCATATTCTCGATTTCAGGCCAAAAGAAGTTGGTTATCATCGACCGGTATCGCTCACCATTGACGGTGAAGGCCACACCATTATCGTTTTCGAAAAAATACGGACCAATCACGCCTCCGGCCCAAAATCCGCACCAAACAGTCACTTTCTGCGGGTGCATTGCCACTTGGTGAACCTCGTGTGGATTGGTCTCGTCCCAAATACGGCAATTTTGCTTGTTGACATAGCCATTCATCCAAAAATGCGCCTCGTCGCTGAAGATGATTTTTTTGCCAAAATCGGCGTCAACTTCCAACTGCTCTAATGCCCAGTCAGCGAACACACGGCGCTGTCTATGGTCATTAACCTTGAGCTCTTGGGTCAGCTGGATCTTATACGGGTGCAGGCTCAAGTCACAACGCAAAATTCGCCAAGTTGTCGTCTGCGAAAGGCCGAGTTCCTGTGCGAGACGCGGAATTGACTGCCGCGGGTTTTCGAGGACACTGTCGCGCACAGCGGCGATATTCTCGGCAGATCTCGCGTTACGTTGACGCACGGGAACCGGCTGATTGTTAACTGACCCGGTTGACTCGAATTTGTCCACCAATCGACGGATAGTCGACTCGGCAGGACGATCATCGCGACCGTAAAACGGGCGAAGTGCGCGGAACGTTGCTCGAACTGAAGACCCATTTTCATAAAACAATTTTATGATTTGCACGTGCTGCTCGACACTGTAACCTGCCATGGTGGTTTGGGAGGACGGAATAAATATAACACACTGCATTTGACAGCTGTCACTCAAACAACATGGCCGCAATCAGCTGTCAAAGTTCAAGCGTCCCTATTGGAAAACCCCTTACAAAGTGTTATATTTTATAAAAAAAGTAACTTTATTTTAAATGGACCTGGTTAGATGATAGGGACATTTTTTCAAACAAAGACTTTATACACAACACGTACTGACGTGAGTCCAACACACGACTGTTTAAACAGTGGTTAAAAAAAATAACAAAACGTCAACCTATTCACAATGACTAAGCCAAAGCTTTGCTAGGTTATCCTTTCTTAATTTCATAAAAATATAGCGACAGACGCAAACAAATAATAATTATAAAATGTTTGGTCTTATCTATGATGCGGCAGTAAAAAGTGTCATAATATAAAAATATTACTGTCTCTTCTTGAATTAAAAAGATAAAATAACTTAATTGGTCGTCGTCGTTGTGATTTCGTAATGAAAGCATAATTATTCCTCACAACGTTCCCGACGACATTAAAAATTGTAAACTTAATTTCTGAATTTTGAAATCATCATTTGAAAATTTGCCAAACTATGTTATTTATATAATGTCATCAAATGTTATTTATAGTATATATACATATATATTAAGCTAAAAATATCTCATAGATACAGTCGTCTACTCAACGGCAAGCTCTTTCAGGTGCGCATGGAAATCGAAGTTTTTCTGGGCACACCAGGTCTGTGCAAAGATGAATTTAGTTTTTGTCAATGACCCAATCGTACAGCGTATTTGCATCTCGTTGTTAAATCAGCTGCCGTATTAACGACATCTCAAATAGAGCCATCTAGTTTTCATACGCTCTCGTTTGCTGCTCTAAAACAAAATACTTCATACTTACATACGACCACAAAGTATTATTTTACTCTGTGACAATAATTCTGAATCCAACATAAAATTTCATCTACATTGCTATTGCCAAGGCCGAGTAGTATGTTCGTCGTGAACATTAACATAACACTTTCCCGAGAATGATCTTGAATACTGCAGTTCTCTACATAAGTTCTCTTAAGCTTTGGCCATGGCCGATAAGGATTTATGTTATATGCAGAAAAATAAGATTATAAGGTACATATAAAGCATGTAATACGTACAGTCCTACGTACAGTGCGGCGATGAGAAACTCTGCCCAGTGCTCATGGCTATCGAAATATTTACACTAATACCAGGTCCGTACGTATATAAGTCTAGACTCTCTCAAATGTCAATTTTACGACTATATTGAATCTTTATCGAATCAGCTATCGTATTAATGACGTCTCCAAGAGTATTATATCAAAACCAAAAATAATATTATGAAAGTTAAATTAATAGCTGTGATAATATTCATTATAAATAAGATTTCATTCAAATGAACTTTGTTTATTGTATTTCTATTATTAGAAAATCAATGATTGATTATTTTAATATAATATTCAAGGAAATTTATTTAAATCTTCCAATCGCCAAAAGCAATATGAATCCTTATAGGATTCTTATAAAAAATATAGCGTAACTACTTTTATGAATGATATATACATATATAATACATTTTTTGGTGGTGGCGGTGGTCTGGAGGTTAAAGGCCCGCCTCTTATATGTGAGGGCCCGGGTTCGAAACCTGGCAAGTACCAATGTGATTTTTTTTCGAGTCATATGTACTTTCTAAGATTATTTAGATACCACTGACGGACAGTGAAGGAAAACATCGTGAGGAAAGCTGGTCTTATAGTTTTAAATTATAATATTGAAATCGCCAACCCGTCTTGAGCAAGCGTGGTGATTAATACTCTAACCTTTTCTCCATGTGATATGAAGCCTTTGCTCAGCAGTGGGCTCCGATAGGCTGATGTTGAATGGTGATGATGAATTAATTTGTTTCGTGTTAAGTTCAATTATTTTCTTCGCTGTAGTTTATTTAAAGAAACATAAAGGATGACTACGAAAATAAATCAGAAATATTGAAGTCCCATTCTTTTAGTAATTTTTAATGTTATTACTTTAGGTAGTATTTTCTGAGAATCATATTTTCAAATAGTGTTTGTTTTATTGAAGTTATAAGTGTGTCTTACATAGAAGAGATATTTTTTTTAAATAGATAGTTTTTTAAAAAAAAGTCAGAAATAGACATTTGGGAAGGGTTGTTTTAATACGAATTATACAAATGTGTGTTATAATCATCACTTATCTTTCATTGATCTATTAAATTATTTTAAATGTGCATGGAATAATGACAAAAAGACTATTATAACGAACAACTTTTTCTTTAGATAAATATCTTTTTAAACGTAGATTGTCAAAAATTGCTCGAAAATGAAATAAAGAAATTAATCTATGTTAATCAGTCCATTATATTTTTAATAAAATAATTATTTAACCTTAGTTACCAAAAACACACAAAATGTTCTCAAACCGAGGAACTAAACGTTATACCTTTTACTTTATTTTAATAAGGTTTTTAAAAAAGCAGTAGCTCCAGAACTAAATCTAGAAGTAAAACAGTTTATCAAAACGCGTATTGAATAAATTTAAACTATCATTGTACATAAAAAAATGTATTTTGAGGGTAATAGTCTTAACGTCATTAAGAGTTTGTGGAAACGATGATGATCAATTATGATGAAGGAATTTCATACCTACGATTATTTTCGCCATGAATACTTTGCATCTTCAAAATCACAGTACCAGTATACATTCATATTCATGAATTGAACCACACTTTAATACAGTCAGAACCCTAGATTTATTCTGCCCTAGCTTGAATAATAATAAAATAGTCGATCTGATTCCAAGTGCATATCTTTTCTAAATCAGCTGACCATTGTCCTCCATCGTCTTTGTTATCGTTAGTAAATGTTCGTTAGAATCTGAATCACAAGTCAGTTCAAACAATACAAGCTCATTAAGTAATAAAAGGCACCTGGCTCGTAGAAATTGAGAGCTGAATGGGGCCAAAGGTTCTCAAAATGTTTTTGAGGAGCAATATATAGGTAGAGGTGGGTAGTAACCTGTCCCTCTCATCAGATGAATTGATGATATAGTCAAAGTTGTTTGAATGCACTTGACGCGATTGTACAATATCGTTGGGAAATGTTTGAGTTAGACCATTGTCCGGAAGTTGAAATGTATTTGCTGATAACTGTATACAAAGCATTTTGTGTTACTACTGTATAGAAAAATAGTTATAAATTATGACATAATACCAATTTTTATTTATAATTAAAAATACTTTTCATTGGTATATATTTTGAAGGGCTTGAGTTTTTAAGTATCTTTGTATCAACCTAAAATACATATGTACATAAAATGAAATCGCAGATAAATAATAAGCCTTGGCTATTCAAAAGAAATTAATAAAACCAAACCATGCATTAGTTCATTTTGATACGAAACAAACATTTTAGAGTAATTATATTATTGATTATTTGAACACATTCGAAAAACCTACCGGAAAAAATGTTTTGCTTTTACAGCATTATATGTAATGTTCTGCTTAACTATTTATAATTATGGAAAATGTTGCTAAACATTATCCCATATTATAACAAAGACCAATAAGAATATTAGGAATATTTAACCATTTTAAAGTTTCGAACATCTCTTCTCTGTCCACCACTTCACTTAATACACCTCAGTTAAGGGAGGGAGTAAAGTCAACTTTAATTAGAATTTTCCACTGTCATCAGTTACTTTTTAAGATATACAGATATACTGTTAGCCTAAGAGCGTGCCTTCTCCACCTGAAATTTCAAATTATAATATTATTTCGTTTAACATACTGATCTAGTATAAAGTAGGTACTAAGACAATATTCTATTGTCTATGTTTAGGGCTATACATTTATCTTATGAATTTCAATAGCTCGAAATAATTAACTTGAGGGTTTTAAAGCTTTTATAATTTGTTTTTATATAATTTTGCTTTTTTCTCATCGGAATGAAGTACTATTTTTTCACGGTTTTAAAACATTAGCCGTAATTTCATTCGTTGCGTAAATAGATGTGTTTTTTAGAGAAATAAGTTATTTATTATCAACAAAACGTAGGAAAAAAATGTTGGAATTGAAATCTTAAGTTACTTAAAGGATCCTTCTGTCATTGAGCAATTATACGAGATGCATCGTGGCCTGCTACTTTATTAGAATTTATCAATATATTAATGACTGAGATACCAAAATTGAAATATTGATAGTTACGCTTATGAGTTCATCGTGCCTCATAGCTTATTTTCTTCCTCTTTTGTATGAGTAGGGCCTTTTTTATAGAAGTCATATTGATGTGTCCCATTCTTTTTTTAATCTAAAAGTGGAGTTCTCTATAGTTTAGACTATCTTTTTAATATTCATGAGTAAACCAAACCTCTCAGTCACTGTAATTGATGTCGCATTGCACATTGCGTCACTAATGCCTGCAGTAGTGCGACATTACTTGAATGTAGGAATATACTGAAGTGGAGTGATTTGTTGCTTTCACGCCAAATTGATGTAGGACTAAACGCAAGAATCAACTAGAAAAAATATTTCAATTATGTTAATAATTTTTCTCCGGCGCGTTTATTTCTTTTATAAATTCCCGTTACTAACGTATAATTACATAAAAATTGATATTTTCGTGGGACTGTCTTATTATAAGAAAAACTGATTAAATATCCAGAAACATTTATTAACATAATTATTTTGCAGATTATTAAGTAATCACTTAATTTTCATCGCTCAGTTTTTCGAGACTAATACTAAGGTTGTGTTAAAAACTCTTTTATTTACATTATAAGTATCATCTTGATGGTTTTATCAAAAGTTTTAAATGTAGAACGCAGACCATTTATATATAGGATGCCATAAATAAATCAGAGGGAAACACAAGTCAATTAAATTTAACTTAAGTTATGGACTGTCTTCCAGGTAATTTTACTATAATAATTACATTACCTATTATTGTTGAGTTTACTACTCTATCATACTGTAAACATACCGGCCAACCCAAAAACAATATTGCATCCAACAAAAATATCCCAATTTACCGCACCGAAAACAATTTACAAAATTCAAGTTTCATACAAAATATTAGTCGATTCAATTAACAGCATCTAATCTTACTGTTTTACTAACACTTATAGTAGTATGGTGATTAAACTAAAATACTATTTCTATAATGTATTTTTTATTACATAAAACTACATAAAGTAAAAACTGGGCTCTACATCCTTCTAAAGTTTAGAAGGTAGTTCAGAGCCTGTGGTCTAGTAACTACAGTTCGAACATGGGCTGCCTCGACCGTGAAAATACCACGCTCTTACAGAAGATCAGAGTGAAATAGCCTTTAATGGCTGCGTTTCGTCCGATGAGTGAGAGAACCGGTTACTGGTTTCTTTATCAAAACACGATATAACGTTAGTGTCAAAACAAGATTTTATTAATTAAACCAACAATAATTCTTATTATCTACAATAATATATTCTTTTTTATAAAACTACGACCCAAGAAAGTTAAAATCCCACGTTGAACGCCATAACCTCAAACAAGATATCTACTGTAAACGTGATGAATAGCTAATATATTCCTCAAAAAATAAATTTTAAGTTCTCACTTTACTGCTGAATTTCGACTTTCATTAGATAATTTTAATTTGACAATTTAGGTCAAGACTCATTTGCTTTATTTATTTCTTTGGACATATGCCGATACTTGATGCCGTTTGCACCGGTTCTATTAAATACAGGTTATGTGTCATTAAAAATTTTTTCTCATGTTCATTTAATATCTTACAGTGCATTTTGTTAATAATTTGATTTGTAAATTAATTATGAATATGGACTTTCAGAAACAATCGACAGTTTATTGACGCCGTGCAGTGCTATTTTTCATGTCCTATCATGTCGAAATGTCTCTTACTTAATTATTTTAGAAATGATAGTTTCAAAATATATAAAGCTTTATTATATTACCACAAAAATTATTAAAAATAGATGAGAAATAAAAATTCTTTTACCTTCACAAAGTTGTAGCACACTTATCGATATATTACTGAAGTTGCGATACCTTGAAGTTTCAAGTTAAAAGTCTAACATGACAGTTCTAAGACAGTTGGATGTATAAAATATTTCTTTAAATATACGCTTTCTATGCTTTAGAAAATATTTTTTAATAAGTGAATAATTTATTGATTGGACATGACACATTGAAGCTGAATAAGGCGACCTTAGTTGCAGTTTTAAGAACATGTTCCTGCTTCTGTAAGTTACAATCTAAGAAAGTGAAACTACAAAACGACACGAAAAAAAAAACATATAAGTTTTTATCATATTAAAATAATCTTTATTTAAATAGTTGGCGTAGATCGGTTAGCTACTCAGCGTAACTATAAAGAGACCTGGCTCTTTCAAATAGTGTATAATTGCTAAAGTTCCACCTCTATGCATAGATATGTCCGCATGCGCGCGTCCTTATCTAATGCGTTTATAAAAATAGTTACATTTTTATACATAATCATAAAATAATAAAACAACATACATTATCACTTAAAGGGAAACGTTAAATTAAAACATTACAATTTTATATCTAACTAAACCTTATTTATACATAGCACCAAATAATCGCTAAATAAACACCAATCCAAACCGACTTTAATTCAGGGATTATTAATAAATACTAAATACGTTACTAAAATATGAGTTACGTTTGAATATGGACGTGTAAATTTTATTTGTTCTACTAATGTTCTCAGTTTATGGTTTCTTAGTCTCAAAACACTTTTATAATATAATATAAGAAAATTTTACCAAGCAATGTAAAACCATGTCTGCTTAATTACTTTTTTGTATAAAGATGTTAGTGTAAACTTCAATTATTACCCTGATTAAGTCTTGTGATTGTAGAAAAATCTAAAAGCTTTTAATAAATCTGGAATAGAAGCATGAAAACATTGTTTTAAATACGTAAAAGAATTTATATTTAGGACAGACATAACAAGCTCATCCTTTCCGTAGCATTATCTTTTATACTCAATTCATGTTCATTCTTGGATTATGTGATCCGGGATAAACTTCTATCATACATCATAGACTTTGAAATTGCTTAGTTCCGAAGTGGTCACTCTAATATGACTTGCATTACAAAGCCGTACGGTAGGAATTGCTGTAAATGTTAAAAACTTTGGTACAATTTTTCTACGTTCAACATTTCATTAGAGATCTAGATAATGAGGAATCAACTTCATTTGAGTAAGGTCTAACATATCTTACGACAGCAGACTATCAGGAAGTAAATAGACTATTTAGATGACTAACATTTTTTCTCGTCTATGGAATATATGTTCAATATGTAAAACAGGGCCAAGGCTTCGTTTTGCCTTTATATAAAGTGCGTATTAAATATCTCATATTAAAACTACACACCGTCATATTATTAAATTGAAAAACGAAAAAATAAAAAAAAAACTTTTGCCGAGGTTGGTTATCAAAGAAATGTTATCTTTTGTTCTTTTGTGAGCAGAAAAATATATAAAAAAATTGAAAATGAGTTGCCCAGTAACAGTAAATAAATAAATTTCAAAACATCCATAAAATATTTAAAAGAATAACAAAATGTCTTCAGTAAATAGTTAAAGAAGTTTTATTGAACAGATATATATGATATGTACATGACTTCTGTTCGATTTTAAATTGCTGAGAGAGCAAGATATAAACTCAATTGTATAAATGACAATAAATAAAATATATATTAATAGGATTAAAAGTAAGGGATCTCTCTGATATAAAATGATTTATTCTATTAACTATTAATGAAATGAATAATTTTATAATAATCAAATGGTTTGTTTCAGCAAATATTCGTTATTCCATTGTAATAAATTTTGGCTTTACCTTAAGCCTCTAATTAATTTAATAACGGAATTCTGATAACGAAATTAATCAATTTTCTAATGTCAATATGAAGTCCTGAGAATTAATATTAATAACGTGGTATTACCATTTCTCAATTTCATTCAATGGTATTTTATCGACTTTTCAAATTAGTATAGTTAATTTTGCTTTAAATCGGACTTTACATAGCAAAAAATGAATAAAAAAGCCTAAAATTGTTTTTTAACTCCATTCTAAAAGTAGCTGTTACAATTTGTAATAATCTGGCTCTCACAGGCGGATCACAGGTGGTACCTTTAAGCTTAAGTTAAAGTCTTGTTTCCCTGTGTAACTTCTTCTATAAAGACAATGGCTACTTTTTGTCATCTCGACAGTCGCTACCGGCTGACAGACAATCCTCACACTTGAGCTGTTCAATGATCGCGTACAGTGCGATTGGGAGGAATTTACTACCAGAAAAACTTGCACTATTGAATTAACTCAGGTTTCTATAAGAATCTGCTATATGAAGCTCTTCAAAAAAAAAGAGTGAACGCTCACGTGATAGCGATGATATTGCATAGAACTATTGGTGGTACTGATCGCTACAAATCTTGCGGGCTGTGCGTTGCTATTGAAATGGTATAAAAAATAATCTTAATAATTATAATTCATACAGCGTTACTACCATCTTAATAGACAGTTGATATTTTTTTTACTTTAAAATATATAAATTGAGAATCGATAAAAGCTCTAAAAGTGGTTTAAATTGCCTCATGTTAATGTTTCTCCCTACAATACGTTGTCGGAATTCTCTAGGGAAGTGGTAGTCTGTTGGAACAAGCTCTAATGTAGTATATCGGATATAGAAAAACTTAACTTCTTATCAGTAGCAAAGTGTTTTGATTGTGCAATGAATCGCACAATTTGATGCGTCTTTTGATGTTTGTTCGCCCAATTTTTTTTAAGTTACTTAATCCCTATAGCCATTTACATTTGAGTCTGCTACAAACTCTGGATTAACTTTATGATGGATTCCCTACCACCACTTTAAATTAAGGTCCTTGGCTTCAGCCGTCTGTGTGTTTTGTTTAGAGGAAAAACTCACTACAACAAAAGGAAGATCCTTATTGCCTTCGCAGCGCTATAACTATTATTTATAAATCAGATTATTTTTCACACTGTTAAAATTCATAAAGAATAGAAAAATACATTTTGAAAACAACTAAAAACACAAATTTGAAGTTAAGTTTAAAAGTCCCTGGTAAATAAATCTTTTTTTACTAGATACATTAATTTATGTCAAGATTAATTTGCGTTATAATTATTTCCATCGGATGAGGATAATCTTTAAATCAGATCTTACGTCTGTTATCGTTTGTACGCTTCGTTGAAGTTATAGTCATATTGACTGTAAGTTTCTAATCAATTTTGCTTTCATCATTCGTTTTCAATCACCCATTCCAATCACTCACTGATAACACTCAGAGTGAAAATCAGAGAGTATATTATAATTGTGTCAACATGTTGGCTGAATTAACATCTATTTTGTAAAATAGCCCTTAAATAACTCACAAAGGACAAAATATTGTTGTCATTTGTCGATGCGATTGTTGATTGAAAAGGTAAACAATGGCAGTTTTTCAGCACCTTAAGGATCTTATATAAACAATCTAACGACAGCGATATAACGAATGGCTGTAGGCGCGGATTTTAATTAATTATAATGTTGCTGCTCTTAGTATTTTATTCTATATTTGTTTATTATTCTTTATAGGTTTAAATAAAAATACTGCGCGGATTTTATTATTTTAAAAAACTACATAACTACACGTCTGCCCGTGATCACGGTTGCTGAAAAGTAACCGAAACGTCGTGATTATGTAGTTATTTAAATTAATAAAATCCGCGCAGTATTTCCGAAAAATATTAGTTTCATTTAAATGAATAAAACTCGCGAAAATCTTAGATCTCATTATTCTTTATAGGTTATATATTTATTTTTTAAATAGAAAAAAGTTTCTATGAAAAATATATTAATTATTATTTTAGCGACACATTTGTTCACTTTTAATTCACTTAATGGACCTGGTTTATAGCGAGAAAATGAGATAATGGTTTTAATTTATTAGATGGTTTTTACTGGAAAATTAAATTTTGAATTGATAAATTATAAATAATAGTGCTTTGACGATATGAATTTAAGATAATCTCTACAAATATTTATTTCCTATATCAGAACAATCTTCTAAATTCCCTCCTTCCTAAATTGGGAGTCTCACTGAAGTCAGATATTGTCTCAGTTTGAATTGTGAGATAGGTCGGAATATTTATTTATTAAAAAATGATACATAATTTCGGTTGCTTAGACAATGACGATGGATTTTTGGTGGAACATATTTTTATATGAATAAAGTATTTGTTTGTACTGAATTTTAAAATCCTGTTTAATTTTTTTTTACTCTCACAAAAGTCTTTTTGTCATATCTTATTTCAAGCTTTAATAATATGTAGTTTAAAAGTTTCGTGTTTTGCTCAACTATGTAAAAGGTTTATAACGTCCTGAATTCTATGGTTATGTGACATTTTATACAATTTTAAATATGGCTGAGTCCCTTGATGTCCCTTGAAGTTATAATAACTTTTAAACACAAAGACAAGATATGTTCTGACAGACATTAAATCGTATCTAATAAATTGTAATTATCTTTTATTTTAGTTAGGTGTCATTTAAACTACAATATTTTGGAAAAACTCGCTTCTTTTTTGTTATTGCATTTACACATCAAGCAAGATTTAATTATTTTTTTCCGATTACATTTTATTATATACAACCGACGATTTAGGGATTGCAGAAAAGTTATATTTGATAGATTATTTCATGTACAGAAGACAGTGATTTTGGTTTTTCGTCTTATAAATCCCGCAGACAGACCGTGCTGTTCCGTTTCTATATTTCGAAACACCATAATGACATTCAAAAAAAGTCATTTTTAATTTACATTTCTACATTACAGAATTAAAGAAAACTTCATTTTCCAGTAATGTATAAATCACAGATTTTATTATAAGTAAAAATTTCTGTTCTTGTAGATTCTTTATTATTTACACTTCAACCAAAGTCGTTAGTTGATCGTCAAGTTGTTGCAAATTACCGCTTTCAATATAAATGAACGTTAGGTACGGTGCCAACTCGCAAATATGACTTTTGCAATTTTCGATACCCAGAAACACATACCTATATAGACATATGTATATGTGAAAACGTTAGAGTGGTACTGCAACAGCTGTTCTAAATATCTGTTTATTTTAAGTAATGCTGCTTTACACGAGAGAGGCCGTATTTCTAATTTTGACTTGCATCTTTAAACTTTCGTCGCTTGCTTGAGGACGGCTATTTTTGATGTCTATTTATTCAATAACATAACTTTGCTCGCCACATAATATGCAAAATTTAAAGACAATTGGTTCAATTACTCTACTTGAAGCCATTAAATAAGCTTATCGTATTATCCCTATTCGTGACCCTTAGTTCTTCTCTGGATTATGTAGAGTACTATTGCAATGCTTCTGGACGAACGTCTAGCTTAACCTAACCAAATAAACCCGTTCTATACCTTCATTTGTAATTATATATTACTTTCACTTAATTATGAAAAAATTAAAGCAAATAAAAACAACACTCCTTTAATTATATAATGTCTGTATTATTTTCATAATTAGAAATCGAACTGCTTATATATGCTTTATATGTACGACTTTTATGCGATAAAGTCAAATGAAAATTTATAAAGAGTACTTTGTAAATGTACGTTAGGCTTGTAAATTACTCACTTTACCTAAGGCATCCTTCGATCTCACGTCCAAATCAAAGGGCAAAAATTAATTTATTGTCGTTCCACGTAACCTAGTTTCAAAATGCTAAAATCATCCGAATCAATTTTTATCTTCTTAAATACATGAAAATGGTTGAATTCATAAACTGAAAACCAGATTTAACGCTTGAGAGAGTTGTGGAATGTATATGGTGCATGTAATACAATTCATTAATATTTAAAGGCCCCTTCTAATACTGTTTTATTCCAAAGCAAAAAAAAAATAAAACTTTTTAATACACGTAAACAAGAATTCTTACTATTCTGCTCAAAGACAAAAACAAATGAAAATAGTTTATTTTTAATATGTAACAAATTGATTCAAGTTAAATAAATAGTAAACACAAGTTGTGGTCTCATATCATCGTTTATTTGGCTACGACCTAACCTTTGTCACGTTTTGATCAAGTGTCCATATTGAACAGTCTGCTAATGACGTTTTGTGGTCGCCCTACATCAACATATTTGTTTATCAAATACCTTATTGTGACCCACCACGTCATCGTTCCTACAAGCTTCCAAGATGTGGCTCGAAGTTAATTAGCTATAACAAAAAAAATTCAATATATCGAAATGTAAAGTTTTATTATTTAAATAATTTTACAGTATATTTTTTTATTGTTAATTTATCTTAAGGCATATCTAAATATGTTACTTAAATCGCCTTTACAATGAGAATAGACCTGCGTATACATGCATTTACAGTTTGTATCTTGTATACGACGTAGTCCATGTTTAACACTAAAAACGATACATGGTTTCAGGTTATAAACAGGATAAAAGTTATATAAATATGGCCTAACGGATATAACATTAATACTGTACTAAAAAATGAAACCGTAACTTAGGATCGTTTATTACTAGCCAATAACTTTGGTAATTCTTCTTGTTTCACAGCTACTAGCGCGGATATTCCTACGCAGGCTTTATCATGCATTGAACATACATACATTCAATTTATACGTCTTTATATGATATGTCTGATATTTAGTTGACGTGGATATTTAATTCTAAAAAAAACAATTTGCAAAACACAACATACGTTCTCTATGTTAATATTTTATAAATAGGAGATTAGCTAAATACAAGCATTCATTTATACTTTGTTACGCGAAAGAGCACTTTTCCGGAATTCTCTTGAAAATATTTTATAATTTTATATCTAAAAAACTAAAAGCGGCGTGCTTTCGACATTTTAATTTAGTAAATTGTGATGTGTGAAACTGGTGGAAGGCTTCAAATTCAATTTTATCTCTATTCAGGTTTTAGCACTTTCAGGGAATTATGACGGCATTTACTTTCCCCGAGTGAATCTAATGTTAAGGAAAAATATGGCAACATTTATATATACTTATGAATATCATATTCACAAAGGAAGTATTTTTTTATTAGATATAAGCATCTGATAAAAAAAAATTATACTTTAAATACAGTTTGTGTTTCTAACACATGTTTGAATTATTTAAAAAACTATGTTGGTTATTTTTTTTTACAATATGATTCCATTGAATGTACCAACCTATTAGATTTGTTTTATTAAAATATTTTTTTCAACTCACATATTCACAGATCATATTGAATCTATTTCATAAAACATTAATGGATGGATTGAACAGCTATGGAATATTAAAAATAATATTTGATTTTATAACTATGAATACATTCAAATCGATGCAAAATACTCTTTTGAAATACAAAGTTTTGAAAACATAACAAAGGCCTGAAAACTTCAAGCACACGGCGTCCCACCCACGCCTTTTAATTTCCCATAAACAACGAGGATTTATAACATTGTGAGTCGACTCGCTACAAGACTTTTATATAAAGTAATATTCTTTCATGTGACTACAATGTAATACTTTTTAAATTAAATAAACTGTGTCTCTAATACGAGCTACGTTGAATTTTCTACTATGTTGAATTTTCTTCAATATATAAATTGTACTAAAGCATAGTTCTTGAGTGTGACGTAGATAAATTTTTAAATACAATATTTGGTCATTACTTAATCAGTTGTTATATGAATAAAAACATAAGAATAATAGCTTTATAACAGAGTGATGTGATAATTTATGTCATAAACCATATATTTATAAAACATTGACAGTGGAAAGAAAAATATAAATTATATTTTAAGTGAGCAGAAAGTAACCCAATTATTAGTGGATTAATAAGGACAACACGTGTCGAATACAGCGACGTGTCTCGAGGACGCTAATTGGATATCATAAAGCCGAAGGACAAGTCATCACTAGTAGTCCTTCATAACATACTGGGCCGAATGAGAACTATTATTGATCACAACAAACACAGTCAAGATACTTTGTATGGAAGTTTAATATTTATAAAAAAAATAACGAACATAACCGGATCATACAGTCTTACGATAAAATATCATATAAGGAGTGACGCCGCTGACTCCGCGGGACGATCAGATCCCCGCGTTAAATAAAGGATTTAATATCGCACGAGAATTCTAAAGGTATTGTAATCTTAACATCGAACATGCACCAGACATATTCTTAGGTACAGATGAAACTTTTGGAAATATAATTTCTCTTATAATATACATTTGTGTTCGTAGTTTAGTAGTTTTCCATGGAATTGACAGGCCGTGACCCACAGAGCCCTAGAATACTAAATTTACAATTTTTTTATCACAAACGCAAAATTTTATACGGTTTTTTAACTTAATTAAATTAAATATTACAAAAACGAGTAGATCAAATTATATATAAGTTGGTACAGCTTTGACAAAATATAGGCTACTTTTTGTTGCACATATTTATATTCCAATACGATGCTTGATAATAAATTTAAACTCGTTAGAAAATTGACGTCACTGAAACAAATATATAAATGTTATAAAAGTTGTAGGTACATATGTGCAATGTTCATACATACAACTGAAAAGACATTATTTAATTTTTCACTCAATAAAAATTGGAATTAGGAATAGCTTGCGCATAAATATGATGTTCTGAAAAAATAAGAATTCTTTTCAGGTCGAAAGATTAAATTGTTTAATGTTTTCGACCTGGTTTAGTAACACCTGCTTAGGCTTTTTGTTTGGAAGCTTCCAGTCGTCGTCGAATTGTCGTTTTTTTATACAAATCTTCTTTTACTTAAAGAACTCTTTTTATGTATATTAGTCGTGTATGTATACTGTTCTGTGTTAATATGTAAATTTTACAGTTGTTGCCACATTATAAAGCGTTAGCAAAAAAAAATTACGTGCAATTTTATGTAGCTGTGAGATACGATTTGCGACGATCTTTCATTAGTTGTTTGTTTTGTTCTGCATATATATTTGTCTTAACTGTTAGGACAGGTATCCTTGAAAACATACCCCTCAGATAATTCAACTACGACAAATGTACTGTGTATTTTATTTTGCTCCTTCAGATGGCAGTACCTTAACATGAGTAGAGAGCTGTTTATCAAAAAACCACATGTGGGCGGAATAGATACAAGATGACCGAATAATTATATTGTATTTTGAAACTGTTAATGCTAGAATTAATTTTTTTTTTGTATAGTAGCTGCCGTTTACTGACAAAGTAAACGGCAAGCATCAAGCTTCTGAATTGTGTTACCATGAATAATCCAAATATTTGTCAAAAGCGACGAAAATAAGAAGTAAGTATAGCGAAAAATTTGTAACATTTTCTCGTTTGTTGGTTATTAATCCGATGTAGGTTTTCATATAAAATTTTAATTTCCCAATAAATTTCATTGCAAGTTTAATCAAAGTAAACAAAACTGATATTCTCGAATACACTACGCGTCTTTTATTATTTTAATCTAGTCTGTCCGTGTTCACGGTCGCTGCAAAGCAACCGAACCGTCGGAAGTATTTAGTTTAAAATAATAAAATACGCATAGAACATCCGAAAATATTAGTTTTTTTTTTATTGAATACACACGAAAGTCTTAGATGTCTTAGTGAACCAGTGCGAACTGGAAATCGCTAAGAAAATTCCCCGGTTGGAGTACCTCAAGACGAAAAAGGCTAAATTATTACCATCTTTGAATTTCCTGAAGAGATGTCAGGATCGTGACATCATTCCAACATGTGACAAAAATACATCTAATACATCTAAAGAAGACGTCAAACATAGCGGCAGGATACGTCACCAGGCAAGTAAACATTTATTTTGTCATATCGAACAAAAGTTACCACATTTTTGGTGTCGAATTAAACCGGCCATAAAAATATGAATAGAAATTGTTAAATCAGATTTTACTAAGTCGCTTAAGTAAACCGTTTACACTTTACTCTGTTTTGGTAATGAAAGTAAAGTCAATTACCTTTATCTTGAAATTTCGTCTCAGCTCGTCAGTAAGCAGATTACTCAACAAATTGTTGCTATTTGTATATTTAATAAATAATTATTTTATATTTTTAGTAACTCTAACTTATTTATGCTTTTTTATTCTTCGAAAAAATACTAATGTTTATACAGAATTAACAATTATTTAACATACTAATACATTTAATAAGGAAACGACGGCTCCCCTTGAAGTAGGTTCTCATTATAAAACTTTTTTACATCTTGGAGCTTATATCTTCGGTGACCACTATAAGTTGGCCTCTCTATTATAGATAATCGTTGAGTGAGAAAATTCTTTGAGTACCTAATGTATTGTTATTAATATTATAGTGAAATAATCCTTAAAGAACGAAATCTGCTGTTAAGATGTCATTAATATAAAAATATGAAAAAATCTTTATACATTTTTATTCAGCGGTAAGATTTTATTATTTCGTAACTCGAACAATATTCAGTTTAATGGAGTGAAAAGTTAATATCGTTGACAAAGAAATTTTGAATCGTCAAAATAATGTGTAAATGAATGTAGATTCATCGGAACGTTCTTTTTAATAAAGCAAATTAATATTTAATATTTTATGTCTAAAGAAGTTAATCGAATATCTCTTCCTATACCAGGTGCAACCCTCTGACATGTACCTTAAGACTATATGACATTTAAAAGCGGTACCTTTAAATACTTGAAATGCATCTCTTAAAATATAGCTCGCAAATTTTTTTTTATGAAGCGGTCTATGATTGTGTATCTCAATTATTGTAATTTTTAAGACAATCAATATTAATAAATGCAGGATGAATATTTTTTGGACTCTACTAAGTCTTTTTAGATTACGTAACGTCATAATGTTCAAGGAAATATAGTTTTACCGAATCGGTAAGTAAATCCGAGTGAACATTACTATTCTATAAACATTTTTGTATATTTCTGTTGATTTTATACAATATAGTATACCCTATTATGTAGTAAGTATTATGAATGCAAAAATTTTAATGCTCCGTATCTTGTGTGACTTTACCAGACATAGAGTAAGCATTCTGTGTCTATACTTTTTAAGGGTAAATATAAAACTAAATACTTTTTAAATGTGCTTAAACATTTCTATATGTTCTGAACTGTCTTTTAAAAAATAAAATAATTTCCTTCGTCACATCAACTACAACGGTCAATATGACGTGAGATTATTTCACGCGAAGTTTAAATTCAAATATATTAAACTCTCCAAATCTTTGAAGCAATTCCAAATAATGGATAAAGCAATCCCTGAGTTTGATTGCCACATTAGTTTAAACATCCCTATTATACCTACTGGGTGGTATCGGATATATAAAGCAATCCCTTTGTGACCCATTTGAGAGCATTAGTCTTGACCAAAACGTTATACAAATAGTTCGAATGTCTGTTGAAGAAAAATGAACCTTATGGTATCACACGTTCCCACAATAAATTAGAATGAAATAAGAAAAGTATCGTGAAAACAATAGATTATGCTCAAATATAAAAAAAAATAATTAAATAATTTTATATAACAGGAAATGTGATAGGTTCACAGGAAAAAGAGTAATATGATATTGATAAAGAGAATGAGCAAATATAAACGTGGTTTGCTATAAAAAAAATGCAATGGGTAAAGCAAGATTGAATATTATTTTAAGACCCATTGTAATATTTTTAATGAAATATATTTTTTATACAAATATTGTAACTTTACAAATAATATTATTGTTATAATCTTCCTGAATATTTATTATGCTTTAAATTAACATAACGAGCGCTGTGTATGTTGCGTTATCCGAGTAGTTGGCAGGCTGGACTATAATATTCCTTCTACGGAAGATTAAGGCAGGAAATAAATTAAAATGTTCTTAATTTAATGTACTCAATATTTAAATGTAAGTTTTCTTCAGTTTTACAATAATGTGACTTTGTATGTTAACATTATTAGTTGTAAATAAATAAACACACAAGAAGGGATTCATGTTTAACAAGCTCAAAGTAATAATGATGTGATATTTGTGTCTGTTTCATTGTGTACTCGTAATTAGTCTTTCGTATAATAACGTTGTTGGAAGAAGTAAATGCTTTGTTATATGCTTGAAACCTCTGTCAACAAGATTTACCAAGATTTATTAAGGAAGATATAGCATACGGATCTACGAAGACCTTTTTATATGCATGCTACGACTTTTCCCGAATTCTCTATTTCTTTATACCTATTTTATTTTATTTTTTTGAACTGTGGGTGTTATGTATAAATAAACAGAGACATTTTTAAATTTTATAAAAGTTTTAATTAGCCTAGCAAGTAAATATTATATATATATAATTTTGTAAGTAGAATCAAGGTTAATAATATTTTTTCTACAACATTAGTGCAATTTCATTTACATGCATACTGAAAATGTGAACTAAATTGCTGGAACGATTTGTTCGTATCTCTATTGAATACCATATACATATAAGTCGGAACGTATTTTAGACATTAATATAAATATACATACATTTAGAATGAAAGCTTTAAAATTGATTGATAAAGCTCAAATTGATCAAGTTATTCTGACAGAGTTATAAATCTTGAATTTATTTTAAGCAATTCCTAATAATCTGAATATATTTGGTTGCTTCAATGGTTACTATTCATTAAAGTGAGATGAAATTAAACAGTCTCGATCGAAAATGCAAATAAATTTTATGCTGTCTGTGTGAACAGAATCCAAACTTGATAATGTTATGTGGCCGCAGAAAACCTAAAATGTTTTGTTTTGCTACATTCAGTTTAATTGAATTTTTTTATTCCACACATCTTAAAAATAAACTACCCTCTATCTCCAAAAAAAATATTGCCTCATAGTCTTGTTCACGGATCTATGTTTCAGCGAAACCCGTTTGAACTCTTAAAAGTGCTGTAAAGCAATATGTCCTTGTGAAAACAATGTGTATCTCTATCCTTGTTCATTTTATTTAGTTTTTAAAAGTAAATGTTTTAATTTCTGTTGATAGTTAGTTTTTATACATGTATAATTTTTGTTAATTTTTCGTTTTTTGTTTGGCAAAGTTTATAATAATAATTGATTTATGTCTCTAAGTTTTTTCATATTTTTTTGTAAGTATATGCAATATAGTAAGTAAATAAATTGTTATGTTCCCATTTTTACTTATAATTTAAATTGTGCGGCTAATAAAAAAAAAAATTAAAAATCATTAATCGGTAAGAAAAACCAATACTGTAAATATATATGAAATAGAAGTAAAAAATTTAAAACTTCTATCTCATAAAAAAATCTGAGTCGAACATTAATACAAAATATATATTTTTTAATTAATATACAGGTCTAACGTAGTTAATAAATTGAAATTGTTGTTAGCAAAGTTCCCCAGAATCAAAAATCTATGTTCATACATCCTTTTATGATATGATAAAGGTCTTCGTGGAACTAACAACTTTGCTACACCACAGTAACAGTTTGAAATTTAAAAATAGAAACGATATTGTGAGCCTGTCTCTTCCACGGACAATAGAGTTAGCTTTTATTGAACTTAAGAAGTTCGGTATTATCTATGTCAATATATATGTCTTTCAAGCAACTTTTATTTAAAAAAAAGATCTCATCTGAGGTCTCATTATAACAAAGAATCTCGCAAATTCTTTATTGTCTATGAAGTTTTAATTTAATCTAAACCTGTTAATGTCAGGTTATTAAATTCATTAAAAACATACAAGTTGTTTTCATAATTGTCAATGCTTCCACAATGTATTTATATATACCGAAATATGTCCAATTTTAAATATACATATAATTTAAAATCATACTATAATTTCATCAAGTCACAACCAAGAAACCTAACTTAAATAAGTAACCAGGTTTAAAGTATACGAGAAATAAAAATACGATAATTAACCATTCTAATATTTTTTAAACTTCATTCTTGTTATATATGTAACGGCTACAGATTGACGACAGCAAATTTAATAAAATTTCAACACCTTAATGTACTTTAAATAAACAATAAATGCTCCTTTTCAGGGACATATCTTTGAAGTATCACTTGAAGTATTTATAACAGATGTGTCGCTATCGTTGAGTGTGAATATGTTTATCTTAAATCTTCCCTCCACCACCTTCTGCTATCAGGTACATCTCTCTATAACATAATATTGTGTAGGTTGTATTGAAAGTCCATTCAGGTTAGAATTCTGTTCAGAGTCCATTCAGGTTAGAATTCTGTTCAGACTTTCTTTAAAGCATATAAATAACTTAATATTTGAAGGAGTAATTTTATTTCAAGGTGTTAAAATTATTTTTAACTATAATTTGCTATTTTCGGGATGTCCGATGGAGGTATCGACGTTTTAGTAAAATTAACTCAATTATTGACATTGTAGCACAAAATTAATATTTAAAATTGAATAATATACCTTTTTTAAAAGAGTTTTGTTGTCGATTTAATAATGCTAAAAATTAATGTTTCAATTTGCATTTGATCCGAAGCAATCTGGCGTCAAGGGATGAATTCCAAATTCAAATTTTTCAAATTCAAATTTCAAACTTAACTTTCTAAACATAGTGATAACGTTGTTGGCACGCTGATTTGTTTGTTGTGTTGTTTTCTATTTGACACAATTAATATATATTAATGCATATAATATGTTATCTATAAATGGAAATTATAATTTGTATGCCTTTTTAAGCCATATCATCTAAACACAATTTTCATCATGATCATAGTGCATTGAATTAAAGATGCATACGTCCTATGTTACATGTCGGATGTATACAATAATTTTTGGTACGCACATATTATAGGAAGTCTCACATAAAAAGACCTAAGATTTAAATCAGAGACCAAAATAAACTGGTTGCGTTCAATAACATTAGGTAAAAAATATATATTTTTTTAAGAACAAATTTTAATATATTAATAATGATCATAGTATTCGAAGTACGCCGCTTTATAGATTGATAAAAGTGTTTAAAAAATAATATTGGACTGTTAAAAAAGTCGTATTTAAATGAATTGTCAGGATAAAAACTTGCTCAAACTATTTAACTAATGCGATATGTTGTGAACACATGCAAAGTTTCTCTTTGACGGAAAACTCAAACTTATAAGACAAAATTTTAATATAATATTTATGTTTTATATGTTCATTTACACTAACATATATTTATATGTACATATATTGACGTTACGAAATACAATGTGTTTAGAAAAATAAAAATATTTACTTCTATAAAAATATATAACGATGTTTTATAGAAAAATTTAAATTTTAGACACGATATTATATTTTCGTTTCAAATATACATTATTAGAATTTTATTTAGTGTTCCTTGTGAAGAAATTGTACAATTCAGACGCAATGCAGGTCTAATATGGCGGGCGGAAGTAGCCCGGTCCTTCATTTCCGAGTCCAACTGTTACTTTGAATACCTTCATCTGTTAGGATGTCCAGTGTGGCAAGGCTGATCTATTTGTAATATTTTATAACGGTTAACAAAACATTTTTTATAATCCAGACTGTGTCGTAAAAAATGCAATTAGGACAATGCTCAGCATAGCAATGTTAACATTACGAAAAATATCACGATTATCTACTTGAAATAAAGTTTTCTGATTAGTTGTTTAAAAAAATACAGCTCTATTATTATAACAATTTTATTATATTGAAAAAAAAATGCGTTGCTTGCCTTTTACCGATAATACTGGCAAGCTTGATGAAGTTAACCGTGTAGTTATAGGCCAAAAATGGTAGTCTTCATTTAAAAAATAGCTGATACTCTTACATGTTTGGATTGATATTAACCAAATATAGCTAAGAACCACCGCAAGAAAACTGGCTTCCAAATGAAAAGTTTGTGTCGAAATCGTTTAAGTTGTTTGAGAGGTACGATGATACAAACAGACAGCCTTTTCACGTCGCTGGTTAAGAATATTAGTGACTATTATAGCAAATTTTATAATCTCTCACTATTTCAATAATATATGTGAGAGCGAGGGGATCCTCGTGAAACCTTGGCCAGGACCCTAGTCCTTTAAAAGGCTTTCGAGTCTGGGCGTTAAGTACCGATGACGATGAACAGGCTTCCATTTCGAAGCAAAGATAGTCTTTACTCAAAATGATACTTGTTTATTGCTAACAAATTCTTACAATGAATGTCAAGAATTGTATAGCAGAGATTCTACCACTGTGGCTCCTAAGAGCGACCAATGTAGAATGAGTTCAGTACGATTATGCTTGGACTTTTATATGGTAAATTCTGTATTACAATTGTGGGTACTTGGAAAAAACTAATCACCTGATGTATTAATAAAATTATTAACATCGGTGAAGTGGGTAATTTGAAAACAATTATAATGAACGAATACACGAAAAGGAATATTTTCGATACGAGAAGGCTGTCGGCGCGACATATACATTATTACTTTTAATTACTTTATCCACCTTTTCATGTGTTTATTTATTTAACTAGCTACGGAATAGTCCACATTGTTAATTATAATAATATAAGTTGTGAATGCCAACAAATATCACGAGAGCATCCTTAAGGACTAATATCCTTATTTTTAGCTATTAAAAGTCTTTTCATTAATTATTCTTACATACTACCCTAATTTAAAATAACTATAAATATATTTGTGTTGAAAAAAATATAGATTTTGGTGTTTGTAACTGTTGCTCCAATTTAAAACAACTTTTTCAAAGCTTACGTGAAAGTTACCACGTTAGAGTTGAAGTTTTAATGGCACATGTTATAAATGTTTCTGGTTGTGAATATTTAAAAATTATGCGACATTTTGGTCATAAGTTTTTTGGGTCACATTTGAAATTTTGTATGGTTGATGATTTTATATGATGTTTTGTGATTAAATTTTAAGTATATGTAATTTTAAATGTTGTGTATTATACTGAAAACAGTTTTCTATAACTAGGAATCGTTTATCAGAAGCTAACTTGCTGATGGCTATTTAAAATAGCACAACAAGATACTTCAACATACTTATTAACCAAATTCCTTATTTATAATGTAAATTAAATTACTCCTTTACTTACGTACACACTACATTATAATGTCTCATAGATACAAATACAAAATATTAAAGAAAATATAAACCTTTGGTATATACCTATATTGGTTATTTGTCAATGCTAGATATTGCTTTTCGTAAAGTATATAACAGCTCTTGGTTAAAACGAGAAGCCAGCGAAGGTAGAGTTTTTAAAACAAACAATTTATGAATTGATATTTCTAGCTCTGAAAGATAAATAGATTCCCTTTCCCTCATTGTTGACTTTGAAATGAAGTCAAATCAAAATGCTTGAATCAGGGAATAATTAAAGAAGAGTTAGCATGAGTTTGGTGATCGGTTGAAAGTGATAACTTCCTATAAATAAACAATTAATTGTATATATTAATATTTTATCAATAATTCATTCGTCGAACTTGAAAATAATAAATGGATAACCAACAGTTAAGTACAATTTTTATTCTAGTATATTACAGCATCTTAATTTTTTTCTTTATTTCAAAGAAGGCAAACAAGCAGACAGCCTTCCTGATGGAAGGTAGTCACCGTCATCTATGGACAACTACAATATTCCTTTTGTTGCAGATGCGTTGCCGGTCTTGATTGTGGAAGAGGGAGAGGACAACCGAATCTCTCACTCATCGGACCATATACAGCCATTGAAAACTACTTCAAGCCGAATTTCTGTGAGAGGGTGATACTTCCCCGCCCGAGGCAGCCCATGTTCGAGCTGTAGTTAATTAACCACAGCTAGGCTCTACCACCTACGAAACAAAAAAATAATATTTTTTTAATTATTAGTATAACAGACAATATAAAACTAACCAACAGTGCAAATAAGTGTTCCTTATTGTTGGACTTTTTTCTAATTATTTTGTTTTATTTTATTTATTCATTAATTTCAAGGAACAAGACTTATAAAGTTATAATTACAATTAGACAAGTTGAAAGTAATTATAAGAATGTAAATTGATAAAAAATAAAAGTTAAGTTAACACAATACAAAAAAAAGAAAAAAACAAAGTATTCTAAGTATTAAATTTATATTTATATGTACTCTAATAGGCTCTGTTAGGCTGCTGTACCAGAATATGCTTATCAGAGAAGTGTTGAATATATTGGACAGTCTAGTTTTTTAGATGTAATGTTCATGATAACATTGGGGACGGTCTTCACTCTACGCACCAAGCTCACACATCGTTTGCGAATTATAGTATTTAAATAGTCGGTGTGGGCTTCTGCAATCATACTTGAGACTTTACAAAAGCGAGGCAGCCCCAAGACCGCCCGGAACTTGTTATGATATTAAATTCAAAGAGCTCAGACCTTTTTGTGTAATAAGCCCACAGACTACATTTGTATGAGGATGTACAATATGCTTTAAATAGCGTAACCTTAACGTCAACTAAACACCCAGTAAACCTGCTTACCATCATATTAGCTCGTACTTATAGTGCCCTTCGCTTCCTATCCATATCAGCTAAGTCCATAAGATCCTGACTGATTCAATAGCCCAGATTTAGGCATAGATCTATTCTATCCAATCGTTTACCATTAAGTAAAATGGCTGGAGTGGTCTTTTCATTATATTATTATATGCCTGTAGGATCAAAACCAAATATATGGTTTTATTTATATTGTACTCTAAGACATGTCTACTTGCGTACTCAGTACAGGTAGCTAGCAACTTTCGTCACCCGCAACTCGAAGCGCTCAAAAAAATCATATCCTTGACCATATATTGACGCAGACCCCATCAATATATCAACCTACGCGCTGAGGGCCCTACGCGCTGAGGGCCTCGATCAGCTAATTCATGTATAGGCTAAACAGGATAGGTGAGGTCAGGCAAACCTGCCTTTCACCACATTCTGGTGTGAAAGTATCTAACATGGTTCCGGGTCACCGAAAATTATTGCTCTGATGTTTTATTTAAGTATTTAATTTAATAACTTGATACACTCTCCCGGAAAACCCGTGCCATCCAACTTTTTCCTTAGAATGTCATATCAGACAAAGTCAAAAGCTCTAGATAAGTCAAGGAAACATGGTGAACCGGTGTTAGTCCACCTGTATAATATTTAATAGTATGCTTTAAACTCGGTAACTGGTAATCATGAAGTGTCACATGACTTTTTAACTGCGTGTTAAGCTTACTATTCGATATCTTCGCCATTACGGTGGCAAGCGATATAGGTGGGTAAGAGCGACTCACAAAAAGGGGTTAAAACATCGGTAGTACCCTAGTCAAATGCGGTCCGCCTTGCTGAAAACGCACAATGTTAAGTTCATCGGGTCCTATTCTGTTGAATTAAGAAAATTTATCTTCGGTTTCCATATAATCATTATAATTAAAATTTATCAGTTTCTTTTAGAGCAAATATTACTCAACGCCATTTACTTGAAAAGACCATTTAAAAGTAATATTAAACAGACATTTTGTTTCTAGTTAAAATAATTTTTTGTTAAATACTTTTTCATATTTCCTGAAACATATTACAAAAATAATGAAATATTAAGGAACTGAAACTGACTTCTTCGTCTAAATTCCAATAGTGGTAAATTGAAATATAAAAATATTTATTTTTCCCCTGAAACATGGCAATTACCGTCCGTGAAATATTCCAAGTAGTTGTTTGATTCTAATTTCTTAAGTCCCGCTCTTATATAGTCGCAAGATAATAAAATTTATATCGGCCATATTTGAAACAACATAATATCGTTTACAAATTAATTTTTAAAATTATTTCTTAATTATGAATACAATATATATAACGAGTATAAATTACAAATCCTAATTATGTTTTCCTGATTGCATTTTATTGAGCTGTTTAATGGCTCTATCCAAAACAAAATATGAATAAATTAAGTTAAAAATCGATACTAGATCACTCGTCACAACGTAGAGTTTCCTTTTTCACCTTTGAATAATTACAATATACTATACATATACAAAAGGAAATATTTATTTCTCTCCTTCATTATTTAAAGCAGTTTACTAATACTTGCATTCTCATGAATATTCTGTTGAAATATAAGTTACAGAGCTTCCAAAATGTAAGAAACCTCTAATGATAGGAAGGCTTTTCAAGGACGCAATTTAAATAAAACTATGTACCTACCTAGAATTCATTTCAAGTATTTTATTAATTTTCAATTTCAATCACAGACGGACAAGAATAAACTGCCTCTCAGTTAGTTTTGTTCTTTGATGTCTAAAGCCAACAATATCTTATTCTTCTTTTACTTATTAAAACCAAAAAGATGAAGTAAAACTGATCATAAATAGAATATATCTTTAAAACTTTTATAAACTTATGCTTATTAACAAACGCTTTTGATATAATTGATATAATAATAAGAAATAATTTGAAATTTTAGATCAAGAAAGGCAAGATTTTAATTTAAGGTAATTAAGGATAAGTTCACTATATAATTATGATAAACGAATTTTTGGGTATTCTAGAAAATATTTTTTTTAATTGAGGCTAAGAGAGTAATAAAGCTTAAATCTATTTTTTATAATTACTTTTATTTTCCAAAAAATATTCACCCACATTTGTATCATAAACAATATATTAAAAATATATTCTTCTCTCAATTTATAAATAATAAAACAATTGGACACCTGAATTATTACATAAAAATCAGAAAAAAACGAGAAATACTTTTAAATTCCCACTGAACTTTTTAAGATACTTAGTGACAGAGAATTCACACGAAATGAAATTTAAATACCCCTTGGACCCGTGTAACAGACCTTTCAAATGCTGTCTTCATTTTAACTTTTCACTGAATATTATCATTTTTTTCTTTATTTCATTTTCGGTACAAAGAATAAGAACTTATTCTCAATGAGATTCCTGTCATAATAAAAGTTTTAATGGTTTTACACTCGTTTTAATCCCTAACTTAAAGAAATTTGAGGTAGAAATAGAAATAGTATTTTCAAAACATCATCGAAAACAAAGATTTTCTCGAGCATGCGTCAGGGAACCGGAAAAACTTATTACGTATGAAAAATCAGCATATTTTGAAACTAATTATAGTCAAGATAAACTTATTTTTTGAAAAATCATGACGTTTTAATTACACGAAATTTAACATATAAATTTGATTAATTTTAAATATTGACAAAGTTGTTACTTAGTCTCTAATTATATGCAAACTTTGTAACCTACTTCCATAATGTTAAGCTTCCTTAACGTAATCCGACATCGTGTTTAACTCATAGTTGCCCGGAAGTTTCTAAATTCTAAACTAAGACGAATAAAATAATCTTTAAAAGGAGGAATTTTACATCCGTAAAAACGTGACTCAATTATGTTTTACACTCATGTACAATAACAATTTTTTTAAATTCAACTAGGGATCATTATAATGGACGGGAAAAACTTTATGTTGTAATAAAATGTTGTAGATATAACTTTGAAATAAAAATAATTGTATTTAAAAAATACAAAGTATCCGTCGGTTATGAAATGTTTTATTTTAAAAAGTATATGAAATTATTTGAGAGACACAGAAAAGTTTTAAATTATATAAATATTGCGATTTGCTTAACTGCATATGACAAAAATATTGTTAATACAGCTAATGTAAGTTTTCAGAGAGATCTTCTATCTTGAAGTATTCAATATATAATTTTAAATAAATTCGTAGAATACAAATAAGGACACCCCTTATTAACGATCTAAATTCCTTAAGATTTCAGTTTTGATATTTATTTTATTCCTTACAAGTTCATAAATTTCAACGGGAATTCAACGCTATTTAAGAATTAAAGAATGAAAAGGAATTGAAAATTAATTTATTCCAGCTTTTAGTATTTTTTAATTTTCCTGTTACTCAATAGCTAGGTAAACTTGTAGAATAATTATTAAATGTTTATGGCACATTATTGGTTTCTATTACATAGAAAGCTAAAAATATTAGTGATCAACTATGAGCATATACTTCTAAGTTAATGTACATATTGAAACAAATAAAACACATGTTGTTGCCAAGCAATGGGTTTTAAAGAAACATGAAACATCTAACAACGGAGTTTTTTCTTACAACATGTTTTATTTATTTCACTTTAGCCAAGGACAATATCATAATCACACTTAGCTCCCTAAACTTCGGTTAACGATTTGCGCTGCTCACACTACAATAAATCTGACCCAATGGCCATCGGTTCTGCGAAATATGCGACCTACCCACAGTATCTTCAGTTTCCCAAACTACTGAACTGTGTCGGTTACCTTAGTTCTCTGACGAATAACTTCGTTTAAATCCTTAACAAAAATTAAGAACATAGCTCTTTTCACAGCGGAATAACTTCAAATTGGTGGGCAAGCTTCACAGTGACTTTCCGCTTTTAGCCTGATTTGGTCAGTATTTTGATGATTTGTTATATCCAAAATAGAATTTGTAGCTAATGTCTTTAAATCTTGCAACAACAGAGATATTTATAAATATTGTTCGTCATGAAAATCTCCAACTTATTTTTTATTCTCCCATAAAGACTTTGAGATATCCACACTCATGTTCGGATTCTTCAAAAAACAGTTTAACATATATATATTTCAAAAAAATTCACGACCATTTATTCCGTATTATTCCCGCTACCGCAGGCGAGTAGCCCAACTAAACACTCGCACTAATTAATAACGACCAAATTAAATCTTAAAACCTCCTCTAATTTTGAGATAATTTACCCTTTGTGACTTTTTTTGTAAAGTTAATATTATATATGCTATACAAATTAAAACTAACACCACCACGGAAGTTTTTGTAACACTATGTAATTAACAAAACATGACAGATTTAATTGTTATGGTGTCGATCAACACTTTTCGCATTTTGTCCAACCCTAGGCTACATATCTTTAAGCTCTTGAGTTGTTTGTCCTCCGTAAAAAGATTGTCTTCTTGAACTTCAGAATTGTTCTGTGCCATTGTGGCTACTGAACTCTAATTGCACTTTATAGTTCTGACCGTGTAGTTTTAGGATCGGGATCTAAGTAGAATATGTCCTTCTCCGAAGTTCCATCTATCTCTATACCATAATTCATCAAAATTGGCTCAGCGGTTTAGGCATGAAAACATAACAGACACATAGTTACTTTCTCATTTATAATATAAGTTGGAATTTGTAATAGTTAAAATCGATATTTGAATTTTTAAAAAAACCCTATATATTCAAACTCGATATAATTTTCGTGCAAAAATTAAATAGAAAGCTTTTGTATTAATTATAACGTTAGGATCTTTTCAATTAACCTACAAAATTAGTATTATTTAAAGGTTACATTGATTAAAAAACACATTTAAAGCAATTATCTTCCATTCGAAGTAAAAAGATAACAAATTAATGTTAAGTAGTGAATGTCAATTGGTTTCTTTTTCCACGTGTTCACAAATTATATTCTCTTTCAATTTGGAACGAGCTATTTGTATTTTAATACATAAGTATTATTTATAAGTCGTTGTGCACTGGAGGTTTAAGGCCCGTCTCTCATACGTGAGAGCGCGGGTTCGAAACCTGGCAAGTACGAATGTGATCTTTTCCGAGTTATATGTACTTTCTGAGAATATTTAGATACCATTGATGGACAGTGAAGGAAAACATCGCGAGGAAACCTGATCTTATAATTTCAAATTATACGATTGAAATCGCCAACCCGTCTTGAGCAAGCGTGGTGATTAATGCTCTAACCTTTTCCATGTGAGAAGTGACCTTTGCTCAGCAGTGGGCTCCGATAGGCTGCTGATGATGATGATGATGACATAAGTATCATAAAGTCAATGGAAAACAAAATGAAATATATAAAATAATCTTTGTCATATTATATGTTATCTTATTTGTTTTTTAATTAAATTAAAATTTGAACTACATCAAGCTATCTAGATAAATATAATTTTATAAGTGGCAGAGCCTAGCTGTGCTCAAATTTCTGAACCTCGAATACGGGCTGGCTCGACCGGGAAAATACCACCCTCTGACAAAACATCGGCGTGAAGTAGTCTTAGAGCCAGTTGTCCCTTCCCTTTTCCTTCCTTCCCCGATCGTGGGTGGCAACGTATCCGCAAAACAATGTTGCGGATATCCATGGACGACGGTAGTACCCTCATTAGGTAGGTTATCTGCTCATTCACCCCCTTTGTCATAAAAAAAGCCTTTATAAAGGTTGGTCCTCATATTGAAATGTACGAGGAGTACACCCACCCAGTATGAACTTTAAAATAGAAGTAATACAATTCGTTTAGCCTTGATTCCGTGAAATATATTTCAAAATTAATTGAACTTTGTGTCAATCGTTTATCTATGAAGCATAAACATGAAATAGCAATGTTGAATGTGACATAGTGCGGTCACGTATTGAAGTCATTTGGTTAATCACGTGAAATCGGGCATAAAAAAGCAAAAATTACAGCCATATGGATGCTATTATATCATTAAATCAATTAAAAAATATAAGATTAATTATATTTTTTTGCAAAAAAAAATTTGAAAGTACCATATCTTTATAACATGCCTATTATAATTTGCTTGCGTGTTCCTGCTCACTATCAATTGATAACAATAAACAGCATTTGGCGTTCATAAATAAGATTACCTGATGGCAAAAAGTCGATGCCACTCTATCAGATGTAATAAAATATTTATATTCGCTTAAAATCGATAATTTCATTAATGTTATCATAACAATTCATTTCTTTTATCACTTTTGAAATACTATAGTAAATATCATATACCAAATCTTAAAAAAATATAATACATAAATGCGCAGACGATGGCACAAAGATTACTTTTACGTAATCTGGTTACAATGGTAGAGTTTTTAGAATAAAATAATAAAACTGACAGCGAATAATCCCAGTACTTAGTAAACGCTACAGCAAGCTGACTGCTTTCGAAGAACTTGTAATATGGGTATAAAAAGCAAATTATTTAAAGAGAAGTTTCCACAATTATATCATATTACAATTATAGTCTTTTCTTGAAATGCATAAATATATTATTGATGCTTGTTCTTTTCTAATTTCAAGTTACGAAAGTTATTAGTTTCTGTTTGTTTCACTTTGATGACGAACGTCATCTCTCCTGCATTTATTAAAATATATAAATTTTCTTAACCCTCATTATACCTTTTTTCTTTAATTTCAAGGTTGTCTTCTTGTAATTGAGAGAACTTCGTATTAAGATGTTTTTTCTTGTTCTTGTCTATATTTTCTAATCCTTTTCTTTGTATGGCGAAATTAAAGAAAATTTTGACAACTATTAGTACGTTTGGTCTCGCTACTTGAAAATTGTTGTGAATAATCTGAAAATGAAAACTGCAAATTTTCGTTGTTATTTTACTTCAAACTTAATTTTTACATATCAAACCAAGGACATACCATTAATCGTAAAAGAGGTTGTCTAAGCTTGAGATCTAAATTTGTAGGTCGCTACTCCTATTATTAAGAGGTAGAATTTAAACCCAATTTATATCTCAAGACCTAGTACATTTAAAAAAATAATATTAAAAAAACAGTATATATTAAAAATTATGTAGTCCACAAATTCATTTTATTACGTTTTATATAATAATAGAATATTTTTTTATCTTTTGAGCCTCATGACTTAAATTCTTGTCATTTTCCCAGATATGAACTTCACAGCAATTTTATAGTGGATTTACAAACAAATACTTTGAATAAAACTAATACCTAACCAAAACGTCGGCAATATATGTAGTTTTAAAATAATAAAATAAGGCTTAGTAATTGAAAATATTAGTCTTATTTAAATGGATACTCGCGAAAGCCTTAGATGTCATTAAACAAATAATTTGCACTAAAATTTAAATTCCCGTTGCAGTGCTTGAAAAATATTGTGAAAAAGAATTTCTTGGTCTGTTGATATTAAAACTGATGTTATGAAATCACGCTACCAGAACACAGAATAACGTGTTTAGTTATTTCTAAATACCCATAACGTTTAAATTTTGAGATAAGTTTAAGTAAGGGATCACCTGGACCGAAGACATTTCTCATTACCCCACCTTTTTATTAATCAAGAACAAAAAGACGGATTATTAATTCGCAATTCCCTGAAATTATGATTCTCTCCGATATTTTCTAGAGTAATTCAAATAAATCACAACACTCTAATTTGTTTTAACAAACCATATAAAATCTCTATTATTTTTTCATATATAATTTATAACTATGTTATGAGTTAGTTTAGAAGAGTCCAAATTAAAGATGACACAATATTTCATCTCAATTTAAATAAGTTGATTCATTAATTTTCTTTTAATTTTTTTTTTATCCATCAAGGGTTATATATGTATAGATGTCACCCCAATATTTTTAAGGCTTTACTCTCTGATTTAAAATTAAACTACGAACAACTACCACGGATAGTCGTTTTTTTTAAATATGAATCAAACACAACATACTTAAGAAATGGTCTTTTTTCTTAATTTTATTCATTATTTCTGGCCCTAAATATAACAACAAATTGAGTTTAGCAGTGCTATAAATTATGATGAATTCCCTTGACCAATCAATTATGTGAAAACAAACATTGTGATTATAATTGACATACCTTTTTTATTTAGTTGATAGATAAGCGCCCGACTCTTCTAGCTAATGAAGTGTGAAGTGTGACACTCACAGAACGCTTAATTCCCAAGATAAATTCAATTAAGGCAAGGCACTTTAGTCTAGCTGTAATGTAACTAAATCATCCAAGAGATACGTTAACACACAGTTAACAGTTACAATAAGGATGATCTGTGCTAGCAGATAATAAGTGTTTGTTGTAATCGTATATTATACACAAACAAGATGTTGCTTTACGTCCTGTTGTGTGCCAGATTGATTCACTTACATATAAACTGGAAAACTTATATCAGTATACTATAGCCACCCTATGGACGTTCAAGATTATATGGTAAGAATTGATACCAGTTGGGTATGTTATATCTAAAATTGACAATCAACAAGAATTTAGTTAGTTTTGATGTGCAGTTACTGTTAGTTTATCTGTTGACTGCTTCGAGTTTGCGAAGTTAGATAAGAACATGATATGCCAAAAAAGTAGTTTTATCCGTCTCCTCCACTGTATAAGGGATCGTTATCATTCCTGAGGTAGTGACGTGTTTAAATTGGCTTGTACAAATTGTATCCTGTGGCTGATTCATAAAAAGGTGTTAGGACGTTTTTACATTGGTTAAAAATTATAAATTTTACATAATCATAATGTATGTAGCGTCAGATACAACAAATTTTAGTTATTCGTAAATATATCTCACTCTCGTAAACAATTTTACCGATAACCTGCGACGAAGATTTTGATTAACGAGTAGGTTTTAAGGCTGCAGATAATTAAAGCTACCCACGAATGAGAATAAGGATAGCAGAGTATATAACATTAGTAATATCTAACTAGATTGTGTTTGAAGTTAATTGACGAAACATGATACCAGATGATTTTAGTTAGAAATATATGACTATACCGATTATATAAAAATGGCCTCACCTTCAAAAGGCCAGTTAAATTTCTCAATAGAGAAGCAACTGTTATAACACATATTATTAAATTAATACTGACTTGAATTAGTGTATTTGGTCGCGTTTATAAAAATATTTCCTAAAAAATCACTTCCACAGAGCAAGCTAGAATAAAATTATCAGTAAATTCAAAATTCACTCAACTGCATGTTCTTTGCGATTCTTATAAATCTTTAATAATTTCATGTCACGCTCGATGCAGTCACGGTACGTTTTTTAAAAGTAGTTTTTTACATTACATTTTAATATTCCCTGCCGGTAACTTTTGCACACAAATTGAATCGTTAAATTAAGAAAATCTTTTGGAACAAAGCCAATAATGTTTGTAATTTGAAACTTGAGCTTTATTTCATATATATTTTTATAAACACATTTAATTGTTCGTCTGTAATGTTGTAAAACTATCACAAGTATGGCAAGAGTATAATTTTTGTTAATGATTTTGAATGTAGTGGATATCACACGAGCTTATTAACGAAATACAATTTAGTTACTAAGGAAAAATTGTAGAATTTTTATGGTACTGATTTGTTCATTACGGCTCTTATAAAATGAGCTATATGTTTGAATAAACTTTCAATTATTAAATAAACTTTTGAAAAAGTGAATAATTCTAAGAGAATTTCTGTTGTGATAAAACTAAATAATATACAGAAAAATAAAAGATGTATTGCGTTTTATTTTTTGTGTATTTGATTTTTCTATGTTTATGACGTTGTTTCTTATAATAGATTGTTTTAATATTATTTGTGTAACAATTGTCTTTTTGTCATGATCAACGAAATATAAAGTTTCACAAGCATTACGATTTTATTAGGAATTTATATAAAAAAAATATTTTAATAATTTCACTATTTTCTGAATAAATTTTGTTTAATATAAAAGTACATGCCATTTTATCAGCAGTTCGATTTCAATATGATTTATCTAAACAACTTTGAATAGTTTAGTAAATTGGATGACGAAAAAGTTCCTTTATCTATTAAGTTGTATAGAAAAATCGTTTGTCAAATTGAGCTCTCTGAACAAAGGTCTGACACAAGGTAACGATAAAGTTACAGGTGCGTCTCGTTCGTTTAATACTAGAAGCCTTTATTCAACCTTCCTAAATAAAATAAAGTCTAATAAAATATTTGAACAGAAAAGAAGAATCTTTTATACGCCAATATTTGGCTTGACATTCAGCTCTTTGGTCGACATTTACAACTAAATAATGTTAATGATTTTTAAAAAAATATTTAAAACTCAACCTACTCATAACATCTGATTTTGACAGTATTTTCGATCAAAGAAGTTGAACTAGACTAAAGAGTATTTTTTTTTAAAGTATGGAGAATTTATTATTTCGGACCAAATTTGAAAGTCACTGTCAATAACAACCTAACTTTTAAATAATACTAATGATGAAAACGAATATATTTTTCCATATATTAAAACTATTTTTGCCACGAAGTCGTTTTTTTGGAATTTCCGAGTAATATAAAGCCATTGTCCAACATTATTTACTTATCTTCATTTTAGAAAAACAGTCATATACAAAAAATATACACTCAATCAGACTTCGTTAATTTGAAAAATAAATCCCAGAAGATCGAGCGGAAGAAAGAAATAACTGTTTAAAAAACACATTTCCGTTATTTACTAAACTCAATTATTTAGTTTAGTTGCTAGGTAGACAATAGTTAGTACATTTACAAAAAATATGATTTGGAACCATGACACCATATGTTTGTACATCACAGTCCCATAAAAGTAAAGGGTTTTTCGAGGTATATCCTTTCCAGTTTATATAACATTATGAAGAAATATTTAATATAGGTGCGAGGAATTGTATAGATAATATTTTAGTACTAGTTTATTTCATTGTCAATTTCAAAGAATTTATATGAGATAATATAAGTTTAACTCTGGTTCCAAACTAACTTTAAAACAATGAAAAACATTTAAATCTTAATCGTTCTGAATATTCACAGTATATAAATTTAAAATATTCAAAGCAAGTCTCTTCCTTTTCATATATAAAACAATGGCATACCTGAGTAAAATTGCAACTAAACTAAAATGTGACGAAAACGTGAAATTACTTTTAAAATCTAACAACTTTTTGTAAGTTACCTTGGACGTTGTATTCAAAGGAGATGAAATTTGAATGACCCTTTGACCTACATAATAGACCTTCTAAAAGCTGACTTTAATTAAACTTTTGGGTAAATATTTTTTTTTCTCTTAATTTCAATTCGAGGCTGAGAAGACACTTCAACGTAAATTTATAATACGGATTCATAATAAATACTTTTGTGATTGTGCACTCATTTCAAAACACAATTCGGAGAGAGAAGGAATAATACAATTTACAAAACTTCAGACAAAAGTGTAAAATAATTTTTCACATATAAAGAAATTAGATGTTTTATTAGAAAACTGATCTTCAAAATATTGTATTGTTGTTGTTAAATCCGAAATGATTTTCGACACAACATCACGCCTCACTTACATATATGTTGTTTAATGTTTGTTGGTAATTTGATTTGCTTTGTATATAATGTATTAATAAACTTGTTACTTTGCCCATAATTATATCAATACTTGGTAACCCACTTCCATAATTTCTAACTTCCGTAATTTAACGCAATATCCTAATTAACTCATAGATATTGGAAAGTATCTTCAGCAAGCACACCGACGAAATTATTACTTATTTGAAGAAATACGTTTTTTTAAACAAGTAAAAATCTGACAAGTTTGAAAAATATATGTACAGAAATGTTAGATTGAAGAAAAGCTGATATTATCCTTAGACATTATGGAGAAACAGAAACAAGGAATACAAGGAATCGTAAACAATAAAGATGTTTATCAGAAATGCTTTACTGAAAATATGCACTCAAAATACTACTCAGTCAACAAAGAATTCAAACGAAACAGATTACAGTTAGCTGGAATCTAGGAGTGAACTACTTTAATAGGGCGGGTCACCGTATCAAAAGATTAAATTCTTCCTCTTGGGCATCGTTTACCTCAGCTACACTCTCTCGTAGCTCGAAATTTTTCTAGATAGGCAGCATCGCTGACACATTGCTGCCATAAAACTGGTCACGTACCGCGTTTCGTTTTGCCTCTGTTATAATGACCGTCTCTGACGTAAACATTATACATTTTAGATGTGCAGAATATTACCTGTTTTAAATGATAAAAGATCACTTATATCTCTTGAAAAAGGGATAGGTAAACAAGAAATAGAAATATGTCATTATAACTTTGTATGATGAAAACATCGGCGATATAGATTTTGTTATTTTTTCTCTCGGCTAACTTGATATTCAATTATATTAAATTAACGAATAAAGTTTGTAGTTAACTAGTTACTAATTTACTTGCAATTCTTTTGTGATAATGTTTCAGTTTTTGAGCATAAATTAAATCATTTTAGAAATGTAACAAAGGAGAGCAAGTTTGTAAAGCTAACGACCATTCTTTAATCTTCGTTGGATATTTCGGATAACGGAAAATCTATTCAAACACGAAGTTTTATTTAAATTCATATTTCACAAAAATAAAATATAATTTTTGCGTGAAACATTATTTCAATAAATATCAGAATATAAATCATTAACGTCAAGTGACAATAAACTCAATATGAGGAATCTAAAAACGCTTTAAATCTTAATATCGCTGCTTGGTATTTGTATAAACTAAATTATATTTTATTAGTTTTATCTTATAAATAAGATGATAGTGCTTAAATTTTATAAGTTTTGTCTTGACTAACATAACATCTTTATTTAATATAAAATGAAAAAAAAGGTTATTATAATTAGTACATCTTCACTCATGTATGTTTTCTTGGACATAAAAATCTTATATTACGTCGTTGATAGAAGTTTAAAAGCCACCAAGGAATAAAGTTTAAGAGACAGCGCTGCAGATACATTCCAATAATCAAACTATCAAGTTCGTACGTGATTTTTAGCTTCAGTGTAGAAATCCCTGTGTTGTGCTTGGCTCTAACCAAGTTACCAAAGTAAAGTTTACCATTTGGTTTGTAAAATAAAAATGAATAGCCCATGTTTGAGGTAAATAAAAATGTGCTACAACAATTCAGGTGTTATTGCGTTTATATATTATATTTTATCTTGATTTTTATGTCTTTATTTAATAAATTTTCTCTTAAATATCAAAAATATAATAATAATTTTGTTTTGTTCAGATTTCCTACATAAAAAGCATAATTTCACAAAGTAACCAATTCGACTAGAGAACATAACAACCATATAGCGGCTGCCTCTATAACACATCTACCACAAATGTCCTTCCTTATTATAACTTGAGCATCATCCACATGAAAACTGAGCAATTGAAAACTATATAATTTAATCGTAACTAATTTACTGAAATTCAAATAAAAATTCATAAAGAACAACTCCGGCGTTGTTTGTTTTTCAATTTATTTCATCAAACAAATTGGATGTACGTACCTATTGTGTAACATTCGTTGTTGTTGCGGTTCATCTGTAGTGAAGTCTGTTTACGGGCAACCATTACTTTTTACTTCATGGAAACTCGAACGAGTTATAAAATTTTATAGGTTTGCTTTAATTCTATAAAGCGTGGGAGTTCATGTATTAAATACGTACTTACTACGACGGTTGGTTTTAATTTTATTTAATCACATGTTTATATATAAATATATTATTATGTGTGGTTGCTATATGTTGTGTCGTTGAGAGATAATGAATTTCATTTTAAATCAATCACCGGACCACTGTCTATATAGAAGTTCATTCTAACAGCATGTTATACTAAATTATATACGTGAAGTATTCACAACAAATACCAAAGGATATACATTTTTACATATATATGTATAAGCTTCTACCGTGACTGAACCTAGACACATCTGTATGTATTGTTGTATTGTAAATTGCATAAAATTTTCTTCAGGTCCTTATCTTTCATACCTTGAAGTTACTTTGTCGTTCCTAGAAAAGGCGTTTTCTGTTTGTAAGTCACAAGAAACAATTGAACTATAGAAAAGGTTCTATTGATTAAATTAAACATTTATAACAACTCTCCTCTCGAAGAACAAAGATAACATATTTATGTGACGCAACGTCGGGGGAATATTCGTAAATTTTTCAACTACATTACATACATCCTGTTACATTTAACGTTTATGTATTTTGAACTTGGTTTTTTCATAAACAGAATTAAAAAAAATAACTAGTATTATGCTGAAAAACAAAATATCCAAATAGTATAAACACAATAATCCTTAGTATGTATTTATTGTTCCAATTGTATTTTTAAGTCGTCTAATTCTGTTAAATATCAATATAAATATATTATTATTCTACGTAATATAACGATAAAACTGTTTTAAATAAGCACAGGGAAACTAGATCCTTGATACTGGTTTATAACTTTCTAGTTGTAAGCTAGGTATGATTTATGTCAAATTGTGAAAAGTTTAAGCGCGAGACTGCGGATCGCAGTATACGGAGTGTGTTTATTTATTTCGGTAATTCAACAGCGCTTATGATAATTACGTTATAAAATATAACTAAAGAATACTAAGACCAATACAGGATTACACAGTTACAGTAAAAGTATAAATATTAACGTGACTTAAATATTAATTAATCTCGGATCACAATCCTAATTAGCACGACTGTTCGTTGTGTTTGTGCGCTTGTGTGTGCGAATGTGTAAGTGTGTGGGGATGTGTGCGTGTGTAGGTTTGTATGTATGCATTTGTGTGTTTTGAAATCTGGTTTCTTCATATTGAATATTTCTAAGTGAGAAAATAAGTCATTATGGGTAGTGAATAAACGATTTACTAATCAGTTGCTTCCATATTTTGTGCTCATCAGCAGTGTATTAAATAATGCTGTCAGACGAGTACGTCGATTTGGTATTTTAAATTGTAACAACGATAAGTTCGTTGCAGTCTGTTTCGTCGGATGAAAGCTAATAAAGCATCATAATATCATAATGTTTGCGACATGTCCCTAACGTATCCATGTGGTAATGACGGCAAGTCTGAGTATAGTTATCGAACCTTATATGGTCCTTGTAACTAAGAAACTCCAATATATTTATTTGAATGCTTTCTACTCTGTCTTTATAAATATTGTACTGCGGTGACCAAACTGTGCATGCGTATTCTAACAAGCTGTAACTTTAACTGTAACTTCTAACATTAAATACTAGAGAAAGACTGACTTTCACGTTTTATATATCCCGATTGTCAGTAAGCTTTATCAGTTGCGATTTGTATCTTCATTAACAATTTCGAGAAAAAACTGAACTCCAAGATCGCGTACAAAAATGATTTTGGGAATTTCTATGTTATTAATTTTGTATACATAATAAAATTTATTTATTATGCGAGGAAAGGCTATGTGAGCGCACTTTAATATATTAATTTTAATTCTATTACTATCGCAATATTTTGCAAAAATATCCAGGTCCCTTTGAACTAAGAAACAATCAGGAAGAGTTTTTAAATTAAAAAAAAAATTAATGTCATACGCAAACATGAGAAATCGGGATTACTGTATAGATGTATATATATTATAAACATATATATTGTACAGCAGTGGATCTAGTATTGAACCTTGAGGTACACCAGAGCTTAAAGAAATGAAATCACTGCATGCACCTCCCAAAACCACCGCTTACCTTCGTTTTGCTACATGGGAACAAAACCATTTATAGCAAGAGCCATAGCTTAGCGAGAGCCATAGCCGCTTCTGAAGTAAAATAATTTGGTCGACACGGTCGGAAGCTTTTGCGAAGTAAATATAGATTGCGGCAACTTGATGCTTTTCATCCATTGACGATGAAAAATATTTTGTAAATACCAACAGGTTTGTTGACGTTGAACGTTTGTTGAGGAAACCATGTTGCTCAAGCGGAATTGATTTATGAATAGCAGGTGCAATTTGATTGATAACTGCTTTTTCAAAAATATTGCTTATTATATTAAGGAGAAATATAGTTCTATTATATTGTACATTGTTTTTAATCCCTTTTTATAAAGTGTTGTAATTAATACCTCTTTTCACTTGGAAAGAAAGGAAGCAAACTCGTTAAGAGATTTATGAAATATAATTGACAAGAGTACAACTAAATTTCCCGCGCAACGAATGTAGAATATGGGAGGAATTTTATCATTTCCACTACCTTTTGAGGGTTCCATTTTTCTTATTATTGATAAAATAGAATCTTTTGTAATTGTAATGTTAGCAATATGTTCTTCAGATTCAGACACGGATGAGTTGATACTATCGTATTTCGCTGCAGGTTTACAAAAGGTGCTTTCCATATTTTTTTTAACTAAATCCATAACAAATGTGAATATTGCTAAACTGTGTCTCTGTTATATTTATAGTTTTAGGATATTCTCCTCTTTTATAGCATAGACATCTATGGTACCACCAAAAATATTTAGGGTTTTTCTGGATTAAATCTTGAATTTTTTTTAGATATTGCAGCATGTAGATTGTAAGGGTTTTCGTCGGTGACGTAAAAAAGAAAACTCAACATAGTCTCTAGGATTTTTAAACTTTTTCCAATTTTTATGAGCACGAATTTTGTGTTTAATTATATTAATTAAAGGTCTACGGTACCATATAAGATGTCTCTGTGTATTAGGAACTTTTATCTGTGATATATAAATTTTTATTACGATATTTATTTATAAAAAATATCGACAATATTGCCTATCGATTCTCCGTTTAAAATAGTAGACCGGTCTTTGTGTGAAAATGCTTCATTAACTACATCGTAGTCTGCATTGTTTTAATTATATTTTGACACAGGTTTAACAATGAGTTTCTTAAATGTCATGTTAGCAGCAGCTATTTACAAGCTGGGGTGATATTTATCCTCTTTCACAAGTGAGGCATTAATTCTAATGCCTAAAAACAATAGGTATGGTACTAAACATTAAATTTAATGTTTTCCTAGTGGCATTTATTATGTCATTGTATTGTACTAAACTATTCAGACTGCAAAAGCTGAGGAATTTTGATGTAGTATTTTGCAGAAGAACAGTTCCCTGGTTGTTTTGTACAGGCATCGAATTATTCAATTGAAAGTTGGATAGGTTGAAATCACCTGATTTATATCAGGTGATTATATCAGGTGATTGTCTAAAGGTGCTAATTTAAGAATATTATTAAGGGACCTTTCTGCTGCTTCAATACGTTTGGCTTGTAGAGCGTCAGGAGGAATGTAAAAAACTCCAATATGAAGATCGCCATTGCTATGGAATATTCGAGACGGTATAGTAAGCCAAATAACTTAAACCTCTACACAAGTCCAGTCGGTCCTTTCTTGTGCCTTAAGTAACGCTTAGGACATAACATAACCCCTCCACCCATAGTTTTGTTTAAAGTTGTTTCACACCTATCCATCCGTAATAAATCATATCTATCGTCACAAAGTTCACCGTTGTAAAAACTTTCATTTAGCCAACTTTCTGTCACTAATATTATATCATATTCATTAGCCAAAATATTTTGACGTAACTCCCTTGTCTCAGTGCGAAGCCTACGTATATTTTGGTAAAATAACAAAGGTGAATTAGGAATTTAACTACGATAAGAATATAGAATATATATATTGTATTTATGAGGTACGTGTAGTTTTCAAACGATTTAAAATGTAGAAAAATTGTAAGAGAAATAATGAATTGTGAGTATTGAAATTGAAATGGGTGAAATCAAGAACAGTCTTTTACAAAATAAATTATTCTGAACATAAACGAAAAACAATTAACCAGGGTATTTGATGGAAAGTAGCAAACTATGTAATTTTTAAGATACTTTTTTCGGAAGCTATAGACAAAATTGAGAATTCAAAATTGAGTTTCTTTGTAAAAAAATTATACAGTTTCTTACCCATACGAATTTATAACCCTTTGCAAAGCCAGGTTTTTGGTTTTCTTCAATAGTTGCTTATTGCAGGGTGTCAAGTGCTTATTGACAAGAATCTTTTTGGGGCCACTTCAAGATTTGTATTTCTTGCATTAATGCCTCGAAGTTTACGAAGTCCAGACAAAATTGAGTCTTTAATATCTCGGTTCTTCAGTTTTGCATCTAGGGATTTTGGTCTGTTAGGAATAGCTTTTTTGTGGTTGCACTCTCGTGGCAAACTCGACTTGATCAGGTGTAAGGGTCATACCAGCATACTTAGCGATTCTTATGACTCAATCTCTTGGAAGCACTGGTAAACCTACAATTTCAATATTAGTCATTTTAGACCACAGCTGCTGATTATTAACCTGAGCCTGTAAGTCCAATAGTTCTTCCTTAGCTTCTTTTGTTTTAGTTTTCAGGTCCTTGACATTTAGCTCCAAAACACTATTTACCGTCAAAAGTTTATTTTGAGTGTCCTCCAGAGATTTTAATTCGGATGCTATCTCCTTTCGTATTTGAGCTAACATGGTAAATTTTAGGCCATCAAAAATTTTCTCTACTATAGGTTTTAATTTACTATCTATAATAGATTCGAAATTTTGAAGTAATTCGGAAGCCTTGTAGAAGTTTCCGTCTCAACCTGGGTTCGTAAGTAAATGCTCAGAAGGGGATTTCTTGAGTGTGGTTAACAAGCAATTTTCATCGCTACCCGAAGCTTGTGATTGATGTGAATGGAGTTTCATATTTTTTATGAGATAATAATGCCCGCAAACTATGCATTTAATCCGTTTTTGGGAAATGAAAATGTTTTTTAAGCATACTTTACATGTATAATCCTTTTTTTTAATATTTCCAGAAAATTATGTTTTAACAATAATAATAATAATAATATAAGCCCCACAAAATCCAACGAATCTAACGAACGAACGAGTGTTCTGGCCACGTGGGGGGCGGACATGCAAACATTTGAAACTTATGCGGCACACAAGGCTACGGTAACCCATTGATCATGGAGCAAAGTTTAAAGAGAATAAGTATAAGGCCGCTGCCCGGGGATCGCCTTGGCGTACCTGGTGCCAGTGCTGGGTGTTACAGTATGCGATCAACTGGCGATGGAGGACTGAGCAGGCGAGTTCCCCCCTAACAATTATCTACAGCGAAACATAGTGTACCCGTTATTAGCGCTAGTCAAAATTCTGCTGTTAGTTTAAACAGGCCAACTGTGGATATTTCGCAGGAAACTTCTAGCTCACAATCTGCAACCACCAAAGCTGGTAAATCCAGAGTACGCATGAAGTGGGACAAAGAAGAATTATACCTCTGGTTTCCGCTAGCACTCTTCGTCGTCGGTTTATGTATAAAGAGGGTAATCACATATAGTAAGACCGTTCCGATTAAATGTCACCTCTTCGAGTCAAATCACTTTTAATTTTGTAGTATTCTGCACTTTAAACACTATTATTGTCAAATAAGTCCATGTATTATATTAACGAAGATGTATTTTATAATTTGAGTTTAAGATTGGAATGAATGAAGGAACTTAAGCCACTGATAATAAATTGAAAAGTAAGAGAGTTACCTTTACGTCTTGCTACGTCTACACGTAAAGTTGCCGCTACAACTATATTCGGAATCATAAAATGGAATGAAAAATCCCTCAAAAGTTACTTTAGTGAAATATATTTTAAAATTATTTTAACGATGTGTCATTTCGTTAATTGATGTGGCGTAAACGTTTAACGCCGACGTTGTTGGTCATTTAATGTGACGGTATTTGTTTACTTAATGAAATCATTTACTTGAAAATGTCAAATTAATGAGTTTTAATTTACCGCACAAATTGTTGTTGTAAAATCAAGAATAGTTATTTAATGGATTCAAAAATTGATGAGTAGGAATTAATAGTTATTAAAACAGACATTTAATACTGCACGGGCTGTTTATCCATCTGATTGTTTTAAATCAAAAACACACATTAAAATAAACTAAGTGCAAACAGCTCTTTCATTCTAACTGCTTTTGTAAAGAAAAATTATTTTGTAAAAACATTATAAAAGTTTTGTAATTTTTGTTGCAAATCCAGTTTTTAATTAACATTGAATAATTAATTATATGTCTTTTTCGTTAGATGGTGAGTTACTGTGAATTATTAATCAGTGCAAAATAAACAAGCATCCACATAAGTCTAGGAATATATTTTTAAAACAATCATTCAAAAACCAGACAACTTTAACAAGAAAGCTGTTAAGTAAAATCGTCCTCCCATCTCGGCTCTCGGATTTCAAATCTCGATCTCTAAATAATAACAATTACTTCAGATAATATTTAGATAAACCGATTACGTGCCATCGTCTTGTATCTTGTATAGAACTAATGTGAATAATTTCAGCTCCTTAACACTATTATGTTGATGTCCTGTCATCTATGTCTCTTGTCCATAACTACATTCAAAGTCAAGAGCCTTTGTTTCCCTAATGAAACCGTATTATCCGATATAGTGTACACGAATCATAATGAAATATAATTTATTTCATTTATTTGAATTTACGTTTGTTTCATAGAATTTATTTCAAAAATCTAAAACTATATTTTTTATTGAAAATATTTTTTTTTATTAAAATATAAAATATTTTTAAAACCCAGCACCGAAAACACACTAACAGAACCCGAGTGCGTGTGACGTCAAAATGTTAATTACTGACTGTTTCAGTTCACGGCCCGTTCAGAGGTAAATTTTTAGTTGGTAAAATACCTTTGTTATCGTCAAAATATTAAAGACGTAAAGGTAATAAATAATGTCAAAGATTTTCATTTAGTTTTTCACCATTTTGCGGAAATACTTCAAAACCAACTCCCTAGAAAATGTTTTCAGAAAAATCTTTCAAAATTTGTCGGCTAAATATAGAGTAATATTTTGTTTTGCAAAAACTTATTTTTATATGACTGTTTTCAAAGATTAGGCTTGTTACTTATTTCAGAAATTACATAGATTGAATAAATAATACATTTTTTTTTTGGTTTCGGGTTGGAAAATCCTCATAGAGCCCCGTCGCCCTCGGGGAAGGGCGAAGGGGACTGTCAGACTCTTACTGACTAAAACCCAACTCGTGTTCCTCATGTACCCGTGTGTCAGAGCGGCGGGAAAGGCCGAAGTATTCATCGCTAACCCCCGACAGGTAAAATAATACACATTTACATTATTCAACTATCTTTAAATTGCATTCATAGCTATGTTATATAAAACTTAACAAAACCATGTCGTTTTCATGTTATTCTTTACACATAATTGTCGCATCATATGTAAATATAAAAGCTTTGCCAACCTGAAACATGTCATTGAATTAAAAAGCAATGAAATTAATAAGATCATTATTTTGAAAACAATATAAGGTGTTTTTATTTTTATATATGGATAAATACATACCAGACTATTATATATGTCCGCGCAATTCTTATCATTTGAATAAGTCATAAATGAGGGTAGTCGAAAATTATCAGAGGTCAACCGCATATACACCAGCATAGCCACCTGTGCAAGTGTAGTCACAACTATGAGTGTCAGTTGGTATAAATAGAGGCGAGAGTACAGAATACAGATAATCTGGCTCGAGTCGTTGCAGGGTACGGACCTCTTCGAAGTAAGGGATTCGTTGAACCGTCTACGGGGTTACCTTCAAGACTCTGAGGTCCTGACGACATTCAAAAATAAAGTCAGTAGTGATGTCAATTATGCTGACGACACTCTTTAAAAAAAACGGCAAAGTGATTCCTACTCCGATATATATGATGTTACTAATTTTGCAACTTATATTTGATAAAGTTACTACTTCTCTTCAACTGTCCTAAACTCCTTCACCCCCTATACGATGAACTCCCCGTCAACATTCCCCGTCCTTTAAATACCGAATTTTTGCTGCTGTTGGTGTTTGGTTCCTTCAGTAAATTTATGTATAAATATATTAAAATCGATAGAATTGAGTTGTTTTAAATTGTTTTACTTCTATATATAATAATAGTATTGGTTTTACATTTTTTATACAGTATATATCTCCTATGTTTGCATTTAATTGAATTTGTGTTGTTTTAGATCTACTAACAAAGTTCCTAATTGTGACCTCGGTCGAGGCTGTTAAATTTTATAACATTCCTAAGTTAATCCCGGATCGTGTCTCCTCCACTGAACACGACACTAGCAGAATATACTATGCACGTCTCCACGGATGAAGGCCAAGCTTAAAACAACCAACCAAGGTTATTACGATATTTTTTTTAATTTTCTTATTACTAATTATATCTTTTAAGTAAAATCAGTGTATTTTTATGTAACTGATGATGAAACTAAAACAAAATGTTATTAAAAAAAAATAATGAATAAAGTGAATGTTAATCAAAAAAAGAGACATCGAAATTCTCCCCGTTATATCTATTTCATACGAGTTTTTTTTTTTGTTATATTAAACAAATGAAATTATTTATGACTATACATTTTCGGGATTTGATAAATATTCAAATAAATCAGTAATATTAAAACAAAATCGTCCTCTTGTATCGAAATATTTTACAATTAACAAAATAATTGTATTCATCGACATGAATAATAACAATACGCAACAAAAACCGTTCCGTATAATAATTACTATTCACGTTGTAGCAATAAATTCAAATGAAACAGAAATAAAAAAAAATACTCGCTTGTTATATTATATCCAAGAAATTTTATGATGACAAAGAGATACCTCATCTTTCTGGTGAAGATAATAAATTTAATTGAGACGTGTTCTGCGATTCAAAATGTATGTGATCATTTTCGTGGTTGCAATACGGATAACTGACACAATATCCCAAATTATATACACACATCAATCAAAACAATTTTAGAGAATTCTAGACTGTGTTAGATAAAGATAATTTTTAATAACTCGGTCCTTATTAATCTTCAACATCTTTAATAGACGTTTAACGAGTTAATAATAAATACAAATTAATATAATCTATTACGTTTATCGTCAGGCCGACCGATGATCAAAGTCATTCACTAAGTCATAATAAAAATAATGGAAATTACAAAATTTTACATTCATTTATTTAATAAGTGTAAGTAATGAATGACTTTCGCGAGTATTAATTTAAATAAAACTATTATTTTCGTATCTCGTCTGGCCGTAATCACGGTTGCTGCAAAGCAAATGAAACGTCGGGAGAATGTAGTATTTTAAATAATAAATAAAGCATAGTTATCCGAAAATATTAGTTTTATTTGTATTCAATTAGACAAAAATACAAATTATATTAATTTTATAATTTGAAAACAAAAATAGTAAATAAATAAAATAGTAAATAAATTTATAAATAGTAGGTGATCTACGAAATGGAGTCCTTGTCAATGAGAACAAGTATCAGGTCACCGGCTTCATCAGATCAGGGGACGAGGAAGCAGTGTGTCAGAGGATCTGTTCTCAATACCTACATTATACCTTTCGAGAGTTAGTTTTAATTTAATATTTGAATAAGTATAGTTTTTTTTTTCATTTTTTATTTATCAATATCTACTGGAAAAATGTACGGTAAATGACCTAGAGGCCGAAATCCCAAAAGGTGGTCAGATCAAATTTCAGAACACCTGGAAATACCTGCCAGCGTCGCACTCCATCAAGCGACTAAACGTGCCCGATGGAAGCAGCTTACCCAGAAACTCTGGAGTCACGATCCTCAGCAGTGATGGCACGATTAAGAACGAGAAGATAAGTAGACAGCAAATTTGTTTAATTTCAAAATTAAAACATTCATAAATCTATACGTATTTTTTAAAAAAACTTGAAAAACAAGTTAGAAAACAATTTTATATCTATGTTAAGAAAGCGCGACAATAAAATATTTTACTCATAAGAGGTTTTTCTGTTTTGGGATTTAAAAAAAATTTATTATTGATGCATAATGATGTGGTTGTGAAGACCAAATTAATTTTTGAACATGACAACGTTTTATTTATTTAACATTTAATTTATTCATACTTCCCGTACGTTTAGACCAATTTGTTAGTTTGTCCCTAATTACATTAAAACTTCGTAACTTACTTACCTAATGTCAAACTTTCGTAATTTAACCCGACATTGTCGTTAACCTAGAGATTTCGGAAGGTATCTGAATCAATACAACGCATTAAAGAATTATTTATTGATAGAAGTCCCTTAACATTAAAGCGGTTCTGTTTCTAATAGCTCGTATTAAAAGTGTCACAAACCATCGAAGATTTAAAAATGCGTTGCTAATGGTTATGACATATTAACATTAATCATAACTGATAAAAGTAAACTAAATAATAAAATGTTATCCGTTAATCCAAAACACATATAAACTCCTTTTGCTTCTAAATAAAGTCAATCACTATGTTTTTCTTAATAATATGACTAACTACTCCAAAACTTCACAACTTTTTTTGTAAATTTTTTTCTGTCCATAACGTCAAATATTTTGATTGGACAGATAACTGATCTTTTTATTTGTTTTTTTTATTGTCCTACTGTTGTCTGAATAAAATAATTTAATTAGAATAGAACAGTCAATGTAATGTTAATAAATTAGATTTGTAAGTTAAAAATTATCTTATGTATATTTATTTTTTTTGTAATGTGTTTTCTCTTTCGAATAAAATGATCTTGTTAATTAAATTATTTTTAAGTAAAAAAAGAAACTAAAGCGCAAAAAATAGTCTTCCATTTAAATACTATTTCTTAACTTAACCTATCTTATAATAAATTCTAAAAATCTGCACAAAAAACGACTAAACACCTGATGTCGGTAAACGAACAGTATTTTTACTTACTTTCCGATAATCTAATTTAATAACTTACTAAATATATGCAATTTATTAAATATTAAATTACCTTTTTTAATTCGTTTTTTAAATAGTTTTTTTTTTATAAAAATAATTTTATTTCCTGCTTTTTAATGTTATTTTAAAATAGATATTTTGGATGGACTAGCTGTTTCAAAATGATGAAACCTTCCTTATTTCCATAATTTTAATTATTTCTTTAATTTTAATAAAAATAAATTTGAAATTTTATAAAACCTGATTTCGTGACCATAAAACCAAAAGGGTTGATGCAATCTACACATAAAAAATAAATGTCTTAAATCGCTCCAGGAATATTCGAGAAATCAGGGAACATACATAAAAAAACATTTCCATGAATTGAGAACCTCCTCCTCTTTTGAAGTTGGTTGGTTTGTCTTCCAACATTGAAGGTCACAAATAATACACCTTAAGTTATGCCACTACTTAATGTACATTATGAATGCATTTATAATTAAAGGATTTCCCTCAATTTTCTCAAGATCCCAAAGTCAGGTCTTTGTTGTAATAACGGGACCATCTGGGAAGTCTTGTAAATATGTAAATGGTACTCGGTAGACGTTGAAGTTACTTGTTCGTTTGTCGCACACATACTTAATTTTAATTTTAACTTATATGGTTTTATCATGGTTGCCATTGCCAGAACTGGACCAAATTGAAATGGGACAAACCGGAAGCTTCGAAATAACAAAAAAAAAAAACATTAAAATCACTCACTCAGTCGAAAGTTATTAGGTAACAAAAATACATCCGAATTCACAAACTCCTTTTTTTAAGTCGGTTGTTGATTTTAAACTATGAACGTAAGTCTGTTTAAATATTTAAAAAGGGCTCTTGTTTGTAGAGATCACTGATATCATATGTATAGTCTTAGAACATTTTAAAATGTGCTCTTATTATAATACTTTCCTATAAAATAAATAGTCATTTCATACTATGATTTTAATAGTAAAATATATCCCTATATTAAATGAAGTGGGACACCATATCTCTCTCAATAAATTAAATTATATGAGTATTTATGTTTTGAATAATTTATATTCTATTCAATTTGATTTATCGCCAACTCAAGTCCAAAAAGGTTCAAAGGATTCAAGTTTCAAAGAGACTTAACGTTTGGGATACCTTCCGAAAATTAAACTATCAAGTTTGTAAGTGATTTTTAGCTAAACGAAGTTTTTGAGGTATGCTTTAATAAGTATTAATATACTAAAGGTCCAAAACTCTTTAATTTAGAGAGTAATAAAGATGAATATATTTTTGAGTTAGAAATGTTATGAACCTAAACGTGTTGTTAATTTTTTTAGATTAAATTTTATATTTTTTTGTGAACATGATATCCTGTTTATTATTTCAAAGGTTATTTTTAACCAATATTTTTATAAAAACTGTATTTCTTGGACAAAAATAAAAAAATATTCGTAAACGAATTCAATTCAAAGGATAACAGTAATATTAAAGTAACCTCTGAAACAAAACTATTAGATCTATCTTGTCATATATAGATTACTTATTGACTTTTCTCGCTTTTTTTAACTTTACCAAACTTGTAATAGAGCCCGAGGAAAACACTTCAATAGCACTCAGCCTTTATCTGAGGTTTATATAAAACTTCTTGAAATACAATTAGAACATAATAGGATACATGTTCCTGTTATAAAAGTATCCATTGTTGCGTTGCTGTTGTGCATAGAGCCAACGATTTCTTTTTATTTAAAAAAAAAACTCGAATCAGTTACAAAATTTTGTGGAAATTCGTAGAATTCAAATATACAATGCGTTAAGACCTCTTCTTAATATAAGTCTAACACGGGATATTGAAATTATTGTCACAGTTAACCGAATATTTATACTTACTGCATTCAATTGTTCGAGAAGAGACGATTATACACAATGAATTATAAGGCGCATGTAATGGTTTGCCATAAATAGGTTCATTTAAACCAGTCTTCATTAATTTAGGCTCTCCCACATTATTTCATAAATCATAACAGTCAATCTCTTAAAACTCTGGTCTTGATATAATTTATAAATTAATGCAAAACGCAAACCATCTAAGATGAACTCCATAATGTTGTGAAAGGTCAAATGAATTATTTTTAATTTAATTTTAACAGAACTAGCTTCTTTCCGATTCTATACATATTCTTTCTGATATTATACTATACTTAACCATAATACCAGCAAATTTTTAAGAAAATGTTCAAGTTATACAAGTTGTACTTAGTAATTATGGCGTTAAGAGCAATAATTGTTTATCCTCGCGAAGTATGAAGGTAACAAATTGCCGTTACGTAATGTCGATGGGATACGCTTTTTATTTTCAATGACTCCGCATACGTAATGAACGTTCAATTTATCACCACGGACTGGACACAGACTAAATTCCTCTTCACTTGTGATCTGCCTCGCAATGTGCAGAGTGACATGTGCAATCTACCCATTAATTCTTATTAATCTTCCTTAATACCGTTCGTGATGTTAGAATTCGATTTTTATCTGAATTTTTCAAACCAACGGCTGGAAATGACTGTTCTCTTTTAGTAAACGTTCTTAAAACAGTAATGGAAATATTCCGTAATTTGGAATAAAAGCCGCAGACATTTTTAAAATGCTCAGTCTGTAATATATAACAAAATCGATCTGTGATTTCCTTCACAATATTATGAGAATAGATTTCTAAACTTAAATTTCACAAAACAATTTTACTCTCGTACTATGCTTCACTCCATGTTATAGGAGTGTTATCACATCATGTAAAATTTTATAACCGGCACGCACCTACCCGACCTCTATGTTATCATCGATTAAAATTCCTTTATTATTTTAATAGGAACATTATAGGTTTTTTTATAAAGATATACATAAATTAATATAAACATAATATGCGTATACAGAACTGATGTGTTTGAGCTTGTCCTCTTTTATAATAAAAATAAGAATTTGTTATAGTAATTGTCTTCATTCAACTTAGAAGCACAGCTAAACAGAAGAATTTTCTAATGAGATTTTCTGATGAGGCTTTCGCGTGTGTTAATTGAAATAAAACTAATATTTTCGTTATGAATACGCCATTTTAACCGTGATCACGGTTGCTGCAAAGTAATCGAAATGTCGGGAGTGTGTTGTTAAAATAATTAAAATGGAATAGTAAATCCGAAAATATTAGTTTTATTTGGAAAGATTTTCTCATCCTTTTTTTTCCATGTGTCTAGTTCAAAATTTGCAGATTTTTAAATGCATAATCACTTATATAGAAATATCATCATATCATATCTCGGAAATTATATATTGCTGTCATGAATTGATTTATAAAATAAATAAGATTAATATATGTGTGTAAACAGTGTTTTAATGCAGCCATTTATAATAAGTATAGTCTCCAATTGTCTCCAACTTCTCACAGTATAACAAAAATCAACCTTGTATAAAGTAGTTCAAATTATTTTCATTTTAACAAATGATATATTTTTCTATTCTGTGTAACTATTTTTCTGTCAATCGGTCTTCAAATCCACGCATTTATATTTCTGATTTGTTTCATTCGTTTTACATTTTTTCGTGTTACAATATTTTTTCTTTAGGCTTCGATAGACAAGATTATTTACAGAATATGAGAAGCCTTTTATAAAGTAAATACTACATCCAATTCAAATTGAAACGACTTTATTCAAATATGACAGAGTTGCTGCGAGATCTTGAAGTTATAACAAGTGAGTAATATATACGGAATACTATACAATAGAATTATTTGAAAAATTGTTAGAATTTGTTGTGACAAGTTATGTAAAGTGACAACACAATCAATAAAATTATTTTTTACCCTTATTTCTTTTCGCATTTCTGCGAAGCTTATTTTTTAATGATTTATTTATAACTCTTGTGTCAAATTATATGAAATACTTAACTTTCGAATACCATATTGTATTCGAACTTTATACTTCTTAATAAAAAAAAACATAGAAGAATCAAATCTGACGCAAACTTTTTAGTAAAATGATATACGTTACGAAAAACTTACTGAAATGCTTTAAACAAAAAAGGTTTGTTGAATTAAAGTGCTTTTTCCAACTGTTTGAAGACAGCCTCACCCAGTTTTTACCAATCCTTAATAAAAAATCCTTCTTTTGTAAAATATAAAGCTCGTTTCAACACATAAGTACCTCGTCTTCGAACTAATGAAGTGTAAAGTGTTACGCTGACACAAGACTTTATTACCAGTATACATTTAACTGAGGCTGTTTTCAGTTAGGGCACTTTCATATAACTGTGATGTTTTTAAACATTTAAACACTTGTACGAGGATACACAATTAGCAATGACAGTAGTTATAATACCATGATTACTGTTACTATCAAAAATAATCATAGCTAATGTGTGTTTGTCATAGGTGATTGTAGAAGTCAAATCTCTAAGTAACCTTAAGATTAGTAGTTTTCCTTTTACATGTAATATATAAAATATTTTTTTCAACAAAACGCTTTCTATGTTTTTGTCAATAAGAACTACAAACTAAGCCTTCCGAGGTTTATGGTAAGAAGAAAGGATCCCAAAAGATGAAATTTTCGTTTGCATTCGTTTACTAAATAAACAATGAAAAAATGATTTCCATAATAAGACACATCTTTGTAAGTTATAATTTTCTAGAAATTTCTATAAATTTCTCTTGCAAACAGAGTATTTAGTATATACATGTACTGAAATCACTGAGTAAAATTTCCCACATATTAAAAATATAATAGGATTTGATCAATAGTTTAAAACAAATGACCTTATCACATCATTTAAAATACAATTTATACATTTGGTCACAGATGAGAAAAATCATATGTTGTATAATTTTCAAACAAAGCACTTTATTGTGTAATTAATTTTACTAATAACTTGTAATGGATATTGTTATGTACGTAACTTTTAAGGCTGCAGATGATTAAAGCAACCCACTAAATGAGAATATAGATATCAAAGTATAAACGAAAGTCTTTAAATTGTAAATATTTTTAATTATTTGCATTTTAAATAAAAAATTGTACCAACTAAGATATTCACCTCGGCAAGAAAAGCGCTAACACAAAACTGAATCCCAATTTTCAACATCGTCCGTCCTGACTCTGAATTGTTATGTTTCTTACAATTAATGTAAAATAATATAATTAATTAGTCTCGTTGTGGAGCATCTCGATATATAAGAATATATTTTTAACATAACGACGAATGTGTGTACACATTTATTTGTACATAATGTATATATTTCTCGTAACCTCACTTCCAGACATTACATACATGTTAAGTATTTTATAGTTAATATTTAAATTTATTTATATTTATAGTTAATATTTAATTTTATATTTAATATTTAAATTTAAATTATTAGTTAAATTTGAAATAGATTTACAAAAAGATTCATAAAAAGATTTATACAGAAAGACAAGATAAAACAGAAATCGTAAAAAATCTTACTTAACTGTATTCTCTTTGTTAATCTTGTACCTCTTTCCCGCTTTCCAGTCACGTTTCACTTAGTCACGGGACTTTTAAAAAAAGAAATGAATTAGAACATAAAATTTAAAAAATATGCACAACTATCATTCGTCTCTCAATTTTTATGTAAAGTGAAAATGAAAAGAGTATACCTACAATTCGTCAAATATATTGGGTAATCAAAGAACGATAAATTAATATATGAATCGAAAAAACCAGTTTAATAGGTTTTTATATCTTTATAAATGAATGTAACTTTTAACCTATTTTATTCTCTAAGCAAATATTAGGACAAAACCTAACGAAATTTAATTTGAAATTAGCTTTTTCTTAATAAAACTGATAATAATTATATATATATATAAAATTTCAACACTTACTCTGACTCTGAATAAATTTGTCTTTACTGGTGATTACAGGTGATTTAAAGAGTTATGCGGATCGCGTGATGCAAAAGTTATAAGAAAAGGAACAGGTGAATGTCGTACCCTGGATCTAGAACCCTTTTTCCAATTTTCTTCTTTTCTTTACCAAAGTTTTATAAATCTGTAAATCCTTATGATCCCTGGGACAAGTCAATTGGGGTCATTGCTACAGGTGGAACGTGATCCGTGGGAACGGTTAATACTCGCTATTACTGTCTTTTTATTTCATGACTCCTTTTTTATAAAAATATAATATTATAGTTTAATTTTCTAAATTTTTTTATGAAAATATAATGAGAACTTAGAGTAAAATATATGCACTGGTTAATTATGTAGAATGCAAAAAAATCGATTATCGTAATAATTTCAAATCACATTGTAATTAAATAACTTTTTCATAATATCGAATTATTACAGACGTTTATTCTGTGATATTGAATTTTCTTAATGTATATATTGAACGGGCTATATTTAGCATTTAAGGAATATCAAAATTTTATAACGAAAAACTTATCTGAACCGAATTTTCCTGACTCCAAAGTAGGGAGATTATTTGAAAACTTTACAACAAAAACAATAATCTTAGAGATTTCAATTCTATATTTAAAGAAACCGTACTTCTTCTATTAGGTCTTAAGAAATTGTGATTTATACAACATTATCCATCGCTCAGAACGCTGAGATAAAGCGACACTGATTGGTTTTAAAAAAACATTATTTTATTTAATTCTTGATACTAAAGGCCTTTTAAAAAATCGAAGGAAGAAACAAAAATACATAATTTTCTTAAATGTATCATAACACGGAATTGTATCGGTAAATTTGTCTAATTTATTTACTTAGTCTTATTAATTACTCAAACTGGATTGAAATTAAATCGACGCCATGTTTATTTACTTAATCTGGCACGGAGCATATTCAAAGTTTTTTATTTTTAGCAAATTCTAGGTCTCCTTGTTTCTGATTGAATATAATGAGTATTAGCTTAAAGATGTGCTACAATCTCTCTATATTTATATCCCATTCAAATAAATATGTCAGGATCGTCTTACATTGCTGTGAAGTAAAATAGGATTCCCTTCCAGTTCATACGACATTGAGAATGATCACTAAATATAGCTACGAGGAAATGTACCGACAAAATGTATTCTTACTTAAAATAATTTATTTGGTTACTTATTTGATACATAATTTCATGATTTTTTAATACAATATATATATTTAAATGCGTTTTTGAAAGTTGTTATTATTATCATGTAAATTTTTGAAAAAACACACTGCAATCACGGAAATTCCACAATGAATATATTTGTTTTTTGTTTATATTTATTTATTAATTATTCTCAACCATTTCTAGGTTTGCACTTAAATAGATTAAAAAAAAATTAAACTCACACTCTACGGCATATAAGCTTCAAGATGACAATTTCCGGAGGTTGCTGGGACAGATCCTGCTCGTGACGATGATATGACTCGGAAAAATGACATTGCTACTTGCTAGGTTTCGAAGCCGCGCCGTCACGTATGAGAGGCGGGTCTTTTAAACTCCAGGTTACCACGACTTAACTTACGAAAAGTATCTAAGCAAGTCAAATACCAAAGTACTGAGAAAATGAGATGAGTTTTTCTCTATTATTTCGTATGTGTAACATCATGTTTTTTTTTTTTTTTAATTTTGTATTCTCTTTATAAATCTGGATTCATATAAGCCTCTTTTGGTTTCAGCGCTGTTTGATTATAAAATGATAAAGGTATAAGTCATTTCCTGAAACTCTTCTCAGTACACGTTAATTCATATATAAGTTTTTTCCAGTACTTTGTTTGATTTATTTCATATTACTTCTTCAATTTAAAATTTTGTTAATATCACCTTTTTTACATACTTATTGTTAGCGGTAGAGCCTAGCTAGTGTCAAGTGACTACACCTCGAATTAGCTCGACCGGGGAAGTACCATCCTCTCACAGAAGATCGGCGGAAAGTAGTCATCAATGGCTGCGTATCGTCCGATAAGTGAGAGACGCGGGTGCTCTTTTCCTACCATTTTATCTCCCTCTTATACAATCAAGATCGGTAGTTCATCTGCAACACCCCTTTTGTTGCAGATGTCCATGGGCGACGGTAGCTACCGTCCATCGGGTAGGTCGTTTGCCGCCTTGGAAATGAAAAAAAAAACATTGTTAGAGTTGATTTGTTAATTTTAAAACTTTTTCCTATCTCAATTTACTGTTTTTATTAAATTTCATTAAATTTCTGAACGAGAAATAAGTAAAACATCTAAGATAAATAAGAGAAGAGTGAAAGGGAGCACTGTGAACTGCGTTGCATATCTTTCAAAATAATTGTATCATCCTTCTTCTTTTCCTCAGTTTGTTTGAACTATTAAATAAGAGAATTCATTTATATTTACTCATATACATTTATTAATATAAATTTAGTAAAAGAAAAGAATTATATAAAGTAAGGGAATAGTTACCTCTTCTTTCTATTTATGGAAATCCTAAAGGTAATTTACTTTAAATTATTTGAACTTCGAAAGGAAAAGAAGGTGTTTGTACGAGTGTAACATAGAATATTGAATTTATGATATTAGTTCCTAGCCTAACCAAAGGTTGGAGTAGAAGCCACGTCGCAAATATATTCCAATGTTGCAAAAATGTTACAAAGAATTCAAGTAAGACTTTTGTTTTCAGATAGTTTCCAACGATCAAACTCACTGTAGGTCTTACCTAAATATTAAAAAAATCTTGCTGTAGTGCTCACAGTTTTAAAAGTCACAAAATTGAATGTTCCTATTTGGATTTAAAAAAAAAAATTACTGAAAAGAAAAAAATATTTAACAAAATAACAATTTTTTCTAGTATTTGAATAAGGTAATGATGAAATATGATAAAAATCTTTAACTACTTTGACATCAAGTTTTTTAATCTAATTGTGTTTCTATAAAGGACATCTAACTTATCACTTATTTCTTCCTCTTAGCTCATAAAATAAACTTTTTCGAATTATAATTTGGACGTCTGCAAGAAAAGGTTATAATTGAGATAAATCTTCTTCATCTACAATTTCATTTTGTTCTTCCAACGGGTGGAATAACAGCACGCTCTGTCCAATCCAAATTTAAAAAACGCAGAATTTTAAAAGGGGAGTTTAAATTTAAATTGGTGTATAAAATCATTTTGAATAGAGAAAATTTAGATGTTTTGTCAGCTAAAACAGTTTTTAATAATCTAGCAAGTTTTTTAATAATCTAGAATATGTATATTTAAATCTAGCAATACCCGCGATTTTGTCCGCGTGCCTTTAGGAAGGATTTTTTCATACATATTTTGATTTAATTTTTTTAATTATTTAAATTTGATATATTTTTTCATACATATTAAATACATTTATATATACGAATATACTTCTCTTAACTAGATATTGCACGTCTAGATGTTGAGCATTAAAGCATAGAAGTTTACAAGGGACAGCCACATAAAGATAGGTAAAGGTACATATTTTTTCTCATATACCTTCCCTATACAGACGGCAATCCGTAACATTTTTATTATATTTATAGCTTTCATCTGCACACAATTTTGACAATTCATATGAATAGAGAGTTAAAATATTTTTATTACGAGAACAGAACATCCAGTGTGACGAAATCGCTGTTTTGTTTGTACTTAATTAGCAATTACAAACGAAAGTTTTTTAAGTTTATACTTCATTAAAGATTTTCATAAATTACACTTATACACAATTGATGCAACTTATGTACTCAAATGACTTCAAACAATTTCACACATAGCAAAACTATAACTTTAGTAAATAAGAAATAATGTAATATGTTATACTTGTGAAGATAACATGAAAGAACAATTATATTATATAAAACTTATTATACCGTGTAATAATAATTAATAATTGTATCTACTTTCGGAAACAAATACAAATCTATCAGAAATGAAATCTATCACAAACACGTGAAAATACACAAATGTATTTCTTGTATAAATGAGAGAGAGAAAGGACAGAGAGGAGCTTGAACAGCGGAGGCGAGCGTTTAATTCGCGTTAGATAGCAGCCCCTTAAACTTACACCTGGGTCGCGAGTCCCAGGCACTGTTGAAGCTCCTCTCCCTGCAACGCGATAGACCCGGCACCCGCAAGATGAATCCATGGAATACTGAGAAGTTTCGTCTCTTATATTATGTTACAAATTTTGATTTCAGTATCACAGAAAGGCTGAACTAAGATTATATTTAAAATAATTAAGATAAAAATTATAACAAATATCTCGTACTGAATATGTCATAATATATTATAACGTATATAAATGTCTTAGAATACTACCGTGTAATTAATTTTACCAATAACTTGAAATAGATATTGTTATGTACGTGTAACTTTTAAGGCTGCAGATGATTGAAACTACCTACTACATGAGAACATAGATAACAGAATATAAAGAAAAGGTCGAGGTAATTTTTTCTTTACAATTGTATATATAATAACAGATTTCCAAATTATTATATATATATATATTTATATATATCTGGTTTTCCAAATTCGAACCAGGTTTCGAAAATTGCGAAATATTTTGTTTGTTAAGATTCCTCACTCTTTAATTTGCCTGAACTAAATAAAAGATCAATTCACCAGCAATTAGACTTCTAAAAGAACTTTATAAGTAATCTTAAATAGTTAAGTGAATTAGGTGACGTCAAAAGTTAAGTTATAAATAGAGTGTTCTGGAAAAACTGTTCTCCTTTAAGTTTACTCATGAATTGAAATTCTGAAATAGAATGTATCAAACAATTAGAAAATATATTTTAATTCATTTATATGAATACCAAAAAATCAACAACAACAACATTTATAAATAATGACTTTAGCAGCGACCTTTTAAACACAAGCTATACATTGTTTTTATTTGAAGTACCACTGGCCCGAACATAAAGAAGATGCACTTCTATCAGAAATTGAGATACTGGGATGTATTCATTATTCCTCTTCGTCGAGGAAAACAGTTATGTTTAGAACTGGTGATTAAAAAAGGGATCGTTCTTCTTAAACCTGGACGAACTTCATTGTCTTAGAAGTTAAGATACTATTCTACTTTCGACTTTTTTCTATTATCGATTTTCAACACATACTTCACAGTAGAGAAAATAACTAAAATGCACCTTTCACATGACATTTTTTTAAATTATTATGTTCGTTGTACATATTTTATAAAAAGTATTTTAATTTGTCTTATTTTTTACTTGTACCTTTTTACTGATAGTAACTTGACGTGAATCAAAGCTGACTGAAATTGATGTAAAGCCAAAAGGTAGACAATGAAATTGCCTTATTTATTTCTTTGACAGTAAAATTACCTGTTCATGGAAACCAGTCTGTCGTTCAGCATTGATGGCTTTTAGTTACAATATTTACGATAAAATAGTTCAATCGATGTCCAGGAAAACAAATAATGAAAACAATGAAAGTAATTGAGTATAAAATAATAATTAATTAAAGTATTTATTTCGGAGAAAAATATAAAAACTTGCATCAACTAAACCACTATAATATGAATTTTTTGGTTAACAACTAACAGAAATATCGAAAAGAATGTTTTAATTTGTTATTTTCAAATAAAATTTATGAAACGAAGTTAATTAAATTAACAGTCAAGTATCTGATTCGTAAGGAAGGCTCCAATTGATTCTAATGAGTATTATCTTAGGGACGGGCGTCAATATAGCGCACCAGTATTATAAGTAAAACTATATCCCATTCCAATAAATATGTCAGGATCGTCTTATATTGTTATAAAGTAAAATAGGATTCCCTTCCAGTTCATACGACATCAAGGATAAACACGGAATGAAGCTACAAGGAAATGTACCGACAAATTGTATTCTTACTTAAAATACTTTATTTCATATAAATAATAGAGACGTTGAGATACTAACATTTAATTTAAAATTGTATCATATTTTGGGACGTTTGACTTCCTTGAACACAAAAAAACCGTACGCCTTTACGCGAACGGAGTCGCGAGCAAACACATTGTAATATATAAAACTAAAGCAATGACTCTAAAGGACTAGAATGTCTACTTTAGAAGTCTCATTTACAAAAAAAATTATAGTTTTGGAACAAATATTATTCTGCTTAATTTGTAAAACAATGGGATTAGTGTAATTATAACGCGGTTAAATTAAAGTGTGACAAATACTTAAAACTTAACTTATAAATTCTTATCGAACTTTTTACTTTAATTAAACTGATGTTATATTTGAATATAATATGACTTAGAGGTTGACAAAATTAAAACGCTCTTTTGACTAAGTTTTAATTAACCTTTTGATTTTTTGATCATCATAGATGATGAATCTCTAATTAGATAAACTTTTCCAAACATTATTTAGACACCTAACGCGGTCGTTATACATATAAGTATGTATAAATATTTATTTAGATATGCATGAAAATATTAAGGGTTCTTTCTATAACATCATTTTAGTGCCGTAAGTTATATAAAACCGCTCACAAATCTTTCATAATCTGTGCTTATATCTGTATAAATTCTAAAGCACCGTGATTAAGAATTGACTAATACCTACCTCAATTCGTGAAACAATTTCTTGTTGCCCGTTAAATCATCTAACAATATGAAATTTTACTTGTAAAACAGAAATTAAATTTTATATTTTATTAACATTAAAAATATTATTATAGACATATAGTATAGAATTAATTCTTATATCTATTTTTTAACTACTATTTTGTTTGCTTTAATGATCGTGTAACTTTATTAAGAGCAGTCCATAATTTTCTCCAAACCTTAAGTATACTAGAAGAGTGAACTCCTTAAAACTCTTCATATGCTTTCCAATAATCAACCCTTTACGTAACTGACAGAGCACGTATTTATATTATATTTGTTCTATAAAAATAATATACAAAAATTCCGCTAGTATTATTGTTTTATTCACTATATACTATAGGATGTATGTATGTATGTACATATGTACTTAATATAAATTTCGCTGTTGCGGTTTAATTATCGTATGAAATATTTTCATGACTTGCTGGAAACTCGAACGCGGTATAAAATTTTATATGTTTTGCGGTAATTTCATAGAATGGGAAAGTCATAGGATTTCAATATAATACAGGCTATATTTAACTGTGATTATACATACCTACATATGTAGATATCGTTCTATTTAAAATTTTCGTGTTTAAATATTGTGGACACATTAATTGTAGTTATAACAACTACAATTAATGTGTCCACAACTACTACACAACTAGGCGTTAGTAAAATATTGGGTCGATAATAAGTTTATTTAAACAAACATCTAAGATAAAAATGCATTATTACCTTTTTCTTCATACTTTAACGTAATTTTAAATTCACTAAGTCAATAACCTTAAGACCCGGAAGGAACAAGACACAAATGAAACTTTGAAAAGAATATTTTGCATTGAACCAAACAATTAAAACCATCAGTTTGCTTTCAAAATATAACGATAACTTTATGCTGCGAGACGTCTCGGAAACAATATTTTCGAATGACCTGCCATTCTAACTTCTTTTTAAATTTATTATTATTTAATTTGAGTTTGATAGCTTTTGATACTATGTCTATAAACTATTATATAATGTCTATACGTCTATTAAACTATGAAATAGATATTGAATACAGTATGCAAGTAGAAAACATTACATTGACCTTTATCGTTGTATTTCTAAAGAGGTAGAATAATCATAAAGTATTTATTATTGAGTTCCCAATCATAAGGATTTTTTTCTAAGACATTTAAATATGGTCAAAAATTTAAAGTTAATTTCGATATACTTATTATTATTTAATATAATTAAAATTTATGACTTTGTCAGGCAAATCTGGCCAAGCTTGAATAAAGAGAAAATAAATCTGTAAATACTCGATTACAAACCTCAAATTGCTGCAAACCGATTGACTACATGGATTTTAAAATGAAATAAATATTTTATTAAACTGATGCTTGATTAACACAAAAATTTTGAAACAATATGTACATATACATCGCTTATATATCTATTGTCATTGATGGCAAGTCACTGTTTTCTTAGTTAGTAGAGCAAAGTAACAACACCTGAGACTTACAAACAAACTAACTCAGACACAACGAGTCAAAGCCGCTCTATTAGATGTAGTAAATTTTATTTGTAAAAAAAATATTTGATTGCACTAAACCTATCTTTATGGTTTTATTGCTTAAAAAGATAGAAATATCTATATCGCATTAATATTACCGAATAATAAAAAAGCAAATAAAGTCTAATTAGACAGCAAATATGAACAAAAACTAGTTTCTGTTTAACCCGGCTTGTAATACATGAGAGTTGATTTATATATTAAATTATATATACGATAATAAAAATGCTATTTACCGTCTTAAATCACACATCACTATATAAAGCAAAAATGTTAAATTACAAATTATAATTTATGTTAAGGCATCTTAATGAGATCAGCGATAAATATAAAGTTTTAATACTAAATACGACATAACATATGATATTATTTTTTATCTCAACCAGTCATCAATTTGACTAATGCTTCTTTTGTTTCTTTGTGTCTAGACCGCTAATCGTTCGGTAGTTCATCTGCTGTGACATTGTCCTAAAAGTGACTAATATATAATATTATAGAAGATGGCATAATTTCTTTTAACAAATAATATAATAGGTATGTTAAGTACCAACCATTCCACTAGCCTGGAATGTTGATGAAACCCCGAATTTTTTCAAATATTCTGGTAAATAATAGTGTTTTATTTTTTTTTTTAATAAATCTGAAACTTTCTTATTTTCAAGAACACCGAAAAGAATTTTTCGTGTTTATGATATAAGCCCAAATTTGTACTTCTTGATTATTCAAATTTTCTATATTTAAGAAATATATTTAAAAAGTTTTCATTTGAGAAAAAATTCACATATCATTATGCTTAGCAAAAAATTTGTTTCTTTAAACTTTATAGACTTCATAATATCATAATTGTATTTAATATTGAAGGACGTATTTATTTTGCATTGAATGCCAAAAAGGACAATAAAATGTACTGAGATATACAATGAATACGAAGAAAAGTCATACGTAGAAATAGCCTAATCAGTTTTTTAAATAATGCCGAAATCTTATTATAAGAGAAGAGATTCTCACCAAAATTATATAATGTAATAAAGAGATCATCTTTTATAAAAACCTGTGTCTAATTTGAAGATCTCCAGTATTCAAAAAATATGACCACTCCACTTATGAGATTCAAAAGGCTGTTCTATTCATTACTACATTCCAGTCTTGTGTACTCGCCCTATTAGTGAGCTCATCATATCATTTCCTGACACTCGTGTACAGTTTCAGACTTTTTAAACTTTTGATTTTCCAAGCATTTCATTTCTCGCATTCTTTATAAGTCTCTGAACATCTATGAGCAAACCTCAATGGGGATGTAAAATTTTATTATTTTTAGTAAAACTTCACTTTAATAATTATTATTTAAGACAGAGAAAGAATTTCTAAGGTCTGAATAAGGAAATTGTTAATATTAACTATTCATATTTTCTAATTACATCACTTCGCCGAAATAATAAAGCAGTATTTATAGGACAATTAATTTAAACGCTGGTGGAATAAATGAAATTAATTTTTGAAATAGAGTGAACATTACGTTTTCGACTAGATTTTCTGAGAGAAGTAATTGCTATTACGTCAAAATGTATATTCACTATTATATTCACTATTTATACATTTTATTTAATCTAAGATCACAAACTAAGGAAAAGAAAATGATTATTGGTCAATATTTTACATTACCAGGTGTAATAGACAGATTTTTGTAGACGCTAATGTTGCTGATGTTATTAGTAAATTTCGATTCAAATGAGACTAACATATTTTAGTTCTTTTAAATGTAATGTAATTTTGTAGGTGGTAGAGGCTAGCTGTGGTCAAGTTCCTGCAGCTCGAACACGGGCTGGCTCAACCGGGGAAGTATCACCCTATCACAGAAGATCGGCAAGTAGTCTTTAATGGCTACGTTTCGTGCGATGAGTGAGAGAGCCGGTTGCCCTTTCCCTTTTCCCACCCTTTTCTACCTCTTCCCTTTCCCAGTTTTTCCTTCCCCTCTTCCCTAATCGAGGGTGGCAACACATCCGCAAATCTATGTTGCGGATGTCCATGGGCGACGGTACTACCTTTATCGGGTAGGCCGTCTGCTCGGTTGCCCGGTTGTTGATGCTAAAGGTAGCGTAAACAAAATGTAAATTAACACAGACTTAAATATAATAGTTGCTTAATTTTATAAAATCTTAAGGAATCAATACTTTACAAGGCCATTGCTATTGACTTACTATCATCATGCATAAGCATTTTACGAATGACTCATCTTACGTTAACATAACTTTTCAGCTAGGGATTTTATGTAATAATATGAACTAAATATAAATTTTGTAAATGTGCTGAACATATTTCTTCGCATCTTTTTTACACATATGTAACAATGGATTTGCAAGGTTTGACAAAACTTATTGAACACAAATACTACATCCAATTTCAATTGAAACGACATTTTGATCTGGATTTCGTTCAAAGCGTAAAAGAACGGCTATGAAATCCCTCATCTAAGTTATGTCGTACGAACAGTGTATTTATTGTTCTATATAATGGGATTCATTCTCGAATAAAATTGTCAGAATTTATTGTGACAAGTTCGTTTCCAAAGCCAAGTGAATTGACAACACGATAAATGAAATAATTTCAATATCGAACAACAAAACTCTCTTCTGTATTTGGCGGGTATCTTAATAATTTAAAAATTATTATTAACAACTATTATATTTTGAGGTAATTTAAAATTAAAATATATATCTTTATTCATTTTCAGTTCAATTTAAAAACATTCAAACAATACTTTTTTTTTACCACGGGTACAATTTTCTGAGCGACTAGCTGTTACCCACGACTCTGTCTGCGTAAAAAAAATATAACTTAATGAATCAATTTTCACGCGCCGCATGCGCCCTGCCATCCAGTCCCGAATAAAAACTAAGTTACTCCTTATTACAACAGCTACCTGCCAATAAAATTGGTGTCAAAATCGGTCCAGCCATTTCCGAGATTACTTGGAACAAATAAACAGACAAAAATTTTAGATACTGTTATTTTGGCGTATGTACCGTATATATATTCAAATGCATATAATCAAAAACGTTTTTTTCTATATACAAACAGATAGTCCAATTTTATTTATATGTTTAAATTTAAAATAAGCAGTTAAAATATAACTTTATCTTTACAAAAATAAGTATTTTACAACCTTAAAGAGCTTTGTTTCAGAAGGTTCATGTATAAATAAATATTCCTTTCAACACATAAGTCTTTTAGGTAATGAAGTGTGAAGTATGCTGTTGACAGAGGGCCTTACTCTCGACAAATTCAATTGAATATCTTTTAAGGATCCAGTAAATTTAAGTTCAAGTTACAAGTGACTGCCATTAAACTGTTATATTGTTAAGTATTAAATAATTACAAGATCGTAAACAGTTACCAATTACAGCACGAGTGATCTTACGTCACGGATGATGAGGGCTTGTTGTCTATCATACGAGTAGTTACGTCATGTGTATGTAAGTAATTACTAAATATATCGGTTACACCTTATTGAATAGGAATTTAAAAAACCGAACTAAACATAAAAATATCGGTTTTTTACACCAATTTTCTATAACTGTTAGACATAAATTTTCAATATATAGATAAACGATACATTTTTGTATTTATGCAAGAAAGTAATGTTGTTCTATCAGTTTTTATAAATAAAGCTATATATTTAATTTGTTCACTCGCTGGGAGGAGTGAGTTCCGATATTAAATCTTTCATAAAGTAAGATATTGTTCGAAACGTTTGAAATATGTAACAACAAAGACAGATGTAAACCCATAACTATTCTTAATTATGTCATATTTTTATATAAATAATACAAAAAAGGAAAACGAAAAAACATTAAAATATTTTTCAGACGACTTCATTTCGCAACAAAGCCATTATAAAATCGATACTTTCACCACATATAGTTTTTGTTTTATTGTAAAATGTCTGCTACTTTATAGGCTTATACTTTTTGCTTAATAAAATGAAAAACATAAATGCCAACAAACCAGTGACTTTACAATATCTTTAATAAATGTATAATTCTTAAAAAACGGTTGACGAATAATCAAAGTAGAGACATCAATATACATAAAATAACATGAAAAAAGGCAATCCCCTATAACAATAATTGTTGAAGTCGAGTGTTGCAATAAGAATTGGGTCGCATGCAAATATAATATCACGTACGTAATTTTATTCTCAGGGAAATTTTATGATAGCAGAGTGATGCTTCACGTTTCCAAGAATAGCAATAAAATTTTAATTAATATGATTTCCGGGGTATCAAAATAATGTATTCCTATAAGTGTACTCTTTGATTATTTTTTATTCTATATGATAATGTAATGGTCGTCTACAACTGCATTTATCTTTATCTCGATTCGAAGGGTAAACTTTAGCGTAAGGTAGCAAACAGCCCCTTAACAATATGTTTGGATCCCATAAGGACCAAACTGCAGCCAGTGAAATACTGTTTCCTCCAATTTTGCTTAGCTAATTAATCACGAGCAGCTTTTTAGAACTAACATAGACCAATACAATCATACTTACTTATCGGATGGACATATTTATCCGACAAAACGTATCTCAAAGCGCTATTGGACGTTGATCTTCTGCAAAATAAAGATTTGTGGAGCAAATCCAAATTCAAGTTGTAGTCAACAAAACTGACAAACTGACAAATAAAAAAATAAAGAAAATTTTAAAGTTAACAATAACATAGACGGTATACTAGTCATTATAGCTCATATTATTTAAGTGAGCATCAGGTATAAGTGTATTCTAATAAATATATACAATTATATATAGGAGCTGACCTTTTCACGTCTTTGCGCGGTCTTCATAATGATAAAATCCGATAAGTGTCAGTAGTTCTTTATGGAGAAGATCACTATTTGCTATACAGCCTAATTGTGTAATCGTAATCCTTATTGCACCAACGTATACAAAGTATATGTTACACACATATTTCTTTAAAGTTTTATAAAGGTGGTTTTCTGAAAAATAACGTTTTTAAGATATATAGTTCCAAGGAAACGAAACCTCTTAGCATTCAATGGATTCACCGTGCGGGTGCCGGGTCTATCGCCTTGCAGAGAAGAGAAGAGGAGCTTCAACAGTACCTGAGACTTGCAACCCAGCAGTAGGTTTAAGGGGCGCCTATATAACGCGCGTTATGCGCTCACCTCCACTATCCAAGCTCCTCTCCCTACCTAACCAAATTTGAAAAGAACCTACTAGTGCTGCCTTCGAAGTACGTTCCAAGAATGAATTAATGTGAGTTTTGGACAGGCCCAAGTCTTTTAGTAGGTTCTAAAGTGGTTTAAGCGTTATACCTGTCGCTCCCACTTCTACCGCGTATAAATCCACGACCAACCTATTTCAAGTGAGTTCGTGAGTGAGCTCGTAATATTTATTGACCTTGCTGGTATGGTCTTTGAGGATGTTGCTTTCCCAAAGCACCGTAGGCTCTACCGTGATCACGGTTGCTGAAAAGTAACCGAAACGTCGGTATTAAAATAATAAAATCCGCGTAGTATATGTGAGAGCGAGGGGATCCTAGTGGAACCTTGGCCAAGACCCTAGTCCTTTAAAAGGCTTTCGAGTCTGGGCGTTAAGTACCGATGATGGACAGGCTTCCATTTTGAAGCAAAGATAGTCTTTACTCAAAATGATACTTGTTTGTAGCTAACAAATTCTTACAATGAATGTCAAGAATTGTATAGCGGAGATTCTACCACTGTGGCTCCTAAGAGCGACCAATGTAGAATGAATCCATTACGATTATGCTTTGACTTTTATATGGTAAATTCTGTATTACAATTGTGGGTACTTGGAAAAAACTAATCACCTGATGTATTAATAAAACTATTAACATCGGTGAAGTGGGTAATTTGAAAACAATTATAATGAACGAAAACACGAAAAGGAATATTTTCGATACGAGAAGGCTGTCGGCGCGACACGGCCATACTGACGGTTGGTGCGTGCTCAGCGCCAACGTCTAGTTCTCATAATATATTGTGACTTCGAAATCAAATCTAAATATTTCTAGAAATTTCTTTCGATTTTCGATGTAAGGATGCGACTAGAATTTTGGAGAGGTCTATATGTGCATACACTACACGTGTTATGCCATCGGTTTGTAGAATTTTGTAGATGTGATGTGCATACACTACACGTGTCATGCTATCGGTTTGTAGAATCTTGTAGGTGTGATGTGCATACACTACACGTGTCATGCCATCGGTTTGTAGAATTTTGTAGATGTGATGTGCATGCACTATGTGTCATGACATCGGTTTGTAGAATTTTGTAGATGTGATGTGCATACACTACACGTGTCATGCCATCGGTTTGTAGAATTTTGTAGATGTGATGTGCATACACTACACGTGTTATGCTATCGGTTTGTAGAATTTTGTAGATATGATGTGCATGCACTACGTGTCATGACATCGGTTTGTAGAATCTTGTAGGTGTGATGTGCATACACTACACGTGTCATGCCATCGGTTTGTAGAATTTTGTAGATGTGATGTGCATGCACTATGTGTCATGACATCGGTTTGTAGAATTTTGTAGATGTGATGTGCATACACTACACGTGTCATGCCATCGGTTTGTAGAATTTTGTAGATGTGATGTGCATACACTACACGTGTCATGCCATCGTTTTGTAGAAGTTTGTAGATTCAGATGCGCATATCCTGTACGTGTCAGAGAACCTGTAAAGTTTTGGAGAATTTAGTAGATGTTGTTTCAGTTGGTATTAGTAAGCTTGTTGTCATCAAACTCATCAATCTGCGACACTGCCATCCGTTCGTGTGGGTTAGTTGCTTTTAGCAATTTTTCGTGGTTTTCCTCTTCCTGTAACATGCTTAGAAAAATAACGGTTATTATTAAATCTCTTAGGGTTCGCCAAGACCTAGGTCTAATGTTATATTCCCATCTATGTTTATAAAATTTAGATATTCTAATGGAGCAGTGATGATAATGGAGCAATGATGACGTCGTGTCAGTAAAGTTAATGGAGAAATGCTAATGTTTTATGACTTGTAAAATTTTAACGTTAGCTAAAGTCCAATGCAATATGCCATTCAGAAGTTACCAATTTCTTGATCAACACGAAACAATTTTTCAAGATGGATTGAAGCACTTTACTGATCCATTTGCTCGGCTAATACCTGGCTATACGGAGTAAATACTAATTCCAAAACGATCACAGAAAGTTTTAACCTCTCCTAACAACTTACTACCCCTGTGAACGATTATATTTCTTTTGGTATACCAAGTTTACTAGCAACGTACACGCGGATGACTTCAAATGCCGAAGAGTGATTTGATATGGAAAGCAATCCGAGTTGTCTTGATACTGACAAACTTAAACATTTTCATCCATATTATGACCCGAGGGTAATAATATTCACCAGTGATTCTTTAAAATGGACAAGATTCGGACTGAACTCAGCATTCTGTAGTCTATCACATTTCTTATATTCAACACCAAAATCAAAATTATGAAGGAAATCTCACCAACGGTGAATACGTGAAAGAAGAGCATCAGTAGTTCGTATTCTCCTATAACCGACAGCGTGCTGTCTTTTGTTTTAGGACTTGAATGAGTACTGCCCTATAACCAAGAGAGCTTGCCACGACATATGTTTCTATAGAAGGGTTTTCTTAAAATATGGAGACAACAGGCTCAGCCGTTAGGAATTATATTATCATATTACGAGTCATCTCTTGTTCGTGAATCGAATTCCAATTATACTTTTCTTGGTTAAGGCGTTATGATGTATACAGAAATTGGGAATAGACTTTCTAAAACTCCTTGCAAGACCGTTGAATTGTATTTCTTGGTTAATGGTTCTGGAAATAGGGAGATTTTATAGAATTTTTTAGATTTTGTCGGCTGGGACGCACTTTTCCTTTTGAAATTACGTTACAGAGTTATTCAACACACTTTTTAGAAGAAAGAGCACTCAATATTAATCGAAAAACTACCGAAGCCATCGGCGAACACATGTCCAAAAAGAGCAAGCAGATGATTTATTTTCGTCTAAGGTATTAACTATTCAGTATTTTTTATTACGTCTATAAGTCTGAATCAATATCAACATTTATGAATGACTACGTTGAAGTTTTTAAATGGATCATTTTTAAGAACGAAACAAATACCAACCCCATATGTAACAATAATTGTGAGGCCGGTTTTTTTTTTTCTAAAAATTTGTTCCCAAGAACATCTCAACAGAAAGGTCATGAGCTGACAAAACATAAATAAACAGATTATAGTATTATCCGAAAGGAATATGACCAGAACCGAACCAACTCCATCTAGTTCGTTAGTAAATGACGACCAAGGATTTTTTTTTTTTAAAGATGCTCTAATAACGGCACAACCAGTACCACTATCAAAAAGGGCAGTAAGAGATAAATTTTGAACTTATTTTACCATAGTGGTGAATGTAGGACTGCTATGTTCACTTATTGCGAGGAAATAACTTTAGTAATTGACATTACTGTTGCAGTAGCATCCTAAGGGTGACGTTGTTTTGCATCTATAGCAAAATAAGCCCGATCCGATGATAAAATGATAAGATCTAATAATAGTTTGAAGTGAAACGGGAGGTTTCTTGTGATAACCATCGTTAACTCGACTTTTTAATCTTGCAATGGCAGCTACAAAAATCAGTTTAGGTACGGAATGAGTACTTACGTTCTTAATTTTTGTCACCTGCATTTTCAATAGCAGCTTCCACAAACGGCATTTTTTTGACTTAATTTGTCGTTGGTAACTCTTCGCCATATGTTTCGAACTTCTTGAAGAAAGGAAATTACTTTCATCCGAACTTCCTACTCGTTCAAAGATTCTGGTTCCTCAATAGGAAACAAGATGCCCCAACGTCTTCATCTCAAAAATTGTGGTGTAACGGTTCTCGAGTCTTCAAAAACGTGCGGAGTTGTATGTTGAACCATGCGATTTCATGTAGACGATCCGGCGGTTGAAAGTGTGGCGTAAGACGTCCCTGCTTCTGATGTGAGAGCGAGGGGATCCTCGTGGAACCTTGGCCAAGACCCTAGTCCTTTAAAAGGCTTTCGAGTCTGGGCGTTAAGTACCGATGATGGACAGGCTTCCATTTTGAAGCAAAGATAGTCTTTACTCAAAATGATACTTGTTTGTAGCTAACAAATTCTTACAATGAATGTCAAGAATTGTATAGCGGAGATTCTACCACTGTGGCTCCTAAGAGCGACCAATGTAGAATGAATCCATTACGATTATGCTTTGACTTTTATATGGTAAATTCTGTATTACAATTGTGGGTACTTGGAAAAAACTAATCACCTGATGTATTAATAAAATTATTAACATCGGTGAAGTGGGTAATTTGAAAACAATTATAATGAACGAAAACACGAAAAGGAATATTTTCGATACGAGAAGGCTGTCGGCGCGACATATATCCGAAAATATATTAGTTTCATTTAAATGAATAAAACTCGCGAAAGTTTTAGATCTCATTAACCGTAGGCTCTATCATCATAAGGCACTTTAAAATTTGCGAATACATTAATATGTATAGTCTGGAGGCCGACGCACAAATATCCTGGGGGATTTTGTATTGTTTTTCATACGTATCCATCATTATAGTCCAATCCAAAGCCGCTCTAAGGATGGAGTAAGGCTTGACGTTTGATTTTATAGCCCTAGTGCCCGCTCTCTACAAATCCTACTGATCGCTCGTTTGTGGATATTTCCTTTTGCGCTCTGGCTACCGAAAGACTAACCGCTTCACGTATGATTTCCAGAACCCTATCGTGACGGCTTAAGTATTGACCGCTATCCAGGATTACCTTACATCCCACCAACAAATGCCTAGCAGTTCCAACTGCCTACCCACAGATATGGCAAGTCTTTTCGGTACCTTTACCCCATCTTACCAAATAACTCTGATCTAGAAGAGTCATTTGGAACGCTTTGAGATAGAATTTTATCAATGCTGGCGACCAATCATGTATTAAGGTGCGCCATTTTAGTGCTAATGGGATGCAAAAATCTCCTATGGCTAACCACTCGTTTTGCATTTCTAAACTCATTGCATCGATCTTATTTTTATCATTCTCGTCTTGCCGACTAAAAGACTTCAATATATTCGTATCTTGGACTTTCTTACTTGACCCTAATCCTACTCTGTTACTTTGTGCTCCTATCATAAACTGCTTGTGAAATTAACGCCTTGACTAACGACGTCATCATGGGATTTCCCCAAGATTTATCTCTAGGAAACTCTCAGGTGTTTATAACCCAAAAACTATTGTGATCCCTGAATAAAGCCGATAAATCAGCAGTTAGCTCGAGCCAGAGCCACAACTTCAACATCTTTATGACTTATCTTTATTGTTCGTAAAGAACGTAAGTAAAATGAGAAGAATGTAAAATGTATTAGTCCATAACACATTATTGACTTCAAGTGAAAATTATATACTTCTTGAATATATTTTAATGTACCAAAAATCTATATTTCACGCTCTATTATTTCAAAATGAATTTTATTGAATTTTCTTGAGTTGATTCGATGCTAAGACACTAATTTTATATGCATTTATGTTCAGAACAATAAGACCTTTTAAAGTTGTGCTACCATATTATATTATGCATATATATAATATAAGTTTCGTTTTCTTTTAAATATAACAAATAAATATAAAATTTGAATATGTGGTATTACGGATTTCCGACAAGCGTTGCAATGTATAGCACTTATATCATCCACAACGTTATTTCATTTGAAGTACTAAAATCTTTCAACGTTTCAAACTCTTCACATTTTCAAATTTTCATGTAACACTATGTACACAAAATTTTACTAGTTTACACTTAAGTAAACATTTGTGAAAATTTTCAGGCTAGAGTAAAAGAAAATATGTATGTTTAAGCCACAGATTTTTTAGTTAAGTTCTGAGTGTTGAGAATGTGCATTTAGTTCAGTTTATTCACTCAAAGGCGTTCACCAAAATCAGAATGACACTCATATAGAATGGAAAATCAGCATTTGATCGATAACAAAAGAGTCAAAGGTACTCAGTCTTAGTCAGAAATACTCCCTACCTCCTCGCTTTATTATTTAAAGGAGAACAACTCATTTGCTCATATATGAATATATTTAAAAAGAATATCACATAATATCCTAGCGGGGGAGGACCTTTCCTAAGAAATTAAAAGATAAAATATCCAAAAAGTCAAACGAAATGTTCGATTTACATTTTAATGACTTCATATTTCAGTACACGAGAGTATTTTTTCTCATCAATTATTCAGAAAAGATAACAAACATTATGCTCTCCATCAACATTTTCCTTTGTAAAATATTAATTTGTAATGACGACGGAGAAGATCATTTATTTTAGCGATATGATTTAGACATAAATCATTTCAGATAATTGCTTTTAAGAAGGTTTTGAATTTAATTTTTATATATTGGAAACATTAAATTCGTCCAATCGATTTTGTTCATTTTAGTTAAATATGAGGTGTGAGGTTTGAGTACATTGAAGACTGAAAGATCAAATTGTAAGTTGAAAAGATTGAGACGCTCTATTCGATTTCAACAAACTCCTGTCTGCGTTTCCCGCCAAACCAATACTACTCGCCCAAGCAATCGCCGTCAACCTTGTCGACTCAACGGCGCTTTCCAAGCAGACACATACATCTAAACGTCTACCTTCTCCCTCTTCCCTTAATGAGGACTTTTTGCGTTGGAAAATATGAATGACTCCACGCCAGTCTCTCAAGAGCGACGACCCGGAGTGGTAGTGTGAGCCTCCCGACAAGCAAGCTTGATGATGACTTTGATTGCCGAAAATGAACGATCATTATATGGGACATCTATCTTTTACTGTGCACAGTGTGATTTGGTAGAAGCTATATTTATTCAGACTTAACCAAATAGATTTCAGGGATGAAACTTCGATAAACTAATAGTTTATCTATAAGTTGATAGCATATCTGTTTGAATCTAGTGTCAGTAAAAGGTCCATTTAACTGCCCACATCAGCAACCTTACTGAGATGTTCAAATAGCTACGTTGTCTCCTTTCTACCGCTGTGGAATGGTTAACCTCGGCATAAACCAGTTTTTGTACACCAGTGTTCACAAACATCCAGAATCTGGAGAACCGTATTAACTGTTGGGGGCTGGTGGAATGCCTTTCTTGGTACCTCGTTATTCTCCATAACTCAGCACCCGATACACCAGAAATCTTAATTTATAGTACCCGGCTCAAATCTCAAGGCACCTGTCCACGTCTGTCCCCCGTATGTCTTCATCAGAAGGTTGTAGGTTCCAGTTTAACTCGTGTCAATTAATTTTTCATTCTAAATTTTCTCACTTAAATGTTTATTTAAGTATTAAATACACATGGCCTGAATGTTAAAATATATGGAACTAACTATACGAATCTAGTTTTATATGTTATAAAAATTTTAAATTTTTTATATATCATATTTTAAATATCATTTCAATAATGGAATCTTAATGAGATCTAAGACTTTCGCGAGTTAAAATTTAAATAAAACTAATACCTTTTCGGATTTACTTCGAGTATTTTTTATTATTTTAAACTACATAATCCCTACGCTTCTTTTACTTTTCAGCAAATCGTGATCACGGTATTAATTTTATTTAAACTTGCTATTAAAATACAACACAGTACGTAGTTAATAATAACTTTAGAAGTTCTACATCATTTACACGATATTAGTTAGCAAATTGCACTTCATTTTATTCATTTTAAATCTTACAATGTGCTTTTAAAGATATCATTAGTATTACATTATTCACTTTAAACATGCCAACGTTTGGCACTTTTTTGCTAAGTTGGCGGAAAATATACCGTGTGACTACGTTCTAGGTTAATTAACGGTTTGAATAGTGGCAGATATGAAAATACTTTTTACCGGAACGTCGTGTGTATATTATTTTTCAAATATATTCTTTAAAATGGACGAATTAGAATTAAAGCGATAACGAAAATTAAATAAAAGGTAAAAGGTAAAAAGAGTGTTCAAATACACAGCAATGTTAAGTATGTCCCAGTTTGATATGTAAAATTGATATAAGAAAAATATTTTGAGCTCCCAAAATAGAGAAATAGGTTGTTTACTGCCGCCTCTATTTTCAACGATACTTTGTAGTACAAAGGTGAATTACCCAAGATATTAAAATGTTTAAGGAGCTCTAAGACTTTTGCGAGTTTTGTTCATTGAAATGCAACTAATATTATTAGGATATACTACGCGTGCTTTATTTTTGTAAAACAGCTTTTCAGTAACCGTGATCACGATAAAGCACGCATGGTATTACATATTAGTTTCATTTAAATGTTTTATAAGCCTTTATTCTTGATACAAATTAATCTAACCCTATAAACTCTCAAAATTTAATTTATACTACACTTGTTTGTATCCCATCTATCATTTTTGTTAGATACATTAAATGTGACTTCAAAATAGTTTAGTAAGGATGTTATAATTTTTTTTATTAAAGTCTTCGTTGTGTTAAAATGTAAACTTATTTGACATCTAAACTCACCGTCTTAAAAGTTAACTAAAAATTTATTTTTACATATTTCGGATAAAACATCAAGGAAGGATGCTCATTTTCTTGACAAAAACATTTTTTTAAATAAAATAAAAGATTTTTTTTATGTAGTTTACATAAAAGACTAACACTTAATATTTGTATGAAGTTCATAGCAACGAAAACATCATGTAACAAGAATAAAGAGGAGCTGTATTGACTAAAGGATGAGTTGGCGGTAGGAGAGGTGTAGAGTGGTGTGAGGTATCGTGGAGGGGAAAGGTGTGGAAAGGAGAGGAGAGGAGAGATTATATAAAGACGAATGTTTGTTTGGATGTAATTATTCATTATTCTGCGGGAATTGGAAATAAACAAGTGATTTAAAAAGAAGTTGTACTATTATTATCTTTTTTTTCAGACGTTTTTTTAAGTAAGTTAATAATAATAATGTATCTTTAAAATGCATATTTTTTTAATATTTTTTCCTAAAGGTCTTTTTTATCTGCAGTATTTAAATAATTGGGTATGTGCCAAATTTGTGCCGCATTCTTGAAAACTTTTGAAATCATCTATGTATTTGAGATCCGTATTTTCTTTATACATAATATTCTTGGCACATTTGTGTTTTACATGCAATGTTAGAGTTATGTCGGTTTTCCTAAGTGAGAACTCTCGCGACTCAATTAAAACATGTCATAACTTTTTAAAACGAGTATCCAGTTCTATGAAGAGTAATATTGTTTTTATTTATTTATATCATAAACTCTTAGTTTCTACACGACGCAGTATGTTTTTATAATAAAGAGTAAACATGCAACCAAAATGATATGCTTGCATTGTTAAGACATTATTGGAAACAAATGTTTAAAGTAACCGTAAAATTTAAAATAAACCTAGTATCATATAATGGTTTGATATGGGAAAATGTACCAGAAATGTTTAACCGAAAACCAGTTATCTTTCAACAAGATAATGCTAAAACACAAACTGTGACAGTTATGTTGAATATTATCGAAGAACTTGGTAGTATCTAACTTCCACCACATTCAGCATTTCAGTTCGAACCTTGCACCGTCCGATTACTATTTATTAAAACCCATGTCGAAATTTATTTCCTGAAAAAACAAATATTTAAAGGAAATAATGAAAGTTCTGTTTGACAGTTTTTGCATGTGAGTCCAAAGAATGGTTTTTCCGATTATTCATAAAGATCGTTGAACTTCGGGTTTTCGATGGGATGCGCTTCGTATATTAAGATTTTTTTACTTTAATATTGTTTAAAGAAAAAATAAACATTGGAAAGTGACATTAATTATGAAACACATTCATTATTTATTAAGATGATAAAACAATAGCTATTGAAAGGAAAAACATAAATAAAATAGGGTGAGAAGGTTTGAAATAAATATGTGGTTATGACAAATAATACTCATATATTCTTTTCTTTACCTAAAGGACTTAATTTATGAAGTTCTTTTGTAAATTATATAACATAACGCTAGAGAATATATATATATATATATATATATATATATATATATATATATATATTGTTTCTATAAAAAAAATGTATTAACCGAAAAATCGTCTTTAAATCCGGCTTTACAAAAAAATACACTATTATATTTTGTATAAAAAGATTATATTTTTATTTGATTGAAACACTATACTGGTATCTATGAGTGTAGTGTTTCAATCAAACAAAAAGTCGCTGATACCAATTCCGATAATATTATTTTCAGCTACAACAGCTAAAAATATAACTTAATAATTTTCAGTTCGATTCTATAATATAAATCCGAGCGAATACTTTCTATTTAAGTAATTAATAACTAGGAATGGTGAAAATTTGATAATTTTAAAACACCTGATGGTGTTTACGATTAGTTTACCTATTGGTCCTCATCTTCAACGCGCTACTGAACGGATGCGCGTTCCCCGATCAATGGAAAGAGGCCATAGTAATAGGTACTCCGAAACCAGGGAAACCGATGAACCTACCAAGTAGCTACCGGCCGAAAAATACCTTGTACGATAGACCCATTCCTTGGCAAAAAAAGAGCCAAATACCTAGGGGTCACTCCGGATAGATATTTCACTTTCAAACCCCACATTCAGATTGTTAGAAATAAGGCAGCCTACATCCTAGGTCCCCTGTACCCCCTGATCTGTAGTAAAAGTAAACTGCCTCTTAGAAATAAGTTCACACTTTACAAGACCTGCATACTTCCTGTCATGTCACGCAAGCGCGTGTTTAGCCCGCGTCCGTCCCTCAGCCATCAACAAACTGCAAGTGCTGCAAGATAGATTCATGAACACAGCCACAGGCGCAGCCTGGTACATCAGGAATTCCGATCTCCATAGGGACCTCCAACTTCCTACGATAGCTGAGCATTTTAAGATGATCTCAAAGAGATTTTTCGAGACCGCGACGGTACATCCCAATCCACTAATAGTCAAAGCGTGTGGCTATTCCCGATCACCCAACTCCCCGTTAGGCAAGAGGCGTCCCAAAGACGTTCTTCTAGACCCAGACGAGATAATAACAACAGACAACACAGACACACTGACCCCCATGACACAAAACCACATCGACACACAGCGCCTTCGCCGGCGAAGACGAGGTCCCGTTTCATACATGTCGCTCCGGCGTTCTGCCGTCGGGGAACGTCATGTAATCCAATCTCCGATGTCATTCTCCACTACAACGACGTCCTAAGCCGAGGTCCGGCCTCTTAAAGGCACCCTTGGGACGGGCGTAACCCTCCGTCGGGCCCTTCGGGCCTGAATTAAACAGGCAGGTCCCATCGGGCCACCCACCCCTCTCGGTGACGCTGTAAAAGCCAATAGGGCTAACAGTCAATTGGAAATTACAAAGATTAAAAACATTCTTGCTCGAGCCGTTGCAGGGATTGGACCTCTTCATCAATGATTCGTCAAACCTCTATGAGGTTACCTTAAAGAACCTGAAACCCAGAGGACAGTCGAGAATAAAGACATTGGTGCCGTCAGTTTGCTGACGCTGTAAAAACTACGACGGGGATTCTTATTCCAACAAATATTCTTCTTAGTATTTCTTATTAAAAATGGCAATTAAAAGCAAACATATCTATTTTAGAATCGCAATTAATTGATGACAATAACTTCCAACAACTTAATAAATTTGTGGTAATATTTTTAATCTTTGATAATTTAATTTATATGATTATGATTTGAATTAAATTCTTGTGTAATCATTATATTTATAAATTAGTGTCGGGCTTATAATACCTTGTTAATACTGATAAGTCCACAGTGACGACTGGCATTAAATTGAATTGTGTTTTAAGCCACAGCAAATAATTTATCGTTTTAGTTTTAAACTCAATAATTTATTAGCTTACATCTATTTTTAAATATAAGATAAATATTGTTATTCGAAAAACCAGTTGAATAAAAGACTATTTTATGAAATCAAATGCAAATTTCATTAAGAATATCGCAACTTTTAAATCAGGATATTGCGATTGAACTATTTTTTGTATCGTTTTTTTAGTTTGTGTGGGAGTAAAAATATAAATTCATTTTATTTATCGTAAAAAAATAACTTATGCTTATGGACTTAACTTCCACCTTGCTTGTTAGGTATAAAATAGAATTTACAGAGAAATAAATTATCGTGATTTTTGAAAAGTTGTCATATTTATTCTCATCATAGACGTGCAGCGAGACTGAATAAAACATACCTGAAATCTATTAAGAGAGTTGAATTGAACCACTTCTTTCTGAAAACCGAATTAATCTGTCAATAATATATTTTAAAGGAAAAAAAGAAAGACTCAAATATTTTTTTATTTTGCGGTTTAGTATAACGATTTCATGGGATATGTTAGAGACATGTATATATGTATATAAAATGAATTAACCTTTTAGGTACCACCCACTTTCAGATGGTATATAATAATGGTGTAAATATTTAAATGGAATCAAAATCTTTGAAAATGTTATCTTTTAAACAAATTCATCTTGTACGTTATGAAAAATGCACGGCAGTTTTGTAATACCCACGTTATTTTGTTGTTTACTTGGATGGTTAGTAAAATAGAAGTGTTTTAGAGAAAGTTCATAAAGTGGGTGTATTTTATTGGTCCTTTAAATAAAAAAAGGTATAAGAACTATCCTGTAAAATGAGGAATGGAAAATGAAACAAATATATTTTCTTTTTTTTCTGCTCTGATACCAAGTTCAATGTCTTTACTTCCATACCTCTCTGTCCCTCGTCATCTTAACACTCATATCACTTTCTTCTACAAGCAAACGGCTTTTGAGATATAACAAAATAATATAAGGTGGAATTGTGTATCTTATATAGGTATACAAAAAAGACAGCTGTGTCATATTTCTATAACTTAAGGATAACAATATCTTTTTAGTCGAAACAATATATTTTTAGCATTCAGGACATCTTCCTGACCTGAATAGGATATTCTGTACCTAAGTTACTACTATGGCAACTTCTGACTTCTCCATTTTCCGATCTATGTTATATCTCATTCTCTTTCTCTCCTTCAAAGAAATCATTTTCCTCAACCACTACCTGAACCTTTCTGTCTTACTCTTAACAGCTCTATGCACTTCTTTCCGCCACCGCAATGTTTTAATTTTGGCCTTTCTTTTATGTGTTTTCTCTACTCGCCCAAAAGATCCTTCATCACATGGGACACGTCTTAGCATTTCAAATATGAAACACTCGACATAAAAGGTTCACAACGACAATTTAGTGGTCCTATTAGAGCATCCGGGCTCGAAGCAGGATTGAAATCGCAAGTAGAAACTTTCTAAAATACTGTTTATGACTACTTTCATGAGCAATATCTACCTCAAAATCGTTATGCTCATAAAAACACAGAAAATTCGTTAAAGGTAAAAATGAGGAGACAAAACGGGAATTAATAAACAAATCTACGTATAGCTAAAGCCCTCGATGACAATAATCTTAGTCACCAACTACCTAGAGCGTTAAGATCAATTCTAAAGTTAATTCAAGGAATATCGGCGCAAACCGTAAAATATCACAAAAATTTTGTACGGGCAAAACATGAAGTATATTTTGATAAAAAACCTTTTGAGTATTCGAAAACCATTTTTAAGAAAGAGCGTGGAAAGTTTCTCTTGACCAACGGACAAATTTACGACTATTTTAAAAGCATATATGAAGTGCCCAAAGTATCAGAGTATATAGGGATCCGGTTGGACAAAAACATGAAATTCCTCGCGTCGATTTCCACGGCACTCCACCAATGATAGAGGAAATAAATTATCAGATTTAGAGAAAATCGTCTAAATCTGACCAGGACCCCATGGTATCCCATATAAACTGTTTTAAAAATGTCCATCGCTTAATAATCATCTAAGATATAACATATACGGTAAAATCTGATCAAGGAAGCATATCCCGGAGTGCTTCGGAAAAGCCATTTTTGTCCTCATTCCGAAAAAAGATCGAGTTACTGATCCAAAAGATGCTAGACCGATAGCCTTAACAAATATTAGATCGAAAATCTTTTTCTCAATTCTACAAACGAGAATGACGCGATTCATGCTCAGCAACAAGTATTTTAGGCTAAATCACCAGAACGGTTTTTTACCCGGGTTTTCTGGATACCTAGAACACAGCACTTTGTTGTCGGAGGACTTTAAGGATGCTAGCAAAAACGGGATGCAAATTACAGTTTGTTGGACAGACTTCGAGAATGCGTTCGGGTCGATACAACATGAATTAATGCTATTCGCGCTAAAATAATATAATTTTCCAACACTAATTAGTGCCATGATCGCGTCATATTACTCAAACTTAAAGTTTTCTATAATAGCTAAAGAAGGCGTTTCAAGAACTTTGAATTACAATGTAGAATTATTTCAAGGCTGTTGTTTGTCTCTAATAATATTTAATATTATAATTAACATTTTAGTATATAAAATAATAAGCAACAAGAAAAAATGGGAGTATCGGTTCAAGTTCCATTTCAAGTTTTAATAATTATCTAATATCACGTTTGAATTGGCCTTTCCTCATCTATGATATTGATAAAACCCTTTTGTCAAAGTTACATGCAAGCGTCATAAAAGTGTTGAAGCTCGGGCTCGCGCTATCGGCTGATTCGTCAGCGTCAGGGATCGCAATAATTTTGGGATGAATCTAAAAAGGTCATCGGAGCTCTATTAACACCCAAGAGTTTCCAAGATACATATCCTGGGGAAATACCATGATGAGGTCGTTACATCACTCCCAAAAGACACAAATGCCCTAGAGCTAGAATCAAGACTGTAATTCCATAAAAAGTTTATGATAGGGGCACAAAGTAACACAGTAGGTGAGAGAAATAACCACAAACCACCGATCAATCATACAGTGCATGTCCCAGGCACTGTTGAGGCATCTAATGCTGAGAGGTTTCGTCTCTAAAAAATTCGCATCTATATTTTAAACGTGTTATGAAAAATATTACTATTAACTCAATGACTATGCTTATAAACAAATATATTAGTTAAGTAAATCCTTTACAACTTAAACCACTATTGACATATTTTAAAGTTTAATGAATTATAGGAGTTCCATAACTAAAATTTCGGGAGACAGAAACACCTGGATTGACTTATTTAGAGCAGTTGAAAACTTTGGTTTAAAATAATTCTATTTTACTATATATCTACTTCTTTAACAATTTAACATTCCACCTTAATAAGACTTAAAATTTAGTAAAGAATTTAAATTTAATCAATAAGTATTTATTAAAATTCATACAAGCTTCTGATAGTGAGATTTAACTTAGGTTGCCCATGCATTATGAAGTTATAAACACAACTTATACTTGCTGAATTTTCATTTTGTTTTGATACTGATATCGTCATAACAGATAGGTCATTTGAATTGGGTGATATAAAACTCAATTATTATGCCATTTTTATCTTTATTCATTTACATTTATTCCTCATAACAGGAATATTTTAAGAACAGCTGTAATTGCAAAAATATAGCTAATTTAGTTATGTTGTGACATATATAAAGATAAATTTATTTATAAATAGGATAAAAGAATAGCAACTCTGTCTATGCATTGAAAAAAGAAGTATAATTAGTTTAAATGAAGTAGATACAATAATAAAAACTAACAGTTTTATTTTTTATATCAATGTGTCTATTTCTTTGAAGGTTAATAAGTAAAAGAGTCTCCACCTATCTGGATAGGAATAAAAGCATACTTATGGTATTGATTAGTGCATTCTAAGCCTATACAATTACTGTTTATATTCATAAATATAAACCGTTCTAATAATACAAAACGCAAGTACACTGAGCGCAAATATTTATATTGAATGAAGATAACCATGAACAGTTCTTAGTCTACATACTAATGTTAGTAATAAACAAAAATACATCCACTTTAAAAATGGACAAAATCCAATAAACATTCACTGCATCTACGAATGAAAGCACAATCTTCTCTTGATTGCTATGTTCCCAACGAAAATCATTCAGAAAATTGTAATAGAGTTTAATCCGAAGGATTCATTCGTGCTTTATATAACTTGCAATTTCCGCTAATTTCTTTATTTCAAACGTAAAGAGCAACTGACAGACTGTTTTACATGCTACATTGGATTTGCTTTTGTTTTTTCATATTATTTTATTTCGTTTTATCTTTTGCCCTTTCAGTGTATCGATGGGGAAGTCCCAGAAGACGTCAGCGTTTTACTATGACGAAAATCATACTGTATATAAAGTACTGACTGCTTCTCTTCCAGATAACTTGCAAATTAGTATCGAAATCATATTTGAGAGCTATAAGCGTGTAATTGGCCTGTGATTTGGGATAGAACGGATATTATTTACATTATATTAATCAGAATAAATTATATACAAATATATATTATTATGTAATCTCCGATTTTTTCCATCTCTTCAGGCTGTGATCATAGTTGCTCAAAAGTAACCTTAACATCAAGTAAAATGTAAACTAATATAATAAATCACGTAGTACACCCGAAAACCATATTTTCATTTAAACTAGACTTTAGTCAATCCAGGAATAGTATTATACAAATTTTGTAATACTTCATATTTTTCATCACTGTATCTTTCCTATGATGACATTAGAGCTTCCAAGTGGTCACAAGAAGTTACTAGTTTTCATAATCATCGCAAATTATAGATGCAATCTTAATTTTTTGTCTGAATAACATTTTTATTGATATATGCTGTTTATAAACTAAAGGTTACTTCAAGAGCAATTTAGTTATATCTACCTGTTAAAAATCACACTGACTTATTCCCTGTCATTCCCATCGCTACATCGGATTTTGAAAAAATTAAGGTACAATGTTTCGTAATAATGCGACTGAAAATGTTTTTCTGGTCTGTAACGTTAATTTCTCATTAAGATAACAACTGACAAAGAGGCACATATTTGCAAACTTTATATTATTATTTCAAAACAAATAATTCAAACGTCTGACTTTATAAAAACAGGTCGGGTCAGGTCAGGTCAAATGTCGTCATGATGTCTTTATTTTTACTGACCCAATTCTGATGTTTCTAATAGAAGGTTGGAATCAAAAACTGGTCCCGGATGTGTTTTCGAAAAAATAACATGATGCTATGAATATTTAAATATATATAAAAGCAACAGACTCAATTTGCATATTTTTCTTTAAAATGAAGCGATTCCGACGTATCGAGTAACAATGCCATAAGCTGCTGACTGTTTTTGTATCTTGTGCAATTTCTTGTGTATAATACGTCTCGTCATTTCGTGATTGTAAAGAACATTGGGGAATATTAACGACACTCTTACGATCCAAGGATATAACTTCTTCCACACGGTGCTTACATCGTCATTATACCATACTGATTGTGACATAGAGTTCAATTCGGCTTGCATCGACTTTATTTACGATAAAGTGATATGACGAATCGTTCATTTGAGCAGTGTCGCCATGGGATCACAAAAAAATGATGGGGCATTGTAAGAGCAAATGACAGACAAAGCCGGGATTTGATGTCTAGTTAATGATATGAAATCAACATATCAATGTTATTTTGGCTTTCAAATGAAATCTATTTAAGTGCAGTAGTGAGGATTTAATCAAAGGAAATAGGAAAGTATTATCTATAGAAATAACACCGCATATCACATCCCATCACATCACATAATAGTATCTATAAGATAAATTAATATAAATAATATAAATATTATTCTTTTATCCAACAATTATGTCAGAACATAAAAAAATATATAGTTTTCCTAAACAGCAACGATCAAAAATAAAGTATTAGAGGACGGACTGATCTGAACTGATATTCCGACTGCATAAAGTAAAAATTTATTCCAGTCAAAAAGCAACAGTATAAGGATTGTTTTATTTTGTCCAAAAGGAAATAATAATATATGTCGACGCACCATGTTATATTTGTTTTTTTAGAAGTGTGACGTCAGCAATGCTGTCGTCCCTACAGCTATTTTCAACAGTCGGCTTATCCATTTTCATTCACTAACGAAATACTCAAAAACACTTTCACTACTTTATTTCAGACTTCAACTTGCACTTGTAACATAATCTTTCTCCTGGATGGCTCTCACACCACTGTGTCCCTTCCGCCAACGTTTGCGAATATAAATGGTATTTGTGAAGTCATTACACTTACTCCTTTAATTTAAATATTAAGCTACGACGAATAATCTTAGTTATTAAAATAAGTACAAAACATTACATAAGTTTTATTCAAAATTGGCAAACACAAATATTAATTATTTACATGACTTAATGAGATCTAAGATTTTCGCGAGTATTCATTTAAATGAAACTAGTATTATTCGGATTCACTACGCGGATTTTATTATTTAAAAACTACATAATCCCGACGTTTCGGTTACTTTGCATCGGTTTCGGTTACAACCGTGATCACGGGCAGACGAGGTGTGAATGTCTGTCAGTTGGTCCTTGTTGGACCTTGGTTGGTTGTTCACGGTTGCCGCAAAGTAACCGAAACGTCGGGATTATGTAGTTTTTAAATAATAAAATCCGCGTAGTAAATCCGAATAATACTAGTTTCATTTAAATTTACATGACTTTTTCATTTCGATTTTTCCGGATCAAAAGACTTATATTACCTCTAAACTATTTAGAAATTTCTTGATATTCACCGTATTAGGAAAGTTTCAATTAAAGTAATAATGAAATATTCCCGAGAATTTCATTTAATTTATATGAAACAACTATTTTATACTCAATCAAAACAATCTCACATAAAGTATTACACGCCAAATTTATAAGAATGAATCAGGGAAACTATTGATAATCTCAATCTGATTGATAACAATAAAATGTAACGTGTATTGATAGTAAAACTGATACCGACTGACAGACATTTCCATTTCGTCTGCCCGTGATCACGGCCCGTGAAACGCCGGGGATATGCAGTTTAAAATAATAAAAAACGCGTAGTAACTCCGAAAAATATTAGTTTATTTAAATGAATACTCGCGGAAGTCTTAGATATCATTATGTATTAATAGTTTTGAAGTATAAATTAGAAAACAATAGCATTATGTAGCATTTATTTATTATGTCACAATATTTATCTTCTATTGCCGGTTTTCGTCACATCTGTGTTTTATAACCCGCTCCCATATAAAAACTCTTTTCATATAGATTTTTATACCTTTAACAAACCTCCACATAACTTTTTAACGGTGAATCAAAATTGACTCATATCTAAATTGAACCACAAGAGTGAATATAAGCAAATGATATATTCAACTAAATTCTACATATTGAAGTAACAGGTATTTTTAATTGCAAAATACAATTCTACATATCAGTTATCATTTTTGAAAGAAATTGAAAAGTCTGGATTAAATTTTTATTGTCTTGCCTTGGAAGTTATAGTCTTTATTTTTTTTTTATATTATTTATTTCTACAGACGTTCCATGTATTTGTAATATTTTATGTTATATGGATATAGAGGGTAAAGAAAACTTACTTTGGAGTTCTCTATACCAGGGTAAGAAAGTAATTTGGCACTGACTCATTGGTACAGTTTTATGAAAGTTCCTTGCATACCTTAAAACCAGTTTAACTAAATATGGTATGAAATGTGGTATATATACAATATTTCTAAATGTACTGTTTTCAAATTTTTATATAAAAAATAATATGTACTATCGAAGAGGTAAATAGCCAGGTTTTATCATGAACATCAGTCACAATGTAAACCTTATGAATGGATGTGTGTTGACTTGATTGGCTTAGACTCCCCTTTACTAGAGTATAAACAGAAGTCGTACCTATGTCCATTGATATTGTATATAATTTGTATTACTAATAATTAATTAATTTTTAACCGACTTCAAAATAAGAGGTGGTAGTCAATTCATCTGTTTTTTTGTTGCTCCTATAATAAAAAATCTAGACTCCTTGGTATATGTTACATAAAGATGTAAATATTTTTGTTCTAAAACTTACGTCAACGATGATATCGGGAGATTAAATTTACAAGAGCTTCACTCGTGGAAACTAATAATGTATCCGTTGATTTTTCAAGAAATTCGATATTTAATATAAGAAGAAATTAAAAACTATCATTCTTTTATTGCCAAAATCTACAAATTAGAAGTAAAGTCTTAAGTAAAGTTAATGTAAAATACGTAGGAACCATCGTTTACATGGAATCACGCAATGTTGAGACAAGAAAACTGAGTTGGTAAAAATACATAATGATTTGGATATTATTAATTTATATATAACCACTTGTAGTATTGTTAAGAAACTTCATTTAACATTGAAAATAAATGAATAAAACTTCGTCTATTTTTATTTTATTGCTTTAATATTGGAATTTTTTTTTATATATTTAAAAACATTCACATAACATTTGTTTCTGAAACTCTTTTAATAATTCTTTTCCGATTTATTTATGTGCTTTTAACCGCATCCTTTTTGCCATCAAGTGACGGTATCAAATGTTTGAAAGACTTATCATATATGGTTGACAAAAATACTTTTTTATTTGTGAATCTTTCTTAAAGAGACTATCTGCTTGTCGTGATGATCGTCTTCAAGAATGATATCTCTTAGTGTGATTACAGTGATGTTAATTTAACTCGGCATTGATAAAATTGGTACTTGGCATCTTGTCAGCTTTATCTTGTATTATAGTGACAGCGATAGTGTACAGTGTCATGGTAACTATAAAGTTATGAAATATATAATAGTTGAAGATCGACCCTAAAAGCAATACCTTTACATTATTTGTAACTTTTAGACTATAAATTTTATGTTCAACACAACCAAATTAGATGGCAGGAAATTATTTTAATGTTATAATTACATTTTTTATCCTTGATAAATCAAACATAAGGTTTCTGACAAAAAAAAACTATTTAATAAATGAGAAACACGTTTATAATCGAGCTCATATAACTTCAAAGACGATTTTTACTAATATTTCATTAGATAAACCACTTATCCTTATTGTAACGGACGTAAGTACGAATATATTGAAATCAAAATAACATCCTAATTTCCATAAAAAAGCAAATTTCAGACAATTCAGAAGCCATATATCCAAGAAACTAATTAATTAAAACCTTAACATGACATTCTACGTCCTTAGTCACACTATAATTAATTACTAATTACTTATTCAAAAGCCAAATGGCGCCTTCTGAGTTCAAAGTAATGAAGAAGAAAATTAAAAAACCTCTGGATTCACAAATAGTTAGATTCACTAACATCAGACTGTTACATAATAAAAGCTTTCTTCGTATCTATTTAAGGTGTGTCCCTTTATCTAAAATAGACAAGAAGACAGCTTATTTGACAATAATAGTCCTTTTTATCTTCATAAAATTTTATTGTTTTTTTTTTTTTTTTTTTAAGACGAATGGAATTCACTTCTTCCGCACACGCATGAAGATGAAACAAAAGTGTTAGAAGTGGCTCCAAGAAAAATTAGTACTTAGGAGTTTACCCAGTTCGAGAAACCGTATTGTGTTAAATTAATAGTAGTTATATATTTAAAAAAAACAGTGTTTATGTTACATAATTAATTTTTGTGAAAAACTTCCCACAATTTTATGTTAGGTTATATTAAATTCTGTAGACTATCACGTCGGAGACATTTGATCCAACTTAACTAAACTTATGGACACCACGCATTTCTACTTACTAACACGATTCCGAATAGTTAAACGAGACGACAGCATTGAAAGTGTTAGTTTTTAAAGAATTTAAGACGTCTTATTTTTTAATCGTTTATAGAAATTTTGCAATAAATAATCGTATCTCATATAATAAATATAAACTGAATCTTTTCAATGTTATTTCAAATCTATCGTCTTTATTGTGGATACGTTTAGACCATACAACCTTACAACCTTACAAGATACACCTATTATTTAGGTATATTATATATACATACTAGGCCTTTTACTATTTCATATGTCGCGTAATACTAACAAAACAAATTAATTATTAGTCAATTCATCATTTGCATTCAAAAGATTTAATAGATATGATAGGAAATAACATAACAGGGTTATATATGTCGCGCCGACAGCCTTCTCGTATCGAAAATATTCCTTTTCGTGTATTCGTTCATTATAATTGTTTTCAAATTACCCACTTCACCGATGTTAATAATTTTATTAATACATCAGGTGATTAGTTTTTTCCAAGTACCCACAATTGTAATACAGAATTTACCATATAAAAGTCAAAGCATAATCGTACTGAATTCATTCTACATTGGTCGCTCTTAGGAGCCACAGTGGTAGAATCTCTGCTATACAATTCTTGACATTCATTGTAAGAATTTGTTAGCAATAAACAAGTATCATTTTGAGTAAAGACTATCTTTGCTTCGAAATGGAAGCCTGTCCATCGTCATCGGTACTTAACGCCCAGACTCGAAAGCCTTTTAAAGGACTAGAGTCTTGGCCAAGTTTCCTCAAGGATCCCCACGCTCTCACATCAGAAGCAGGGACGTCTTACGCCACACTTTCAACCGCCGGATCGTCTACATGAAATCGCCTGGTTCAACATACAACTCCGCACGTTTTTGAAGACTCAAGAACCGTTGCACCACAATTTTTGAGATGAAGACGTTGGGGCATCTTGTTTCCTATTGAGGAACCAGAATCTTTGAACGAGTAGGAAGTTCGAATGAAAGTAACTTCCTTTCTTCAAGAAGTTCGAAAACATATGGCGAAGAGTTACCAACGACAAATTAAGTCAAAAAATGCCGTTTTTGGAAGATGCTATTGAAAATACAGGTGACGAAAATTAAGCATAGAATTATGAACGTAAGTACTCATTTCGTACCGAAACTGATTTTTGTAGCTGCCACTGCAAGATTAAAAAGTCGAGTTAACGATGGTTATCACAAGGAATCTCCCATTTCACTTCAAACTATTATTAGATCTTATCATTTTATCATCGGATCGGGCTTATTTTGCTATAGATGCAAACAACGTCACCCTTAGGATGCTACTGCAACAGTAATGTCAGTCATTAAAGATATTTCCTAGCAATAAGTGAACATAGCAGTCCTACATTCACCACTACGGTAAAATAAGTTCAAAATTTATCTCTTATTGCCCTTTTTGATACTGGTACTGGTTGTGCCGTTATTAGAGAATCTTTAAAAAAAAAAATCCTTGGTCGTCATTTACTAACGAACTAGATGGAGTTGGTTCGGTTCTGGTCATATTCCTTTCGGATAATACTATAATCAGTTTATTTATGTTTTGTCAGCTCATGAACTTTCTGTTGAGATGTTCTTGGGAACAAATTTTTAGAAAAAAAAAAACCGGCCTCACCATTATTGTTACATATGGGGTTGGTATTGGTTTCGTTCTTAAAGATGATCCATTTAAAAACTTCAACGTAGTCATTCATAAATGTTGATATTGATTCAGACTTATAGTAGTGATAAATAATACTGAATAGTTAATACCTTAGACGAAAATAAATCATCTGCTTGCTCTTTTTGGACATATGTTCGCCGATGGCTTCGGTAGTTTTTCTATTAATATTGAGTGCTCTTTCTTCTAAAAAGTGTGTTGAATAACTCTGTAACGTAATTTCAAAAGGAAAAGTGCGTCTCAGCCGACAAAAACTAAAAAATTCTATAAAATCTCCCTATTTCCAGAACCATTAACCAAGAAATACAATTCAACGGTCTTGCAGGGAGTTTTAGAAAGTCTATTCCCAATTTCTGTATACATCATAACGCCTTAACCAAGAAAAGTAAAATTGGAATTCGATTCACGAACAAGAGATGACTCGTAATATGATAATTCCTAACGGCTGAACCTGTTCTCTCCATATTTCAAGAAAACGCTTCTATAGAAACATATGACGAGGCAAGCCCTCTTGATTATAGGGCAGTACTCAAGTCCTAAAACAAAAGACAGCATGCTGTCGGTTATAGGAGAATACGAACTACTGATGCTGAAAACCGGTACCATTTGTAGGAGCTTTAAAGTCACGTAGTGGTCCGCGTCATTAAATATATTCACTCTTTCTTTTATAGTTGATAATTCAAATCATTAACAAGACTTTGACTCCTTGAAACCATCTAAGTACAAACGAGTTCTTCTTTCACGTATTCACCGTTGGTGGGATTTCCTTCATAATTTTGATTTTGGTATTGAATATAAGAAATGTGATAGACTGCAGAATGCTGACTTTAGTCCGAATCTTGTCCATTTTAAAGAATCACTGGTGAATATTATGACCCTCGGGTCATAATATGAATGAAAATGTTTAAGTTTATCAGTATTGTTTAAGTTTATCAAGACAACTCAGATTGCATCCCATACCAAATCACTCTTCGGTATTTGAAGTTATCAGCGTGTACGTTGCTAGTAAACTTGGTACACTTAAAGACAGAGACGCATTATCGTGACTATTACTGTCTTTTCCAAATACGTATTATTATATCGTGCATAGACAAAAGCCATTTTGACAGCTTTAGAACAAGTGATGCTTTTAGTTGGTAATTTATTTGGTACACCAAAAGAAATATAATCGTTGACGGGGGTAGTTGTTAGGAGAGCTTATAACTTTCTGTGATAGTTTTGGCATTAGCTATTTACTCCGTATAGCCAGGTATTAGCCGAGCAAATGGATCAGGAAAGTGCGTCAAGTCCATCTTGAAAAATTATTTAGTGATGATCAAGAAATAGGTAACTTTTGAATAGCATACTGCATTGGATTTAGCTAACATTAAAATTGTACAAGTCATAAAACATTAGCATTTCTCCATTAACTTTACTGACACGACGTCATCATTGCTCCATTATCATCACTGCTCCATTAGAATATTTAAATTTTATAAACATAGATGGGAATATAACATTAGACCTAAGTCTTGGCGAACCCTAAGAGATTTAATAATAACCGTTATTTTTCTAAGCATGTTACAGGAAGAGGAAAACCACGAAAAATTGCTAAAAGCAACTAACCCACACGAACGGATGGCAGTGTCGCAGATTGATGAGTTTGATGACAACAAGCTTACGAATACCAACTGAAACAACATCTATCAAATTCTCCAAAACTTTACAGGTTCTCTGACACGTACAGGATATGCGCATCTGAATCTACAAACTTCTACAAAACGATGGCATGACACGTGTAGTGTATGCACATCACATCTACAAAATTCTACAAACCGATGGCATGACACGTGTAGTGTATGCACATCACACCTACAAGATTCTACAAACCGATGTCATGACACGTAGTGCATGCACATCACATCTACGAAATTCTACAAACCGATGGCATGACACGTGTAGTGTATGCACATCACATCTACAAAATTCTACAAACCGATGTCATGACACGTAGTGCATGCACATCACATCTACAAAATTCTACAAACCGATGGCATGACACGTGTAGTGTATGCACATCACATCTACAAAATTCTACCAACCGATGGCATGACACGTGTAGTGTATGCACATCACATCTACAAAATTCTACAAACCGATGTCATGACACGTAGTGCATGCACATCACATCTACAAAATTCTACAAACCGATGGCATGACACGTGTAGTGTATGCACATCACATCTACAAAATTCTACAAACCGATGGCATAACACGTGTAGTGTATGCACATGACATCTACAAAATTCTACAAACCGAAGGCAAAAATACGTGGAGTGTATGCACATATAGACCTCTCCAAAATTCTAGTCGCATCCTTACATCGAAAATCGAAAGAAATTTCTAGAAATATTCAGATTTGATTTCGAAGTCACAATATATTATGAGAACTAGACGTTGGCGCTGAGCACGCACCAACCGTCAGTATGGCCGTGTCGCGCCGACAGCCTTCTCGTATCGAAAATATTCCTTTTCGTGTATTCGTTCATTATAATTGTTTTCAAATTACCCACTTCACCGATGTTAATAATTTTATTAATACATCAGGTGATTAGTTTTTTCCAAGTACCCACAATTGTAATACAGAATTTACCATATAAAAGTCAAAGCATAATCGTACTGAATTCATTCTACATTGGTCGCTCTTAGGAGCCACAGTGGTAGAATCTCTGCTATACAATTCTTGACATTCATTGTAAGAATTTGTTAGCAATAAACAAGTATCATTTTGAGTAAAGACTATCTTTGCTTCGAAATGGAAGCCTGTCCATCGTCATCGGTACTTAACGCCCAGACTCGAAAGCCTTTTAAAGGACTAGAGTCTTGGCCAAGTTTCCTCAAGGATCCCCACGCTCTCACATATATATAAACCCGGCGAAAACTTGGCGAAAAATATATGCAAAACATCAGGAGTGCATTTAAAAAATATGTTATGTAACGAAATAAATAGGATTCAATTTATTTATGAATATATTTAAATTATAGGAAAACTGTCTGTACGAAAAACAAATATTACAGGGTTATGTCCGTCAAATTATATCGACGAAGTGACGGGAAATAGCTAGTAGGTATACTAAACTTATATAAAACTAAAGAATCTAGGAGTTTCGCGAGTTTTCTTCATTTAAATGAAACTAATATTATTCGGATATACTCGTCTCGTCCGCCCATGATCACGGTTGCTGAAAAGTAACCGCAACGTCGGGAGTATGTAGTTTTTACAAAAATAAAGCACGCGTAATATATCCGAATAATGTAAGTTTCATTAAAATAATATAAAACTAATTCAGTCAGAAAGACAGATATACTTTATAATGATTCACTCAGCATAGTTAAGAATAACACTATTTGTATAAAATATAAATTCATTTAATAAAAGTAAGGACGTGAACATGGACGCATTAAATATTGGCAGCTGTTTATAACAAAACAACTAGTAATAGGCTGATTTAGTGTGCACATAGTGAGAATTATATACAACACACTAACAGACATATTTTACTCATTGAAAAGTACACAAAATTCAATAGCGTAACTGGATCTCCAAACAATTGCTCAATCCTTTCTCGTTTGCCATGTTTCCAACGAATCTCAGTAAATTGTAATAGAGTTTAATCCGAAGGATTCATTCGTGCTTTGTATAACTTGCAACGTGCGCTCATTCCTTTATTTCAAAAGCTTTCAAACGTAAAAAGCAACGGTCAGGCGAATTTACATGCTACATTGAACGTGTTATTCTTCTTTCGTACTTATAAAACCTTTTTATCTAAGAATTTAAACTATTTTTTTATATAATACAAGTTTTCTGTGTGCTTATGTTGCTTATCATACAAAAATATATCTATGTATATTCTACTCACATTTATAAAGAATTTCATTAAAATCGTTTCAGATTTTCATTTAAAATGTTTTTCTGTTCTTAATGAAGGGGAGCTCGATATTAAAAGGCTTATCATAGTGATGTTTCTCCAAAAAAATAAGAAATAAGTAAAAGTTGCTATGATTATCGAACGGGAATAAGTTAATCCCGGTGAAAATAGCATTCAAACTATTAAACTTACTTCAATATGAGATAGTAATTGTAAACTTTTCAATCTAGAAAAACTGTTTGAAGAAATCGTTTGATTGACTTAAAATATTCTACACAAAAATACTTCTTACCTTGAACATGATGTTACGTTTAAGGAGAGTCCCATAGCAATCAATACGACAAGATATTTACAAGTTTAAGATAACAGAGAGTTGGCAGAATGCCCCATACAGCCGTCAGTATCCCAGGGGGAACTATTTAGACATGATGTCTCGTTACGGCTATCTTTTAGTATATTTTGGTGTGAGTTCTTATTATTACATAATTTCTTATCAATTAAGCCCATTTTTAATAAATGGGCTTAATTGATAAGGCTTAATAATTACATATCCACGCATGCGCCATGTTGCTTTTCATTTCCCCAAACTTATGGTGATTCCCATTCAAATATTTGTTTGTTTTTATTCAAGTTTTCATAATTTCATTTAAATCTTAATTATGTACATGACTCATACATAATATTTAATATAATATAAGTAATGTGACTACTTCTTTTAGCTATATTCCCTCTTCATGCTGATCTTCTTCTTGCTTCTGTGCCTGATATGTGTTTGTGTGATTTTCTGGTATTATCGACGAGGCATCAACACCTGTGAGTTTCGTGAAGATACGCCATTAAAGGAATGTCTTGCTTCAGGATCAGCATCACAGAATGTCATGCAATAAGATAAAATCTGATAAAATGGTCTGTAACGTGCTGTGATATGTATGTAAAAGTGAACAACAATAATTTTGATGAATTAAATAAATTTATGTGAAAAATATAGTAATATTTAATGTCCTTTCCATGACAGTCACTACAAGTATTGTTTTAGAAGTATGTTTATTAGATATGACAGTTATTCTGTTAACAAATCATGAAATTTGATTGTGATTTAATAGAATCATCTCAGTGGTCAGTGAAAAGAATGGTATGTAGAAGCTAAATAAATATAAAAGTAGTATTGAAAGACTGCTTTTATATTTAGTTCATATATGTTTCTTTGTTTATTAGACATGAACTGGTACTGTATTTTTAATTTATTTGAACTATAATTATATTAATTGATATTATTTTAACCAACATCAACATTTGAACAACAACATGCTATACTTCTTCATAGTAACTTCTCCAAGTGACGGCAATGTTAAATAAATAACAAAGGGTGTCCCTCTTTATTTTATTTTATACTATATTTCTTTCGGTCAAACATTTTCTTGATCGTGTTAATGAAAATAAATATTTATAATTAAATTAGTTTCGCACCAGTCTGATGTTAACAGAATTACTGCTTGAAAATACTCGATTTCAGAAAGGATTTCTTTCTACATATTTCCACTTCTATTTGAGTGATATTTGTTCAGCAAGTATAAATAGCGTCATCTATATTTATAGCCACTTAGCAATAAATATTATGAGGTCAAACACCTTAATATTGATCTCTTCAACGAGGCTCACATTTTGGTTACATGACCTTGGTTGAATTGAACCTCAAAAATACTCAAGTATAACAGTTTAGCACTAAATTTTGTAACGGCTCCAAACTTCTAAAACCATCTTCTCAATACCATCTCGAGTATTCGGGGTCCAGAGAAGCATTTCGATCCACTTCGATCCTTTAACTACCAGGCAATTGGAGTCATTAAACGTGAGAAGAGACTTGGTTATTGTATGGTTCACAACATATCTATAAAAAATATTCAATAATGTTACAACAAGTTTTAATTTTTTTGACCTTCTAATTTATAAAAAATTTACACCGACAAGAATAATAAAGCATTATTCCAAAACAAATAGTGCAAATGCTTAACTTAATTCGACACAGGTCAGGTCAGGTCAGGTCAAATGAGACCTTGACCATTTCTATTTTCACTGATATGACCCAATTCTGACCCAACGCGCAGAATATTTCCATTACAAGCTAGTCCAAGGTTCAACGAACTTTCAAACTTATTTACATATTTTACATATTTTTTTATTTTGTTAGGGTGGCAAACATATCCCAGGCATGTTTGTTGTCTTCTACAGTTGTATTAAAACGGCCGTCATAAAAATAAATAAAAGCATTTGCATTCAATTTTCTGTAAAAATAGGAATTAAATGTATAAAACATTTAAAATGTTCAAAGGGACCCTTGTAATAGTCCAAATGTTTTGTTGATTGTATATATTGATTATATACCTGAAAATGTATGTTGATAAATTCTCCCACTGTTATATACTTCATTCGTAATCAAACTATATAGATTAAAATATAGAGTTGAATTACCCTTGAACAGACGCCGTTTATAAAAAAGTGTTATGAGAAATCGTTCATTTCAACCGTCATGAGACCGTCATGGGATCACAGAGAAAAGGAGTCATTGCAAGCGCGAATGAAACACAATACTGCAAGTCTGATTTTTGATTTACGGAAAGAAGTTATCATAACTAGTTTAACCGTTTCGAATAGAACTCTGAAATTAACTTTTAAATGTGATGTGTTATTCAGAAAAAGTTAAATCTTAATTTCTTTGGTAGACCAGATTATTTTTTAATAACTATAATAATAGATTAAACAATAAATAAATTCGCTCACTAACTTTCTGAAAACTATTTTAGATGACCTTGACAAACTTTCAATTCACTCTGAAACCAATATTGCATAAATAAATCGAATTAAAGTAGTACAGCCTAACTCTGGTCAAAATACTGCAGCTCTAACATGGGCTGGCTCGACCGGGGAAATACCACCTTCTCAGAGAAGATCGTCGTGAAGTAATCTGTAACGGCTGTGTTTCGTCCGGTGAATGAGAGAGCCGGTTGCCCTTTCCCTTTTCCCACCATTTCCTGCCCTTTCGTTTTTCCCAACCTTTCTTCTCGCTCTCCCACAATGAAGGACGGCAACGCATCGGCAATCCCTTAATCCCTTATGTTGCAGAGGTCCATGGGCGACGGTGACTACCTTCCATCAAGTATACCATCTGCTCGTATGCCACCTTTTATATGAAAAAAAAGTCAAGTGAGCATTATGACCCAGTAACTCACTCAATAAAACAGATCTTAGTAAAAAATAAGCACATTGATAATATCACTATGGTGATTTATGGAATTGAAATTCGTGACATTCACGAGATACACAATTAAAATAAAACAATATACATTTTATTTTTTACCCACTGTAGTGAAAATTAAAGTGAAAAAAAATGTATTAAATTAAATTTTCATGCTATAAATAACTCAAGAACATATTAATTTGTGTCCGTAGAGCACAGCCACTTTATTATTAAATTATAAAACTGTTAAAAATACGTCTTCATTGCTGTGGCTCCACCGCAACTTATAAATTATAACATACTCTCTCATACACTGCAATATCAGCATTACGTGATTCAAACACTTAAAATGAAACGGAGAAAATAGTTTTCAACGCTACATGGAGTTGGAATTTTAAAAGGTGATTTTAATTTCCTCAACTCTTTTACAGTTACATAATATTCTTTCATCCAACCATTATGTGGGAACATTCACCAGCGAAACTTAAAATTTCCAATCGCTTACTCTCATGAATTTTGCACGACATTCAAATATATCAACATTTTCAAAGCGATTTTATAGACGGGAAATGAAATACAGAATGACGGCACGACAAACATCCCATAATATTTAGATCGTGTAAAGCAGAAAATGCATTCATACTATAATAGAATAAAATCCAGCAGTTATTTTTCAAACTTGAATATTGGTTTAGTAAGGAATTCATAATATTTTTTTTTATATTTATGAAGAATGGTTTGGGAAAATATATATAGTTAATTGATAATAAAGTGAAATTTCTCTTTCATTCTTTGACGAGTTTGGATTTATCTGTGTCTTAAAAACCACTCTTTAGACCTATTGTGAAATCATTTTTAATATCTCACTTAATTACCTACAAAGTAAATTCAGCTTTATGAACATATACTCTCATATTTAAATAATATACCAAGAGGGAATTTATGTAAACATGATGTATTACGCAACAAACAATGGATTTGTCAAGCATCAGATAATTAAATATTGTTGTTGGATTTAAATATCAAAGAGAACTCAATATGTTGTAATACTTTATGAAATTATAAATGATTAAATAGTAACCGCTAATATCCGAGTGTTTAAATTGTTTAAAGGTACAAATACGTTGCTTTCTATATTACGGCTTGAAGATATCTTCAAAGGACTAAGCTACAGTTTTTTCATACTGTTTTATATTGGTTGTGATATGTATTCTCATTCGTAAATTGTATAGGATCATTTTAAATACGAGATGAAAAAACACCCAAGATGGCCGAGTTGCTATTGTCATTCCTCTTCTACGTTACGGACATCAAATGGAATGGTTAACTGACAGTAACTCGAGATATGAAATAAAGATACTATAAACTAAATATAATACTAAAATAATTTTATTTATCAAACGATCCTTCACCCACAATCTTATTAAACTTACTAAATTTAAGTGCTGCAGTGATAAGAAGAAGAAGGCTAAGTCAGCTAAGGTCGAATTTCTTTAGATTCTTAACGAGCTAGCAGTAACGATGTCTTGATTAGGTCAAACAAACTGAGAAGGTATTAACAGGGACATAAAAATAAATAAAAAATAAAATATTTTTTTTTCAAATAAGTATTATAAGTATGTTAAAAATATATTTATATAATTTAACAGTTTGTCGAGATTTATATCTGTATAGTTATTATAACTAATATATTATTATATATCAGTTATTAAATACAAGTACTTAAGTCCTGCTTTTTTATAACTTGCATAGCGACGTAACAAGTTTAAAGTTAAAGTGAAGAAAAATGTCAAAAGAAACTAACACTAAGATTTAAGGAAACTTAAGTTAGTGCTTTGTAATAATCTGAAAATGTCTTTTGCACTGGCAAACTAGAGTTTTATAAACTTCACTTAACTCGCGTTATAAAACTAGTTTGAAATGATTTAGTGTCTTTGTCTTTTTATAATATTATATGAGTATTATTAAAGTTTTTATATATAAAGTATTTAATGTAGAATTAAAAATTAGTGATGTTCTAACAGCATATTTTAAAATACATTACAGTTAATAGCGACATTTTTAAAACATATATTAATGTATACATAGATTTTCCCTTTTCCGCGGTTAACAAATACCAATTAATTACTTAATTTAGTAAAACTAAACTATCATTAAGCAAAACGGATTTTTCAATGAATTATGTACGAATATAAAACGTTTTATGAACAATGTCTTAATTTTCAGTCTCAAAATAAAGAGTTCACCAAATCAATGTCACTCTCATTATCCTTGACATACATATAGTGAAATTACCTCGGTTAAAAGTTATACACATTTATTTGTACACTTGTTTGTCAATTATGTACCCTAGTTTGATATCATTCTAACAAATGCTAAAGTTTGCATGAATATTTTTGGCCTTTCGCGTTAAATGTACTGAATAAAAGACGAATATTCGCGAACAAAACTTAAATTATATAAACCGATGGAATCCGAAAAAAGAATTCAAAACAGTCTCATGTTCACTTGAACATTAATTTAGTATTAAATATTACAGTGAAGAGTTTCATCATTGTATATAGAATTGTACGGTTCGCAAGAAAATCTAATAGAATATTACAACGTCCTTGATCCGGATTAAAAATTATAATGTATCAAAACATATCTAGACCAAAATAAAAAAAAAATTGGGCACTTAATATAATAAATGTCTAGGCTCCAAACATGTAAGCTGATATACAAGAAAATAGATATTTTCTTGACATATCAACTTCAAACCGGCAATGATAGGAGTAAGAATTATTTTAAATGCTTATTACCTACATAATTATAAAAAATATATTGATATACTAAACATGCTAAGTAATTTAGCAATGAGCTTATTAACGCCTAATTGCTAGTTCATACTGTTAAATCCACAATGAAAACCAGCCAATATAACCTTTATCCGATACTGATTGATTTGTATTGTAATTAAAACTACATTTTCACATGTATTAATTAAGACGCATATTTATCAATCAGTGGTAAATACACATTCAACAGAGAAACCACAGATCCTTGCTTGTGAAGACATTTATATACTGATATTCACTCAAGATACTCTTAGAAAAACCAGCTCTTTTTCAACACAGAAGATAATTCAACTCTTCTAATCGTCTCATCAAAAATATAAAAGTGCATATCGTTTACTATACTCCAATAACTGAAGATACGGCTCATACCATCATAAAAATCCAAATTTGGGTTATTAACTAAGTGCAATACTTTTTTTTTTATGTTCTTCAAAGGGAAATTTTTTATTTTATCTAAACTTATGAAAACTATTCTCTTCGTATTATGCGTAAAGCAACAACGACATATATCAAAAGTATTAGACTTTTGTAACCAATCTAAAGTGTATTATCGATGCCACACACTTAATGTCAATAATGTTGTCGTGAATATTTAAACAGGATGGCAAGCTTTGAAAGTATTGGTACTTAAGCTAAATGTGTTGTACCTGTGTAGCTTTAACCCGAAGACAAGATGTTTGTACTACAATTCTTTTGTTATGTTATCGCAATGAAATTAAAATTAAAACTGTTTTTGAGACGAAAATAAACCTTTATAGGTATTCTTTGGTTACTTAGAATAAATATCAAGAATCTGTCTTAAGAAATAAAAATCACTTGTTATTGATTAAATTTTCGGTTCTGTACAATCAAAATAATTCGTATCTGTAAAGTAATCAATCAAAATAAAAATACTATTTTTACATAAAATAACAGAGTAGGGTTGGCATCAAGTAGGAAGGCCGAAGATACGAATATATTAAAGGCCATTATTTTGCAAGACGAGAATGATAAATATCAGATCCATGCAATGAGCTTAGAAATGCAAAATGAGCGGCTACACATAGGAGATTTTTGCATCCCATTAGTACCAAAATGGCGTACTTTAACTCATGATTGGTCGTGAGCACTGCTAAAATTTTATCTCAATTTTGTTAGATGGGGAAAAAGTACCGAAAAAACTTGCTACGTTTGGAGGGAGGAAGTTGGAACTGTTAAGCACTTGCTAGTGGGATGTAGGGTACTCCTGGATAGCGATCAATACTCGCGTCGTAAGGTTCGTTTCAAATTTGGTTAGGTAGGGCGAGGAGCTTAGACAGTTGAGGTGAGCGTTTAACGTGCGTTAGATAGGGGCCCCTTAAACCTACACCTGGGTCGCAAGTCGCAGGCACTGTTGAGTTCCTCTCCCTGCAACGCGATGGTCCCGGCACCCGCACCGTGGATCCATGGAATGTTGAGGGGTTTCGTCTGAAGACAACTAACATACAGAATTAGTTTACGGAGAAATGTCTGAAGCATTCCTCTAATCCTACATAATTTATGTTGCAGACAAATGAAACCTTTTCAAAGTTTTTCATAAGTTATTGACTTATATTTCTGATAAATTTCAATCATATGTAACCTTATAAGATACACGTATTTATTCAGATATTCATACAATTTTTACATATACACATTGATGTTAATGACATGTTTGTACATGTTTTTTTATCATATTTATATTGCGTTTAATATTAAGGATAATATTAACGGCTTAATCTTGCATACTTGATTTTGGTAAATTATGTTTGACTTACAAATTTATGCATATTTATTCAAACACAATAGGAAAACAACATGACACTATAATGCCTAAATTGTTCTGAAGTGTATGCAGAAGTAGCGAGTAGTAGTCCATATGGACTATCTGAAGATTTAAGAAATTCGCCCTATATGAACTACGTACCTTTGATTATAGCTTCGTCGATAAATGAAGATGCAGATGTAAAAGATGACTGAAAAAGGAATAACGGTAGATCTGTAATCCTGTGAAGCAACATGTTAGACATACCAAAATCCTCCTTTAACATTTTTGTGTCGAAAAACTTTTAGGAACATGAAACATTCAAAATCAGGAGAGAATTAGGTAAATAACAAGCACTACACATACTTTACATAGAAAAATAAAATTCTAATTGCTTTAAGGTAGATGTATTTTATGAATCGGTACTCATTGGATATGCTTACATAAAAATTTTTTTCAATTTAATGTTGTTATAAATTATCATATTTCGTCGGACACATTAACTCTTTACCTCGATTAATACTAGTACATAAATATTATTAGCAGTTATCGGTGCTTGAGAGTACCAATTATAATACTTAAACATGAAGTCTTATATAAATCAAAGTTATGAAAAAAATGAGTAGAATACATTTTCAAAACAAAAACTCAGTCATATAACAAATTGTATTTATTTTTAAATATCGTTATTATTAAAGATGTAGATCTAAAGACCTTCCTAAAATTTGAAGAAGATTGTCATATTTGTATAAAAGCACACAAGTCGCAGTAGAACCTTATACACTATAAAGTAGTTAACTTGCAAAATAAATGTACAAATAAGGCTTGTATGCGAGCTTGAAATACTATTTATTCAACCCAACAAATTCACTTGTGCTTACTGCTGGAGGAGCTGCTTACTGAGAATCGAATGCTTTTAAAATGAAAAAGAAAAACATTTTCCACGATGCACAAAGTAAGCTACTTTTAACTTAAATTTGATTGTTTCAAAACCTGACTTTGTACTTGTTTTATCTCTTTTCTAAAGTGAGAAAACATGCTCAAACAAACAAGTTACAACTTAAAACATTTGAAGCTATAGATTTGCACGACATTCAAGTAAATGAAGGTTTACAGAGTTACACTAGAGACCGGAAATGAAACATTGAACGGCGGACCAACCTGCTTAAATATTCTGAATGCATAAAGCACAAAATACGGTCAAGTAAAAGTTACATAAAGAATTATATATATAATTGTTGTGGTTATATAATAAAATACAAAGGATGTGTTCAAAAGAATAAATAACATAAAATAAAATAACTTTCGTATAAAATAATAAAAGCATTCATTAATCCAAGTATTTCAGAATATTAACACGATTCCCTGTTTACCTTTTCCGGGAAGAAATAAGCTTTTGCAGACTATCACAAAATTCCAATACTTTATTTTACAAGGCCTTAGAATTATATGCATCAACACTCGACTTATGGTTTACTTGATAGTTAACATACGAGGAGCATTCGAGCGTTAAAATTAACCAAGAATAGAATAAAGTGCAAAGATATAATATATTTAGTAGAAAAATATTATCTGTAATATTAAATAAACTAAAATTAATTAAAATTTAAACCACTTCATTAATTCAAAATCTACCCACAGAAGATATTATACGCCAATTTTAGTATCAAACAGGAAATTAATCCGAAGAGTTTGTATTAAACAATCAATCGATCCTTTATAATGGCGGGATCACTAATGTATATTGAACCTCAATATGAAATAATAAGTACTTATTAAAAGGAAAACCTTTTTATACAAATTACAAACAATATTGTTAAGAAATGTATGAAATTAATTGAAACTAAAACCTAATTAATCTTAAATACTTCCACAATTTTTATCATATAACCCAGTTTTTAACAGCTATTTCGAAATCATTTTTGATATCCCACTTAATTATGTACAAAGTAAATTCAGCTCTATGAACATACACTCTCATATTTAAATACCAAGAGGGAATTTATGTAAACATGATGTATTACGTAACAAACAAGGGATTTGTCAGACATTATATAATTGATTGCTATTGTTAGTTTTCATTATAAAATAAATTTAGATAATTAAAAAGTTATTTATTTTGTAAATTTAAAAAGGACTTTAAATAAAGTGTTTCGAGTTATAAGAATACTTTATTCGAAAGATCATTATTGTTACTGCTTTTGACATTGCAAAATGTTTATTAAATTCTTTATGTAGTTATGGATTTCTTTTCTTTCTTCCCTATAGTTCTAACCTGTATTGTGGAAGGAGTCAGAAGAAACTATAATCTCCGTTAACCTTAACTGTAGCTGTATAACAATGTGAGCATGGCACATTGTGCTGACAAATTGATAGACTTCTATTCCCATCAATAACATTTTTTTTTTAAGAATTTAAGGTCGTCGTGGCCTGAAAAGGCTTTTTTTTAGGAATTTAAAGTCGTGGTGGCGTGATGCGTAAAGGGCTCATCTGTTATAGGTCCAGGATGCGGGTTCGAAACCTGGCAAGTACCAATATGATCTTTTCCGAGTCATATATACTTTCTAAGAGTATTTAGACACCACTGGCTGGAACAGACTACAGCCAGCCTTGTGGTTTAAATAGCCCCAAAAAAAGTGCTGGTGCAGAAGGCAAGGGGAAACCACTGCAACTATTTTCCCAAGAAAGTCATCATGTGTACGGATCACTAATACGTGATGACCACGACGAGTCTGCAAAAACACTTGCGATGATAATGATGAAGAATTTAAAATTATATAGTATGAAATCAGTTATTTTGTTATATATTTTGTATATAAATTATAAAATGGACTGTGAACAATGAATATGAAAGTCTTGGCTGCTCCTCCAATACTAACAATATGAGCACAAGACGCTATCGCCGAGATTAAATATATCTCAATGTAAACTTTATGAATGAACCTGTAGGCTGTAGCCCAATGTATTTGACATGGATATAGCTCTCTTATTACGCCGTTAATAGAAATATATGAAAAATTAAAGCATTAAATTACATATATATATAAATTTATCCTGAACCCATTTTATCCCAAGCTAATTTAAGATGATTTTCAATTCGTACATTTTATCATGAAAAACGTTATCAAGGATTGCCTAAACACATATAATCAGAAACAAAATTCATAATTCCCTTATTTTAAATACATCCTCTATAAATATACAATGAACCTCCCAGGGCAATTACGTTTAAAATGTTCTGATCATTCCAAGACCGTTAATTTCACAAGATTATCTTTGTTCTCTAATTAATTAGAAAATAACAGAATATTTCAGCATATTCTGCAAGATCAGTTTGGTTTTATTATACTGATATACATATGTGGAACAGATCAAAGCTATGTTTTTCTAAAGTAGAGAAAAACTAGAATATTCTTACACGCGTGAAGGCGGACATGTTTATACAAATATTAATTTATTTATCCATATGAATATCAATACAAAACTTGTTTACCATAAAAAAAAACATATCGTATTCTTTGACTTTCATCACTTTTAGTGTTTAGCTAATAAAAGATCCGTCTCATGTATGCATCACTATTAATTCAACATTCACCTTCACAGAGAGATAACTTTGCGGTTTTAACGTAACGTTTCATTTTCAATATCTGCATATTTTCATATGGAGCTGAACTTCAAATATGACTATCAAAAAAATTCGTAATTTCATATTTACATTATATATTAAGATAAACTTATTACAAACTCCCCAAAACTACATATAAGCACCATCTACGTGTAATTACGCATCTCTTTTCTTATACACATATATATATATATATATATATATATATAGACTTTTTGAAGTCACCGTAAATTTAAGCAAAAGTACGTAAGAAAGCAGATTCGATATGAGCTGATAATTTTAATTATATTATAACAGTTGGTTGTTTTATAGGCACAGTGTTTTATTTAGCTTCCATAAAGTATTTGAATCGATTTTTAATTTACTGCAATATATTTGTAATAAAAAAAATACTACGATAGTTTTTCGTTTTCATGGAGATTTTATTCTTGGATTTTTTTCTTTAGAACTTAATTACCATTACTTATTAAACATTTATAACGTATTTTTTAGTAAATTTTCTTATAGTTGGAACCTTATTAATATCAGGTATAATATAAATTTATTAATGAAGTAAAATGTTGCATTAAACTGCAGATAGCATTTACTGCTAGATGTCAGACTGTCTTGCTAGACCGCGTTCCTCACCTAACAGACGAGACTTATTTTATCTTCTCTTGCACACCTGGGACTCTCATTTCCAGAGATTCAAACACAAATATAAATAATGAGATTTAAGACTTTCGCGCGTATTCATTTGTGCGAGATGTGAATGTCTCGTCTGCCAGTGATAGTTGCTGCAAAGTAATCGAAACGTCGGGAGTATGTAGTTTTTAAAAATAATAAAATACGCGTAGTAATCCTAAAAATATAAGTTTCATTTAAACTAATATAAATATCTAAGTGCAATGAGATTTATATTGAAAACTTGAAAAGCTGTGAAAATAGTATAAAAAATAGAGCAGCGTCAACAGAGAACAAGTGGAAAAATGTAAAAAAAAAAATCTTACTACCTTTGTAACTATAACACAGAACATTTGAAAATTTCAATAGTTTAAAATTTCAATTGTTACAGCGTGGACATATAGATGACTTTAATTTAGATGGCCCTTACTACACATGAGGTATATCGTTACTTAAGTCAGTTTTATCATTGAAAAAATATACATTCTCAGACTTTAGAAATTTATACCGCCAGTCTGTGAAGCACTCAAGAAAGTTAAACGTTCCTTGTTAAATTAAGAATGATATCATACAGAAAAAGTCGTTCCTTAATGTAGTAACTAACCCTATAATATTTTGTAACAAATATGTGCATCCCGTTGAAAATAGAATTTTAAACCAAACAAAGAAGAAAAATCTTCAATATTTAATATTAGTGTAGATCTGAAAATATTGAAACTTTCTACGTTTAACAGTCTCCGAAATGCCCGATAATTGAAGGTTTATGTAAAACAGGTGAAGTAACTCGAGCAGAAACTAAAGATGATTTTAAAAGGTCTATTATTGAGACCGGTTCGACGATTTGATAAAAATTTCATCTCTTAATGGCAAATAAAAAAGGTTCTTAATAATTAAAAATATTCTACCTTCTCGCCCTTACTTTAATACAATAAGTTGGAATTGAAATACTTTTGGCGAATAATTACGAAAAGAAAATATTTCAATTTCTAAAAGGAATATTTTTCAACTTTTACTGTCCAATGATCGTGTTTTTTCATAAAAGTAAGTCAGATATCGAAAAATATTAAAATGTTCTATTATAACTCTTAAGATATAAAATTCAATAGGATTCGAGATACTTATTCTTACAAATTCCTTTGTTGTTTTTCTCAGAAAAGACATTTGATCTTTTTTGTTTTTTTTTTTTTGTTTTAGATGCCCTGTGACCTATAAATAAGTAATTACCTTATTATATTTAATATATTGCTAAGCATTATTAATAATCAAGATAAACTCGATTATGTATTGGAATCAAATTTCTAACTGCATAGAACTTTGTGTCGGGACATGTCACTTTTGTCTCAATTGATATTCGATTCAATTGGAGAGACCACGTTTTTTAATACGCCTCGCTCTTATATCATTCAATACGTACAAAACATAGGTCGTAATATCAAAATGCGTGTATCCAGCATGTTTTATTTCAGATAAACGCCTTCGTTTTACTTATTTAATTATTATTAATTTTCTAACAAATGTTTTTGGTATTTTTGGAGACGAAGTTTCCCGTCAATTACTCCCTGAAACGGAATGTTTCTTTCATGATCTCAACTTGATAATATCTCATCGAGAGAAAATTTTATATTACACACCATTAATTCATTAATTTATTTGTTGCTCTCTTCAGCTATTATATACATTTACAGTGGTAGTGGTGGTGGTGGTGGTGATATTATATGCATTACGGGTCTAAGCATCGTGATGTCCTTAATAATTATATGATATAGTTAATATAAACGAGATAAAATTAAGGCTATTTTTATAAACATTTGAAACCAAACTTTAAATGACAGTGGACTATAGGTACGTATTTGTCAAAATGATAAAAATCTACTGTTTTATAAAAATCTAAGTTAGAAGTACAAATAAACTCTTTTACAACTATTATTATGTATTGAACCCGTGATGTTCCAGCGGAAATGAAAATAGTTTTATACAAAGCTATTGTTAAAGATTCCGTAAAAGAATCTTGCGGCAACATAAACAGAATTATATAAGACAAATGCTCCCCGACAATGTCGAAAAGGATAGGATTCATAAACGCTTTTTACACAAGAGCTCCAAAGACAGAGGACATGACAAAGTCTCTAAAATTTAGCAACATATGAGATCGACTTTACTAACGTGGAGATAATCGCTAGAGGCTTGTAGCTGGATGTATCTATTCGGTCACCTTGTTAAAATATAACGAGAAGTCAACTCGGGAGCAAAGATCTTTAGCACAATAGTTTAGTTAAATTCAGACCACTGGACTTCTTAATGCCAAAAGAGTTTAAGTCACTACACACGTACGTTATGTTAACTCATACTGCGCATAAAAATAGCACCATGCAAAATGAAACTCAAGCTAATGTGTGTTATTACACAGTTGTTACAATTTAATAGTTTGGCATATTGTTTAATAATGCCTAAAATTATTTACAACGAAATTTAATATTACCTGGCCAGGTTCGTTTAAAAATTATCATAAGGTAACTTTCATTAGGTAACAATTAAATTTGGTCATGTGAATCAGTGTTACCGTAAATATGCATCTGAAGAGAAGGTTAAGTGTGAAAACGATAAAAAATCTGCTTTTTCATAGAAATTAAAGAAAGCCCATATCAATCTACATACTCTAGAACAAACTTTTCTAAAAACGAGATTATTTAACAGTTGTCTATAGAAAGAACAGTGGCAATCATTTATCTTATAAAATTTATAACCACGACCATTTCAAAAAAAAATTAAGGAAAAGTATTTGTACGAAAAATAATTCATTTGATATTTGGCTTGAGTGGAATCGTCCTGTAAAAATTAGGTTTAGCAAAACTTTTATTCCTAATTATGGTTCTTAATTAAAATTTTATTTTGAATTAATGTATTGTATCAAATTATTTCTAAATATAAAGATGTATATAAAATATAAAAATAACAACAAAGACTTTTATTTCTAGACTATTATAAAAAATAAATAAATTAAATATTAAAGTACTTTTCAATTATGAGCCCCTTCCTCATTCCTAGTAGCAAAGAGTATTGATTATATTATAAAAGTTTGACATCAGCATGCAGCACGGGAGCAGGTCCTGGTGGTGCCATGGATCTTAAATAATTTTATAATATAGATATATTTGTCAAATAGTCAAAACTTATTTACACTTTCTTGGATATTGCTCATAAGCAAATACTCACTTAGGATGTTCCACGTTCCATATTTGTAGGTTCTTACAAAACTTTTTCAGTTTTGGTGAAGATACCTTATCAGGCTTTTTGCGTGGTTTGTTTTGTTTGTAAGGCTTACTTGATGAAGATCTAGATGCTGCAAATTAAGTTCACAATTTTGACATCGAATAATGATTTATGAATATTTGATTACTATACTGATACTTTTTTTGTATGTTTGAGAAATTAAACATTAGTTACATTTAATATATAACATTATATAAATATATAAGTTCTTAACGTACTTGGAGAGACCTTTGATGGAAATGTGTCATTAGAGTAAGACACCAGGTCCAAATCACAATTCAATTTCGGCAGTCTTGCTTCAAATGCTCTATCTATGAGACCTTAATGAAAAAATATGGTTGTGTACATTCAAAGAACACTATTATCTTTATTAAACAAATATAAATAGTCCAATTACCCTTTTCTTCAACAAATTCAAGGACAGAAACTGCAGTTTTTTCCTGATTTGTTGGTGAATCCGGAGTAAGTGCCTTCAACCCATTAGATCTTATACTATCAGGTTCAACACTGACTTCTGTCAGATCTAGATCATCACTTTGGTCCTAGAAAAACATTTATAGATTTTAATGTTTTTTTATTGAAATAAAATAGTCATTATATTGATCCTTACCGATATAGCACAAAGATTATTTAATTCAAGCTTGCTATTAATGAAATCCCAAAATGCAACACATTTTCTTTGAACGTAGTCATTGTCAAATTCTTTATTAGGAGTGAAGTCAAGGACAACTCGATGGGGCACGAGAGCTTCCCCGTAGGTACCGTCTTCAGAACCACATTCGCTGCCTTCGATCTGTGCTGGGTTGCTTATTTCTTCGATAGACCTCGATCCAGAAGCCGGTAATGCTTCGTTGCTTATTGTAGACATAGAACAGTAACAAAAAAAGTTAATGATACAAAATTAAAAATGTAATATTTTGGTACATTGACATACTTATGCAATGTCAAATGGAAAATGATAATATTTTTTATTCAACCAGTTACAAAACCTTGTGTGTCGTACATTTAAAATCACATTCTTTCTATTCTATTTTGACGTATACATATGTAGGGACAGTCAGTCAATATTTATTTATCTCAGATATTTACTACAAAATTCCAATGCTTTACTCACTGTTTTACAAGTATAAATTTAATTTCACCGCAGAAAATTACAAGAAATAACTTAAAATTTATAGCAATGGAGGAAGAAATCACATAAATGTGTTATAGTTGATGAAAACATTTATGTTTAAAAAACATGTGACATTTAAAGGTGTCATATAAAATCTGCCATGAAGAAATGAAATATATAAAGCAAAACTGTTTGAAATTCAAAGCTGAGGATAAGGAACACGGAACGAATTTGAGTATTCCCATTTAATAATCTCAAAAAATAATTTAACAGAATGCTGCAGGTGTGAAATACCGAATTATTGAAGAAACGAAAAATGTGTTTTGAAGACCAATGGCATCCAACTTGATAAGCTTTTCTGATTAATTAAAATTGGAACCGGTGCGATAAGATTTTAATTTCGTAGATTCTAAAAAGTAAGGATTGATAAATAAATAACTGCTAATATATACTGTCTGTGATTTATACATTTGTAGTTCGGACACCAAAAGGACCTAAATAAAATAGATTAAGCCCGTATCTAGCATTAACCAAAATAAAGAGGCCTATAAAATGGTTAGCTGCAGTTTACTTTCGGCATCCATAATAGTGAATAGTGATAATTTACAAAAACAATACAATATAACTCCAATATTCTGGCGCAATTGGATATGTCAAGTGCAACAAACAGAAATTACAAAATACATATTTTTTCAACATCTTATGCCTTATACAGTATCTAACTTTTCCAGTCTTTCCTTATCGACTGCTACTGCAGCTGGTACATGAAAAATAATTTAAGCTAAAGAAAGCTTATACGAATTAAAATAATAATTAATACAAAAAAAATCAATGTTAAAACACTTTTTTTAAAAATTAATTAAACAAATACAAAACTTATTTCAAGGCGATAACAAATGAGTAATACGAGTGCAAGCCACAACTAGTTATTGTTTTTAAACTACTAATCTTCACTATTTTCCATATTCAGCGTCGTATTGAGGGGGAATGCAAACTTAACAATCAAACAAACTAACCTCAAAGAATATATGGCCTGATAATCCACAATAATAATAATTAAATTTAAATACAATATTTAAATTTCTTACACAAAACAAGTTTCCGAATCTTTGGATAAAAAAAGGCTTCACTTAATTTCTAATTGATTATACTCTACTGATAAATAGTTTGTTCTGTTGCCGGCAATATAGTTCTTTATAAATTGTAAAATTAAAATATAGAGTAGAGAATTAAATATATAGAGGTAGAGTTTTAGAAATCGTACGTGAAGCGGTTAGTCTTTCGGTAGCCAGAGCGCAAAAAGAAATAACCACAAACAAGTTTACAATACGTTTTGTGAGAGAAGGCACTAGGACTACAAAATCGAACGTCAAGGCTTACTCTATCATTAAAGCGGCTTGGGATTGGACTATAATGATGAATACGTATGAGAAGTAATACAAAGAGAATATTTGTTCGTCGGCGTCCAGACCAGACATATTTTTATATTAACGAATTTTAAAGCGCATTGTTATAATAGAGCTCACGGTTCCTTGAGAAACCAACATCCCCAAAGACCATGAAATCAAGGTCAACAAGTATTACGAGCTCACTAAGAATAGTTTCGTTGTAAATTTGTAAATGGTACAATTAGGAGCAAAAGTTATAACAGCCATATCTTTCGAAAACTTAATAAAAGATTTGGGCCTGTCCGGAACTAACATCAGTTCATTCTCTCGCAGCAAGGCGATGGACCCGCACAGTGAATCCATGGAATGCTGAGAATTTTCGTTTCTTATATTATATTATCGACAATATCTCTTGTTTTATAATCTGTAGTTTTCAGATATATATTTTTTGTCTAGTATAGTTTTACAGTACGATTTCAAGAGTTTAGTACGATGTCATTTGGAATAATTTTGTTATAAGTTGAATATAATTTTAAAGATACTCAAATAGTGTTACTTATTTATATCACTCACTTACTCTTTGGTATGCACCTCACTCATCTCACTGCAGATATGATGAGTATGTTATGAGGTCCTACATAAGATAATACCTTTTTACAGATAATTCTTATTGTAAATATGAAGATCTATCATTTGCACGAGAAATGTTGTCAATAACAAGGAAAGCATTTGATGTTTTTTCTTGTAGTTTAAAGTTATAACTCAAGGGTCACAGAATTCTTTTCCGGTATGACTGTATTACATATATGCAATTTCTGCGCATAAGTGATATAGGTAATGTATTTTTTGTACAATTTTTTACAAAATTCTAGGCCAAGTTTGAAAATTGTGGCAAGCCAGTTCTGAAATTTCATTTTTACGATTATTTATCCTCGGATAATGTGATATAGTATATAATCAAGAATTAAAGATAGGACAACTATTATATATGACCCAAATGAACGAGTAAATTTCTAGTCATACTGTAATAGCGGATGATAATGATTATATGACATAACATAATCGTCGCTAAACTGCTGCTCACAGATGTGAATCCAAGGTTAAAGGAAATTATTAAAGAGAACGTAACATAAAGCAATTTTGAATATTTATTAAATATCGAGACAGAAATATATTTCTCAGCGGTACTACAAACAAGAAAACATTATATATCTACCTTTTTTTAACAGTTAATTTTTTCTTTTCGTTTTACGTAAAATAATTTGAAAGTAAGTTTAAGAATTAACGAAGCGGTTTTCTTCTACTCCGATTAAACAATATAAATTCAAGGCTCATAAGATCGCACTGTGCGGTGATTACGAGAACTCTTGAATGCATCCAGGGTTTGAAAGTACAAAGTTAGTTATTTTAATAAAATCATAACAAAATTACTATTGAACATAGCAACAACCACCGAACAACAGACTACAATATTAAAAATACTTTTTCTTATAAGATGCTATATTTTTACGGTTGCAAAATAGTTTTATTTGTGTACCTCGGTCGGTTGGTCCTTAAAAAAATATTATTTCTCAAATAAAAATCGTCTATTTGTTAACCTAAAAATGAAGGAATGTTATTTAAAAAATGCGGAATTATTTTGAATCTTTGACATTTCATTCATAAAATTCCTTCCAAATGATTTCTCCAAAATATTCAGACTGTCAAATATAAAACGTTGTATCTGGGGGGCGTGAACAGAGATTTGGGGTAGGCTTAACAGGATATATGTTTGTTTAAAAAAAATTAGAATTTTCATCACAATTTCCTCCTCTAAAATATTGATAATATTCGCGCGTAAAGTTACAGCAGTCAGATCAGAACCAACACCTGTATATTTTATAAATCTATCAACTACCTCTGAGCCATGAAAGTACCTTAAAACGATTACGAGCTGTTCGTCAACGCTGTGTGAAAATTATTTAAATAGGAATATCCAGTGGAGATCCAAAACTTTTTATTATTATTATTATTGAGAAAGAACAAAATATCGTATTTGTGTACACAACCTGCTAAGTTATTATAACTATCATATATTTTTTTATTAATAATTATATATGTTTTTAGTTGAATCTGAACTGATCAGACACCTTTCTTTATAATTGATATTCTGTATCACTGAAGTATCTTACAACTGTAGTATTATAACGAGATATTAAAGATTGAAATAAATCCTGGATGGTCATATATTTTCTGTGACGAAATGTTTACGTAAAAATAATATTATATACTACAACTACAAATACTCCCCTGTTAGTGACTTTGTTATTGATATTATAAAATAATCCGTTAAAGGTTGCGAACAAAATATAGCTCAGTTTATCAATTCATTAATTATGAAATTTGTAAAGTCTCCACGCTAATGCTGTTTACCTCATGAGGTATATGAGTGCGGCAAGACGAGGAAGATAAACACAAGTTAATATATTTCGGTCTACCATGAAACTCCACGGTTATATGATTTTATAGTTCTAGCCAGTATATTCATAACACACAATGTAATTCCCGTTATTTGTCTGATAATGTACAATATTGGTGGCCTTATCGGTAAAGAGCCATCTCTTCTAGACAATCTACGAGGAAGAGTAAAGTAAATATATAAGACATTTGATTGACGTATCTATAAAATTGAACCGTCAAATAACAAATAAATTACAATTGTGAACATATAATAACTTAAACGTAAATATACACAACAGATCTTACACTAAATAATGTAAAATAAATAATATAAACATATGACATATAATAAATAATTTTAAGTTATTTCACATCTAAACACAAATTGAAGTGGCGAGTCTTAACAAACGCTTAAATGAATTTTTTAACTTTTTAACTTTATTATATAAAGGAAGTTCATTTTAAAGGTATTGAAAGTGTCTAAAATAGGAAGAAGAGATCGAGCTATGACATTTTTGGTTGATATTGGGATAAAATTACGTAATCTTCTTAAGGAATCAACAGACGCATCAATTCTCCTGCTCAGCTCCGTTAGTTGCGGACTCCATGACCAAGTTTGATCAAAAATGTCTCCAAGATTTTCTGCATTACTTTTTCATGCATTACATTACAAGATCTTATGCATTACTTTTACGCTAAAGGGAATAACAGTACCATCAATAAATATGGGAGGTAATATAATTTCAGACACTCGTGATATGACCTCAGAGCCACCAAACAGAATTATTTTGATCGTGATAGGATTGACTTTAAGACCAGTAGATTTACTCCATTAAGAAATACAATCCAAGTCTTTATTTACAATACCAATGGTATTGGAATAATCTGTGAGATTTTTGATTGCTGATATACCTAGAGATCATCAGCTGCAGGTGGTAGATAGATTTAATATTTGAGCAAACAATGTTGATAGATACTGAAATAATAGGGGAACGGGACGTTCAGCCTAAAAAGTTGCCGCTAACCATACAAGAAACTGTGTACCCAGCCAATAACTAATGGAGACATGAAAAGAGTACTTTATTGCAAGCAAGACATTAAAGTCCACGATATTGAAGGCATTATTAAAATCAAGCAATGTTAATACCATAACTTGTCGGCACTCCACGCCTGACCGGATGTCTAAAGTAATTTTAATCAGAGTAATCGTCGTACTGTGGTCTGTGACCACATCGAAGGCCGAATTGTAAATTATTAAATATTATGACATTATATACATACATATATGTATGTTTACATGACAAATTTCTTTATAAATCTGTCTGTCTGTTTTTCTCTTTTTTCTTTTTGATCTTTGGAACTGTTTGACAAATTTTGATGTGACAATTGCTAGCAGATATCTGATGTAATGAGGAGGTTGCTTTTATTTTAGACATTTTATATTAATTAATATACATAATTAAAAAATATCCATTGCACGAACACGAATTCAGGGGCAAAGCTAGTAAAATTTATATTAATAATTTTGAGAAGTATATATCAATGTACTTTTACATAAAGTAATAAATATTTTATATAAGCCACTACGAGCCAATGTTCTCATAAACCTAAACCCGACTAGTGCGTTATTGCAGGAAACCTGTGAAAGTGCATAAAAAATTCCCGACTTCAACAATATCATTAAATATATCGGAAATTTGTGTTTAGAATATAATGTACATTAAATTCTATTCAAACTTTATAATAAACATTTCATACAACGTTGTAGTCGTAGGTAGCTTCTATCGAGCAACAGGTACGTTTAAAACATGAAATGAGACCGGACAAACAGTATTAGAATCGTGTTATTAATTTGAACAGCGCGTGTCGCACGGGACGTGACAAGTTTTTGACAACAATTGTATTATTATAATATTATTAACACGACGGACAGACATTGTTTATGACATTTACAGGACACAATTGAGCAACAACAATTTGTTGATGCTGTTCAGTTAAAATAGGGATTATTATCTTCTGAAATAATAATTATTTGCCTTTTTTTTCCACATTTTCACTTAATAAAAATTTGCAAAAATGTTTTGTTAGTGGATTCTGATTTAAGTTACGAAGATTAAAATTGAGTTTTTGCTATTAAGTTATTTGCTAAGCAGGTACATGTAGAGACTATACAAAACATTGAGGAATCCTCTCTGATTAATGTATATGGGTGTGTCAAAGTCATTTTGTGTGTTTTATACTTACTATCAGTTCGTATCCTCGACCTACATACTGAATGTTTTTAGTATTTCATTCATGCATAGTATTACCGTCGGTAACTAATTACATATATATCATAAGGAACCTCTTTAAAATAAAAACAAAAATCGTCGAGGTGACATCGCTCAAGGATTTTAAGTGTTAATACTGTGTTAGCAATTAGTTCTAAGGCTATTTTAAGGACATTACTCTGTAAGTAGTTTATTTGTTGTTATGCTTGTGTTTGCAGTGTATTATTTTGTTCCTTAATTTACCTTTTATGTGCTCATTTTAATTAAAATCTCATTGTCAAATTGTTAAATGTCATATCGTTATTTTCTTTGTATAAATTCGAACGAAGTTCCTAAATATACACACATATATATATGTATATATATTATACGCTTATGATTATGAAAACATACGAATAAATATTAAAGTATTCCCAAAAACAAAGGAATGTAATTAGTTTATATCATAGAGGCATTTGCTTAGATTATAGATAAAGAGTCTTAGTCTAATCTTAGTCTAGTGAATGAAACCCATTTTTTATTGAAACAACACAGCATACTGGTATTGAAAGTTGCGTAGTTCGTTTAACTCTAATAGACCCTACAGACCTTATCCTGTCATGTCAATTATATCTCTCAGACCAGGGATCTGGGTAAGGGATATAGTTCGTTTTTAAAACTATAGAAAATGGATTATATAAATAAAGTCTTATTTCTAAATTATATAACTCTAATTACAGCAAATATAATACAACGGTTCTTAAGAATTATGAGGTCTTCAAAACTCTTCTTATGCATAATGTCATCCAAATCCATGAAGCCGCTTCCAAGATCCTGTGAACGTATGTATATATACATACATACAAGAATTTCTCATTTAAAGGTTAAACGAAAAACATACACATTCAGCTTAATATATAGTGTAAGTTATTAAAAAAAAAAGTGAAAAATGTGAGAAGACTGATTATAACTGCAATTTATTTATATTATATAAATGATTGTGAACCTGGTAGATGATGAAATTAATATTCAGAGCCTCATGTTGACTCAGGACCATTGTTTAATTTGAATAATATAATTCTGTTCATTAATCAAATATAATTAGTAATATTAAATATATATTATAATAACGGCGAAAATTATAATCTCTGACAGGAATAAACATTTTAATTCATTTTAAAGGGATTCATGTACGATTCTCTTTATGTATAGCAAATGATAGTAAATACAATGATAATGTTATAAAATATTACTTAACAAAATAGAGCTCTATTATTATATTTTTTGTTTAATATAGAATAAAAATTTTATATCCGTATTGTTCAATAACTAGCAATGTTTTACATTTCTTTATTAATGTAAAAATTTTCTTTCAAATTACGATATATGCAAGAAGCAAATCAATATAATATACTAAAGAAATATTTTTATAATAAACGAAACATAAGTTTAATGGTTACTAATTATACGCTTATACGAATATAACCGTATATTATGCTATGAGGTGGAGAGAGGAGCTCGGACGGTGGAGGTGAGCGTTTAACGGGCGTTAGATAGGAGTCCCTTAAACCTACACCTGGCTCGCAAGTCCCAGGCACTGTTGAAGCTCCTCTTTCTGCAACGCGATGGACCCGGCACCCGCACAAAGAATCAATAGAATGCTAAGAGGCTTTGTCTCGTCATATAACCAGATGTCAATGTTTACAATGCATAGTTTATTTTAACAAAAAGGATACTGTACTCTCATTCACTGATGTTCTTTGAGAATTTTAAGTTTATTTATTAAAACAACAATGTTTTAACTCTCTGGTGTACCCATATGCAAGTGCTTGAAAAATGCAAGCGAGATAGATGATAATTTTCTTACAAGCAATATATCGTTTGACATAAAAAAATGTTGTCTAAATATAAGGTTAACTCTCATTTTATGAAATTGAGTCGATGTGCCCGTTTTTTTATTCATTTTGATAACTTTTATGTTTTTACTTGATAATATATTCTCTTTCGCAAATAGCAATAAGAGAAATAAAAAAAAATCGTAACATATTTCTTTAAAAGCCGTAGGCAATTTTTTTATTTAGTTTGAAATATCCCGAAATAAAAGTATGCTAAGAAAAGTTATGGTAAAAATTTAAAGATATTTATATAAGTCACTTTTCAATGATTACTAAACTAAGCGTCCCGTTCAGATACAACATTTATCTTATATTTATAGGAATCGAATCGTTAAATTAATCAATAAATAACAAAAGCAAACTACACTTAAAGCGATCCAATGTTTAGAGGAAAGTCACAAACTTTTTCATGACTTCATACAAAAATATAATATGTAAATAATGACTTTCGACCTGAAATCATTTTATAATCAGTTGTGATATTTTTTGTTATAGTATAATTAAATCTATCACAAAAATTTTAACGAACCGTATTTAATCGGAGCAAGGTATATAATAATCTATATATACTATATACTTATATATTAACCAGTAAATTATATGTTGCACGTAAATCCTACTCTCAATGTATATTTAATTGTTCACGAAACGCCCTATTATTAATGTACAAACGCCCTAATTAATTTATAATTGTCCTACTCTATGAATATTTAACTCTATGAATCATGTTGTACATACAATTAATTCATATTTATACCAAGTCTGTTAAATCTCCGTTTCCGTAATGTATATAGGATAAGTGATGACTATAATCAAAAAGATTATATATTTGATTATTTAATTTCAAAATCTGAAGGTATGATATACCCTAGCGGTGTTGGTTTTAATGTCATATGACATTAATGAATTGTGTCCTATGTATTAATCAATGTGCTTACCTTATTGAGAAATTTTACCATAAAGGTTTTAATTTTTATTAGCAACTCGTTACATTAAAAGAATTAGTTCCTAAATATCATTAAAATTGCTTTGTAGCAATAAAATCTGTTAGTTTTAGAAACTAATGATTTCCTAACATTGAGACTTTCCGACTTAGACTGAAACTGAGAAGGTTTTTACTTAGAGGACAGATAATAAATCGCCATTTTGTCTTGTACGGGTATTTTTAACATATTCCACGTGTGCTACTCGGGAAACAATAATTTATTTACAATTAATCAAATAATATATGCTATTATATAAAACTAATCAGTCTTCACTGTAGTCAGTGATTTAAATCGAAGTCTAATCAAATTTGACATCGAGGCATGATCACAAGACGTTACTAACGTTTCACCTTAAAATCACATGTTTAAGTAGTGTACACTTACCACAAGTTGGCAACGAAACACTACATACTGAGAGTAACCAGTTTTTCAATCGTAAGTCGTAAAAATATTGAGCTTAAGAGCCCTATATATTTTTTTTGTTTAATATTTTTCTACATCCTATCTTAGCAGCTTTAGTAAATTAGTTGTTTAGCTTTCAACATAGTGTTGTTACAATTGAATCAGAACTTATTTTCTTAAAAAATTAAATAAATTTGGTAAAATTTTATAATAATGAATTTCTAAGTAAATTTATACTTATCTAAAAAATAAAAAATCTGTATATTTATTTTTAACTACATAAAGCTCTTTCCTACTTTCTAAGAAAACGTGCTTACAAAAGTCAATTTGAATCAAATTGATAGCCAATTACGGAATGTAATAACGTTTACAAATACGTTAGAATTAAACGTGAATCCGATTCACTGATTTGGAATATTTTAATATATTATCACTTGATATAATATTAAATTTGGAATTCCTTTATTATAACGGGACAGAGTAACATTCATTTGACGAATATTTTTTTAGTAATGTTTTTTAATGATGGAATTTTTATGAGAAATATTTACTAAAATAATTTTCAATGTTCATGTCGCTAAAGTATTAGAACCCTAGTTTAATATTTAAATTAATATTTTTATGCTTTATGAATTTTATTTTCCTAGCAATTAAGTAAAATATTAAGAATAGTAAGAAAACTTAGAAAATGTTCTAAGTCTCTTGTCACTGCCTCTAAACGTGTCCATAACTTGAAGGACTTTCATATACACCATGACACAACAGACGAGTATATTTTTCACATAAAGCACAGGTTTTTCAAAGCAAGAATTAAATAAAAATAAACAAAGAAAGGAAAAGAGGTAAAAAACTATCCAATAAGAAACTATGATACATTATTTTCATCAAATATTTTAGGATTTAACTTATGTTAAATTAGATAAATTTGAAGAATATTTAAATAAAATTGTAAACAGGAAGGCGAGTGGAGAAACTTTATTACTTCATGTTCGTGTCATCCTCTATCAACCATGTTTTTTCACTTTATATTCCATAACTTTAAATATTTAAAAACTACATATAAACTTCACATTGTTATTATTTTATTAATTCAAAGATTTGTTTAATTTATTCTTCTTGTACTTCTTCTAACTTTCTTTCTTTCTTCTTTTTTATAGCTTCTATATCTCATATTTATCGCGATCAAAGACTTTTTGTCCTTTTTATTGTTAACCCTAATCACTTTTATTCGCTTTCTAGATATAACATTATTATGAATCTTGATTTATTTTATAATAATTTTATTTCATAACAAAATTGTTGAACATAGTCAAAGATTACAGAGATCCATGTATTTGTTCAAAAGCTTTTAACGTAAGATAAATTATGTTAAATTTTGTGACTCATGAATGAGATCATAAACACGTCTTGATGTTCGATCCTTTATTGCTCGACTTTTCGATCTAACGCTAACTCTTCAATTTTATAGCCATTCAAAGGACATGTCATAAAACAGACATAGAATTGAAGTGATGGCTCTCATAAAGTACGTCCCAAAAAGAACTCGGGATTTAACTTTTCGTATCATAGTCTAGATTAAACAAATTGCTATAAAAACTTTAATTGCAACAGAATGTAAAATGAAATTTATATTAACTTTTAATTTAAATCCTGTGAGAGGTATCAGGAAACATTGAAGGGGAAAAATAAAATCAAATATGAGAACAGCGTAGCAAATTTTGACTAACCTCGATTAACAGAGGTTCAGGTACACAGATCTCTATACAAATAAAAACATATTTTTCTTAGGTTATTGTTATCAAGTGGCAAAGTAATGTATATTTTATATCAACCATTCTTTTTAAAGATTTTCTTAGTTCAAGAAATATGAAGTAGATACTGGTACATGGGTGAACTGACTAGCTTTGTCTGATAGCTTTTTACCGCCATAAATAAGAAAGTTTTTACATCTTCTTTATATTTCCAATTACACCAAATATGAATCTTCCTTCAACTATACATATTTATAGATGTTACTTGTATTTTTGCTACGCACATGTTTACCAATTAAATATTTACGGTTATTTCATGAATCTTTGCAACTAAATGTACATTCTTTGTAGAATTATTGAAACAGAGATCGAAATCATTACAATCAAATTGATTTTCTTCAAAATCGTTTTTTTTCACGAGCCAATAAATTCATTTTAATGAATTATATTCTAGTAATATTTTTTATTCAGACACTTTCATCTCGTCTGCCCGTGATCAAGGGTGCTGTGAAATCACAGAACCGTCGAAATTTCGTAGATATAAAATAATATAAAACGGGTAGTATCCTTATTACTCAGCTTCATTTTAGATTTTTAAGATTAAAACTGAAATTTTCAAAGCAAATCATAAACGGTATCCTTAGCACGATGTTGCTTTGTCACACTATATGCGTTACCCATTACTCATTAATACTAAAAAAATTTATGAATAAAATAAGGAAAATAATGTTAAAATATAAATTAAACTATTAACTTTCGCTATAAATTGTGGCGATGCAAATTTGGGGTAATCATACAGAGCTCAAATTCAACATTTGTCTCAATAGTCACGTTTCCATTGTAAAATTAAGGCTAATGAATATATTCCACTGAAATAGAGGTCACAAACTAAACTAGGAACAGTGAACAGAGAGTCAGTAAATATGGAAATTATTTATTAAAGATTGTGATTGTTATTTGATTTTTAATATTATTACTTTTATTTAATGTTTACTGAAGCGTTTTGTAAAGAATTAATTTATTAGGATGGCAATATCAACACAAATAGGATAATAAGTCGTCTTGAAACATGTACACGTAACAAATTACCAAAAGCAGCTAAATATTACATAATTTAATCAAATGTTTTATATTTTTATATAATTCGGAGGATATATAATTATGATCATTCTTCTAGACCATGCTTTTTACTAATCTCGTTGATAGACTTCTAAACATGCCATGCCATATTATGTCACGCCCCACCAAACACTCCAGCATATTTTTTCCTAACTTATTATTAAACTAGCGGTTGCCCGCGGCTCCGCCCGCGTGTTGGTCGCTTTTCGTATAACCATATATCTATCAAACTTCTTTATCCCTTAAACGATTTTGACGAAACAAAGTTTTGACAATGCTCCTAATTATATGTAATCCAACTGTGAAAACCGCGTTCAAATCTGTTGAGAAGATTTGAAGTTATAGTGTACCAGACAGACAGACAGTCAAAAATTCCAAATATTGTTTTTTTTTGGTTTCTATGACTCTTCTTTAATTGCCTCCTATCAGTTTTTTGGAAAAGTATTTAATGTACAGACATCCGATTTTTACTGTCTTATTATATGTATATTGATAACAGGATACATTATTCCACATATTTGATTTAACTAAACATCTCTTAATTTCAGTATATAGTATTTATAATAAGTAATATCAACTTTTTAAATAAGTATCGTATTTGGAAAATATAAGTTAACAGAAAAAGTTAACAGATAATTATCGTATCAATTGCCAGCTAATTCGTTTCGCTTATTAAATAAAATTTGTGTAGCTAAATCTTTTCATAACAATATTTTCGTGGTCTTTTTAAAAGCAGGTACTGTTGGGAATCAATTAGGAGTAAAGCTCGTATACCATAATAAACAGGTAAGTATAAGAAAATTGAGGTAAACAGATCTTTAGAAGCGATACACGTCCAAACTTGTACATTACTTCCCACTAATGCTGGACTTAATTAACAGATATCAATAGTCAATCAATATATCCAATGATTATTATTCGACCCAGGAACGTACTAGCCATTCTCGTGATAATGTTTGTATACAAATAGTGATGGCCATTTCCTTAATTTGAACCACACATGTTAAGTTATATTTTTCAACCATTTTAAATAGAACTATAGAAATAAAAACTTTAAAGATATATTTATAATCTTCCTTCGTAACTTGGAACATTTTAATTTATCCATAATTGACATGTAAAATAATTTCCTTATTGTAATCAGATCTAAGACTTTCGCGAGTTTTATTCATTTAAATGAAACTAATATATTTTCGGATATACTACGCGGATTTTATTAGATGTGTGGCATCTCGTCTGCCCGTGATCACGGTTGCTGAAAAGTAACCGAAACGTCGAGATTGTGTAGTTTTAAAATAATAAAATCCGCGTAATATATCCGAAAATATATTAGTTTCATTTAAATAATTTTCTTATCTTTAATTATTTGTATTTACACAATGAAACAACCACAATTTTGACTATTCTTGTATAGCTAATGTTATTTAAGTGCTAATGAAATAAAATTTCGTGAAATACATTAATTCGCTATAGTGACAGCACTTCAAAACAAGTTTTTTCTCCTCCATAAGTAAACAAGGACTTTAACGTTTAAGAAATGCAAAATATCTGTAAACGAAATCTTTATTTGCATAATTTTGTCTTCCATCTAAAATTTTCTATAGAAATGTTGTTAGAAGGAAACATTTTCAATTTAACTGAGTTTTTGACTTTTTTAACATTTAATGATATTATTTCAACTAATCCTGAGACATGTTTACTTAAACAAACACTAGAGTTATATGACCTACGTAGTTCATATATTTTTAGTAGTTAATAAAATAATCAACAAAAGATCTCTAGACGAAAGTAGCGGAATCATGATTTTAACACTAAAATTATTAAAATGCTTCAAAAATAATATTACAGGCTAGGAAAATACTTGTTTGTGTCTCTTGATCTCCTTGCAGACATTTTGTTTTCTTGGTACGAGCACCATAATGAAAACTCATCTGCAAATTGGGGGTGAATAATGTTTGCGCGTTTATATTAATACCGCAATCTTTTCAGTCCTAAGTCCTGAACATGGCTTCAAGCATGTTGCGGAACAATTTCGCTATGACATCACGCTATACAACTCTGCTGTGAAGAAGATTAGTCTACTCGTTATGAATTTGGACGAACATCATTTCACCTTCGCCACGTTAGCTTTCTTTGGGACTGATTCTTGCAAAAAAAGTTATATAGTGCCTCTTTTTCCAAAAAAATACCAAATAAGTGTCCTCTATCATTACTGCACCACAGTTGTATGGGTCAATTGAGGATTTGTGACTAGTTTTTATTCCCTCTTTATCGTGTAAATCTTCCATAATAACGTTGACATGTGTTCCCGGAGTGTGGTGAAGAGCCGTGGACCTTTATGTCACCGTCTGAATTTGCCGAACACGGTGCATAAACGAGCACAACCACGAGGGTGTACCTCGCGATCACCCTAATTGTAAGATATGCTAGCCCTGGCGATATACTAGACATTTCCATAAAACTATCAGAAAAGATTGTACGTACCAAGAAACCGACTTCATCGTATAAAATTTGGTCTGCGTCTCTGAAATACAGATTATTCCATATCCTGGGCATTTGAGGTCTTTTCTCTCTATTCGGACTTCACTCGAGCCCTAATGCACTAAGTTACACTCTTTAGTTTTGATTTCAGTTGGAAATGATTTTCAACCAGGCTTAGCTCGCACTTGCATGACCTAACCAATTGGCGGTTGGTCAATTTATAATTGTGAGCTTGGAGAAAAGCATAGATGGTAGGCATCTCCCTTAAAAATCAAACCAATTATAGTTTCAAACCAAATAACGAAAGTTAAATAATGTTATAGGTACTGAGTCATAGAACAGATCATAAACACGTTTTAATATTCGATTATTTATTGTACGAGTCTTCGATATATCGCTGAGCCTTATCAGTATATTTTATAGCCATTTATAGAACATCTCATAAAACAGAAGTAGAATTTACAACGTGATAGTACTCATAAATATTATCCTGAAAAACAAAACATGGCCCCCGAGTGTCAAGTACATTTGATTTTATTAAAATAAGATACGAATGAAATGATCACAATAATCAAATATATTTATTTACAATGTTAATATATCCTATTTATTTAATGCTGAAGACAGTATCAGGAAATGATGATACTGAAAAATGGACCAAATATAGGAATAATGAGGTGAATAAAGCCTCATAGAAACTAAATAACGACAGTTGGACCCAAGCTCAATAGTCTAAGTAGCATAACTCGGTTCATTTTTTAACTAATTATTATTATTCTCCAATTATAAAAATATTTGATCCACATTAAAAACAATTGTTTGAGAAGCACTTATAATAATTTGGTTTTAGTTATGAAATTCAATAAGACAGTTCTATTATTGTTTTTCTATTAGTTTAAACTTAGTTGGGATGTTAAAATTCAGCGACTTAATATCTGAGTCCTGACATTTGTTAGGAACATTAAATATATATACAGCGATAATTGTCAGTTTCGGGTGATAAAAAGTTTTAAGAATTGAGCCATTGATGTTTTTTTTTTATGTGTCATTGATTATTTTTTATATGGAAAGGAATGTTATAGGTTGTCCGCGTTTTATTTGTCACAGTACTTACAATGTTCGTATATAACACTTAGTGTATGTTGATTTTAAATAAAACAATAAATCGAGCTTAGTTGTGGCATTCGTTGTAGTAAAAGTTTAATACATTTTCGAGTGACATTGTTACTTTAATGAGAAATATAATTTGATAAAGTTTAAGTGCTCTTAGTTTCACGTATATTATAATTCAATTCATGTCAAATTTAGACAACATGATGCTGCAAGTCCATTATATTATTCTCTCACTGCAATCCTCATTCACTCTGGAAATTAATTACACACATTTTGTTAATTACTTTGTAACTTTTCGATAATTCGTACTGATGAAAATAAGAATAATAAAATTTTACATACATAGATAACTAACATATAATTATAATTAAAATATAATCTATAGAGAATTTGAATGAAAACGCAATTCAGAAACATACATGTGAACGATAATAATATAACAAAAGAATCCATTATATATTTATATATGTGTGTGTGTGTGTGTATGTGTGTACAATGTTATATAACATAAATTCGTGGCTTGTTAAAACGGACTAACCCGATAAAGCCAAATTTATGTAATTACAAATGTATTTCATAACACGAACCAATAAATTCATTTTCCGTTTCATAAACACAACATCAGCCCTACATCGGTTAGCTGCCGGTTTGTTTCCAAATTAATTTAAACAGATAACAAATTCACTTACAGAATATACTTTCATTCTCGGCTGAAGTATCTCTTAATGTGTTTGAATTCATTGATTCGGACATAATTTAATTGATATCCACAAAAAACAATATGTCTAAGGAATTTCATCCATTATTTTAGTTAAAAATAGTAAATATACAGATTTTCTTGTATAGATAGTGTTATTAATATGTTTCCAAAACGTATTTATCACTGTAATTTTATTAAATGTGGTTCCGTAGCTTTATTTTTGATAAAAAAAATACACCTTAAGATGTTCGTATTTATCATATAAGTAGTTTAGAACTAAAAATGAGCAATTGAGCTGTTGTCTCATACAAGTGATTGTAATCCTGGTAAATATTGAGTAATAATCAACACCTTGTATTGACTCGGGACCACTGTTTTATTAAAATAATACAATACTGTTCATTAATCAAATGAAATTTGATGTTCGAGCTGTGATTAAGTAACCACAGCTCGAACATGGGCTGGCTCGACCGGGGAAGTACCACCCTCACACAGAAGATCGGCTTGAAGTAGTCTGTAATAGATGCTTTTCATTTGATGAGTAAGAGAGTCGGTTGCCCTTTCCCCTTTCCTCCTCTTCCCTGCCCTTTCCCTTTCCTACCCTTTCCTGCCTTTTCCCTTTTCCCACCCTTTCCTCTCCCTCTCCCACCACTAAGGCTGGTCACGCATCTGCAACATCCCTTATGGTGCACATGATCATGGGCGACATGGGCGAAATAAAAATTACTTACATTTTGATGAACTAGATGGCGTGTTTCAGATTACTAGTAATTCTTTTCAAATTAAAATAATATAACTAGAACAGTAAATTATTTTTATGTTACATCTACAGACACGAATACTTACGCCTTTAACAACTATTTTTATGAATAATCTTCGTTATTTTAAATCCTTCACGATAAAGAGTAAGTTAGGTTAAAATTTACTCTAATAGGTGTTAATAAAAAAAAAAACATTTCTCAGTGTCCTCTTGGTTCATGTAAGGTATTTTAATGTATTCATTATTTCATAGATATTTATATTATAATAATCTTAATTAAAGGTAATTCGTCCAGATGTTTAATTGTTACGTTGGTGTGTACTCATATTGTGTCTTATATTATCAAAAGAAACCAAACTCTTTTTATAGAACAACACAATGAAGCTTCTTTTCGTATTAAAATTTAGGAATGGGAACATTTTACAACTACAATGAACTGCCAGTAAGTACTCACAGAAGAAATAACTTTGAATTAAAATTTTATTAAGACGCTTTATGAAGAACTAAATTGAGATTTATGAAGGCAATGTCAATATAGACAGGATATTAAACACACATAGGCAAATATATTAATAAGGGAAGAGACTTCTTCTGTAATTCACGTTACGTTTTATGGGTTCTTAAGAAAGAAAGAGAAAAAATTTTAAACTCTTAGATATAAATATGTTTGTTATTATACAGTTCTATAAAAGCATTATACATGACGTGTAAACAATTACAGACCAAATGTTTAATAACTTTGATCCCTTCCTCTTCAATAGGATAGCAATAGATTTGTCAATTATTTTTACTTTAAAATTATAATTTTTCAAACTAAATGACATCCCGTCTTTTTCGGTGAAAAGTAAACGAAACGTTGAGAGTATGTAGTTTTTAAAATAATAAAAAACGAGTACAAGTCATAATCCGGAAATATTAGTTTCCTTTAGTGAATACTCGCGAAAGTCTTAGAGGACATTAAATGACGTAATTGTGTTTTAAGTTATTACAAAATATCTTTTTTTTTGTTTTTGGTTGTTATAGTAACACTATGTATATATAATATCATAATAAACGAAGCGTTGTTGGAAAGTCAAAGCTATTACGAAATTATATTTACTCATGTTTTATTAAATTAACTTGAAAATAGCTATTTGTTCTGGAATATATGTTTATTCTTCTTTAGCAATTGAGGAAAAAATACATACCTACAAGAGGATAGAACAACAAAGGAATGGCTAATATTTCCATTAATATATTACTAGATACCTACTGTACGAGAAACAAAACAAGCCGACAGATGTTATGAGAAATTTCACGGCTGGAGATTCCGTTATTTCACAATTGTGGCTTTAATTAAAGCTCCCTTTGTTTTAGATAAATATGTACATTTAAAGAAGTGTCGTTTAGATACGATACTAACATTATATAGAAATGTTTGATATTTATCGATAACATTTCTTCGAACACAATTATTGTCCCAATGACAGATTTAAAAAGATAAGAATAAGAGAAATTGAATTTTTTTTATATTTATATTCAAAATTGTATATTTATAAACTTGTACGTACTTAATGTAAACGAAACATAAAAAAAACAATTTCTTTGTATGAATAAAATATCATATAACAAGTGACGTTTGTGACTTCGGGAAATGGACATCTTCGTGTGAACCAGAAGATTCCTGATGAAGGCATGAAATGAAATAGGACTGCTATCACTTCAGTCTTGTAGTATTGGGTATAAGTTATGACTTTTAACTGTGTAATTTTTAATATAATACACATATAAGTCAATTTCGTAGTTTTCCTGGAACATGTGACTGGCAGCGAACCCTATATAACTCACCAATTATATACAGTAATCACAATTAACAATTGTAACCTAAATCATACTCACTGATATTAGCTATTATTTTATAATTAGTTCTTATATATGAAAACTAAATAATTTCTAATATTGAACATCTACACTCTACACCCATTTAGCCATTATTTTTATTATAACCTAACCAGTTGCCTTTGTATAGTTTGTGAGAATGAGAGGACTTATTTTTATTATACGGTTCGTTTAAATAAATTTAAAACATGGTTATTATACTATATATAGGTCAATTAACAGATGTTCATATATATTTTTTTGATTGTAACAAATATAATCTCTTTAAATTTTTGGCAAGTTCTACTTTGATTGTATATAAGGTATGATAAAAATTACATCCCCTTAACATAAGTCATATTTTTTTATAGATAAAATATTTTCTTCAAATAAAATAATTCTTGTATAATTAACAGAGCTTCAAAACAAGTTTTTTTGCCCTCCGTCAGTAAGTAAGTTCTTTAACGTTATAAAAATGCTAAATATTTCAAGCGAAATCTGTAACAACATTCATTAGCATAATTTTATATTTGAACTAATTTTGTTCTATAAAATTTGGTATGAAAAAAATATTTTTATTTTAAAAGTCCATGAAAATCTTATTGTTGGATTACTATTCAGTCGTTTTAGTTTAATCATAAACAACACAAATTTTATAAATGAAATTAATGCGAGGCTCCGCCCAATAAAGTATATTTGCTTTATTATAAGCTTTTATTTAAATCATTTGTATTTAAGGTATTCTTTCATAAGAATTATTGTTAAAAAAAGATACCTACATACATACCAAACCACTCAACCTACATAAAGTATTATAACAATTTGGATAATACACAGGTAACACTGAAAATGTTTAGAAAATAAAAAAGGGTTTAATGGAGAAATTTGCCAATACTTTTAGTATTTTTCAAAGTACACTCCGTTTCTCTCTACACATCATTGCATTCGATGGAACCACTGTGAAAAGCAGTGGGTCCATCCTTCCTTAGAGGTCTCTTCTATGGCGTTTTGGTACGCTGTCACCGCATCTTCAGAACTCGTAAAGCGAATTCCTCGAACTTTATCTTTAGTTCTTGAGAGGTTTTTTTTATGCGAAAGGCGGCAAACGAGCAGACGGCCTACTTGATGGGCAGTAGTCACTGTCGCCCATGGACATCCGCAACTAAAATGTTGCGTATGCGTTGCCAACCTTGGTTGTTGAGGAATGGGAGGGGTGGGAATAAGGGGATTGCAGGAAAAGGTGGGAACAGGGAAAGGGCAACCGGCTCTCTCACTCCTCAGACGAAACGCAGCCATTAAAAGCTACTTCACGCCGATCTTCTGTAAGAGTCTGGTACTTCCCCGGTCGAGCTAGCCCATATTCGAGCTATAGTAACTTGACCAAAGCTAGGCTCTACCACCTAAAAAATAAATCTCGCAGGACGTGAGGTCAGGACAGGACAGTATGGCGTATGACTCATGATGTCAACACCTGCCATAGTCAAATATATATATATATATATATATATATATATATATATATATATATATATATATATATATATATATATATATATATATATATATATATATATATATATATATATATAAATATTCACCAGTCCATTTTACGGAGTGAACTGAAGCTTTGTCGTGGTGGAGGAGGATTCTGCTTCGAGAGCACTGCTGTCGGATTTTTTCGAAAACGACAAACAAATAGTTATTGACATACCAGTCTGCATTAACTGTTTTTCCATCTCCTAGCACAAATGTCGCGAAATAACCTCTCCGACCAAAGAATGAAGCATTTATCTTTTTCCCTTGACTTCTTCATTTCTTTACCTTAGTTGGCCGATTCTCGAAAGGAAACATCCACTGAGCTAATTGTCTTTTGGTTTCGGGTTCGTAGCAATATATCCAGCTTTCATCACCTGTGACCATGTTAAATACAGCATTTGAGTCATCGTCGTTGATTTTGCAACACTTAGCAACACCAACGAAGGTCGACGATTAAAGTTTGGGGACCGATCTGACACAAAGCTTGCTGACGCCTAAATGTTCATGTAATATTTTTTGAACTTGACTCATACCATTTCCTAGGTTTGGTCGCATCTGCTGATAGGTCACTCTCTTATCTTCCTCTATCATTCGTCACACAGCACTAACGTTATCTTTAGTAGTCGCTGTTTAAGGACATTCTCACGCGGATTATCATTGAGATTGCAACGTCCACGCTTAAGCTCGTTAAACCAATTGTAAATAGTGGCACCACATGGGGCTTCATTAAGAAATGTTAATCGCAGCCTTTCAAAGCTTTGTCGTTGAATAAGCTCACAACGAAAGTCATAATAAATCATTGACCTAAAATTTTCTCGCGTCAGGTTCATTTTCACGTGTAACTAGAGTTTTAGATCTGCTGCCAATTCACAAAAGCAAATGACAAATGAATGCAATACACTACATTAGGTGATCAGAGAGTTTTAAAATTGAAATTTAAAAAAGTTTTCATTAACAATGTTTCTAACGAGCCAGTTTTAAATATATTCAGTGTTATCCACGTAGAAGATATATAGCTAATGAACAAGAAATCCTGACTTTGTCTATTGTATTAAATATTAATTGTATTATACTTACATTAAATTTCCTAATAAAAATATTAAGCGCTGAGAGTGAATTCAATTGCCAGGCGATGTTAAAATAATTAGCTGCTTATAGACTTTGTTATATACATACATATAAACCGATTTCTACATACAATTACGTACATTTATCATAGATTCTTTTGTGAGATGAAATACAAAGATATCAATATTTTCTCCTTACACTTTTTAATCTTTAAATATTACCAAGGAAGTAATGAACACAAGTGATTGACAAAAAGTATCCTAGCTCTTCTTTAAACAAAGATGTATTGTCACCTAGTAATTAATATAAGAAATTGTACGTTCTCTTTTACAAGAATTTTTATTATTACGATAGCATTATAAAAAATATACTTGCTTATAATATATTAAACACGTAAGAATAAATCATCAGTCTAATTTCTTATCCGCTGCAAAAAGCTTTTATGACAAACTTATTAAAATTTCTTATAATGAATATGTGCTATAAGAGACACTTTCTTTGAAAATTTGATGTGTCATGAGCGTATTTTGTTATTAATTTCCTACTCTTCATTCGCAGCTGTAGTTTATCAAGATCAACTGTAAGTCACTTGAAGACAGAGTAAATTTTCATTTGAATAAGTCTGCCCTTTAGTTCTAATGCTGACAAGTGAAGGCCACTTTATCTGGATTTCTTAACAACGGTTCCATTTTCACTAAAAATCATATATTTTTTCATTATATTAAGAAACATTCTTTCAATATCATGTTTTCATCCTCATTATACTTTACCTATTTGATTTCTTCTTCTTAGCCACCAGCAACAAAACAAATAAAAATTACGTCAGTTTGTTACGTTACGCTATGTTAGATATTAAATTTAAAATGGCGAACATCGTATTATATCATATAATATTCTACACAAATTATCTTAAAATTCAATTAATTTAAGAAACATGTTTAAATTCTACAGTCGAAATTAAGATTCCTTTCAAAAACCGTTTTATATAATAACAAAAGTATCATATGCAATCGTTATTAAATGTGCACAAATGAATTCACACTGAAATTTTGGTGCAATGACAAATTCCAGGCTCGTTAATTAGCTATTATGAGGGCAGAGAGCTACAATTTGAAGCTCCGATTGCACAATGGACTCGCAACAAACAAAGATCTAATTTACTATTAGTTTATATACCTTCAGAGCATGATTCTCATTTCAAAAACACTATGTAGTGACGTCATTTTTCGCATCGTAAGGACTATCTTTCATTATACACAAATAGCGATAACAAACAGGCTCCATGTAAATCAAAACTTTGTAAATAGCCTTAATACATCACTTCATTATATAATCTTTAATAAAACAAACCTCAAACATGTACATAATAATATATTGCCATTGAATAATATATTGACATTTAAGCTACCGGCTACCCAACACCTGAGACAGTATTACGGAGTACATTAATATTATATCTGAGACATTCAAGTTTGTTGGTAAATAATCCCTTGGGAACAAATCCCTGGACATGATATATACATAGATTTAGACAGATAGCCAGACACTCTCATCTCGTCTTCCCGGCAACAGGATTAGAGTAAAGTAATCGAAACGTCGGGTTTATGTAAAAATTTAATCCATTAAACTTCAGTCTTGCTTTGTTACAAACACAGAAGCATCTTTTATTCTACTTTTACTTTGTATTCTATGGATTTCTAAGCAATATCGTATCATTCAATAAACTATTTAGTTAATATCTTTAATATTCGTTAACATTACAGTCTCTTTCAGAAAAGAACCTGTTGTCGAAGAATCACCTAGTAAATGTTGTTGAGATTGTCAAGATTACCTCACCTTAAGTAACAATGCATAAAGAGTATGGCTAAAATTATATATTTAATCATCACTTCCTACTCATCCTACTTATATCCAAAATTATCATAATTTGTTGAATTTATGAGGTCAATTCAGAACCTGTTGGCAGTTTTACGAGTCGACGATTATATACAATTCCCCGGGGGTCTAGTCGAACAAAGCGATTAAAGTCTCATTAATTTTTATTTTTTTGAATAATCTTAATTCAGGGGTAATGAGGCGAAATGAAGTTTACCTTAATAACTTAGGTTTGAGTTTAATCATCTTTGAAAAACATTATTCAAACATCTCGGTGTCAATTATTTCGTCTTTTAAAATTGCTATAAATATGATTTCAAGATCAAAGATCGTTTGATGGGAGAAAATCACCAGAGGCGTCTCATTCATGTACCATAATCGATTAAGAAATTCCTTTGTTATATTGCTTTGTTTACTTAATAAGGGTTATATTGTGCTGCAGAAATACAATTATTGCCTTCAGAGATGAGATTCTTTGTTTCACTACAGGTATTTCCAAAATACGTATACGCTTCTGATGAATTGTTCTTCATAGTGTAATGAAAAAACAATGTTGGCCTTATCGTGATCTTAATGACAGCTAATAAGACGATCTCCTTTATCAACAGGGCCTCAGATACAAAGTGTTAAGTACAGTAAAACTATTCATTTCCTTGCTAAATTTGATGCAGTGAATCTCATGCTATGGAATAATAAATTAAAAAGGGTACGAATACTTTTAATGATTTCTAATTATCATTTAGATAGTGTATAGTGTATGAATTTCAATGTTTCAAATTACCATTGAATATAAAATACACATTTAAACATTTGGGGAACGCTAAGCACGTAGGAAGGCTAGAAATAAATTCTATTCAAACGTGTTAAAATTAAATAATAATACTTAATTTTTGCTCGATGTCCCTTGATTCCACTTTAATAAAACTTGCCCTAAGTTATCATCATCATCATCAGCCTATCGGAGCCCACTGCTGAGAAAAGGCGTCTTCTCACATGGAGGAGGTTAGATCATTAATCACCGCGCTTGCTCAAGACGGTTGGATGTCAATCTTATAATTTGAAATTATAAGACCAGGTTCTTCACGATTTTTTCCTTCACCGTCCGTTAGTGGTGTCTTAATACTCTTAGAAAGTACATATGAAAATACTAAATACTCTTAGAAAGTTCGTATCGGAAAAGATCACATTGGTACTTGACAGGTTTCGAATCCGCGCCCTCGCGTTTGAGAGGCGGGCCTTTAACCTCCAGGCCACCACTACTTCTACGGCCCTAAATTATACGAAACTTATATATCAGTGGTATTCCAAACAGTCTCTCGTCGTTCTAAATTCTATTAATAACCATGACTCATAACATGGTATGTACTATATACATTACGTGTTACTACGAGCATATTTTTTTATTTATTTGAACAACATTAATATATATGATTGGAAAACAATATGGTGTCATCATGAATTCACATAAATTTATAAGTATATATTTTATGTAATCTTGGAAATCAAATCGCTATTTTGGAAACTAGATTCAATAAACACAACATGATCAAGCGGTTAAAATATTAACTACAACCTTAACTACGTGCATACAATATAATTACAAATAAAGAAAAATAAAAAAATAAACCATGAAAGGCGGGTAGTTGGTAAAATAAACATAATATCGAAAAACAATGTGAATATATAAATGAGGAATGAAAAATTATTGGCCCTTCAATTCCACAAGGTATATAGCTTTTTAGTAATAAACACAGAATAAAAATATTAAGTCTATTTAATTCTCAAACAGTTCATCATAAGAGATTAATTGATTCATCTAAAAATTATCTTCTTTTTGTTAGTTTAAATGCTATATTTTCACTTATTACATATACTGTCTGATTGAAATCCATTTATCAGATATTTAAAAGACCAAATACGTATTAATTAGATAGAAAATATTGCCTTTCGTGCTCGTATATGTAAAAAAATTCATATCAAAATAAATGCACTCTAGTTAAACTCAGCATAAAATAAACACAAATGGAAAATGGAAATTACGGAAATGGTATTAATTCATTTATATGCCATTTCATTGAAAAGCTTTAAATTCAAATCAAACAAAAATATTCAATATAAAAATACGCGAACCAATCCCACAACCAAACAATCAAAATATTTGTCGCATACCTCGCGCCTTTTAACTGAAATAATTGACAATTGACTACATTTTTTAATGTGTATGTTTTTAATATAAAACAAATAGATTTTTTCTTTGTAAATCTTACGGTCGTTTATGGTATATCATATAATGATAAATATTTTAACGAATTAGAAGACGATTAAGAAGCCCTTTAATGTAAATGAAACTAATATTTTTCGGATTTACTACGCGTATTTTATTGTTTTAAATACTACATACTCCCGACGTTTAGGTTACTTTGCAGCAACCGTGATCACGGGCAGGCGGGCAGGCAGGCAGACGAGTCTTTTAATATGTTATTGTCTTATAATATGTTATATAATAGTTTCCTGTCACGAAAATGTATATGTAAGAGTGGGTACACAAAAAAAGGCAATACAATCAGTGAGTAACTCAGTGAGCACTTAATTCCCTAATGAAAATGAAGTCGGATAAAAATAATTTTTGTCAGATAAAATAAAAAAATATAATTTCCGGAATATGGCTTTTATGGGCAATATATATAATATACCATTATTTTTTGTCTTTCAATTAAAATAGTATTAAAATATAGTTAAAACACAGCCAATGTATCCGCCGTTTGGAATAATTTATGTGAACAAAATATGAAAAACCCACATACAAATCTAAAAAAATCTTTTAATGCTATTAAAAATATAAAAAAATAGTTAATGTCCAGAGCATTATATTATATTTATATGAAAGTAATCATTACGCTAAAATAACATTCAATGGACAGAAGATCTTAGGTATATCAGAAACGTTTTCAATTTAGATAAAATCGCTTGAAAGGAATGTCAAGTATTCTATCTGATAGATATAGATTATAATAAAGGCCTATTCAGGATACAGAAATTGAACGAGTGTGACCCGGAGTCTCATACGTAAAAGGGACTTGTGATTAATGACCGATCTTTTAAGAAGCCTCTGCGGTTTGAAAAAAATATAACATCACATCATTACGTTATGAATATAAATAAAAAGGTTAGTAGCCTTATATGTAATGCTATAGAAATGATTTTCTAATAAATTACAGACGACACTTGGAAGTCGGTTGGCCTGGATACAAGAAACAACAAAACTCCATGAATGAATTACTCGAAGAGTTTTATTTTCAATAAAGAGTTAAGTGTAAACCAAAGTATAATTAATAGACTGAAAGACCCTGAACTGGAATTTGAAAGATTGATAGCTAAAACGCTCAAAACAAGGACGTTATTGTTATATACAGATACTATCAGAGTAATCACTTATCACAGATGAAAATTTAAATTATTTACTCCAAATAAAATGTATGTATATTACACATGTATTCACATTAGGTGGATTTTATTACAGGAATTACTTATAAAATACATTCTGCACAAACTTTTGTTGAACGGTTCAATAAAATATTTTGTTCCTTCAATAGCTTACTTTCTTATTGTTACTGTTACAATTAAATTATACAACTCTTTTTGTATATTGAATTATCCTATTTATTTATTGTTATATTATTTTAAATCAAGCGTCAAACTTCACGGTTTGCGGTTGTTTCATTGATCTGGAAAGAAAATAAATGTTAGATCAAAAAAATATATTTCTCAATGTATCGTGTGTTTGAATTATTTTTTTGCTTCTATAGATCGTTTTTCCGACCTTTCTATTTAAGTTAAGAAATATTTTTTTCCTATATATTATTGCTTCTAATGCACAAGTTACTGAACATTTATTCATGAAATACTTTGATAAGTTGTTGGAAACAAAATATACTTAATTTTATATTTTTATAACAACTCTTAAACATCATCATTTCAAGATTAATGAAACTATAGTTTTCGCATTCAACTCTCGTAACTCGAATTTAAATAAGTGAGTTAAGTCTGAAAAACAAAGTATTTCTAAAATTTGCCATACATTATAAAGTTAAGTTTTTTCGTTATTTGTTTAGGGAATAATGATCTAACACTATGGCAGTTTTAAACGAATGAAGCAAAAAATATTCTTACTTAGGATGCAATATATCCCAGTTTTTCATTTCGCGGCACAACTTATCAACCTCATCGGGCACTCGGCAACTCGTACGTGAGAGACGGTTCGATAAACTCATTTCCGACTTGAGTTCCGGGAGGGATTGTTGACCAACTATAAATATAACTTATCATACAAACATGTTCTGTTAAACCATATATATTACTTTAAGCAGGAAAACGATATCTCCTAGACATATTATAAGTAAATATCAAAATAGAAAAAATGTACAGTTCCATCAAAAATCCTACTTGTTTCTTGTCCATACAATAAGGCTCTTTTAGTAGTAGAAAGGAATAATTCTGAACTAGAAAACACCCCTAACATAAATCTATTTCGTTATATGACTAAATTTTTCCAAAATAATCCCAAGCTCAATGATTTCCGTACAGAAATAAAATAATATTTAGCTAGATTATTCATCGTAACAGCTACTTTGTCGCCTAGAGCGGGTTCTTCATCAAATTTTATTAAATTAATGCTACACTCAACTTGTTAAATAATTGTGAACCATTGATAATTGATATTAATCGAAGTCTCTTCCAGACATTCAGAAGCTATAAACGTTAGTATTCTAGTTTCACGACGACTGAATAAATGAAGTGTAAATTTCATTGAAAAGGAGTATTCACATTCAGCGTAACATCACATACCACCTTCACGTCACGACTGACACAAATATCAAAGAAGAGAATTTCAGAGGAACTTTTTCCACCAGCTGAAAAGATTAACTGTGTTAGGTGATCAGGGTACACCCTAATCACCTTAAAAAATACTAACATTACCAAAATGAAAACTAAGAGAGGGAACGAATAAATGAATAGCCGTTATTATTGTAATGCTATATAAAAAAATAATATTATTGTATAGCTTTTGTATTGAAAAGCATAGTTTTTCTAACAAATCTAACATTACAAGACCGCTAGTTCACATACGATATGATTTAAGACCGTTACGTGGCGTGTGTCACTGTATTAGTTAGTTGTTTGATTTTTTCTACCACAATATATTTATTTCTGCTCTTGTTTTTAAACGTTTCATTAATATTTCAAAGGAATAATTTAGTTTTAACATATAATCATTTACGTATGAACATTTTATTTTTTAGCGTTTCCTTGTTTTTAAAACACGATTGAAGTTAAGTAAAAACGTAATTGTAGAGTTATTTTTTTTAAGTTTCTCATATAAAAACATGGTTATAAGTGCTGTATTTATTTTTAAACATAACTTTTATGGGATTGTTTTAATATGTACTGAACACAAGTTCTTATAATTCAATTACCTAATGGCCCTACTAACCGCGTCCGTTGTATCTCTTCTTTAATTTCACTTGACGTGGGTTCTGTTTTTGCACTTCGCCACTTAAGTAGTCGTCATCATGGTTCTGACAATCACATGACTGCTTAGTTTCAAAAATCGTCCGTGTAACATGAGCTTTGTTAGAAAACAAAGAAAGATTTAAATTCTTCATCCTTTTTTAAGACAGTATGAAAAAGTGTATAGACGTGTGCTCTCAATCGCTATATTATAATAAAACACATTTATCACAACTCCTTTACTACATTATGTGTCAATAAAGACAGGCTATTCTACAAAAAGTATATTCAAATAAGTAATATAAATCAAGATATTTTTTATTATGACAATCCCTAACATATTTTTTTATTTAACTCACCGACATTTTTAAAGACATGGATGGTCTGATTCACGCTATTGTAGGAATCACTTCTATTTGTAGGAATATTTGTATTGGTTTCCATTGTCAAACTATGAACCTCCTGAAAAGGAAAAGTCTATAAAATAGTTTTCTTTTTTGTACATAAAATAATTAGGTAATGAAAACGAGGACAAAAGCGAATTTTAATGTGCTGAACCTTTTACTAAATGTATGAAATAGAGGCAAAATTTCTGTTGATGAGTAAATTATAACCTGATCTCTAGTATTGTTGCTTTAACTGTTCCCAAAACTTTTGATATCTTTATAAATATATATAACATGCCTAATTTCTACAGATGAACATTAAATAGTTTATTTCTTTTATAAACTAGAAACAATTGAACAATAAACACACTTCAAGTCCTTTATCTGACAGACGCTGTAAAGTTGGGTTTCCATTAACAAATTTCCAGAATCCCAAGCATTTTTCCTGTAAAGATTCTACGTCGTCAACTCCATGGACAGGAGTGAAGTCTATACTAATATATTGAGGTGTCAAAGGTTCTCCAATATCAGCCCTTGCTGTGTCAGAATCTTGTAAATCATAGCTGTTAATGTCTGTGATTGTAACTTCGTCTTCATTTAAATGCTCTCCACCCTCGTCAAATTCGTCGCTGACACGTTCAACGTGGTCAAGAAATTTAATATTTTGTTCATTTGGTGGCATATTTTCGGTATTTCCATACCAATTATATTTTGAAGCACAATTTTCTTTCGTTTCTAAATTATTGCTAATTTCTCCCATAGCTATTTCCTAAGAGATAGATTAGTTGACAGCCTTCACTGAAACTCAGAAAACATTAAAATTATTTTCATGACATTTATTAGACGTTTCATAATTTAAACGATTTTTTTTTAATGTATTTGCAGAAGTTGGTTAGTTTGTATATACACGTATAGATAATTATATATTATATTTATATAGAAAAAAATATTCATCTTTATTATTTATATACCATTAATAACCCCTAATAATATTGACTTTTAATAACCCGCATTCATAAATCAATGCTTGCAAAAAAAATAATTAAAAAGCGGTCAAAGGACAAATCAAACTACTGACAGTCCGTTGTATCTGTACTCCATATATGTAGGCAATACATTATACATCATTTTCATATTTTTGTTTTTGTTTTTGTAGTAATATAAATTATTTAAGTTGAAATGCTAGAATTACCGAAATCAGAAGAAACAAATAGAAAAGACGAAGACGGGATATGCAAGTAAGTTAAAAAAAAGTAACATTTATCTTCGTAGCGTTGAGGAACTGTTATATAGATATACTTTCACTCATAGCTTATAATTTCATAGAAATTCAAATAAAAAAATATTGTCAGGAACCTCCGCGAGATCAAAGATATTTAAAAAATAATATTTTTTTAAATTTCATTGCTTTAAAGTCGTTAAAATCTAAACTCCAGATGCCGCCCAATATGTAAAAGTAGAAGACGAGTGTGGAAAGGAAAGATTCAGAATACCTCGACTGAACTCCTGCTAGAGAGGAAGCCACTCCAAGAGTGCTTCAGGAGATGGCCCACGGTTATTTATTATATAATATATTATACTTTGCTAATCATAAAAAAAATTACTGCCATAAAATGGATTAAAATTGCCAATGAAAAATATAATTAACAATCACTTATTGATAGGGTTTTAAATTAATATATTTATAAGTTTTTCAATATCTCCTTTAGATTATTTAATTTTTTTATTATAATTGTAGGCATATATGAATTAATTGAAAGTAGGACAAAGTGTACTATTTATAAAATGATAGGTTATATAATTGCAGAAAGTGTACGCGAACAGTCCCTGCCCTTTGTTCGCTCGTTCTCGTCGTGTAACTATCATGAAACATGACGAGCCGACTGTAGTTCGCATCTGTCAAGCTCCAATAGACGACACAAATGATACTCCTTACCTCAAGTTGAAAGAGTTAGCCCAAAAACTAGGTTAGTAACATAAAAATTATAAAACATTAATTATAACGACACATATTTTTTAAAACCTCATACTCATTCTCAATGGAGATCGTGATACAATTTTAGTAGTTGCTTTTCGTATGCTCAGCTAGAATACCCAAGTCTTTCAAATGGTTACTTTCCTTCCTACTTCGATATTTTATGTTTACCTCGTACTGTTTTAATTATTTTATTCTTTAAAGCAGCAATACTATTAGATAAACTCAAAGCTCATTTGTCGTTCTGTAACATAGACATAAGAGATTTCATATTAAATTCTAGGTGCCTGGCATGCTGTTAGAGCTCGATGCGCGTTCTGCGGTTGCTGTAAATGCTGTGGCTGTGGCACTCGCTGTTACACACTAGGCGAACATCACGACGATGACCGCAGACGCGAAATGCGAGACTTTGACGCGAGAGTCAAAAAAAATTATCAAGAAATGAGAATCATGTATGACAAAATTTAAATTTTGATCGTCACACATCCAACGAAAAAAGTTAAGTGTTACATCTAACCCGTATATTATTTATAACATTTACTTTACGTAAATGATATAATAATATACTTTAATAATTTTAAATAGATAAAAATTCTATTGTAATTTCCTTAGGAGTAGGTAGTTGACCTTAAGTTAAAATTGTTCGAGTAAATAAATAAAACAATACCACCATTAACTAAAACTAAGATTTTCCGATTTACTACGAAATTATTATTATTTTGAACTACATACAATGCTGTCTTCCTAGTACTTAATATAAAGTTTGTTTAAATGAAACTAATATATTTAGGATATACCACGCGAATTCGTCTGTCAGATATTCACATCTCGTCTGAACGTGATCACGGTTGCTGAAAAGCAACTGAAAGGTCGGCACTATGTAGTTTTAAAATAATAAAATTCGCGTAGTATATCCGAAATATATTAGTTTCATTTAAATGAATAAAACTCGCGAAAGTCTTAGATATCATTATATAAAGTTTGTTGATAGAAACTGAATTGATGATAAAATATATTACACAACATTCCAGTTTTCTAATGGAATTCGAACCTTCTGTCATACAGTCCGAGTCCAAAAATTAGTACAAATATTTTTTATTATAAATTCAAAATAATCAATACCACTAAACATTAATTAACTAGGATTCAACTGAACAATTCGTAGCTAACAATTTGCACAGTCAAAGTTCTGAGACACATAGATAACCCTTGTAAGGTCGACATCAACGAACATTCGATTCAAACCAAAACTAATATCAGGCCTTATTTAACACGAGACTTCAATTTATCAATGTCGGAGTCCGTTACTTCAGGATTTGGGCTCTCTCCAATTCTCAAATTGAGAAAAATGAAGATTACCCATGTTATTTTGTGTTAAGTTATAAATTATTTATTATTTCGAACTCGAGGCTATGTATTTAAAATATTAAAACGTTACATTATTCAAAAACCCTATTTTATTCATGCTAACTTTGAAATACTTAAATTCTTTTTTCTCCTACTATTTCTTTATATTTCCTAAACTTTCCTAAACATACATATATATGTAAATAACATAATACTTGCGTTTATATTTTTTAATTAATATTTATCCTTGTCATGAATACAAAATATATTTTTATTTATTATTCGTTTGTAGAACATTTTAAACAACACAGCAGCACTATGAAAGCATTTATTATTAAACAGCCTCTTAGATAGAAAATTAGCCTCTTACATCGCCGTGGGTCAAGAATTGAATACTTCAATTATCCTTTCAAATACTGTCACAGTAAAGGTATTGACGTCTTAATTGATTGTATATATTAAATTATCATTCCTAACTGGTCTAAAATATGTAATCCTTAAGTGTTTAATCTAATAATCTAAAACCGAATTTTATAACCTTCATAATAAAGATGAAATAAAATATCGCACGATTTCGTAAAAAGAAAACTTAATAAAAGTTAAAACTATGAAAACTTGCGGAATTATAAAAGATTTTCTTGACTCTCTGTCTGTGAGGAGCTTTCCAGAACATATATTGTAATCTTCAAACAGCCTAAAAGATTTTAATAATTACAAGAAACTAGTTTATTGTCAGCTTTATAAAATGCTCTTATTCAAAAGTACTTTCTTAAAAAATTGTTTAATTTTATCTATTCGCTTTAAATGGCGAAAACTTGCGTATATTTAAGTCAAGAGGTTCCTCAATTGGTATTGATATTTTTATAAAGTTATTGTGACATTTTTGTCGATATACAGGATCAATGAGTCATCTGTATTCGAAGGCACGAGCCCCGAATATATTTGCATATAATAGAATTGTAGAAGCGTTAGTCCTCTATATTGAATATTTTTGGGCCATTCTTCATAAAAAAGCAATTTTACCTGCCGTAAACATTCTGATGATTTCAATCATTTTATTGTTAGTAACCTGGTGTTATTGTTAGGATTTGATAATTTACTTAAGGTTTAAGAAAAATTAAAGTTTACATTGTACAAAATTATTTTTAATTTCTCTGTCTTTGCAAAATAATTTTTTTTCAGAAAAACATAACCGATTATTACAGTGTCTTTTTTCCTGACCATTGTTTTCATCAACATTCGTTATGAGTTTTGAACCAAAATTTTCAGCACATCCCGTTTAAAACAAATTTTATTTTGTTTTTTATTAGCAACCGTGATCACGGTTCATGAGAAATAACCGAAACGTCGGGAGTATGTAGTTTTTAAAATAATGAAATACGCGTAGTAAATACGAAAACAATAAATTTTATTAAAATGAATACTCGCGTAAGTCTTTGATCTCATTACCCACGGTTGATATGAAGGTTTAAAGAGGCTTTATAAGTACCTCGTGACTTGCTACAAAAAACAAAATTATTAGGTAGAATTTTTAATTATCTTCAAAATCACTAATTACAAAAACAATTTTCAAGGCTATTAATCTCTTTTTAAGAGGCATAATTTTATGGTCGTAAAACAAATCTTACAAGGCCTATAACGTGAGCACTAGAAATAAGATAAATCCTGAATTGCAAATACTTACCACGACTCCATAACACACGCAGAAAATGACGGAGAGAAATCTTTTTGACATTTTTATTGATGATAGCGAGAGTGATAGAGATGTCACAAAATATGTAGAATATTCCAATCCTTAAATATATGTGATTTTTATTTTATTTTTTATTATTGTTATCAACTGAAGATGGATTCATTAACTAAAAATATCTTTTACTATTTAGTTGTACAAAAACATTTCATTTTCCCTTTAGTAAAATCAACACCGGTACAGTCAGAAAACTCTATACGCCATCTGAATATTTTTAATTAATTAGAACAGACAACTTAATAAGATTTGTGTTTTCTTCCCCTTCATAAAAAGCCGGATATTATCTCTTATCTTAATTTCTTCACTAAAGATCATTTCGTAAAACATAATTTGGAGACATTGATTCGTATTTAAGAAATAAATTACCTGACTAATTTTTTATTCGGAATTAAACAACTCCGGAAATAATCCGGTCTATAGAAAAGCTGAGCAATTATTTGGAACATCTTCAATAATGAGATGCTCTCTAAATTCATCCATCAAGCAGAACACTTCCACTATTCCTGATCTCGTTGGACTAATTGATTTTAAGCATTTACTAGTGAATTCTGACAACTCAGTTCGCTTGTTTGCAAACGAGTGAAAAGGTTAAACATTGTAAATTAAGAATGAAAACAAAAATGTTTTTTACACAATGTACATTTAAATAATTAAGTGTTGTAGCCATTGTTATCTATACGTTTATAAACTTTAGTAGAGACAACACAAAACCAAAATGTTTTATAATTCCATCTATAAATTATTGATTAATTACAACAATGAGCTCAAACAGGTAGATAACTTGATTTAATATTTAAAAACTATATCGTAATATTTGCACAAAATACATAGTAGGAAACATCGTTGTCATATTTATAGTTGACAAATGAAAACATATCAAAAATAAATGCAGTATAAAAATATCAAAATACTCCAAACCACTCCTTATAAAATAAAACTATTTTGAGTTCTAAATAGCCCTTTGTTATTGCTGGTGTATTTTGAGAATTTTGGTTTTTTATAAATAGAAAACATATTAAAACAAACATACACATGTATTTATATATGTGATGTTTTTACAATACAAACTAGTATATTATTTACGTTAGGTCTACAATAACATAACTACAATACTGTAAAAGTCAAATACTTGAAACAGTTTTAGTGAGAATCGATTTCATGTTGTTTATTGTCTTGTTTAGGAATATTAAAAAAGTCTTTAATAGCTAATTATAACTTTAAGTACGATAAAAAGTTCCCATTAGCATCACAGATCCTTAGACATCGATTCTTTTCTGCCCCAATAAAAATTATTTGACCAAAATAATGTGTCGTTTTGTGATATTGTTTGAAAAGTAATTAGTAAAGCAAATGAATACCAAACATTACTATTAAAATTTTATATAATATTAAGTGAGAAAAAAACAAAACGACTAAGTAAATATCCTTAACAAGCCATTTTGTTTGATACACATTTTGTAGAGGTATATTAAAAATAGCTAGTCGGCCATATTGGATAGCTTACTTGTTGGATTAACAATGACGTCACAATATAACCCATAACTTTTAACATCAGAACTGAAGTTTTATTTTAAATTGTGGCTGCATACGTTGAATATATGTATGTGGTTCAAAATTTTGTTGCAAAAACATACACACTATATACATTGCTACTAAATAAAATACTATATAAATACCTTTTATACTCCCTCAATGAAAAATATCACTAAATATAAAGGAGGAACCTGATTTAGAAATGCACTAATAGATTTCGGTCGGCGTAACTTATATTTTACTCTACAGCATCTCTACAGCATAGGTTGATAGTATCTTGATAGAGACGATTCGTATTTAAGTTGCAGGTAAACTCACCGAATAAATTGACTTTCCTCATCTCAAGGTACTCATTAAAATAAAATAATACTAAATAAACATTTATTGCAACACGAACCATTCAAACGACGAAAGTGCCAGTACTATCACGTAGCAGTGATGATTTGTTCATACCTGAAATTGAAATTGTTTTGATGTATACACATTAACTTCAAAGTTACATTAAGCAACAATAAATCAACTATAATATTATCGTAACACCTCAAACGCCTTAACATTATCATAACGATGAGAATATCAGGAAAAGTTTTAATATATATTAATGTATTCCGCAGTTTTCTCTCATAAAAGATCGGATAATGAGTAGCTTGTTCAAATGTATAAGACACGAAGTATTTTCTGGCGAGTGAATATTATTACTTAACGGCAATTTCTGTTCTATATTTTGTGCTCTGTAAGTAGAACTTTTAACTTTATTAATTAATAAACCTCATCACATTTAATACTCTTGATAATACCCTTTTTCTTCCTTTTAAAAAACTTCTTAAACCTTTCTAAATTTTACGCTGTGAAATATTATAAATTTGCTGTGATTCTTCTCTTATATTCAGTTTACTTTATAATTAAAAATTAAATGACCATTATTACCTGTAAAGAAACGTGTACAGGCACTACTTTGTAACAAAATACCTATTTAATTGCAGTAACGGGCCCCGGACTTTGGTAGCTGACGAAGTGTTTCCTAGCTAGTTGGACCCCTTATAAAGTGAACTGCTCACAGCTTGGTTCTAATACCATACTGCGCTATTTTCTATTTATCAGTTTCAACTAAAGAACTCTAAGTAACCTTCAACTAATGTTTTTGCTTGCACCGTAAGATGATTGCAGTTCTTTGAACATGAAGGTACCTCCACAGACTCTTTTTCATCCCCCTGTAATAAGAAAAATAAAAGCATAAAATATTGTGCTCTTCAAAAATGCTCTAATTCTAGTTATTCTAGATATACTACCAATTAACTAATAAGGCTTCATTTATCAATCTAGTAATAGCATCTATCATGACAGCTTGTTCTTTAAATGTATACCTTACCTATCCTAACATTAAATGCAAAACAATTTACAGATATAAGACTTCTTCAAATATAAATAATTAAACAGTACCTAATGTATTTTAGTCTTTTCCTTATCACGCTCTTTATACTATATGTTAATAGTAATTTTATATGGGGTTTTCCAATAGGGACGCTTGAACTTTGACAGCTGATTGCGGCCATGTTGTTTGAGTGACAGCTGTCAAATGCAGTGTGTTATATTCATTCCGTCCTCCCAAACCACCATGGCAGGTTACAGTGTCGAGCAGCACGTGCAAATCATAAAATTGTTTTATGAAAATGGGTCTTCAGTTCGAGCAACGTTCCGCGCACTTCGCCCGTTTTACGGTCGCGATGATCGTCCTGCCGAGTCGACTATCCGTCGATTGGTGGACAAATTCGAGTCAACCGGGTCAGTTAACAATCAGCCGGTTCCCGTGCGTCAACGTAACGCGAGATCTGCCGAGAATATCGCCGCTGTGCGCGACAGTGTCCTCGAAAACCCGCGGCAGTCAATTCCGCGTCGCGCACAGGAACTCGGCCTTTCGCAGACGACAACTTGGCGAATTTTGCGTTGTGACTTGAGCCTGCACCCGTACAAGATCCAGCTGACCCAAGAGCTCAAGGTTAATGACCATAGACAGCGCCGTGTGTTCGCTGACTGGGCATTAGAGCAGTTGGAAGTTGACGCCGATTTTGGCAAAAAAATCATCTTCAGCGACGAGGCGCATTTTTGGATGAATGGCTATGTCAACAAGCAAAATTGCCGTATTTGGGACGAGACCAATCCACACGAGGTTCACCAAGTGGCAATGCACCCGCAGAAAGTGACTGTTTGGTGCGGATTTTGGGCCGGAGGCGTGATTGGTCCGTATTTTTTCGAAAACGATAATGGTGTGGCCGTCACCGTCAATGGTGAGCGATACCGGTCGATGATAACCAACTTCTTTTGGCCTGAAATCGAGAATATGGATCTGGACAACATGTGGTTTCAACAGGACGGCGCTACGTGCCACACAGCACACGCTACGATGGAAGTTCTGCACGAGCAATTTCTGGACATGGTCATCTCGCGCGGAGGCGACGTGAACTGGCCACCGAGATCGTGCGATTTGACCCCGCTGGACTTTTTCTTGTGGGGTTTTCTTAAGTCGCAGGTCTATGCCAACAAGCCGCAAACCACCGATGCCCTCAAAGTCAACATACGCCACGCCATCGATCAAATACAGCCCGATTTGTGCGCCAGAGTCATCGAAAATTGGACCTTTCGTGTGCGCGCCACCAACCGAAGCCGTGGCGGTCATTTGAATGATGTCATATTCCATACATAATGGGGTCGATAGACCTTCCAAATAAAAAAAAAAATTCGCAAATATCTTTCCTACATGTATTTTTTTTTTGCATTTCAAAGATCAAGCGCCCTTAATGGAAAACCCTATAGAACATGCTATAGTTATTCTGTGATAAAGCATATATCATCTAATATGTCTTGTAAATTTTAAACAGTTAGACAGTAAACTTATGTTGTTAAGTCAAACATTATAAAAAGTTAATATACACGCTATATATCTAGAATGATTTCCTTATTCCCACGTGAATATAAACCATTTCAGAATGTGTTTTATTGTTTGTGTTCAAATTAGATGTCATTGGAATCCATGTGAATATTAATTCTACGTAATAATTTGTACGTATTGTGTCCACAGTTTTGAAAAGTGGAATGAGAATGAATCTGTTACATAATTATACTCTCCGTAATGCCCAAAATATGAAAGCAGTTTTTTACGTAATACATTATTATTACGTATAAATAAATATGTAATTTCGTACTGAAATATCCAGTTGCTTCGTTTCCTCGTTGTTGATATCCACACTACAATTTGAGCTTTGTTCTTGATGGATATCAATAACAATGTCTCGAATTTGGATAGGTTCCCCCGACGCCTTAATGTCTTCCGCAATATCAGGAACAATCTGCACATTTATGCGACTCATGATTACAATCTAAAAGCAATTAAACTAAGTGTAATTACGAAGATTTTCTTACATCCTTTAATTCTACTATCTCCGCGCATGATGTTGATAGCGATATTTGTGGCGGGGTCCAACAACCGCAGCAGAGCAGGGATAATACGGACGTTATACAGTCCGTAACATACTGTACGTATATAAAAAGTGTAACGAATCTATGAAACAGAGGTTGGAATGTGTATGGAGTAAACGCAAACATTGATGTTTGCGATATGACAAACCGACAGCTCTGATTGATTATGACGTTACATTAATAATATTAAAAGCCTTCTTAGATATGACATGTTGAAACTATTGATTTGGCACACGTTTGATCATCAAATAAGTTTTGCTTACGTGACTAAATAAAGTGCCATACATGTCTAGTATAATATAAACATATATTTCACATTTATTTAAACTGCTATCAATTATATATTAGGTAAACTTATACAGAACTTTGGTTTCAAATATTTCTTAACCGCCCACTTAAGATCCATTTATAGTAAAAAGACCATATTAAAAGTAACCATTAGGTAAATTAAGGCTTAAAATGTTCAATTAATTAATGGTCGTACCACAAAATGAAAGCCTCTGAGTGAACACTGAATCCCTTTCATTCCGTGTTAGAACGAATTAACATAAAACTGCTCTACCAAAAGACATATTACGAAGCTGATTTATATAACAAATTACTATTCAGAACATTTACACAGCTTAACCGAAGACCAACAAACTCGTATAAACATAAGACTCGTGTTATAAGCTTGTTTTAAATATTTTTGTGTGACAAAACTTTTGTTATACAATTCGTTTCATCATACATGAGTTGACTGTTTCATTAATTTTAGCATCCATAGAAAACGTTAATTTCCTCACGGAATATCCATGCACGGTTCTCCCGACAGAACTTGACTGACGTCGCATCAGTTGCGATAAAAAAATACTTGTTAATGTGGATAAAATAAAAAGCAATAAGCTGCTTATAACTGTTAATATTTATAGTGTGAATCAAATTTAATAAAAACGTTGTGGAAATCTGTTGTATTTTGATAATTAGGTCATCACATTTCAGAAGTAAATAAAGATAGTTAAATAAATCCATATTGTATGTTTCAAAAGCTTGTAAGTGAATACACTGTCCTTAGCACGGCAGGTTTACTCCAAGGGTGATAGGGAAACTGATTCACAGTCTCACTTTTATTATTATTCTTCTAATGTTATTCTATTACTAAGGGTTTTGAAACCCTACTTAAATATAAAATTTTATATTATTATTAAACCATGCCCTAAATGCAGCTTTAACTTGTAACAAGGAAAAGATAACTGCAATGTGATATAAAATTCTCGAGACATTCTAAATTGTATGCACCATAAGACACATAAAGGGAACACTTTATAACAAACATGGATTCATCGGCCATGTAAATAGTTAACGTTGTAGTGAATCCAATAAGGTATACTTTATGTGCAATCAAAAGAGGAAATAATATTAAAAGTAAAATTAAACCGATGTTGATGTAAAAACCAAATAACCTGGCATTTCTTTTTGACAAAAAAAAAACGGAATGAAGGGAATAAGCACATCACTTGTACAGGTACAGTCAAGGTCATTATAAATTCATCACAGCAGGGAGATAAAAAGTATTTCTCTCTTCCCGCTCGGTCAAATAGCATGTGGTGTGTTAATAGCTACAAATAATAGGAAATAAACGGAACAATGTGGCACCATATATCACGGTTTATGCTTTTTAACGTAATGGTATGGCTATGAAACACTCCCCTTGTTCTCGAATAAACGCTATAGAATGATATTATATTATTTATAGCAAAAATCTTTATTTCTGATTTCGTTATACCTTATTATTAAATAATATATTGTATACGATACTTATTTTCAAGAAAAGAGGGCAAGAAAATTTTAACAGTGGAAATAATATTTTTATTTTAAAAATCGTTTTAAATTTCATACTTTACAATAATTTTATATTGAGAACTATTTTTTTTATAACATTATTGTATTACTGAATTAAGTAGCTTTCCCATTCTCCTCGCAACTGGGAATAATGAATCTTAAATCTTAGAAGTTATATTCATCATTCAGACAAATCAGAGCTCAATAGGATAAACTAAGATAAAGAAATCAATAACGTGATTAAATATTTTAATATCTGAATAAATTGTTTTATCTCTGTTGCAAACAAACATAAATTTTTCTTTTTTTTTTCTAATAAAAATATCATGTAAGCAACAATAAGAGTCACATATCAAACAACGGGACGGTCAACAAAAAAACGGGAATTAAAGTAACCAAGCGGAAAACTGACAATAAAATTGAGTAAAGCAAATGAAGATCGAGTGAAGTGGGGTTGTTTACGCTTGTTTAGGACGAGGGACGAGATCCGCTCACGGTCACAGTCAGTGTGACACATACCGACGAGGTTGTGTTAAATATACAGTTGAAGAGTTTTTAACGGCTCTTTAATTTCCAAAGTGCTTAATTTGACAAGGAAAAAGAAAGCATTTTGTCTTTTTCTATAAATTTATACTTTGAGGAATTTTTTCTTTAAAAATCTGTGGATAATTATAAAATACCTTATTTTCAAATACTGGAGCTTAAAAGACAATTTTTAATGGAGTGGAATGAACCAGACTGAATGTTATTGATAAAAGGTTTTTGTTTATAAATTCTGAGAAATCCTCGGCGCTGTGTTGTGTTTTATATGTTTGTAAAATTTACTGTATAATTAAAAGTATCAAACCGCACAAGACAACGTTTATAACACTGTCTAATATTGGTTAGTTGCAAGGTGGATGTAAATTACAAATTATTTTTATGAATAAAAATCTGATAACTTAATAAAAATTCAACATATATGAAAATAAGTGCACCACAAATATATTATATCAACTTCCAAGTACATAATATGATACCAAGTTTCTCTCCACAAACTCAATATCATAACAAATCCGCGTAGTCTTGGTATTAAGTTACCAACAATAACTTACTCGTTAAATATAAATCAAATGTTGTTATGCCCTGTTATATCCCACCACTTTGAGGAGCTACGATAAATTTTATACACGGAAATTATGTTTTATCATTGGCAGTGACAAAAAAAAATGTATTTCCGAACCCAAAAATCATTGATCCCCACTCAAGTTTTAAATCAGAAATTGATACCATTTGCATTTTTGTAAACTGAAACAATTTTCGTTATGGCGATGCGGTGCTACGAGGCTATCCATTCATAAAAATGCAAATTGATTAGTTCCGCCCGTCACCAACAAACAGGGAATATATCACAAAGGTAAATAAATTTATTATAACGACATTTTTAATCAAGTCCACAATATAACACATCACAGGGGAGCTCAATTCAATTTGGAAATAATGCAAAACAATAAACAAAAGCTCTGTCGAACAATGATTGACAAAGGACAGCTTTATCGTTTCAAACTTTATCAATTTATGTATTAATCTCCAGTGAGATTTCCTCAAATAGTTTAATTAAAAACGTTATACATTTTTAATTAAAAGCGTTGGATTTTTTGTTTTTATATTTTAGTGAAAAAATTGGTCTTCGCAATGAGATCTACGTACCTACGTAACATTTTACAACTTATCATATATTTATTATTCAAACTTAGTTACATATTAAATATTTCAGAATATATTTTGACTGATTTTTTTCATCATATTCTTATAAATTAACTATTCAGGTACACTTCTTTGCAGATTGTAAGCCTCCACTCGTATCGTTTGTGGACTTTGATTGTTTAATCTCCATCCACCCAATGGATATACTCTACTACTGAGCACAACCTCACCTTCACCACAAAACAGTTCTAAGCTGCAGCTATCCAAGAATATTCGCCATGTAGTTGAACCGATAGGTTTCCATTCTACTTGTCTTATATCTCCAGATCCTCTATCGACTACAACTTTACCGATATCAGGGTCCCATCGTATCCAAACTTTGCCTCCGCCTTCCTGACCATCTAATAACAAATCAATTTTGTTATAAAGGTCGCTCTCAATAATTATTTCCACAGCTTTTCCGAATTGGTGTACTTGTCCAGGCTTCACTTCATCCTTGAAAGCGACTTCATTCCTCAAATTCAGCATATCAGAAACTGGCTTCATAAGTATTCTGTTATTGACCAAGTTAAGCTCTCTAGTAATAGTCATCATACCTGCCCAACCGTCGACGTCTTCAGGGTAAGGTACATCCCACATACTAAACCAAGCTAACAGATATCGTTTTCCGTTCGCTTGTGTTGTTGTGGCTGCGTAAAAATCATGACCATAATCTATTTCCTGAAACTCAACTTCGGGAATAAATTGAAATGTGTCGTAGTCAAAACTTCCAATAATATATCCTGTCTGGTGTGAGTTCTTATATCTGTCTCCTTGTGGTGAGACTCCTTGAGGTGACATTAGTAAAATAAATTTCCCATCTAATTCGAAAAAATCCGGACATTCCCACATGTATCCCAAAGATCCATTCGATTCGCCTAATACAGTTAAAAACTCCCAATCAAACATATCTTTAGACTTGTACAAAAGAACCCTTCCTCTTTCATCTGAAGTCTTACTACCGATGATTACGTAATATTCATCTCCGTATTTCCAAACTTTAGGATCGCGAAAATCGGGAGCGTTATTTGGTGCATTGGGAATTACCGGATTTCCTTCATATTTATAAAAATTTACAGCATCATCACTAAACGCGAGGTACTGGCTTTCGTTGAAATAAGGCTGCTCATCAATGGATCTGCGACCAGTGTAAATTAATGTCAAAACATCCCCTTGGCTTATAGCACTACCAGAGAAACATTGTTCTGTTCCCGGTAGAAGAGCTGTTGGCATTTGTTTCCAGTGAACAAGATCAGAACTGATAACATGTCCCCAATGCATAGGGCCCCACTCGCTTTTATATGGATAGAATTGATAGAAAAGGTGAAACTCTCCGTTGTGATATGAAAATCCATTGGGGTCATTCATCCAGCCGACTGGAGGTGCGACGTGGTAGAGAGGTCTGAATCTGTGATTAATTTCATTCTTCTTATTTTGTATATAATTTTCTAAATCTTCTTTCTCATTTTCATAATTATTATCTACACTTTTTGAATAGGCCAACGCTAAGATGCATGTGAACGCTATAAAGCGATAAAATTCCATGTTGATAACGAAACTACTGACAGTGAAACAACCTGCACTTCTTATTAAAGATGTTCGCTATCTATTGAGTGTTTTGTTTGTCTTTTAATGGTTATCTAATAATATGGTACAACGAGTGCTTACTTACGCAAATTTTGCCATTAATACAATTTTTTGCCTTCGACTTTACTAATGTAATTTTTTATTATTCAATAATTATAATCCACTGATAGCTTGGTCATATGTTGGTGGTACGTAGCTATAATATATTTAAACGAATTTTTTTTATCTCAGAGAAGACAATTGTAACCAATTAGATTTTTTGAAAAGTCCTATACAGATAACAAACTCTCAATTGTAGAGTGGAAACAGTGTCAAAATCCTTTAAAAGGTTTCGATTAGATCATTACGAATAACGAATTAGGAAGAAAAACAAAAAAGTATGAAATATTAGTTAGTTCAACAACACATATATCCACATAATGATTAGAGAACAGACATTTTATTTATGTTTTAGATCACTGAAAAGTAAAAAGCAGTTTTCATGTTTTTGCTAAATGATTTGTCATAAACGATACAATACAGATTTTAATACGATCATTGAAACCGTTTGTAATCCTGGTGAAAAGGTAACTGCAAAGTTATACGTTTTATTTTGAAATATATATATAAATATATATATATATATATATATATATATATATAGACAAAGATTTCTAGGATTATATCGATGAGGCTGGATTTGTATCGAGTCTGCACAACTGAAAAGAACGTCTAAAATATACTTTCTGACGATGCTACATATATACCAAAAACGGGAAGTTAATAATGAAAAAAATACTAATTAAATTTAAAAGTGTACCGTACATTAGACTTCCATTTTTAAACATAAACTGACATTTCTACTTAGTCTCCCAGGGATTTGTGAGGAAATTATAAAGGGGACTGAACGCGGATACGAAAAAGATCTGAGGATAAATATCATATGTTTATTATAACTTGACTGATGTTTATAATACTACTGTCAAGACTATATATTAATAATGGCTATTATACTATTATGACTGGTTAGTTTATTTAATTTAAGGCGCCCATTTAGAATATAATAAGCAAATGGTGTGACAACAAACACACGTACCTTCAAAATATAGTTTATATAAAACTAAGATTTGACAACTTAAAGCAAGATATATCTTTGAGATATTTCTAAAATTTTCACCACACGGAGACGCTGTTATCGACGTGATAAAATAAAGATATGTCAAAGTTAAATCTTTATTGATGATAGCAAAGTAAATTTGATTGCTTTTTGGAAACTAAATAGGAAAATTATCAAATCGTTGACTGTAATAATTTGTAAGTTAACTTAAATATAATAAGGCGAAATTTTTCTTTTGATCGCATTAACTTTTTTATTCTAATTAACTTCGTATTTAAAGAAATGTTGAAGTTGTTATGACTTTAATTTTGTTAATCTATTTCTTTTTAATTATATTGAAAACACTTTTTGTCTACTTTCCTTATGTTATTCTAATTGGCTTGGAAATTGTCACCGGGTAGGGTGGGAAATCCGCTTGGGACCTACTCTTTAAATTGAGCTTGTGGGTGGACCCTTCCCAATGGTGCCTCTAAAAAGCCAGACCTCAACTTACGACATCGTTAAAGAGAGAACACGAAGGAATAAAGATGAAGAAGTACGGCTTCTACGTCGGTGAAGGTCCTGTGGTTTTGTACATCGATATGTTCCGGGGTATTAAGGTCTGAATTATTTGTCTTTATTTTATAATCAAGGTCCAAGAATACATTTTCAAAACGTCGCTGTGCTAACCCAAAGTTAATAATATCGCGTTTGGTTTGGTTTCCATATAATATAACTAAACAAGGACAATGTTCTTTAATGTTTTTAAAACAGAACAGTATACCTAAACATGTTTGTAACTCTTTAAATATCAGTAATTTCGAATGTTGTAGTAAGTACAGAAGCTAAGAAGATAATTTTGAGGCTTTTTCTTCAAACAGCTTTAAATTTCATATATCAATCCATGATATTCCATCTTTTTCACATTAAGATATAAAATAGAGATAAATAAAATTACATTTACTTATAACGTTCAAATAACCTCCGTTTTAGCGATCAAAATATGATATACATTTTATTTAACAGAATTTCTCTTTAGAATGCATTAGACAAACTAATTTGTTACAACATACTATGGTGAAGTAAACATTTGTAATTGTAAATACATTTAATCTTAAAGACGTAACAAATTGGCAACTTTCGATTCTACGTAAAACATAACTAAATAATAGTCGTCCCCGACTTAAAAATATGTATTTATAATTTATCACAAAATCACCTTTTTACAATATATTTCTATGCATTGGTACATCTATTACAACTTACCTTTTAAAACATTTGTATCAATGTATAAATTTAAGACTCATTTTGAGTCTTAAATATTAATTTCTTCAATAATTATCATAAAATATTAATACGTCCTTTTTATAAAATGTTGCTTATACGCAAGGCTAGCAAGGTGATAAGGCTTATTATTGTTCCACTAAAACTTTTAATTCGAATGCTGGCATTGTCCGGGACACTTCTCATTAGAGTATAAGCTGTAATTTTAAGTGTCTGAGGACTATTACTTGTAAGTCTCCACCCACCGAGAGGATAAACTCGACTACTGAAAACTACTTCACCTTCTCCACAAAACAACTCTAGACTGCTTGTATCCAGGAAAATTCGCCAAATTTGAGAATCAATAGGTGCCCACACTACTCGTCGCACCTCTTCTTCTCTGATCACAGAAACTGTACCATTTTTTGCGTCCCATTTTAACTGCACTTGGCCACCACCGTTTGGTCCATCTAATAACAAGTCAATATTCTGATTTAAATTACCTTCAATTAAAATTTCTACTGCTTTACCAAATTCTTGCACCTGGTTGGCTTTAAAATCCCCCTGGAGAGCTAAACTTTCTCTTAGATCAACAATTTCTGCAACCGGTTTCATAATTAAACGATTGTTAACGAACCTCAGCTCCCTAACTAACGTAGTTGTGCCTATCCAACCATCAACATCCTCCGGATGTGTCACTTCCCACATACTAAACCAAGCTGAAAGGTATCTACTGCCCTTAGCTTCCGTGGTCGTGGCAGCATAAAAATCGTGACCATAATCTAGTTCTTGAAATACACCATCTGTTTCAAAACGACTCGTATTATAATCGAAAGTTCCCACCATGTAGCCGGTCTGATAAACGTTTTTATATCTATCACCATTTGCTTTTACTCCTTGAGGTGACATCAATAAAATAAACTTCCCGTCCAATTCGAAAAAGTCTGGACATTCCCACATGTATCCCAATTCCCCAGTAGATTGTCCGAGTACTGATAAATATTCCCAAGTTTTCAAATTACTTGATTTATATAGAAGCACAGTTCCATTGCCATTGTCTTTACTGCCAATAACCGCATAGAATTCATTTCCGTGCTTCCAAATTTTTGGATCTCGAAAGTCAGGTGAATTGTTAGGAGGGCTTTCAATAATTGGATTTGAATTGAACTTTTCAAAGTTAACTCCATCTTCACTTAAAGCAAGATATTGACTTTGTTTATAGAAAGGTTCTTCTTCTGTAAGAACATGCCCAGTATACATTAACACCAGCTTATTGTCATCGCTGATACCACTTCCTGAGAAACATTGCTCCTCCTCAGGTATTAAAGCAGTCGGCTTCTGTTTCCAATGAACAAGATCAGTACTAGTAACATGGCCCCAATGCATTGGACCCCACTTACTATCGTAAGGGTAGAATTGGTAAAAAAGATGAAATAATCCATTGTGATAAGCAAATCCATTGGGATCGTTCATCCATCCAACTGGTGGTGCCACATGATACAAAGGCCGATATCTTTGGTTTATTTCCTTTTGTTTATTTTCAATATAACTTTCTAACTCCCGTTTTAATTCGTCATAGGTTAAATTTGCCGTTTGCGACAACCCTATTAAGCACAGACACAGAATCTTTTGTATCAGAGACATTTTGATTTATGATGACAATCAAGGACTTGAAAGCTTATATAGTCTGTGAACCTTCCATTGCACAATTATCTTTTAATTTTATCACCTCAATGACACACTCGATATTAATTTCCGCAAACATAAGATTTCACCCGGAAGTTCATTACACTATTAGATTTAAAGAATATCGATATAAAACTTGTATAAATTTTTTGTTTTATTTATTTTGCTAATTACATACATTTAATAAATTTGACTAAAAGATTTTTTTATTTACCAATTAACAAGATATGTAAGTTAAAAAGGTATGGTAGGTAGGTACTTTTGAATATTTGGACATATTGTTCTCTTGATCTAAGTATATTATTACCATACAAATATATGTTGTGATGATAGAAGTACCTAGTCACTTGAAGTACATTAATAACCTTGATTTATTCGCTTATTTAGCTCTCTTACCCCTGTTTATAATAATCAAATATAATTATTTATTTTTTATCATCTGCTGTAAACAAATCTGTAATGATAGCAATAATCTATTAACTATTAAAGATACCAAAAGCCGGAAGCATGTGTAAAGAGTTTATTTTACCGTTAACTAATAAAATATTAAACAATCAAAGAACATGCAAAACAGAGTAGTTAACAAACTCGTACTTACTACCACAACTACAATTTACTTAGTGGCAAATTGTTGTCGACCTCACCTATTGGTCGTACCCGTTGTCTACTTGCTATATTAATGAATAAAATTAACGAACACCGCCGAGGACCCTGGGGTTGTATGGACAAAAACATCATATGACGTCACTGATGCCGTTCAACCCTTGTCTAAACGTGAGAACCAGAATTCTTTATACCTTATTCAAATGCAAATACTACTGTTTTAGTATCACTTCATCATGTATTTTTGAATGCTTTAATTTAGTTAGTTCTCGAATACATTTTTTTTGCAAATGCAATTCATAACATAATAAGTAATGCGTTTGATTAAAATTAATTTAACTTCACATTTATACACTGTACATGTATAAAATCTGCACGTGGTTGAAACTTGTCCAACCCAGTCCGAAGAGGGCCTTATTTGCGTATGACATGCCCGTACCGCAATATATCTTGTTTATTTAAAACGATTACATTATTAAATGAACACTTGTTTCGGGAAAAGGTATTGAATGCCATAAACTACAAGGAGATGTATATAATAAATGACTCATAATAACTAATTAAACAGAAGAATGTATGATATAATGTACAAGTCTTAAGGGGAAGATATCATTGTTTTCTGTATAAAAAAACCTTGTTATTCTTATTTTAAACTATTGATATGAATCTTGACCCAGCTACAGGTTACAAAACTCGATTATAGTATTAGTTTTATATTTAGTTTGTGAAAAGATGTTCATCCGATTTTTCTACTTTTCCATGAAATAGTAAAGATGAAGATATTACGAAGTGATTTCTCAGTTGAAGACCGTGTCTTGTGAAAGACCAAGAGATTACTGATTAATTGTCGACCGTACTCACAAAACCCAAAAGTTTATACAATAATGTACTGTACTGCGTTCCGAATGAAGGCTGGAATTTAACTCCGGAACTTACGCAATTATTTAAATAACTGAAATAATTGCATGAAATTCTGCTATTTATATATTTTTAGAACTGTATCTAACGTATTATGAATTTTTCGCTCTTAGACTGTTCACATTATCTTCCCTTGAGAGAACTTCACTGAAAGTATAAAATTTTAAAGGTATTTTCTGAACTCGATAAAAATTTTTGATCGTTTAAAGTACGAACTTCATGAAATACAGTTTAAAGTGGGTGACATTATATTAATATCAATTTAATTAGGACTTTATAACGTCAAGCAACAAAATTCAAGAAATTGTTCAACAGGCAAACCAAGTAGGTAGCATCAAAAATACAAAAGATGTCTTCCTTTGTAGAACGATTAACCTTTTAAGATATAATGCTAGTCCTAGGACTCGCCAAGTTGACGCCGATCCCTCCGTTTCTGGTACAATTTAAGATACATGCATTAAGAATTACGGAGGAAAAACTTTCTATCAATTAACCATTGATACTTGCTTTGCAAAAAAATACCATAAATTTAAAGAAGCATCTGTTAGTACAATTTATTGAACCTCAAACGCGAATTTCTGATACTAAATGTACCTACTTGATGTAAAACAACAAAAATATAATGTGAATACAGAATATAAATATAAAAACGGTTTCGTTAGTTAATAATCTATTAAGTTAATAATTTATTTATAATAAAATATTGACTTAGTAATTATAAGGAAATAGGAAGATTTTAAAATAAGTGGATAAGTATAATATTCTACAATTCAAAAAAAATATTTTTATATCAATAGATATCGGACACTTCACTGAAATAACTACACCTAACTACTCCACTTACAGTACGGTGAACACTCACGACTAGTTGGCCGTGACGCATAATATGACATATTACTATAATTGTTATTTTATCGGCTATCCATTTTATTATACTTCAATGCTAGTCCTTCATGTGTTTAATACAAAACGGTTTGTAGATAGATACTTACAAAACAATTAAAAGGAAAAAAATAAATTTGCGTTTTTGTGACTTAAGTAACAAAAACTTTACTGTCATTTAAAATACAATTTCCATTTATTTTTTCCTGCGATAGTAAGGAAAAGTACCTTTTTTTGGACCTTTAACCGGAGAGCTTCTATGGGAAATTCCCTGAATAAACCAAACCCCTGCAAGTATTCTAATAAAGTGTATAATCTTTTATTATTTTGTAAGAGCAAAAATGTTTTCTTGTTCTTACGATAGGTCCCTGTTTCTATTATCATAGGAACGATTGCTTAATATATTTTTCTTTTTTAATTTCTATAACACTATTACTGGCGCTCATACCATATTAAACATTTCAAAGGAAACTGGCAGTGTTATCCTCTCACGATGCTAATTAACAATATCCTGTTAAATGCCGACATCTAACCAATTTCCGTAGTTTAGAACACGTTTTACACGACACACTACCAAAACATTCCTAAATCATCCCTCTATAGTTGGTCTAAAACATATTTCCTCGAATCTATTCCCTTATTACACGCATTGAATTTCAAATTTAAATTAATACAAAGACAAATTATAGTACGTCAGACCAATTTGTATGAATTGATGTCCACGGAACCCAGTAGCATTTGTACCTTTTGCTTAAAATATTCTAAAACGTGTAACGTTTGATGGTCAAACAATTTTATATTTATACCTCACCTTACTGTTGAATCACTGAGATCATTATTCTAACTGTTAGAAACATTTTAGGTAGAAAAAAATAAAGGAAAGAGAGACTGCACACATTAAAAGACAAGCAACAACATCTGTAAACAGAAATAGTGAACAACATAAGTAAAACGACAGAACTAATTTGCATTGGCTTTTATTCCCAACTTAGTGCTTGGTCTATATAAGCTCGCTTCTATTTTCGCTTTAGTCTAAATAGTTGGAGATAGAGGTCTGAATAGTTTACGAATACTGCTATGCGTAGTACAAATATTTGAATTGATTTCAATTCCAACAGCCTCCGAGAGAACTTTAGGTATGATTTCAAATTTCGATGTTGTTTAAGCTCATCTTCCCACCTAGAGATTGCACAATTGGCTTCTAATCATAAACTTATAGAATTTCAAATTTATATAAATGTTTTTAGTTGAATGTTAATTAATATTTAATAAAATACTAATGACTATTATAGCGGAAGTTTTTAAGACCATATTTAGCAAACATTTCACTGTGCTACTGACCGTAGCTATTCAAATAAAAACAAATGATTATGAATTCTTTAATATTCTGTTACAAGACTTTAGAACTATCTGTTTGTTCAAGGACATACTGTGTATGTTTGTTTCTTAGTAACATAAAATATAGCAAATCAATTGACAAGGACAAAAAATAGAGAACCTTCTTAAAATAACGAACTGTTACTGAAACTGAAAGCGAGTGACGAAGTCAAGTTTGGGGTAAAAAAATATATTTTTATACAGTTTATCATAAATCTTATAAGTCTAATAATACATTGTATTTACAAAATATTTTTTTCATATATCTTACAGAAGCAAATCTAAGGAACAATTTTACGACTGGTAACATAAAACCTTTCGTCATTTGATATATATTTCCCTACTATATAAAGCAGTATGCTCTAATTCAATGTCAACATTAGTTTCCCCACTACTAAATATATTCTATAAAGTGGAGTAAACTTGTTTCAAATAAAATAAAATCTTATCAGTGAATAATGTGGGCGCATCGATCGCCCACAGATAATCTAAATGATTGAAGTCAGGATCAGATATTTTGTAGATTTGCGTGGTCGGTGGTAATCTCTTGTAAAGATCTTTGACATCGGCTTCGCTAGATAGCAAATCGTTTTCAGCCCAGAATAACGTCAGAGGTAATTTTATTTTATCGAGGTCATATTCTGGTGGTGCTTCGTTACCGTACACTCGGAGGTTTAAATCGCTACCGTAATCGAACTGCTGGAATTTACCACCCGCAACTACTTCCTGTGCGAAATGTACGGCTGTTTTCCACGAGGTTCCTGTACCTATATGGGACAAGAAAATTGGTAACAGCGTTTTATTGAACTGCTTCTCGTTGTATCCGCAGATGTAGAATAGGAGATTCTTGCAAACTGCAGCGTCACGGCCGTCCACATCACAGGATTTTGTCATTTTCCCTAAAACTGAATTTTTTGGTATAAACTCATAAGAACCGTATAACATTTCCATCTGAGCCACGTTACTGGCTACTTTGCTTAAAGATTTTATAGGTGTTTTTATATCCGATAAGAAAACGACCGGAGCTAGTGCAAAACCAGCGGTTAAAATATCATTGTATTCTGGTCTCATAGTCAACATTGCGAAAAGTATTGTGGTTCCCATGGAGTGGCCAATGTAAGTTACTTTTGTACCCTCACCCTTTTCCTTCAATATGTAATCTATAATAGCTGGTACGTCGTATACCGCCACGTCGTGCCAAGAAAAGTTCCAGAAGGACTTAGAATTAGTTTTTAACCAAGCATGTTCTCTTGAATATTTGTTTCCTCTTATGTTAGGCATCCATACATCGTAACCGGCGTCGGCTAAGATGTATGCTAAACTTTTTTCTGGACCATTGAGAATCCAATCAGCTGAACTCGCGAAAAGACCATGATGTAAAATAATAGTCTTCCTTGGGATGCCTCCTCCATTCTTGGAACGAGGGATTCTATGGATATTCAACAAGTAACCCTGAGACATTACAATATGTGTTTCACAGGGGTAAACATTACGAATTATGATCGAAGGCACTGAAAGAACGATATCCGGGTTCTCCATTCGGTCTCCCGCGTCTTCCCTTTGTAAAAATGACCATGAATCAGAAAATTTTCTACCACTTTCTTTAACACTTTCCACGTAATCATTTAAATCATCACTGAATTGCCTTTGCTTATCTTCGAAGTAACTGAACACTGAATTCTTCATTCGTCTCGCCTCTTCAATACTGGAAGTGAAGGCTTTCTCAGCCTGAATCTTTTGATCTTTAAAAAACGCTTCCATATTACTTGTATGTTCATCCGCTACTATAAAGGGCCAGTTAACATTTATCTCAAATGGAAAAGCTAAAGCACTCCCGAAACACACAACCAATATGAATACATTCATAGTGTCCAGTGAGATTATTTTATTTACAGTGTAGCCGTTGATTGCAGAATATTATAAGTCTACGTCCTGACCTACAGGTCAATTGAGATAAAACAAGACGTGTGTAGGGTTTTTTTCATTCTTATTTTTTTATATTTACAAACTTAATTGACGTAGGTACGAGTATATAAAAATACTGTTATGATAACCCCTCAATGGAATTTTTTTTCATTTTGTAACAAATTAATTAAAATTTTTATTTTAATTATCCTATTTGAAAAAAATGGTTTATGTCGTATTTTATTTCCCATGAATTAAACGTACATTTATATAATTTGTCCTGGATGTATATTTAAGTGACATTCGCAGAATATACCGTGCACTTCTATTACGAATGAAGGCCACCCCACCACTTAAAGAAATGAAAATTAAATTGACCCGATTATTATTTCACATACACATAAAAAAACCATATTAACAATTCTGTTTACATTTGTATACTTGCAACAAGCATTGTTAAAATGTTATTAGGTATACAAATGTTATTGGATATTTCCATAAATAAATTAGATGGCTATTTCCATATAATTTCCAGCTAAGGAAATATTGGAAGCTTGTCAATGTATGATATATAAGAAGTGAGACAATTAAAATGTAACCAAGGGCTGACGGGGATTATTATTACTAATGGTCACCTTGCACCGCCTCTATAACCTGTTGATAACTCTATGCCACGTGTCTATATGATAACGGTTTTACCCTGACATTAACGGCCAAGAATAATCTTGTTACAACATATCTTTGTTCTAAGAAATATTATTCTGTAAACATCTGTTGCCTGGAATAATAGGTAATGCTTTATTTATAGAGCGATCAATTTTATAACATACCAGCTTCTGCCCGCGATTTCGTTCGTTTGGCATCAAAATGGACATTCAAAATAACGGCAGTACCTATCGCGTGTCAATGACTTTATATAAATTTCCTTTGCCACCTTAACACTTGCTCGTATCGTCAAATAAATACAGATTTATGAATGAAACCAAAATACTGTTTTCGGTTTGACTATGTAATTTATAACGTAACCGTGCTGTTCAGGATCAATCCTTATATTTTTCTGATGTATGTGTGACTAGTTTCATTAAAATAATTATCATCTACACATACGTCCATTCATACTAACATTCCTCTTATAATATCAACAGGAGAGAATTAAGATACACAACCTTTATATGGATTTGAGGATATCGAAATTAAGTACAAATATAATTCTGCATATTGGACTGATTTTATTTCAAGCTTTACATTACATTAAAGAGAACTACATCGGCAGACTGAAGGCAAAACAGATAGGTACCTGAAGAGAGCTAACTCGTGTTACAAGTGGCGCCCTGCGTGCGGTATCAAAGATAATATACTATAATCCTTAGAATTATTTTTATGACTGATTATAATTAATTACAATACTACAACTTGTATTTGAAAACTAGAAATACTGGCTTCAGCCATTTTGTAGGACATTACTAGAACAAAACGCTGAACGTGAAGGATCAATACTGTAACTGTTCCTCGAACACTCAGTGAAGTTGTTTCCTTATCATATAGTATAAATATGTATTTATTATATATTTTTTATATTAAAAACATTGTAGTGTAGAAAGATTAATGAAAATTGTTGTCCAACAATAACATCTGGTTCGTTTAAAATACTTACTTGTTCGGTTGGAACTGGCAACCCCGAACAGTTTTCAAGTCTATTGTAACACATTAATTATAGCATAAAAGTAATAAATATTTTTTTCAGAGAATAAATTTTGAATTAAAAAATATTGCGTTAGTATTAAGAACCGTCCTTAATTATGCTGTTAAAATAGTTGGGAGACAATTTTAATTAGCTATAACAAGAACTAATCTAAGGTCGCTTCGTTTGTAAGTCAGTCTAAGGGTCAAACATACTTACAGATTAAAAAATCGAGTCAATCAAATATAAATCAATTCAAATGACCAAATTTATATTTCATAGAAAAACAGAATATTTTTATTGATGCCTATATTTTAAACGTTCGGTTAAATCTCCTCGATTTATTTACACAGTATAAGGATAAATAAAATCAAACGGGAGGGAGATAAAATACGTTTATTTCTTAAAATTTGTCAATTATAAATCAGATATAGCCGTACGATATAGACATACCGCGGACACCGCGTGGAGCATGTTATATATGCAATTTACACAAATAACTTACGGGCACATGCTCAGCCAATCGAAAACCAACCTTAAAACTATACGTCTAAGGTACATATGGTTCAAGATTGTTATATAGACAAATACCTATAGCATTTTCAATGCCTTATATATTATATATAATATATTTTTCACTTTCGCTACCTACATGGCTAGGAGACTGTCACACGCGCCCCACGCTGCTTTTAATATTATATAATTACAATGTTTCAAGCCGGCTCGTCTCGAGACACGAACCGGGAACGCGGGCCGCGACGTCGCTCTTTATAGTAATGTAGGAAGCAAGACGCGTCTCACAACGCTCCCTCAGATATCGGAATAATCTAATCACTGGACCTGTTCTGATGAAACTCAAAACATAACGGACATTGTAATGTAACGAACCACCTACCGGCCCACACACACACGCGCACACACCCACACAGGCACACATGCAGACGAACAGAATCCTCACCGACGCCGGTCCAGCCGTTAGACTCTAGGAGGGAGACAGTAACATACATACACATACTAAACCGCCCGCCGGCTAAGCCGTCACCGAGCGAACTCTGCGTGTATTCGAAACGGGAGCGTCAGATACAGAACGCTAAAGCCTCAGATATTTTCACCATTTAAATGCTAAGTTTACACATACTAAGTGCTCCTTTTCAACTAATTAATGTAACATATGTATACATAACACTAATATAATCATAACTTTACAATTTTTATTTGTATTTTTTCATTTATTTATTATCATTACATCGATCACGCTCCGACACCGGCGGTACACAGATGTCGCTGGGTGAATGTGTTGCAACCAAAGGATTCGTTAACATAAAGCCCTCGACTCACCGGACGTGTCGTTCGCTTCCAGAAGACTTCACGCGCCGCCGAAGCGAGGAATACTGACGGAAATTCATTCGTATATAAAAATAAAAAATTAAAATAACTAATTTGTTCGTCAACTAACCTACTCGTTATAAAATTCTGTCCTACTTGAATCCAATTCAAGATTTAATTAGAATCGTATATTTTAAAGCATACCATTCCGCGCCGAGTGTCGTCGACGGCCATCTTGTTTTTGTTTTTATTTTTTTTTTCATTTATCTATCAAGCGAAACGAATTGTTCTATTTAAAAAATTTCCTAAAAAAACGTCCACTATTCAACAATAATGTCAACTGCTTTAACAATGTTTATTTGAACTTAGTCTACGATTATGTGAATGGTGTATAAGTAATCGCTTTCCTGTGTCACACAGCCTCTACGGGTCCATCGCCACTACTACAAGTTTGCGTTAACAGACGAGATACGGATCGTTTCGCGTTCAGTTTCATATACGATGGTATCATATATTAAATGCAAACTTGTAGTACTGGCACTGGTTTAACAGCCTCCGTACATGGGACACCAATTAGTCTAATACGAGACTGGAATCCGGTCATTGCTGAAAAAGCCCAAAATTATTTTTAATCTATATTCAACAAATATTATTTTTTGTCTTCTTCTAGGGCTTAAGAACCCCACATCTGGTCCCAGGGTCGTTCGTGTTATCAATGGATTCAGACATAACGCAATGCGACGCTCAACGCATTGAGACGCTTTAAGGATTTTATTTATTCATCGAAAAATTTCGTCAAAATTTGTGAATTATTATATTTTTTTAGATTTCCTAGCAATATCCATAGTTAGGTATCAATTTTATAACAATTTCAATATCTTGTACTCGACGTAAAATTCGTATGTTTTCATCTATATATTTTTATTTATTTCAATTAAACAGATAAAATCGTGAAACACAAAGCATCAATCGAGCTAACGCTGTACTCCATATGTCACATACTGAGAATACAATCCTATAATACAAAATAATATTAATATCCGACAAACGGAATATATTGTTGACCGAGTCAAATTCATTGTACGTTAAGATCGGTTGCTTCGTCAGAACGCGCGGTAACGCCGGTCGGCCATATGCTTCTATGCTAGAGGTAATAAATTATATATTATACGATTGCACTTTCGATTACAAAACATCTATACAGTCGGCCACGAGTATACATCCCGCCGATGTGACGTGTATCCGCCACACAGTACGAACACACAACTCACGTACAACGAAAACCGTAAACGAAAATAACGCAATATGCCGTCGCTTAGCGTAACTTAAAAAAAACAAATCACTCGAAACTACACTTTACGCTTAACACTGTAGGGTTCAAAATAAAGATTCTCATAGTTCAATTTATTGCTACACTGACGAACCGATGACGCGGCGTTGTCGTGACGCGCGTCTTTTTCCCGCCAAAGTTGTGACTGTGCTGCGGTTCTGACTCCTCGCTGACCAATCACGGGCTCGGTTGATGACGCGACGCTGCTGTTTGAGACGTCTCCACCAATGGGAGGACGGTCGGCCCACGCGAGGCGCCCGTGCGTCGCGCGGTCAATACGCGCGTCGATCTTCTATATCGGACACCTGGAAAATATCAAACGAATATATTATTATTACTAGTTAGTGTCCGAACTTCGTCCGCGATATGTGAAATAGCCGTCAGCGACTTCATACTAATGTTTAACAGCTGCGGCCCTTAGGAAAGTATATATATTTTTTTTAATAAATTGTACCTTATATGTCATTCTCATGTCTAAGCTACATTATTGAAAAATTTCCATCCACACATCAACACACCCTCACAACCATTCTCATTTATAACACAAGTAGAAATATGTTAATACTAATTGTCCATGTACGTACATGATGCTTGGGTCTCTTGTGGGGAGGGTCGTCGGGCGCCTCCTCTATAACCAACTCTCCACCCAGCGCGCAGTTCTCGTCACCGCTGTACCCGCTAGGAAACAATCACAGATAACACAACACTATACAGTAAGAATCACGGACTAACAACACTCTTGTATATATATGTAACATTGTTTATATAATGAGATCTAAGACTTTCGCGAGTATTCATTAAAATAAAACTAGTATTTTTCGGATTTACTACGAGAATTTTATTATTTTAAAACTACATAATCCCGACGTTTCGGTTACTTTGCAGCAACCGTGATCACGGGCAGACGAGGTGTGAATGTCTGTCAGTTGGTCCTTGTTATTTATCATCTACCGCCATCGATTTCTTAATTTTCTGGCCTACCGCTCTGGATGCCGGCAGAATGCGCTTTCAGTGTTGCGAGGTCCTGCGGTGTGGTCATGGACATGGGATGTTATATTTTTAAGGAGGGGTCCCAGGTGTTGGATTGTTTACATGTTCAAAGAGCGACCCATACATGAACATGTCGAACAGAAACCTCCTTGAGCCAAAGCCTAGTATCAGTTTTAATACAAGCGTTTGATAAGTGTTTGTGTTCTGAACTCACGCGTAGTAAGGTGAGTGCTGATGAAGCAGTAGGTTGGCAGCCTGGACCTCCTCCTCGGGTATCGACACCAGCCCACCCCCCGACGTGCCCACCACGTACTTCTCTATAATAGAAAATACCATATAATATTGTAAATTGTATGTATAGTCAATGTTGTTAACTAAATATTAGTATGATGTGTATGTTAGGGACGTGCTTGCTTGGTCAGTCTCTTTAGTCTCAACAACAAATAATGCTTAAATGTTCTTACAATATGTAATGGCAACCTCAACTGCTATAATATTTTCTATTTGAAATTTAATTCAATAATATAAATGTTTTTTGTGTGCAAAATTCAATAAATGTACATTGTTATCATGATATGTGCGACATGATAATGATATGATAGCGATCCCCACCTTCTCTCTCCCCTCCAGCTCCGTTGGTGACAACCGTTATCTGATGTCCGGCCATCACTAAGCCGCTGCCGCCCGCGTACACGCCGTGACCTGCAATATAATATTTATAAGAACACATACGCTGTAACGGTAAACCTAAATATGGCGTAATGCCTTTGAAATGGTGCGAGAATGTAATGTTCATGGCAGCGGGAACAAAACACACCCATGTTAATGAGAATAATAATAACTTTAGACTTGTACATTTTTGCGACACATAGTAAAACGTAATATATTATTATACAATCCGTGTCGGATACTCGGTGACATATTATGGCCTCTTTGTACAGTCTGCTGGCTGTATCCGCAGAACATATCTGGTTGTAAAGTTTTGTAACTGTCAATTGTTATTGTACAGCATCACTTTATTTTTTCTGTTAACATAACACAGGGAAGTGTACGCGTATTGAATACTGCAGTAGTGTCTGTAGTAGTATGTGTACTGACCAGGTGATCCGGGCGCGCTCTGACTGACCCCACTTCTCTGCGGGAACAGATATTGTGACGATGATGACAAGCGTTGTTGGCCGGACTGCTGGGAATATAACAATGTGATAAATACGTGTTTCATACTTAACTGAAATAATGATATTTTACATTTTATTCAATAAAAAATTTTAGTAAATATACGTATTGAAAAAATATGTTATCTCAGATGACAATAATAAACGTATTTTTCGGATTGCTACACGAATTCTATTTATATGTGTGTGTGATCGCACACTTCGTCTGCCCGTGATCACGGCTGCCCCAAAATAACCGAAACGTCGGGAGTATGTATATAGTTTAAAAAATAATAAAATACGCGAAGTAATCCGAGAAATATTAGTAACATTTAACTGAATAATCTTAAATTATAACCCTGGAGGTGTTTTACCCACAAGTCGTAGGTCTCAATCAAAAGTCTCTTGAGGGGTTCCAAAATAATTCATCCTAACATTTTTAAATTTTGATCTTAAAGATGAACATACATTGATACATAGGATGCTTAGCGTGTGTCCGTCACTTCTTGTGATTATAGCATTTTTAACATGTGACTAGTGTATACATTGTCTTGGAGAGGTATCTACGACCGTGCCATACGACTATCCATTCGTAACTGATACATGTAGTGTTCGCTATATAAACTATATCTCATACACACATACAACCATCCCATATTACAGATTTTAATTAACAAAAACTACTTTTTCTCATAATTCTAGAAATTAATAAAAATTTAATTAACATATAGGTACATAGCGGAGACATCAAGATAATGTACGCTTTAATTTATCAAGAAATCGCCTATAGTTCCCGCGGGAACACGCAACGACAAAAACAAGACCGGCTTATATCCATTATTATATTTCCACTGGGCCTCGCTCGGCGGTGGTAAAAAATAATATGTCAAGTGTAACGGAGGCATCGTTCGCTTCAATAGAATTTGATATTCTCGTAAACAAAGCTGTTGGCCACGGGTACTCCGTTCCTGTAGCAATCACACCTCAATGAGCCCGCCACTGTTTTTAACGCTCTCTTCATCATCAAAAACTGGTCTTGTCAAATTGACACGGTCATGGTTTACTCGTCAAAGTCTATTCGTCTTTGAAAAGTGAGTCCTACGTGATGAATATATAATGAGATAGTTTTTGTCTGCGACTTCGTCTGTTACTTTCAATGTTAGAGCTGACCGGTCGAACTCTGTTCCTCCTTAATGCGGTAAATAAGAGTATTTTGGATATTATATTTTTTCGGATAGCATGCAAAGTATCTCGTGTCCTTTTCCTGGTTCTGAGCCATCTCTCCGCCAATGTTCAGTGTAACCCGTGAAGCCGTCCTGGAGCTGTAACTAGTGTTCTCGTAACTAACGCGACTTTCTTTTATTATAAAGATGTTTATAATCATTGTTGTCAATCAAAAGATCTGCATAAACCGAACACTGTACACAGTTTGCTCGACAGGCTGTGATGAATATCAGCTGAAACTGAGCAGTGAAATTGCATTTTCTGGTATTTAGCCGGCGGAACTACATGTAGATACCGCTAAAAAGTACGAACAATATCGTGACGAGGCGAGTATTGACTGGTATCCAAGAGTACCTTACATCCCTCCAGCAAATAACTAGCAGTGCCCAGTTTTTTCCAAAAATCTACTATAAAACAACTCGCTCTGCCTATCTAAACACAAATATATATAGTATTCATAATATAAGTATTTATTATAATAAATTAAAGTATTTTTATATAAGTACTTTATAACAATTAAGATTAGAGTATCCTTCACATCTCTAGAGGCCAAGACAGCTCTCAGTCAATATCAGCTGATCACGTTTGTTTCCAAGCCTGCTACATTCTATTGAAATGAACTGTAAGTAGATTGCTTTAATATAATAGCCTTGCTGCTGAGCACGACACGTACAAGACGAATTTAATTTAGTTCTAAGGAACATTACACTCATTGTGACAAGTAACGTCATGGGCAGGAACTAGTGTTCCCTACAGTCCTTTGCTATTAGTGTAGTACCTGTTGTTCATGTTCCTCGGCGGTGAAGAGGTCAGGCGTGGGTTCTCGCGACAACTCCTCAGGCGTGACCAGCCCGGAGACGCCGACTTGAGACGGAGAAGTAGGAGCGCTCCTGGAACACGTGACGCATTACAGGCTAACGGAGTACGTATTGTTATGTCTGTGTAATACTTTAACACAAATTGAATTACAATTTTTCCATTTTATAGTATGAAAAGTTCATCAACACAGACAGTATTCGAGCCGGCCGCCGGTGACACGCGCCGTCACAGCCGCTGGAGCCACTGAACCATCGTCACAATCGATTGCGTTTAGTCCAATGTATATGTAATAATAAAGTTCCATGGGCTGAGGCGGCTCCAGAGGAACATTTTTTGCCAGTGAGTTCGTAGTGATAGAATAGTTGGGCAATATCTTGTCGTAAATATTTAGTGCAGATGTTTTTCTTTGAAATCTATATGAATTTAAATTAGGTATATATATAGATACTATATATGAACGTACCTTGAGGAGAGGCCGAAGGGTGCCCTGAACTGAACTCCCCTCGGGCGACGAGGTCTGAAGGCCAGCTCGATGAGTTTCCCTTCACTCTGTGGGTCGATACGCCAAAAGCTGCCCTTGCCCGGCTCTTCCTGACTACGAGGAACCTTGATGAAGTAACTGGAATCAGAGAGCTTTAGATTACATACATCGTCATCATCATCGGCTTATCAAAGCCCACTGTTGAGCAAAGGCCTCTTCTCACATGGAGAAGGTTAGAGCATTAATCACCACGCTCGCTCAAGACGGTTTGGCGATTACAATCTAATAATTTGAAATTATAAGACCAGGTTTCCTCACGATGTTTTCCTTCACCGTCCGTCAGTGGTGTCTAAACACTCTTAGAAAGTACATATGACTCGGAAAAGATCACATTGGTACTCGCCAGGTTTCAAACCCGCGCCCTCACGTGTGCGAGGCGGGCCTTTAACCTCCCGCATTACGTACGGGTTTCCTTATAACTTTTCAACTGAATTCAAATTCGCTCGTTATGACATGAAGGTTGTGAATGCGGTTCCCGTTAATGGAGGGTTAACTGTACTGTGTGTATTAACCGGTTGAGCGACAGGTTGTGTCGGATCGAGTTCTGCCAGCCCTTGTCGGCGGTCCGGTAGTAGGGGTAGTGCTTGGTGATGTAGCTGTAGATGCCGCTCAGCGTGAGCTGCTTGTCCGCCGCCGAAGCAACAGCTTGGACTATCAGCTGGGCGTAGCTGGAAATATTGTAATATATATCACGTACTGCATTATGAGAAATAACTTGTTTCATAAACATTTGTTTCCATAAAAACGCTAACAATTTACTCATTGAAAATTTGTTCTCATTGTAAGGGGCCATCCATAAAGTACGTCACACGCTAATGTGACATCGTGTGACATGGGGCATGGGGGGTCAATAGAATTATCACGTCACATCTCTCGATTATTTTAAAATTGATATATAAATTTTAAAAAAATTGACATTACATCAGAAGGGGGGGGGGATTATAAAAATATGACAAGGACGGGGCAGGGTTTCAAAAGTCCTAAAATTCGTGTGACGTATTTTATGTATGCCTTCATAAAATGTATTCGACTATGGAATTTACTGAATAGTAATTATCTTTCATCACAATAAAGTAAAGGCGACGTGCGAAGGAATTTTGAACTATTTTATACATATATACTATCACGAAGCGCAGCTTCTCATGTGACGTATACCTGTACGGTGGTTTAGCCTCGTCCCGCCCCTCGCGATGCTCCCTGGCATCACGGGCGTCCCGGGAACTGTAGCCGGAGTCGGACGTAGACGAAGCCTGGAAACAAACACACAGCTATCATTATATTTATCACTATTTTAAGTGGTATTACCGATAATCAGAAACCTTTAAAACGCTATCGTTGCCAGCTTATAGCGAGCGACTCGATATTAGAGAACGTATAGCGAGCGCCAACTCCCACCAACAACGGTTCAGGTGTGATTTCAAACCCATATAATAAGCTTGCATACAACAACGGAGCACTGCATGAAACTAGTTCTCGACCGTGACATCGCCCGAGCAGACTTTGGAATTGAGTCCGGAGAGAAATGTACAAAGAGACATGGTGACCGACAGGCAGCGACATCTATGGTATACGCCACGAGATTTCACACACGCTCCGTCCCGAGGGATCTACCCGGAGTCCGGAATAGACTACAGCCTGTCTCATTCCGACGTGTGAGCTACGTCGCAGTAAAGTAGCATCAGACATCATCATCCAATGCTCACCTTCCTTCGCATAATTGTAAGTATCTGTATATCGATCTGTCACACACTATACACGTACCGCGGTTCCGTTCGAGTTCGGTCGCTGGTGGTCGGCCAGGGCGGCGTACTGCGCCACCAGGCCGAGGTCCGGGTGTCGTCGGCCGGAGGAGCCGGCGCCCCGGGGCGACGTGGGACAGCTGTTGGTGGCGCTTATCGTACCTGGAATATATTACAATTACACACACGATTTTACATAGACATATAATTCAGTTTATTTCAATGTTTATATAATGAGATCTCAGACATTGAAACAAAACTAACGTTATCGGATTTACTACGGGATTTTTATTATTTTAGCTGCGTACTCCCGACGTCTCGGTTACTGTGCAGCCACCGTGATATACGTGATGAACATTAGTCTTATTTCAATTTTAGTTTTCTTTTTATTGTAATTTATAATCGAACTTCCAAATGCACGTGGATGTCATTATTTTTATTTATGTTGTGACTTCATTCACACTGACAGATAGTTAATTGCTTTAATGGGTTAATTTTATTTAATTGCTATATCTTTCTATGAATTCTTTTACTCCAATATATTTTTTTTATATTTGCTTTATCAAACGATAGCTTCTTATACGTAGTGACGTCATAACGGAGACATCACATGTCCAGGTTTATTACGACTGAAAATAGTTTCAAGGACAAATCCTTCAGGCTAATGAAATCAATTCTTTTATATGAATCTGCCGAACAGCTCGCTTCAACTGTCCATTTTTGTAAAATCAAAGTTTTGAGTATCAAATGTATAAAGAATGAGGCTTCTTTATGTAAAAAAATATCATTAGTATGATTTGATATCAGCAATATTTATACTGCGTAGTTGTTTTTTACCTGTCGGCGAGGGAGCAGGACTCCGTCCATCGTTGTCCACTGGTATGGAAATACGTAGCGGGGGCAGGGGTGGGCCTGCTCCCCCAGACCCGACGCCACTCTCCTCAACCAACGACTGAAACTCCAGGCGGATGTTGGTAGACGGAAAACGGAGAGTACATCTGGAATTATAAAAACATTATAACATTACAACTATACAGTATTTAACACTGATAGTATTAAGTTTGTCATTGACATATCCTTAGATCGTTAGTAGCTTGTTTTACTAAAAAAACATTTTAACAAGAGTTTAAATACATAGCCTAAGGTCAAATTTAAGATATTTATCTCCTTTAAAATTTTAAGAGCAATAAAAATTATACAAAAAAATTATATTACAAATGACATCAAAGTTATAAAAAGACCTCAATTAGAAAAGTAAATATAAATAAACCTATCAAATACATATATACATATACCTATATTACGTTAAGGCAAATTCCTTTCACAAATATATTAATCTGATATTACAAATAATATTATTATTAATATATGTTAATATTACATCTCGTTATTCAGATCGAGTGTGTGAATGTTAGAGGTGTTCGGAATTTTTATATGGAATTCCCTGAATATTATCTCGGTAATAATATTAATATTGTGCAATATTCTGTAAACAGATCGCAATCTGCATGAGGCCGTCTGTGGTTGTTCTAGTTTACACTCGGAGGTCGATATTAAACTGATATATCCCACTACTCATAGCAGCATAACAAGGGTGTAAATGTCAGTGTATGATGCAAGTGTTTTTTTATTCCATCAGCATGTAGGTCGCTGGAATCACGACTACTGCATACAACAGTCACCTTTTTTATTCCTAGAACGAGTGCTGACATCGATCAATATCATAGTTTGTTTTATAATAAAATTTTTAATTCGCAATTCGTTTATGTCGAGTCTATTACGGCATCAGCCTCAAATATACGATCGCTTCAATCGATTAGAATCGAGGAATCAGAAAATTTATGACCTCTAGGAACTTTATCGACAATATTTGTATGAATTTTATTGAAATAGTTGATTTTTGGATTCCTATTCCGATTGCTAATCGATCAATTGTAATGTTCAATAAATAATGACAATAATAGTTACGTTTCTCCTCAATACATGAAGCACACCGTTTGTATTCAAATTCAATCAATACAGCACTGTTTACAACTCCGCGTTGTTTACTACATATTACGTGTGACGGAAAATCAGCTCTATACTGGACGTGTTACGGTCGAGATCGTTTAATAAATTTAATATATTATAAAATACTAACAATTCATCGTGTGCTCTGTTAATGTTTATTATAATATATTAATACCCATTTCTATATACTTGTATAAACCTGCATTGAATGATGTCCTATCAAATGTACACGTCAAGTTTGTCGACGTAGACTGGTAGTAAGCGTGTTCCCGTTTACTACTAAATCAATACGAGCCTTACAATTTCCACGTTCGACATAAACGTATGTAGCTTCTATCAGCAATAAACACGTCACCCGCCGAGCCAAAATGAGTCTTATCTAGCAGGCATCAGAGTAGGAAATGTTAACAGAACGAAAAGCGATCAATTCATAGCAATAAAAACTCTATTCCTATCTCTATAAGGTCGTTTTTGGACGTTGAGTTTACAGTACATAGTATCGATCGTGGCCAGCGAATGCGTCCTTCACCCCGTGCCCTTTTAAAGTTAATCGTCTGCTTGTAAAGGAGTGACGAGTTAGAGGGTAGTTTAACGAGTCGCTCTCACCCAAACGAAGGTGTTGTGTCTGGCTAACGTTGTTATTGAAACAAACAGACAACTTACAACACATTTCATATTATTAAGATAATGTAGGCGTGGCAGAGTCCTAACTTTAGTTAACCAAAGTTAGTTTATTGAGTACTTTTGTATTAAATAAATCGTTTTATATTAATTTTATAAAGATTTTTTATTTTCATAATAAAATTCAATAAACAGAATAGCAAAACATAAAAATACATTTCTGTTTAATAAAATAATATATATACATATATATATTTCCATTACATATTATATTTAATTATTCCTCGTTTTTAATGATGACACTATTGAAGCAAATTTAACTGCAACTCACTAATACAATATTTTTTTATGTATATTTATAAACCTTTGTCATAAAAACTATATAATTTATATTGATTGATGTTATAACAGGACATAAAATAAGGAGGCATTTATAAAATACGTGAGATGTTTGAGTGGGGGAAGGGGTCGAGTCAAATGTCATCTAATCTTACGCTAGATAGAGGGGGTCTCGGCAAATATCACGCCATTTTTTTGTGATTGAAACAAATAATGATCTGAATATGATTCTTCACGAACGTTTTCTGCCGCTTCTATACCTCCATACCTCATCACTCAGCTTGATGTTTCTTTGACAATTCCGCATTTTAAATAGCATGACGGAAAATCATTTTTAATACGCAACTAGCTACCAATTCAACCGCTGAATGCCTTCATCAGCACGCCTTATGATCTCTATTGCCCAAGTGTATGTGATGATTTAGAGAAAAAATGCTGCAGAACATGCGATATTTACTTTGCATCTAGCACAAGAGCTGCAGAGCACAGGCGAGCAGGCCACATCGCACCTGCTAAGCAAGCGCGTATGTTCCGCTAAGTGCGACCCTCACGGATTGTAACACGAGCTAATGAGTTACTGTGCGAAAGGGCCAACGACTTAAGCGTGTCTAGATTAGAACGAAGTTGAAGGAGGAGATTATTTTACTGAAAATTATATGGACATGTTGGTTCCAATACTATCTCTTGAGACTGCGCATGATTCTCCATGGACTGAATTAGAGTAGATATTCTTTTTTAAACTACAGCAGTTAGGATTTAAGTACATATTCTCTTATTAATTTTTTATTACACTTATAATTAAACCCTCAGCAATATTGATAACTAGTCTTAACTAGTCGTAAATAAAAAACATTTTTTTTTCTTTTTACAATAATAATCCAACGCGTTAAAGAAACCCACATTTTGAAAAATCTCACGTGAGATTAGGGGAGGGGGTTGAATAAAATCTCACGACATCTCACTACGGGGGAGGGAGAGACAGAAAATAAAAAAAATACCTCACGCAATTCATGAACACCCCCTTATATGTAGTTTGAATGAATTCACGCGACACAGACGATAGATGGCGCTGACGGTTTGATAACTCAAGTAAATGCACAAGTTGGTTAATTCACACCAAACTCAATACAGGAGTAAACGTGGAGGAAGGACGGGTCAAATATAATAATTATTTAACAGATGAAAAGCGAGACAACCTTTAACCTTTTCATCGAGTTGATTAAAACATTTCCCAATTATATTGAATAACTATTAACCAGAAAACGATAAATCCTAACAATTCCATACATTACTAGAGTACATTGAATTGTATTATAACATATACGTGTAGCGTCGTTCTAGAGACGCACAGATACCTCTGAGTAGGAAGTGCCCACAAAGCCTGCTATAACGGAAGCCCATTGTTTGTTAAGGACCCGTCTGTAACCCGCTCCTTGAGCTCCTTCACGTCATTATAATACCCATGTATTTCAGACTTAAACAATTATAATGACCATATATTCTGGAAATATATTAAATAAGTTGAAATTCTCGTCTTATGCCTGAATATACGTACAAATATATACGAATCTATAGAAAAATAATAACTAATTTTAATCGATTTAAAGCGTTCTGTAAGAGAAATGAACAATGTTTTACATGTCTTATATAATAAGAATAAATCCCAGCTCCAATGTTGGAACGGGAATAAGTCTGAAAGGTCGCAGCGCCACACTCGGCTCGTGTAACAGACGAGGGTTCCAGATTATTAATACATCTGATGCATACACGCCGCTTAATCGATGCAGTGACAAATAATTATACATTGGAATTAGTACTTGGATATAACATAGTAAGTCCTAACTTAGAATCTTTATTCGTTCCTTGGAATCAAAATAACATTGAATACATATGAACCAAATAGTCATAATAATAATCATAAATTATAGGAAGAAAATTTATGTTATGCAGTTTTTTTTTTGAGACGTTTATTCTTTACATATGACATATTCATTTTATTTCGACATTTATATGAGAATAATTCACACCGTATCAAAGTTAATACGAAAACGACTATCTATGAGGGTTCCAAATAAACTGTTCGGTCATAAAAAAATACAATGTAAACCATTACTCCACTATATTTGATATCGTTTAAAAATTAACCAGCCCATGATCGACAAAATGTTTCAAAATACACCGACTAAACGAATAAAACACATTAAACAATTATCACACTGCAATATAATATTCGAATTATTTTAAACAAAAAACTTTCATTATACATTGATTTTGATACGTTTTAATATAAATATAGAGTGTAAATTTGAATGTCAGTGCTGTTTAGGGTTGTAGTTAGGCGCGACGTCACAGCGGACTTCACCCACCCCTACGAAACATTAGATTACAATCAAACACTTCATGAATAGAAATTAAAATGTTTAAACTCTGTGCCGTGGCCCGTGAGTATCAAAGGCATATCCAGGGACCGAGCGCTGCTTCATTAATTGCGACATTACTAATACCTACGTCTGTCTCATATCATTAATTTATCTCTAAGTATAATATGTTAAGTCGTAGGGCTCTTCCCATACAGATAAATTACAAATACGTATTTTCCGAAACGATACAGTGTGATGTATATCATTATTTACTGTATACATATGTATAGAGAGAGAGAGTGGGGGTTAATATCTGTATGTATTTATATATATATATTTCGAATGGCTAACGATGTTTTTGAAAATACTTTAGTTAAAAATATATAAGCAGAACAGCTAAAAGATGACCTACATTATAAAATGGCACAGTGTTGCTTTCTTTTAGGACAATGACTGTCTGGAGAGTGTCGAGAACCAACCGTGGGGTGAACAGACCCAATACAGACAGACATACAAACTAACCCGGCCATCACTGTACCAGCTACATGTAACAAACAAAACTAAACGACTTCGTATAATCTATTAAAATACATCGAACAAATATTTCTATAATAGCGAACAGTTTCGTTTTGTTGGTTTTAAATGTAAAATTCCTTCGAGTCACATATTGTTTGAAGCGAGCCGACTTGCTCGACTCGGTATTTGCACACAATACGTCCTGGACGTCCAAAACCTGACGCTTCAATGGACGGATGGCGGACCATAAAAAACGACTTGTGACATCAGCAGTGTGACGTCATTGTTGAGTCAGCAAGCAGCACGAAGCTAGCACCAAGTTTAATGTCTCCGCAGAATTACTAGGTATACTTATACCAGGTTCCTTTATATTACCAACCGGTTCATAAAAGAATCGGCTCACCAACCCGCCTTGTGTACAAATTTAATAATTATTTTCGATTGATGTGAAATTTTACTATTTAAATCACTTCATAAATATAAAATATTTAAATAGGAGTCATGATAAATCAAACATTTGATGAAACATAAATTGCCAAATAAATTGTCGTTAGTAATGAGATAAAATTAGAAGCACATTTACAATATGTATATAAATTATTAATAGACGTCTGCCGTAAACAGTGTTAGTCATACTATAGAATTTAATGTCATTTGGATGTTTATTTATTTATAAAGGTAAATGATTATTTTCGTATTTGTTCATGTTTGTCAACACTGAACTGGACAAATTTGGATAAAATTTTATTAAACATAATTTTAATCTGGAATGCATAATAGGCATATATTATTAAAATATGGTCGCGGTCAGAAATTCATAAAAATCTTATTAACAACGGTGTCCGTTCGTGTTATATATTCAGATAATGTCCCTACGATAATACGAGGGCGAAAAAATATTCGGTATTTATAAATTATAGTTTAACTAAGAGACCAACTTTAATCACTTCTTCATACCCTACTTTACGTTGTACACAGTACAAGTTACATAGTAGGTACACAGTACACATTACAATCTAGCATCAGATGGGTTGTCTGTAACTGATATAAAAACTATCAAAGTACTCGTTTACTTAGTCACATGACATGTATGATACTGTCCTCCAACACCTGCACGTACTGTGTAGCCGAGTTTCGACTCGTACTAATGCAGACTCTAACAATTCATTCCAATATATCTTATAAATAATAGATCATATGTTAACTGGGTCGTACATGTATTATGTTATTCAGGTCATGGCATGTGTATGTGTGTACACACATTGTAAATGAAATAAATCAATTGAAAACATACGAGCAGGCACACAATTCATGTGTGTACAGAAATATAATAAATATTATTTAAATGTAAAATTGTAAAATTAAAAAATAAACGAATCTTCGTATAGTGTTTAGTGGGTAACGTCTCGTGTGAGTAACACCGAGAGACAGAGAAAGTCTGTTGCTAACCAGACGATTGGTGACTGACGGCTGGTTACATATCAACAATATGAGCGTTAATCCTGTGGCGGTGATACGAAAAGATCACACTCTAGCAGCATCCGAGGACATGCTGTATACGTATGAGATTAGAGTTTAAAATTGCTCGTGTCACAGTACGTTTCGAGATGTTTTATAGTCGATCGGACACAGGATACTCTAAATTTCTGCTAACCGTAACCAGATATGACCAAATATTTATAGAGGACGAATCGGATCGAATGTTAGAACGGCTCTTAAAAATATTAGTACAGAAAACGAGGGTAACATGGCATGTTATGATATATGTAGGTAATATCACTCGTAATGCTTAGAAATTTTAACAATACGATAATGTACGGGTGGTCGTTATAACAAATGATTATTGTGTTATATATTCATACAAGCTCCTGGTACTCCTCGGCCTCGCAGACATGAGGCATTAGTGTAGGCCGAAACGGCGTCGGCGGGTCTCATGGGAGCAGTGACCTCATGCGAAAGCCATGAAGTCACCATTATATAAAGGCAGTTCACAACGACAACCTGATTTGGGCGAAAACTCCACAATGTCTCAAGGACGAGGCGATTGAAAACAAACAAATCGAATTTTTTGATGATGGATGCCTCCACTCCTGTCTCGTGAATATTTTTTGCTCGTTTTTCATTTTCAATCGCAATCGCAGTGTAAAGCTATTTATATCAGTGAAAATAATACGAAATGACGGAAAGACAGCAAGGGATTACGCAGTCTTCATTTAAATATAATATAACTCTCCTTTAACAAGACACGGTTTAATTGTTACTGAAGTAAACCCGTGTTACATCGTTAGTGTGACACAGGGGAGGCGGAGTAACCGACTGTGAATCGTGAATGTTTTAAGAGTGGCCTGTAAACAAACAACGTCAGGGGACAAAAATAGTTCATGACTAGAACATCGCTCTCGCCGACTGACGGAGCCTACTGTATTTTTGGCAATGCAAACGATGCCGGTGGACCTTCTAAAAAATACACAAAACAAATGAAATCTCATCGAATGCAATGCTTTTGTAATGTGAATGACTATGGTATGAAAATTTCATCACAAAAAATATAACTACGTTACTTTATATGTAAAATATATATTGTATATATGGTTTCCCGCGATGTTTCTATTATTAAAATAGTAAAGGATCCTAACATGGGCTGTAATTTAATCACAGACACGAAATACATTCGACCGAATGCACCAAGATCAGGTCCTGACTGAGTATGCTCGGTGGAATGCCGTCTCCGAAGCGATCTCGCTCTATATACGGACGAACTTACACGTTTACTTTGTGTACGTACACATCTGGGAACTTTGGACCTTAAAATGTTGAAGAAATTTATATTACTATCAAGATAACAGATAAAAAGAATTGCCGAGTTGATGTAATATATGGTACAAATCATATTCTCCGTACGTCAATATAGATAGCGATTTTCGATTGTTTTATCTTTATCAGTGATGCAAACGATGCCGAAGAAAAATTTTGTTCGTAGAAAATGCATTTCGATGCTGTCAAAATAAGTATAGTATAAGTATAGAAAACGTTTTGTTATGTTGCACTTTTAGAACAAATACATCAAAGAGCCTACCAAAATAAAACAGTCTTCTTATTTAGAATATTCCCAAAAAAAAATATATCCGTATAGGATGATTAATATCCCAAATACTATCCGTCCGAAGCCGGTCCACGATATAGCAAGTGTTACATAATGCAAACATCATCAGTAACACGAAGATATGTGAGCCACGATCCGATTCCTGACATCTTGGCGCCTTGGATCATACCCAAAACATTACACAGAAATATCTGGTTAGGAACACTGCGACATTCCATCAATACGTCTTCACATATACGTAAAGCAACATAACATGTCTTTATCGAATTGAATCAAAGTGTTTATATAATACGAGGCGGTCGATAATGTTGTACGTCCGTGGATTATTCGTATAACCTTATTAATATATAAATAAGGTCGAAATAACAATGACACCACACGGTTAGCAACAGTCTCCTCCTCGTGTTGTGACTCGGAACGGTAATGTTAAAATGAAAACCTTAACAACTGCCAATGTTGCCAAGCACTAAATAAAAGGAAACTCGCTTTTCGGAATGTATTTAAAATAATACGTTGGATATAAAACAAATAATACATTTGATGAATGTTATCAAATCGAAAAAAATCGAAAACTAATAAAGATAAATTTCAAAGCAAAACTTGCGTAGATCGTTGCACTCATGCGAAATTCAATTCTAATATAATGATAATAAGTCTCGCTTTTAATAACGATACAGCTGTAGACTAATTAACCTTTAAAGCCGATAATATTTTTAGTGTCGCTGTCAAAACAAACATCAGCTCTGACTAGTCAACGCTATTTATATGTAATTATACAACAGAATCTTAAATTATTCTAGAATTAAAAAATCGTTTATTTTAAACAAAACATCCGTCTTCCACTGAGCTATAGTCACGTAATCTCCGTTGTAACGTTCCACAAAAAAATACAATATTCTATAAAAAAAAATCATTCGATACTATTAAATAAAGGAATAATTTACACCGATAAAGAATTTAAATCTATTATAATATTGTTATAGAAAAGAAAAATAATGTCTCTATAACATGTGTCTTTATAAATAAATAACTTCCAACGGTTCAACTCCTATAATGATAGTCAACCAGACGTTTAACAACAAAACATATCGGCAGTATATTATTCAATGGAGTCGTTTGAAATCTCATTACAACGTGTTTTCCTCTTACATAATCACGTCCGAAGTAAACAGAGCTATGTTCAACGAATGTAATCAATTGCTATCAAACGTTTTCGAACGAGATATATATGTATATAATTTTTGCCCGCGACTTCGTCCGCGTGAATTTTGGAATTGGGTTCTGAGAGAAACGTTTAAACTTTTAAAGTGTGAGAAAACAATAGAATTGGTAATGATCCCACATAACAGCGACATGTCTTCGTCACGTGCCTACATACACACACACTACAACTATCACTGCACGATCCCGCGAGAATTCCAGGAAAAATCATAAACTGTTTTTTTCTGATGTTTAAGCTACAACACTGTAAAGTTTCATCGCGATCGATCAAGTAGTTACTGCGCTAAAGAGCTACAAACATGCATATTCACTTACAAACTTTCCCGTTTAATTTTAGCACAATAACCGTCTAGATTTAACCCGGTTCATAGAAAAATAATATCAATACAGTATCTGTGTTATTAAATTCGGAAATATATTAACGTTGAGTCATATTGAACAACAAATAATTGACAAGTTATCAGTTTACGTCATTCAAGAAAAAAAAATCAAACCTGGTGAATTTGCAAGCCTCGTCAGCGATGTTTAGAACGAAACTGGGTTTAAATTATATATATGTACAAAACTATGTATTGTTGTTATAACCTACTTAGTCCTAGACTTTGTCATAATATAGAAAAATACTGATTATCACTCTAAAGTTAAGATTAGGTAACTTTTCAATTGACTCGTTAACTGACAAGACCCTAGACTGATGAAGTGATTATAGGACGCACACGTTCATATTGAGTGATATTTATTCCAATGTGCAATAAACTTGTATTGAATGTAGCAAAAATCTTAGCTGTATAGATGGAAAGGCAATCAAACCATTATAGACCTTACCGCCGAAATATTAAAAATAGTTTTGTATTGAACAGACTTCACCTATAGACTAGACAAATAGTTGAATGACCCAGTCTGATAACATTATCAGATATACTTATAATTTGAGCATTTCGTCTTAGTTATGAACAAAACTATAGCAACGTACACATAAACTTGCAAGAATAAATTTTATCAAATGATTTGTTTATGATAAATACCGTTATAGAGAAATATGTCACAATGACTCAGTTTCCGAGGTGACTCAAAATAGAAGCAATGTTATTATTTTGGCAGTACATACGTACCAATTGTATGTATTTTAGAATATTAAAATAATTAATGCTTTAGTAAATAATTGAGAAACTAATTTGAATGAAGCTAACCTAGTGCTGTCAAACAATCCATGACATATTTTATAAAGATCTCCCTTATAATAAATATAATTATCCTTAAGACAAAAACTATTTTTATTTCCTATTATAACTAACTGTCATATAACCCAATGAAAGTAAGGTCAAATGTATCAAGTGATTAAATTTGTTTCCCAAAGAATGTTCCGTGGCTATAAAACCTACTTACATAGTTTTATCTAGTATGACCAAAAAGGTTTCATTACCGGTTGGAATGATTATAGTTATTCAACTTTCAATATTATAATATCCAAATAGGTCGCCAACAAACTTAAATTGATAAAATTCTCCATTTTTAATAATTATACAACAGGTTAGATACAACAAACATTATATAGAAAAGTCTGAGAAATTCTTATAGAACGATACATTTTATTTCAACACTGCTAAGGGATAACTTTCCAAATCACATTCTTAAACAGAAAATACTTCCCAAATTTCATATTCGTAGTTAAAATGAATCTATAGACAATTAATTCTATGAGTTATAAGTTGTTAAAATAAAAGCAAAAACTAAAACGACTGAGTCAAACAACTCAGTTCATAGTATAACACATTTGCTAAACTCACTGAATTAGACTCATTTTAATGCAATGTCATTACTTCATATAACCAACATTCTATTATAAGAACCATGAAAAAACTTCATAATGTACTTTAAGTAATAACCACGCTGTTTTAAGTGGCTTTTTACTTTTTAAGCATGCAAATATTTGATTTGCATGAGGATCATTCATATTATATATAATTAAGGCAATTATTTTATACAAAACATATATAGAGAAACTTTAATTCCAAGTCTCAATAATTAAATGTATTTTTATCTGGCATGCTATTAGTATAAACAACAATTTAAAAAGATAGATAATTAAAGAAATTAACCTAAATAAAAAACATAAATATTTACATTTTTTTTTCCAACACCACAGAAAATAAATGGCAAACAATAACCTTAGTTTTTTGTGAGCAATATATTATTAAAAAAAAATGAAAAGTTACATAACACATGTCCTATAATGTGTACCAAATGCACCCTTAAACATAGAAATATTGTTAAAAAAAAAAACAATAACAACAGGTGGGTAGATATAAACAAATAGTTTGTTTACAAACAATATCAGTAACTAGCAATGGGTCATAATGCTGACCTTTGCTGGCTTATCTATGGAGAGTGTACTCACCTCTTTGGAAGTAGCATCGCGGCCGCTCCCTTCCGTTGGAACACACCATCGACGAGCACGCCGTTCTTACTGTTGCAAGTCAAATAGAACTCCGGGTGGTCGTAGAACAGTTCGAGATGCCGCCGCGATATAAAACTAGAATGTCCCATGTTTACGTCTACTTGACCCCGGCTAGAATTCCGCCCGATTATCACCTTCTTTTGGCGGATCATGTATTCGAAATCGCGGCCATCGAGCCGCGCGATGGCAGTCGGAGCCGGCTCCTGTGCCCATTGCACTTTCGAGGGCGACGGAGGCGCCGACTTGAGGGAGAGGAGCGTCCAGGCATCGCTCTCCGAGCTCCGCGATATCTGAGTCTGAGCCATTTCAGACGCGTTTACTAATATCACCAACGTCCACACGCGGGGCGCGCACCCTCGCCGCGATAGCACATCACAGACCCTCTGTGCCTCGACCCGGATATCCGGAACCTGCCGAATCCGTGTCCCTTCTACAATTTGAGGTTACTGATGAAACGCACATGCGCAAAGTTTCGGCTTGTACGGTAAACAAGAATTATATAAATCACACCACCACGTGATAAAACTGTATACATATACCTAGTATGAGAGTGTAGATCAATATTATTCGGTATTGAAAATCGTCCCCAATGAAATTTAGATACTTTAGGTGATACAAAAACTATATTTTTGCAATAAGGCCGAAATAAAACACTAAAATAAACACGAGGCGAGAACAAAAATAACCAAAAACGTCAATTCGCTATACGCAGTTTACAAGATCGAAGCGCCATCTATGCGACTAAGAGAAAGAGACCTAAACCTTTTCGATTCCATTTCACTTAAGCTTGAATTAACCTAATGAAGTATATGATGATTCAAAATAAATTGAATATAAATTTGCTAGTGAAGAATATATAAATTTATATAGATTTCATTCATATTTTTTTACATATTTTTTTAAATAAAATAGTTTTTACTTTAAACATAAACCTATCTTTAACCAAAATATGATTTTCAAATAATTTCAACTTCCTTGTAAATCTGATTACGTAGTGTAGTCCTGGTGAACGAAATGTTTTATAGAACTGTCATTTTTTTCCTTTTGACATCAATGCATTTGTCAATGTTTGTTAATGTACAGTTGCGAGTGAGCTTCGGCTACAACTTTTGGCCTTTTTAAAAACAAATTAAGGCTTAATATAATGCAATAAATTAATAAAACGTAACATTTCAAGATTTTATAAAAATCAAAAAACTTTTGCATTGCTGAACTAATTATAAATCTTGGTGAGTACAATTTCTACGTATATATACAAATTATTTGTTTACATATTATAATATAAAAATTGAGCGATTATTAGTGCACTTGTGGATATAGCGAATGTCGTCCAGCTTGTATTATATGTTAGTTATTTGATGCTACTTTACCTTAAATTAATCTACATCATATCACATTTATAAACTGTTATATTCCAATTGTTATTGGTATTTTCCTAACGCTTCCTGCATTATGTATGTTGTTGGTGGCAAGAAAACCTTATATAAATGAACTGAATTGTATTAAACTAACATTAAATTATTTTTCATTATGAAAAATGTTCTAGAAATTGAGTTGATGGTCTAAATATTAAAATAAGTTATATTAAAAAAACACTTAATTAACCTAAGCTTCTGTTAGTTCTTGAAATAAATGAAAAGATCTTATTTAAAAAAATGAATGTAATTGCTATTAAAATAATCAAGTTTATCTCAAACAAAAAATATCAGACATAATTTAGAGTGAAATCAAAAGGTTTGAGTGAGAAAAGACTTCAATAGGACTTAATAATCTATTTATCTTGAGACCATTAATAATTCAGTACTAAAATAACTGCCCCTTCACTGCTGCTTCACCGCTGCTGAGTGTTATTCTGTAGTCATTATTTTCTTTGCTATTATGAATACTTTGTTCGAAATATTGCCAGTGTTAATATTCTTTCTAAAAATATCTGCTTTGAAGTAGTCTAAGAAAATCGTATTTTGTATTTTTGCTCTTTTTCTTGGCCTTTTTTTTGGACCATTTCCTTTTTTTTTCAAAATTATATGTGTGACTGAAAAATACAATTATCTATTTTGTACTTTCTTTTATGTAATACTATTATCTAACGAATTGGGTATTAGAAAATTTCATCAATTTTAGATTCTTAACAACACCAAAATATGTGACATGTCAGAAGTAAACAAAACCTCTTTTGACATACAACCTCCATACTCCTTATGTATATAATTTTAATTTATTTACAACTTGCAACTTTTTTTGTGCTCCAAATAGCTTTATTATATTCACAATAAATAGCAGGCAATTTAAATTGATTACATTGTAATGCAATCATGTAAGGTCTTAGGATGTATCTGAAATAAAAGATTTTCACATCTCGTCCGCCCGTGATCATGGTAACTGCAAAGTAACCGAAACCTCTGGAGTATGCTGTTAAAAATAATTATAAATGTGTAGTAAATCCGAAAAATATTAATTTTATTTGAAATATTTTCACCAAACCTACAATAACCTCTGCCCTTACTATTTGTCCGTGATTCAATAGTGACAGTTTTTTACACAGCTATATCATGAAAAACCTATTCAAATTCCATTAGTTATGTAGCATTGGAACCCCCTTGGGATCTTCTGTTACTTGGCCTAGTTTAAAGAGTAGGGGTTGGTGAAAACCCAAGTGGCAAAGTGTTCCCAGACATAGTTGTTGTAAATTGTACGATGTGATTTCATTTTTATAATTTCTCTTATAAAACCTCTTTTGGTATTTAATACATTTATTGCCATATAATGAATTTGTACTAATACTTTACTAAGAGTGAACTAACAATACCTTGGATTATAAAAGAAGCTGTTGTTATTGTTATATATGAGTGAAAATATAAATGTCATTTTTAGAATTTTATGGAGTTTAAAGTATCCGTAACGTTGTCTGTGGGTGTATATTACCCGGGACAGTTGATATTTTGGTATGCTTAAACAAAGCACGCGAACTATATCATCGGATTCATATAGATTTTAAATATAAATAGGATATCGACTTTCTCGACCTTTATGTGAATATATCGAGAAACTTACACAAACAACTGTGATCTCGTTAATTTTAAAATTAATTATAAGAGCACTCTAGCTTTGTACAGAGACCTATTCCTGACCTTGATTATCAACTCGACTTTACTGCTACAAATACATAGCTACAACCGTAAACTCAGTTATTATAAACGATAACATGGATTTGCCTTGATAATATGCAAATAACCCATATTTAACTGTTACTCGTGTTGTTTCCATTTCACGTAATGTACTCGAACAGTATAGAAAATATAGATTGTGGATTATATTACAGAATAAATATTTTAATCATGATGGAATTTACACGAATGTATTAATAAGTTTATAGGTTATTAAACGGAAGTTTGCTTAGAATTATATAATTTTTTTTTTTAAAGACTATATTCTATTTGTAGTTTTTTCCGTAGAAATGTCAGATCAAGTGCTTGACAAGGAAACATGGCCGACGGAAGCCGAGGCGGCTATCAACGACATCAGGAAACATGTGAACTTCGCCCAAGTGGCTCCAAAGCTGAAGAGCACGGACCAACGGATATACATCAACATCACGACCTTGGAAAACTCGCAGTACTGTATAGAGATGTCGGCGTCTGGCTTCAGAGTGGTCGGCAGGAAATACAACGACACGAGCCTTTCCTCCATAGAAAATATGAACTACGAAACGCCATACGCGTTGTTGAACAGCATAAGTCAGAAATACAGGGAGTCGTTCGGAGGAGAGCTTATGAACAAGCTGCTGGATCTCGCAAAGAATTCTGAAGGCTGAGTGTGCTCGTAGTTGCTCTGCAGTATATGTAGTGTTCTTGCTTTACTTTTGTAGAGACTACTTCACGATCACTGAACTGCAGGCGAAAATAATTTTAGCATTCTGATTATCTCGTGATATGTAGCAGAGCTTAACGTACCTATCACAAGTTCGTGACTGATTTTATCAATTATTTATATCGAATTTCCAAACCAAAACACGTATTTCCCAGTACGGTTGAAATTATTAATATTGTATGTAGTACAATAACCGAGCTTATTCCTCTGTGTGTTGGTTGTATGCTGACTGAGTACAAACTGATGTTACTTTATATGAATGTACAATAAAGTACAGCTGTATTAAAATATTAACCTAACTGTCATTTCATTACTGCCCCTGACTTATCCGACTTAGCCAATTCGGCCTTTTGTTCATGAAAATAGAATTCTATTTATAAACAATTTCCAACGAACCAAACACGTCACTAAATATATCGTACAGAATATTAGGCAATTGAGTTGAAATTTTAAAATAAAAGGACTGTTTGAATATTTATTTTATAAGATACATGATTATACATTAAAGGCATAAATATGATAATATTACAGAGGTATTGTATATTAGACTTCAGGATAATAAGACGTTAATCATCAAGTTGGGTCAAGGAAGCCACTCCCCTGTTTATCCAATGTTTCTCCGGGATATCTGACCTCAAAGTGATATACATCACAAAATTACTCGAGTGTCCAGTTGTAGCTAGAACACCTTTCCTCTCGCTAGTCTTATAGGTGGGACAAAAATAGCAAGGAGGTGGGTGGAAGTCCACTATCAGAGCCGGTTGGAACCAAATTATAGGTATGGTATCGAACAAAATCTTTGGATAGGATTCGTCAAGCTCCATTGTTTCTCTGTTCCATCTGGCACCTTCTAGAAACAATCCCTGTTGAAGGAAAAAGCGTTTTTTTGGATAAAAATGTTCTTTTTGGAATCATTGTTTTTAATTTTCAAGCATAAGAATGCAGATCGTTCATGCAAAAACAAAACTGTGCAGCCAGTGCGAATTATTGATAAAGCAAGTGTTTTTTCGTATTACGAAAAATTTCTGGAAGAAACCTGTAAAAACCGCTGATGTTAAGATTCAGAGGCAAACTCCACTGACACCAAAACCATTCTAATATTCGTTAAAAAGCAGCAATCATCATTAATGATGGTTTTATGTTAGCAACTATAACCCAGCAAACCAAAAGATCTACTTAAAGCGACACAACCCTTGGACATTCTTATTAATCCAGTCAACTCACCCATACAAACACACTGTGTTCCTGATCTTTTTTATCCACTAGTTGACTTTGCTGCTTGTAAATAATCAGATACACGTGTTACATAGGAGCCGGAACATAAATTAACACTCAAGAATTATATAATATACGATGGTTCATACTGACACTTTCGATTGTGAAAGAAGACATTGCACTATACCAAATATCTTTATCAATTTCTCACCTTACAATAGACTCCGAAGCTAGGTTCCTCCTCACACTCAGATTCCATGCTGGTTATAGTGAATTCAAAATGAACTTGATCGATCGGTATGCGGTTGTGACGGGAGTAGTTCTGAAGTACGCCCGTTAGGAATGACTGTGTGAAGTAAAAGCCCGATAACCAGAAGACGGTTGGCGGCCCCTCGTCTATCCAGTCTTGGAGGAATTTCAACCTAACAGTCCAAGGAATGTTCCGATTTAAAATAAGTAATATGATGCAAGTTTTGATATGGTAGTTTTAAAGTCTCTTATTACTTATGAGTGCAATCGTATCCCTGCTATGCAATAGTCTATTCACTAGTGTACAATGTTAAATTCACAAAAAAATTCAACTCAAAGAGTCAAAGTAAGCTCCAAAAATATAATATAATATTTTAAAAGACTTTATAAACAGATTTCACTGTTACCCAATTGACGTTTACTTGTAGGTACAAACCTGGCCAGGAAGTCGGCTACGTATGATCCGAGTGGTTTCATGGAGGGGTAGGACTTGGACATCCAGGCTTCGGGTACGATACCCTTAGCGAAGGCTGCATGGCACTGCTCCAACTCAGCACTCATGACTGCCAGCCCCTGCGCCGCCTGGTGTACGCCATCCAATGTACGGGCCACTACGCTCAGTAGGCGGTTGTAGCGAATCAGTTCCTTTGAAGATAGAGTTGCATATTACATCGTTGATAGATGTTTCATTTTAATGCACATGTAGAGATCTTTGCCAGGTCTAAACTGCTTTATGTATTTATGATACGGTCGTTATTAAGGAAGACCAATTTCTCTCTTAGCTGCAGTAGAACCAACAATCGTAGTCCATATAGTTTTCTTAGGTACTTACTTGCTTCAAAACTGTATTCATGCTATTATAGTACTGAACAGGATACTTTTCAGACACTGCGAGAACATCATAGGCTCTCGGCATACGAGCGAGAAGGTCCTTGGTGAGTTCGACCACACCTCCCCCCTCACCGCCCTCTCCCGCGCCGCCCGACACGATACTCGTCTGAGTTAATAGACAACCGAAGAGTAACTGGAGAAAGAAATTCTTTATATATGCATTGTCACCTACATAATACATATGTGTATCTGATGGAATGAACATTTTCCACTAATTCAATCTTAATTGACCAACTACTATTTACACATACTTTAGCAACTTATCAACTACTGCTTTATAAGTTTTCAGATTTCTTTTCTCCGAGCTCAGAATATATTACATCATTGTAATCCGGAATTCACAAAAAAAACAAATTCCGAACAGACAAAGCATCTTTTATTACGAGACGTTAAAATATAGGGTTAAAAAGACCAACATAAGAAAGCGACGCTAATAGGCGACATTGTATATGAAGAAATCTCACCGCAGCAGTTTCTTTATTGTCTTTAGTTATGTCAGCGTTCTCATGGAGACCGAACACTTCCGGTTTGGCGATCATCGGTAAAGCTTTGATGTGTTCCAACACCGAATTATAATCCATGCTGGGAGGGATGCGGTAGTCACCACTCGGAGAGAAGGAATAGCTGGAAAATTAAACAATTATTAGAAAATCAATTACTAGATCGATAAGGACAACCGATGAATTAGCGGTTAGCACTTCATGTCTGTAGTGACGTCCTCGTTGTAAAATATGGATAAAAGTGACAATATAAGCCTCCTGTCTTTGTCGTCTGTCACCCTCCCTCCATAGTTACACTCGCCAGCTAAATAGTTGAGGGCATCGAATGGAGTCTCCGTGTATTCTGTCAGGAACATCTGAAATATACGTACTTTTATACATTTTATTTGAACTTATTCTGAATTTTAACATGATAGTGAAATTAGACAATCAAAAATTACAGAGCGAAAAACTTCTACCTTGATATTAATCAAAAAATTAATTATAAAACTCTATTAAGGTGCCCGATGTGTAATGAAACTGTGTACAAGAAACTTTAAGGAACTTAATTTCAATATTAGTGGTATCTCATTTCTATCATAATAATTCATATTTTTTTTAATTGAAGACTTTGTTACTTTATTTTTTTTTTTAGAAAATAATGTTTCGATTGATTTCAACTATTTAGCTATTATGCAGGACAATACTACAAATGTCATAACCTACTGATTTTATAAGTTTTTATTATATGCGCAAGTTAGTGAGGCTGTACGGATTTAAATATGGATGTTTGTTGATCTCTTACGTAAAACTATTTAATGTTGTTTGATGAAATCTAGCTTAGACATCGGAATAAGACGTAATCCGCCAGATCATGCCATAACAGTTTTACAGACATGTTACCGGCGGTTGGCTATCATAATATCTATTATGTTCTAACACACTTTACATTATTTTCTCAGCCTACGTCCAAAGTCCACGCGGTCGAAGTCGAAGGCAAAAACTAGTACTAATATAAAATAAAACGCATTTTCACATCAATCAATAGTAAAATTTCCTAAAACTAAATGATAACGAGACGGAGAAATTCACTAAAGTCGATTGTTAAATCCAATGTTTTGTTTTATATAAAAATATACACTGAACTTTTCCATCGTTAGGTAAACCTATTAAAACTTAAGCATAGTATACTTTCTTTGCTTAATCGACGAGTTTCGTAGGCCAGTTTAGAACTAGTATTTTGATTGCCAACCTGCAGTTGCATGATGCATATCCTCAAGTCGCTCTCGTTGAACTCGTACTGTATATTCCATCCAAGAGGTCCGAAGGCGCGTCTCTCTTGCACGATGGCGTGGAAGAAGCACAGGGCGAACAACAACCTCCTCCATTCTTCCGTTCTTGGGCAGGATATGTAGAACTCAGGATCGCAGATGGGATCCGATATGTACGAGCGATATATGTTGTTCTTTAAACCTTTTGGTGCTTCGTTAGTCATTTTTACACCTAGAAATATTTCAAGAATTCATTATTTTGTATATTAATTTAGAAGAGGCTTTGAAGACCATGTTTTCAATGTAACATATTTGTATATAACATCCGAGTTCCCACTATAATGTATAATATATATCATTTTATGTGGATGCCTTCTTTAGACCAACTAACTAGGTATATAGTCATAATCATAGTAATAGAAACAAAGAACTTATTACTTTCACGAACACCCTACCAAATAATGGGTGGGAGGTAGCTCGGAGTCTAAATAGATAAGTCTTTGTTGATTTTAAACATCAATGAATACCGTTCTGTAGTACGGTGACGGGGAAGGCTCGGCTGGGGTAGGAAGTGAGCCAGCAGCGGAATGAAGGATGCGTGGTGTGAGGAGACAACACCTCGCTGCAGATGCGCTCCAGTTCGCCCATCCACGAGTCCATCACGTGACAGTTCTGAAGAACCACCCAGCCGCCTGTTATCGTTGCCTGCTTTATCATGTTCGCTGCTATCGGACCCTGGAAACACATTTCGTCTACATAATAATACCAACCCAAAGCTGTTAAAAATTCACCATCACCCACGGGTTTTTAAAAGAAAATATTTGTTATTATTCTTCTGGTAAAGTAAATAGTATGTAATGTTTAATCTGGTTAATAAATTAATGATACCATTTGTAATGTTCCAATATTCTTCTTTAATAACGTTCATATAACAGCATCATCAATTCAATATAAGTTTCATAAAAACTCATCAATTAGATTTTGTGGGCAATAAAGTCTGTTACTCTACAGTACCTGTCCTTGTCCCAGAGAAATTGTTTCGAAGGAAATAACTTTCTTCTCCATAGAAAACTTCACCAGACCAGACATGGGGTCGGAACCGGCGGATAGGATGAATATAAGCGGCGAGCAGCAGTTACTGTCATGGTAAGATTTTTCCAAGTCGAATGGCGGAGGTTCTACGTAAATCTGCCCCATCTCCCCGATTACATATTGTTGTACCAGAGGTATCAGCTTGTCAGGACGTATACACCTAAAATTATTTATGCTGAATTCAATTTAGTAATTAAATTTCTACAATAAAATTTATATTCTCATTTTTAATTGAAAAGTTGTAACTATGCCGTTCCGCACTGAATATTATAATTATCGTAATCTATTTAATTACTTAAGTATACAATTCATGTAGATTTTTAAGTACCTCAAAATTATAAGCTTGGGGATCCCCTTGATATCCTCGTAGGGATGAGGCAACGGGTTCTCGTGAGGCGCCGACAGATCGTAGAAAGCTTTCCAGTCGTCGATATTATTTTCAACATTCTCTTTGAATCCTTGTAATCTATGGTACAAGTTATTGTAAAAAACAGTATCTTTAATTAAAACTGTTTGATGTAACTTATATGAGCAATGCCAAAGTATGAATGTTGAGAAATGTTTAAAGTAAACAAACAAATTTTCAGTAATATTAAATAGAGTATATGTAGATTGTACCCGTTAAGGTTGCTGCTGCGCACGATCTCTGACCAGGACTTATCTGAAAGCCATACAGGTGCAGGGTTCTCGTACGGGTTTTCGAGTGCGACGCCGCCCGTCAGCAGGAAGGAAACCAGCTCATCGTCGATCATACCCTGTACATCACATCCAGAATTATTATTTTTTATGTAATCGAAGTTTCTAGGTAACCAATCTTCAGTTAATGTATAACAAAGCGTAAGCCATAATAATCATGAGTATATCGAATTTATTGTACCTTAGCTCTAAGTATCCCAAGCGTGAGAACAAGAGAAAAAATGAGCTTGTCCTTTTCAAAGAGACTTCGACAGACGTTTTCGTAGATACTACGCGTAAAGTATGCATTAAGACCGCTTAGACGTTCGTCTAGGTTGTCGCTTTTTGGGGAGTTGAGGATAGCCTGGTTGTAAAGGTTTATGAACCTGGCAAACGGTATTAATTTATTCAAATACTCATTCATAGAAAGAAAGACCACTATATAAAAATATGTTGAAAGAATAAACACAAACTTACCAATTCAAGGAGTACTGGTACATGGGATCAATGTTAGCGAGATCAGAAATACAGAAAAACAGCACAGAACTGTGTTTTGAGACGGGCACGTACAGCTGTCTCGCTTCATCTATCTCCAACTCCGTGACCGCTGCTGTCGCTTGCTTCGCTTCGATTTCGATTGACAATATCTTAGATGATGACAGTATCTGATTTGCTGATTCGTCTTCCAAAATGTTTCCAGCTGAGGAAAGTACCTGCCGAGATAAAGTATGTGATCGTATTTAATAATTCCGATGAATTTTTTTTCGGGGTTAAGTGTTTGTTTGTTTTCGACAGTGTTTGTTGGTTATGAAACTATTTAAAAACATTTAGCTTTCTTGTTCAGTAATTTCATTGTTTTAAATAAAATACCTCTAGAATCTTGTCCTCGATCTCTTTCAAAGTCCGTTTGTTGTTAGCTCCCTCCACAATAAGCTGGTTCTTCTTCAGTTCTAACTCCGGCCTATCTTGTGCTACTACGATCCCAAGCAACTGATCCTGCAGGCCTTGAGGAGTTATCATGAAGTTCAATAATGTCACCTGTTGAAAAGATTTACGAATGGAATTCCATATGCAAAGTTTTAGAAACAAAAATTAAAATAAAAAAATTATAGAACCTTGACAGCAATTTCCGGCAAATAGTGTGGATTGCTTAACCTCGTAGTGATATAGAAACGGAAGTTGTGATTGTACTCGAGAATATTGTCACCAAGCTTAAGACAGTCTATGCCTCCGGACCTAAAACATGAAAAGATCCAATCCGAAAATCGTACTCCGTGAACTGTTTAGGGTGAGACGAAAAATAATTTAGCTAATAATTATACGTTAGGCATATTTCACCTAAATATATTCCGAAGCAACACGGGCTCCAGCATCGCATCGAGTTGTTCCCGAATGTTCTCCAGGATGACTGGCAATCCTAGCTGAATAGCGTTTTCCAAAACCCGTCCGTAGTTGGAGTCGGTTAGTTTTATTACTTTAAGCTGATTGTCACGCTCCATGTTCTTCACCCATTTGTTTGCTTGTTCTGTGTATTACAATTTTTAAATTAGTATTAATAATCCCTTTAAATCGCGTGAAAGCCGTTTAACAGTTTAGGTAATATTATTTCTACTGTACATAATCTAAAACTTTTTACTTGCTAGTTAAATAATATTTTTTATAATTTTATAGAATAAACTTGTTTCTGTCGATAGTACTAACCTTGAGGGTCGATCATCAGTGGCCACCTTCTGGAGCGTTCTACTATAATTCCGTTCTCGATAGAGAAGGCGTCAACGGGAAGACCGGCTATGTTCCAAGCTCGGATCACTACCGGTTCACCCAGGGTATTGATCAGAGAGAAGTTCAACGAACAGGGGATTTCTAGACCAAATAAAAGCATTACACTCAAATTCGAAATCCAAGTTTAATATTAAGAATTAAATACCAATAGTATGACCATGTTATACAACCAAGTTAATAAATTTTATGTTTTTCTTTACCCAATTCCTTAGTACGGTCATTCCACATTTGTATCAATTCCCTTCTGTAATTCACGGTGTATGGACCAAGATAGGCGATGAATCCGGCGGATAGCAATACATCACCTGATAGTTGAGCAAATTTTTTGTGTTAGTGGTAGTCAGTGGTCATGGATACATTTCTTAATTTTGTAGCTAATTTTATACCAATGATATTGCCAAGCAATTCTTCGAGTTGATGTGCTAAATCTGTCCAACGCGCTTTCTCTCCACCGAGACCCCCGATCAACTGTTCAGCGCGGGACAACTTGGTAGAACACAGAGCAATCTCATCTTCTAATCCTTTCTTCTTTCGTGTCATTTCAGCGAACTCATCATTCAGAGCCTTAATTTAGATATATCTTTGTTTAAAACACACGTATGGTTTTTCCTAACTAAAGATTTCCATGTGAAAAGGAATTTGTAGCTACCTGCAATTTGTCGAGAACGCTCTGCAACTGAGCTCGCTTTTCATTAAGCGTGTTCATCTGCGCTTGAAGTTCCGCTTCTGCTTGAGCTAAAGCCGCCTTCTTAGGAGCTACCACCTGATATAAAGTTATTATTTTAATTATATATTAAAAATACTTCATTTTTTTTACTTAGATGTATGAACACTTCAGATTTAAGACTGCTATTCTTAAGTGTACACAGGGAATATACCTTAATGACTCTATCGTACACATCCATAGCTCGAACCCACTTGCACAGTCCTTCACAAGCGCTCGAAACTTTTGCAATAACTGCTGGTTCAAAATCGCGGTCTGGAATGTACCTTTAAACATTTTAAAATTGAATTGTTTTAATAAATTTATAATCTGATAAGGATCATGCGATGAAAAACCCGATATAGTTAATTAATACTTGTCTCGGATTTTTTTCATAATAGGTACAGGAATGTTGTCCTTATCGTAGTTTCTTAAACTCTCTAGAAACTTCATATCACCCAGCATCTTTTGCGATGGACCCCAAAAATCTTCATAGGGTTTTCCTGGGGAAAAAATTGATTTCAAATATAACAATCATAAGAACTTGTCCTATAACTTCCGTCAAGTATTGTACCGTTGGCGTCCATTTTTCTATCACCCTTAATGCCCTTCATGACGCACACTGCCTCCATAACTAGTTTAACGGCTGGCGGAGGATTTTTCATGGCCTTGACAAGAGTGATATCTGCAGGCTTCAATGTATCCAAAGCGTGAAGAGCGGCTTGTAAGGCCGGCACAGCCTCAGCTAGATCAGACTCACAGTCATCCTTCATTGCTTGAGCGCCAGCCGCCGCTTCGTTAGCAAGAGCCTCGTCGGCTCCTACGATCTATAAACCAAAACAAATAATAATTTCTCATTGCAATTATCAGTTTTGGATGAATATTATCCCAATTTACCTCTTTTTGTTTCTCCACGACCACAGTGTCCTGTTCTATCTTTATCATGAGTTTCTCTGTTTTATCTGAGGTGTCCACTAGCAGCGGTTGGAGATCGATCAAGTTCTGTTGCATCACAGCCACCTGCCCAGCTGCAAAATCTAGTTGTTCCAGACCCGTCTCATATCTGACGGAAGGTAAGAAAATTTATTCAATGTTGAACATAAAATAGAGAATTTCAACAAAACATTATTTTGTCGGAATCGGAAATCGGAACAATAATATGAACAAATTACCTCAATCTGGATCGCGTTATCTGATCGACTTTAAGAGCATAGAGATTTTGAAAAGCTTTTATTAGCTCCAAGTAACTCGTAGGCGTTACATACACCTTTCGATTTTGCTCTGTAAAAAATCTAAATGCAAAATAAACACATTAATTTTCACGTATTTTTTTCTAACATTTCTGGACTTTTTATATGTACATCTTTGGGCTGTACGTTTAGCCGGGTACGTGTCCGTTACCTGTCGCTGAGCGCAACAACACTCATATGAAATAATTGGCAAAGAGTGACGCACGCCTCTCGCAACTCGTCGCCTACGTTTTCCATGCGAGCGATGAACATGGATGCCACGCGCTCCAGCGCCTCCGGTGGCCAAGCTGTGAACCTAGCAAGGCAATTAGATTTTTTACTAGTATAACATTTTAATATGTGAAAGTTCCAAAATGAAATTCCCCATTTTAGGCGACTTCAGGCATTAACATAAATTTAAATTTAACACTTTGAAATAGTTCTCACATGTCACTTACCAGTCAATTGTACAGCAGTTTATGAGTGAGGGGAACATTCTCAATCTATTTCGAAAAGAGTCTCCAATAGGTGATAAAGCCAGCACGATACGCAGGGAAGCTTTGACACGTTCTACATACAGACCAAACATCGCCAAGGGTGTAGTTTCCATTTTTTTGCCCTAAAAATATATTTCTTTATTAGGTATACATCGAAATGTTTAATAATACTCCTTTTTCGTAAAACAACTACGTTATATCCATCTATTAATAGAGGAACACGTTTATTGATTTACGTACAGATTCTCTCACGACAGCTTGCATCTTATCTAGTATCTCGACCTTCTCATCCATCCCATATAAGTTAGGAATATCACCAGTATTTAGTAGCATGTTTATATCTTCCACCATGCCCTCGTACATGATCTACAAAACAAACGCTTTTACAGTTTACATTACCACGTACCATAATGAAAATAAACACCATTTAACAACAACTAGGTGATTATATCTCACTTGGTTGTCAGCAAACAGAAATACAAGAGGTTTTCCAATGATGCCGGCCTTCATCAACATCTTCCGTATGTCATCACGCCACTCATTTTGCCCATAAACCCTTGATATCTCTATCTAAAATTTTATCCAAGTACATTTATATCTAATCTTGATTATAATATGATAGGTAGAGAAACTTTTTTGTAAAGAAGATCTTATTATACCTGTATGACGTTCATTTCCAAGATGCTAGCAGCAAGTTTGACAGCACTACTTCTGCCACTGCCGCCTACGCCGACAAGTAAAAGGTTTCCTAAAACGAAACATCGGTACGATTTAGTGGGATTTAACTTTTGAGAATATGCACATATATAGAATTGGATTATTATACCATTATCCTGCAACAACACGCGTGTGCAGCGTGATATATGATCAAGCGCGTATCGGAACATCACGAGTGCCATCGGAGAAGACGACACCACGTTGTATTCATCCAGGTAATACTGCATCTTCACGGCCATATCTTCTAGATCCAATACCTAGGAAAGATACAAGAGAATTTTTAGGTAAAATTTATGTTTCACCTTGGTGTCAAACAAAGTGAGACTTTCCTAAATTATGTCGGTAAAAAGTCATTAGCAAAACAACTAGATCTTATCACATGACGAGTTATTGAATATTTACACTGCAAACTAGGGAAAACTTAAAAAAATCCTTCTCAGTATTAAATACCTGGTCATAGATTTTCGGATCCGCGTCTGGTTCCATATAGTTCCCAAAGAAAATGTTAGCGGCGTGACTGTTGGAGCACTTCTCTCCTTCAGGCACATAGCCCAGCTCCGTCAGAACCTGGTCCAGGTGAACGCGGTAGTTGCCGTATACCGCCTTGTACACCACGTCAAAGAGTTTCAGTCTAGAAAAAAAAAATTAACTAAGGAAAAAATAAATTCAACGTTATGATATTTCAAGGATGACACATGGATTGCGCTGACTATAAAGTATTTTAATATTTAAATGGAACTAATATATTTTCGGATAGACTACGCGGATTTTATTATTTTAAAACTACATAATCCGGACGTTTCGGTTACTTTTCAGCAACCGTGATCACCGATGAATTGTTTATATTTCCAAAATTTCTTAATGTCAAGTTACATCCATAAATTATTATTTAATTTAAAAACTAAATAAGTATAATGGCGACCAATACTGATCCTATAAAAATCAAAAAAGAAAAGTTCGGTATTAGAAGCATTCAAAAGTAATAACTTGCTTAAAGTAATCATTTTATGCATTTACCTATCAACATCGTCCACTAAGCGATCATAGAAGACTCGATAAGTCTCATGTACCCAGAGGATCACAAGTTTGGATAGATCCTTCATTCGTGACGACGGGACTAGAAGAACTCCACGTACAACTCTTGCAAAGTCACGCAAATTAAACAGGTAATGGCATTTGCTGGGTGTTGGTAAAAACTGCAGCGTGACGGCCTTGTACACTTCCATCGTGGCGCTTACAACTGCCTAATATGGAAGAGATTCAAATATAACAAAAAATTTATTCGTCAAATTAGCCATACTTGAGCTGATGTGTGATGAGACATTGACATTTATAATTACCTTACTTTGCCGGGCCAAACTTTCCGTAAAACCCTTTGCGAAGTGCCAATCCATGATTGTGACAAAAATTTTGTTCAGAGTGTTGTCTTCGAATGAATCCAGTCCAATTAACAACATATGACGCGTCAGGCGCGAGGAGATCAAATTAGAACCTCCTCCGGGCGGCAACATCGCCGATACAAAGAGCTGAAAAGATATATTTATTAAAACAACAATAATTTTACCAAATATATGAACGGATGACTTAAACTCATTATTTCCTTAAAAAAATATGCCTTGAATGGTTAACCTCACTTGAGTTGACCTCAACTCTTAAGTAATTTAATTCTCACTAGAAGCTCTTAAGTAATTTAATTTTGTTTTCTTACTTTCTACACAACATATATTTTCATAAAAATAGAAAATCTGTAACTACCACTTTTCTTTTGAGTTGATATTGTAATTTTTTTTCGTATGAATGATGTATGAAAGGGCAACAGATTTGAGAAGAGAATTATTATGAGACGTCTTAAGTAGATATTACTTTGTTAGAAGTACTTTACTACCACCTTCAAAAATTCATCATCTGTCGGACGATATTACTCCTTACAAAACAATCAAAGTTGAAAAGAATCTCACCACATCCACGACCTCTTGTCGCACCATGTCCTTAAGGTCGTACCAATGCCCGTGGTCCAGCCACTGTCTTAGAAGCTCCAAGGGCGGCTGCGCCCCCCACTGCTCGCGCTGCGGCATACTCAGGTCGTCCACAAACAACACGCACTATATATTATATACAACAATATGAAATTATTTGGCAATAAATAACATTACATTTTTCCTGGTAGTTTCAAGAGAGAATATTTTTATATCATTTCCATAAAAGAAATAATCACATTTTTTATAAGCATTAAAAAATTTGTGTTATAATTATTGGAAATAATAAGAAATCTTTCAGAAAATCACAACAACTTCATTTTATTCCGTGATTATAATATTAGAGCTGTTACTTAAAATTTGTTTTACAGTTTCGTCTTTATTTTAACAATGTTAAGTGTACTATTACTTCTTTGAACATTTTGAAATAACAATTACATTTAAAAAAACTTAGGTACCTTTTTTCCCATAGAAGGACCGAAAACACCTTTTCTACGTCTATCCACTTTTGACATAATGATATCCTGAGTCTGGAATTCATAGCACAACATTTATAAATAGCACTGAATTAGCTTGTACGATATATTTTCTTAAAACATTCATTACCTGATTGGCAGTAGTTCTAGCGGAGAAATTAATTGTGTTGGTGATATACTTCTCCTTCGGCAGAGTGAGTAAGAAATTAAGAATCAGTGAAGACTTCCCCGTGCCCGTTGGACCCACTATTAGTATTGGTATCTTAGTCTTCACCATTTTAGTAACAAAGTAACGCAAACATGCGTTTTCGTTTGTCAAGATAATTAAATCGTTAACCTACAACATAATAAAATATACAAATTGGATAAAAAATAAAACCATTCGACATAAACTAATAACAGATACATAGGTTAAATACCTTAGCATTAGGGGCAAGGGGGACTTCCTTCTCCAGCTCAGCCCACGATATCCAAGTTCCATTGTTTCGCTTATCGTAAACAAAATCAAACACCGTATCCTTATCCTGAAAGAGCTGGTTCTTCGTCAGTTTGAATGATTTTGGTTTCGGATAAGCTGCGTTGCTCCCGTCCAGTAACTTCCGAAAGAAAGTATCGAAAGCTTTTCGACTTTCACCTTTAAGGTAACGAAAGCCGAATTACATCACACGTATAAAGAAATTTTATAATTAATGGTTGAAAAGGATCGTTTAATCACCGGTGATGGTAGCGCACAACCCCCACAGTAATGCGAACACAAATGTGCACTGCAGCCACAAAGTGCTCACCTGAGACTCGCCCTCCAACAAACACGAGAAGAGACGAGTGAATGACTGACCAAAATAAAAACAGAAAAATGTAGAAACAAATAAGTATTTGATAAATAGTATTCATAACATATGGCGATGCTCAGTATGAACCGAATATAAATACATAAAATAGTTCAAGTAAAAATTTTTATTTTTAATATTGGGTTAGTTTTGAATATGAAGGTGTTTTGTATTATACATACAAAAAACTGATGTATCTCTCCAACTTGTACGAAATGCCGGCATCGAACTAGAAAGAGGAAGATCGGCGGCACGAGCCAGTCGATGAGCTCCTGTATTAGGTCGTATTGTTCCGGAATGAGCTTCTTACATAGGTGTGTGTTGTATGAAGTCAGAAAAGCTCGCCAACCTTAACATAACATTATTTATGAAAATTTTGAATTAGCTTGAGAATACTTTTTGGTTTATCTTAAGTTTCTTCTTGAGTTTATTACTTATAATGATTATTTTAAGAACAGACTCCTCAAAGTCATGTAAACCTTTCATGTTGCTTATTCTCCATTACCTAATTGTTCAGGCTCCATGTAAATCATACCACAGCGAGAGACCGTGGCAGGCGAAGCAAATTCCAGGTCAGCCGGCTCGAAGATCAAGTTCATCTTGTTTGTCATCTATTATGTTATTTAAAGAGATTCTATCTTAATTTATATTTAAGAATTGTCGTTAAGCAGTAACAATAAAATAGACCTCAATTATATTTGTCATTTTCTTAGAAATCAACTCTATTGGTACCGATACCTGTATTATCTCCCCGCTCATGAGGCACAGCTTCTTGTTGTCGTCAAGCACCGTGTTCATGTTCTCTATCCACACAGCGTCCACGGGACCGTCGAACAGAATCCACTTACGGTCACGAGATGCGGACATCGCGTATTCACGGAACGCTATAGCTAACACGCCGTCTGACCTGATAGTGACACACATGATTTACATAAGTTTTCTTGCCGCAATATGCTATCTAAAGTATTGAAACATTCATAAAAAGATTACATGTTTATAGTGTTTATTAAACAAGTGCAAACAAACTAAACATTTATATAGTGCAATTTTAGAGTATTATTTATCTAACGGCTCAATTCGTGAGAATCTAATCAATCCCATCTCACCATTCATGAGACGCTGGATCGAAACACCCGTATAGCTGTCCCATAGTAATCGCCTTAGGGTTGATAATTCTATATATAGCTCCAAACTCTTTGTGTTTTGGCGGAGGTCGCATCAGCTGCAGCGCTCGTAACGATTCTGCTAGTGACTGATAGGCCTGGGTCTTTCCGCCCATAGGCGGACCGACTATCATAAACCCATGGCGAACCAGCATCATCTCGTAAATCTAAATTAATAGACGTTACTTACTAGTTGCTGTTAGAAATATTTTAAACGAGCAAACAATTTATATAGAACGAAAAGGTACTTGTATGATCTTCTCGAGATACCAATCTGTGGGCTGCAGGTTACGCTTTTCCAGCTCTTTGTTAATGCAACGAAGCAGCTCCGAGCGATCTGGCTGCAAGATGTCCACTCCCGGAAACAGATCAGAATAGATACCGGCGAATAAAGGTACGTCCTGGATAAAAATAAATATATTGATCCTAGACACCTGCTAAACCGTAGTTTATTTTACTATGTACATTTCACTTGTAGCTTCAATTATAAAATTCACAAGTCAGTTGTTGCGGCCTTGTATTTTTTTTTTTGTTTCATGTATCCTAATTTATTCCAATCATAAATCTAAGAAAGTTTTATAAAATAACAAAAACTGTTTGTAATTTTATATTAATAATATTAATGAGGGACTTTCATATATCCTCGATCACCTGAGACAGAAACTTGGGCATGTTGACGTCGACAATGGCTCTCAGCACGAGCTGGGCCTCATCGACGTTGGGTAGAGCCTTCCTCAGTGCGCCCGCCGCCACTAACACGGACTTGACAGCTCGCATGCCGTAGTCGTAGTGGTTCTGAGAAGACAGCTGCTCCGAACATAGCTTGTAAGCTTGAACTATCTTGCGAGCTAAACTGTTGTCAACGAGACATTAGAAAGACTACTTAGTGGACTAAGTAAGACTACTACGTTCTCGATTATATGGGGAGTAACTGTAAGATTACCGAAAGAATTTCATATTTGTAGATATTTTGAAAACAAGCAATTTAATCAAAAAATTGTTTCAGTTAAATTAAACGAATATTTTCGGATTCCGTGATAACCGTGATCACGGACATCTCGTCTGCCCGTGATCACGGTTGCTGCAAAGTAACCAAAACGTCGGAAGTATGTAGTTTTTAAAATAATAAAATACGCGAAGTAATCTGAAAATGTAAGTTTCAGTCTTAGAACTCATTAAATTGTTTAAGTTAAAAAACGTACATAAAATTATTGCAAAGGTTATTGATTGTTTAAGTTTATAACTGAGCAAGAGCATATAAGCTCCTAAAGAACTGCTACTGGCTTCCATACTCTATATCTTTATAAAATTAACTTATTATACTAAAATAGATGAAAAATATCTTACGGTCCAGCATTAACGAATCCATTTGAATATAGCGTGATCTCTCCGATCATGGCGTAATCGGGCACCATCATAGCCACCGTACGGAACAACACCTTCAGGTTATCAGGCAACTCCGTTCGACCGGCATAACTACAATGGCCACATAATAATTTGACTTTACAGGTTTAAAAGTAAAATGGGTAAAACCTTATTCATCAGCAACAAAAAACTCACCCAGGATTCATAGTTATGAAAACGGAACAAGTTGGATTCAAACTAATCTCTGTTCCTTCAAATATGAATCGCTTTTCACGCCTCAGTATAGCGAGCTGGATGGAGAGGATTTGTTGAGCCACCACCGACAGCACCTCGAGCTCGATACGATTGAACTCGTCGAAACATGCCCATGCACCAGATTGGGCTAAGCCCTGGAATACATTTCAAACAAACGGTTTTATTAAACTCATATAATACTCGGAAAATGTGTACTGTATAAGTGCGACAGGTATATAAACATTTTTATTCAATGTATATCTTGATCTTAAAAACTAGACAATTTTGTAGGTAAACCACGTAACTAAGTCCTTGCCTGCGGAGTGAAACTGAAATGTGGGCATGTTTACTGACATACTACAATTACTCGTATATATTATATTACAAAACGCGCACGTACACTTGGCTCGCTGCTTCGCCTATAGTACACACTAAGTAATTATTTATACATAATGACCTACCTTAAAGAATTTCCCCAGCGCCTTATAGTCTAGTCCATCTGAGCAATTAAAGACAACGCACTTCTTGGCCACAGCCTTGGCCAAGTCCTTTGTTGTCTCCGTCTTCCCTGTTCCAGCAGGACCTTCAGGAGCGCCGCCCAAATTCAACTTCAACGCAGACATTAATGTCCTGGTGAGTGACGCTCATTTTAATAATTATCTGCTGACTGTGGCCCGTTTTATTTTTTATGCAAAAATATGTTATTTTTTCTATAAATATAACAATAAAATTAACGTACAGCTTTCGTCTTATTGTACATTTTGACTTTATTCCCATAAATTTCCTACTCCACACAACCTTAATAATTTCAGATGATAAATTCCACTTAGCAATATAAATATTAATTTCCTTGTAAATAAATATTAAAGCCTTACAAATTGAGGAGACCCTATTCTATTCAGAATTTTATGTTAACCTGTGACGTCATCTCTACTCTCTCACTAATATTTTTGTAATGGATTTTTTAAAATATTTATACATGAATATAACCAGAACACTTTCCCCGTAAATATATTTTTTACATTATTACCTGTAGCACCTGTCTGTAAGCGGTGTCGCTACAAGTCTCCCGATGTTCCCGAGATACTCGAAGCCGTACTCTACATCCGTTGTTATCATGGAGCAAGTGATGCGATCACCTCTCCAACTGTACCGCAGCTGAGAAATCCAATTAAAGTCCGTTATATCCCGGACTCTTTTTAGCTCCATTTCCTCGAGGATTGAACGACCTTAAAATCAACAATATATTAGAAATTAATTTATATTTTTTAAAGTAAAAATTCAAAATATTGAAGTTACCATGCACATCAATGACAATCAATGCTTCAACTGTGATCCTATGTCCCGGTTCCAAATCGCCTTGAACAACATACACCAGCCCATTGATTTGCTCCGTACTGCGGTTAATCAAGTCCGGTAAAGTATTCGTCTCAATGGCCTCGATTGCCTCGCTGGTGTATTGAACGCATGAGCCGGCCTGTACGATCTGTCCGGGCCAGTTGAGAACCCACTCCTCCCTCTTAGTGACAGTGTACGCTGTTATTGCCTCGGCAGCCACATCACGCAGACTAATCATCATCTGCTGTTCAAGTTGTTGCAGCCAGCGTTCCACCATTCCCTAAATACTTGTGATTAGTTAAATAAAAACTTAAATTATACATTTTTTTTATTTTGTTCAAATAAACTCTTATAAGTATTCTAACCTTCGCATCCGCAGGTTGTATAGATGATGATAGACCTACAATTTCACCTTCGGAAGATGTCATGCCGACAATCTCTTTAGCCATGTTGAACTCTAATGTATATATACCCTCGAAACACTTCTTGAGGTGAGGCTGAACGCGCATGGGGTCCTTGGTTTCCGATAATATTTCCAGGAGTTCGTCGTTGGATAGGAAGAAGAATCTATAGTGAAATATTTGCATTATTCCTTACTACTATATCAAGAAAGTATACATTTCTTTTTCTTTACAAACCTTGGGAAGAAAAGCCTCTTTTTTTCTAAATAATCATTCAATCCACGTTGGATATCATCGAGGAGAGCATTATTGAACCTCAACTTCTTAAGTAGACCGGGGTAGTCAGTAGCGGGCAGCACCATGGGCTCCTTGCTGGTAGCTGCCATTATGGTACGCCACTCCTTGTCAACATCTCTGAAGTTACGGGCTTCAGTAGGCATCTGTCGCATTATGTCTTCAGAGGAGAAGATCGGCTCTAAATACATCCAAGTTGCTTGGCACTGGAACGCAAAAGGAATATATATATAATACAACGTTCATGAAATAAAATTATTTACGCTTCACCAGAGAAGATATGTATGAAAAAGAAATAAAATACAAAAAGTCAGATTTGTCGCAGAAGCGAACTTTTCCGGACTGTGTATAACCAATAATATAAATAGTTGTGAGCAAAATTATAGTCTTCAATAAATGTGTCCTAAGATTTTAAAATAATTAAAACATTAAAAGCAACTTCGATGCTAAATTTCTTCATGTCTGCTACTATTTGTATGGACATGTAAATGTTTCTTAACCTCAAAAAATATTTCCTAAACAGAACTACTAAGAAGCAAAATTATACTCAGAGACTATTCGACCTACGTTAAAATTTACAGTACTTCTGTTAAAAGCAAATTAAAATATCCTACTCAAATTGGGAACCCTCAGTACAGAACTCAGGCCGTTAATACATAGGCAAGAACACAAAAAAAAATTTGATCTTATGTCATGAGAGTCAGAAAGATCCATCTCGGACATGATATTCCTTTCAATAATTAGTTATTATTTTATATGTACTAGAATCTAGATTGTCCACAAATCCACCAGGCATATAATTTCTATGTTCCAAAGCGATTACCCAGAAAACCGTGCGGCCTATTTCATATATAGTTATACAAATCTGACGAAGGCAAATTTTCCCCCTCGTCAATGATAAGTCGTCGAAGAACTTGGACCTTGATATTACTTACGATAGGTTATCTACATTTAAATCCAGGTTATTGTGTTACTTTAAAAAGCATATAATGAACAACTGGATTGTATATTTCTTTCCATAATAATTTTAATTGAATGTTAATTGAGTTCTATTTTTTTAAATACATCTTCGGTTTAAAGACATTTATTTCTCATAAAGAACACAAAAGTTCACTTATAATAAGAAATTACAATAATTTTGCTTGAGGGTACATTTAAAAGTCTGCCTTATGAATTATATACAGTAAAATGAAATGTTGCGGGTAGTTATATCTTGTGATGTTCTATAAAAAGAATTACAATTTCTTTGTAAATTCGATTACTATATTAGTTATTATATATTGTTGTTATAACGTTGGTAATCCTTATGCATACATTTTTATAAATATATAATAAAAAAAGTGCTTGTGTCAAAATAGCCAAAATTTTACCTGAAGCCATTGGTCGAGGATGTCCTGCATAGAGATAAGTTTTTCTTCCCAGGCTACCATTTCAGTTTCGAAAGCTTTTACATACGGAGAACCGCGCATAGTCTGAGACTTGAGAATGTGATCGTCCAATTGCTGTTGGATTTCATCGAGTCCAGTGAGAATACCAACACCCGTATCTCTAACAATAAGAATTGTCAATGTTCATTAAAGTTCCGACCTTTTAAAACGCATAATGAAGGTAGTATTATCTAAAGTAGTATATCAATAAAGCTATTAAATAGATATCCCGGTGGATACATAGAGTATTATTGGTTGAAATTAAAGTGTCATTTTTAAAATCAACCTGTATGGCACGATCTCGAACTTAATCCCGATCCATTCGTCCTTCATCTTCATTAATGCCTTTTCTAGGGTGTACTCCTTGGAGGCGTATTGCTCGATCTCCTCGAGCTGGGAGGCGAACACGTGCACTCCTTGCTCGACCATATCGGCCAGCGTCGTCTCAGGCTCGTGCACCACCTCCGCGCCCACCAGCTCGCTGATCCGAGCCCAATGACGGTCACGCATACCCTACATTATATGTTGTTTTATCATTGCAATCTATTGCTTTACCAGATCTATCACCTCATAATTAATATGAAAGGTTAGCTTGAAAACGAAAATTTCTGAGATGGTAAATATGTTTATAATGGTCTTGAGCGCTGAAATCATCCGATGTTACATCGAGGCTTTCAATCTTCGTATAAATTTAAGTCCACAGACACGATGGGTACTTCTCATTGCAATTATTTGTTACATGTGACAACAGTAATAACTAAAAATATGCGTCACCTGGTTACATATGGCGCACAATACGGGCAACAGCACTTTGAATTTATCCAGCTTGTTGCGGACCATGTCTGCTATACGCTTAGCTCCAGGGTACTCGAAGAGCTGTCGGCCAAGCTTGTACAGCAACTTCCACCAAGCCTCCACATCCTCAGCGATCTGCTCAGCGTCCAGACCAAGGAACGGTCCGTGGTACCTGAAATTAACATTTACTTATTAACAAAAAATAATCAATGGCAAGAAGGTTTGCGTGAGAATATCGTTAAATAAAACAAATCGTTCTTTTAGTCTTTGGTTAGTTAGGAGGATAACATATACTTTGTATGTACAGCAGCTAATATGGCAAGATGATGCCTACGGGTCAAGAATCAACTATTCTTAATAAAATTGATAAAAGTTAATTACAAATCAATAAATTGATAAAATAAACAAGTTAATCACCATTTCTCATATCCGTCATAGAAATCAAATGCAGTATGCCACAGCTTGTGAAATGGCTCGATGCCGGCCAACATCGCCTGAAGACTGAAATATACAGACGGTTCCTGCTCCAGCAGAGTCTCCTCGTTTATTATCTCATCCGCTTCGCGTTTGTCATTCTTATAAAATAAATATGATATATTAATATGTAAATTATTTTAATAAGAATTACAGTAACTTAGAATAGAAAATACCATAAGGTTTTTGTTGATTTCGTCCACTTTCCCGACAACTTCTTTTAACAGATCCAAATTAAGCAGCGGTGGGTCAAATCGTCGGAACAATTCCAATTCCTTCTCGTGTTTCTTCAGTTTCTCCTCAAAGATTGCTTTCCTTGTTCTCAACTTATCTTCAGCCATTGTTTTCTTAGTGTTGAGTGTTTTAAGTGTTAGTTCTATAGTCTCTTCCATGTCCAAAGGCCAGAGGAACACTCGAGTATTGAGGTTGACGTCTTCGACTAAAGAGAAATATTTTGTGTCCTTAATTATAAAGATCCATACTCTCTTGCAATAATAATATAAACAAATAATTTAAAAAAATGTTAACATTACAATCAAAATCTTAGCAGAAATTAAAATAAGCTGATACTTAATATCCAATATATATATGTCGTACATGTAAGATGTGCGTGCTGCATCAAGAACAGTACATGTTCGGCCGTGGTCCGCGCTTGTTCCTTGAGGTCGAACAGTGCACAGTCGCGGCACGTGAGTATATAACCGAGGAGTTCCACCAGCTGAGCAGTACTCTCCGGGCTCTCAGACGTCCGCGCTGCCATCTCCTCGTAAACATTGCAAATTCTGAAAGACGGAAACTTATAACACAAACTCGGTAAAAGTAGCAAAAGCCCTATTAAGTATAGAACATTTACAGTAAACCAAACCAGTTTGTCGTAAATTGTAAGAGTCCTTGGAAGGCATATGTATATCTATAGCATAACTCACGTTAGCTTGACGTTGCTTAAAAGAGAATCAAAGAACATCTCAGTAAGTCCTTAAATCATTTCTAGTTATTAAATTTGTATGAGATACTTACTGTCTATTCCACTTCCTGTTAACCATAATAAAATGATCCACAATGTAAGAGCGTAATCCATCTACAACCCGCCACAGTACGTCGTTGACGGGGGCGCAGTCCAACATCACCATGTTAAGGGGAATGTCTCTCCGAAGAAAGGCTATCTCATCACGAAGATCCTCGTACATGTATATACGCGCCGAAAAGTCCTAGAGTTGTATTAAAATGATTATAAACGTGATAGTATTATAACATTGATGTGGAGTAACCAGATCACAATTACTTTTAGGTAAGGTGGCGGTTCCAAAGCAAAAAAGCTCAGAAGATCTTGATATGCAGTCCCATCCAGGATGTAGAAATAATTTTGGTATCTATTTATAAAGTTAACGGGTCCCATACGATTAACTTGAAAATGTCTTGTACACTTATTCATAATTTCTGTCATGTACTCTTCATCTGGATAGACTGCCATTAAATAAGGATTTGGTCTTTGTGAACCTATAATAAGGAAGAAAATAAAAAATATATATCTTTTGTGACAATATTCGTAATAAATATTAATAAGGAGATGAAAAAGTTTATTTAGTTACAAACTTTAATTAATATTTGTATAATAGTAAAGACATAAAATTGCAAAGTTCATAGAGAACTAAACAAAAGATACCTATAATTTTCCTTTAGCTGGAAACGTCTATACGAAAATATAAAACTGTCTTAAAGTTAGGTTTCCGACCAAGGCCACATTAAATATAGCAATCCAAAACCAACCGGGATACATGATAGTGTCAACGCTGGGCAGTTGAAAGTTGACGTTGATGATAGAGTGGAACCAGCGGAGTATGAGCACGCGCATCTGATCCAAGGGCGGCTCGAAGACCAGGTTGGTGGAGCCGGGCTGAGCTGTCACTTTGATACGTAGGAGAGGTCGTTTAATGAACATGTAGTCCCGGTACTCGCCAGTGTAGTTGTTACCCTCCTGTATGTAAACTTAAGGGTAATGCTGCAGCAATTATAACATAAGTGTGTGTAGCTCCTACTCACATTTGTTTCGCTAAATAACAAATTGATATTTAAAATAAAAGTAGACACATTTAAAACAATCACTAATCATATAACCTCTTACCCTATATTCTTCGAAATATTTCGCAAAATGGTACACACTTCTTTCTACTAAATCTCTAACTTGTCTTGACATCAGAGCATGTATGCAACTGTAAAAATATTAACAAAATAAACCTTACTTCACTCAACCACTTCATTTAGTTGAAAAAACATCAATAACAATAAAGCAAAGGATTGGAAGTATAGTTTAAATAAACCTTCTTTGTTTTCAGGACCTTAATATATAATTTTAAAATTTTATATAATATTTATATCGTAAATATAATTGTCAACAACCTAAAGAATTTCTCCACTTGAAAGGTTGACGCCTGTTTCTTTTTAGAGACGTACACAGACCAATGTTTTCTCATCTTAATCATTGTATCTGCCACGTCGATGAGCCAGTTATCCATAAGCTCTGCTCGTGTTTCAGCACACAGTTTATTGAGGCGCTCAGTAAAATCCGAAGGATACTGCGGAAATGGTTGGTCCTGTTGCATCTTGTCCATGTCGCATATGAATATATTTTGGTATCTGTGGTTTTAATTATTTCAATATGTAACACCTTTGACCAACACATTAAACATAAACATTAAATTCAAATACTCCATCCATTGACGTCAGTTAATTCCTTACCTCTCCTGCCAGATCCGTCGCAGCTCGAGCAGTATTGGGTTGCCGTGGCAATATCTGTAAGAGAGCGAGTGTTTGGCACGCGTGACGTCATTGTGCCAGGGCATTGGAGCGCGAACAGCCAGCGCCGGCCATAGCGGTGGCAGAAAAGATATTTGAAGACGAACGCACTCCTCAGGATCAGACAGTACGTAGGAGAGGAGACATCTGGAACAAGTCGTACATTTGATATTTTTATGTCACATAGCGAAATCCTGACTTCATATCCAAATTAAATAGATGAAATAGTATAACCAATTAATTAGATTTGCCTGACCTTTTCATAGCCATAAGGAAGAACTCTTGAATGTCCGCTTCACTCTGCTTAACACACATTTGATATGTGAGTATCATTAGACGCTTTTTAATAGAGGCGGTCTGTTTGTCCACCACTGCTTTTGCTCGTTTATATAGGTGCATTGGATATTCTGATAGATGCTCAGCGGTAAGAGACTAAAAAAGGAAAATAAAATTCACACGGCACGTTTGAAAATAACAATTAAAGAACCTTTTAAAGCTCTTTACCGTTGTTAGGTAGTATTGTATTCTCTCCAAGTCTTTCGGATGTATATAGCGATAATGTTCCTCCTCAGTCACTTTTATCATCTCTAATTTCTGCTGATCTGGGTCACGAGGTAACTCAAACTCTAAGCGTGCTAAATGCCTGAATTTTTTTTGGGTAATGTTAATAAATGTGCCACAAGACTTTTTATTTACAAAGGATATAAAATATTTATTTTCGATACTTTTTCAAAGCTTCCTGTGCAGCTAATTCAGCTTCAGCTTTCTCTTTCCGTTTTTTCTCGATTCTTCTTTTCTTAGCCTCGGCTTCTGCTGCTTTTCTCTTTTCATATGCTCCAGACACCAGATCTTCTAATAGAACTAGTCCTAAAACAACATCAATAATGTTGTTACATTCCTAAATATTAAATCTAAGTTTCACGAATAACTTTTTAGATATATACATGTACATGCCTTTCTGTAATTTGTGTTTGTCTTTTTCCTTTTTTAAAGCCTCCAACCTTTCTTTCTCCCTCTCAGCCCAAGGTTTCAAAGGAGGGAATTGCGTTTCTCCATTAGGACCAAGTGGACCATATAATTGTGGAGGCACTCGTCTTTTGGGAGGCATATTAATGGTTCTCATCGTCTTTGAAGCTCGAGTGTAGCAATTTCCTATTTTAATAATAAATAAAATACAAAATTCACTCATTCGTTTTTTTAATATGTACTAATAATTTGTGTAAATCTTTCCACCTATTGAGTCTACAGGTTTTGCGTGGTCAAAGCTGTCTCGGTACGGAACTCCTCTTGTCCACGATTTCTTCATCATTAATGGAGGAAACTCACTGCAGCCGCCTTCACCTTCACCTACAAATAACGTTAAATGGATATTTGAAATATGATTTTTTATTGACGCAAAAACATTGCGTTTAATAAAATGTCAAATGAGCTAGATCAGCTGCTAGCAAATATAACGAACAGTATGTGTATCGAATATAAATGTTAAAAATAGGAATGAGCAGAGTTCGTTATATATTGGACAGAAAACTACATGGAGATAATTCCAACAATTTTTATTTTTATTTCGCTGCAAACCTGCTATTGTGTATTATATTAGGATTTTTCAGCTTAGACTTCTTTTGAGCACAATATAAATAATAATATAATTGAAATTCATTAATAAATAAATCTGCACTAGAATACCATGTGCAAAATAATCTTTCTCTTTTCGATTTAAAGCATCATAACCTTCTGGGTAATAATTCCTAGCAGCACGCAGCAGCTGACTGTCTCGATCCAGCTCATGATTGTAACCAGCTCGAGTCAGTGTTGGCAGCTGAGGTTGTTTCGCCGCATTTTGCACAAAACGAGATGGACAAGCTGTTCCACTGGGAGGAGGGCGCTTACGACCTCTCGTAGACATGACTGAGAATATTTCTTTATATTAATGGAATCTTTATCTAGATTTAGATTTGATGGTGATTATTTTTATAGTTTGCTCAATGTTAGTACTACCACTTATGCTAAAAATATACGCAACGGCACACAGTAATCGTTTCAGTTATTAAAAAAGCATTCCCAAATTTAACGAATTCCAATATCTTTGTACAGTTTGCGAGTCGGTTATTATTTTTACAAAAAAGTTTCCACAGATTCATACGCCTCATGATAAATACAACTAATTTAAGGATTTAAAAATATTTACTACTCTGTAGAGTAAAAAATTATTTTGGTCTTGGTACGTTTTCCGTCATTCAACATACGATCTTAGTAAACATTGACCTTGAGAAAAAGCCCTGCATAATAAACTGTAGTTCATAGATGTATCAAATAAAAACCTAAGGACGTTAACGTATCCAAAAACCTGTCTACTTTACCTTAGTATTAATTATAAAACACCAAATTATATATTATTCGTAATAAAAACACAAACTCATCGGGACTCAGCGTCCCAAATGATACGTTGCCATGACAACGTGCAACCTTCACTCATTTCTGTTCGTTATCAGACAGTACCGTTTTGTATATCACCTCGATCGTGACTTAAAGAAAGATATCGATATATACATTTTTACTGCAGCGACATCCTTAATAGGTATTTATAGAATATTTTTATTCTACAGAAGTCCAAAGCGCAGACTTGACTTGGAGAAGTATCTAAAAATGAAATGGCACGAAAAGTTCCAATGTGCCGTTTGGTGAATACTCTGGTCGGGGGAGTGGAGGGGACCAAAGGATCTTGTATAAATTATAACCTCAATTAGCGTCATATTTGCTATGAAGTTAGTGAGGTTCTTATCCTTACAAAGACTATCTAATCTCTACCTCACACTAATTTTATCTTTCTGTTACGATGAGAGCCTTTTATGTAGAAGACAAACTTTAATGAGAGTTATTTGACGTGTTTTACTTGAACAATAACAAAATATTTTTCAAAAAAGTTGAAAAAAAAACAATGAAATATTCCAAGAAAATATATTTTGATATGAACCGTAGTCAAAAACAATAGTAAAAAATTACTCACAGAGAAAATAAGGGGATATAAATTACAATTAGGTTTAAAAAATTACACTAAGAAATTATTATAAAGGTATAAAATGTTTCCTATACAGCACATTGATTCAAAATTGATTCATTATAATAGAAAAAATAAATTCAGTTACACTAATACAACCTTTCCTTACATTACTACAACACATCTGATCCATTCAATGCATCGTATGGACAGGATATAAGGACAATGAAAATGATTTACTGGCACATGGTGAGAACAGCTTCTTATATAAAAATATTTCCATACATCATTTATAACGGCCTGGAAGACAAGAATTTATTCATAATAATATGACTCTATATAAAAATATATTACTGAAGTGAAACTTCTAATGAAACAGAACTAGGTGGCACTAAGCATGCAATGCTCGGGGGAGGGGGATAGAAAGAGACGGAGTGAGGGTAAATGGGTGGGTCAATTGTAAGTTTTAAGCAATGTTTATAAAGTCTGTCTTACAGAAGCAAAATCAATTTCCACCCCTTCCTATTTTCGTTTCCACATTGCCAAGTTTCACTTCTTCTGTGTGAAGGACTTCACTCATTATTATTTTTCCCATATATATCCTCCAGAATCCACCCTCCTATCACACTGGTGTAACTCCATATGTAAGTATAACTCTCTTAATCTGACGTATCACAACTTCAAGCACCGCTCATGATTTATAATATTATGCTTTCAATGAAAAATTAAGGTCTATGTAATAGTTAATACAATACACATAAGATGAGACTTAAAGTAATTGACTGTATTATGGCTTATCATGTGCCGGAGATCCAGGGTGAAGAGAAATAGATTATATCATGAAGGTTACTCGTAGGGATGTTTTGAAATTTGTATTGTATATCCTCTATTCTATGTAACCCTCAAAATATCTTCATTATTACCAACGCTCGGACACATGATAACTAACTTCCAAGTGCAATGTACTTCAAGAATTATATTTTATTCTTGTCCTTGTTCAGATAGCTGCTGGATCCTTGCCAGCTGAAGGAGCTGTCCGTGTCTCCGTCATTGGAATTCCGTCTCTCGGTGTGATAGGAACTGGGTCTGTTGTCGTGCAGCGACCTCGGCCTGTCGGCGAACGAGTGACTCAGCCGTGAAGCGTCGAAGTGGTAGCCGGCGTTGGACGGCTTCCTGACCTCGTGCAGGTACCGCCAGGTGTGACTGTCCTCGACACACTCGGACTTGGGACTGTACAACCACTCTGATAATATCAACACAATTATATGAGTATCCTGATTAATAACACTAGAATAGATATCATGTATGTGTGTGGCAAGTATAGAAAAAAATTCAACTTGAAGTTGACAGATAAGGTTGATGTAATTATTCTTGCCATAGATTAAAAAAATATTGTTTTTAATGTGTGTAATTATTATGAATTGACAGTAATATTATTTTGCTGTGGTTTTAATCTACGAGTCTTTCATAATAATGTATATAGTTGCAATGTAACTGTTTAATTTGTATCGTAACATGTCTGTCTGTATTTCATCTACATCCCCTCACCTCCATCAGCGACCTTCTGTATCGCTTTGAGCAGGAACTCTTTGTCTTTGGCGTGTAACCGTCTCAGACGCCTCAACACCTCCGCGCTCGAAGCACGAGCTAGGGACTTGGCTCGCATTATATACACACAGGCGCTACGGAACAAATATATACTGGCTATATATGTACGTCGATAGTCAATACCATATACACATATAATAACTTGATGATAGTCGTTACGACACCGCTGGACATCTCCTGAGGTCCAAACAACCTAACCGAGTGAGATTGTCACATCGGTCACATACAGCAGGAGGTGTACAGTATCGGAGGGATTCTTTTATAAAAAAAAAAAAACTTTGTTAAATATCAAATAACAGATTACTCACCACAGCGCCAGCAAGAGAAAAGCGAGGCATCCAGGTCTAGTGACGAAGGTCAATATGTTCCTGAGGGCTGGATATCGGTCCAAACCCAGCACGGTCCCGAGGAGTGAGGACACGGGGTTATAGCCCACCAGAGCACCACAACGAGATTCGCGGGTCAAGAACAGCGAGCCCAGGGAGAACAGAGATCCGAAAAGAGACACAGAGACCAGCGATACTAGCACCGTCTGCGTTTGAGCCGCGCGGAACATCTACACACAGACACACAGACTATATATAATATATACGTAGACTATATTCAGACATAGAAGATATTCGGCAGATTGGTTTCTAGGATGCTGTTATAATACAGCCGCTCTATTGAAAGTACTAATATCACAGTAATGTATTTGTGGCAGCCGGTTTTTATGTAGGACAGATTCCATATTGGAATAATAAAGATATTTGGCAAAAAAAGAAAGAAAGACGCGTACTGTATACTGTGAATTGTGATTATTATTCTGTCTTTAAGCTTTGGAAAACTTATTATTTTTTTTTATTAAAAAAACGGCTCATTTCTGACTTATCATTTACCAGCCATTATCTATTATGTTAAATCTAAACCTGTCACGTTAACGTTTTAGGCTGAATCAAAGAAAATTTTGATACAGATTAAAAGTATTCATTGTATTGTTATTTGGAATTAAAATAAATTACTGGAATATAAAAAGTCAGCATTAACTTTGTAATTTGTCGATATGCTCATGACAAGGCTTACAACTTCCTAAAAGTCAACCAAAACCTGATACCACGACCTTGGCCACTTGTCAGAATTTTCCTGTATACTTTATCTTATTTGCAACTCCAATAATTAGTTCTTACTAGTGGCGCCATCTGTGCCGCACTATTATAATATAATTCTTACAATTATTTTTACGACTGGTTATAATTAATTATAACACTGAGCCATTGTAATTTTGTAATGGCAACATCTAAGTGTCACCTTGTATTTGAAAACTATGAATACTGGCTTCAGCCATTTGGCAAGACACAAGTGGAGGTGACGCCGAACATTAAAAATCAAGGATGAAACTGTTCCGGAACATAGCACCGATTTTGAGTTCGATGCTAGTTTCAGTAATCCCTTTTAATTTTTATAATGAGAACTGAGACTTTCGCGAGTTTCATTCATTTAAATGAAACTAATACTTTTCGGATATACTACGCGCGCTTTGTATTAGTTTTTTCGTTTAGAGTTCAGATATGCAATATCTATGACCATCACTATTAAAAGTGACTGACACTAAATTAAGCAACTATGGTACCTAAATAGATTCAGAGATTCACTCGACCTTTATTAGATGAACCCTTAGTACTGACAAACTAAACGGTTCAAACCGACGAGTACAATACCTTCCGTCCAGTGTAACAAGTCCTAAGCGCCGTTTCCTTCTTGATGTAGAACAGCAAAAGATATTTGACGGTCACCGAGACCACCAGCAGCGGGCTGAACACCAGCCCGAACCATAACACACACTGGTTATACATCAACGACACGGAGTTAGACGAGATGTCGAACTGGGGGGCAGCGGTGAGTTGGCATCTGGAACGAGGCGGAAAAGGCTTGGCGGAGGGATGAGGAACAATGCAAACAACTTGTGTTGTAACTAAACTATCAAAAACATCAACAGACAGCCAGAGAGCGAGAGAAAAATGGGACAGGTCAGTGGATTACACAGCGGTTGTGAATTATAATAAAATTATGGGGCCAAAGAAAAGTTCAAAATTTATATGTTTGCACAATTTTTGGTTCGTGGGTCATAGTTTGGTCTTTAAGAAAAAATATTTTTTTGAATTTTGTGCGGAGGTTTATACCTCGCCATTATTATTGTCTTATTCTATATTTACAGTCCTATAGAACAAAATTCATAGACTAAATTGTACGGTGTATACTAACTTGTACATAAGCCCTCTAGCGACTTCCACCAAGGGAAGTAATATCAAGGAGACGAATGCATCGAGTATGATGAGACGATAGCTCTCCTGACCGACGCGGGTCTCCCAACACTGGATGATGATAAACAATATTATATAGATCAACCAACTTATAAAGAACTTTTTATACACGGGGTAAAGTTATTGTTGAGTTATTGTTATAATTTGATTAGCAACTCTCATGGGGTGGGTCTACTAAATCAGCCAAAATCTTACTCTGAAATGTATTTTTTTTACATGAAATTATAAGCACTCTCTAATATACCTCTCGGTCTCCTCTGGTCCAGTACAGCATCAGCAGCAGTGTAGTGGACACGTGCAACACACACGTCCGAACCAGACATACGTATAGGGACGTGCGACACGAGTAGTGCTCCAATCTACACACATGATAGGAATAAATCTCTAACTGTGGCTAGGGATGCAAAAAAAATATCTATAATTAAATAAAACAGGCTGTTTGTAAGTATTACTGTAAAACAAATAGTGTGAAGTCCGTCGACGCGGAAGAAGTGACACTTCGTAATTGTAACCAATTCTTATCTACTAAATATAGAAATAAAATACTGCCCCATTAGAATCGAATGAAACTAAAAAATATTGAATATTATAAATACATTAATACAGAACAACAAGTACGTATAGCAGCTAATGTCACGACACGCACACTGTTTACTTCGCTGCACAGCAAGAATACCATGAGCATGTGTTTGCAATCTACCGACTCACTCTCTGTCTCTCTCTCTCTCCTCCACTTTCTACATTCGTGTATCTTTCTTTCTCTCTCCCTCGCATAATGAGTTCCACATCAAAAAACTCCCTTTATATGTAATGTAACATAGTTATATCTGCCTATACTCAACGACTCACTTGACCACCAGATTGAATATGACGGGACATATGACGACCACCGCTGTGATGACGAGTGACGTCACCGGCTCCAGGCGCTCCGTCCAGCCGGCGGAGTCCATCATCAGCCACAGAGCGTACTGAACCCCTCCGATGAAGCCCAGAACCAACACCATGATGAGAACTTTCACAACACGATACAACACCTTCACGTACCAGGACTCCACCGACCTCTTGCTGTTCTGCTCGCTAAGGATCTCCTGGTGCGATATAGATAATTTTTGTTGTTTATAGATGAGCCGGTAAGGTGATGAGAAGTTAAACAGATAATTCATTATTGATGCCTTATAGACGGCAGGAAACTTAATACTTTGTTTTTTTTAAGAATTAAAAAAAAAATTAACCAACAGACCGAACTACAAGTTTTCGATTTTACGAATCTCTGCTACTGCTATATATATTACTTGCCTTAAAGTCATGATAGAGCGCGGCGGATGAGAGGGCGGCGGCGGCGGGCGAGGAGACGCCGAAATCCCACCCGCAAAACAACTTGGACGACAGCAACTGGCCCACGGAACCGCTACCGTGAGGAGTTATGAAGTGTCGGCGGTAGGAATACGCACTCCTGAGAATTATGATAAACGTGATGGAACTACGGAGAGGAGAAGAACGTCAAATACAGACTTAGGCTATGGCTGTGCAAAAATCTCTGTCCACACCATCATACATTGGTTTCAAGATATTAAATTTCTGCACTCTACTATTCTGCACTAAGCCCACACACTAAACATAATTCTAAATATAAACTTAATGTGTATACATACTGTAAGAGCGGTTGGATGTAGAATAAAGTAAAAAATATATGACATACTAATAACGATGGACAAAAAAATATAATGTTTTCTCAATAGCTTTATCATCTAAATGTTATTACAAATCTATACGAACTCACTTGTAGCACAGGACGACGAAACACGTTATATACAGGGTGATCATGGCGAAGAAGTAGGCGTGCGGCATGTAGTAGCTGAGGGGCTCCACGCTGACGACGGAACCGTTGTGGTAATGGCCGTAGAACAACAGACTGTCAGTCAGACCGCCCTGGGTATGAATATGGTGGAATAATTCCCATGACATGTAAAACAAAAGACGCTGATGTTTCTGCTGTAATAGAGTCATTAAAGGACATAGTTTATGACAAAAGACCTCATCTGACCTGTCCAGTGATAAAGTCGAGAGCGCTCAACTCGGTGGTCCGATTGGAGGCGTTGTCGTATAGAGCCTGCGGCACTACTATGAAACTGATGACGAAGATGGACAGCAATAGATTCAGACAGAACAGCCAGCGGAGAAGGTGGAAATACGCGCCCACCGACGAACCGAGGTGACCTTCTATGGTACGAATAGCCTCATACCATAACTCAATGGAGAATATGAAGTCTCTGAAGTGCTCTCTCATCTGAAACGTTTTAAAGTTATGATTTGAATTCTGTATTTTTTTCTTTTCTGGACTTTTCGATGTTGATTTCTTTAACCAAATATCTAAACAATGTCATTTTTGTGAGCAATATTTGAATCCCTCACCCTCTTCCAAGTAAAGCTGAGCCGGTACCGCATTCTCTTGAACATTGATATCGGTCTATGTTTAGATCGCAGACTGACCGACGCTGACAGTTTTGCTCGAACGTTCCTCTTCATTGTCAAACCTTGAGGAAGATCCCTTAGAGCTTCCCTATGAATGGATAATATGGAATGCAAATAACTTAAACAAAAAAAAAACTTTTTTTAATATATTATATTAATATATCTCGAAGAAAAACAGGTAACAGTTATCTTTCCACAATTAATTAAATACTCAGATCAAATACTAAATTATTTTGTGCCGTTAGAGTGAATTATGTAACGCATGGTAAATAATTAGTGTTCCTAAATTAACTTGCACCAGTTAGCGCCGCGTTCGCTCTAACTCAATATAATGACAAAACTGCTCCGATTTTCGCATTTAGAAAAGCAAAAGTAATCGAAAAAGATTTGTTCACTAAAATGTAATATAGTTACTGAACGTAGTATGCAAAAAAATTATGGCAGATTGGTGGTCCATGGGCTAGGACCATCTCTGATTCAAAAATGGACTTTATCAATCTATCAGCTACTAAACTAAGGGCTTCTTTCTTTTTCACCGACCTCCTTAGCTCTTCCGAGAGTGGATTATCTTCCATGAGCTGCTGGTGCTGTTCCATACCTCGTACAATATAATCTGCCTGCTTATCGGTGGCATCTGGCACATCTGTTTCCTCACACATGTCCAGAAGCGCCCTGTGAGAGCTGTTTGATCGTCGAAGTCGTACCGTATCTATTGTATATTTTATAGTGGTAATATAATGATTCTTGAATGATTAAATAAAACTCCTTGAAATATTTACGTCCACTAAGGAGGTTATCTATTCATTATATTCTACCATGACTGGTTACAAAAACACAAGAACAGCATTCTATTTTTTGAGCAACCAACATACATAATAAGTTTAAAATTCTCCTATTACTTTAATAGTCTATATTTTTGTCGACAAAATGGTCATACAAAAGTGCAGTACCAATTATAAGTGCTCTATGAAGTTCTTATAACATTATCATAGCTATTGGTGTCCACAAGCTTCTTGAAATTCTAAGATAGGGAAGGTTAAAATTGTATAAAATCCTCAATATTTATAGATCTTTTATACAATTCAAACCGTGCAGAAACATTAAAACTTACTCACATTTTGACAAAGTCTATTATTAATTTAGCCCGAGATTCAATAATTAAAGTTTATTTTTCAACAGTAACTTCTATCATGTACTTCATTAAATGTGTAAATTTGACAGACAACACAAATTCTTCAATATTCAAAATATGCTTGTGGCCTCAAGCAACTGGTTCACTCACTTTCCATTCAATTAGACCTAATTAAGGTCAGGAGCATTACCCTTTTTGTTTTGTTATGGTTATTAATACTTTGCTCTCTGTTAGTCCTACACAGACAACACTGAAAAGCTTAATCATTCACATGTTTGGATAATTGAGCTACCTTAGTAGATTAGTTCGTATCAAAGTTATGGGCCATGGCTTTAAAAACAAATACTATACTTCTGTTTAATATATAACATAAGTCTATTTGATGTCTGATCTATGAGTCATTTTAACTTTGTCATGATATGATACTCACTGCAACCAGCTTGTCGAGAAGGCATAAAATTGACAACTTGCCGAGCAGCATTGCTCCTGAGTGTAGATGTTCGTAATACACTGGAAGGTCTTAACTCTATCTCTTCTGCGCCATCTTCCATCTTCACTTTATTATATTGGTATGTGTATTTTTTTAATCCCTATATGCGATGAATCAGTTTGTACTTCGACTACTTACATTTGTATATTATTAGTGTAAACAGTACAATATAATTTTCCGTTTTTGATAAGCCAAAAAATATAAAAAAAATACGTATAACTTTCTCTTATATCAATTAGTTACGATTACTGAATAATGCTTAATAAGGTATTATTTATTTAATTGATTATATTGAAGTGAGCATTATCAGGATATAAGATATTAAAGCTTCTTATTATCATAAAATTATTGATCATAACATGACTGTACTATGATAAGATAAAGATCATTATAATTTATAAAATATAAATAATAATTTGTAATTGTAATAGGTAATTCAGATTTGTTTTTGTCATGATTTTGATTGTTGACGTCCATCCATGACGTTTGTTACATTCAGTCAATAAATATCACCATAAAGAATAGAATAGAAAGTTGCCATTGTAGAAACATTTCAGAAAAATATAATGTATCATAATGTTATTTCTGTTTTCTTTTAATGCATTCAATATGACTGATAATATTTAGTTATATGCCATTTAAAGTGTGTTCTTATCATAGGAAGTATAATTCATTAAAACAGACAAGAAAATGAAAAGAAAAACAAGTCAGTAAATTAAAGATTTATATACATTGTAAATTCTCAAGAATGCAGAGTATAAATTTTAATTACTATATTAATAATTGTATAGTTTTAAGTTTTAACATAAGTTCAATTTGAGGTCATCATTAAACTTAAATTAATTATAGAAGACGAAGTCAATTATTCGAATGTGTCTTTGTCTTCCTGGTGTAGATGTAAGTAATTTGTTATAATTTGTATTTCACTGATAAATAATTAATTTCTTTTAATCTTGTTATTTCAACACACAGGCTACTACTAAAAAGTATTATTAAGAGGAATGAGTAGGAAGTTTTAAATGATACAGGAATAATATACGCTTGTTATTAGTATAACATTTGGTTAATACGGGGACTTTTCTTTTACAGCGTCGATGCAATGGCAGCAGCCTCTAATGCGTCCGTAGAACAGGTTCGAACGATTTTGAATGAAGTGATAGACTGTCTGGAATCTCCAGATTACGCATCTAAATTGGACGAGGCCAAAGAAGCAGCTGGAAATGAAATGCTTAAAATGATGCAACTCGTATTCCCAATGGTTGTTCAGATTGAAATTGAAACTATCAAACGACATGGTTTCAGTGCTTCTCGAGAAGGTATTTGCCCCTGTGCCAGTACTAATAACCTTTAATGTATTGCCTATATCAAGGTTACGAATGACAGTTAAAGTTTTCCAAAATAAAACTGTTAATACACACATTATTCTAATTTAAACATAATGTTATAAATCAATGACAGTACAAATTTCCTAGAAGTTATCCTTAACATACATACAAGTATGTTGAGTATTTAAAATATTTTTCTACTGTATGAAAGTAAATATTTACTACATTGCTTAAGGTATTGAACTATTTCAATGATTGATACAAACATGTCACAAAGGACACTAACTTAAGTTTTACTCTATGAAATAAAGCATAATTCCATTAATATTTATGTATTAACCAACATTACAACCATAATTATATTACATTTCCAAGCAATTTCCAGTTTTTGATTAATTTAATTTGCACATGATAATATTGGTCGTTGATGTATGAAAAGCATTGAATGTTTGTTTTTAATTTGATGATAGAAGTGGCAAAGGTACAATTCATGTGGAGTGTTCGAATATTGTTAACAGGTATAGTACAGTTCACACAGCTGGTGCGTGAAATGGAAGTTATGGACAATGAAATAGCTCGGCTTCACAGCAGAATCCGGAGCCACTATTTACCGCCCGTCTCCATCAGTTCCACAGTTGACACATCACTGTGAATAATTAAGTGAGTATTGCCATGTAATAAAAAAATTAAGATTGAGGGAAAATTAAAAAAAAATTAGCTAATGTATTAGTGTAAGTAATTATATTGTATGTTTCATTAAATAATATAATGAACATTAAGTTTATTCTACAAACAATTTTTGTGTATGTAAAATTATTATATAATTTAATCCTATAGAATAAAATCCATGTTTATTTTTAAATGTGTTTATATATTACCTTTGAATAAATCTTTCATATACATGAATAGCTATATTTCAATTTATGTATTATGTTTAGCAAGATAATGTAGTAATAACATATATATATATATATCTCTTTTGCTATTTCAAATACACTAGAGTCCGATTATTACGACCCATTTGTAGTAAATTAGGCCCGGTTATAATGACCAACATGATGTATTACAATTCACATCTTGGATGATACCAGACTGCTCAGGCACAGGCCATGTTTGGTCTTGAATCTTACTGAATAATTGTCATTCAATGTCAAAGCAAAGTCTTAAAGTATTTAAGATTTAGGATAAAGGTCCTAAAATACAAATTACAGACAAAATGGAGAATAATACTCATCTCTCGCAAAAAAATTGGGAGTCGCTGGTTCGATAATGTCATTGATTTTAAAAAACGTAGTTGAGTATACTTTCTCTAAAAAATGCATCATTTAAAATATAGTACAACCATGCATTTTGTTTCTTTATTTAAATACGTAAGTACGTATGTGTCTAACATAAAAAGGTTTTATATTCATAAAACGCTTCGTATGACGTCCGCTAAATATGACGTGTTCGTCAGTTCTCTTCGATGTCATTATAAACGGGATTCCACTGTATTTGTAGACAAATTAATGTCTGTAAATTGGTTTTCATTTTATGGATACTTTTCCAAAAGTAATATATATAATTTTTTTTTTGTTATAACCTCATTAAAACCTTTAGAAATATTATATGAAGATCTTAATTAAGAAATTATAATTTTACATATTGTTTGTTTTACCTATATCAAATTATTTAATAAATAAATATAGTTAGATGTGTATCGACACTAATTAAGGACTCTTTTCATTTCAAGCTTGAGGAACTTCCATACATCATAAACAATGTGGTAGGTGCGAGTTTAATATTATGAAATGTTACCATTACAGGAAACCGCTGAATAATCTCGGTAAAAATAGAATCTCAAACAATTGGACATTTTGTAAGATGAGGAAGAAGAAGTGTCTTTATATAGTGGTCGTGGTTGTGTTTCTTTACTACGTGTTTGGTGTCGATGACTATATACATGCCAGGAGTTACGACAAGGAGTTCGACTACCCCCTCAGCATCGACATACGGCCTCTGGTAGACGAAGTCCTAGCTGGGAAGAAGCCCTCACTGGCTCCTATTAATTTCTACCCATACAGATTTTTGAGCAATTCTGGGAAATGTACGTTAATAGAAAAAATCGATTTGTTCATTATCGTAAAATCTGCTATGAATAATTTTGAAAGACGTGACGCTATACGGCAAACGTACGGAATGGAAACATTCAATCAGGGAATCGTTATGAGCACGATGTTCTTCGTCGGCGTCGATGAACCGAAGTCTGCCACCCAAAGGAGGCTCGAGCATGAGATGGCGGACTTCAAGGACATCATCCAAGTAGACTTCCAGGACACGTACGACAACAACACCATCAAGACCATGATGTCCTTCAGGTGGCTGTACGAGCACTGCCCCATCGCAGACTTCTACTTCTTCACCGACGACGACATGTACGTCTCCGTCAAGAATCTTCTAGAATACCTTAAAGAACAAACTAAGACTAAAGAAAGGGACCCGTCAAGTGGGACACAGATAAACGTGAGAGATAGCTTATTTTACGCTGGCTACATGTTCCATTCGAGTCCTCAGAGATTCAGATCGAGTAAGTGGCGGATCACCCTGGAGGAGTATCCTTTCGACCGCTGGCCGCCGTACATCACGGCCGGAGCGTACGTCGTCTCCAACCGCGCCATGAAGGTCATATATGCGGCGAGCTTGTTCGTTAAGAACTTCCGCTTCGACGACATATACCTGGGAATAGTCGCCAAGAAGGCGAACATACCTATGACGCATTGTCCTAGAATTTACTTCTACAAGAAGAGCTCTTCCATCGATGGGTACAAGGATGTGATCGCGTCCCACGGGTTCCACGACCCCGAGGTTCTCATGGCGACTTGGAGACACCAGCATCTTCAGAGCCCCCACACCAAGGTCGGATGAATTGAGTATTGTGTGCTAGATCTGATTGATTTAACTTTGGAACTAAGTATTCGTTAGAGCAATTCATAGTGTACATTATTTTTATATGTGGAAAGAATCTTATCTTCAACTTCAAATAACATCTGATTTTTAAGTAATTTTATATAATATGTATATGTATATATTTTATTGTGTAGAATTTTTTTAGTACAAATATGAATATTGATTCATAATGATGTCACATTTTTTATATGATAAGTTTTTTTGCTTTAGTTTTTATATTTATATAACCATTAAGGACGTGTTAGATGTTTAAATAGAAAACAATTGTAAAAATCCACTAGTCTGATGCAACTATTGTGCATAAATGATTCCTTTTATTTTGTAATAATTAATTTAGTAATGAAACTAATTAAAAAAAATTTCAACAACCATATATTATATCGGGAACAAAAAAACATCAAGTCATTTTTGTCTTAACGGTAAATATTCTCACAATCATAAAACATGTTCTTTCGTTGCCTTATGTATTAGATAACAAAGAAATATTCACATATAACAAACTTCAAATAATGACTATATATGAAGATAATAAATATGATCGATGCATAAAAATTGCTATTCATTCTATATAATCTATATTCGAGAATATAACTTCACAGGATCGAGTTAAAACTTGCCAACAGTCAACAGTTAATATTAACTTGTTATTTATGTAAAATATCCTTATTAAAAAACTATTTACACTAACAAGTGTAAGCACATTCAATGAAAGGTTTATGTTAATGTATTAATTGGCAAATTTAAAATTTTTCACAGTTCCTTTCCTTCCATACAATATTTATGAATAGAATTAGACCAGAATAAAATACACTTCATAAAGAATTGTGCGAAAACAGTTTTATATAGAGAATATACTATGTATTATAATAAAAATATTATTGTCCGTCCATTCATGGTTAGTGGCAATGATATGTACTAGATATAGTTAATTTGTGTCTAAGTTAATTGAGCAACTTGTCTTATAAAAAATCTCACCTCAACCATAACATACTTATGTACCGGACTTATATCCAAGGCACTGTCACCATACTTTACTGGATATTATTTTACTTGGAATTTGGTAGTCAAAATATAATATAGAGGTTTTAATGATAGATATTTGTTTTGATGCGTTATTGCGAGCGATTTAAAAGTTTTAAATTTATGTTGTTTTAACGGGGTATGCAGCGTTAAGTTCTTTGAACACATAAGTTATCTTCATTATAGCCAGCCACAGCTGTTCGTCGTCCACTTGACAGTGTAAAGTCATTCTGATCGTCTTCTCGTCGAAACAGATCGCCTTCAGTATAACGCCTTCGTCGTTCGGCGTCTTGCAGTCACCCTGGATAAGAAAAAATATTTAGACACTCATTTCAAAAAGGAATTTTTCAACTATTCTGTTATAGGTATTTAGTTTCAATTATATATTTCAAATTTCTACCTATCATATATATATATATTCCATGTCAGGATGTGTGTATGTGCTCACCTGTGTCTCAGCCAGACTCACTTGGGCGAGTCTCTGCAACACCTGGTCCGCCGTCAGACTGGTCTCCCGGGAGATTCGGACTAGCACTATGTTGGTGTGTTGACCCTCCACGTCCACAGAGAAACAAGGCAGGAAGAGACCTTCGATCACTGGAAATGAGGATACCGTGGAGTATATCTCCATGAATATAATCGATAGGATTGACATTTAATTGAGCTCACAAAATATAATATGAATCAACTTCACAAAGGATCGATTGAGTGACTTTACTAGTTAAGGGAACTAGATCTGGGAAAAGGGCTTCTTACCTATTGCTTAAGGGACCTATTGCTTGTTACAGTTACTGTCTATACCCAAAATTTCTTTCTGAATATGCAGATATTTTAAGTCAAAGTTAATTATATCAATCGATATCCATACTAGTTACAACGAATCAGTTTTTGTGATCCCTCGTAGTTCAGAGCCAGGACGTGTTTGGTTCTTATTATTGGATATAAAAAAATATTCACTTATGTATATATATATAAGTCATCTGAACGTTTAAAATTCATAAGGTAAGAGATCTAACATAAAACCTATCAGAACGGCATAGGTTCGTCGAAGCTTGAACGCGGTAGAAGTGGGAGCGAGAGGTACAACAGCTTCATCTCTCTACAACCTACTGTAGGACTTGGGCCTGTTCAGAACTAATATCAATTTATTCTTGGAACGTGCTTCGGAGGCAGAACTTGTAAATGGCGTTTAAAGCGCGTAAGATAGGGGTCCTTTAAACCTACACCGGGGTCGCAAGTCCCAGGCACTGTAGGAGCTTCCTTCCCTGCAACGCCTTGGACGCGGTCACAGTGAATCCATGGACTGCTAAGAAGTTTCGTGTCAGTACCTTTAGCGAGGATGGCAGCTCGCTTGTGGTCCAAAGCCAGAAGGGGTACCACTTGGTCCAAAGACACTAAAGCGGCCGCGGCTAACACTCCCGCCTGACGCATACCGCCGCCTAGCATCTTACGCATACGACGAGCTCTGAAACAACAGTTATGTTATATGTTTGAATATGATCAAATCTGTGTTTGGTATAGATAGTTAAGGTTGCTTCGTAAGTAACAAACACTTGAATAATATAAGTATTACAAAAAATATTTTACTATAAGAAAAATTTATGATAATTTATGCAGTGGAGGTCTGTAATAGATATATAATGAACCCACTGCTGTATGAAGCTGTATGATCCAACCAGGGCCGAGCCGGCCGGCGCCGACAGTCCCTTGCTGAAGCAGATGGCGACACTGTCGCAGCACGCGGCGACACGCGCGGGGGGCACCTGGAGATACGTGGCCGCGTTCACGAGACGAGCTCCGTCCAGGTGTAATGGAACACCGCGGCGGACACACACAGCTGACAGCTGCTCCATCCACTCAAGTGGCACCACCTGGAAATATGCAGGTGTTAGATAATATTAATGTGTATTGTACACCCTTAAGTTAACAACAATTAGAATTAATGTAGTTAAAAATGTACAATCTTGACGGCCTTATAGAGAGCGATCTCTACCAGACAACCAACAATGAAGAGTAGAATATACGTATTAGGTATTTCATGGGCGTAAACATAAAGAAATCGTAAAAATAATACAAATTAAAACAGTGAATAAGTAACGACTCACGTGGAAGTACTAAAACATTTCACACTAGATCTGGAACTGAATAATCTATATCACGAGCATTGTTGGGAGGCTTTCTATCATTTAACGTGTTTCAAGTGGCGCCATCTGTGCCGTACTAATTATAATATAATCCTTACAATTATTCTTATGACTGATTATAACTAATTATAACACTGAGTCATTGTAATTTAGTAATGGCAACATCTAAGTGTCACCTTGTATTTGAAAACTATGAATACTGGCTTCAGACATTTGGCGAGAAATAAGTGGAGGTGACGCCGAACATTAAAAATCAAGGATGAAATGTATATATAATTTTCACCTTCAAATGCATACCTTTCCACCACAAACATTGTGAGTATTTTCTATGGCAACCATAGATGTGATGGGTGAGTGTATGTCTGACCCCTGGAACCGTTTCTCCAGTTCTTCCAGGTCGAATGTTCCATCTGGTTTGTTCTGTATTGTACTCAACAATACTCCAGCCACATGAGCTGCACCACCTAGAAATATCATCATGGTAATGCTATTTAATTAATATATAGTAAAACTATATCATTCTATTTTCCAAGCTTATTGGATGCAGAACGTTCATGACTTCAGTCATTATACTCTCTTCCTAGTATAATATCAATGAAATTAATTAATTTCTGTCATTTAAAATATGGAGTATTTATCTCCAAGTAATAATTTGTTGACTTTTTTTAAGTTCTGCTTATTTGTCTTTTTCGGATTTTTTTTTGTTCTTCCTTTTTCTTCGTATTGTTATTCTATATCATTATATAAGAGTTTAATTATATGAAAACAATATAGACTAATTTAATTACAATCGAGAGTTATATAATAATTGCATGTTTGAAGTAAAAAAAATGCTCTTTTATTTCATCAAAGCAATAAAAAAAATGTTACCTTGTTCATATTTATAAATATGTGATAAATTGCCAACAATGGCTTCAGCACCTCGCTTGTTACAATGGACCATAACTGCAAAAATATAATATTCTTGTAATTCAATTCTTATTATTTACAGTAAAAAAAATTGTAAGTATAGTATAAGACACCAGAATAGATTTTAGAAATTATGCTTTAAATATACAGTTAATAAGTTACATATTATGATTATGATAGTGGACCTTTGTCGGTCCTGTAATATTATACAAAATATTTATAACAAAACAGTAAAATTAACAAATTGTATCATTTCATACTCGCAATAAGGTTGGCCATGGTACCACTTGGTACAAATAGAGCGGCCTGCTTCCCTAGCAGGGTGGCTACTTTGCTCTCCAACGCGTTCACAGTGGGGTCCTCGCCGAACACGTCGTCGCCCAAAGCCGAATTCACCATAGCATGCTTCATAGCCTCCGTCGGCTTAGTGACGGTATCTGATCGTAAATCTACTATATACGCCATAGTTAATTTACTATATTATATACTTCAACGCTCTTAACTTCTTCAAATTATTACATAAACCAGTTAAGTGATTCTGTTTGTTTTATAGTACCAAGCGACCGGTTCTAAACTTATCTCAAATAATAGAGTAAGTTATTTATACACGATAAGGCTATCGTACTTCAAGAAATGATTGTTGCTTAACATTAATTTATTATGGTCTAGTGAGGTCATTTCCTTCATAAATGTTAAAGTTGAGACACCAAAACAAAACTGACAGATCTTAGGAGTACTTGAGATCTTGTTATTTGTCAATTTGATCTGGCAGTTGAAACTATAATGTCAAAATTTAAAAAGTTGACAAATTACAAAATCTTTTGTAATATATGTGAATTTAATAGATGATGTGATGTGATCGTCTTTATGTAGAAAACCAAAAAAATATTTGATTATAAAAATGGATTTATTTTGTATATCCTTTCATTATGAAGAGCTTTATTAAAATTTATATTGGAAAGAGTTAAAAAATAAAAGATTACATATTAAAGAATACAAACTATTTTTTTTTATTTCAGATTTATTGATGATTTAATCCTTTTAAGAATAAATATAACTTACCACTATTTTAAATAATTGAATAAGCCATATTTTTAAAAAAAGTTTTAATATATTTAACTTTTAACAGATAAAATACTAATATCCAAAATTAATCATCTTTTGTTTCTTTACGTATCAAGTAATTAATTTGATATAACTGTGAAATAATGAAACTTAAAAGTTAAACATCATTTTAATATCACTGAACGTGCCCATTTCTGAAATGTGTTTTCTATTACAAATAGCACGTTTTACAGATAAAATATTTTTTTCCTATTGGACGTTAGACTGTGTTCGAATCGTACTTCAGAAGTAAAAGCCAATCCCTGTGATATATTTAACGGTTTTAGTCAGAATTTTAGAATTTAGTCTCTTCACACCTTGACATATTGGAGAAAGAAATAAAATCTCAATTCTCACTTATTTGGAGTGGTTTGTGAAATGTGACCATTGTTTTTACTGAACACGTACTTTAGTTACAAGTTTAAATAAAAGTTAAGTGTATGTTAAGGACAGTTTGAATTAGTTACTCGTAGTTACCGTCCAATTGTACAACGAAAAGCTCGTATAATATTTCGAACAGAAGGTGAATTCGGGCGTCGACCGGTCCATCCCTCCTACTTGTAACCGTTGCTGTCACTCGTGTCAGTCCAAATCGTCATTTCGTACGTGTCGTGCTACCGGGTAAGACGAGCATTTCGGTGGTTTCCAACAACGTGTTGTGTAGTGTCGGTCTGTGGGACCGTTTAATGTGGTATTCAGTGCCGGTGTTAGGGTATCGCAAGGGTCGCGCGTGATTCGGCGCGATGGTGGATATGGATAGGAACGACCCGGAGCTCCGGTACCTGTCGGTCGATCGGAACAGTTTCAACGACCCCGCGACGCAGGCCGAATGGACTCAGAAGAGACTAGTGTGGGTGCCCCATGAGACTCATGGCTTCGTGGCCGCTGGCATCAAGGGCGAGCGGAGGGATGAAGTGGAAGTGGAGATCGCGGAGTCCGGGAAGCGGATGTTGGTGCCCATCGACGACATCCAGAAGATGAACCCGCCCAAGTTCGACAAAGTCGAGGACATGGCTGAGCTCACCTGCTTAAATGAAGCCTCCGTTCTTCACAACATCAAAGACAGATACTACTCCGGATTGATATATGTAAGTATCTATGATTCACTAACACCAAACTATAGGTATCCAATCCATTACTCCTTTCAAGTGTCCAAAGCTTGAGGACATGACAGGTCAAGTGTAAGTTATAAAAGTTTCATACACTTTCTTATACTTCAGGCATGAGACAATAAATACATATAATTCAGAAACAAATGTTAAATTCAAACAATATTCTAACATCTACAAAACTGATACCAGTTCTAAGTGTATCAAGTTGTTTGTGTCACTAATTACTTTAAAATATCTCACCATATATGGTAAAACATTTTCACATTCCTGGTAAGTGTGTTGAGGTTAGGCTGAATCACTGTGGTGAGGTCATGCTTGGACAAACATTTTTGGTGTTAGCTATTGTTTATGTAAACTCATTATGGCTCAACTTAAACTCAATCTAACAAAGGAATATCATTGATACAAGATACATTTCATTTTAATTATTTAATTAGGATTCATCCATTCTAAATGCCATTAAAAATTTGCATGGTGTAAATCATAGAAGTATTATATTTTTATATTAATTCAAGTATTTTGTTGCATTGATTACTTAAATATTCCTTAAAATATCCTGTTCGTATGTTTCACTTCAAATTCTTATCTAATAGGAAAAGTAATTGTCATTTAGTACCAAGAAATGTGTGTAATAATTATATTGTTCATATATTAAAGCCAGTAGCAACAAAGTTATTATAGCCACAAATATTAAATTTAAATAATATGGCCGCTTTATAATTTAATGACCCAGATTACCAAACATGTTTGCGTAAATTTATGCACTTTCAGCGTTTTCCTTTCTGATATAATACAATTCACTTATAATATAGAGAATTTTTAACAAAAAGTTTTATTTACAGTGTTGCTATAGATGTATCCTATATATCTTTATGAAATTTACAATTAAGATTATACTTTTTTATATGTGTACATAATAATTGTATAAATGAATTTATTGAACCTCTTTTTATAACGATTGGCTGTATAAGTTTTTTTGTCACGTCGAATTTTCTTTTTTTTTTTTTTGGATATGATATGATAATACGTGAAGTATACAAACAGTGTTTCGATGTTCCGTGTCGGGAACAATCGTAACGCTCGCTCGTACCTCCATCGCGAATGAATAGCGAACAACCTTTGTCATTCAAATTAACGGATTTTACGCTCCATTGAGTCGGTCTGATTAAACAGCGCTATAGTGTGGCGCCGGAGACTTGATAAACAAAAAATTATTCTCTTGTCACTCGGTACTAGTATTTGTAATTAGTGTTTTGGGAAATTTTTCTTAAGGTCATTAACCGTTGTGAAAGATAACAACTAATTGGTGTGATAGTTATGCAAATGACCTTTAGGTTTTGGTGGCATAATATATCTTGTTAACGATAATGCCGTGAAATACGGTTTTAAATTTTTTTATATTTTTTTTATATCCAAGTACGTCGAGTAGATAGCGTTTTCTCTCACTAAATTCTAGTATACATCAGACAAAAACGTTGTGTATTCGAAAAAAATCTTTATATCCGAAAAAACTTTATCTGATAAGAATTCTAATAAACTTAATATCGTATATCAATATTATTATTTGCTTTATTCGTGTGTTTCGAGGGTTAGTGACCGCTGACATTGGGAAAATGAATTTACGCCGCTGTCTTTACGGACTTTGTGCCAAATGTCCGCCGACGAGCAAAACTTGCACAGGTCTTTACAGCGCGTGATGATGTCATGCAGCATTGCATTCAAATTATCATCTGCATGGGCACTAAATAATCGAAGACGATAAACGCTAAACAAATGTTTGCGTAAACTGGTTCTCGTAATTATTTTTCGTTTACGAAAGTTATATGGTTGGAAATATCGCTGTTACAGTCGCGATGTCTCAGACGGACGGATAGTATTATTTGCAGTATTTATATATTCATGTGAAGCTTTCTATATATGTATATGTTAGCATATTCACGGGTTAATTTAAAGTGTTTGGTCAAAGCGTGCTCGAGATGAATGTCAAGGTGAGGCGCGCCTTCGGCCGAATCGGCCGCGGCGTTCGTCGACCCCGTCGGAGTGGAGGGGGGAGGGCGCTCCTGGGGCTCCGGGGGCCGGCCCACGCGAATATATGCGCTGCGTTTAACCTCCACAAACGTACTGTCGCCCTGGTACTTTCTGCTGCAGAGTAATTTCACGTCACATTTGTCTATATAATGGATTTACTTTCGTCTAAGTAGAAATGAGAAAACCAATGTCTTTATTCTTAGTTACATTATTGTAACGTAATTATTTTTTTACGATTATAATTTTGATGTTTACTTGTCCCTGAAAAGATGCACACACGCAATGTAAATGTTACAATTAGAAAAATCCGTTTAAAATCTAGTTCACGTTCCATATAATATTTTTAATATGTTAAAAATGGGATGAGGTATTTATATATTGTTTATATACGAATTGTAATGTAATATAGTATTGTGGTCAAGTAAACGGTTATCATTAGAGTTAATTTTCAAACTCATTGTAAGTCAAGCACGATGCTGGCGATCTAAAATAGACGCGGCATCTCGAGGCGCGCTCTGTGACAAGCTGGATGCATTCGACGGTGACGTCATCGACTTAACTGATAACACACGGACGCATTGATAACAGAAGCCTAGATATAAATTGAATATTAATTATTAATTATTACATATATATAGATGCGACCACAGTGATGTAGTTTTATAGGCTGATACATGATATACATAAATAATCTCCGGCCGCAATTTAATTTGCACGCGTACGTTAGATGCGAGTGTTGATTGCGTAAAAAACTATAAAGAGTTTTGGTCCTAATATATGTCGGAATAAAAACGTGTTTGCTGTGAGTTTTTGTCGTCCTCTAAGAGCACCCTTCCCAGTCTGGGCCGAGCCTCCCGCGGGTCGTAGACGGGGCGGTGGCGGCTCCGCTGAAACTTTCAGACGCGAATACATTGTTTGTATTTACAGACATGTCCGATGTATGGATGTATGACATTTTTCGAGGGACAAAGCTACTTCCACCATTATTTGATACACTCATTGGTTAATGCCTGATTATTTATTATATTCTTTATGAAAACTATCATAATGTATAACTATATATCTATCTATTTGAATCGTATACACAGTCACACAATATAAAGCTAGTATTGTTTATATTTTGTTCCTAGACAGTCCTATCGATGTTTCACTATACTTTTTCCCGCAGTGCGGGCTGCAGTTGTTTCAATGCGTCAGTTTAAGCTATCCATGGGTATAGTATGCCCATTACATATACATAATGTGTTCATATTATTTGATATATCGAAATATAATGTGTATTTAAAATCATTACGTTATCTGGTAAGACATATTGTTTGTTGTGCGTCAGTTTTGTAATTATTTCGGGTATGCTGATCTAATCCCGTGTACCGGTGTGATGTAACCAAATGTTTCTAGCGGATTTACTATCGTACCGACACGTTCCTGATATATTCACGTCATGTGTTAACTACACCACTGAATTATAACATTGAAAACTTATATTCGGACAGTTTATCTACTATGTTATAACTTGTGACTCGTATAGTAACTTATTTTATGGTTTTCGCCATGTTAATACCGTCTAGACGGCGTGCCTTCCGTTTCCCGTTCCTGCAAATTTGCTAAAAGCCCGTCAACGACCTTCAACATAACCATACCTATCTGATTGATGGCAAATGGTTCTAACGACAGTTATTAGCTATGAAAATGTAAAAGGTTATTACCTGCGGGCTCGTTAAAACTAAAAGCATTAGTATAAGTATTTTCAAACTTTAACTGGGAAGTAAATTGTAGGTTAAAAGTATAGAAAAAATACATGCTATATAATATAAAGTTTCAATTTTCATTGGCTTTCCATAGAATTAAGTGGATGTCATTCTCTGTGCCATCAGGTCTTGTTTTTGTTACTGTTACCTTATCTTCATCGAATATAATTATAATCACATTTGATAACTATTTTGCCGATACGTTTTTGTATGTTAGTTTTAGTATGAACCGAGTAGCGTTCAAGAAGCCCAACAAACAAAATAAGCTCCACCGACGTGTCTTTAAACTTGAAGTATATGTAAATTAGGATTTGTTTCGAGAAATATCTCTTTTACCAAAAAATATTATTTCATATTTTTATTAAAACATTAATTAATTTTGGTATTTCCATCCATATTATCTTACGATCTCCAAATCTTTGTATATAATTTTATTCTTTCAGATCAGTTACTTCTGGTTTAAAGTCATTAATAACAGCCATCGCTCGTTAAATCTGTCGACCAATAAAAATATTGTAAGGATGCGAGCGATTCCTTTATATGAATTGATGCGAAATACATTGCTGCTGGATTTAATGTATTTAAAAGGATACTCACTTCTCATCTAACATGAATGCTTACAATCGACTCTTTATATTTTTAACGCGTTTTTTGATTATTTCAAAACTACATACTCCCGACGTTTCGGTTATTTTGCAGCAGCCGTGATCACGGCCAGACGAGATGAGAATGATCTTATATATATTTTAAACTACCCGACAGCCTGACCAGTCTCATCGAAGATACTGTTCCGACCAGGGGAAGGGATTATATTTTGTATGTAATGTTTGATGCTAGTCGCGGATGTCTACAAGCTTTATCATGATCTTTGATTACGACCAATGCTATTAATTAACTTAAATATTGCATAACGTCCCTTAATAATTACGATATATATTTTTTTATAATATGGCCTTCAGACGTGCAAAGACGTGCACACTGCACAGTATATTCTGCCAGTGTCATGTAGAATGGAGGAGACAAGATCCGGGATTGACTTTCGAATGAAGAAAATTTTAACAGTCTCGACTTAAGTCACAATTTTACGATATATTCTTATTATTATATTCATTTAGCGCGATCAGTGTCAACAGCTGACAGACAACTGTCATACAATTGACAGTTTCTTCAAAAGCGATCACCTAAGACTATGTATGTTTTGTTGTTATAGGCGCTGGTTAAAATATAACATGAGTTTAAAAGAAAACGCCACGAATTTAAGGAACTGCTTCGAGTTATTTCAACACAGTATTTAAAATTATATTATAATTAGTGCTTACAATTAAATAAACCGTCGACATTAGCATTATATTCCACAACTCCAGTGTGAACGATGCCCATGTTAAAGATGTTTCGGTACTATTTTCTAGATTGATATAAGTGTACGAAGCTGCTACGAAGTTTTAGGGAGCATTAAAAATGTATGAGATGAAAGGATTAATTAGATCGATAAAGGTTTTCTTAAATTATAGTTGAACCAAGATAACGATAGGCAATTTTTTTATAGATATTATTGTATTCAAAAGGAATTATTTGGAACCATTCGTGGTACAAACTCTTTGTTTATATTAAATACAATTCTGACAAATTTTCTGAGTCTCTCAAACTGGCAGAGATCTCTTTCAAGATATAACTTATCCTTTGTGCATGCCATTTCATTCCTAATACTGTATTTATTTCTACTCTAGGTAGGTACACAAATAAATTAATATATTTCATAATGTTAACTGCTTTCCGATAACTGAATATAGCAACCTTATTTACTAAGGTAATCTCAATGGTTTTCATTATATTTAATTCTACATAAAATGAAGCCCGAATAATAGGAAGTGAGGCGTGCAATTAGTTTATGAGTTTTAATTAAGACTATTCATAGCGTCTGAAACGAGCCATCTCGTTACGTCTTTGTAACATTGTGGATGATTGCATCCAACTATCATTATAACAAAGTGTAAACAAAAATTATATATGTATGTATGAAAAGGACAATTTGTCTGGATTTATTTTTTATGTTTTCTAGGCTTTATAGTATACGCGTGACAATTGACAAAGCTTTGAAATTATCGGTGACGTTACCTTTTGGAACACAATGCGTTTTTGAATGTGTCTACAGGATCGTTTTGTATAGTATTGCCGGTTATAGAAAGTTGCTATTATTCCATGTTAGGTTTCGTTTGTCAGACGATCCATCACACCGACTAGCCTCCATGTGGTTACCTTACATGGAAGTCTTTAAACTACCATATGTCATATTAAAAGTACAGCCTACCTCACGTCTATAAACAAATAGATGCGCACGATTGTCGTCATTCATTTGTAGCAATCAGCATTGTTGTAAGAATGAATTTTGTTTATCGTAATATGTGTATTTTTAGTTTTTTGTGAAACATAACTCATGATTGGGAAACAACTGTACAGATGGTGGATTCGGACAGATATTTCGTTTTACCTTTCTGGTCGTGTCTCCGGACTGGTTCGTTAAAATCACATCGACCTTGATCCGCATGCTGTTTGTTGCAAATTCAAAAGCTTTTATATGCATGTACATATAACTAACTATAAAGTAATTTGGTCAATTTCATGAAAAAATATATTAATAAAATGTAAATTAATAAGGACGATGAAATTATAATTAATAATATTATTATATTTTATTTGAAGATATCGCAAATTATTCCGCCATGTACGTAGTTGTTGCGTGTATATTGCGCAACCCTGTGGAACCTTAAACGGAGCGAGCCTTCGATATGTGGGTCGCTTTAATGCCATCTGGTCGAACAGGCTACTGACGTAACTGTTCAGACCCTTGTGCCATTTTATATTAATGCCGTTATAAAATACATAATACCGGACCTTCCCGCACACAGCCCATGTAATAAGAATGTTTTAATATTTATTAATACGAAATATATAATTAAAATTTGATTTGAATCTAAAACCTCTGTCATAACGTTATCCACTTGCTTTCCAAACTGAGCTATCGTGTCTTCGCTTGGGGCTCGCTCGAAGTTGCTTTAATGTTAAAGAACAAAGCTTTTGACATATTCTCCTTCCCCTTTGTGTTAAGTTTGTCAATACTTGTCTTTTTATTGTTAATTTTCATGTTTTTTCTGCTGGCGTAAATAAACGTTTTTTCTTCTGTAATAAAAGAATGAGGTCACATAAATAGTAACTTTTATCGACACATTGTTACCATGAGAATTGATACATAAATTATGTGAGTGTTTTTTGTGTACTTTGAGAACTATCGAGTAACAAAAAATATTAAACATATTCAAATAAAAATTTAATATCCATCAGATATCGTAGCTTTTCGAATTACTTTTGGACTAATCAATCTAATTTTTTTTGTTGAGACAATTTCTTAGAAATATAGTGTAGCTCGCATAAGCTATTAATATTATGTTTATATATTCGTGTTATAAGTATTTTATATATAACTTATTGTTTGTGTTATAATGATGTAATCAATAACCCTGCTTGTGTAATCTCTATTGATCTCATTCACAGCATTGTGTTATATCTGCATCACTATCGCCCTCGATACACATCTACTATTGTCATAGATTATTCATAAAATTATATTTTAATATAGTATATATTTACTGCATGTGATCGAAAGTACTACGTTTTCCTTGTACATATTGTATCGAGAATACCTTAGTAATAGCCATATGTAGTAGCCAGTGAAGATGGCTAGTCTTCCTGTAATAATTTACAATTAATTATATGTACATATAAATGCTCTGATGTTATTCAAACCAGCCAGACGTACTGTAGTGGTTTCCTTAGATATGCCCGCCGCATAAGAAATGTATCTATTAACATGTAACCGACATATATATCTGTAGATACTCTCGGACGCACGAAGGCCGACCGGATCACAGCTCACTGTAATGGACAAAACTAAACACTTGTATTATATATGAGTTAGTATTATTGAGCTTTTATTATACTAATTATAAATATCGAATAATATATAAGGATATAATTAAGGTTTCCTTTCACAGTCGTCACTGTTGATAACGCCGACATTAACATAATACATCGTTTATATTCAAAGGAAAGCGGCCTCGTAACACTCGGAAGGTCTATCAAGGCCCCGTATGGTCTTAAAAGGCCTCGGATTTGTTTGGTGTCGAAGATTCATTAATACTGTAATAGTATTACTGTACGAATAACAATTACAATAGGACTTTGAAATATTTTTTAAGCTTGAAGCAGTTTATTTACGGTTGTATATTTTTGTTTTTTTTTTTTTTAATTCTGCGTTCCGTTAAACGCTCGCACCGCTCTCGCCCCCTCGGTCGCTGTCGTCGGGTCAAGTGAATCGGAACGGGTCGAAGGTTGATAAACATTTTTGGATATTTTTATTACATGGTCTTACAGTATTTATGTGGTTACATTCTAAATTAAACATTTAGTATACTACGAGCTTTTTATTGCTTTTCATTTTGATATTTCGATTACTCTTCAACATCCGTGGTCACAGGCAGGCGAGATGAAAATGTCATATTTATATACATATATGTATATAATTAAGCGTACATAAAAGTAGTAGGTATAAGGTGTAATTAAGAGTATCATAGCCTTATTTGCATTCAACTATCTCGGGAGTTGTAATTTGCACATTTTTTAACACCTAATGGGTGTTGTTGATATAATTACTCCAACTATTTAGTTCACAGCTGTAAGGTCGTCTTGTTTAATACATTTTAGATGCTGGATTAAATTAACTTAATTGTATCAGAAAAAATACACGACTACAGTATACAGTATACAGTATTGAATACCTCGTATACAAAAGTCGGTTGAATGTGATTAATACAAGTTCAGTTAATGTTGCCACGCATAATGTTGTATTATCTCTAGTGCAGGTGGAATCTATTACAGATTACGTTGATAGTACTTCAATGTATATCTGTAAGGTTCTGTCTATATGTTAATACTAGAATTTTTCTTCGACATTGTTTGTATGGATTTCGGCTGTATAAAAAGTCCTTTGTCCCGAAAACTCAATTTTCTATAAATCTGAATATTAATATCGTGGTTCAATTGCTATCTTATGTAATGAAAATCGTGAGCTGTCTTTAGTATAGCGTAAGCAATATAATGACTTTGTAATGTTTTCATAAGAGCTGTTATCAATGTACGTAGTGAGTTCAACCCAACTCTGTGTTGTCGATGTTACCGGTTTTTCGGAGTAGTCGGTCCAGGGCTCCGCCCCCTCCCCTCACTTCAGGGCTCGAAGGTCGTCGCTCGGCCGACTCCGCTGGTATGACAATATGGCGGTATCAGTACCGGATGTCGGGTGACGTACACATCGTACATCCGAAGGTTTTTTACGGCGATCTCAACGCAAGAAAGTTAATTTTATTCTCCAACGAGGATTTGACGGTGGATTCGACAGATTTCGTCGCTAGATTGCTGTTCTAAACGAATGTTTGGCAAGGAAAATCTCAATCCATAAATCCAATTATCTATTTCATCTCTCTTTTATTCGGATATAGGCTTATTTCAATTTCGCTTTAATATACAAAATATTGTATCCGATACTAAATTTAAATACATATAAACCAAAATTCTTATGCCTGAATAATATCTAAAATTTATCATATAGTTTGTTTGAGGTTTCGAATGAGGAAAATTTGCGTGTTCTCAATACAATAGATACATGTCAATAAGTTTATATAACGAGTAATATAAATTTAATCACCAATTTAAAATTATATTTAAGCGAATTCAATAAAGGTGATAGATTCAGTGGAGATGTTATTTGTGAGATGTGTATGTATGTCTGTGTTTTACCAAAGGTCACGCTGAGGTCACTGACCTGGACCGCCTGTTATCACACTAATTGAATAACACGCAAACATTATGTATATCGACTATTAAAGGAGTATTGGAGGTTTATAATAATATTCGTTTGGGATGTTATCGGTATACTTATTTGGTCACCGTCTATATTACAATAATATGTTTTTTTCCCGTTGGTTTTAGTATTGATATCAATTTGCTCTAATTACATATACAATTATAATACAATTTTAAGATACTATACATTAAATGAATCATCTACGGGACCTGGAATTGACATTGCAACGTCTGGAGACTGGAATATTTTGTTATATTTGCTTTATTGCTACTTAAGTTAACGTGGAAGTGGAAAAAAATAATAATTTAAATTAATTTAAAAATTAATATAGTATTTTGTTTGAAATACTATATATTTAATTTTATGACAACCGAGAGTAAAATTACTTAACCATAACAGTTACCTAGTTTTTATTTGAAGTTTTTGATTGTATATCAGTTCCATAATGTAAAATCTCCAAAACAGAGTTATCGTTTGTATGTATTTGTTTAGTTAGCTCGCTACTGTAAGATCGCGATAACAAACGCATAAACGAAAGACGAAAAAGATAATAATATTGACATCAGTGTGCTTAGTACAATTTTTGCGTAGTCGTAAAACAAACGGAACGTTAACAGTTTATCGTTAGTTCTACGCATATTGTGTTACGGCTAAGGAATGGGAAACGCGAAACGCTAAGTATGTAGTTAATGAGATTAAAATAAAATAATTTTGGAAGCATCTTTAGATTTATAAATAATATTATATATGTGTGTATGTTGAGCGCATAGCTTCAGGATTTAACCTGAGGTAGTAACGAGTGACGTGTTCAGTAATGACTCACCAGTAACGGCCTCTCAACGTTTTTAACGAACACGTTCTGTAGACCTACTATTAGTTTAAATCGTCAGACTGGAAACGGACTGTTTTAAGTTTTTCATTCGAATTATATCTACGTCTAGTTTTCCGATTCAAAACTATTCGCTGAATTTATAAGTATATGATTTTAAGTAATAATTATATCTACTATTAATTATAGAATAGAAATGTATATCTGTTTCTTAGAGGTCATTATTTGTTTATGGACGTGGTACGTGATGTTATTCATTATATAAGTAGTCGTTTTATAATCAAACTGCCAACCCTGAAGAAATTGATTGTGCCCTTGTAAGGTTGCGTATTAAAAGTATTAAGGATTCAATGTGTGTATTTCTTATAAATAATATCATAAAGACATCGACAGTTATTTCAATGCAATAAAGAATTTTCAACGCTTTTTATTATTTATACGACTTGTCACGTCGCTGACAATGAACGCACACGATTTATATTATATACATATGTATATTGCTTTTTATATTCATCTTCAAACAAACATCCATCAATATCAGTTATCTTCGTTATAATATATAATAAATAGAATATAAAGTAGTATTCAAGTTACGGAATTTTTACCAAACATAAGTCATACATTTTGTGACACAGCAGTCTTTGTATTGAGATACGTATAATTTTAACAGTACTACGATGACATTCGAAGGATCTCAAGGTTAATGTTCTGAGAGGAACATCACGTACGTTCATTATATTTGTGACGGCTGACCATTATTGAATTGTACATTGTGTTATGAACCGATTTTCATTTGGAATTAATGACGTCATCCCAATCGAGAAGCATTTAAGAACTATCCTAATCACCCGTGCTTCTTTTCTCAATGATTTACTTGTGAATACATAAAGGCTTGTATATAACAAATTTCCGTTCAATTTAGATTAGTATTCAAATGGGCGAGAAATAGAAGGATATGGAAATGAATAAGGGTGATATAGTGATATCGTACCGTATCGTAAATTTTTACAATGAAGACACGAAATTTAATCAGACTTAATCAAGTGTCTGTTGTGCAGAAGTCATCAATTGCAACATCCTATATCTCTAAATATATCTCGCTACTAACTATAATAATTATTAGAAGTTTTTTTACTGATATAATTCAAAAGATAGAATTAATAATCCTAAATGATTTGAGTCAACAGTTAAATCTATTTCTCATTTATATTTCATTATGATTCAGTCTTGTGAATCGCTCTTAGAGTGTTTTTATTCACCACTGGTTTCGATGAATCAATATTGGTTTTTGTTTTGGAGAAATGTGCGTAACTGTGTGTCTGTCATGACTCAGGGTCCTGCTGATGTATATCATCACATGCGTTTTATTTCGTCAGCTATTATAATAACTTAATGAGAGTAAACAGACTGTTTTAGTTCAAAATGATACGTCTTTGTTACTTTAATATTAATGCTGGAATTTTTTGTCTGTTTTAGTTTAAACGAAATATGAAGCGTTTTGAATATGCGTGATAGGTGAAAGGCTTTTGAGGAGGTTGTAGTGTGAGTCAGAGCTTAGCACTTTCCGTTTGAGGTATAAACATATGAATCAGTGAAAGAATTCCTCATGATCAATTAATATTTATATCTTTTGATTTATTTCACTGTATTTTTTTTTGTGATCATTTATAGCGTGAACGTATACGTTTGGATTTCATCAGAACGCTGCGTGTGGTCAGTTCCTGGTAATAAAATGATCACAAGTGTGATGGTTCGATACGACTATAACCACTGACGTGGCGTATGAACACTACCTTTAATAGTAATCTGCATCGTCGGACTACACACGGACAGTTTGCAGTATTTCAGCCATATGAGTTAATTTTTATTAGTGAAAAACTCAAAACCGTCTGTTTTAAGTTGGATGTTGCTAACAAGTGGTAGGGTTACTGTATTATTAAGGTCGCAGATGTTTCGTATAAAAAATATACGAATTCCGTACACCTATCACGTGTTAGCCTTGACAACGTAACAAAGCAAATTTTAAAAGTTTCACGTAACATGAATTCATTGTATACATCCATACTGTCGGTATGAAGTTCACAGCACAAACCTGTATCGGGGTTCAGTTACTAGGAGTTTAAATGATATTAAGCGCTTGTAATGTTTTTTAATCCTGGATTTATTTTTGGGTATACAATAACATCAGAGTACAATTTGTAAGTGTTAATAGTATATAGAAAACATATAAATTGGCTTTTAATTTATAAACACTTTCGTGATAAAGATATCGAAGGAGTTGTTGAAGTAATTAGTTTAAATTATAATATGTTCATTTATTTGTAAGTCATTAAAATTTGAACCGTGGCAACACTTAATAGTTTTACGATAAATTTCCTTTACCTATATATAGATGTCATGTTTTTTTGTAGTACAGTTTTGTTAAATCTTCTCATGTTACTCTTAATAATAAATCACATGAGAACAAATTTTCAACATCTTATTTTTTTTTATAAGTTTTCCTATATATTTAAAGGTTTTTCTAAAAAAAAAAAACATAAATAGGGGTCAGTAATATTAGTTACATTCACCAAATACTTATTAATTAATATATATTTCAGTGTGAATTAAAATTTTTGTTTCAAATTGAATTCCAGTATAACATTCCTAACGATCTAAGACAAATAGTGTGAGGTATGTTAAGGCGCGGCTGGCTGTGGCTGGTTTGTTTTTTATGTAGTGTCATGTCTGTATTGTAGGTGACGGGAATCCTAGTTTGTTCCGCCTCATATTGATGGCAGTTCAACTATCACTGGCTGTGATATATTATTCATTATGATACGCAGCTTTTTTTTGGACCTCCCTTAATCTTAATAATTTTTATTTGTAGTAAATCAAAATCAGTTCCATAGATAGATAGTATTGTAAATAAATAAGAAGCACTTGTGTTGTATGTTATCTGTGATCTTTCCTGGAGTCACCTGCAATGCGGCTGTTGGTGGACAGGTGTGAAAGGAAATTATTATTATTCATATATCCGAAGATATTACTTTCCTGCTACAAATAGACCTCGCAGACTAAGTCTCTAAGTTGATAAATATAAACGAAATAAAAATGTATAATTGAGGTAAATTTATATACATAATATGCAAGGTGCATGAATTCGCATTAAACGTGATTGTTGTGATATCAATAAATATTTTTATATAATGATAACAGCACACTGATAACGATAAGGGCTGTGTCTCGATTGCTATTTAAAGATATTATTCATAAGAAAAATATTATTTTCGTATACATGGTATTAAGTGTATATACTATAGTATGTATTCAGGATGTCAAATTGTAATAGTAAATGCTTGAGTAACAAAAATTTTTACAATTATGCGTATTACAAGCGAATATATTACGTTGGGAAAGTTACGTTTTTTTACGTCATTTTTTACACAGTACAACATTTGACAGTTAGCGCTGCCAGCTTTAAGATGGAGAGTCTGGAAAAGTCATTAGTAGGAATCTTAAAGACGCTTCTTAAGATTTACTCCAACAAATAATAACAGTCTTCCGAATTTTTCTACTTAGCTATGTATCGAGATGAAATACGTCGAATATTGGCTGTTCCGTCGTCTGAACTTGTTGTCAAACCTTATCTAGCTCATGCATTCTGAGATCGTGTTGCGACAAACAGACAATTACATCTCAATATATGCAGGATGCATTTAATGGTTACCGATTAATATTGTTCATGTAACAGAGATATTAAACATAACATGGGGGTAGGCGTAAACTTTCCAAACTAATATCCCTCTTATAGTACAGTCCGGTTGTTTGTTTTATCGACAGACATACTTCAAATCTTTATCAATAGTGCAATAGTTATGTTTATCAGGGGAAGCTGCGATGTTGGTCCTAACATCCTGTGACGAGTCGACGAACTCTCACATATAGATTACCTCACCACTGAAAAACTACATCAATTTATATCTTTATATGAAAAAAATCTGTTTTTTTTTTTGTTAATTTTAATAGATTGAAGAATTCAGTATCAGACTTTGTATAATGACAGTAAACAGATTTGTATGAAATTGGATCGAAATTAACTTAAATTACCTAGTTATTAAGGTGTTTTTCCTTTATTTTAAATAAGACAATTAGTATAATAGCGTATTTCTATGTAATGTCACTTAATGTATACAATACGGAGCAAATCTGTTATCTAATGGGCCATAAATCCAGAGCTGGTTTCTTTAGCCAATTTCGGAGTACAGTGGGCGGCCACCAGACAATTCTAAACGGTTTCTCGTTTAAATGTACTTTGGCTTAATGTATTGTATTGTACGTATTGTATTTTATAAACGGTTATTTTGGCTGAACATAATGTACGTAAGATTTGAATAATAATTATTGTAATGAATAGTTAATGAACACTAGAAACGCACGGATTGTTATATAAGTACTTGATTACTGTCGGATCTTGAATGCATGTTTAGGTGTAATCTATTAAAGGAGAATAATTAATACATAAATAAAATAATATAGGTCGCAATTGAAAGTTCATTGTGGCAAAACTACTGGGTACATAGCAAATATTATACGGTTTAATTTATTTCACACTGGACTCTCATCTAATAGAATTAAATATTATAATAAAACAACGCTATTTAGTGCAGAACAGAACTAACGTTTTTATTTAAAGTAGTTTTGACGTTAACTAAACCATCACAGATGGCAGCACAAGTTCACAGATAACATTTTAGATATTACTTTTCTACACCCCCACTATATCTAACAATGTTATATTGATAAAAATCAGTATAATGAACAATTATTAACTTTAACATATGTGCTGAACCCCCAACTTATCCAATAAATAATAATGCTTATTAGAGCACAAGCTCTTTGTAAGTAAGTCAGCTGGCATCTCAGCTGATGGTAAATATTTAACATTCACAATATTATTATTTACACATTCTCTAGAAAAATGATAACGTATGTCAATGTGTTTGCTTCTCTTATGAAAGATTGGATTTTGAGTTAACTTTAATGCACTCTGGTTATCATTATATAATTCAATAGTGTACTTCTTATTAGTTATTTCAAACTGTAAATTTCTTAAATAAAGAGATTCCTTACATGCTTCAGTTAAAGCCATGTACTCGGCTTCACTGCTTGATAAAGCCACGGTCTTCTGTTTCTTTGTCTCCCAAGAAATTACACAACCTGACAAAGTGAAACAGAAACCCGTGTAGGATCTTCTATCAATAGTGTTCCCACCCCAATCAGCATCTACAAATCCTTCAATGACAGAGTTCCCATCTGCAGAAAATTTTAAACCATAATGTTTGGTCAATTTTAAATATCGCAATATGCGTTTTACATATGAACAATGCTGTTTGGTATAGGAATTATTAAATTGACTTAAAAAGCTAACTGCAAATGCAATGTCTGGCCTTGTAAGAACCGCTAAATACATTAAAGAACCTATCATTTGTTGATAAGGAAACAATAACTTATCTACATTATTCTCATCTTTAGATGCATGTAACTTAGTCTCCATTGGAGTTTGAACAGTTTTACATTGACTCATTTTGAATTTAAGTAACAGCTGATCAATATAATCTTCCTGACTTATTGATATTGTTTTCTCACATTTATTTACTTTTACATTTACTCCAAGACATTTCTTGATTTCACCTAAATCTTTAATTTTAAAATTGTCAGATAAAACATCTTTTAAGTGCTTAGTAGCTATAATATCATTTGAAAAAATGAAGAAATCGTCGACATACAGAGTAACAATAGTTTTTAACTTATCCTGTGTTTTCAAAAACATACAAGGTTCTATCTTAGATTTAACAAAGCCAATTTTTAAAAGACATTCCTCTACTCTCTTGTACCATACTCTTGAAGACTGTTTTAAACCATACATAGATTTCTTTAATTTAAGAACTTGACCTTTCTCTACTTTCTCAGAAAAACCTTCAGGTATTTGTATATAAATGTCTTCTTCAAGAATTCCATACAAGAAAGCAGTTGTCACATCAAGATGTGTTATATCAAGATTAAGTTGAACAGACAGAGCAAATAAAAGCCGCAATGTGGTATGCCTCACTACAGGTGAGAAAGTGTCAGTATAGTCCACACCTTGAACTTGTGAAAAACCTTTCGCCACTAAACGCGCACGAAACCGAATGTTATTATCACAATCATATTTTTTACGTAACACCCACTTGCACTTTACAACTCTAACATCTTGAGGAGGATTGCTAATCTCCCATGCATCATTCTCTTTGAAACTTTGTAACTCTTCAGCCATAGCTATTTTCCACTGTTCTTTTTCAGGTCCGGCTAAGGCATCCTGAAGAGACAATCCTGTCACATCATCATATGTGCTCTCACCAGCACAAAAATTTGAACATTTGAACCTGTCTGGTTGCTTCCTCTCTCGTGTAGGTCTTTGAGGTCTAATCTGCGGGATATCTTCAGCTTCAGAATCACTAGGTTTATATGTCTCATCAACCACATCCAGAAATGTGTCCTCTGAGCTATCTGTGTGGTCAGATTCCGAGTTTGGTTCATCTATATTAACTTCTTCTTCCCCCACTGAATCAAAACTCTGAGAGGAAACTTCCATCTGACATTCAGATTTTGATTCCTGCTCTATTATAACCACATCTCTACTAGTCAATATTTTCTTTGTTTCTGGGTTATACAGCCTGTATCCCTTTATGTTTTCTGGATATCCAAGGAGAATGCATTTTTCTGACTTCTTGTCCCATTTCTTGCGCTTCTCTTTAGCTACATGGACCATTGCAGTACTACCGAAGATTCTGATATGGCTTATGTCGGGCTGACAGCCAGTCCATATCTCATACGGTGTCTTATTACCCAATGCTGCAGCCACGCTTCGATTCTGTAGATATACTGCCGTGTTAGTAGCCTCACCCCAGAATTCTTTCCCTAGGTTGGCATCAAAGAGTAAGCATCTTGCCTTTTCAACAATAGTACGATTGAATCGCTCACATAATCCATTTTGCTGCGGTGTGTATAGATTACTTTTTTGGTGTATTATGCCAGCACCTTTTAAATGATTGTCAAACTCTTTATTACAGTATTCTAATCCATTATCACTCCTTAATACTTTGATTGTCTTCTTAGTTTGATTTTCCACCTGGGCTTTGAATTCTTTGAAACACCTCAAAGCCTCATTCTTGTGTTTTAGAAAATAAACAAACACCATTCGACTACAATCATCGACAAACAACAAGAAGTATTTGGATCCTCCTATGGATATATTTTCCATAGGCCCACAGATATCTGTATGGACTATATCTAATAGGTCACTGCTTCTCTGATTGATACTCTTGAAAGGTAACCGACACTGTTTGCCTTCGCAACATGTATCACATGAAGATTTACCAATATCCACTTTTTCATCAAAAGACATACCCTGTACTGCAGTCTTCATCTGATTCAGGTAGTCTTTATTAATGTGTCCTAATCTGCGATGCCATGTAACACCTGATACAACTGATGCAGCCAAATGTTCCTGGTTTTGTAAGTTTACTTTGTACACTCCATTTTCTAGTAATGCTGTTGCTACTAACTTATTATTTTTGTTATATACCGAGCAACTACTATCAGAAAAAGATACCTTGTTTCCTTTGCTTATGAGTTGGCTGACTGATAGCAAGTTAGTCGCCAGACTTGGAACACAATAAACGTCTTCAACCATAATTTCGTAATCAATATCACCAGTTGTAGTTATAATTTTCACATCGCCAGAACACAAAACTGACAACTTTTCACTGTTCGCAACGATAATTTCCTGTTTCTGATCATACGACGCATTCATAACCAAACTTTCATTTGCCGTAAGGTGTACACTGGCTCCAGAGTCAATATACCATGCATTTTTACTGAAATTCCCGCTCAGGAACACAGCACTAAACGCATTAGACTGCATTCGGGGTTTTTCCTTGAAGTTCGATGCGTTATTTTCGTTATTAGTACATTGATTTCTATAATGGCCTTTTTGTTTACATCTGTAACATGTCACGTTTGACTTTGACGTATCGGCAGTGCTACCAACATTGACATTTTTTCTTGACGCCATTTTATTTTTCTTGTACTTAGAATTCGAACGAGCTGCGAACGCGCCGCCAACTTCATCACGTTCCTCTATGGTTGACTCCATGTCTAACAATTTCGATTTGATAGAATCAGCCGTTATGCTAATGCCTGAATGCTCAATTGCCATGATCATCGGTGAAAATCGATCCGGCAATCCTGCTAATAACAATGAGCCTGTCCACTGGTCATTTATTTCAAAACCCGTGCCACTTAATTTTTGAGCCGTGTCAATAATTTGAGTCACGTAGGACGTCATTGAACTGCAGTTTTCCAATCTTATCGAAATTAGATTCCGTAACAGATTTATCCTTCTTGAAAAACCGTTGTCATCGAATAACTGTTGTAGTTTATCCCAGAGTTCTTTCGTTGTTCTTACACTTTTCACATGTACAAACAAAGACGGGTCGATTGTCATAATCAATTTTGCTCGAGTTTTCTCGTCGTCTGCAGCTCCTACTACAGCTCCTTCTGGCTTTACACAATGTTTCATGCCTTCAAGGATTAGGAAATTCTCTGCCGCGAAGCTCCACTCGCTGTAATTTTCCCGCCCGCGTAATTTGGGTACATTTACCAAGTAGTTTGCCGCCATCGTAATTCTGAATAAAATACTTTTATTTCACGAATGTCCAGCCAATCTACACAACACAGTGTAAACGCGTGTCGAAACAGTCTTTTTAACACTCGTACCGTGACGAAATACTTGTTAAAACACTACTTTTCATTAATTTTCTGGGCCCATAACCTATAATAAAACAACGCTATTTAGTGCAGAACAGAACTAACGTTTTTATTTAAAGTAGTTTTGACGTTAACTAAACCATCACAGATGGCAGCACAAGTTCACAGATAACATTTTAGATATTACTTTTCTACAAATATAAAGTTAAAAAACCTATTATTTTAAAAATCACTACAGCTTTAGTGATGTGTGTTTTCTTTTTGATAGCAAATGTATCAAACGTCGAGTCTAGCGGCCAGTGAGTTGTCTAAATATCATAACTAAATTTAACACATTATTTCGCTAAAATTATTCATAATAATAGCAATTGACGGTAACACGAATTGCTGTGAAACATATGGCGTACAAGAAAAGGCCGTTCGGTACACTTCGCGTATTTTGAAAACGACACCAAATAACCAAATATGGCTAACAGCACAAGTCACGTACTATAAACCTTCGTTTGTAACCATAAATGTACATTATGACTCACTCGCTGCCAGCACATATAGAGACATCGACTTTATTACATCGCAATAATGCATCGTGTTATGTGGGAGATAGATAAGGTGCAACCTCCTGGGCCGGACGATTATATATAATTTGATAAGGAGTGAAGAAATGCTAACGTAATTTTTGATGCCATTACAGAGCTATGATAGTTGTTAGTGACGTTTGAAACCAGCGCTTAATGTATGAGTACAAAATTATGGATTATCTTTTAATTAGTAATCAATGATAACCAATTCCGGTCTTATAAGCGACGGCCTTGCACTAGATTAGCAGCTGATTATTTGATAACATTCCCATCAGATCGAACTGAATCAAGGGACATTGGTTTCTCATATTAGAACTCCTCTCATATTATTATATGACTCATATTTTTAATTAATGTGGATATTGAATAATTTTATAAGAACGATTGTTTTATGGACTAACCACGGACAGATATCGCGCGACACAGACGAAGCTTTGTTGATGTTATCGTGCGCTCTCTGTGAAACAACACCCGTACAGATGCTGTCATGAATGAATGTTGATCATCTCACGTCTGTGATAACGTCAGCTCGCCATCGTCCCTTGACATTCATCATCTTCATCAGGCTATACTGATGTCTCTCATAGTCTGACATACGAAAGTTTATGTATAATAGGTCCCCTTAATAAACTTCATAGCAAAAAGCACTTAATGGATTTTAAAGTAATTTAACTATGATATAGTCAATGCTTCAGAGAAACGCTCGAGTTATGCCGAACGTAGAAGGAATATGTTTTGTATGCAGCCATATGACTCAGACGATAGATTGCGCTGACGGTTGGTTACCATAGCCATATATATATGAGCACACTATTAGCTTCTTTCTGAGCTGAAATCCGAAGTCTGTTCAGACGAAGCCGCCGGCAACATATTGTATGAATATAAAAACCGTTACGAGCGCCTCTCCATAACGATATCTTGTTTTTTCTATATGTTGAAATTCTTGAACATAATGTGAGTCACCCTCACTCATGTGATGGGTGTGAATGTTTTATGTATGGATCTTGGAACACTGATTGTTTAAATGATATAATATGTATTCTATAAAACACTAGGTTATGTCCTCGGTTTCTCGCGTTATTTGCATGTTTATTGGAAGTAAGAAAAAAAATAAATCCTGCGCTTACAAAGTGTTGTTTTAATAAGACATTTTTTTGTCGTTGAACTAGTTAGAATATTGTTTTTGTTGTGATGTCTAGACGTTTTCTTTTTTCGATCTTATTTTCTGTTATCATCCTATTTATTTAAAAGTCAAACTGTAGTCTGTACTCGTTTTTACAATCAGGTCATCAATAAACTGTGAAGGACGTTGCTTGGATCTCTCCTTATGGGCAGGTTTCTTCTATATTCATCTTCGCCTCCGGTTTGTTATCACTATTACGAATATAATTTATGTATATTATTTTTATATAACAAAATAACATTCTCTGAGCTGAATTCTTATCCGGTGAGTCATCAGACTTGATGGTGCCACGATTTTCCTTTGTGAGCATATTTTTGTTCAACAACTGATTACACAGACGGTATAAGTTTTTGTTATTTTCACCCTTATTGTAGTGTATAGAGGGTTGATATTGCTTAGCCTTTGACACGGATTACGCGTCAAAACAAGCCCCGACCGCAGGTTTCGCTTGTCGTAATCATTGAATATCACCGTTAGAAACTATATGATATTAATATAGTCTTATAAAACAATAATACTGATTCAAGATTTCATCACTGTTACTTGTTAAGCCATTATTCTTTATCACTCATTCAAATATTTCTAAACTAATAGTAACACACATCAAATATGTAAGGAGTTTGTCCAGCTGTCAAATCTCGTAACATTTCTCAGACTGTCTATGGCAATACCATTTGGTGTACTCACCAAGGTACCACACGTTGGGACAGCTCGGACCAAATTAGGCGGGCGTGTCGTGGAAACTGGGCCGGCTGGTCATACAGATGTTGCATCAGTGATCAAACGACACACTATGGAATAAACCTAACGAATGTTTTAATCAATTTAATTATCACACTACGGCATCTATAAAGATTTCTGTCATGTAATATTTATTAATTAATAATGAAATAATTGTCAAACTAAAAATTTGTCACAGCATATTATTTTTCATATATATCTTGTTCTGAGATCGTAAAGTTACAATGTTATGGCATAACGTCCAACAACACAGAGGACTGTTCTATGATGTTTAATGTTTATATAACATTACGGTGACCTGTATAGGGTCAGATCGCAAATTGATTCAACGCCAATAACTGGCTCCCTTATCACTCACTGATAACAGGCCGTTTGATGTAGCCGAGAACATACGACGTTGGATTGATTTAATAAAAATCGATATAAAATCTTACATCAGATTGAATTTACAATAGATTGTGAATTTTGTTGCAAATTTAAAATATATGAACTATATGGTTATATATAAATATCGTATAGATTAAGAATACTTTTTCTAAAGTCACAAATTATTTTTCCATTACTCTTAATATCTCGACATCTACTCGATAAATCTTTTCTATACTTCCTTTACATTATATTATTAATTAGTATTAGGTAAAATATATCATAATTATATAGCCAATTAATGTTTGTTGTGATAACAAGTTATAATTGCTTGTTTGTTTCGATTTTATAATTTGTTTATTGCATTCGAATGATCTGTTTCGACCCTAGCATAGTGCGGTTAGTCTCATTATAGATAATTCTAGGTCTTTCTTAGTGAATAACTAGCCGAGATTCGATCTTAAAGTAACAACAACTGTATAATACTTAGATTTTATTAGAAATGTTCACGTTAACTGTCAATTAATATCACATATTTGGAAAATTATAAACTTATAAGTTTGTTTCAGTCATACAGAAAGTAGTAAAACGATTTGTATTAAATACTGTCTGTTTATTTGTCACGAATCGTATGTAGCGCCGGGTGGAAACTGATGTTAAAATGAAGTCGTACGCTTCACTCATCAAACAGAGTCAAATACCATAACATTGACCCTTTATTGATGGTGTATTCCAACCATGATGTTGGTCGTGACGAATTCTATAGAAGCAATCGTCTTCCTGTCTTGACAACCAGCTGGCCATTAACTGTCTTTGAGAAATGGATCTTAGCAGCCTATTATTAAGATCGCTATCAACGTATTTTTATCGGTAGTGTTAAATAAAGAAATTCAGATCTAAATTTTCTTTACAATTTAAATTGGATCTAATAAGACTTATCCAACCAAACAGGATATTTTTTGTAAATACCGGAACTTAAACTTTCCTACACTAGTATCAGGTTAGCACCATCCAAAGCTCTTTATCATCTTTCGTTGGTTAACATTATATATATTTTATTGAATTTATTTCTTACCTCAACTAATCTAACGTTCTTCTGTCAGACATACTCTGGTCTCTTCTGCGTGGTGGTCAATCCGTACAAGAAGCTGCCGATCTACACGGAGAAGATAATGGAGCGTTATAAGGGCATCAAACGCCACGAGGTACCACCGCACGTGTTCGCAATCACCGACACAGCATACCGCTCCATGCTGCAAGGTATACTACCAAACCTACCACCTACACACCGCCATTAATGTATACTTAGATATGTATATATAATAAATGTTTTTGACTTAAAATCAGAGCACCACATATTTTCGTACATTATTTTTATTTATATTTTCTCTTCAAAACTAGCCCACTTAGGTCTCAATTTGCAATGTTATAGGGATGTTCTAATATTCTCTTTGTGATGCTTTTTTTTTATTTGTACTAGTTTACCGATATAACTCTAGATTATCGTAATAAGGTCCCAACACTATTTCTTCTTTAGCGTCGAACGTTTTAGGGTAAAGCTCAATGACGCAAACAGAAAAAGCCTTTCAGTGTACTTCATATTTGATGTGACTATGAACTAATGGGACGTGTTTGAATCGTTTGCCAAGTGGCAATGTCATTACACACGAGTTTTAACTTGTGATATAAGTTGAAATTATTTTAGTACTTAATGAGATCTAAGACTTTCCTTCTTTTAATCCCTAATCTTTAATTAATGAATCTGAACCAACATCTGCAACTCGTTTTCCAATCGTATTGAATTTAAATTTCCTTGTACATTATCTAGTTGAATTTTTACATATAATATTAGCCGAATTGCTTAAATGCTAAAATGAATGCAGCTGAATGGTTGGCATAGTACATGTTCCGTGTGTAACAGATCGCGAGGACCAGTCCATCTTGTGTACCGGCGAGTCCGGTGCCGGCAAGACCGAGAACACCAAGAAAGTGATACAGTACCTCGCGTACGTCGCAGCCTCCAAGCCCAAAGGCTCGGGCGCGGTGAGTGACGTCATCACACATTAATACTTCAAACAAAGTGTACATTAATTGTTCCAGTTTGTATAAATTGTATATTAGTTCTGTAACGTTTATTTTTCTGTGTTAAAGCGTTTTCATGTGTACCGGTTCGAATGTCGCGTCCGGGTAAGACGGAGTAGTTATTTTTTTTTCACGTCACAAGCTCTTAAACAATATTATTATTATAAGATTCACGTATTATAACACCCGTGGACATTTTGAGGTCATCCGTTATTGCTAGATGCCAGTAATTTTTGCTAAATCGTGTTATACATATATTTTTTTTTTGCTTGTAAAAAGATTTAAGCAAAAAGATTCTACTTCTGTGAGTTTTAATTCGTTTTTATATTGTTCATAATTATTATTCAAATTAAATAATATATAGAGCTACTTATGTTAGACTAATTTTTTTTTTTTAAGTTATAAGAAAATTTTGTTATCAATTTCTCTCTGTATATAAAAGATTTAAAAAACATATTAGATATCATTTTTTACTGTTAGTCATGTTTTTTTCATTATATAAAAATCCTGCTATGCAATATAGTCAGTGGTATTTGTTGTTAATTTGAAAAGAATTAGTATATGTATACATTATGTACAATACATAGAATTTAATGCACAAACATTTCAGCAGACGTAATATATTTCTTTTTCTTCTATTCTATAACGCTCGCGACCGACACAACAGGGACCTTCGCCGCAGTTGATCATAGTAAGTGAAATTTCATTAATTTAATTATATCATACACTGAGATAAGAAACACATATTATATTTTTTTGTATATAACAGTTCCTTTGTAAGTGTTCTCTTGTATTTAATGTAAATAATTTATATTATATAAGCCGCATGCCAATGACTGCGCTGAATATCACTTATGTATAATGTATGCGAATCATTACACGCTGCTACACTCTCTGTACGCAGAGCAATGGACCGTCGTTTGAGGTAATGAGTAATCAAACCAATTATATACTTAGGACATAACACATATCATTATATGTAAAATACTGACCATTATATGCACTACATTCAACTCCTTCCCAAACAATCGATATGTTAGTGGTCAATCGCATCCCGAAGTACCGATTGGGTCATATAAGGAGTACATTATGGGAGCTTTAAAGTCAAATGCATGGCCGTACATTAGCCAACGTTTAGAGATTCATTTCAATGTTTTTTACAGGGCGAATTAGAACAACAGCTGCTTCAAGCCAATCCTATCCTCGAAGCGTTCGGTAACGCCAAGACAGTCAAGAACGACAATTCATCGCGTTTTGTAAGTCATATGCGAGTTTGTGTTGTGATATGAAGGACTTTATTATAATAATATTCATCGTTGCAGGGTAAATTCATTAGAATTAACTTCGACGCGTCCGGTTTCATAGCTGGAGCTAATATTGAAACCTATTTACTGGAGAAGTCGAGAGCCATCAGGCAGGCGAAGGACGAGCGGACGTTCCACATCTTCTATCAGCTGTTAGCGGGCGCGACCTCTCAGCAGAAGGCGGAGTACATACTAGAAGACCCCAAAAGCTATCCCTTCCTCACGAACGGCGCGCTGCCGGTGCCGGGCATCGACGACGCCGCGGAGTTCCAAGCCACCATCAAATCCATGCACATCATGGGCATGAACAACGAAGACTTCAACTCGATATTCAGAATCGTCTCAGCGGTCCTGCTGTTCGGCTCGATGCAGTTCAAACAGGAGAGGAACTCGGATCAGGCCACGTTGCCTGATAATACTGTTGCACAGAAAATTGCTCATTTGCTAGGTAAGAAATTGTTTGGTTTGATCCTTTTACGCCGCTTTTGAAGTACATATTCATGAATTTAATTCTTTTCCAGGTCTTTCTGTGACAGAAATGACAAAAGCTTTCCTCAAGCCGCGGATTAAAGTGGGTCGTGATTTCGTCACCAAAGCACAAACTAAAGAACAGGTGGAGTTCTCTGTCGAGGCTATCGGCAAGGCTTGCTACGAACGTCTCTTCAGATGGCTGGTCAACAGAATCAACAGGTCGCTGGACAGAACGAAGAGGCAGGGCGCATCGTTCATAGGGATCCTCGATATGGCCGGTTTTGAAATATTCGAACTGAACTCCTTCGAACAGCTGTGTATTAATTACACGAACGAGAAGCTGCAACAGCTCTTCAACCACACCATGTTCATCCTCGAACAGGAGGAGTACCAGAGAGAAGGCATCGAATGGAAATTCATCGACTTCGGTCTGGACTTGCAGCCGACGATCGACCTCATCGACAAACCCATGGGCATCATGGCCTTGCTCGACGAGGAGTGCTGGTTCCCCAAGGCGACGGACAAGACGTTCGTCGAGAAGCTCGTGTCGTCACACTCCGTACATCCGAAATTCATGAAGACGGATTTCAGAGGCGTCGCTGACTTCTCCATCATACACTACGCGGGGAAAGTTGATTACTCGGCCGCCAAGTGGCTCATGAAGAATATGGATCCTCTGAACGAGAACGTGGTGTCGCTGCTGCAGTCCTCGCAGGATCCCTTCGTGTGCCACATTTGGAAGGACGCCGAAATAGTCGGCATGGCGCAGCAAGCGATGACCGACACGCAATTCGGCAAGAGAATAAGGAACGGGATGTTCAGAACGGTCTCCCAACTGTACAAGGAACAGTTGACGAAGTTGATGGCAACGCTGAGGAACACGAACCCGAACTTCGTCAGGTGTATCATACCGAACCACGAGAAGAGGGCCGGCAAGATAGAGGCGCCCTTGGTCTTGGACCAGTTGCGCTGCAACGGTGTGCTCGAAGGTATTAGGATTTGCCGTCAAGGTTTCCCCAACAGGATCCCGTTCCAGGAGTTCAGACAGCGCTACGAGCTCCTCACGCCGAACATCATCCCGAAAGGCTTCATGGACGGCAAAAAGGCGTGCGAGCAAATGATAGAGGCGTTGGAACTAGACCACAACCTCTACCGCGTCGGTCAATCCAAGATCTTCTTCAGAGCTGGAGTGCTGGCGCATCTGGAGGAGGAGAGAGACTACAAGATAACCGACCTCATAGTGAACTTCCAAGCCTTCTGCAGGGGATTCCTGGCGAGAAGAAACTATCAGAAGAGATTGCAGCAGCTGAGCGCTATAAGGATCATCCAAAGAAACTGCGCCGCCTACCTCAAGCTGAGGAACTGGCAGTGGTGGAGGCTGTACATTAAAGTGAGCATCTCACATACACTTAAAATTCTATAATCTATTCTATCGCATGATACATTCCCAGGAATGCGACTGTCGTGTTTTAAAAACACGCCAACGCCATTATTATGTAGGAATTACTATTATAATGTAAATAGCCGGCGAGGGTACGCCGATGGTTTATTGTTTGTCCCCGGCTGCTGGCTTTGTTTCGGCTCTCATTGTAGCGATCCTTGTGTCATCGATGAACAATGCCCTAAATATTGATTACATAATTAATAGACGCGTATCCACGGACTCCAGTCCGCCGATTCAATTGATATGAAATGAATATGACTGTTCACAGAGACGGGGACATTGAAGTAAACAGAATTCTTTATATTCTTATAATTTCCAGGTGAAACCTCTGCTAGAAGTGACGAAGCAGGAAGAGAAGTTGACTCAGAAGGAGGATGAGCTGCGCCTGATCCGCGAACAGCTGGATTCCCAGCTGAAGTTGTGCCAAGAGTACGAAGCCAAGTACCAGCAGGCTAGCGTCGAGAAGACCGAGCTCGCTGAGCAGTTACAGGTGATGTAGATATTAATTATACATATGAAGAATTTCAAGGTCTCTAAAATACCTCACAAATTTATGAAGCAAAGCTTACAGATTTAGAGATAAGTTATAGTGCAAAGAAATATATCATATTTGTTTAGAAGTTCCATCAATGATTATAACGCTGTTTACGCTTTAATTACAATAAATAAGACATGTTTGAAGTTTCTATTTCAAGAGATTGTGTTTATTGAATTTGATGACAAAAAATGGTAGACTTTAGTATATTATTCTGTCAAAAAGATTGGTCGTGTATAACTATAATAATCATTTATATATTCATCATAGGCGGAACTTGAGCTATGCGCTGAAGCCGAGGAGTCCCGCGCTAGGGCGGCCGCCCGCAAGCAAGAGCTGGAGGAGCTGCTGCATGACCTGGAAGGAAGGATAGAGGAGGAGGAGGAGCGGTGTGTAGCGCTGCAGCAGGAGAAGAAGAAGCTACAGCTGAACATACAGGTAGAGACTGATGTGACAAACAGCTCTATAGACGTATAGGTCGTTAAAATTCAAAAGGAATTGTGAATGAAAACCTAGAAATACCGCGTCCCTGCTGCATCTTCAATGGAGCTGCCGCGTCCACGCACGGTTCAGTCAATTAATCTTACTATATATTATATGAGAATATAATATACATAATGTTACCAGTAATACAGTTTGTTGCTTAAGTAATGGAGACGCCGGACATACATGACGATTAACAAATATATCATTACATATCATATCATTGAACGATATGTTTATTAAATTGTATTGTGTTTTCTTCCAGGATGTGATGGAACAGCTGGAGGAGGAGGAGGCAGCTCGTCAGAAGCTGCAGCTGGAGCGTGTCCAGTGCGACGCCAAGATCAAGAAGCTGGAGGAGGACCTGGCGCTCAGTGACGACACCAACCAGAAACTCCTCAAGGAGAAGAAGGTACTTCATTATTTTGTATGAAGCACACAGAACTTATTGATCACATGTACTTTATAACGTTACAAAATTAAGTGCTGCATTGATATAGTTCATAAACTGTTTATAATATTTCCAGGTCCTAGAAGAGAGAGCTAACGATCTCTCACAAGCACTCGCCGAGGAAGAAGAGAAGGCTAAACATCTGAGTAAGTTGAAAGCGAAACAGGAGTCTGCTATTGCTGAGCTGGAGGAAAAACTATTGAAGGTATTAAGATAACATCACGTAGAAGGCAAAGTAACGTATATTTTTGATCATGTGTAGGAATTTTCTAATATTTTTATTTTAAAAATTCTAGGACCACCAATTAAGGCAAGAAGTGGACAGAACCAAGAGAAAGCTGGAGACAGAGCTCCAGGACGTTAAGGAACAACTGGTGGAGAGGAAGGCGCAGCTCGAAGAACTGCAGATTGTACTCAGTGAGTTGGCGACTTGGACTTAGTTTAACAAATATATAGTAATGCATTGTGAGAGGTATTCAGGGGTTTGTTGATACGACAGGACAGTGGCTTGGAGACTACACAAGTAATGTCACTCACAGTTATCATTACAATATCTGTTAGACCGTCAATAATCTGTTATATTGTAACATTGCACATGTCATAAACAGCTGATCAGCTCTGTGGGGACTGTGTAATGTATTTAATTGTATGACATTAACGTAATTTCCCTGGTATTCACAGAGAAGCGCGAGGAGGAATTAGTGGCGGCCAACGCACGGGCCGACGAGGAAAGCTCACAAAGGAACAACGCACAGAAAGCGGCCCGGGAGGCCCAGGCGGCGCTGGACGAGGCACGGGAAGACCTGGACCATGAGCGGGCTGCCAGGAGTAAGGCGGAGAAGCTCCGGAGAGACCTCAACGAGGAACTGGAAGCTTTGAAGAGCGAACTGCTGGACTCTCTCGACACCACAGCCGCCCAGCAGGAGCTGCGGTCCAAAAGGGAGCAGGAGGTGGCGGTCCTCAAGAAGTCGCTGGAGGAAGAGGCCGGCGCTCATGAAGCGGCGCTGGCGGACCAGCGACACAAGCACTCGCAGGAGTTGCAGCTGCTCAACGAACAGCACGAACAACTCAAGAAGGCCAAGGCCGGTGAGTCCAAGGAATGATGAGAGGTTTCGTCTCATTAGGGGTTTCCCAACCTCAAATATGGGGAGATTAATTTCATGAAACCAAATATCAAACGATCACGAGTTATATGGATAACTAGAATCCGTGAAAATCAGCTTGAGAATCTCTGGTCTGTACATTGTCGCTCACACTATTAGTTTAGGAAGGAGGACAATTGACAATACATTAATTATATTTCCACTATGTCTTTATTATTTTATAAGGAGGCTCTAGAGGCTCTTTATTATTTTATAAAATACGATAATTCCTCAGAAAATCCTCCTCGCTCTTTGATTCTTTGACAGATGTCACATTTACGGTTTCCAAATTTGAAAATGTCACGTCTGACACAGACGTTAGTCAATCGAAATTTTTTACATGTCACGGACCAAACTTTTGTGCTTTTATTTTATCAGAAATTTTTAATGTATGTAGCTTTGGTACGATTATACAATGGCGGCTGTTAAGGAATTCAAGCAGAAAATCTTTAAATTCGGTTTACCGAAAGACGGCAGCTTCGAAGTAGAGAACGTTCAGGGTCACGACGAGGGTAACGCTTTCACGTCCACCAGAGATTACTGGCAACACATGTGCAAGGACGCGCCCGCCGAGGGCAAGCCGGACGTGTCGCTGCAGTATAAGTGTAACTATATCATAATGACTCGGGACACATGGTAGGAGTTCGGTTATAGGTTCGTCTGTAATAATTCCGCTACAGAGGAAATGTGGCCTGGTATTATTTGAAAAGTATCTGCTTTAAAAAATATATTCAGTGATAATGACCGTCTCTCACTTTAATTACAATTTCATATACAACATAAAGTCTGAAATTCGTGTGCTTAGAAATTTGTTTGATCTACAAATAAATATATTTTTCATTGGTTGTAACAAATAATCATCTTTTTTTTAGTTTATATCTTTAATTTAGACAATCACATTAATTTTCTTAAGTCGTTTAAATATAAAAATGTATGCCTCATTTACAATTTGTATTTGCTTCCTGTATGAAATCTTTAGCATCCGATTGTAGGTGTATATTTTTCTATTATAAACGATATTTTGTAATTGACTCCAGGTCTGGAGAAGGCCAAGCAAGTTCTGGAAGCTGAGAATGCAGACCTGGCGACCGAGTTGAAGAGCGCCAGCGCCGCACGCGCTGAGAGCGAGAGGAGGAGGAAACAGGCTGAAGCTCAGCTACAGGAAGTGGCCGCTAAACTACAGGACGTGGACAGAGCCAGGTGAGAAAATTAGTAAAGAAGAAACACAAAAAAAAAAACAAACTAATTTGAGCGTTTAACACGCGTTAGATAGGGGTAGCTTAAACTTACACCTGGGTCGCACGTCCCAGGCACTGTTGAAGCTCCTCTCCCTGCCACGCAATGGACCCGGCACCCTCACGGTGGATCCATGTCGGGATAGATTATATTTTCAAAAATCAAAAAAAAGTTCATAAAGCGATCAAACTTATTTAAATTATTTCCGGAAATATCAGAGCAACTCTTCAGTATAACGAATGGTTACAGAGGTTTGCTCTGATTGATAATTATTTAATTAAAATTGCAATTGTATGACCATACAGTTATGTATGGAGGAGGTGTTATATAGTGTACATATGCCTTTATACCAGGGCGGAATTGGCGGAGCGCTGCGTGCGGCTGCAGAGCGAATCGGAGCAGGCGCTGCAGCAGCTGGAAGCCGCTGAGCTGAAGGCGTCCGCCGCAGCCAAACAGGCCGCCACCGCCGGCGCCAACCACGTGGAACTACAGGTGAGGACTTCAAACGCTTTAAACGCAATAACATTAATACGGAAGAATGAACTTCATATCCTGCATATCAACAATTGTTAAAGGATTCCTGAAAAAGATTGTAGTATATAAAGACAAGGTATATAATGGCTTCTGTTTACAGGCCCAGCTCGAGGAGGAGACGAAACAGAAGCTGTCGCTGCAGACGAAGCTGCGAGCTGTGGAGCAACAGCTGGAACAGGCCAGGGACCAGCTGGACGAGGAGGAGGAGGCCAAGGGCAACCTGGAAAAACAGGTATGAGGGCAAATTAATAAAAAAAACTTGTTTGAAACAAATAGAGGTTGAATTTTTGACAATTAAATATTATCTCATGTCTGTGGACATGTAACTTGAATCATTTATTTCTCTCTGAGGTCAGCTTAAAAATCCATGTACGCAAAATCGCTGACATCAACTAGTGACCTGTATAACTATAACTAATAAGGCCCACATTAATCTATATTAATACTGTTATAGAAACCTTCTGTATAAGAACATTAATGACTTCCAGGTCGCAATGCTAACCCAACAAGTGGCCGACGCCAAGAAGAAGGCGGAAGAGGAAGCGGAAGTCGCCGCCGCCCTCGAGGAACAGAGGAAGAAGCTCAGCAAGGACGTGGAGGCACTGCACTGTCAGCTGGAGGAGAAGCAACAGGCCAATGACAAGATAGAGAAGAGTTAGTATTGTATACTTATATATATATATTCTATAACCTTCTATATTTAGAATAGACAAATATACAAATTTAAACATTGTGTACATCTAACTCCATATCTGGTACTGCATTTATTTATTTTTTTCATTCATTATGGACCAATCCTAGGATAATAAAAATATTGTTTGTCTGTGGTTAGTAGTTGGAAGAAAGTAGTTTGTGTCTCATATGAGTGATTGTTGTAAAGGTAAAAAGAAGATTCAGGAGGAGCTGGAGGACGCCAACATAGAACTGGCGGCGCAGCGAGCCAAAGTGCTGGAGCTGGAGAAGAAACAGAAGAACTTTGATAAGGTAGGACCGACTGGTGTGACGTGGAGCGAGGGTAGTTGGATGGTGTACGACGGATAGTGAAGAGAAATGTGTCCAAAATATATTCTCAAGAGCGGCAATTAGATTTAAAGGAATTATAGACTTTGCAGCAACACGTGCGGACGGGCAGACGAGATCCCGGCTGCTGCAAAGTAACCGAAACCTCGGGAGTATGTAGTTTAAAAAATAATAAAATACGCGAAGTAATCTGAAAAATATTAGTATCATTTTAGTTTTTGTTGTCTGTTTCGTTGTTTATGTACGAATCATTATATTTTTTGTTTATCTTCAAAGGTCTCCCTAATTCTGAATGTTGATATCCATCGCTCTGTCTAGATGTCAGCACTTTTCCTTCATGGCGCTTATAGAATGTTTATATTTTTTTTTATTTTCTCTTACTTGTCATTAATCCTGATGTTAATTTATTCTTCCTTATCTTGAATGCCTTAGTTTTAATTATTCTAGTTATATACATTATTGTTTTTTGTTCGGCTAGGTTGTTTCTGAGGAACGTGCCGTGGCCGAGAGGAACGCGGCCGAAAGGGACGCAGCGGAGAGGGAGGCTCGGGACAAGGAGACACGAGTCCTTTCACTCACCAGAGACCTGGACCAAGCCGCCGAGAAGGTACGGCCGCGGCATACATATTATATCTATACATACATAGCTCCAGATATGGTGGTTAAATATATTGAATGATCAGTTCAACCAGTCAAAGCTGGTTTGATAAAGCAACTCACTATCATCCATGAGGCGCTGGTTCTATGAATTTTTCATTCTATTACTTCTGTTTGAATTTTAATTCGGGAGACATTCAGACACATGACAGATTGATACACAGACTGTATTGACAAAGTTGGCGGTTGATTGAATTACAATTTACCCGTAAAATACTGAATAGCTACCATTTACTGGGCTGTAGATAATTTATAGTTACTTGATGATGGGTTGGAGTTTATAGAACGAAAATCACAAATCACAGATGATAATGGAATCACAGTATTGGTAGATATTGATATATAAAAAACAAAATTATTCACAGATCGAGGAGTTGGAGCGTTCCAAGCGCCTCCTGCAGTCGGAACTGGACGAGCTGGCCAACACGCAGGGGACAGCCGACAAGAACGTGCACGAGCTGGAGAAGGCCAAGAGGGCGCTGGAGTCACAGCTGGCCGAGCTAAAGGCGCAGAACGAGGAGATCGAGGACGACCTCCAGCTCACCGAGGACGCCAAGCTGCGCCTCGAGGTCAACATGCAGGCTATGAGGGCGCAGTTCGAGAGGGACCTGCAGGTGACGATGGCGGGCCACTGGATGCTATGGCGATTAGAATGAATGGAAATATTAATGTCATGTTATGTTACAGGCTAAGGAGGAGGCCGGCGAGGAGAAGCGCCGTGGCATAGTGAAGCAGCTGAGAGAGCTGGAGGCGGAGCTGGAGGAGGAGCGGAAACAGAGAGCAGCCGCCGCCGCCAACCGGAAGAAGATGGAGGCCGACCTCAAGGACGCCGAGCAGGCGCTACATCTGGCCAACAAGGTCTGTATGGTCTCTCACTGAGCAGGGACGGACTAATATTAAATGATTGAAGATTTTTAACGGTATCAGGAGGAATAGCAGGATTTGTATTTTCAAGCCAGTGGTTGTCGGAGCTCGCTAACAATCAAGTGACACTCAACGTATTGGGGATTCCTTTTTGATCCTTTACCTTTTTCCAGTTGTGTGTGTATCGGTTTCCTTTAATGGAAATTAATAAATTAATTATATAACGCGATTGAGTCAAACAACATTGCGATAGCTCTTGTTTGTATATTTTTATCCAGATTTTTTGTTTTCTTGTTATTGTCGTTTCTTGTTGTAAATTTTACGTCGTTATATTTCAACATGATTACATTTAATTTAAAAATAGTTTGGCGATCAAATGTACGAAGCATAATGATATGACGTATTGGCAGGTGAAAGAGGACGCGGTAAAGCAAGCGAAGAAACTGACGGCTCAGCTCAAAGAGGCCGTGCGAGAGGCGGAGGAGGCGAGGGCCGGGAGGGAAGAGGCCGCGGCCACCTCCAGGGAGGCCGAGAGGCGCGTCAAGGCGTTAGAGGCTGAGGCGCTACAGCACGCGGAGGAGCTGGCGGCCGCAGAGAGAGCCCGCAGGCACGCAGAAGTCGAGAGAGACGACCGCGACGACGAGCTCACCGCCGCCGCCGCCAAGGTACCGCGGCGAGCGCACACACGCGCACCATAGTGCACAAATATTTGTTATTTTATTTCGCCTGATATTTCTGATGTATTGCTAAAAAGCATTTTTGACGTAAAAATGTATGAATTAGCCAAAAAGAATGATATTTAAATAAAGCCTTTAGATGTGTATTAATTGCTAATTATATTTCTGTTTCAGGCGACTCTTCTTATTGACGAGAAGAAACGTCTAGAAGCGAGAATAACAGCTCTGGAGGAAGATTTGGATGAGGAGCAGTCGAACAACGAGATTCTCAACGACAGACTCAGGAAGGCTCAGGTGGGTTACATATGACAGTTTGCTATATGAAATGAATTAAACTACATCCATACATATATATCGTTGTTTCTAAAGGGGCGGCAACACGGCTGACGTCACTCATGTCCCTTCTTTCAGCACGATCCATGATATATCAAAATGAGACTTCAATTCTTCTTAATATCCTCGTATTTCTCGAAGGTTCTTCATATTCACATTATTCACCGGTCCGCACGAATTTAACTGTATTATCGTAGAACAACTCCGAACGCCGCGTCTATGCCAAAATTCAAACATAGATTCTGCTCGTAACCAGTCTTTGATATCATAATTGGTGACAGCCGCAAGTTGTTGTTGTATTCGTCATTGATGACAGCGCCGACATATAACCGGGTATATGATAACATTTCCAGAACCAAATCGACCAGCTGACGATGGAGCTGGGCACAGAGAAGGCGGCCACACAGAAACTGGAGAGCAGCAAACTGGTGCTGGAGAGGCAGAACAAGGAGCTGAAGGCCAAGTTCGCTGAACTGGAGACCTCGGGCCGGGCCAAGACCAAGGTAACTCATATAGTCCAGTAGCCGAGTTGGCAGAAACACTGGGACTTGTTATTCCCCAACATTAGGTTCGAATCCTGCTTCAATGAGACTTTATATGTTATATATTAATTATCATCTCGTTGTCTTGTTCTTTGGAAAATTTGATCAGACAGCATCTTATATTGGAAAATTTGTAAAAATTTTTAAGGCATTGGCCGACATATCTCTAGATATTTTTAGTGCATTTACGATAAGTCAATAGTTTCTGTCGGTATGAAAATATGAAGTTACTAAATCTATGTTTACTATAAAATATTAATGTAATATTAATCGTGATTTACAGAGTATGATCACGTCCTTGGAGCTGAAGGTCCAGAACTTGGAAGAACAGCTCGAAGCGGAGTCCCGCGAGCGACTCGCCCAGCAGAAGGCCTCGAGGAAGCTGGACAAGAAGATGAAGGAACTGGCGCTACAGCTGGAGGAGGAGAGGAGGCACTCCGACCAGTACAAGGAACAGATCGAGAAGGTGAAGTGGCCAACACCTGGCACCTGGAAGTTACCAGGGCTCTAAATGTATTATGAGTGAGACGTATACGTGAGGTTATATACAAGTCGCAGGCAATGAACCTAACCCAAGAGGATAAAAATACCGCGGCAAATTATAAAATGCGCTAAAGTTATGAAATATTTTATAAAATGGTGACAATTTACAATCTGCTGTCGGCGATGTGTATGACGCTTCACGTCTGAAAACCGAAGCCGTTTGTAAACGGACATAACATACAAATTGCCTGCGACATATACTTGTTATTCGTTCTCATTCATTTTAATTTTAGAGATTACAGATGTTTCACACAGTATCTGATATGCGGTGATGTTGCTACAGATGAACAGCCGCGTCAAGACGCTGAAGCGCGAGGTGGACGCCGCGGACGAGGAGGTGCAGAGAGAGAGGGCCGCCAAGAGGAAGGCGCAGAGAGAGCTGGACGACCTACTGGAAGCGCAGGAGACGCTCTCCAGGGAGTGCACCAACCTGCGCAACAAACTCAGGTACCATACACAAGAACTTTAAATATTTTTCGAAGGTTCTACCGTTATTATTATATTACATTACTAAGACGTGTCGTTGATTATCAGACCCTCCTTGGCCGACGATAGCGACTAGAGAGGCGGCGAGCGAGAGGTAAATAGGGTTGCGCTTAGTGTCGTGCTATTAAAATGGCAGAAGTAACAATTATCGTTAAGATAAAAGGGAAAGATTAAAAAGGGTTTATTGAAGATAATTCTGATGGTTCGATGAGCTTTGAGGGGCTGGCTGCAGGAGCTTAGAGTGGCATCATTGACATCACATCAACGTATCATGCGTAACCGAGTTCATCCGTGTGGAAATGCTTTGACTGTGTTTTGGTTGTATTTTACATGTTTTTTTACTTATAAAATATTAATTGTATGATCGGGAACAATCGATTCGACACTACATTGTAGGTAAGATACTTCCTAGAAGGCTTCGAATATCGTTTCTTTTTTTCCACACTAACAGTATTGTCTTTAAACAGCTTGTCTTGTGTATGTTGTACATGTGTGTTCTACGTGTTCTCCAGGCGTCAAGGCGGTCCGATGTTGTCCGGGGCGTCGTCCGGTCGTGTGAAGCGCTCGTCCCTGGCCCCGGGGGGAGCCTCCGGGGACGAATCCTTCGACGACGGCACCGACGCCGCCAACTCGCTCGAGTGAAACAACACACCGATAGATGGCGCCGACGGAAATACCGACCTTACACTCCGAGCGCTCGACACTGCTAACGGTCCTGTGTCGAGGACTCGAACAATATATACTGTCGTTTTAGTCTATGCTTTCTTATTGTATCGCGCGGTTCTTGATTATTATATTGTATCGTTTCCTCCGACGCCATCTCCTAGTTTCGAAGTGTATTTATCAAGCTTACGATAATCTCGTCTGAAAAAAAAAAATGTATAAGGTATGAAATTTTATGTAATTAATTTTTCGGCCAAAGGATTTGACATTTTTGTAACATGATAAAGTAACGGAGTGCTAAGTACAATGCCGTGTGGAAAGGAATCGCGCCGCTCTCGGCCCGCGTGTCCCCGCGCGCCACACGACTGTCTATATCCGTTGGCTGTAACGGTCGAGTGAGGCGACGCCCGACCGCATCCGCGTTCAGTTCGTATTAAGTTTGTTTTCTCCTTTGTCACACTAAACGGTGGAATATAAAATTTTTGATACGTTTGTACATAACGATAAGCTAACGATATACGTCGAGGGAGCCTCGCCTCCGCTGTGACCGGGCCGTGTTTCCCGACTGTATTTTGGTGCTCGTTTTTGAAATTGCATTTTACTTGCGATGTGTTTCCTCGCGGTCTGTTTGTGGACGGTTTTTATGAATTTGTTTTCCGAGTTTTTTACACTGCGAACTCTCGTCCAGCCTAAGGCGGAACCAGCAATCCCTCAGTATTAGTATCGTGAACATTCCTCGCGCCGGTCCCGACGAGATCGGCTGATAAATTAAACTAATTGGTGATATTGTAATGAATTTTGTTTTTTTTTTCTGAAGCCCCCGAGTATTATTATTTGTGTCAAATTACACGTCTGGTGTTGCATTTATCGCGACTGAGCGGAAAGACTGTTGCGACAATATTTTATATCCTTGACATTTTTCAGATATATATTTTTTTTGGGTCGTTGGGTATATCGTAGCCGGGTGAGGTCACCGGCTCGCCCCCCCCCCCTCCCTCTCCCAGCAAGTGTATATAATGTCAGTGGTGTGCACTGATCGCTTAGTTGCCATAACATTTTAATCGTAGTTGTAAGTCGTCAGTCTCAACCGACGTTCGAGACGTGTTGGTAATATTCTCCGCGCTTGTACTTACTGGTGTTTTCTAAAGATTTATTTTTTATTTTTGGTTATATTTTTTTTACAAGTTAATACGAATGGTGTATTACCTCACGCCGACGAGCGTCCCAATCGTCTGTTGATCACTATGCCGCCGGCGAGCCGCGTGTCTGTGTACACGCGCGTCGGTTCGCCCGGTTTATAGATGTAGGTAAAACATAGTAATACATTGTGGCCTTAGGTCGCGGACGCCGCGTCGTCTTGGGACTAGTGTTTTGTATCGCGCCTTTTATTATCGTACCCCGAGTCTTGATTGATGTCTTGACCCTTTTTTATGATATAGTTTTGTTTCTGAATAATAATATAAAAAAAAATTAAATGTAAGAAAACCATTGAAGCATAAACATATTTTACATAAATATTATATTTAATTATTAACAATATTGATAATTGTAAAATTGGCCATAGGTTGTAACGAGTTATCGGTTGGCATGCCAATTAAACAATTTTTCATGATTTTTAATAAGAGCGTGTTTTATTTACCCCGAGTTTGTCACTTTGTATAAGGTCCAAGTTCTGTTTCTCCCATTCATCGTCACGCCAGGGAGAATCTTGATGATGGACTCTACAACTTGCAGTTTCAGATTATATTTAGGGGGCGAGAAGTATAACAGCTAAATCTCTCTACAACCTACTAAAAGACTTGGGCCTCTCCAGAACTAATATCAGTTGGTTCTTGGACCGTACTTCGAAGACAGCCCTAGTGGGTTTGTTTCAGATTTCTTTAGGTAGAGAGAACGCGCGTTAGTTAGGGGCTCCTTAACCTACATCTAGGTAGCAAGTCACAGGCACTATTGAAGCTCCTCTCCTCGAAAGCGCAGTCTGAATCCATGGAATGATCAGACGTTTCGTCTCATATTTTGTTTATTAGAACAGCTTGTTAGTTTTCTCTTTTTTAGGTAATTTTAAGGCCACTGAATTAAATGTTGATCCATTCCATAAATCACATTGTTAACAGCAATTTTATTTAAAAAAAGAAAAACAAATTATTTTAGTTCTTTTTCTCAAACGCTTGGCTATTATCCTAAAACTGGATTATTTTGTTATCACCATTGAATATTTATAAAATGTGTATTTTTGTATTTTTTTTTTTTTGTTAGCAACACCTGTTCAGTGACATGTGATGTGATGTCCTCTTGCTCGTATAAAATCTTTGGAAAGACATCAAACAATGCCAACGTAGTTCCAGCTATCAGCCAGCACAAAATAATATACAAAAATATTGATTCGTCACCATTTGCTATCAGTATAAGAATTCTCACTAAGTTATTTCATTTAATAATCAATGTTGTCTCAGTTATGCGGGTACAGTTTGAAAGTTAATATTAAATTATTGTTATTTCTTACTGCACACCAACAAATAAAAAAGATATAATATATATGAGACAAAGCTGTTCTTATTGCTAAATAGTATATTGCGTTCCTTTCTGAGTAATATTCGGTATTACTAGAAATATAAAGTTACGAGATACGTTAATTTATAGAAGAGTTTTCATATTGTCATCACGAAATGTGTATGCGTTAATGAGTCGCAAAATGCCGATCTAATGATTTATGAATGGTGGTTTTTGGCTGACATTCTATACGTCACCTTTTGTTCTATAAATAATTAATTAGTTTAAAAATAACAATCCTAAAAGAATAAAACTAGTCATTTATCTTTATTGTTTCATTTTATTGAAAAATTACATTTCTAATGTTAGTGATTGTGAGTCTATGACAAATCAAGAAAACATCATCCGTAAGTTAGGGTTAAAACTGTAATATTTTGAAATGCACATGATTTTATATTAAGTTTTGAGTTTTCTTATAGGTACTTTAGATGAGACTTACGAGATATAAGTTTTTATTTGGTTTTAAGACAGCTGACGGTGACAATTGACAAATGATGTAAGAGTGTCAGTTAGAAATTAGATTTCGCGGAACGCTTTACTTCAGACTACTATTTAAAATGCTAATATATATATGAATATATGATTATTAAGCAGTCTTATACTCACTGTGGTCTGATATACCGGGTTCTACTATTTTCGGCTAATTCAAGGAAAAATTTACACTATTATCGTTTCCTAAATTCAATTCCATACATAATGTCTGACGAAATTACCAATTATTTTAATGTTGCTGTGGATTTAGTGAAAAATGCGGGAAACCTTATAAGTGAGTTTCGATCAGGGTGTAAAGTTTTCGAAGTTAAATCGTCGGATATTGATTTAGTAACAGAAATAGACAAGAAAGTCGAGGAAACTCTTATAGGGGGCTTATCGAAGAGTTTTCCCAGTCACAAGTTTATTGGGGAAGAATCTGTTGCCAGCGGAGACAAATGTATACTTTCAGACGATCCTACATGGATAATCGACCCCGTCGATGGAACCCTTAATTTTATTCATGGCTATCCTTGTAGCTGCATATCTGTTGGTCTGGCCATAAACAAAAAGGTTGTTGCTGGTATCATATACAATCCTGTCTTAAACCAATTATTCACAGCTATTGAAGGTAAAGGTGCTTTCCTTAACAGTACACCTATACATGTCTCCCAGGTCAAGGAGCTGAGAAATGCTCTAATATCATTTGAAGCTGGGACTAGTCGTGACGAAGAGAGACAGAAACTGGTGTTAGAGAATTTTAAATTAATAACTACAAAGGGACAAGGTGTCAGATGTTTAGGATCTGCGGCTTTAAATATGGCCATGGTTGCAATGGGAGGTTCAGATGCGTACTTTGAGTTTGGCATACATGCTTGGGATATAGCGGCTGGAGACATTATCATTAGAGAGGCCGGTGGAGTCTGTATTGATCCTGCCGGAGAACCTCTCGATCTACTGTCCAGGAGAGTTTTGTGTGCCTCAACTCCCGAACTTGCCCAAGAATTAGCCAAATCTCTTAAACAGTTTTATCCCGAGCGAGATTAAATCGTTTTTAAAATGCATTTTACTTGTTCCTGTATTATGTATTCTGTGTTGTATACTTTTAATGTGATGTTAAATAAAATGTGTAATCTCATTAATATATATGTTTTTAAATATTCAGAATTCTTTGAACAAATATTGATAAATCTAAATATTCAAACATTTGACAATATTTAGTAGAAAAAGTTGAAAGAATATTAACAATATTCTGTTATAGATCAAGTTATTGTAAATCATAGACACCATTTTATTCAAAATATGTATTATATTCTATTTTTTTTAATATCAATAAATAGAATTCAGTAGAATAACAAGATTTTCCCATTTTATAAAAGAATTAGTTACCATGGATGTCCCATGACTTATACAAAGTACTTAAATACAATATTCATGACAAAAAAATTGTATTATTGCTACGTTTTATTAACACAAAGTCGGTGGTTTACCTCTATTTAGAATTTCCTAAAATATATCTTATGAGAAGACGAGTAAAGTATAGTTTGCTTTTGACGACATGTTTTCATTCATTCAATTATGATCATAATTAAAGAGTTAATGAGTCAGTTCTAACGCTGGCGGCATAAGTATAGTATAGTCAGTTTAGAGTCCAAATTTTGTTTAAGTCAAGTCAGTTATAATCACTTCTTAAAAACACAAATAATACTATTGGAATCTGACAAATTAAGTATAGTAAGTACTTCTAGGGCCTCATTTCTTTGTATACAGTATAAAGTTACGTCAAGTATTTTATTTCAAATAAGAAACTTATCGTCAAGTCGAAGTCAGTGTCAATTTGATATGTCATTTGGTCAAGGTTGGTCAGAACGTAAAAATATTTGTCATAGGAAACATATTTTCAACATAATATGGGCCAAATACAGTTTTCCGTCAAATTTACAATCATTTGTTATTTACTTTTCTATAGTATTTGTCCAATAAATTAATTGAAAAAGTCCAAGTCCAATAAATTATTTTAAGTTTTTGCATTAAAAATTAATGTCTAAAAGTCATGTCAGTCATCTTTCTAGTCATTTGTAAAAGTTTTGTCTCTCTATGTAAAATCCAGTCATTGTAAGTTTTTATAAGTACAATATCACGTCAGCTAGACCTATTTTCGAGTAATACCTATATCATCTTTATTCACATGTATTTGTTTTTTTTTAGAACAAATAGAAAACTTATTTAATTACACCAATTTTAAATGCACATTACATATTGAAGTATTTCTGTTCATAAAGTTGTCTTTTTTCTATTATGTTTGATTATCCGTGTCGTTTTCTAAAACCGAAATTCATAGGTCTTGGCACTTCCCGTAGAGCGTGTGGGTCGATCTTAATGCTTGGCATCTGTGGTATTTGCCCCGAAAGATCTTCTTTCTCCTCATAAACCGCCCATTGTGATGGACTGAAAGTTACATAACATTTTAAAACAGGAATTGAAATATTATTCCAATATTTTTCCATACATTCATTCAAATACATTTCTGAGGTGATTCAAATAAAAATTAAGATAAAGATATTTTAATAATTACTTCAAATTATTTTACTCACTTGTTTTCGCTTGGAATAATTTGAAAAGCGACCGATGGAGTTTTCGCTGAACTCGATGGTTTTCTTGATTTTATCTTCGCTCTCACATTCATTGGTCTCTCGTCATCGTCCAAGCTGTCGTTGCCTAACCTCTCCTCGATTCCTATGTATTGGTCAGTGTTGGTTTTATCTTTTCCGCTGCTCGTTTTCTTGAGGTCGTCGCTCTTTGTTTCAGAGTATTTATGTAAGACGTTTTGAATGAAATAATATTTGTCTTTCTTTTCCGTGGTCTCGTCATCGTTACGTCTCGTCGGTCTCTGTGAGCTGGTCAGGTAAGGTTTAGTGGCTGTATCGTAAACTATGAAAGTTGAAAGTTTTACGTTTTGTTTGTCATCATCGTCCGTCTCATTGTTTACTACGGTCGAGAAGTCTAAACTGACGTTATGGTCGCCAGAGTCATGTTTGTTCGTATTGTCTTTCGAGTCTTTAGTGTCATCATTTACAATCTTGTCTCGTTTATAAGTTCCTACATAACCAAAAGTTAAAAGTTTGTACAAATTTTCTGTTGTTGAGTCAGTTTTGTCTGTCTGTGTATCGATTGGTCTGTTTTTTTCAGTCTGCACTGAGCTCTCAGTTGATAACTTCAACTGTGGAGTCGGTGCTTCGTTGTCAATCGATCTGGCTGATGACTGGAAGCTTTCCGTCACAGGCTTCTGTTGCCGCGATTCAAAGTCATTGTCAAGTTCGTCTCTGTTGAAGTAAGGTCTGTTTGGACGGCCGTAAGTGTCTTCGTAAGTCTGATATGTGACTTTAACAACGTCACGATCGTGAGAACGTCTAGTGGTCTGCCGCCAGGAGTGAGTCGGTCGGGGAACATAGTTAATAAGATACGTGTATTTGTCAGCAATATTCTCAGTAACGGATATGTAAGGTCGTCTGTTTGGTCTGTTATTTGGTATGTTGTTGATAACAACTGATTGTACGCTTTGTACGTCATCATAATAGTCATTGTATTGTCTAGTCGGGGGGTTTCTTTCGTCGTCGAAGTCGGTAAAGCGTCGTGATTTGTTTCTAAAGTCTAGTTTATCGTCTATAACTACTGTAGCGTTAGGTTTGATCGCAGTCGGTTCTTCGTCTGCGTTTTTGTCTTTGTCTTTATCAGTGTCATCGGTCTCTGTCATATTATTAAGTCTAAATTTTTCAGATTTTTGTTGAGTCAAAGTTTGAGATAGTTTTTGGGAATGTTTTGTTGTCGTGGTCGGTCTCACGGTTGTTCGCTTGGTTTTTGTCTTAGAACTCTGTTGATTTTCGTCAGATTTCTTAATATTATTTGAGTCTGAATGTAATTCGATCCAAGCGGATAGGTCAAAATTGTTAAGTAAGCCATTACGGCATGATATCCTGTCATTTTTTGGATTTTCATGTGAGAGGAAAGCGAAAGGTTGTATGTTATCTATTGAGTCCAGAGTACTACAAAGGACCTGTGACAGAGATATTCGTCTTATCTGTTGCAATTGAGCCGGAGTGAAAGATGAATCGAATCCACCATTTTCGTACCTAAAAAAAACAATATGGAAGTTAAAAATCGATGAGGATACACATCGAAAATGTAAGTTAGGATTCTAAATAGGTTCGCTAAGATTGTCAAATAATTTGACACAAATAAAAATTTTAACATTTAATACTTATTTGAGTAAACTTAATTTATTATTCAGACTATTTCTGACGCTAAAATGTATTGTCTCTCTGGCAGTGAATTAAAAATTATGGGAGGTTATTACTTATTAGATACTATTCTATTTGACACGTTTCTCACCAGAAGCGATCCCCTTTCCGTAAGTTTGCGAACTGTTGAGCTATGATGCATGCAAACACCGGCCCCACGAGGGCGCCTGCCACGGGGCGCTCGGACACGCCGCCCGTGAAGAGGTCCAGGTCATCCACGTGTCTAGGAATGTAGCACACTTTACATGGAGTGATAATCATAGACTATCAAGTCACTTGAAGGTTTCATCAAAATCCGTCCGGTACTTCTTGCATGAGAGGGCAACAAAATTCCATAAATATTCAAAATCTTTCGAATTTCCAGTATTAGTAGAATATATAAACTATAAATTCCTTACCTGTATAACACCTTCAACTTCCTCACGACCCGTGCCGGCATCACCCTCACTAAGTCATCGAAGTCCGTGATGGGCGTCAGTCCGCAGGGCTCCCTCCACGCGGTATACGGCGGCACCCCGTGGTCTCTTCCTCGCTGGATGTTAATAGCAGCCAGATCCATCCCAAAGTTGAAGTGATTGGTTTGAAACAAGTGGTTGGTGAGTTCTTCCGTAATGAATTCGTCCCTCTTCTGTATGTGCTGGTTCAGCATCCCCAGCAGCAGCCGGTCCACGGCACCCACGCTCCAAATGTTGGACGGGTTTGTAAGCTCCGCGTGGAGGGAAACGTCTGACAAATTTGATAAGATTTTAAAGATATGCACTATTAAATCAAAATTATACATATTTAGTGCAGTAGAGAGTTATTATTTATTGCCTCAAGAACGTACTGTTATTGATCGGTCTGTGGAACTTATCAAAGCGCATCATCGAGGACTGAACCAGACTGTGTCCGAAGCGGAAAGCGGCTGTACCGAAAGAACTGGCTGGGTTCGGATTGGTCTTGGCGCTGTAGCCCTTGAAATAGCCCTTCGGAAGAAGCTCCAGCTCAAAAAGACGCATCACTTCAGGACCTGGATATAGATATAAATAATATTCATTGTTCAGATTGGAAATAAATTACATTTTTATGAAGATACCAAAATTTACCCAAAACGATCGGTAGGAATTCCCTGTAAGTAATGTGTTGTATCATAGCTCCCACTATTTTTCGAGTTTCTTGATAAATTTTTTCATCGCTCCAGTGAGGGTTAAGGTGCGCCAGTTCCTGGGCCATTCTGCGAATAATATGTGAACAGTAAAATAGAGCCTTCAACACTATATAGATATTATATTGGATGTAGCTCCTTCAGTTACCGGTTATGTTGTCTGAGCCAGACGATGTGTTTGGCGACGAGACCGGGGTGTTCATTGACCCGCGCGTCCCCCGACTTGAAGCAGTCCGTGGATAGAGCGCCCCCGCGGCACAACTCATCACGTTCAGCCGGCAGCAGAGGACGGCGCTGCTGCACCCGCCCATACTGCAGCATACCTGGACAAATTAAACACGCATGGATAACGATATGGATGCAATCTCTACGACTTCATATTTATCATTTGCATGAATTCAATGTATTCCATAACCTTTCAAACCAACCGTGCTTTTTATTCATTGTTTGAAATCCTCCACGAATTGGTTCCGGTTTATTATTATTGATAGTAAAAATACTATACTTCAATGAGACAAGCTCCAACTCACCATTCCTGAACAGTCTCAACCTGTCCGACTGTCTCGCGGAGCTGGCGTAAAGTGGTGATCCGTCGATGTACGAGGACACGTGGTTGAACTGTTCCCTCCAGCCGAGGGCGCAGTCCTCCCGCGGCGCCGGAGACGATCGAACGAAGTCCAGGCAACGAACCCCGCGGGGACCGTAGAAGGGATCCGAGGGTGGGACGGCGATCGGAAGACATTCCGGGTGCTGAGGTGCACACGAGCAATTACAGATCGCTTAATAAACTTAGATTGATACTAAGAACATCAATGAAGCAAATTTATAGCATAAAAAGCTTTTATCAAGTTATTTCCTCGTATATGGATTTGTAATGTATCGTTCTTAGAAACAATATATTTCATATTCTTGTTTTAAATGTTGTTTAATACGTTACCATGAACTCTTGAGGTATGAAGTCTCTTCCTCCGTCCTTGCAGCACCGCGGCACTGAACCGTTGAACCCTCGGGACTGGGAGGAAGACGTTATGTCGTGGTCCAGAAATTGACCCCACTGCATGAGCAAATGCGTTATTCCAGAATTTTCAGAATCCTTGTCCTCGTGTACCAGCGCGCTGATTTCTCTGGCTGAAGGTAAGGTAGAGCCGAAAATTGATTTCCTTGGTGCTTGAATACCATCGGAGTAAACTGGTGGAAGGAACCGTTGTACCGGGGTCATGGTAGCACCCCAGCGAGGCCGACTCAGGTTGTTGCAAGTACCATCGTGAGTGCGATATCTAAAATATATAATTTTACTATGTAACGATCAAATATAAATGTATAATAGTGTCTAACAAGAAAAGTATTACCTTTTGGATGCTGGCGGACATTTGGGAGCGCCTCGAAGGGGACATTGTTGAACTAGTGGGGACTGGCGCAGGGAGCTCGCATCAGGAAACTGGTTTTCTTCCGATCGACTCTCAAGATCGTCACTGTCAACGCTGCACAAGAACCAGCGACATTTAAAATAAATAAATGAAATGTAGGTATAGCTACTTGAGAGCATCATATATTTTATGAAAGTCGCATAGGTTTGCGAGATATTTCTAAAACCGTTTGATTTAATGTTTCTTGTATTATTTTAATTCAACAAATAATGTGTACTTTTTATAAAAAATATACACAGGTTAAGTTTTATTTACAATTTAATAAATTATTGGTTTTGTTATTAACACACCCAAGTTATAATACACCGGTAAGTATTTTCTTTCCTTGTTAGATGGTTAATTTGTATTTAAAATAATACGCAAAGAAATACGAAGTAATTTTTTTTCTTTCTTTTAGTTATACATAAATGTTTGGCTACGAAATTATTATAAGAAATATGTTTGTATATGAATGACTATATATATAAAATTGGTAAAACTAGTCCTTTTTAATTACTATTCAAGGCTTTGTAATTAAACGTTAGCGAATAAATCTTTTTATATAATTTTACTGCGAGAAAGTAACATTGGGTAACACTAATAAAAAAATAAACATATTAAAGCCTCAACAGTACTTATAAAATGGAACCTTTGTGATAAATTCAAATGAAAAAAGAATTTCTCTTATATTTTTAATATTAAATTGTCAATCATTAAAGTAGTCATGCAAATTATTTATAATTGATGCGTGATAGTATATAAATGCATCCACGGTCTGTGATTCGGTGTTTGACCCCAGAGAAAGTGAAAATAAACTTTCCTTTGGCCGCCGGTTCACACATATATGTTATACCGGTTTTATGAAACCCGTGGAAAAAATTTGCAACGTTTTCAAAACCTCTTTATAAACATGTTTCGATAATTTTTGAATAAAGAATAACTTGTCAATCCGGATCTAATTGTCCGATGAAATTTCTATGCATCTATTTAAACACTTTTACAACTTATTTTTTTATTTTTAAATCTATATCGCTAAAGATTTTCACGTTTTAGCTCTTTCTTTTTTTTTATGTAATGTGGCATGAGCCGACTACTTACGTACCATTAATAGTTTTTGACTCATTAATCTTCGCATATTATATTATTATTGCAGGGTACTGAATGAGAAGCGGAAAACGCTTCTAAAACGTGATAATGAAACTCGCTTTTTATTAAAACCTTTTTTACAGCCTCGTATTGCTAGATATTAATTTTTGAATCATTTGGTTGTACCGATTTTAAATTTTTAAAATTAATTTGCTAGACATCAGATAAAAAAGTCGAGATTAACGATTATGACATTTTATGAATATAATATAACAAAAAATATTTTAAAATGAATAAAATAAATACACAAAAAAAAATACAAATGGAATACAATTGGTAATAAATGAAAATAATAAATAGTTTTTTTTTACCAATATTATATTTGTAATATTGGTAAAAAAAAAATAGAACGAAGAAAAAGAAACGCAATTTATTTAACATAAATAGGAGGCTTATTCATTTAAGCCGGTTTAAGTTGTTTCGGTTACCACGAATTACTTGAACGCAAAATATTTATCAAAAATGTATTTTACTTTGATCTAATGCACATGGTATCTCACATTGTATTTGAAATACTTTGTGAAAAACAATTTTTTTCATTATTATTCCAAAACTTTTTAAATTATTTATACTTGTTTCGAAGGAAGTTTTGTAATTGCTTGCTTAATTTTTTTAAAGAGCAATTTATAGAAAATAGAAAATACGATATAAATATAAAATCTATTGTAATTTTGTATATATAGTATTTTTCAATTAAATAAACTTAACAAAAAGTTTTGATTTTTGTCCATTTCCCTTACAAATTTTCGCCTAATTACAATAACATTTAAAAATATTAAAATTACTGTACAATTTTGTGTATGTATTGTGATTATTAAATATTTTTATTTGTAAGCTTGAAAATACAACGATTGTTGTATAAAAACGGAAAACTAAGATAATTCAACTTACCCTGTGCATCCAAAAGGCAGTCAAATCCAGTCAAAATAAGTCAATCCATAAGTCAAGTCAAGTCACATCTGTCACACTCACTGTCACTGTCATCTGTCAGGAGGAATCATTAATGTCACATAGTGTCAAGTTCAGTCATATTAGTCGTATTAAAATTGACTAGAATGTTATTTAAAATGTTTTCAAATCAGTGCTCCCGCCATGGCGACAGCGGTGGACTGCGCGCGGGAAAGGTTTGTACGCTCTCATATACTTCCACTACCTCTGGGTTTCGCAAATATATTTGTCAACAAGACTTGGATGACTGGATTTAAATCATTATAAATGCTCATTACGATGTTATGGTAGTTAAATAATTAAAATAAATTTATTAAACGCTTCAAATAATTCAACTAAATGCTATGTAACATTTAATTAAAATCTTTTATTATTAACAGTGATTTATTTTAACAGATATTCCATCCGAAACAATGTGTACATGTAATGAAGATTTAACAGATTTTATGACTTTTCTTATATGATGTTATTAAATTAAGTTATTAATGAAGAAATCATAATAATATTTGTATCTGATTTAAGTGATAAGTAATTTATAAGACGTAATATCAAGTTTACTGAGCGTTTCTATTCTGTTGAAAGATTGACAAATTAATAAAAACAAAAATCATCATAGGGATTACGTTGAAGATCGAGCAACAAGAAATATTGCAATATTTACAATAATGTTTCTTAATATCCGTTAAAGTAATAAGTTTATTATTGTTTAACAATATGATGATGGATGTCGGAACGGACAAATTATAAAACGAAAGCTGACATTTAAAATATTCATGAAAGTTGAATTCAGGATAGCTTATTCGTGAGATCATTTTTTTAATCTACGTTACATTTAAAAACCATAATGCATTGACTAATAAATGGCGTTTAGTTATGGAATGAGTGAGGTTCGAACAGACTGCGTTTCGTTTCATACATACATTGATTAATTATATAGTTCGTAGACATGGAAATTTTATGTTGATAAAGTAATTTCAACTTGCAGTTAAAAAAATAGTTAAAAAAAATAAATGTTTGCAATTTTCTGGTCTCCGCTGGTTGTATAATCGTATTGACCACAACATAATAGTGTCGTAATATTGGTACGTAGGCCTTTGATGGATGCAATTTTTTATTGCTATTATTCGTGCCTAATTCTATGTAGTGATGTCTTCGTTCGTATCCGATTGCCTGAAATCGATCAGAAGTTAATTTGAGGTAAGTACTTATATGGAACCAGCATATTAAAGGTGGAATTTGATCATTTCGTATCAATTCAATATTTTTTTGTGTAATGTTACTAAAGAAACTTTATTAGAAGTTTTGCAAGTTATTCTTGACACGCTCATTTCGGATGTCTTGATGGGAAAAAGTCAAGATTTTTACTGGCATAGTGCTTTACGACCTACGCCTTGACGTCTACTTAACTCTTTAATTTAAGAAAAGTTTAACTCAATGAACTGATTCTGATTGTAAATTGCATAATGTTATATCAAAAGTATCACATCATAGAGGGAAGTCGTTATTTTTCACACAGTTTTTATGATAGTCGCGTGAAGTCATATTCGTTCCGTCTCACAAACTAGCGTGACTCTTATGTTCCTGGGTTATATGAAAGTATGAATTATTCAGGCAAATGTATCCAATTGTTTTATTTTACAGAAAGTACTCTTTTACTTATTTAAAGAATATTAACTTGATGTCATCGTATAGGTATTGTAGATTTTTAAAGAAAAATAATTTAGTGTATTTCTAAACGGAACTCTTGACATGTCATCGGAATTTTTATTCGTTAATATAAACTCAGGATAAATGAAGCAATATTAAAAAAAAACAGATTTTTTGTGTTTACATTAAACGGATCAATCTTTACCGTTTTTTGGTAGACAATAGTTGTCTTTTTCTTTATTATTCAAAGGTACGGCTTTAAATCTATAATGTTAGGTACTTATATTTTTCTATTGAATTCCTTTCTATAAAAACATAGGCGTTGGTTTTACGTAACAAGGTAGATTTTTTTACAACATATTTATGATTCTATGAAGTTTTTGAGCGGCAAAAAGAGCGGTGATCATCCCTGGTGGGGATCGAACCCACGACCTTTGGATTAGAAGTCCAACGCGCTATCCTCTGCGCCACAGGGACTGGATGAGGGAGCAAGTTAAAATGACGTAAAGAAATTGTCAGTATGCACTTCAACCCTATAAGTTTCTAACTGATCGAACACTGATTATATTGCATTAAACTTTTTGAGGCACATTAATAATTCCTTATATGAATTCGCTAATTTACTTATTATCTGCGAGTCATTGACCTGAGATCGAAATAGACGAGAACTTTCACGTTTTTAAAAAGATTCAACAATTTTTATTCTCGGTTCGACCATTTAAAGTGGTGACTTGTTAAAAATGTTGTTACGTAACCTTTCAAATATTATATGAATTTGAATTTTCACTTCTATTTAGGTACTTTTTATGACGTTACGCAAGTTACTCATATATCAAGATGACTTGTCAGTTGGTGATTAAATAAATAGTTAAAGATACTTTTTTATTTATTTTTTTGATTCTAAGTATAACTATATTAATTATTCTGGCGTCGAAAAATCTGTATTTTAGAATTAATTTCTCATATATTTTAAATTCATATTTTTTTATTTTTACTTTTATTAATTAATGATGTAAATATATTCCATAGCGTAACAAACAGTTTGAAAAAATCTGCTTAATCTGAAGTCAGTGTTTTCATTAAATAAAAATGTATTTAATCGTTATAAATATCAATAGTATGATATGTGTATACATTTTTCATTACTTTTTTTAAATTAGCTCCGAAATAGATGTATGAAGAAAAAGTAATGTTTTTATCTGTGCCGTGACGTCACGAGGCCATCAATTTGATTTAAATGTAGGTAATTTATGTCAACGTCACCCACTCAAACGGATGTTGTCTATCAGGTCCAACAAATAAAAACGTTTACATTACCAAAATATTCCAAGATTCCAATACAAATGAAGCCGTAGTATTAAAAAAAAGTTAATCAGGTATACCAACTAAATTAATGATTTGATTTTGAAAGAAAAGGTTTTTTAACAGCTGTAATAATTATCCATCCTTCAGACGAATTTATTTACAAGCTCATATTTACGATATATGTAGGTAATTAGTGTTGTTTAAAAATTTATAGTGAACAACGCAATTTCATCGGTAAATGAAATTTTGTAATGAAAATCGTTATAGTGATGTCTATTTAACGCTCTTAATTCAAGTCATTATCTGAAATATATTATTTTATATCGCATTAATTTTTAATAGGTATTACGATATGAAACGATTTTTATACAGTTCCTTAACTGTCATACAGGGAAATGCTCGTTTGTCACGTGATGCTTATGCAAAAGTTTTTGATGTGTCACGGTAGTGCGGCGGGCTTTAGAACATTACAGCCATCTATCTGCGTAACAAACATACGAACACACATTAAAATCGTAAAAGCTGTTGTCTATAAACATTAAATGCGACACGGAAGGCGTTAATCAATATACAGAGGCAGACGTCACCGCTCGTAATTAGCGAGCTTGAAACTTTCACTGGAATTGCCAGCACGAGAGCACACTAGACTCATATTATTATTATACCTATAATATTTATTGTAATTAACTGTAATTAATTCAGATACTAATAATAATAATAAAAAAAATATATATTATCCGTAATTTTCTTCATAAATATATTTTATACGTAATAATTATTTATCCATTGTAAGTTAGTATTAAATAAAATAGTTTTTATATACATAATTCATTCTGTTATTAAAATTTCATATTTATTCTTTAATATAAATATTAGAAAGTAAGCTGTCTAATAACTTTGAGCGCAGTGTACTTATGTTCAGTCAAGTAAGTCGAGTAGGTATGCGTTACATTTATATAATGTATGCAATGTCATAACTTATGACGTCTGTCATTCATATGAGACATTTGAAATTAATGTTAAATAAATCACGACACTGGCAGAATATACTGTACATGTGTTTGTACGGATGATGGCAACATTTGTAACAACCAACCAACCAATGTTAAATAAAAAAAAGCGTTTACTAAAAAAAAATATAGATCGTTTATCTCGTTCTGTCCAATTTGTATGTAAATTCATTATTTTTTTTATTTACATCTTTAATTTCATTTAACAATATATTAAATATGTGCTAGGTTACTTAAGTGCAATTTAAAAATCCATTATTCCATTAAAGAAACTCTTTAGTTGTTTTCTCAAAAGATAATTCAAATTTATATTATAATTCGTCCTTTAAATGAAACCGTTGACATCGGCATAACATACCACAACACCGGTGTGAATTAAGCTTTAGCAAAGAAAAAAGTATAGACCATGTTCTCTAAAAATGAATATTTAATTCTTATAATATTTTAAAAGTTTCAGTCAGCACACAATACTAAATATGCTTATCCTAAGTTTGCACTATGAAACTACACACGGAGCGTTACCAGTTTTTCTTTTAATAAATCCTCACGCGTTATAGTGTTTACGTAGGATATTTAGTGAGAACGGGAAACGCTTTGTATGTAGTTCAATTATTCAAACTTGAGATAAACTTTAAGTATAGTATAGATTAGTACTTCTTTAAGTTTTTCAATAATATTTTCATTAATTTACCGAGACTTAGGTACTTTATACTAACCTCTCTGGCTTTTGTAATGTTAGTGAGGATCTGTTCGTGTTGTTACAGTACAGTTAAAATGTCATTTAAGATTATATTACAAGTAAAGTGGTCGGTAAATGATAATGGTTTTTTAAAGATGCAACAGAATTGATTACAGAGTAATTTAAAGAAATATATATACAAGAAAATACAAAGGATATTTATAATATGTTAATAAACCTCTTTAATCAGACCTCCATGGTTAGTTTATACATTCCATACAATACACTAACTAAAATAAAACCAACCTAATTTCGTTTCAGTTTCTAGACTAAGCAAAAACTGAACTCATTGTTAGCGCTAACAATGATGAGAATCAACTATAACCAGCCTTCCACTAGAAAGCCTCGGATTTAACGATCCCAAATCATTCTTAAGTTATTCTGCTTAATTAAATTACTTTTCATAGTTATATGCATACATAGTTTCTTGTTCGTTTAGCGTTAAGTATGTTATTAAAGTTAATCATAATTTAAATACTATTTTTTTAAGGTCAAGATATGATATTATTAAGGTATAAAATATATATGATTTATCAGAAGTTATTTAACATTTCCGTAGCCGGAGCTTCTGTTACATAGTATTTAAGGTTTTTAATGAATGCTCCAATTGTTTTCTAGATAGTGTGCAGTGAAAAATAATTTCATTGCAATTAAATTACGAAGCATTGTCTCCGCACAATGGTGACTTGAATTTTGCTATAAGTAATCGTAATATGGCATTGTCTCAGTTCAACCGGTTTTTTTTGCGTATTTACCGATTAGAAACACTATTCTAATGATCGTATGCGTGTATGAGATAGTAGTAATGTATTGTTTTTGATTATTATGCATATATTTTTTTAGGGTCTTATATACATTGCAATTTCAGACGAATGTTCCCGAAAATACATTAATTTTATATAAATAGTATAATAATTTATGTATTGAATTTGGTATATTTTTATAATCCCCGTACAATACTGTCTGTTAGGTCGATAAAGGATTTTTGTATTTATAGATTTGTTCCACGTTTTTGTTCAATAAAAATATATATTATAATTTGTACGTCTGCGTATATAAGAACTATTGCCACGGCTTTCCCTTTCAAGTGCAAGGTCCAACTTTCACTGGCCACTTTCGATTTTATACGCCGTCCGCACACGGAAATGTATCAGGAGTAAGTTATAAAGTAACTATTGTTATTATAAAATATTTATATTGTAATGTAATATTTTTAATTTCTTTTCATTTTGATGAATTTATATTTACTGTTCTATATTTTAAAATACTATTATATATGTATATATTTTTTAATATCTTCAATTAATCAATCATTTTATATTTTTTATTCGGAATTCTAGTGACAATATTTTATTATTTAGAATTAAGGTACGTCGGCTGAGGAATTTTGTGCAAGGTTTGAATATTGAAATAAAAAAAAAATTAAGAATGGAAAACATACTTTTAATTTTATTTTTTATCCAAAGATATAATTAAAAACTAATTAGCACGAGTCTGTTATAATAATTAATATGTTATTAATATATTAAATACAAGTAAATATAAATATAAACAAGGTTGTGTTGTGTGAAATCTCACATCCGTGCCAACCGGCCAAACTTTCTACGCTTTCGATACAAAGTGACTATTAACTCATATTTGCTGGGAGGCACTTTCTTTCAACAGGGAGAGTTATCTTTCGCTAGGTTGTATAGTCTGGCTTTGCTTGTTTAGTTGTTTACGACAGTTGATTCAGGTTTTTGCCTTATTTCATTCATTTATAAATACCTCTTTTTTGTTTGATTGCAGTGAGCTTTGGATGACGGGAAAGACCCAAATTATGTTGTTGTAAAAATAAATTATCTTTCTACGTTATATATAATATGTCAAATATATATGTTATACAATTAAGCCTTTACTTGAACCATTCTACACACACACACACACACACACACACACACACACACACACACACACACACCCCACACACACACACACACACACACACACACACACCCACCCACACACACACACACACACACACACACACACACACACACACACACACACACACACACACACACACACACACACACACACACACACACACACACACACACACACACACCCACCCACACACACACACACACACACACACACACACACATTAGTATAATTCTTTTCTTACGTATTTTTAATTTAATGTGATACGAATGGTGTTCTCCTTAAAATAAGACATTTAGAATTAATTTAATGTTTTTTTTTCTAGACATAATAATCTATTAATTTAATTTTACGTTTTAAATTTTTAGGTAACGTGTTAAATGTATTGACCTCGGTCATTTAACTGCGGATACCAATTTCTGTAGATCAAAATAGATCATTGTTTTTAGGTTCGGTTCAAAATCAAAACTATCTAGAAGTAGGAGACTTTAGCCTTGTCTTAAATGCATTTTTTCTAAATTTCGTATTACAGAAAATTAGTTTGTGATATAAATTGGATTCTAACGAAGGTCTTATAAGCACCTTTTAATGCTGTACTGTTTTGAAGCAAATGTTACAGTACTGATGTATTTTTCCAAAAAAATAATGCTGGGATATTTGATAAAAATCTTTAGTTAATTATCTTGTTATTATAATAACAATAACTCCGTAAAACTGATGCTTATTGTTGATAGTGATATATTTTGATTAAATATAGTCCAGCTGTTACAGATTGGTATACTTATGAATTATTATTATTTTTTTGCTAAATAAATCAACTTATACAGTCGTATGCTAAGATAAAAATCTTATTTGTTTTAAAAAGAAGGATTGAACTGTCGATGATTATAGTTCACTTCATGGGAAGTTTAATATTACATATTTATGTGTTTGTATGTTCGTAGATATAAGGTTTTATTAGTCCAAAGAAATTTTATTGGATTGGATAATTCGTTGGACATTATAAAGTACCTATTAGATTTGGTAAGTTCGCTTGTTTAGTCCGATAGTGTTGTTCTATAACGAAAGCATTTTAATAGCTACATAAAAATGTAATTAATAATACATTTCCCAATTTAAAAACTAACAGTGTTGTCGTCTGTGATGATTTCTTATATCAAATAAACGATGAACGCAACGTTTTCGATTTCTCGCTTCACTGAACGTTGAGACATTTGGCTTAATTCACTAACTGTTAATTGATTGAAATTACAAATACCTTAAGATAAAAAACAAAGTAATCCAAAATATTAAACGATCAAAATATAAGTTTAAGTCTTTATATGTAATTATTTATATGTTTTTTTTAATTTATATCGGACACAACCTTTGCAGATGTGACACTGACATCAAAATTCTGTTCTGTATTGCTACGGGACGCCATATTTTCGTGTCTAGATTGTAAATTAACTTGAAATTCACTGTCAATTGTGCAATTTGACATTGTAAGGGAATGTTCGCGCATTGAAATGAGTTTGAAGCCATTGTTGTATTTATAGCGTCTTAATTACTGTATATATATATATATATATGTATATATATACATATATTATATTATGTATATATATACATATATATATACATGTAAAATTTAAATTATGAAATTAAACTATTACTAAATAATGAGATCTGAGATTTTCGCGAGTTTTATTCATTTAAATGAAACTAATATATTTCGGATATACTACGCGGATTTTATTATTTTAAAAATTATTTAGATTTTTGAAATAATAAAATCTGCGTAGTATATCCGAAATATATTAGTTTCATTTAAACTATTACTAAATAGTATACTTTTACTCGAATTTAATAATAAGATTCCCATATTGCACCTTCCTTCAGATGAATGTTGATTGAATAACATCCTGATTTTCATTTCCAAAAACCTCGTGTTTATTTTATTTGAAAATTATTTAGAACTAATAAAAATCATCATATATTCCACGTGATTTATTTTGTTGCACTATCGTTTTAAAATTGTTTTTATATTGAACCTGCGATTGTTCTCCTAATAGCTTTTTCTACAGTCGTCACGAGCTAACTTGAAGCTGCGTGAAATGACAAGTTTCAAATAGAAATACTTCTAATCTAGTTTTCTTTTGATATATTTTTTGCGTGATCAGGTGTATGTAAAAAACTTTAAAGTTATTTTCAATTAAGTTAACCTCTTAGCTCACTCTCATTTAATTTTTATTAGACTTCAATGTAAATCAATTATTTAACTAATTAAATTTAAATTATTTAAGAACAAGTAGAAAAGTCTTGTAAATATGTACATAGCTCTCCGAATACTATCTGAGATTCTGAGACGCTACATTTAAGTTACGATTTTTACGTAATATCTATATACTAAGTATATAAAGTATTTCAGTAAATAAGTTATAATGACCCTCTTATTTATTACCTTCATTGTTCTATTGTAATTTGTATTGTATACCTACATTCAATACGGTATTTACGCTCGCGTCCGAGTCGCGAGACGAGGTACAAGGTGAGTGTGTAAATAGTCGCTTGCGGCTCGCCTCGCGTCTTGTCTCGCGCCTCGGAGCGCTCGCGTCCGGATCTGCGAGCTGTGATATGAGACGAAGCGCAAGACGAGGTACGAGGCGAGAATGTAAACGTAGTATAATATTATAAAGTCTCATTTCAATTAGACTTAGTTATGTTTTTAGTAAGCTTGCTTACTTACATATCTTTAAGTATTAAGTACATTGGAAATATTTGAATATTTGAAAGTAGATTGTCTAAAGGTCAAGGAAAAGTACCATCGTATTTAGGCACCGCTTAATATTCAAGTATTTTGTCCCTTAAACACTTCAAACAGGTTTGATATCTTTATTAACGCAGGTTATTTATTCAAAAGTTATTTGTTTAAGCGATACAAGCACAGATTATCGTCTTTATAATAGGATATTTTTTCACAATGTATATATACTTTGAACGAGATAAAAATTATAAAGATCGCGTTGTGATAAAATTTGCTTGTGAATTATTTTAGTAGTATAATGAGATTCTTCCAGTTAACCTTTTTAAGTGCAATTAAATTGATGTCCTCTAATCACAACACGACCTGGATGTTTGACTAGCTTATGCCATTTCCATATCTTTAGGTCTCCACTTAGGATGTTGCGAAACGTTGCGGAAATGGTCATGACTTTTAAATGTTAATGAGAGGAAACCTCTCAGCATTCAATGGATTCACCGTGCGCGTTGTAGGGAGAGAAGCTTCAACAGAGCCTGGGACTTTCGACCCAGGTGTAAGTTCAAGGGGCCCCTATCTAACGCGCGTTAAACGCTCACCTCAACCGTCCAAGCTCCTCTCCCTACCTAATCAATTTGAAACGAACCTATTTAACGACCTAATTGCTACACGTGATCATATAGATGTAGTTCTGCGCTATCGGTTTCTTTATCATATTTTAAGTTCTCACCTGGCTAGTTCCCTGAACCTCGCCGATGCCTGGAGAGACGCGTATCCATACTTGGCGTAATTGTCCGCGTTCTCTGATGGCGCATTAAAGGCAGCCACGTAACGTGCTGGGTCCTTTTCGTCCAATACGAGACCTGGTGTTTAAATTTATTTACTACCTATATAGAGGCATTGCTTTTTCGACTTGATTTTTGATGATATACGGTGTAAAAATATTTTGTTTAAAATTGCCTATCTGCGTAACGCCCTTGTACAAAACGTTAGATACTTAATATATAACTCTCGTTTATAACCATAAAAGATGATAGGGGCATTTTATTATGTAGTAATTCTAATTTTTAAATGTTTAATACTGTTAAGTCAATTGAGTGTCTGTTGACTGCATAATGTTCATTGTAAACTCACCCATAGAATAGAGTTTTGGCTCTAACACACCATACAGTTCATGCATTTTCTCCATTCCATATTTCGCAGCTTCCAATATATCTTTCCTGCTCTCTGTGAGACTTCTGTTATAGCTCTTATCATCGGCTATTTCTCCATAATCCTCTTCATCATCACTATCATCATGTCCAATCAATGTTTTAACGTCGCCTTTGTTTTCATCGTCCCCCGTGTTAATGGTCTCCGTCAAGTTATCTTTATCGCAGTACTTAATAACTATTGTCGACACGTTTTTCGTTTCGGACACGGAGAGGTTTTTATTTTGATTTTTCTCTATGATGGTGATGCTCTGAAGATCCTTCGATATCGATGCGTTCAGTTTGGGCATCAGATTTTTTAGGACATCTAAAATTGAATACGTGTTAGACTTCGTGTTGTTAGGTTCTATAGTCAATACTTCAACAAAGGTATTTCTGTCAGGCTTCTCTGTTTGTTTCGTGATCCTTTGTTCTTTATTTTGTTTTGATTCGGACATTTGAATATCAGTTTTGTCCTCTATACCACTCTTTATTTGAGTCACTTTTTTGTCCGTATGATGATTGTCTTCGTTATGTTCGGGTGCTATAATTATCGCTTCGTTGAGCTTATTATTGTCGTCAGATGTTGACAGATTTGCTTTGATTCGTTTGATAGAAGCTATTATGTCATTGACTAGCTCCTCTTGAATGGATTTGCTTATATTTTGGTTCGATTCAAAGAAGCTTGTCGCGTTAACGAACAGCTCGGCGTCTCTCTCCTTCCAGTACGGTGCATTTGATGGCGTTCTTTTAGTATTGAAAATGTCTTCGATGATTCTCGTGAAGGGACAGTTGTGTGTTGTGTTTTCAACATCCGATTTGCTGTTGGTTGTCTTGCAATCAGCGGTGATTAATATAAACAAGACGATGATTATGTTTTTATGCCTATCGATAGAAAATGAATATAATTTTTTAAAAATTAATATAAAATAATAAACAAAAGTCATGGAAGTTAAGAAAGTAAATAGGTATTCACTTAAGGTCATACGAGATTTGTTGGAACTTAGAAATTCGATAGAAAGTATTTGCCTTTTACTGCTCTTAATTTATACATCAAGATTTTGTTTTATAAAATAGGGAAAGCTGTGATAAAATATTATGTACGTGTCTATTGCGTGACGGGCGCTTGTCAAGTAATTCATTAGTAAATTAAATGTCACCTGTGTCACATAATTTCTACTAAAGTGCTATGAACTTTGCGATTATTATTAATCCATGCATAGAGATATTTTTCACTGACCTGTATCTATCCATAGCTGCTAGAACATCACCGTTTTCGTTATATCAATTCAAAAATAAATCTTATACAGATACAGCTGTAAAAATTGTTTCCACTCCCAAATTAAGACAAGTACTGGCGAATATGAAGTCACTGATCCCGTAAAAAACTGGTTCGATATCGACAGTCCCTCTTTTATTTGTTACTTTACGTTTTATGTCTGCTATATGTCCCTCGAGTGGTGTCCAGGGCGGGCGAGATGTTACTACCTGGTTACATAAGAGGAGCTGAGAGTACAGTTAGGAGACCTTGCTCCGAGCGATGACCACGGCTTGCTTGTTTTGCAGCGAAATGGGCTCTCGGCCGCTCTGCACACCGACGATTCAGACAACAGGTTCGAATTAAACACATACAGATTTATCTTTTAATTTTTGCAAACGTGTTCTTTGTAAGCCTTATTAGAATTAATCTTAATAAATTAATTTGCAGTCCCACTTTTAGATTTTAGCTCTAAGTCAGCTTAGTAATTAGGATGTAATAAAATAAATGTAGTATAAGATTAAAATATATTTCGTTTCTTACAAGCGTATGGTATATATTTTGTGTATTTATATGTTATAATAGTGTACGGTGTAACAGCGTCTCGGTCGTCAGAGGCGTATAATTATTAGAGGCGTCTCAGACCGGACAGCAACGATTTCGTTCATCGGTGAAAGACCTTGCGAAACAGCAAAAACATCATTGTATTGAAGTTTTTTGTTCGTCGGCTTGCTTCATATATTTTGATGCATGCAAGAAATTCAATCAAGCTCTACTTACGAATGTATCAATGAGTACAACAGCCTGCAGGAGTTATGGCTGAAGGCGTTAATTAAAAATCTTATAAAATTCCCCGATTTAGTGTATTAACTCTAGTCATATGTCTCAATAAGTTATGACCCAGAAGATAGTATTATTTGAAGCTGAATATCTTTTTTATTATCCACACCACGTGATGACCAGTTTCTTGTATTCTGTATAATGTTATATATATATATATATATATTGTATAACTCAATCATTCGATTGCCAAACCTATGCTATGTTATAACCGTATACTCTGGTGGTATAATTACTTATAAGAACAACTGTTCGTATTGTAATTGAACCTCCTAAACTTGTATGACGCGAATGTCACGTAGATATCACGTAGTTTGTGTAGCGTTACGTAAATACATCACGTTTTAAACTTACCTCGTGGACACCATAAGGCTACGGCGTGTCATAATCCTTTAACCCACATTGACTAGTGACGATACTTTGCTTTGCTCGTAGAATATTAATTAAATTATTAGTACGAAACGAGTTCGCTGCAGTCATTGTTTGATGAGAACTTAGCGTAATAATTCATATTTTACTCATTATGACTTGTTAAGTTGCTCAGTTAGAATTATATTATACTATATTATTAAACTATATATATATATATATATATATATATATATATATATATATATATATATATATATATATATATATATATATATATATATACACATACTGTCCCATATAAAACTATTAAAATGTTTGCTGTTTAACGTAATTGTATATTATATTTTTTATTTTAATTATTTATTTCTGTTTATAACATCTCAATAATTAAGGTTATCACTACTACAGTAAGTCTATTTTAAAAAAATCTGAAAAACAAACGCGACTCTATCGCTTCTGTTTAACAATCTTTTATAATATATTAATTAAATTAAATGAAGTCGATGTCTGAAAGCAAACGACCAAATAACTAATATAATTATTTTATTTTGTATAACATCGGAGTATTTGAACTAAATCTATCAATTAATACAAAAATATATTTTTATAAACAATATAACTCTGTCTCCCGAGATCACACCTTAGCTTCCATGTTTTCTTCTTATCACAATCGTTATCTGAAATTAATAGTGTTTCTATTTTAAATATCTACCCACTTGTGTTGGAACTGCTTGACCACTATTGAAATTAAAGAAAAACACAAAAAAAATGTATCTCAATAAATCAATTACAACATATTAATTTATTTTAAAACTTGTTTACATATATCTTCTGATAATTTTGATTATTTCATATCCATAAAACGTAATCATTATTAATTAATAAAATACCATGTATAAAGATTGTTCTGCGCCATCTAGTGATTAGTTCGTAAACTAAGAACTAAGCCTGTCTGTAAAACATCTTTTATCAAAGCGCCATCTGTGAGGACAATAATAAACTAGTTAGTCAGCCGACCTGCCACAAGAGCTCGCTAGTGCGTCCGCCGATCGTCCCGCCCGGTCTTCTGCTGCTTGAGGTCATTGATCGCCGTCACGCTGCCGAAGAGAACTTTCGCCGTCACTTGCTGCAAAGTGCATGCAATTATAGTTAGATCGTACGTGATTGATACCACGTCGGGATCGTTAACTAGCACTCATTACTCTCGGTGCAGTGATCACGTACAGAGTAGTAGTATGTAGTAGTAACGTTCACAGTTACGAGACGAAACATCAAAAGACGCAGTCTAAATCAATAAAGTAAATGTTTGTCAGTGTTGCCCGCCTTGATCGTAAACTTCTGCACAATTAATTTATCACGACCAAATGAGACCATTAACATAATTCTGTTCCAGAGTACATTCCGCCGGTAGCTGTAGGAAACACAGCTGGAAAGATTCATCACAGGCTGAACGTAACGCGGCCGAAATACTTATTACATAGATTGCATAGGCCGCCAAAATATCTAGAACGAGCGCGATTTTAGTGAATACCTAGAAACTGAGCACTGGAATTCCATTCCATCTAGGTATTTAGGAAATAGGTCAAAGAACGGCAATTTCGTTAGGGGCAAAAAAACATTCGGAGGTCTTTAAAAAGCGCTAGACGTGGCTAGGGACTCCACGATGCACGGCATCTATCTGAACTATTTGCCGAATAAAGCGACGAAAAATGCAGCCCTTCGTTACACTGTAGAAGATATCCACATAATATAAACGAGATATTTTTAATATCGAAGGAATTCTAAACAGTGTTCTCTTGAAACAATATCTACTTGTATATTTTTAAGGAATGTTTAGTGAATACGTGGAAATTGTTGAATAGTGATCCGTGGACGGAGGAAGATTAATAACGCTTTGAAATGTCGTCTTATCTTAAAATATTTACATTTTAAAAACAAGATTAACTTTTCGCTAGGTTTAAATGTATTAAGTTATTTTTTTTTTAAGTTATCTTCTATTTCGAAAAAGACTTTAATGATTCATAATGTAAATAACTAAAAGTTTATAATTTAATTTTAGTTGAAAATAACTCGCATGTAACCTTCGCTGGCCGGAGTGTTCCGAGAGAAAAATTCACTATGTTCGTGTAATGTATAGCATTGCTTCAATACTTTGCTACACAACGTGCCGTTACAAAGACATCAGGAAATATTGTATAAGAGAATATACATAGATCTGCAGGATTGATTTGAAGTAATAATTTGGACTCATTTCTCCTTATTCAAGAGAAATAAATGTTTTGAAACCTTACAATAATATATAAACATGATCCACGAGCACTGTTCAAATTAAATTAAAAGTTCTTAATTCCATTCCTATGACGAGCTTCATGATGGCCACTCTACGTGTAAGGCACTGGAAAAAAAATAATATCTTCCACCTTGGCAAGTGTTCAGCAATGAGAGGTCGTGCGGTCATTAGGCTGGTGCTTTTGGTAAACGGTCCTCCTGTAGCTCGTAAAACACCCGAAATACTGTCCCTCTAATGCCTTCTGGCGCAAAATTTTTCCGTAAATTGTACGTAAACTTAACGTCGAGGGTGATTGCAAGGGTGAGAACTCCCTGATGGCGAGTCAACAACCGAGTCAGATTCCGATATACAGAATTTATGAGAAATATTAGTAAATGAAAAAGCTGTAATATTAGCAAGTTGAGTAAATTGAGCGGGAACGCCGAAACTTGGTGTACCTAATTGAAACATTTCGCTAACGGTGGAGAAAGGTGCATTAGCCTGATTTTCGGGTTTATGGAGGCGGTTTATAATAAAAATAATTTATATGTTTAATTTTAATGTTCCCGCGCCCGACACGTTTATAGCATCGCTTGTTCCTGAGTCATACGCCCCCGAGGGTGCAGTAAATACTGGATCACAATAAAGTTACCGACATTTTTTCGCCGTCTTTCTCGTTTTAAACTTTTACACAAGCAAATGATTATTCATCTAAATCTCATGAATGTATATATTCTTGTATTTTTGTATCTTTGTCTTCACGTTTTTATCTAATCAGAATTATTTGACACGACAAACTAACGATGCAGAGTGATTATTATTTATGATTAAAAAAATACCTAAAATTAATATAAGCCTACGTTGTCTTCTGTTACGTCACCTGTCTGCCGGTGAACGACTCGTTAACATTGGTCCAGCACATAGACAAGAACGAACAGACCATAATCATTAAAAAAAATATATATTTTGTAGTATTTGTAATTTTTTCCTAACATTTCGAATAGTCAATGTGTATTTATTCGTATTAAATACAAACGAACTATATAAAACTAGTTTGTTATTCGTTCTAAGACTTTCGCGAGTATTCATTTAAATGAGACTAATATTTTTCGGATGTACTACGAGTATTTTATAATTTTAAAACTACATACAACGTGATCACGGCTGCTGCGAGTAACCGAAACGTCGTGAGTACGTAGCTTAAAAAAAAATACGCGTAGTACATCCGAAAAATATTAGTCTGATTTAGTCTGTAATTCTTATGCACCAGGTGTATTAGTCGAAATAACAATCAAATCGATATTGTATTGTGTTGAACTCATATATAATTTGCGATATAAATACATGTATGGTAGTTTCATTAAAAAAAAAATATGATCAAATTCTTTCATAATGTAATATAATAATTAACCTCGTATATTTATGTATTTCTCATATATATAACCAAGGTTTACTGCGACGACTACCAAAAATATTTTTTTTTATTAATTCTCATGTTGAAATAACTTAAAATACACCTCAATATCTTCGGATCACCGCCTGCTCTTAATCTAAATATAAAATGATTGGAACCGGTAACTTAAGTAATTAATATATGTACAAATATATAAAAAACTGTTTATTTGAATGTCTCGGCCCGACCTTAAAGTATTAAGTTAATGATTTACATATAATATATTTTTCATCTCGTATTCCTTTCATTTCCAGCTGTCCCTGAGCGCGTTGACCAATGCTTCTCGTGGATTCAATAATTCTCAGCTATTCTGGTGTGAAATCCTTGCTGAGATGTCAGCAAGGTCTATGATACTGACTTGTCTCTTGAAATGTCGCAACATACATACGATATAAATTGCATCGCTTGAGCAATTAACCTTTGAGTTAATATAGTTTAGAATTTAATTCACTTGTCTAACTGTGAACCGTTTTATTACCTGATAGTTCCCGCCGGTGACGCTAGGTGGCGTGTACCCTCTGCTGCCGTAGCTTGGTGTGCCACCTCCATGGTACAGGGTGTTGTTGTTGGCGTCCCTCGTCGTAGCCGTGGAGTACGTTGATTTGCAGTTTTGAGACATATTGGAACTGAAAATGTTATTTATATTGTTATAAAATTGTATTATAACACATCAACTTTTTCTAGAACGCAGATAAAGTTAAACGTCAAATGAAATATTTATTATCTAAATAAGTTCTAGAACATATTTTGAATGTTTCAAACATGGCTGCCGATAGACTCGCATTCGGTTTTTTTTCAAGCGAAATCTCATCAAAACAGAAGTTTAGTGTTAAAGCGAGGCCTACACGCTTTTCATCAAAGCTGTAAGGAAACCTGTTTTGCATTTTCAAAATGGATTCGCGTTGATCGAATTGCAAATTTGATAGTTGAGCCTCGAATGAAGTTAAATTAAAATCAAACTTTGAGTTAATTAACATTTTCAAAATCACTTACACGAATAGTTTTAGTCGGATTTCAATTTGTTTATACAAGTTTCGTGAATTTTAGCTGCGATATGGATCTACGGAATTTGCATGATACGTTCATCTCACTGGCGTTATATAACTTTGTGAAGAATTAAATTTTTTTATCTCACAAAAAACATTTCTGTTGAATTTAAATTCAACTTTCAACTTATCTGATCTATACTTAGATTAAAATTTACAAACACTGATGAGTTTTAATTAATTGCTTAATTCATCCGTTTATCGACGGATTCAACTGTCTTAAAAGACAATATGACATCTGACAGTTCCTGTCACATGTAGTGTACCTGTCACTTTTATATTATTTAAGAATTGTGGCGTAAGAAAACAAAATAGTGATATTGATTTAAACTATGAAAGAGAAAGTGGCAGTGGAATATAAAATATATAATAATGGGTTCATTACAAAATAAGTATAAGTCACCAGTTACGACCGTACACATGTATATAAATCATTTGCAAATATCAACGTACAAACATATTGTAGCTTTATATTTAATGTAATGAATTGTTATTATAGGAAACGTCGGAGCGTGTTTTGTAGAGACTTAAACATAATTAATATATACATTTCAATATATTACAATATATTAACGTTAATGAGTTATGTGGAAGATTATTTTTCTTGGTGATATTATTTTCAATTGATTCAGTTTGTCAGATGGGTTAAGTTGTTTATTTAAGTATAATTTTTACTTATTATATATTATATTTGTTACAAATTCATAGAGATTTTATTAATTCTCATCAGTTTTAATAAAGTAGCATCTCTATTAGTGTACACTTTTATAAATATAAATGACATTGAATTAATTGAAACGTTTTGTTTCAGGATTTTTTCTTTTTAAGTTTATTTTACGAACCTACCTACAAAAAAAAGACATTTTTGATACTTTCTTGAAATATTTTTGATATTTAAACAACTTGGACTCAAACTTTTTTTGCAGAAAAATAAAATTTCATTTTTTTTTAATAATGTTGATTGCGGACTTTTTGCTTCCTTTCAAGGTCACTAAAAAACCTTAAAAATATTTCAATATATATATTTATTACACTTATTGTTTAAAGATTTTTACATTTTTGCAGACTTGTAGGTCATATGTCAATTACAAAAAAAAAAAAACTTCCGTGTTACTAAAAAGTGTTCCAAATTAAAAAAACCGATTCTGTAGTGATTAAAAGATAAAAAAAAAAATAAAAAAAAAGAGAATCAAGAGCGCATGATTATTTTGTGTCGATGTAACGCGGCCGGCAATTAAAAACCCGTCCAAAACTGTAGCAAGTTTGAGTACAGTTAATAACTGTTCGCGTAAGATCAATTAACTGTGGTACGAATTATAATGATAATCATACATTTTGGACTGTCTTCATTCTGACGGTTAGCAATTAAAAAGTATTCTGACGTTAGCTGTCATTGATGAAAAGAACCATCTGTGTACAGCCAAAATCGGAAATTTAAATTTATTAATAATTTCATGCGTAACACATAATGTACGAGTATGGTTTAAATCTGTGTTATAGTAGCGATAAATATTAATTTTTTAATCCCATTAGCATACGGTATGTTAAACACAAACAATCACAGTCTAGACCGTTGTTATAAACGATTGACTGATAACATAACATTAACATATAATATAATCATATATATTATGATAAATGTTGCCATTTCTTCGCTTCCGCATTATTTATTTAATAAACGTGTTCTTGTATTATATTATTATGTACATGCATAATTATAATAATACATTAAATGTATTTTATAATGAAGGATTTATTTGTAGTTAGTTCGGTTTAATGATTTTAAATGTAGTTCGGTTCGATTCTATTAGTTGCGGTTCGGTTCATTTGAATCTTGGATAGTGTCGGATTATATTGGATCTCCTTTTATTTAACTAAAACCATATTTATGATAATCTGGATAAATGGATGTTTGAATGTTTTTATTTTTATTAGACGATCATCGTACGCTGATGATTAAGATTTTTTTTAATGATGAATTCAAAATTAGATTTTATTATTTATATTTCGATGTCTTAAGATAGTTTTATTGTACTTTTGATGGATATAATTATAGACGTAAAAATAAATATATATATAGCTTTTTATTTACCAAATGATTGAGTGTCATCGTTGCCGATATAACCATTAACCGTGTTGCCGTGACAAGTAAAATTAACATCTACAAGTTTTTATAATCACACGGTAACCGAATATCGTGAAAGGGCTAACTGGTCCGCTGTTCCAATGTGGGGCAATTATGAGTGTGTTTTAAAATGATTTTCGACTTTTCATATATGAAACAGGTATTGTCTGGATCCGAGTTACTTTTACCAAACCGTTCTGATGTATACGGGCACGTGTAATCAATACTTTCGTTTATATTGAACCTCCCAACTTCTGTAATGAAGATTCAGACGAATATTTTAAAATATATATGAGAATATTTATTTATATCCGTCCAGAGAATGTTTTTTAGACGGACTGTTGGTATTAATACTTTATTTGACCACCTGTCACGTATTGAACAATCTGTCCAGGAATATCCTAGGTCCGGTTTATGTATGTATATTTTGACTAACTGTTTTGTTCTACATTAACTAAAAGCGTGTCCCGGATATGAAACTCGTTTATCGTGTTTTGTAGATGGGAGCCGAGTCCAGACGCAGGTTAGACCTCGTGTAATCTATCGTTATAAGAAAAAGCTTGAAATCATGAGTTATCCGAACAAGTTAAATCATACTCAGTTATTTATTTTATTCAACATGTTTAAATAGACCTTCTTACTTAATTCTGTCAGTATTTTTTTTTAGTTTAAGTTTGTTTTGCTATAATTAACATTTAAATAAAATTAATGTTTTCGGATTTACTACGCGATTGTTTTTTTTTTGGTTATTTTAAACTACACACTCTCGAAGTTTCGGTTACTTTGCAGCAATCGTGATCACGCGAATACGGGATGAGAAATTAGATTCCCATATATAATTAACATTATGTTTGGTTTAATCTAAAATGTATATATTTAAAGTTAAATGAGTTTTATAACGTTAATAAATATTTACTATAATATTAAATTCTACTTATAATTTAAGGTTAAAAAACGTTGTTATCATTTAAAAAAGATATAGTTAATGGATTGGAATGGAAAAGTGATTTAACTTACTTCTCTTAGCGAAGGGACTGTGCGATCACATTGTTTAGTGTGATTCATATACGCAGGTGTAACTTGCTCACACTTATATATACATGTAAATATTTTTTAGCTATGAATCGTAACGGTAGTTGACCACATCCGGGTTCATGTATTTGGGGCATGTACCACAATGGGACTGAATGGATCAATTATAACTAACAAAATAAGTGCAATTAGGACGTTCAAATTTGTTTTTGTGATATTTGGGATTTTTTCTTCGTAAATTAACTTCGAATATCTACTATCTGGCCTATATATTAGTTTATAGTGTTTATTTTGTACTTGATGACGTTGTTTGCAAGCTTTGGTTAAGTTATAACCTACAGAAGTACCAACATGATGTCTTAGATGCATCAGATTTGGAATATTGGTAGGTAAGAATGATATCAAAATTTACTATTGGGGAGTTTAAGCAAAGATTGTTTTGAAACGGCTTGGTTATGTTTTTGAAACAGTATCACTAGTAACATTTAACTAGTATATATATATATATATATATTATATGTGTGTGAGTGTGTACGTGTAACTTTTGTTTAATGCTAGCATATTTATTGAAAGATTATCGTTTTTATTTTATATGTAGTCGTTAATAACAACGTCAGATCATTGTTTGTATTGTATATTGTTAAATTATTTTCTATATCTAAGATGTTTCCGTATTTCGTAAGTAGTGTGTTTATTATTGCGAGTGCACTAGACGGTCCACTAAACTTGTGCGCCAATTCTTGACGTGTGTGGTCACTAGAACAGCGCTTCTATCGAGCTGTACTGTAATATATTAATGAAAAAACAAATAATTCTATACAATGTCACGTTTTTATTAACTTTAAGAAATGTGTGTGCTGTTAAAGAATGAGTATTTGAATTTTAGTCACGTATTTATGATGTTGTATGAATCGCTATTCTAATGGCCGGATCGAGGGCGTTGAACTGCGCCAGCCGAACATCCGGTGCAGAAAAATTTATATATTTATTTGTTATTCGCTTTGAAAATCGATTTTAAGAAAAGTGCTTATATAGTTTTTATTTACATACGTAACAAGATACATACTGTTTACAATATTTTATGAAAATTTGTATGAAATGCTCTATTCTTTATTTCTATATTAATATTTATCTCATATTCTTATGACGATATTTTTAAGAGAATTCCTGTATTTTTTCCGAAAATCACATTTGTGTTTTTGCAATATATTTTCTTACATTTATATTTAAAAGTCCATTAGTGCATTAAACATTGATAAAGAATCTAACCAGACATTGTTTAGTTTGGGTCCCGTCGAGTGAACTGGGGTTGTTCATTTGTTTTATATGACAAATTATCTAATCTATTAACAATTATTAGCGTGTGATATAGTATTAAATTTTGTTTTTTCCTTCATATGACCTAGCGGATACAAAATTATCTTAATATCTAAAATCCTGTGACAACTTTAGAGTTCGTCGGTCCTAGCAGACATATATTTCTACGATACAATTTCACTTTCATTAATTTCATCATTATTGTAATGTTACGTTGAGTTTAATTAAGTTTCTCAAACTTTTGAGGGTAGAATCATCAGCCAACTAACCGTTTCTTTAGTTAAAAGGGTTAACGTGTTACATTCGATTGAGACTGAGTTTAGTTTGACCCTGACCTGAGTGTTGATCCGTCCTATACAAATAAAGCTATCCTATCCATTTTAATTATTATTTGTAAGTGAGAAAGTGAGATAAGAGATTCCGTGAGTAGAAAAAACTAAAGGACTATTGGTACTTGGATATAACACTTTCTATTCACGTGTTAGAAATCTCAATGGAATTAAAATGTTCGATATAATTTTATTAAGGTAATTAAATAATTAGTAAACGCGAAGGAAACTATTAAGCGTTGATTATAACTGAACGGACAAGACGCCAAATTGTAACTCAATTATTACAAATTAACATAATAAGCGGGTATCTGATTTTATAAGTTAGTGGCCTGTAAACTCGTGTTGAACTCATTTTAATTGTATTACGCGATATTTTTTTTTTTGTTTCGAGACTTTTTATTTTAATTCCTCCATGTTGGTATCTGTTACAGTATGTGAAAGCAATCTCAAAGCTTTTTTTAATTCAATGGCTGTAAATTTATCAGGAAATGTCGATAAATCTCACGTGTACACGTAATTAAACTGTTTCATATTATATGTGTTTAATATTAAGTTTTCTATGGGATTTAATTTGACTGTATTTTAGGGTGAAGTTTAGTTTTATTAAATAAACCTATGCTTTTTCTTCCTTTGTTCATGAATGGCAAAAGAATTTTCTGACAGGATTCATCACCTGCAATGAGTCAAAGTAAAAAGTAGTCGAGAGATTAAACACTATACAGAATTAACTATTGTTTGTTACTCAAAGTACTATAGAAAGGACGTCACTGTTTTACAATGAAGTTGTTCAATTATAAGTGACTTTAATAAAGATTATATATATAATATATATATATATGTATATATTTTTAACATTAAATATATATTATATATATTTAATGTTTTTCCATCTCTCTTTCTCTTGTACCTACACCACGCTTTCTTATCTAGTTTCCTCTATAAAAAGGGTTTCTGGTGGAGATCGCCTTTAAGAGATAAGTTAACTTGTGCATCACATTTGTTTTATAATAACGTAATGAAACTGTTTCTACTTTTGTACATAAATAAATGATTATGTCAACTATTAAGACAGATATATAAAATACAGATATCACCATACATAATTGAAATTAAATGTCTTTGAAACTAATATTTTTAGAATAATACTAGGTACGCTATCACTAACCATGATCACGGTTGGTACACAGTAACCGAAACGTCGGGAGTATGTAGTTTTTTAAATAATAAAATACGCATAGTATAACCTAAAAGTATTAGTTTCATTTGAATGAATACTCGCGAAAGTCTTAGATCTCATAAAATGTCTTTTTCATACTTCTATTATATTAAATTTCAATATAAATTTTATTTGTTATGGATACAAAAATTAATTTAGTTGAATATGCCATTTCGATTCCTTCCAATCATTACTGTTACGAGTGTAATAACACGGAAGCCGATGAAATATTAGCTCTTAATAAATAACTTGCGTCATATTTCTACATAAAACATTATGTGGTTGAAGAAAATTATCTTAAAACAGCTGTATATTCACACCGAACGACTTTCAAATATCAAGGACGAGTACTGAAATCATCCTAAAGGAATATTATTGTGTCTCGATTAATAATATAAAATATTAAGTGCGGTAAACGTATGCTAGTGTTAAATTATACGGTCGTCTAATTTGCAGCGTAATCATCATCATTATCATCATCAGCCTATCGGAGCCCGCTGCTGAGCAAAGGCCTCTTGTCACATGGAGAAGGTTAGAGCATTAATCACCACGCTTGCTCAAGGCGGATTGGCGATTTCAAACTTATAATTTGAAATTATAAGGCCAGGTTTCCTCACGATGTTTTCCTTCGCCGTCCGTCAGTGGTGTCTAAATACTCTTAGAAACTACATATAACTCGGAAAAGATCACATTGTTACTTGCCAGGTTTCGAACCTGCGCCCTCACGCAGGACAGGCGGGCTTTTTTAACCTCCAGACCACCACAACTTCGGCAGCATAATAATTTGAATTAAATTTAGATTTTAAGATAAAAACATTATAATTTCTCTATTTTTGTGACTTCTTAGCTACTTATTAACTACATATTAACGGTCATAACTTTTGGGAACTCTGAGTCGATTTTCATGGGCCCCACTAGTAGGGCGCATTCCAAAACTTGGATGGTATTTTCGTTAAGTATCCTTTATATGAGCCTTTACCATAAGCCCTATGAACAATGAAAATGATTGAAAAATATTTTCATCTCATTTTCTAACGCTACATATATATGTCAATGATTTAATTAATTAGCAAACAAATCAGTTTATTATAGTTAGTCAGATTACTAGAATTCTTCGATTTCAATTAGAACTTATATTTAGTATAAGTAATAATGAGAAAATTTATATGAATTGAACCCGCTATACAGGTTACTGATGTAACGTGGAATGTAGAGAATCAGAGCAATCTCGACCAGGGATAAGTTATGAGTAATTTGCACAATCACATGTAAATGTGTATTAAGAAATTTTTACTGATCTGTGCATCATCACGAAAAACAACTGAATAAGATAAATATTCTGAATTGTATAACCTATAACTTAGCTGTTAGTTTAAAAATATATGTTCTTTATAAAATACAATATAAATTTAATAACATTTTATGAAACTAGTATACGCTCAAAGTTATCGTTGATGTATTTTGTGGCATCATATCATAGTCAATGTATGACAGGCGGACGAAGTTGGGTGTGTAAGCTAGTGACAAATAATTTAAATTACCCCAATGTCACAAGCGGCATTTCAACGTCACGGACATTGGCATTGCTCTTGCCTTTGGTAAGCATGACTAATTTCTTATCACCCAGTCACCCTTGCTTTCTTTGTTGCGGGAGGTCGTATGATTCATTGCTGGTTTTTTTTTAATTTATGTGACAATAATTATAGATTAATCTGTTTATTTTACTTTAGTATACGATGATTAATTTTGATAAGATAATATGTGATAAACAAGCTTATCAGTCTATAAGATAATACAATACAAGAGCTATTTAAATCGGTCTAGTGAATTTAAGCTATTTACACACAGACGTAGAAATAGATTTAAGCAATTATAATTTATCACAATTAATTCTACACATATAAGTACATACTACATTCACCATTTTTGTAATACTTAAGTTTTCAGTATTCTCTGTTAGGCATACTTCATTGTTAATGGCTACGTGAGCTTTAGAATATAGTTACAGACCGTCTTCGTCTACCTTCACTGATAGTAGAAAGTTAAACCTACGTCTAGAAAGCTGAACCTTGTAACACAATAATTAGTTGGTTCCAATCGCTCCGGCTGTGATACTGGGAAGCCGTTTTAATAGTGACGGATATTGTGGTCAGGTTTTTAATGTCACGTTTTGTTGATAGATTCATATTATACATTAATATATTTACGAAGCAGAGCTAGGTTCGTTTGTTATTGAGTACTAGGTTACAATTTGTAAGTGATACATAACTCGCTGTAAATTTCGTCTTTGTAGTAAAAATTTTAACAAAATTATTAATTTTGGCTTGTCATGAATAATTAATTATAAATAGTATTGAATGATGTTGAAAAATATTATGGAGCAAATATAAAAACAATTTTTTATTTTGTATCAATTTTATGAACATTCATAAATAAGTGAACCAACTTACACAAAAGGCCACTAAGAAGCCTACTAAAATTAAAAATAATATATAATTATACATAGCTGTATAATATTTTTACATCGCATTTGGTGATCTTCAAAATTGATTTTAATATTTATTACTAGTTTCTGCCCGCAACTTTGTCCGAATAGATTTCGAAACAAACGTATATAATATGTGAAAACAAAGATATGACAACCAACTGGCAGCGACATCTACATTCTGTGTTATGTGACTCTATACACAATGCAACTGTTACGGTGTGTTCTAGAGGAAAATGACAATTATTTTCGAGATAAATTATAGCCTATACCTTATTCTGCTGTCCAAGCGATATTATTGTAAAGCTTCATCGAAATTCGGTTATTGGTTTTTGTTTTAAAAAGCTACAAACATAACTTTTCATGTTGTAGATGAAAAATGAAATCGATTAATGGCGAGGACTTGCGTCACTTGAATTCCGAGTAAGCTTTGGAATTTTTTTTACTGTTTTTTTTTTTTTTAAGAATTACCTGCTCTACACGTTTTTGCGTGATTGTAATGCAATTTTACGGTTTTATGCTGTTTTTTTTTTAATTATAAGGTCTCGTTCATTCCATTTGTCTCACTTGGACTTAAATTGATAATGTTAATGAAAGGTTTTCAATAAATGTAACGAAATCAAACATATATAGTACTTATTTTTTGATGCACCTATATATGTGTAAATTTTTTTAGGAAGGGTTTTTGTTAAAAAATTTTTAGGACAAAAATGGATAGGACCGAAACACTTATCGTCAGGCAATATTTTAAATTTCTGACAAAATAAAATTGACAAATTATAATCAACGCGCCGATTCATATTCAAAAGTTTCGTACTAACGTTTAAAATGTTTCAAACATAAATCTAGAAGCAAACAAAAATTTACAGCATTTTTGTGTCACGAAACTTTCTTTGAACTACAATATATTTCATCAATCTATTATATATGTAACAAGCTATTTTTAGAATAAATCCTATTGATAGCGTTGATTAATTAAATGATATTTTTTATCAGATACAATTGGTAGGTCCCAAAACTAATTTGGACTTTCTAAATGCCCTGATATCTGCACTCGAGACCCGCTTCGGCCATTGGACGTATATTTTGAACATTAAAAGCCTCTACATATCGCGGAAACAGAGTAATTAATCTTGAAATATATATTTTATCGTTTTATTATAATAAATTTTGACTTTATTTTGAAAAGTAAAAAAAAATTTACGAATGGGATTTTTATACGTAACTTTAAATGGAAATCCCTCTGTCGAGACAATGTTTCCATACGGAGTTACCAGAAAATATAATTGTAACAGATCAAAAATAAAAAGGCAACAAAATTTAAAACGTATTTAAACTTACGAAACATTTAATTTGAGTTTTATAGTTTATTTTAAATGCTTGTGATATTGAAAGCTATTTATTTGTATTATAAACATTAATTTTATGACATGCCTTTAATCGACTGTGTTTAAATGTTATCTCTTTATGAGGCCGTTTTGAAGAAACGGATATCATGAAAAAAAGAAACTAATAATTTTGTAATAAAGGCGTATCGATAGATTATATTAATTACAATTACAATATCGATAAATAATTACTTTGAATATGTAGTATACTTGTGTTTGTTTTTTTTTTTATTAAGAATAGGATGAATAAAATGTTAAGTAATACGAAGTAATGTCAGTCTCTCCGGTGTGATTTATTTCTCTACTATAGGGTCGCAATTCACTGGGCGCTGGTAATTTATCGAAGTCCAATAATATTAAATTTGTAAGGTCAGAAAAAATACAGTTAATAAACATTAATGTAATGACTTCTTAACTAGTAGTCAAATCTTTTAACCTGTACGTTAATAAATAGTTTGATAGTTGAGTTACAAATAGTTTTTTTTTTTTAATTTGTCTACTTCAATAAAACAAAATGGCGAAACTTATTAATTCGACCTATCGTTGTTTACTTGGTATTTTATATGTCATGGATTTATATGATTATAATAAAATTTTCATTGTTTTTTTTGTTGACGTTACAATGTTAAAGTATATGGCTCACATTTCTATGATTTATTTCAAAGGATATGGAAACCCTTTCGTCCTTGACGACGCGGCGCTAAATAATTAAAATTTCGCCAAACAAAACCCCCAAGCGTATAAACTTTGGATAGTTATAAAATTAGACTACGATTTATTTGTTTTGTTTCTCATATAAAACGTTAGTCATATTAACATAACATTGTTGAAAAGGATTAACAACAAGCAAAGGATATTAGCTGTTCAGTGAGAACAGATTGAAAAATATCGACCGAATCAAATGAGATATGGTCCGATAGTAAGATAAATTGATTTCCTAATTGTTACTTAATGCGACCTTCTTTTTACAAAAAAAATAAATAAACTATTTACATTTATTCAACACGAGATGTCAGTCTCATAATTCCCTTTGATATGTTTTTATCTTGTTTGTAAGGTGTGTTGAATAAAAATAATATAAAAAGTAATTAAGTTTCTAAGCACTGTTTTATATTTTCGTTACAAGTTTGGATAAAAGAGCATAAATATAAAAACATCGTACAAACAGAAAACATGCAAGGATAAATTATAACTGTCCGTAACTACAATTTATAGTCTAACTACAACATAAACATGCTCAAATTGCTTTGCAAATTAACCGTTGCTGGAATTTTATAATAAAATTGTAATTACCAAGCTGAAACATGCGCATTTCATTCGGATACATTAAGGTATTCGAGCGAAACTGAACATTATTAAATGTAAAACTGAATAATAATAGCAAGTAAAACCTTTTTATAAAATACAACTCACCCTTATACGATTAATCAAAAATCACAGCCCAGAAAACAAAAACTAAAAAAATATGGCGCGCAATATGAACAGCCTGTCAAAAAGGGCGGGCAATTTGAAAAGAAAAGTTTTTAAAATTTGGAACGGCTAGTGTCGCGACTGCATCGCGATTCGCGTCGGTCGGATGTAATGAATGGTAGTGAGGTGCCCGAACCGCTTTGTCGGTAAATGTGTGCTTTAAATTGTGGCGGGAGTAATGATTGTTGATGCTTTCATTAGCGGTTATTATTTTGCTCTCGATTTTTTAGGATGTTTCTTATGTACTAGTCATTAAGGCTATAGTGATTCATGGGTTGTATGAATTTTGATTGCGTGGCGTGTAACAAACGTCTAGCATTCGTCACTGCTTGCATGTCTAATTCATTTTGTAAATATTATTTTCAGTGGCCATATATTTTGTATTTATAAACCTATAATAAACATGTTTGCTGGTTAAATATCAAAACTATTCGCATCTTTCGGTCGTCTATAGATTCGCTTAGATTCACTTGGCATTTCGGCTGACAAATGCTCGCTCGGTTATTAATTATATGGGCATTAAAACCGTTAGCCACAACACTATTGTGAAGTAAATGGAATTACATTTTGATGTTTAATTAAAACATGAATTTATTATTACTATTGCATGTACTGTTAAATTATTAACAAACTTATGTAGTTTTCGATGGCTCAATAAACTTATTCAATTATGGTTTTGAAGACAAAGTATATATACATTTATTATAAATACTCTTTTAAAGTAAATTTCTTCGTTAACTTTGAATACAGATAACTCTTAAAATAACAAGATTCCAAATAAAAAATATTTATGAACTGAAAAGGGTGTTTGTTTTTTGTTCTTGTATTAAAGGATTCTTGAATTGAGAAAAAAAAAAAACCAGCTCCTGATTTAAATACGAGTTCATCAATTGTACAAAGCTGACATATATGTCACATTTTAATTCCTCTTTTTTAATATGTTAGCGGTGACGTGAAGACAAAAGAGCTTTACGTTAAAGAAAGTTTTTAATTAGTATTTCCCCGATCTGTTTCAATGTATCGGAATGAAAGAAAATGTTTCCCCTCACGCATTATTACAGTACGCAGAGTTTGTATAAAATTGTTTACAATTTACATATGTTTTTATGTTTACACGAGAAATATATAGTAAACATATATCGAATGTAAATATCTAATAATATATGAACATGAATCGTGTTCGAGTGAGTTATGGGATGGTATTTTTCATATATATTGTATGTTAGTTGTATGTGAGCTTGTGTTATTTCTGAATGTACCGAGGTTTCCCACGTCTGCAAGCCTGATGCAATTCTACTGTCTAATGTCAGAGGTACATGTTTTTTGTGCACCGTTAGTAACGTGCGGTGTAAGCTATGAGATATATTCCTACTTTGCTTATATTATTTTAATTGATATATATTGAGTTGCTTATAGTTTAAATAGCAATTATGTTTCAGATAATTCTATATTGACTCATTTTATGTTACTTTTTAATATTTTATTGGACAAGGATTTGGATTACATCTTGCGATTAACATATTTTTTAATTTATAAGATAAAGAATTGAATTACTCTTAAATTGTTACTATTACGAATTATTCATGGATTTTTTGTTATATTTAAATTATATATAAATTATTTAGAATTTAGGCAACACTGCACGGACTGTTAGAGAGATTTTTATAGACAATATTGTTTATATATACAGTTTAATGAAGATATATAAAATTTTTAAGCTATACTTGTGACCAGCCCAACATTGAGTGCATGGAGTGAGTCACAAGAGGAAGCGATTTAAATAGCGTTATCAATATATATAACATAGTTTTCTTAACATTCGTTTCAGATGTATTACATACCACGATACAATGTTATCACATTACTTCCATATAAAGTTGTTTACAATACATTTTATTAATTAAATTTTCCTTTTTTATATTACGTTTCTCGCCTATTTTTTTATGACTTGAATGCCAATATTTAATGTGTTCATAAACTTATATACGCAGTTTCGTATATAGATATTCTTTATTACTTATAGTCGAGGAGGAAATAATAAATATAGGTAGAAAAAAATTGCCCCACAGCCAAATCCGATCTCGGTGATAAGAGCGTCTCTGTAGAGGGACAAAGGTCTAGGATTGTGTGATTGTTTGAACGTGGGATTAGAGAGACGTGGTTCCGTAGGTACAGTTAAGTACGGGAGTACGAGAAAATCGATATTAAAATACCATATAATGTGAAACAGGCTTTATATATTCATATTATGTCTCTTTAAATGTTAAAGGTTGCAAACGATAAGACGGTCTACTTGATAGAAGGTAGTCACTGTCGTCCATGGACATCTGCAACATAAGAGATGTTGCGGATGCGTTGCTAGCCTTCGTTGCTGAGGAAGAAGAGAAGGGTGGGAATAAGAAGATGGCAGGAAAGGGTGGGAACAGGGAAAAGGCAAGCGGCTCTTTCGTTCATCGGACGAAACGCAGCCATTAAATTAAGAAAAGATGTTAGATTGAAAAGATTTATTACCAAAAAGTTTTCATAACACTTTAAATATTTATATTATAGTATAACCATTTGTGAATTAAATCCTCCGTACAATCAATCCCTATCAGCTTATGATATAAAACTTCACATCAAAATATCCTTTGTAGAATCAGCGGATGAACACCGCTGAACCGTAATTGAGCTCAAAGGCTTAATTTTCGAATGGCCGTTAAAAATTTTGCAATACTCCCGGATATGGATTGGTATTGTTACAAAAAAAGTCCAAGTTTTTGAAGCTGGTATAAATTAAATTACTTTATATTCATTTTTATACTTACACAGTTAAAACCATACCTACGTACATACTAGTATATGTTAGTTGTATTAAAGTCTATAAAAATCTTGTTCACTAAATAATATAAATACTATATGCTTTTGGTTATAAGTTTGTTAAACTTAATCACCAAAAGTCGCCATTTTCAAACGAAAACGAACTATCGTCGTGAGGCTCAACGTCATCAATGGATACGTAATTAGTTAAATCAAATTTGTCAGCTAAAAATGTATCCGGAGGATAGGTACGAGCTTTTTCAGTCGAGAAGAAATCTGATTTTGCGCTCTCTAATTTAGTTGTAGTTTCAATTGCAGCCGTTTTCTCGGTAGTGCTAGTTTTTTCATTATTTTTCCTCTCGGGCTCTGGGCGGCAAAAATTGTCCCAGAAGTACCAGCCGTGAGGGCAAATGAAGATTTGAGGGTACAATTGGCCGTGTTTGGAAAGGCACACGTAGTAGTGATTTGGACTGTCCTCCAAAGCTGCGGCCTGACCTACTTTGGTGCATGTTGGAACTGGTCGTTTACTGCACTGGCCATCCCTTAATGGAACCTGAAAATTAATTACTTATAACAACTTGAAACATTGCTTTTATTTGTTTTATAGTTTTCAGTTTAATATTGGCCATGTTAAGATATGATACGAGATGATGGCAAAGGTGGAGTTCTTACCGAACATTGAGCAGTCATTGGATTGTAGCCGTAATGTCTCGGACAAAGAGCTACTCTATGGTCTGCTGGTCTACCGTATGGCACATCTTCAGGAGGAGAACAGAGGTGGAACTTACGACAGTCAAATGCGTCCGGGAATATACCGATCTGAAATATAATAGTACCATGTACCAATGTAAATGTTACTTGTGTCATAGCAAAATATTTCCGTATTAAACGGCTTGAAATAAATAAAGTTACTTCATTAAAATTCGCCTCGATTAAATGTTGTTTCTGATTAAATTTAAGCCGTTAAGACACATATAGGATTAATGAGAAATCTATTTAATGTCGCTCCACACAAAGACCGAGTTCGGAGTCGTAAACAAAGTTAATAAATTGTCTATTATCAATTAAGTGTCTCGGCGAATAACATGATTGTATGTTATTTTCTATTATTGTATAGGATTTCTACTCAGTACTCTATTTACTCCACTATCTGTCTGTGAAGCTTCGCCTTGACATTTCCGTTTCGATTGTCTGATGTACGAAATCGTCTTTAATGTTTTTGTAAACAATAGTCTCTTACGGATCACGACTTGGATTACATAAAATAATAAAACTAAGATTATTCACGATAACTTGACTTATTGATATTAATATGAATCTAAATAAATAAAATGTACAAGTTTTGCAGTTACGAGCTCATCACAGCAAAACTGGTTGGATTTTTTTTTCATTTTTATTTTATAGGTAGATAGTCCATTAATTAAAAAAGGATATCTTCATTCCTCTATAAATATTTAAGTTATAACAAACAATCGTTTTATAACAACCACGTGTTCAATTGTCTTTATTTATGACACATAAGAAAACTGTAATAATATATCAAACACCAAACGCAGTCGGGCTTATCAGCTAGTGTATATTATCACTCGTACTCAACGCGTAGTGTTTATATGGTCTAATGCTATTATAAGCTTTCTTATAATATAGTACCTGTTCGCACGTATGACGGTATTTGGAAGTGACAGCATCACATTCTGGGACATTCTCCTTTGAACATGTCTTCAGATGGGCATTGCAAGTTTCACCATCAAGGCAATGCTGGAGGGGAACCTGGAATTTAATTATTGCTTTTATCATATGAAGTGTTTGATAGGTGCAGCGTACATACAGGAAATACATATTGTTTATTTCATATCTATTCACAGATAAGTTTGTTATTTGTTTAATTGATTTGTATGGCAGTGTATATCCACTAGTTTTTCACATTAGTCAGAAGATTTACTAATACGTCACTATGTTGATATTATCATAAGATTTCAAAGTAATTAATGTTTTTTTCATTATTAAATTAAGGTCGAGCTTCAAGATTTCTTTGGGTGTCTCATGACCGAACAAAACAAATAAACGATAATTGTTTTTTTAATTATTATTATAGGAAATTCAAAGATCTTTAATTCTCATTACCTTCAACCACCCTACTGGCAATGATATACACGTCACAGCCAGAGAGCAATTCTGGCACGTGATACCAGGTTCGGAGCATACACCTTCTATATCCAATTCTCCCTCCCCAAGAGACCAGCCCAATGGTACAGCTGCCATGCGGTTGCCTGAAACCACGCCGCTGAGATCAGCTGTCACCTGGAAATTTTATCGAGATTGAATAGTAATAAAAGTCTTGAAATACATTATATTAAATAACATCCCTAAAATAATTATGACAATGGACAAATCCAGGTTGGTTTTGAATGAAGTAAATAATGGAATGATTTCAAATACACCGAATTGAAATTGTCCTTTTATATTGTTACGTGAATGTGGAGAGTTAGGACTCTCATCAATTAAGAAACCATTTGGGATGTCTTTTGAAATTCCCTTTTCAATTTCTTACATTATTTGTAAAGGATTGAAATTAAATACATAATATCAGATTAATAATGTTTTTTCTTCCACACGTTTGTACAATTATGTGGCGTTGTGTTTCCAGTAAATAATTGAATAACTAGAACGTAACACAAAGGAGACATTCTATTTCCATATTATTTTTATCTTGTCTGTTTATGAGCACAAAAACTGATGCATATGAAATGAGATAGTACACGAATTAAAGTCTGTCATAAAACCAGGAACACGTAAAATCTGATAAGATTTGCAATGATTTTATTTATTATAAGGCCTTTTTTAAAATATACTTACAATACTGCTGTAGCCGAATATGGTGATTAGCATAAATTTTAACAACATCTTAGCGTCGTCTCTCGCAGTTGTTTTAAAACTAAATGCGTAAATATATTTTGGAAGGCCGGTGCACTTTGACCCAAGTATCTCATATCGATAACTTATTGATATAAATTCGGTTATTATAAATCCTACTAATATTATGAATGTGGGAGTTTGTGAGGATGTGAGGGTGTATGTCTGGATGTTTGTTGCTCTGTAACGCAAAAATAACTTGATCGATGAAATTGTGATTTTGATGAATTTTGCTGCCATGTAAACTGAAAATAGAAATAAGGCCATAATTTATCCTGAAATTTCGTTAAGTCACCTCACGTTTAAGGTATATCAGTTGTATTGAAAAGAAGTCAACTTACGCAGGCAGTAGATGTCTGAGCTTAATTCCGAAGGCCACGCGGATGAAGTCGCAGACAAAAACTAGTATTTAATACATTAGTTCCCTGTGTTACGCGTCGTGGCCTAAACATATCAGTATATGTATTACTTATAATAAATTAAATAGGAAAAATTGGAGTGTCTGTTTGTTATTACAATTTAAAAGCATTTTATTAAAATTATATAAAAGCATTTATAACTATTTTACGCCTATGTATTGTTTCTGGCTAATCTTTATTGAAGTTAGACCGATTTCGATGAGAATTTTACTTGTAAGTAGGTCATGTCATGAGAAGTAACTTGGCTACTTTTTATCTGAACTCAAAAAGAAGAACTTCTCGATTCGATTGTTTGTTTGTTAGTTTAATGAAGGGAACATTGTCCTATGTATGTATGTTGTAGGTACTACCATATCATTAGTATGCTAGTTTCAAAACCTTGTACAGGTGATAACACGTTTTACAAAAGAGGTTTAATATGAGGACAAAGCCACCAGCAACAGCTAGTATATGTATCGAGTCGTCATCGTTATCCAGGGTCATAAAATATTTTTTTTGTGTGTTTATGTCTTGGAAACATTTTTTTGTGAAAAAATACAAATTGATATTAATTATATATATTTTTTTATATAAAACTTGATTTCTTTATTTATATTAAAATTTATATAAATGATATATTCAAAATGTATGTACGCTACCGGCATTTGAACCTGGGAATTACGAATTATCATATTAGAAGCTTCGTGATTGACATTGTTTTTCCATAAGCCTACATATTTTCGAATTATTTAAAAACAATTAGTGTGCTGATGAAAATATTATATACAACAAAATTTTAATAACACATTTATTAGGCTGTAATTAAAACTATTAGCTAGAAATATTCAATGTAGTGGGGGGTGAGAGGAATTTTAGATTATTATGTGTCAAAGTATGTCAATAGATTAGTCATAGGTTTAGCTACAATGTAAAAAGGAAACGATAATAGTTGTCAAATAAGTTTTTTCTAGTTATTACTAATATTTATGGCCTAACCAGAAAATCTAGCAATAATGGCGTAAAGCAACATAGTTCGATTGCAAACACTAATTGTTGTAATATTATTATCTTGTGTAGCGTCAGTTACCAATAAGATTACATTGGAAGCCTCATTTGTTATATTGGTTTCAATAATTAATGAAATGTTACATCTATACTTTACAAATCTATGTAAATATCATATTACTTCTTATACTTATAGCTTTATTATGGTGAAAGTATTATAAATCAAAAATAAAATAATAATATTAAGTTGTTACAGTTTTTTTTAATAGCAAAATCACAGATAAATTCTATTGCATATCATAAAAGTGAAGTTAAACATCCGATGTAAACAGTTCTTTACGTAACCGTAATATATATCATTTGAAACGATCATTTACACGTTAAATGTAAATGTCGTAAAACGCTTTCATTTCACTCCCGAATGTGTAATTTACTGTATAGTTAATTTAACATCTGTCACAAAATCTATTTGATGTATAAAGTCGTTTTGCGTATCGAAAAATATTTTACGAGTTAAATACGGCTATAAAATTATACATTTCCGAAAGTTTATAATACGTGATGACTTACGGCCCATCGATGATTCGTGATAACCTTTATAATTAGATGACTTTAGGAACAATTTTATCTTGACTTTTATTAACCTGTGATTACAATCTTTAGTTAGGAAACCTTGTCTTAAAATTCGTTTAGTATGTTTAAGATTGTAGTATATAAAGGCAGTGCTGTAGCCTAAAAAAGGTTATGCTTTGTGGCGCGAATTTTTTTATGTATGTATGGAATGGAATGATAAGAACTGGGTATCCATATTAACGGCGAATACATCACTCACCTTCGGTTTTCTCACAATATCGTAGTCATCGCATGGTCGATGAAGGAACTCAGTACGATGTTCGAAGTCCTCCCAACGGGTAGAACTTAAAATGAACATGGATAAGACGAAACTCATGTCTAATGTCCATGTCCCATCTACCACTGCTATGGTTTAGAGATCGGTGCTTGAAGTTTTTGACAAGTATGTATACCTGGGACAGAGAGTCCAGTTAGGAAGGTCCAACTTCGAGAAAGAGTATTTTTTCGAATCCAGCTCGCATGGGCAGCTTTCGGAAAGCTCCGTAACGTGTTTTCATCCTAAATACCTCATAGCCAAACGGATTAGCTTTTTGAAATGGTAGTGGGCAGGCCATTTAGCAAGAAGAACAGATGACCGTGGAGACACGGATTAGAAAACACATGGATCACACGGCTGAGATGGATGGATGGAATTAGAAGCTGGAGTCATTTAAATATTATGGCACCAAGTTAGAATCTATATATTTTTGTAATTTTATTTTTTATTTAACTGTGGAAGTTGAAAAAGTTTTGAAAAAAAATCAACTCTAATAAAATTTATTGAAATTTATACATTTTGACTCGAAAGGTCTAATAAAGTACTCTAAGCTAGATGGTTACAGTTACTGTTTGTCGATTAAACTTCTGTTGTGAAAAATAAAACATCGCGAACACAAGTGAAATGAAATCTAAAAAATTATTGTATTATTTAATTATAAAAATATAAATAAGAAAATACGAGTGGAAACTCAAAAATAAAGAAAAAACGATCACGGTTGCTGCAAAGAAACCGAAACGTCGGGTGTATGCAGTTTAAATTAATCGTGAAAGTCTTAGGTCTCATTATAAAGAAGAAACAAATTAAAAATAATGACTAAGGTTTCAGCGAGTTTCCATTTAAAATGAAAGCATTTATGGTTTCTGTAAAGAAATCGAATCGTCGGGAAAATGTGGCATAAATTAATAAATAGTAACGCGTGGTATATCCGGAAAACTTGATGTTACTTTCAACTAAAATACGTGTTAAAGAATTACAAATAATTCCAAGGAATCGATACAAAAGTTGGAGACAGTAGCAGATATCAGTATTTAATATTAAAATAAAACCATTTTTTTATAAATGAACCCCCAAAAATATCAATATTATTAAGTTTTCTAAGAAACATTTATTTATTTTAAAGTCGAAACTTTAAAGACTAACGTTGAATTTATATAAGCTGAACAAACCTCATTGTTTCCCCCGGCGCTGTAACTTAGACGAGAACTCGGCAACTCAAAGTAAGAAGAAATTAGATTTTAAGTTTTACCTATGAGTGAAGACTCGCATCACCTCGCACTCCTTCTAAGTGATAGTATGGTGACAATGTTACGCTCTTTTCTCATTATTCAATTTTATTTCCACCTATTTAAGTATTGTTAATGTAATCTTAATTCTATTCCGCTTTGAATTGGATGGTTGTGAAAATCCTTCCATGGCAGGATGACAGCAAAACATTGAAGATGAATATACCTACAATAAATCATGGTCTTTGCATATAGAAGTATATTACTTTCTGCTCGCGACTCCGTCTTTTTGAACATCAGATTTGCACTAAGAGAGAACGGTATAAACTGTATTAAAACAATACGTATACATATTTAGAAATCAAAAGAAAACAAGACTTTTATGAATGTATTATTACGTGATAAATACGAACAGTCAGACGGTGAACACGTTTTTATTGTGAGCAAAATATTCATTTGGATCCCAATAATAATTATATCGTTGATCAAACACAGCAATTTCGATCAATATGTAGGAAGGACTGAGCTTGAGTAGTGTTTAATATTACTGATACCACAGTGAACGTTTCGATAAAAAAAGTAGTTGAATTTAACGCAAATAATTTATAAAAATAAACAAATTATATAATAATAAATGTCTTACAATATCCGGAGTTTGTCTGAACGTCTGCTTATCCTTCGAGGAACGAGAAAATGTTGTACAGCTGTGTTTGAAAGGTACGTAACTTTTAGCGAGTTGCTAATAAACAATGTTTAAAAGGCCTTTGGTGAACAGTTCCCTTTACGATCCGATGCATGCTAATCATCAACTTAGCCTACACCCTAGAAAGACGTCTGACATTGACGACAGATAATTAGACATGACAATGTTATATTACTACAATTCCATAGTACAATAATCTTATTAAAAAAAATATTGTTTTAATTATGCATCTTAGTTAACCGTTTTAAATATTTATTAGAATTGTAATTCATACTTTATACAATTAATATTGAATCAAATCTAAGTAAAAAATTAACATTAATTTAATGAAAATAAATAACTGTGTATTTTTTAGGCTATTGGGCAACTAATTCGTATCACATAAATCATTTTATAACTGATAGTGACAGTTCTATATGTTCAAAGTGCTATAAAACTTACAGTCCATTGCTTGATATGCCATATCTAACGAGCGAATGGTTTCTTACGCACAACTGAGCAGCTTAATTCACTTGTGACATTTCTAAATAGAGTTTCTAATATAAGTTTGAGATAATAAATGTCAGTGCAGTATCATTTCAAGCTAGGTATACTAATGTCGATTGTACAGTATCCTTACCAAAAGTTTACAACATCGTCCTACATACAGAAGGTTTTCAGGTTTTATTCACGAATATTCGAAAACGACGGTATCGGTTGTTTATGAATGGAAACTTAAAGTCTATGTATCTAGTGTGGGGATGCAGCGTCGTAGTTTGGGAAATTGTCTGTGATTAAAATATCTAAGTACTTCTATATAAATGTCTGCATTCAAAGTTTATTACAACTATTAATGTATGATAAATAACTCCTACTATAATAACAAATGTACATTGTTAATAGAATATACTCATTGGTTGTGAGAATATATATATTTTTATATCAAAGGTGGCAAATGAGCAAGCGGCCTACTTAATGGAAGGTACTCACCGCCACCCATGAACATCTGCAACATAAGGGATGTTGCAGATGCCTTGTCGACCTTGACAGTGGGAGAAAGAGAGGAAACGGTGGGAAAGGGCAACCAGCTCTCTCACTCATCGGATAAAACACAGCCATTAAAGGCTACTTCAAGCCGATCTTCTGTGATAGGGTGGTACTTCCCCGGTCAAGCCAGCCCATGTAAGAACTGTAGTTACTTGACCACAGCTAGGCTCTACCATCTCTAAAAATTAAGGTAGAAATTATAGTAACATCTGAAATTATTCCTGGTATCCTTAGCTTTTGCCCTTAAATAATTTGATATAAAAAAATATATTTTATTTACTTATAACTTAACCAGTTATACTAAGATACAGTGAGGCTTATCAATTGAGGGTGTATAAAATATTTTAAGTCTTTATTAATGGTATGCGCTGTGGGTATGATTGTATAAACTTGTTTTAACATTTGAAATATTGAATTAAAAAATGTTTTTGACTAAAAATAATGCTGAATAGGGAACTGAATGTTATAGATTATTTTTCTACGCTCCTTTATGAATTTCTAGACGAAATAAATTGGTTTTTAATAATCATAAAGTAAGCTCAACTCCGTTTAATGATCTCCGCATTGATATTTATATTTCATTTATTCTTGTTCAATGTTTTTAATATAAATTAGTAATTATTATTTACCGTAAGATATTGGATTGGTTTCTGTTAAGAAGTGTTATTTAAATATTTTTTTGAGAACATCATTATGGACAAAGTGAAACGAACGAACGACTTTAAAGATAAATCTGACAAATTACAAAGAAATATCTGACCGATCAGTGAATGATATTGGCCGGTAAAGGTCTTAATATATAATATTCAAATATTTTTTTATAGATAATAACTTTCTATCATTTTAATACTACAATGTGGGAGGATGTATGGACTGTTAACGCTCCGTATGTAGTAACGCAAATATGGGGTACGCATACTTATCATTTTAAAGGTTAAGACTCATATGATTATTTCAAAAAGTGTTCTCAAAAAATTTTTATAATTAATTATTTTTATTCGTCTCTCATTACATGTTTTGAAAGTTCTTTTTTTAAGAAAGGTCTTTTTTAAAAGTAATAAATAAATTAATAATAATTATCATCTGATATAAAATAGTTACTTATTGTATAAAGACGTGCTTGTATAACATTCTCGAATAATATTACTGTATCGTATGATGATGAACGATTAGTTCTTTATGTCGGGAATTTAAAAAAACCGCAATAATCGGTGAAGTAATTGTATTATAAGGTTCATATTCAAATCAAATCTGTATGAAAATTATTATTTTTGTTTTGTTGTACATTATCGGACATTTGAAAATAGTTTAAAATCAAATGCAACATTATCGCCTAAATCAACTCCGAAAATTTATTACGGGAACATTTTCTGTAAATAAATCTGGCCCAATTAATGAGAATAGCTGACTATGACGTCCGATTATGTTGAAACCTCACTATTTTTATACTTTGGATTGGAACTACAGCATTGTGGGATGTATGATTTATTAAAGACATGAATATACATACAACACATACAGAAAAATTACACTTTTTGAACAATGACATTACAGAAATTGTACGGTATGTACAAAACAAGAGTGTTTAAAAATCGCAAAAAATTATAATAATAATGAAGGAATTTTATTTGCTGAACAAGCCTTCATCAAATGTATTTAAACCAAAAATAAACGTGAAAATACATAATTTAAGTAATACAACTACAATCCAGTTATAAACACAACGTAGACCATAACTGTTTTTCAGCTGCTCTCACCTGTACTAATATATATATATATATATATATATATATATAATATATATATATATATATAATTATATATATATATATATATAATTTAAAAGAAAAGTTGACAATTCATTGACATACAGGAAAGTGAATGTAATGATGTTCCTTAATAATTAAATTATGTATTCATTAACGCTACCAGATTCAATTGAACATGAACAGACATTACTTATCGATTTTTGTTTTGAGATCACAAAGTTACGGTTGTATAATTTTATATGTTTCATATAAACTTTTTAATGTAACGGCCTTGAAAAATAAATATCACATAATATATATTTTTTCCATAACAAACCCTATTTTCTTTATATTTTAACAAGAATGACGTCAAAATACGTTTGCTGATGTCAATTTCATCAAGTATGATTAACGCCTATTATTATTACCATTAAAAATACGATTATTTTTTTCAACAATGTCTTAAAACTATTTAATGTGAAGTGAAGGTTAAAATATACTAATATCTCACGCTGATGACACTACTTGTTTAATTTAAGCGTCTAATATAGTGAGTTCTTTTAAATTAAGCCAATATTCTTCAAACCTGGTTGGTATTGGTGGTAGATTATGACCAAAATCCTCCAAAAGAAAACTACACCAGTTAATATACAAAATCAAGAATCACAAGACAAAAACTTGCAGAAGGCGTTCACCTTTGAAGACGGGGTTCCTGAAGAATAATAACTATATTACTATAATTATATTCTACATACCACGAACTTACTACTAAACCTACATTAAGTTATGAGATCTAAGATTTTTGCGAGTATTCATTTAAATGAAACTAGTGTTATTCGGATTTACTACGCGGATTTTATTATTTAAAAACTACATAATCCCGACGTTTCGGTTACTTTGCAGCAACCGTGATCACGGGCAGACGAGATGACATCTCGTCTGCCCGTGATCAAAATGTTTTTAAATAATAAAATCCACGTAGTAAATCCGAATAACACTAGTTTCATCTACATTAAGTTAATGAAAAATTTTTTATAACAACGACAAATTTATTTAACATAGTCAATAAGAGGGAATAGAAATCGACAAACGTGAGCTAAGACTTATATATATTTGTTATTTGACTAAAGATACCGTTCGATCCTTTACAATAGAATTGAATGATTGCGTTTCGCTAAATAAATGTTATTGTAATAGAATAATTCCCTTCAAAGAATAAGTTTCGAAATACTCCATGTTTGGTACAAATTTATACGTATTTTTATTGTGAATTATTGGAGAATTTGCTTCATTGTAAATCGTTGTCGATACCGTCTGGAATTGGTAAATAAATCTGGAATGCATAGAGGTGAATGTACGAAGGCTTCTTTTGTGCATGTCTATTTTATTTCCGTCAAAGTTGAATTAAGAGTTACATAAAGTTGCCGAGAACTGATCCTTTCCAGATATCTCATTTATATTGAACTATGACTATGGGGAAGAAAAAATCTGCTATATCATAAATCATCGACCGGTTTTGCTCGTTTATAATCTAATATCAAGATAAATCATTAGCTAACAAAAACATTTATCAACATAAAATAAAAAAAAACAATTGGAGTTTTAGTCGGATGCTCGTGATATTTTGTCTCTATTGAGGATAAAACAAAATTGGCGTCCCCCCAAAACCTTGTTCGTGACATTAACACAACTCATGGAATCGTATTCGCTGATAGGGAAAATGTAATTTGGTTCTTGATTCTACATTAATATTAAGTAACCTTTAATATCAAGATAAACTCTAGATAAACTCGGCTATACAACTATTTTAAAAGTAAAGTTGCGTTGTACATAATAAATTAATTATAATTTTAAAATTAACCAGTTAGAAATAGTTATATATATTTATGGTGAAAGTGGAATAATTTGTTTGGTGAAAGTGGAATAATATTCTTGCCCTCCTAAGATAAAAGAAAACTTGCTAAAAATTATCCAATAATAATTACGATTTCATATTTAGACTTGGTTATTAATGGATTATCACTTAAAAAACAGTTTTAAATCACAAACAGAAGCTTTAACTTCAATACATTAGTTTGGTAAAAATGAAAATCAAATTCAATTAACTTGTCGTCATTAGTTCCTTAAACATTGACAATGTCACGAACAATTTTTTTTTGCGAAGTAGGTTACTGTGACACGATCCTATAGATACGACATGAATGAAGATCCCTAGATGATTGTGCGGTGATTTTAAGATTGAAGAAAAGGAAAACAATAGAGTTATCACAAATATTTAATTGCACAAAAAGCTCCTGAAAGGTTTATTTTGGTTGTTTGCTAAAGAGATGACATTAAAATAAAGAATAATTTTAGAAATTTTATTTGGGCATATAACCAAGTTCATTTTACGACATTAAATAAATGGATTAAATTAGTTTTGTATAAAAAGTAATAACTAGCTTCAAGGAAAATTGCACAAAACTCTACGTATTGTTCTTTTTTTATAATATGACCTTCATCCGTGCTAAGACGTGCACAGTATATTCTGCCAGTGTCATGTAGATTAGAGTAGACACGATCCGGGATTGACTTTTCAATGAAATAAAATTTAACAGCCTCGACTGAAGTCACATTTAGGAATTACATATGTTGGTAGATCTAAAACAATACGTATTGTTCTTGTCTTCTTTGAAAATTGAATGACATTTACATCTTATAAAACAGCGAAGATATATGGTGTTATGTTCAGAGAGTATCATGTAGCTGTGGTTAAATTTATGGAGCAGGAAAATCATTATCTGGAAGATATTAAGCAAAGAAATGTAAAATTCAGTCAGAATTACAGAGATAAACATGTACAGTCTCTGTGCCCACTGAGTAGAAATAATTAAATAATATTCTTTATAAATATCCTTGCAATTAGACGGCCCCTTTAATAATAATGAGTTAGTAAACATCCTAAAGAAGAAGAACCTCTCATTTTTTAATAAAAACAAATTCTCTTAAACAAGAGCGCTCGTTCATTTTAAAATTTTCGTTATTTTTGTTTCCGATGTTAGTTTGTTGGTAGAAACTATAGTTTTTTTTTTAAATGCATCGAGCTTCAATAAAAATATTTGAAATAAGAAACGAGGTATCTTAAGACAGGACGTATAAAGAGGAAAACTAATGTTAGCTTTGTGCAGTTGAATTTCTGACTTTGATGGAGAGTTTCAGCTGTTAAAGTTTAGTTTTGAGGCTGCACATGAGGCTTTGAGGCTTAAAATGTTATTTTTTGGAATTATATAGCGTTTTAGTCTAAAAATAAAATCGTTATCTGATTTTTTTACTTAATTTAGTTAATAATACATGTGACAGTAAAACACTTCTTAAGGACTTTCAGATTAAAGTAAAATTTTATATTTTTCGTGTTTATTATAAAACTGTGTTTCAAATTTGGTTTGTTAAAGAGAGGAGCTTGGACTGTGGAGGTGAGCGTTTAACGCGCGTGAGATAGGGGCCCCTTAAACCTACACCTGGGTCGCAAGTCCCAGGCGCTGTCGAAGCTCCTCTCCGTGCAACACGATGGACTCGGTACCAGCACAGTGAATCCATGAAATTGCTGAGAAGTAACGTCTTTATAATTTATAATATACAATTAGTTCGATTCTTATATAATTTTATTAATTACATATATATTTGTTAACAATATTGCGTGATGTTAAGTATTCATACTATTAAATGAAGATCTTTCGTTTCACACACAGTCCTAGTAAAGCCTGTGTATGTGTGGTCCTTCATTATAATATTAATGAGTGAGATGATGGCTGGCATTATATCGTACTGGACATTCTGGTGACTGAATCATTTTATTTCGGTTAGTTATTTAATGTTGAACATTAAATAAATCATAACAATGATAAATTAGAGTAAAAAAAGTGTTTAAACAATTTAAAACAATGCTTTTTTTTAAACTGTTAGTAAGGCAATTTATTTATTGTATGAAAACGTGGCGGAGACCTCGGGTTTTGTGTAGAATTGGCAGAGTCCTTGGCAGTCCTCCAGTGAGTTGCCGGGGACGGTATAATTATATGACGTGTCTTAAAACAAAATAATTATTATATGTAGTATTTTTGGAGAACTCGACTCTTTGAACTTGTATACTTCACAAACAAATATGGGAAATAGAGCTGTTGTCGAAACTTTAATACTAATGATTTAGTTTAAGTTTATATTAAGATTATGTAAAAGTGATTTTCTGTAATTTAGTTTAAATCTAAAGAATTGTCAAATATTATCATGTTAAATTACTTTGAAAGCTACTCGTATACTTAGTCCAAATTTTCATCGTCACACTACCTACCGTCAATTCCTATTGCTCATTCAATAACCCAAATTAATATTACAATGTGTGAATATTTATGCTTAAAAAACAATTAACGTTCCGTATGTAGTGTAATAATGTTAGCAAAGACTAAGCGTATTGGTGATTTTAAAAGTTTTTGTGGGATCAGTTACTGAGGAAATTAAAATCGAAGTCACGAATTTCATTAAAAACTTTAGTTTTGTGAACTTGAAAAGTGGACGAGATCGAAGACGGTCTCTTGACAGACTAAAAGAAATTATCCAAAAAAATAATGGAAACACACAGATCTTATTATAATAGATGTAAAGTATAAACTATTACACATAAAAATATGTGTAGAGTAAAAAGCAATTCATAATACACTTTAAAATCCACAACAGTATTGAAACAAACAGAACTATATTTTATTCTTAATAGAATCAGTGAAGTGTTTTGAATAATTTAAATGAGATGCATTTTCTTATAAGGAATTTTCTTTTCATAAGCAAGTTTGTTTTCATCTTATAACGTTTTGAAATCATATTCCAGGCAAGTATTTTTAAGATTATTTCTCTTATTTTTGTCTCACCGTGTGTCGTTTATTACTATTTATTTTTAAATATTAAAAACAAACAAAAGAGACTTAACAATAATTATCGATTATTTCAAATGATATTGTCACAATAGAATATGTGTTTTCCCAAAAAGTAACACATTTATTCCAGCACTTCAGTTTTCACACAGACGAATACAAATATAATATTTATACATAAAATGAGATTTTCGTTTATGTCATAGTTACGTATATGCTCCTTCATTTTGTCTCTCGTAGTATCATAGTAGTATTATCGCACAGATATTAAATTTTATACGACTTTTCTAATTCATTCCGACAGACATTGAGTGAGTGATATCAAAAGTAAGGTGTAGAACTTTTATACAATGTTTACAGTTACACTTTATGCTGAGATATATTTTTATTTCACATCATTTTGTTTGTTGACTGTAAGTTACTGAATCAGTTAAGTAGGTGGTAGCGCCTAGCTGTGGTCAAGTAACTACAGCTCGAACATGGGCTGACTCGACCGGGAATGTACCACCCTCTCACAGAAGCTCTGCGTGAAGCAGTCTCTAATGACTGTGTTTCATCCGATGAGTGAGGGAGTCGGTTGTCCTTTTTCTGTTCCTATCCTTCCTACCATTTCCTTATTCCCATCCCTTCCTCTTCCAACACAAAGAAGGTTAGCAGCGCATCCGCAACAGAGATATTGTGGATGTCCATGGGCGGTGATGACTGCTGGCCATCCAGCAGACCGTCTGCTCGTTTACCACATTTCACACAAAAAAAATAAAAACAGAAGTATATCCTGATATCAAAAAAATGTATTACAATAAAAAATATAATAAGTATGTTTTACACAAACATTTTTTTTATTTAAGCCTTCAGCTGGCTTCATTCACGCTATAATCGTGGAATATTTTTCTAACGTTTATATTTAATGGACAAGTTATGATTTTGAGTACTGTGTCGAGAAAACACAAAGGAGTTTCTCGAATTGAATAAAGCCTTATTCATTTTTTTAAGAAGTCTTATAGTCATTATATTCAATAAGTTTTGAGAACATGTTTACGATGGACGATATTTGTTTTTATCATTAATTCAAATAATCCCATATACAGTTGTCACGTTTTTAAATCGATGTATTTTGAAAAGTTCGGATAGCTAAGTGTTCGCTTCACTTGGGGCCTTATAAGCAAAATATTTTTAAACTTATCCTCATTCTTTTTTGGTATTTTTTTTTGGGTTATTAATGTAGGTGTTGTTTCATGAATATGCAAGATGTTGTTCTAAATAATATTTTTACGTATATGTTCTCTCAACATAATTAAATAATTAGAAAAAAAACCTGTTTAAAAAACTAAGTTGGTTTCAATAATTGTACATTTTCAAAGTCAGTTTGTGTTTATAAACATTTTATTTAAATGATATTTTAATTTCGATTCAGTTGAAAAATGATGGCAAAAAATTCTTTTATTTGTGATGTTAAGTTATATTTCAAAGAGGGCGCAATTTTAAACATATGGTTTTAGTTATTCATATTTATAGGCCTAGTCCCTGTCAGGCCTAATTCTTTTCGTATCTGGAACTGAACATCTGGCCATTATATATTGAACATTTAATATACGACAAAAAATCATTAAAAAATTTATTTACATGGTCCAAAGCTACAAAAAACATAGCTTCTAATTGAACGATGGTTTTTATATATCACAAATAATTCAGTTTTTTATATTTTAAAATATTATTTAAAGTTCCCTATTAGGACTAGTCCTATTATTTTGAAATTATATAGATACTTATGATTATTAATGTGGAATATAAAAAAGGTAGAAGGTTGTGATGATGTGTGTGTTAGCTTCTCTTTCATGGAAAATTACAAAAAAAATAATTTTGAATGGATAAACCTTTATCTTATAATTCAACTCCACTTTCCAAGTTTACAGTTTATAGGGGAACAAATCATCGTACTTGCAGTTCGTCACTCAAGTCAAGTCATATAACAAACAATATTGATGTCGGTTGTTTAGCAAATTTAATGTATTAAATACACTTGATTCACTTCTCTCTTAACATAATAAAGATAGTAACAGGAGACAAGTAGCGGACATAAACTAGTAATTTCAACTATTTTAACAAAATTTCTCACAAGGCTGTTAAATTTCTAGACGAAAATAAAATTGGTTTTTAATAATCATAAAGTAAGCTCAACTCCGTTTAATGATCTCCGCATTGATATTTATATTTCATTTATTCTTGTTTCATGTTTTAAAAATAAAAAATTATTACTTACTGTAGGATGTTGGATTGGGTTACTTTTTAGAAGTTATATTTTTGATAAACATTGAAAAAGTGTTTAAAGATGAAAGCGAACAACTAAAAAACTTAAAGGATAAAAAAAAATCTTACTGTTAAAGAACAAAGTAAGGTCTGAATGATGAGTGATTAGTAAACTACATTGGGAAATAAAAAACAGGATCCGTAAAATTTAAATAAAATAATTTATAGATCATGATTTTCTTAAAGTTAATAAGAATTTTGTAAGCATTTTTTTCGCTGTTTCTTAATATCTTGAATATGAGTAAAATATCTTTCGTTCGGTTATCGTTGTTAATATTAGGAAATTAAAATCATCTTACTGAAAGTTACATCATCCAGAAATAGAGATTTCTATGGATAAATTCCGTTAAATCCGTGTACAGAATTCCGTAAAAAAGGGTAAGTTCGTATCAAATATTCTATATTATCTTGTTTGCCTAAACAGGGTAAGTCGTCCGAAAATTTGGTACTCATTTTTGTTACGTTTCAAAAGAATTCCACTGACTATTAAAATTGTAATTTTTTATTCTTATATGATTAAATATATAAAAGAAAATTGAAAGTGTTCTTAACAAAGAAAACTTTCAATCGACGCAGTCAATCCTTTTTTTTAACTGTATAGTGCTCGGCTGTCGTTTGATGAAACCTATATTTAAGATTATAATGAGTATAACCTAGGCATTGTAGATACGCCGCGTCTGTAGGACAAGAAATCTGCGTCACTTAAAAATAGCAAGTGCGAATTACTAGTCTCTAGGTGGCGATGGGCTGGCAGGAGATGACATGGAAGACTTCTGTCTTTCCTATAACTTCTGTCTTATGAAAAGTCAAATGTCAGTATGAAAAGAACAAATATATATATGAAGACAGTGAATAGATTACAGTGAAGGATGCTAGTGGAACAAGGCCATTAACTTATAACCTAATAACGCAACACGAATGAAGTCCGTATATTGCCATTATACAGTAGAATAAAAGCAAAAAGATATATCCTCCTCAGTAAATACGTATACACACATAGAGAAATAACGAACAAGCAAATGATATTAAAATCGTTTATTTATATGGTCTAAACTATTCAACAACAGAGATAAATACATTGTATGAATTATTGAAAACAAAATAATATACATTTACTCGCTTTTCAGAGAGCATACCTTTTAAGGTAATTGAAATTTAAAGAGTCTAATATAAAGAACACTCTGTGATGTCAGTGAGTTGGAAAATAAACAGATTGTCCTTTTGTTAAATCAGTGAAATAAAACTTGACAATGTACTTACGTCTATTGTTATAATAATACAATAATTTATTTAGGTCTTATTCGACTGGCGCACGCGGCCTCATCGTTAACATGTTCTTGAATTAGGTTGAAATGAGAGACGCAGATTTGACTTGCTTATGTTCATGGACTTTATTGTTTTAGTTTTTTTAAAGCGTATTATTTAAAATAAAAGAAAGAATGGTAAAATATCTCAAATAATTAAAATATATTATTTTAATCGTAGTAAAATTATCCCTTCAAATGATATTTTCTCGTTATCCTAAAGATAATCACAGATTTGGTGCTGTAATGGCATTTGTCAATTTAATCGTCGGACTTCAGTAACATTCAACAGTGACAGAACTGTTGCTAACTGAAAGTTAATCTTAGAAATAACTTATAATCTATAATGTCTTGTTTTATTTCTAATATAATTGATGGGACGAGAAAAGTTATTACAACGTAGAAGCTCATTACAGCTTGTTATGAGTTTGTAAGATTTCTCCTTTCACAACTTTCGGAAGCTATGAAATATTTAGCAGCGTTTATTTTCTATGTTTTATTATTTTCTATATTAACCGAACAAGAGGACATAAAAATTTAATAATTGTAAACCACCGATATGTATTCTGTTATTTATAAACGCTTAAAAAAATATTGTTGAGCATCGTAAATAAAATTATTATTTCGTGTATTGATTATTTAATCTTTTAATTTTATTATTTCGTGTCAATAATTATCCCTAAATTTTATATTCAAATGACATAAATTTTGTTCTTTCATAATATAATGATACATTTCAACGTCTAAAGAAATAATTCTCATTATAATAACTAAGCAAACCTTACGATTGGTGTTAATTTGAACATATTTGTGTCCTTAAAGGCTGTTTTAATAAAACTATTAAATAAATTGGTTGTATTAATTCGAAACCTTTTATTGACGTTATTACTTTTTGTGCTGGTTGCCGCTAATTTACTGAATCATTCAACGGAATTGAAAAAATATAGTGCAGTAATAAACATTTAATTGAAAGAAAAAACCGGTCTCCAACGAGAGCAAAGATTTATGTCTTTGTGTAATTGAATTAAAGACGTAATTCTCGCCCTGACATTAAACGTTAAACATAACTTACTCACTATCTCCCAGGCGTGTGCACAGAGATTTGGGGTAGAGTAAGCAGAATATGTTCGATAAAAATTTCCCAATTTTCATCATAGTTTCCTCCTCTCAAACTTGGATAATAATGGGATCTGATACTTTATCGAGTATTCATTTAAATGAAACTATTATTTTTATCGGGCAGACGAGATGTGTGCCGTGATCACGGTTGCCGCAAACTAACCGAAACGTCGGGTGTATGTAGTTTTTAAAAATATTTAAATATTCGTAGTATTCCGAAAATATTAGTTTCATTTAAACATTGATAATATTCGCGCATAAAGTTACAGCAATCCGATCAGAACTAACATCTTATATTTTATAAATCTATCAACTACCTCTGATCCATGTAAGTACCTTATTACGATTACGATCAGTTCATCACCGCTTTATGAAATTTATTTAAATCGGAATATCCAGTGGTGATCCAAACATTCCTATTATTTGAAAACAACAAACAAGGAAACAAAATAACTTGTTTGTGTGTACACAACCTGCTAGCTAATTATCATAATACTTTTTTATTAAAACGAGTAACATTACCTTTTTTAGTTAAATCTAAATTGCTCACACACTTTACCTTTGTAATTATTTTAATTTTATCATCAAAGAACAACAAACGACAAATTCAAACGACAATTGAAAATGTACTCGTAATTAATTTCGTTAAACACACATCACCAACACTGAGCTCAGAAATATAATTTTCCATAATTCTTTAATAAATTCACTTATTAACTACTTAAAACTTATTCACTTGCGCTTAGAAAGACAAATGACAATATTCAATAATAATAAAATGGCGAAAAAATATATGAACAGTTTACCGACCAATCAAATAGTCCCGTTTCATTTGACAATTAACACAGTTTCTATGACATTTTAAAAGAATAATTCAGGAAGCAGTGCCTCTCTAACCATAACACATGCATAGTTTTTGCACACAAACATGCAAACATTTTCTGCATACAACACGAGATTTGTACATCGTCCTTGAGATTATTTGTATGGAAAATATGCACCTACGGTCGCTGTGGTTGCACAGCGGTTCTAGAAGTTAGCAGCGGCCGATGAAAAATGGTTCGTTTTCTGTTTATAGATGGCACTTTTAATAATAGATTTTTTTTTAATTACATATTACAAAATATCTTTAAACCATTAAACATTCGCATTGCGTAGTGTATGATTAAAATTATGTAAGTAAGAATAAAACAATGTAGATTTAGTTGTTATATGGGTAGGGTAAGCAATGCTTATTTGCATCTACGGTGTGCGCGCCACTGCTATCTCCCAGTATTTCGTACAACTGTCATGTCACTTTCAATTGGATAAAAGTACATATGGTTTATTGATATAAGTTAATTAAAACTTTGCTTACTGAGATATCGACTGAATTGATCGTATTCATAAAACTGCATTCAATTGTATTGGGGTTTATTAGACTCACAAATCCCTGTCGATTGTTCCGATAAAGTCTCAAAATTTTTCGCCGAAATCAGATATATTTTTTTATTCTTAAAAGACAAACTTACGACCTTTTTTATTAAATTCCCTAACTATACTAAAAGTTGAGCCTGCAAAATATTTAACAAAATGATGTAAGACAAAAAATATCAGAATCATTATAAATGATAGATTATGGAAGTCATTAATTTTATTTTCTCGAAACAAAAAACAAGCTGAGACAAATGTATATGAACTGAAGTTAAAAAAATATTGAAGGTTTTGCTGGAATGCTGTTTCTATTTAGTATAAAACAAAATTGCCGTTTCCCCAAAACTTTGTCCATGACATTAAACATAAACTGATAAAGTTATGTTAAGACTTTCTTTACTAATGCATGTTAATTACTTAAGAAAACTATTAAATATAGTATATCTCTTTTTTTCCTACTCTTGCCTATCCTTGACTAAACTGCGATCTCCAGTCTTGTTTCCTTTATCAAAGTTGTTTCTGTCAGAGTTATTAGAAGATAAGTCATCCTTTGTGCATCACATTTCTTATAAAATATTATAAATTTTAATTTTTTTTTTGATATATAAATAAATAAATATCAAAAATGAATTCCATTAAATTTGTTGTCAATTTAAAATTTATTAATATATTTGTCGTTGTTGTATTATTTCTTTTAAGATTGACACGTCACTAACAATTTTTTTTTCGAAGTAGGTTACGGTGACACGATCCCACGGATACTACACGAATGAAGATTTCAAGACGATTGTTCGGTGACTTTAATATTGAAGAATATGAAACAATAAAGAATTATTCTTAAGTATATTTAATTTTCTAGACAGCATTTCAATTTTTTCCACTGTTTCCTCGAAAAGATGACAGTACAATAAATATTCTTAGATCTTTTTATTTCATTGTAAAATAGGTTCACGGCAACCAATAAACGTATTAAATGGTCTATTCAGGTTTGATTTAGTTCTCAAAAAGACAGGATACGAATTCTTGAAAACATTTCCAAATAAATATATAGATTCATATGTATTTTCCCTATTTTATTAATATTTTTATAAAAGTTATTACTAGTATAATTTTATTATACTAAGTTTCCTTGAATAATTTAATACATATGTAGATCTAACTTTTGCTTTTTCATTCTAGTTTTCGACGAAAGTTTCACGAGGCTTGAATTAAAAAAAAAAACTTGAAATTTGCTCACGAGATATGTAATGATAGGATGTATGAGGAGCAATTTTTGTTAGTTTTACGTAGTTCGAGTTCTGACAATGTTGGAAAGTTCCTTCGAGCTGCAAAAGTGAGGTCCTAAAGTTGATGAAACGTTATTTATATGGTGATAAAAAATTGTAGTTCCTTTGTCTTCTAATTCAAGTGATGATGACATTTTATCATATATTTAAATGAAATAGGGTTGCTAAGTTACTAATTTATTGTAAATAGTTTTTGGCAATACATAGGTTAGAAGCTTAAGATGAGCGTTCACATGTCCGTATTTGCGTGTTGTTTTGTATATATATATATAGTATCATTCTTGTTATAGATACATATGAAGGTATGTACAAGACACGAGCAAGATTCATATTTTTTTATATTTATATCATTAAAATATATAATTTTGTCAAGCATTGTATATGAATAATAGGATATATAATTTATATAAAATAATCATATATCCATGTACGTATTATTTTCTGAAATGTTATTAAAATCAAATATTTTAGCGAATAGCACATACGCTCGTAACTAGACAGACTTAGTTTACTTCTGTGTTGAGTTTATAACATTTCAATGTTGTATTATTTTACAGAAACACAAACCATTGGAAAGTAAAGGTTTTTTATGACTTAAAAATGTTGTGATTAAAACGAATTTAACACAGATTAGTGTAGTAAAATAACGCTACAATTTGAAACTGTTAGTAAGGCAATTTATTTATTGTATGAAAACGTGGCAGAGACCTCGGGTTTTGTGTGGAATTGGCAGAGTCTTTGGCAGTCCTCCAGTGAGTTGCCGGGGACGGTATAATTATATGACGCAGTAAAAACAAAATAATTATATGAAACAGTTTTTGAGAGCTCGGATTTTTGAACTCGTAAGGCCCTCGAGTAAATGATCAGAAATGGATTTTATTTTAGATTTTAAATCCATTTTCTTTAATACTAATTGGATGTAGTTTTAGTTATATAATGTTTATATTACTGCATATATTTTTTTAAATTTAAGATTATGCATTTTTATAATCACATAAATAATTACAAAATATTATCAATATTAAAATCAAGGAAGTTTAATGCCATTGTAAGGTTACTGCCGAAACACTTTGCTTTACTTTGGTCCTTTCGGACCAAAGACAAGGAAAGAAATCATTTTATCCCTATATTGGTAATCATTCACTAGGGGACAAGCCTGGAAGTGACAGGATCATAAAAAGTAAGCTTAACATGTTAAATCATGAGTCCTGATCTTTATTCAGCTTTCTTGCACTTACGAAGGACCTTGCCTTATTATATTTACTCAAGGCCCAACATAAGAGTCACTTTCATAGTTCGTGACTGGCATGCAAAAGTTGAGAACAAGTTACCTGGTGATCATTTAAGGACTTCAGTTGGAAAAATTGGCTTAGGCTTGGATAATAGAAGTTTATCGTACATCAACAAGAAACACAACATTATGAGCCCTCATTTGCAACATCATTCTTGCCAAAGGTACGCATGAAAACCGAAGTGACCTTACAAACTAAATTATGTCATTATCAACACTCCCTTAGACCATCCGTATCCCATGTTAAGATATTCCCTGCAGCAAAAGGTCAATTCGAACATTACTTGCTAGTAAGTTAGATTTGTCTAAGTCTTAATATCATAAGCAGTATCACAACTTACATGTATGTGAAACGAGTCTAAACTACAGCCTATATTAGACTAGCAGTAGAAATTGAATTGTTGGATAATTTTCTGAATCATATTTAATCAAAAGTACAAAGTTCAATATTCAAGTTCGTTATATTTGAACTCTTAAACTAATGTGAACTAAGCAGTAAAAAGCCCAAAAATCATAATTATGACTATCAACAAGAATTTGAGGACTGGTACAGTATAGATCTGAAATATAAAGACCTCCCAAATGAACAGGCCAAAGTAAGATACACAGAACTTTGTAAAGTTATATAGGAGATACATGAACAGATATTCATTGTCGGGGAAATTTAAGATAATTCTTAACTCAATACACCGCTCATCATGCGTTTCATAGAATGGAAATTCCTTCGTATGTTCTATGATAGTTCTTCTAGAGATAGGAGTCTCAAACACATTGTTATTGTACTTCAGGGACTATACTATAAAAGTATGTTTAGTTATATCTAAAATAAATAAAACCTTGTTTTAAAAGAAGTTTTTTTTTTAATTAACTCACCCATGTATATGGTGCATTGTATATTGTTTCTAGGTTCAAACAAAATGACAGTATCCTTACAATATGTTTTCATAGTGACTCTACATTCGGAGCGTGTTCAATTTTTTGATACATAAATCTTCGCACACAACAGTATCATCGTAGATTTATGCATTTATGAATGAAAAACTGGAAACGCTCAATTTTGTAGAGTCACGACACAAACTTTTGGTAAGGTCAAGTCAAATTCAATTCCTAAACTATGATAGGTTTTTATCTTATAAATAGACATAGGTCACAGATAAATAAGAGTTAACAAAAGACTACAGCTGTTAAATATATACATATGTATATAATTTGTGAATTTACTTAGTGATATAAGTTTTAGAATATTATTCCCTTTTTTTAATAAGCCTCAAGTTATTATATTGGAAATTGTGTTATATTATCTCAAATAGTACAATTGAAAGGTTAAAAAGACTGAAGAGAGCGAGTTCACAAATACATTAATGCCTTTATTCAACACAGAAATATATAAGAAATATGTTCTTTTTCACGACGTTTTATTGATAACAAATGATTCAGCTTATCTCTGAACTTTTTGTCACTCAGTAATAAATAAATCCTTCTTGTCTCCAACAAGAGGCATTTTTCCTATTCTTAAATATCAAAATTAAAAGAATTATAACTATTAATTTTTATTATTTTATAAGATCCGTCCAATGAGTTTAGAGATGCAGAACGAGTGGTTACACATGGGAGATTTTTTCATCCCATTAGCACTAAAATGGCGCACTTTAATTTATGATCAGTCGCTAACATTGCAAAAATTTTATCTCAGTGCGTTTACAAATGACTCTCCCAGATGCGAGTAATTTAGTAAGATGGGGTAAATGTACCGAAAAAACTTGGTATATCTGTAGGAAGGCAGTTGGAACTGCTAAGCATTTACTGGTGCGATGTAGGGTACTCCTGGTACAGTCAATACTCGCGTCGTCACGATAGGGTTCTGGAAATCATATTTGAAGCGGTTAATCTTTCGGTAGCCAGAGCGCAAAGCGAAATAACAACAAACGAGCGATCAATAGGTTTTGTGGGAGAAGGCACTAGGGCTATGAAATCAAACGTCAAGCCTTACTCTCCATCCTTAAAGCGGCTTCGGATTGGATTGTAATTATGGATACGTATAAGAAACAATACATAATCCCAGAGGATATTTGTGCGTCGGCCTTCAGATGAGACATATTTATGTATTTGCAAATTTTAAAGCGCATTGTGATAACAGAGCTTACGGTTCCAAGGGAAACCAACATCCCCAAAGACCATATCATCAAGGTCAATGAGTATCACGAGCTCATTAATGAACTCATTAGGAATAGGTTCGTTGTGGATATATTTTGTTGTTGTTGATTTATTTGTTCGAGGTATCAATTCATTCTTGGAACGTACTTCGAAGGCAGCCCTAGTAGGTTCCTTTCAAATTTGGTTAGGTAGAGAGAGGAGCTTGGACGGTGAAGGTGAGCGTTCAACGCGCGTTAGATAGGGGCCCCTTAAACCTGTACCTGGGTCGCAAGTCCCAGGCACTGTTAAGGCTTCTCTTTCTGCAACGCGATAGACCCGGTGCCCGCACGGTGAATCCATTGAAGACTAAGAAGTTTCATATTGATGAAAATAATAAAGTTTAATATAATCCACTTAAAATTGATTTTAAATTAATAAATGTTATATACGATATAATTGTTCAGTTCGTTTGACTTTATAATAATTCGACAGTAAGATTTACACATATGCAATTTTTTAAATAATGAAATAAACTTAACGTATGCAAAGATACAAAAATTCACGTATGTGATAATTATTGACGAACATTCTTATTTCATTTCAATTACATATATTTATTTTGTAATAAAAAATCAAAAATTTATGTATTGAATTGCAGAAAAATACTCAAATAGTTTACAAGACACATTTGCAGACCTGAACTTTATTAGTAAAGACCCACTTATAGTGGTGTTGTTTTTCATTTTTACATGGTTATATATTTACATAAAATTTACCAATATAAAACTTTTTTCTAAACAGCATTTAGATTGAGAAATATGTAATAAGATTTGCAATTTTTTTTTAACTAAGTTACATTTGATGGATACGTGTGTTGGTGTAACCGGCAGTCTAAATAAGAAGTGGGATAGGTAAGAGGTGAGCTTTTAATGCCGGCGCACGTACATTTTACATCCATTGCTTTATTTAATGCTTTAAGAAAATTTATGGATTATACGAAATATTCTTCGAAATTTAGATAAATACGTCACATTACATAATCACCTATATGATTTCTTTGGTCGATAAGTGACAAAAATTTTCTTACCCGCCTGTGGTGAAGAAATGAAGGAGTTTCAGCATAAAGCGAAAGAGTTTAAAAGCAAAGTTCTTAAGTTCTTGCTTATCAATAGTACTCTTCACTCATTCATAAAGTCCAAAGTGGCGAGGTTAGCTAGAAGGCGTACTGGATTATATAAGCTGCAAGAAGAACAAAGATTCGGATAAATGAACAGAAAACTGATTAAAAATATATGATTAAATTCTGATTAAATCAGTCCTAGCTGTATCAACTGCTGTATGAAAGCTTATATTTTTTGAAAATTATATTTACGAGTCCAAATTACGAGTCTCATTCCGTCGATACTTTAGTAAGTTTATATCCTATTATTTTATAAAGAGGGAAGTTTCTTTTGTGTCTATAAGAGAGCGAACAATGCAGGCTATGATAAATGCTCTCCGCAGCCCACGTACATTTATTCTGTAACTCAAGAGGTGTTAGAAACAAGTTGACCGTGTTTTTGGTGTAAATTTATGTTCAAAAGGCTCTAAGTTGGAAATCATGAAAAACTACGGAATAAATCCATCCTATGCTTTCGAAAACATTCCTATTACCCATTTAGGATGACAACTTTTAAGGTTAAGGAGGATGGTAAACCGTGAACTTTCCAGAACAATCGTTATTTCCAGAAGAATCTTATGAATAATCACCTGTTCTATTTCACGAGGACAATATATTATTAGCTTATATAAAAATAGTATATTTTAAGCGGCAATAAGTATACGGATAGCATTCTGTTTGTGGCACCAAATTTTTATTTTATTTGACAATGATATTGAAATGATTAAACAATAATTTTAAAGTCCTTTAGGCGTTTTTAACTTTAATTTGATATCCTTACAACATATTACACATCAAACAAATACACCCTTATAATAGGCGATATTAAGCATATAATTGCTTACTTTAGTAAAATGCTATCACAATAATTACTTGTTATTAAAGTGTAATATTTGAAAGGGGCAATTAATAATTCGTATACGGCTATAATACATAAATTATCGCTATTCCCTGGTCCTTAAAGCTAACGTTGAGGCGTTAATGGCTAGCTATCAGGTGAAAGTAACGCTCGTTTGACTAACGGTTTCATAAAAGGCATTACTTCTGTAATTACTTCTAATAAAAACAAAAAATTGATGAGTAAAACCCTATGGGACGTCAAATTTGTAATTTTTAAAATATTAGTGGCTTTAAGAAGCAAAGAGAAGCAAAGGAATGCGTTATTTGAGGTTTTCATACCTTCCATTTAAATAATTTTGTTATTTTTATATGAACATAAAATAGTATGACAGACTAATGCGACTTTTTGTCATAGTTAGGGCGTAAATGCTAACACTTACTGATGGGGACTGCAATGTTTCCATAGGTTATCATCAAATGTATTGTTATGCATAAAAAAGAGCGACGAAGCCTTTAAATTAAAAAATATCCTAATGAGACAAACTATTGTAAAACATCATCAAACAATCACTCAAACAAATAAACAGTATCAAACATAATTGCTTAAACCGTAGCAGAGCTCGAGACAAAGAAAGAAAAATATGTGATAACAACGGCAAAACAACGTAGTTTATTGTACAGAAACTTTTATTTTGTTTTGAGTTACGTTATAAAGTCATGGTTCCGTCGGCCACTGACCGGCCCTGCCAACGGCTCTGCGTTCCACACAAAACCCGGGCTTAGTACCACGTATCTAAACAACAAATAAATTGCCTTGTTAACTTTTATAAATGTATTGTAGAATTCTTTTATGTTCTAATCCCACTTGAAATAGTATGAAGTATATTTTATTTAGATCTTTCATAATAGTGAATTACATATATTTTAATTTATTAATAAATTTAAGAATACTTTCTTATGTATGAAATTTAATTGAGATGGTTGTTACACGTTTGGGTGTGATGACTAGTAGTTCCTTGATAAAGCTTGAGTTTTGTAGGTATTCATGTTTACGAAGAAATATTTGAGGCAAATAGTTTAGTTCAAAATATAGTTAGGATTTGTTTATACGCAATCTACTCAATTCAGACAGTAAACTACTAACAATCAAATATGATTTATAATTCAAACGGTTGAAAATAAATATTATTTTGCAATTTCATTTAAATTTTGCTGATTGAATAGTCTTAAGTATATAAATATAAAGTATCTTGTGACTTAAATAAAAAGTTAAAAATGATTTTTTTGACAACCGTACCACCGAGATGACTAGCAATTCTAAATTGCAAATCTAAAAACGTTTTTTAGTGTGACATATCTAGCCAAATAATTATAATAAAAAAAATTTCAAACACTTTAACGGAGGTAATTTTATTTTTATGTCTCTTTCTTTTGATTCAATACGTGCGAGTTTCTATACGAACACTTTTATCTGCAGTGGCGTAGCACTTTTAAAATATTTGGCCAATGACTATCCGAGCCCGGGCTCCTGCTGTAAAAATGTCGCTTTTAAATTGTTCCGTATAAAGAATACACAACCAATGGGACCGAAAATTTATACAATTAATATTGATGAAAGTGGTCCATGATTTATTTAGTGGAATAAAATCATTGTATTGGTTCGATTTAAATACAATTTAAACGAGCTTAATGCTTGGAAATTTATAATTATCTTCACGTTGTTGGAATAATTCTAATAAAACCGATTTTTTTATTGGAGTCCATGTAAAATAGTCAATTTTTTAAAGGTCTGCCTTTTCTTATTTATTATAAAGGAAAAGTTTTAATCCTTAGGGATCATAACCTTTGATCACCAGTAAGGAATATTTCTTGTACTTCTGAATAAAACAGTGACAAAAAATTTGTTACTAGATTAACTGTTCTATTGTGAAATGTGCTTATTTGTATCTTTCACTAGCATTTTGAAGCAAAAAACAGTTTCTATGGGGTTTTCCAATAGGGACGCTTGAACTTTGACAGCTGATTGCGGCCATGTTGTTTGAGTGACAGCTGTCAAATGCAGTGTGTTATATTCATTCCGTCCTCCCAAACCACCATGGCAGGTTACAGTGTCGAGCAGCACGTGCAAATCATAAAATTGTTTTATGAAAATGGGTCTTCAGTTCGAGCAACGTTCCGCGCACTTCGCCCGTTTTACGGTCGCGATGATCGTCCTGCCGAGTCGACTATCCGTCGATTGGTGGACAAATTCGAGTCAACCGGGTCAGTTAACAATCAGCCGGTTCCCGTGCGTCAACGTAACGCGAGATCTGCCGAGAATATCGCCGCTGTGCGCGACAGTGTCCTCGAAAACCCGCGGCAGTCAATTCCGCGTCGCGCACAGGAACTCGGCCTTTCGCAGACGACAACTTGGCGAATTTTGCGTTGTGACTTGAGCCTGCACCCGTACAAGATCCAGCTGACCCAAGAGCTCAAGGTTAATGACCATAGACAGCGCCGTGTGTTCGCTGACTGGGCATTAGAGCAGTTGGAAGTTGACGCCGATTTTGGCAAAAAAATCATCTTCAGCGACGAGGCGCATTTTTGGATGAATGGCTATGTCAACAAGCAAAATTGCCGTATTTGGGACGAGACCAATCCACACGAGGTTCACCAAGTGGCAATGCACCCGCAGAAAGTGACTGTTTGGTGCGGATTTTGGGCCGGAGGCGTGATTGGTCCGTATTTTTTCGAAAACGATAATGGTGTGGCCGTCACCGTCAATGGTGAGTGATACCGGTCGATGATAACCAACTTCTTTTGGCTTGAAATCGAGAATATGGATCTGGACAACATGTGGTTTCAACAGGACGGCGCTACGTGCCACACAGCACACGCTACGATGGAAGTTCTGCACGAGCAATTTCTGGACATGGTCATCTCGCGCGGAGGCGACGTGAACTGGCCACCGAGATCGTGCGATTTGACCCCGCTGGACTTTTTCTTGTGGGGTTTTCTTAAGTCGCAGGTCTATGCCAACAAGCCGCAAACCACCGATGCCCTCAAAGTCAACATACGCCACGCCATCGATCAAATACAGCCCGATTTGTGCGCCAGAGTCATCGAAAATTGGACCTTTCGTGTGCGCGCCACCAACCGAAGCCGTGGCGGTCATTTGAATGATGTCATATTCCATACATAATGGGGTCGATAGACCTTCCAAATAAAAAAAAAATTTCGCAAATATCTTTCCTACATGTATTTTTTTTTGCATTTCAAAGATCAAGCGCCCTTAATGGAAAACCCTATATCTATTAAAACAATGAAAAAAATACCTTATTTTATTGAATAAATGTGAAATTTTGATTTCATAATTTCAAAAATGATTTGATTTGAGATTTAAAACCAAATTTTTATTTTACGTTCAGTAATTTTATTATTGTAATCTCTTAAAGAAATATGTTTTATATTCTACTTTATAAAAATATTTTAAAGGGACCTCCAAGAAATATGTCTTTTGATAATTTTGTGGTAATAAAGTCTAAAATTGATTATCCTAATACATTCGCTTCTGCTATAAAATGTACTAACTAATACATGTCACCTATATCATTAAGAAATAATAAAGGCATAACATTATTTGGTCCAACGAAAGCTAGAATAAAATTTTTAATCAGCTTTAAGAATTAGTAAAATGAAAATTTTTAATTAATACAGCAACAGGAATTACTTTAGAATTAGTGTCTAAAAAAAATTATGCAATCGGGTAATTACGAAATAATACGTTGAATAAAATTGGAGCACACAATTATGACTTTAGTGCAATAAAATAGTGTAAATGTTTTAAAATTTTCTGAAGCAGTCTCTATCTTATTTGAATTTGTTGTATATATTCTGTACCAGCTTATTTTAATTAAACTACCTTCTATACTCTTATTATCTTTATATCTCTTGGTATCTTCATGGTTCGCGGTTTTGTGGAATTATTAATGCGGCCGCCAATAGACCTGCAGTTTTTTAGATGATACCCAGCAAAACATCACTGCCTTTCAAATAACCTTTAAGCTGTCCCGTATTTATTCAGCCACAAATTTAGTATTATCGATTTCGCTGAGTTATACCACAATGGACGCCACAATAAATACTTTCCATAAAGCTCTAAGAGACTGTTGCAAGCAACTTCTTTTGACATTTGTTGTGAGAAATACTTTTTGAGTGAAAATGCCGTTTAAGTTGTCAAACACAGTTACTGGAACAGAAAAGTTGTTAGCTACTAAGATAGTTAGCTCCACAAGCCAACCCTCAAACTTTTAGAAGCACTACGTCGACGTGCATTATCAGGTTCGCACTATGTCACAGAAGGTGTTGCTTATATTGCTATTGCAATAAGAAAGCGACTATGGTCTGGGCCTGGACAAAGTAACACTTTAATTTCGTCTAACGGGGATCACAGTTGCTGTATAGTATGTAACTGAAATTTCAGGTAAAATCATATTTTCTTTTCAAAGCGTCCTCGCGAAAATCTTAGGTTTAAAAATCATAAACACATTTTAACATATTTATCATCCTTGCCTTTAACAAGTTACGATAAGTAGTAGTGTTTGACCTAAATTAAAATTATACTTTTCGGAATACATATTCAGTCAGCTATACATATTTTACTAATTCCGAAATTAACGCTGACGAAGTCGCGGGGAAAACCTAGTATTATTATAAAATAAATCAGTTAAAAAACTCGTAATATATATTTTATTTACAATATATACAGTTCCAACATAGATATATATCTACATCTAAATAGTTTGTATAATAACACTTGTTCATTATTTTGGCTGTAAAGCTCTCACTCCTCAACTGAGTTTAATTAAGTAGCTTGATTTAGTTAAATTTTGAAGGGGTTAAATTTTTTTAAATAACATGAGGTAGATGTTGGGATCTATAGTTACAAAAATTAAACGGAACTAGATATAAGAAGTATGTTTAAGAATATATATATATAGTATATATTTTAATGGGTTAATAGTTGTGACAATAAAACGAGGGGATTGCGTTAAAATAAAGTGAAGTGTAGATAATAGAAAAAACATAAAAAGAGTCTCGCTTTTTACAAACGGACATGTGTAGAATGATTGCATTAAAAATAATTTGTTTCAAGTAACCACTGTTAATATTGAATTTAGTACACAAACTATGTCGGGTTATACCTATCAACGGGAACAAGTCTATATGCTGTATTAATGTCGGGAACAAGATTTTGGCAAACTGCCAAATAGTATATTATGGCCCCACAGAAGATAGTAAAGGCATTTAATAAAAAATAAACTATATATATATATATTTTTTTGTCTGTGTCTCTCGTTTTAAGTAACATATAGATTTAATCAGCATTTATTACGAAAATCTAGATAATACAAATAAATATAGGATAAGTCATAGCGGAAAATTATGGCTAATTCTTCTTTACGACATTCTTCTATTTTCCTGCAACAGTAACTAAATATTTTGTACTCACATTGTCTTTTATGTTTTAAATTTAATAAACAAATGTTATCATTACATGTTCAGGTGTCACAACGTCGGTTATTAATGCAAGTTAATATTTAAACACCAAGTAAAAAAAAAGTCGAAATTTTAAAATTGACAATTAGGTAATAGTCTTAATGTATGTTACTAAAGTTACGAAGTGGAAAATAAGTCAAGTATCGTCCGAATTATAATTTTTGAAAAGATAAGTCAATAGAGAATGTCTGCGTTTCATAAATTTAATAAATCAAACATAGTAAAAGATAGCTAAACGCTTTGTGTGATTTATCTAAAATTTTGATTTAGGTATACTGTAAAATATTACTGATGACACAGAGAGCTCTGACGATTTGATCTATTTGAATAATGCAAACATTTAGCTAGCTAGTCGCTGAAAATTTTTGCATTGCCAAAAAATTTTAAATTTTAAATGGATTTGCACAGATTGCTGAAATCAATTGGTGGTATGATTTATATTCTAAGTAAATGCTTGATCCAAGATTTATTCTTTTTAAATAAAATTACAGCATTATTATCCATAATCATTATATTAAATAAGATTTAGAACTATTTTACAGTAATTCAAATAAATATTTAGAGTAAGTAAGAAAAAACTTAATAATTTCCTGGAACTAGTGTTTTTAAATTGAAGTTAATGGTCCTTATGTCTTTACATAAACATATAAAAATTGAAAGAAAACTAACTGAAGATCACACAAGTTATAATAATAAAAAGATAGGCTCTTTGTCAGTATTTTATATATCTGGTAATAATCATTGTATTTAATGGCAACAACACCTAATGAATTTTGCAGTAACTGTGATTAATTTGATTAGAATTAATTCTTTGTTAAGTTTAATTTCTTGCTAAGTAACTGTTTCTCATCTGCTTGACTGTAGAAGCCTCTAAACCTCCTATCTCCGAATCACTGTCCTAGAAGCTTTACTCTCTAGCCTACGATTTTATTATTTAGGCCCACGTCTTTTTTAGTCAGTGATTATTGTAAAAGTTTTATTTTATGTTGGCTCTGAGAGAATTACGGTAACAATTGACATAGCGTTGCGACACATGCACCAACAGACGAATTTGCTTCACCGCTACAGATTATTTAATCTCCTAAAATTCTATAATTAACTGTTATAATTGTGTGATGATTTGGGCTTCGATTGTGGCGAAGTATTTGCTTATTCGTTTTAATTTTATCTGTAGTTCATAATGAGGACAAAAATGATGAACAAAGGACTTATTAAAATAAATAAATGTCACTGAGCTTCAAATTGTAAAGACATCGAATTGAATTGACAGTTAAATGATAGCAATATAGTAATTGCATTCGATTCAATGTGATTTACTTTAAACTGAAGGTACAAATAAAAGCGCAGCTAGTAAAATCGACTTTTTTAAATTTTTTTTTCACGTGGAACGTTTTGCTTGCGGATATGTCTGTATTTGAGCTAGATGCTTTCTGCGACATCATCTATAAATAAACTTGAATTTTGGATCAATAGACAAATTGAAATCTATGTAAGCTTATACTTTAAGTTGCGAATATTTTTTATGTGGAACTAAACAATTGTTTATTAATTATTACAATCATACAAATATTCTATTATATCAGTTGAATTTAAACAAATAAAGAAAAAATAAATATACAAAGATAATTTTTAGTTTATGTTTTAAACGAAAATAATTTACATTGATAGCATGTCACTCCCGATATTGGATTTTAAATCCAAAAGATTAGCTTACTGGCATGTATAAAACAATGGCAGGTAATTTGTGTAAACATGTGAGTGTAGGCGATATAAAAGACAGGTGCTTAGAAAAAGCTCCGTAGTTGTCTAAAATGAAACTGCATATAGCAATAATGTTTTTAATGTTACCAATCATATTTGCATTTAACGAAGAATTTGTTAACTTAGCCGTTAGCTAGTTTCAAAACAAAAATACTTTTTTCATGACACTTTTTGAAATCAAAAGCACTTTTTTGATGAACATGCATATTTTGTATCAAGGGTAAATAATCATTGAGGCAACTTTGGTTCTTTTATTTTTTCAACACTAATTTCCGGGGGAGAATTGACATAACTAAGTCGTTTTCGGCTTTGAAGAATAGTTTCATTGAAATAAAACTAATATTTTTCGAACTCAATACGCGTGTATAAATATTTTCATTATTTATATCACCTGGATCAGGAGGCGTCGGTAATAAGTCTACCTAGATGTTTATTTAAAAACTAATTGTAACGTATATTAACTACAGCTAAAACTAGTTTAACAAACTACACTAAATCTTAGTCAATAACACATAGACAACACAAAAAAAAAAACAAAAAATGTAACTTAGAGAAGAGTGGAAAGTATTTAGGTTTTCCGAAGCCAACTTCACTTTCCACAATACACCCAAATCCTTGTTAAAAGTCCAAAAACAAGACCTACAAAGTTGCTTATTAAAATTTTTTTAGAAGTCTCCTTCACCAAAGACATTTGATCCTGAGATGATATTGACTTGGAGCCCGGCTTCAAGCGTGCCCGTCTTAACTGACACTTCCTTTTTATTGTGCATGAGATTGCAAAGATCCATAATATCAGGTGAATTTTTCTACATTAAAGAATCCCCACTTCAGGTTTCCCAGCATTTAAAATATATTACCCTAAATATCAATATGCACAACATTCTCAATACTGCTTTTAAAGAATTTTTTTAAAATCATTATAGTCTTTTATATTTAGTTATTTAGAATGCATTTCATGAAAAGTGAAACAGCAGATCTTTTTTATTTTTTTTAAAGGTTTAACTACATAGTTGTTGATTTATGGATCGGCGACTACAGCCCACATCGTGTTTATGTACGTAACAATGAAGCATGTAAAATAAAAACTTTTTATTTATGGAATAAATATCTTTAATGAGATCTAAAACTTACGCGAGTATTCATATAAATGAAACTAAAATTTAACCGAGATCACGGAAACACGAGAGCGCGGTTGCTGCAAAGTAACGGAAACGTCGGGGCTATGTAGTTAGAAGAAAAAAAACGCATAGTAATCCGAAAAATATTAGTATATGTAAGTTAATATATATACTTACATAATTTATGTACTTGTAATATTTTGTTTTGTATTTCAGAGTAATTCAAACATAATTTATTTCCACTAACATGATATGACATACATATATGATATGCTGCGAGATTGCTTCTCTCTCAGTTTGACCTATGACGTAGCATTCCCAGTTAGCCACATCCAGTGAGTTTGAAGGATAGAGAATCAATTTTAATCTAATATACGATAGCCAAAGTTACTGATAACATCGGTAAACATGTGGACTGGTGACGACAAAGAAAAGAGCCTTCATACTTATAGACTTAAATATATAAAACATTATTAAGGCAAAATAATTTCTTAATTTGTATAGCTCAATTTTCGTTTTCATTTCAGTTTTAAAACTGACTACTGACAGGAGTATTCAGTCTTCTAACTTACAATTATTGTACAAGTAGTGTCGTCAGTTGGTTTCCCAACGCGCCACCTCCCAGTATTAAGTCACTTTGGGAACAAGTAGGGATGTTAATGTTTGTGTTTTAATATATTTCACAAGTTAATTGCACTTTATTATAGACCAGATTATTATTCCGATACGAAGTATGCGAAAGCTGAATATCAACTCAAAAAGAAAGCACTCAATTTAAAAGAGAAAGGAAAGCCGATATTGAAATTGGTGAAGGACGGAATAAGCTTAGTCAAAGAGGGAGGTTGAGATATTTTTTTTTATTTATAATATTTGACATAACCTAAACTGAAAATAATAGTTTTATTTAAATGAATACTCTCGATTTTTTTTTTGTATTCATTATGTTTTATCAAGTCGAATCAGAAAATGTTAGCATATTTATCAAATAATGACTTTAAATAGAAAAGTTAAGTTAATGTCGCATGTTCAAATTAAAGGCTATGTTTATCACGGTGAAGTCGATAGTGCGAATAAAATAATCGCTGAGACATTCAACCAACGCGAGATATGTGACGTGGGTTCCTTACAATCAAGGGATAAGACTTCGGCATACATAAGTGTTCAGAAAAGGAGTCCCTATAAGGGATTCTTTAAATGGAGGCAGGTAGTTGACTTAGAAATATAATTATAGTTATATAAAATAAATATAATATAATAAAATTTATTTGAAAATTATTTTATTATTTCATCACGTAAATGTTTAGTATAAAAGCGTTTTCTTTTTGTAAATTTCATTATAGAAAAAAGATTGATTTTAAAAGTTTCTTTCTGTATAAATCAAAGCGAGCCAGACATAAAAAAAATCATATTATCTTAATAACTTCTTGTTCTTCTTTCTTCTTCTTCAGTTCTTTACGTTTAACAGAAGCGGGAATTTTAAACCGTATACGTAGAAGAACCTTGGTTCGAACAGACAAATGTGAAATAAGTTCTCCGCGAGCCCTGGCTCTGGGCAACGGCGCCGCTCCCGCCTTCATATTGTGGGCTGCAGGATACATGATAGCTATTCTATTGTTTATATTACTCTAATTTAAACATTTAAAGACCAATAATCCATTATATGTAGTTTTGATTAAAGGCTGTATTAAGTCCTGTTTAGTCTCGACGGAAATCGCAAGATGGAGATATACAAATAAAGAATTATATAACAAATTTCGTTAGTGTTTATTTCCTAAGTATGCCATATTTTTAAACATCTTTCAGCTGAATATTTGTTGCTTACAAAATTATCGTATAATTATTATGGATGAATGGAAGAAATTCAAGATTAGTTACTATTTGGAACTTTTATTTCTTAAACAAAGTTCAAATCAATTAAACATCCTTTTCTATAAAAATCACAAACAACTGAAAAAATATTTAGAAAAAAACTGATGTTGTAAGACGTGATTGAGATGTTAAAAATAAATTTTAGAGGTTAGTTACTATTAAGTAGTTGGTAAAAGTCCACACTGTAGCGGCAGTCAGAAAATAATTTTAATTCCTTAAATATTCTTAAAGGTAATTTTAAAATAAGTAAATATTATTTCTTATAACTGTATACAATTCTTGTGGAAACACATTTAAATGTTGTAATTAACAAGTAATAGTTGGACCAAGACGTTTTAAATAAATTTATTATTCACTTCCATTAAAAGTATTTTTAAATTCCAATGGTCGTTCACTGCGAGGGTCACGAGAGCTGATTTCCCCGGAGGGGTCGCGGCTATACCACGTAACACTTACAATAAATTACTGTTTTTCTGTCACATTTGAGTGTTGAATATGTTTTTGCAATAGAAAACTATTTACTGAGTTGTCATATGGGTGGAACAGAACGTAATATTTGTGATTTGATCAATATTTACAGTACTAACATGTTCAACTCAATTCATACAAGATGTTTATATATATTGTATATAATATATTAAATATTTGTTATTTTTATATGCTTTTTGTTTATATATTTTAGCTGGGTAAAATTTTGTTTGTAACATAAGAATTTATATTACCTTTTGTGGTTCTTAGAATCCCTTTAATATTTTGATTTTAAAACTTTAAAATTTCTTTTAAGCCTTGCGAAAGAAAAACAGAGAGAATGAAATGTACACAATATTTCGTAAAAGTTATTAAAAGCTAAGTTTATATTATCACTCGCTTTGAAAACCTCAATTCGGAAAGTTTTTACAGCAATGTTCTGTATTTTGTATTATATTTACTTTTTCCTGAATATTTTACGGGAATCTATTTTATGAATTTGAATTCACCACATATATCCACTCACGTCCATCTTTTTAATAGCACATATATCCTTTTGATTACTGCCTATGATTGCTTTCTGTAGGAAAGTTGTTTGTAACTTTTCTTGTCACAGTCCATACAAATTTATTTTGTCATTTTGTTTAAATATAGATGTAGTTTGACGTTTGATAAAGGAAGTTGTGAATACATGCTTGAATAAAGTTTATTTTGATTTTATTTGATTGCGTCCTATCTGCAGTGGCGTTGCACGTTCCAAATATTTGGCTCGAGACTTGGTGACTCCGAGCTATTGCCAAAACAATTTTGGTTTTAAATTGATCTGCTTAAAGAATATGTACCAATTGAAACCCAAAATTTATACACTGCATATTAATAAAAATATTTCATTGGTCCATGAATTATATCGCACTTTTGTGTTTTGAAATTTAATTTAAACTTCATTGCGGTATTCTAAACGTTACGAATGTTGAAAAATTATGCAGTCAGGGTTGATACAAATATATTATATTAAAATTCTTTCTCATTAGAAAAATAAATCAAAAAATATCTTTAATCAATTTGAATTACGAAATATTTATTATATTTCAAATAACCTGTATTATTGGCGGATTACTTTTTGTACTACCCACACTTTTAGTGGCTATTGTGGAAAGGTTATGTATTATTTTATTTTTAATAATACCTCCCTTGTGTGAGGAATAGGAAATTTAGTAACTATACTTGACATATAACGTTTAAAAACTTCTTCTGGATCGCATTCCATGCTTAGAGGAACCGGCACAGTACGTTATCGTTTTCCACCTCAGTCTATTATCCGTAATTTCTGTAGTCATTCCTCTATCATGCATTTTACGTTACACAGTTCATCCAAGTTCTTTTGGGACGCCCTCTCCATATCTGACCAATTACATCAATCCGCATAACATGACTATATCGAGCTAGTCTCATACTCATTAATTTCTCCTGACTATCCATTCTTGTTAATGCACACATCCATCTCAAAATTCGTAGGAAAAACTCAGTAAGCAAGCAGAGTGCTTTTATTCACAGCTGCTGCAGTGCAACATTGTGATCTATTACAATAATGTGGGTCCCACCACTGTCATGGAGATCTTAAGCTTATAGGGCATACATTGAGTATTTTCGACATTTCATCCACCCAGTATTCATTCAGCTCACAACCTCCCGGTCATTACTGCCGATGTTTGGCAAGAAAAAGTCGAAATTCTTTGAGCATACCATCTAAAACAATCTTTAGCCCCACATTCTCTGGTACCTCAAGCGTCGTTTCTCCGAAAAGTACAATATTGTTGACAAACCATATAGACCAAGATACCTTCTCTTGAACTCGGATGTCAGTTCATCCATTGTGAGAAGAAACAAGTAATTGCTTGAAGCCGACCACTGACGTAAGTTTACAGCTACATGGAAGTTATCTATTTTACTGGATACGGATCGAACTTCAATACATGCAAGGCTGTACTGCATTCTAATAAGCTGCTGGTATTTCCCTAACATTTTTTTCGCTTTCAAAATCCGCCAAAGAGCCTCATGGAGTACTCTATCGTACAGTTTCTGTATGTCAATGAACACCATATACAAGTTATTGTGTGAGCGCATGTGCTCTTTGCACCGAGATGTCTTAGCGCTAAATATGGTGTCCGTTGTACCGTTTCCTTGCCTTAACCCGAACAGGTACAGCGTTACCTCACTTTCCATTTTCGATCATAATGCTATCTCTTTTCCCATACTGTGAGAGTGTGTGTTATGTTCTTTATTCCTCTATATTGCAGTCCTGTACACTTGTGTTTTGAAAAAGGGCCCTAGCGGGCTATTGCATAGTTTATCAGGGATAATCTCTTATTGTAACCTATTTATTTACAAATAACATAAAAACGCTTCAAATACATAAAATATTACTAATTATAAATAATGATTTATAATTAATAATAATTCATTAGATTTCAGTGAATGCATTCCTTAAGTAATAAGTTGAATAGAAAATATATTTCTCATCTTGTTTCTAAAACAGTTTAAAAAAGGATATTTAGATTCAAAAATATAAATAAATTTTTGTTTTATATATATTTGTTTAACACGAAGAGCTATAGTTAAAGCTCGTGGTAAAATTTGAGTACGACTTTTAGACTAAACCTAAAATAATATCTTTATGAGAATTATTCTCCAAGTGTGTAACAGTTTGAGTGCTGGCTGGACTCTGAGGAATAAATTTAGTATATTTCAAAACACTAAACAAAATTAGCATGAGATAATTTTCATGTAGGTTTTTGGTCTGTAAAAGCTGATCACTTTTGAATAAACTAATTTAATTATGAATTAAATGAAATCATGTCATATTATTTTAGTTTATAAGACGTTACTAGGATTAAATGTTTGATAATTTATGTCAATACAATTTCTATACTGATCACAAAATTTATATAGAAAATAAATGCAGCTCGTTAAGTGTTGCTCGGCATTGCATTCGTTTAAAGATATTAGTGAAACATTAAAGGTGACTTCACTTTTAAAACGTATTTTTAATTTATGTTATATTCTGATATCAACATAAACAATTCGTTCGATCGCTTCTATCCTTCTGATTGTACTTAATACTGATGGAGTAAACAGCAAACCACAAACAAAGAACTTGTCTAAATAAATAAATTTGATTGAGCCTGAGCTTTGTAAGGACATCAATTTGACAAGTAAATGATATCAAATTTGCAATTTAATCAATTTGATTCAGACATTTGACCTAATATTACATTGACAGGAGCTATTCAGCTTAATAAAATTTTCAACATGTTAGGTTTGCCTCGGCACTGCAAGTTTTTGTCCTAACTGTAGCAAAAACAGTGCAATTTCAAAAGCGAATATTCTATTATGCTCTAAACAAGCAATGTAACATACAATGCAGTTCAAAATCATTTCAAAATTGTTGATAAGAATTTTCATGAATAAAAAAAATCACGGCTAAATTTATTATATAGTCAGGAGTGATATAAAAGCAGAAGTCAAGATACTCTTATGCTCCTGTCAGAATGAGGTTTCATATAGCAGTGTCGTTGTTAACGTTACCAATAATATCCGCACTTAATGATGATTTCATAAACTTAAGCATGAGTTATTTTAAAAATAAAAATACGTTTTTCGTTTGTATTTTGACGTGCAATGAAGGCTGTGAGTGTCACAAACATAGTTTATTTTAGGAAGTGTTATATGTCGAATATTAATATATATATATATATTTAGGGTAAATTATTTTGAATGTTTCTGAACATTTACTTCATTCCACAGGGTTAAAATTTTCAAAAGTTGCTTTCGATCATTCCATAGGTGTTACAAATGTTAACATAAAATATTTTGATAAAACAAAAAGTAATAAAATTGACGTCTGTTTGAGTCGAACATCACCGAGCATTGGAGTGCTGATAGATTCAAAATGTGCATTATTTGAGAGCATCGTAACATTTGTAAGTACATTTTATACTTTTAAGAAAACATCAAGTCATTAGGCTTCATTTCCCTATCACGATAAAATATAAATCATTTCGATACTGTGAGTATTCATTATTTTATAAGTTTACAAAATTTATACTATATTGTTGTTGCAGGCGTCAGAATATGTTTTATTCGATTCAGTCCATAAATGGCTTATCTTGCATGAAATACACGACGGAGTTGGCGATGACTACAGTTACAATGACACCAAAAGCTTAACTAAACATATTCCTTATATGACATTATTTCGTAGTCTCAACTTAAGTGTGAATGCAGATATCGTGGTAGCGAGCCATAAAGGTACGTTTCCACTAAGATTTCATTGCATTAAAATGGAAAACAGTTTAGTGTATCGCGGAACTCGGTAATTATTTATATTTGAGATTCGGATGTTCACATGCGAGGAATAAAAATACGTATCTATTACTTTCTAGTGATTAAATTTTATTAGATAATATAAAAAAATGATATGTTTAAACATTTATAATACGAATTTTATAAAATATTAGTCACGGTATCTTTATTATGAGATCCATATTGTACAAAGTCATGAGAAGTTTATTACAAAGAAAAAAAAAACTAAAATTAATATAATCGTAATATTTTAATTTCAAATTCAATAATCATTCTAATATAATAAACTTTTGTTTCGCTGGTTTTTATATGTCTCACATGGACACAGATGCGAGTATTCTATTTAAGTTAATAATAAATACTAAACATAAACTCTTAAAATTAAATTAAAAAATAATTACGGTAAGAAAGCTAGCATCAGTCAAGTGCGCGTTGCACTCGTTTACGTATTATGCATTAATTCACAAAACTTTTTATATAAGTCGAAGTACTTTTCAGTCACTAAATCAATATAAAAAATTGAAAAATAAAACTTAAAGATTTATATTGTTATAATACGAGTCTTACTTGATAGGTTTTTACTATTTGATATACTCAGTGAATATTTCAATTCTGTTACCACTACGGTTCCTGAGTTACAGTCAGCTAGCGAAGATTTAGTTAAAAGGTTTATAATTTAAATGAAACTAAGTTTTCCGGATACCTAGCGTTTTTTTTAACCTTTTATATCTACATAATTTCGACATTTTCTACACAGCAACCGTAATCAGTCACCGAATATGCGGACCTATGGAGATATACAAAAATAAAAAATCCGTAGTATCCGAATAACTTAGTTTAATTTAAATACTTGCACACGAAAACTTTAGATATTATTTTAAATTTTAAGTCATGTGTCCAAAAAAAAAAGGCAAAGGAAATGTATACCGTCGAGTGGAGAATTTAACTTTAAAGAACATGAAAGAAAGACGTCACAATGTCGAAAATAAAATAATAACTTTCTGTCCTAAAAAATATACCTCGTGTTCAACACTAGCGAAAACGAGCATATCTTACGAATGATAAGAGACACAATGTAGCTCATAGAATAAAAAATATATATTTTCAGATAATGATTCTTGCATTCTTTATGATGTGTTCAATTTTGGCAAAAATCGAGATGGAAGATTTGTTGTCAAAGCCATTGGCAGCTGGAATACTGTGACAGGTAAAAAATACGTATAACGTTTAAATGTTATTAAGTGAAGACGTGAAGGCTGAGTTTCTACTACTCTTTCTCAAATTTTCTCAGGAATTTATTAAAAATTCTCTAAACCAATCAAACAATACCTTACATTTAATTTTGACTGTGAAAGCTTGGTCTGAATTTTAATCACATTTGCGGTAACGTTCGTAAAAAAACGCATGTGGCAGAATAACTATAAATGTGAAAACTGTGTAAACCAATCTCTATATTAGAAATTCATTGGGTGTGAATTTGTACAAATTCTTTTATTTTTGATAATTTCGCCAATAACTTTCAAATGGATTTGTAAAGTTAAACATAATAATTTTATTTTTTAAATTCCAGGTCTAAATCTCACAAGAACTTCTAAATATTACCGGCGATTTGATTACCATCAAATGGTTTTAAAGTTGATACTAGTCGTGAGTATGAAGTACACTGAATCAGATTCAATCCCGAAAGTTTAGTCGTTTGTACTTGCACGATATTTAAATCGTTTGCAAATAAATAAATTAATGCAAAAAAAGTTGATTGCTAATTCTCTGATGTAAATCTTTGTTAAGATGTCTCCCCCGCCCAAAAACTTCGACCCTCAGATGCTTCTGACGTGGAACCCAGCTTCGAACGTGCCCGCTTTAACTCATACTTCGTCCATATTCATGCACGAGATAGCAGAGATTCACAATATCAGGTGACTATCATTGCCTAATTTTAAATTCTTTAGCTAGTTCATAATATTATTTGCGGAAATCATTTGGTCACGCTTCTAGTCTAGCTTCTATTTACACGTTAATCTCACGTGTACAAAGTAAGATACCTCTCTAGATTTGTAATATTACACCATCAAATATTATCTGTTATTTTATAGGTATAATTACACTGTAGTGGATGTATGGATCGGCGATTATAAACGGGAACATGCGTATGTAAGTAACTCATAGACAATCAAAAGCAAAAAATGTCTATATTATTAATTATCGTAAATAATTATCAGTTTTAATGAGTGTTGCTATCATATTGTAGACCGCTGCAAATGGTATTTATTTCCACGAACATGACGTCACTCCGGTTCTAAGAATGCTTTTATCTCATTTTGATAAATATGACGTAGCATTCCCCGTTACCCGTGTCGAGTGAGTTTAATTTTTTGCGTAAAAATACATAATGTTAATATAAAATATCATATTCTTTTTAAACTTATATGCAATTATAGTAGAGAAATAAAGCACTGTATAGATGGGTTATATGTTATCAGCATAAAACTGTTGTAATTACTAGAGTGAAATGAAAGAATGTGGATCAATGGAAGGGTGACTTGAAATACGTTTTAAATAGTAATTAAGAACATAGCACTATTTCTGTTAAGATAACTTATAAAAGTATTGTATATTACGTTAATTTAAAGATAATTCGATGGACCGGGCACCCGTACGGTAAATCCATTAAGTGCTAAAAAGTTTCGTCTCTTGTACTGAGAGACAATGTAAGTTTTCCGATGGAAAACTATTATCTTCATATACTAAATTAAGTGACGATTGGTTGGTTGTTAGAAAGAATATTACAAAAACTCTTTTTAGGTCTTATTACGATACTAATAGAAAAGGTCTTGGTAGGCGACAGAGCTTATGTAAGTTTTAAGTTTTTGCCAACCTAGGCATGACACAAAACATTAATGATAGATATTTGAAATGAGTAGAATTTCTTATAATTTGTATTTTTTTTTATAACAGGACAAGATTTTTTTATAAAATTCCAACCCAAGGAGTTGGAAAATTCGAGAATAAATTTTTAAAACCCTTTTCAAAGAATGCGTGGTTATCTGTTGTGGGAATTACCTTACTTTGTGGTTTAATGTTACTGCTGTCAATGATTGTGGAGGAACGAAGACCATTATCATTGGTTTACCCCATATTCTCAGTTTTAGCGTTGATTTGCCAACAATGTACGTATAAATAAAATATATTATGTGACGTTCCGATGTCTTTACTACACCTTAGTATTAACGGAATAAACTTTCTTATGGATATTAAAAGGAATATTTTCTCTTTTCAGTTTTTGAAGAATTTGAAGATTTGCGATCTATTTCCTCGGGTAAGGCAGTTAAGAAAATGTATTCAAGAATATAATTTTTCAATTTATAGCTTAGTTTTCATTGTTATATTATTTCAGTTCGAAAACTGACTACTCTAGTGACAGGAGTATTCTGTCTTCTAACTTACAATTATTATACAAGTAGTGTCGTCAGTTGGCTTCTGAATGCGCCACCTCCAAGTATTAACTCACTTTGGGAACTTTTGGATAGTCCACTTCAACCAGTTTTTCAGGACACGGGTTTCAGTTATTCTTGGCTACAAGTAGGGGTTATACTTTGTATAAGCAGTGTTATGTTTAGAATTTCTGTGCATTGCATTTACTTGTAGGTACCAAATTATTATTACAATACGAAACATGCGAAGGCTGAAGATGAACTGAAAAAGAAAATGAAAAAATTAGAGAAAAAAGGAAAGCCGATATTGATATTCCCAAAAGATGGGATTAGTTTAGTGAAGGAGGGAGGTAAATGTTTAATATTTTCCTTATTGTCAAGAATTAAGCAATAACAAATATTTTTCCTGTGATTGTTAGTTCCAAGTTAGTGTTAGTTTGATTATTTAAATACTAATATTAAATTAATACAACAGAATAATAAAAATAATAATATACAATTACCGATTACTAAAGATCAGTTATGTTATATTTAGTCAAACATCGATGACAAATTAGCGTTATTATCATTGGACTAAATATGTATTAGGAATAATAAGTTTATCTGTCCTTAAAAAATTGTGTACTGTTGTGTTACGCGATCGATGCCTGAAAGGCAAGTGAGGGCAGCTTTATATTATTTTTGTTATCACGTCTGGGACAGGAAACTCATCTCTTTCTCCAATGCGACTGTAATTCTGAACATTGCTAAGAGTAATGAAAAAGGACACATTGTCGATTTGATGCTTCCACTGGAATGACCTAGCCAGCTGACCTGAGAATGACCTAGCTAGGTCCCACCTTGGGTGGCAGGCAAAAAACTAATCTAACACCGAAGAGGATTTCTAAAACTTTATAAATAGTGGTAACCTCAGATCTTCACAAATTTTTAGGCTCTGTAAAATTTTGTTAATTGACCACTATTTCTATGACTATAAAGACCGGATTACGATCTCAGAAGTTTTACAAAGAACAAGATTTTACACCAAAACTCAATCGGGCTCAATGTGGTAAACTAATCCTCGTTTTCAAACTCTTTCATAGCAAGAGCTATTATAAAGACGTGTTCTTATACCCTGATGACAAAGTAACGATTGATAATAAAGATAGTTTCCCACCCCTGAATTTTTTTTCAAAAAACGTCTGTTTCAATTACTGCGATCTGGTTTTTTGTTGATAGCTTAGTAGGCACTGAATATTTTAAAGCTTCCCGAGAATACTATTCGGATAGTGGGGAACAAATAAGAGGTTATTATAATTCTATCCATTGCTGTAATATTTAAATATCAAAGATAAAGAACCGATGTTGGTGCTATGTTGAGCATATTATTCCTGTTTTTGCTAACAGGTAATTCGATTGATATGTTAAAAATAATAATAGATTCTAGTATAGTGTTCCTCAAGGTGGTTTGAAGTTTAAATATAATACACAATAATAAATAAAATATGACTCTATACTTGGTATTTTTTCTCCATTTATGATAAAAATATTCTCAAATAATGTTCTAGAATATATTATTATTATTATACGGTGCCATAATGATTTTCTTATGACAGGAACCTCGAGAGTATAACTGTGACTTACTTCTCAAACTAAAGACAAAAGGGACCATCATAAATTACTCTCTAAACACAAATAACTTACATAATAATATCAATTCTTGTCAAAGGCTATGTTTACCACGGAGAAGTCGATAGTGCGAATAAAATAATCGCTGAGACATTCAAGCAACGCGAGCTATGTGACCTGGGTTCCTTACAATCGATGGATAAGACTTTTGCATACATAAGTGTGCAGAAAAGGAGTCCCTATAAGGAATTCTTTACATGGAGGTACCTGAGTAGAAAATTAAATATTAGTTCATAGTCATTACATCATTCAGTCATTAAAAAAAAAAAAAACATCCTTATAGCATCGTGTAAAGATTTTCGTTAAAATGATCGTTTAAAAAAAAGTAACGTAATACGTGTTGCCAAATTAACTAATTTAACTTCCTCCGAATTCTAGTTCTTTACGGTTAATGGAAACAGGAATCTTAAATCGTATACATAAGAGAACTTTGAGCGGAGCCAACAAATGTGAAGGAAGTACTCCGCGAGCCCTGGCACTGGGAGGCGCAGCTCCTGCCTTTATACTGTTGGCTGCAGGATACATACTGGCTGTTATATTGGTTGTTTTTGAAAGGTGCGTATGTAATCTAAATGATATTTTATAAAACAAAAAATAAATTAAGTATTCTCTAATTAATGACCTTAATCAAAAAAACTTACTTATATTTTGTAGAATCATTCATCATCATCAATGATAGAAAATATGGAAATAATAATGTTAAGTTCACTCATTAATGATTTCTAATACGTAAAGCAGATAATTTGCACACTATTGTATTGTGTAGTGTCTAAAAATCTTAAAAATAAAAAAAAGTGATGGATGATTTGAACATGATGGCTTTTTGAATTTAAAATAAATATAGTTACAATTATCTATTGCTTTATTATTACTTTCCAATCAAACCACTCCAATTGCAGCTCCAAAGCTTTCAATATATCAAAATACATACAGACAAAAGTCAGTATCATTGCGGAATTTTTAAACATTAATCGTGCGTTGCCACCCTTGATTGGGGAAGAGGGAGAGGAAACTATGAGGAAACTAGAAGGTGGGAAAACAGAAAGGGCAGGAAAGGGTGGGAATAGGGAAGAAACAGAAAAGGAAGGAAAAAGGGAAGGCCAACCGGGTTTAGCACCCATCGGTAGAAACGCAGCCATTTAAGACTACTTCACGCCGATCTTCTGTGAGAGGATGGTACTTCTCTCGTCGAGCCAGCCCATGCTCGAGCTGCAGTTTGACCACAGCTAGGCTCTAGTACCTATGAAATATATTTATCACAGTTATGAAACTCTTATCAAATAGTTTGATATTTCCTGATAGAGAAAAGACGAAACCTCTCAGCATTCCACGGATTCATTGAGCCGGTACCGGGTCCATCGCGTTGTAGGGAGAGGAGCTTGAACTGTGCCTGGGACTTGCAACCCAGGTGTAGGTTTAAGGGGCCCTTTATTAATATGCAATAACAATTTGTACTTTTGTGACTATTCTTTTATATTTTTTAAAAAAAATCCCACTTGCTGGATGTTGGTTGTTTCCGAAATATAGATGTTTAGTATTTTTTTTTTCATGTCTTGAACAATGAACAAACTACTTTAGAATTTTTAAATACTTTTTATTTATGTTAACTATTTTTAATCGATAGAAGAGTTCCGCATATAATTGTTTTTTATTTTTTATTTTTACAAAGTCAAATTAACAACCATACATTATAGATAGTAATAGTTACTGAAAGCTAAGTTTATATAATCAATTATTGTAAAAAAATTATATTTCGTGCTAGTGACATTTTCTTCTCTGTCTAACCGAATATTTACTTTTACCGATCACTTTGTTAAGACACTAGTAAACTATAATTTGATATCATTTTATTACTCTTATCTGCAATGGCGTGGCACGTTCAAAATATTTGGCCAGTGACTTGCTGACTCCGAGCTGTTGCCAAAACAATTTCGGTTTTAAATTGATCCGTATAAATGTTGCACGTATTGAAATCGACAATTCATAATTATGCTGAGTATTGATATTTTATTGGTCAATTTATTAATTTGAGGAATAAAAAAGTGGAGATAAAACTAATATTTTTCGGATACCAATACGCGTATTTTACATTTAATACGCGTGGAATAATCCGAAAAATATTAGTTCTATTTAAATGAATACTCGCGAAAGTCTTAGATTTCATAAAAAAAATGGGGAACTGTTTGCGAAGACACAAAATTATGTTGTGTCATTCAAATCCTTCCTACAGTTAAGACTTGACACACATTCAGAAGCGCATCAAAAATATTGTTCACTGTAATAATTATCACATATAAATAATAAAATTTCATCAGTTACTTTATCTAGATCTATATTCCATTTAGTTATGTCACGCTTTGTTTAAATTAACTACATTTAGGACTTATTTATGAATTAATTTTAAAAAGGTCTTTAGTACCAGGAGTTTGAAATATTGAGGGTAGAAATATTGTAAAAGTCAGATTAAGGAATAAGACCTGTTTCTGTATTCTTTAGATGAACTCGTCAACTTTCATGCTTACTCAAATGCAAGTTATTTTATCTGTGTGTAATACCGTTAGTGACGAAAAACCAAATGATGGTCTTTTTGCTTCATATTAATTAAGTTACGGGAACATTAATGTTTATTTCTTGCTCGATTTGTGTTGCTCTTTAATTTTCGTTTATTCAGTAAATAGAAGCAAGCTTTCAAGAATAAATAACTTGCCTATCAGTACATCTAGGATTAGTCTGAGATGAGCAACGAAATTCTGTGTTTGTTACTTGAAGATATATGACTTTTAGTCTACCTAAAATTTTCTTCAAAATTTCAAAAATATCTACTGGCTTATAAATAATAATAGTAATCAGCTTGTAAGAGGTTGTTATATTTTAGTCCATTTCATGCTCTTTATGTCTAAGAACATGACGTCACTCCGGTTTTAAGATTACTGCAGTGTCATTTTGATTAATATAACGTTGCTACATTCCCTGCTACCCTTGTCGAGGCAGCTGAAGTTTCTTAGTTAAAACTATAATATATTACATTCTTATTGATTTAGACATTTATGAATATATAGTAAAGAGAGACAGTATAATATATCTGAACATTTAATCAGATTAAAAATACGGTAAACTATACTAAGAAATAAAATGTTCTACGAGAAGACTTAGAATTATCTTCATACGTGCACTTAGGTCGATCTTAGTTTAGGAAGATTAAACAACTTTATAATTGAAAAGCAATAATTATCATAATTGCTGATGTAACAAAAGTTATCATTTTTTTTTATGTTTTAGTCCACGCTACCAGAAACCTGTAGTTGTCTATTGTAGGAATGTTAGTACTTCGTGGGATGATCTTACTTGTTAAAGAATGAATCGAATCTTTTTTATTATTTTACGTCATTTACTCGGCCTCAAAAATGATTTGCTGACGAATTTTGACACTCATCTCTTAACTACGAGTGGTATTGAATATTTTAATGACTGATTTCTCGCTTTTAACCACAGGGAATCGAAGGCTAGCAATCCGTTTCTTGAAGCGAGACTTTTATATATCTAAGTTGAATAATAAAAATAATTTCTCAATTTGTGTAGCTTAATTTTCGTTTTCATTTCAGTTAGAAAACTGACTACTCTAGTGACAGGAGTATTCTGTCTTCTAACTTACAATTATTGTACAAGTAGTGTCCTCAGTTGGCTTCTGAATGCGCCACCTCCAAGTATTAACTCACTTTGGGAACTTCTGGATAGTCCACTTCAACCAGTTTTCAGCACATCGACAGTACAAATTCTGGGTTACAAATAGTTTTTTTTATTATTAACTACGGACATCATTTTATATTTTGAAATTTTCATTTCAATACCATTTCTCCTTATCCATAATATTTAATTGTATTTACATGAATATTATATGAATAAGAATTCGAAGGCTGTAGATGAACCGAAAAAGAAAATGAATAATTTAAATGAAGAGAAAGTACGACATTATAAAATGGTAGAAAATAATATATTTGATATTTTCATAAACAACCTTTGATTCTTTTATTAGGACATTAGGTGTAAAAATATATCTACTTATTAAGTAAATTAAATACTTATATTAAATCCCTGCTTAAGGTAAATAATTCTACATGATTGGCAATAATCTTTTATATAAAATAAAGACTTTTTGCTAGAAGTTGTTATATTTTTTTTTTATATCGCAATAAGTAAATATTTAAAAGGTGTAAATTTCTCGATTGAGATTATTCCTAACAAAACCTTCGTAAGTCCGGAAAAGAAATTTTTTCGTATATGCAAACCCACGGAATTTTATAATTAGAGACACTATTTTAACTGATAATGTACATATTCATGCGAAATCGTTGTATACAAACAACTCTACTTTGAGCACATCAACTGTATCCCACTAAAACACGTGACTAAAATGATTATAATGGCTACTCAAACATTATAAAACTTATAGTTACGTCCAATTTAATCACCATGATATATTAGTAGAAAAATAAAAATAATGTAAATAAAATATTATTTTACAAATAATTTTAAGCGTTTAACAAAAATTTTTAAACAAATCCAAAAAAGAAAAACAAACAATCAATTCTTGGACAGAACTGCGCCGAGAAATTCAATCAGCCCGAACTATGCACTTTAATTGCTCTAGATTCAATAGATAAAAGTTTTTTGTATACAGATAGAGATAAGGAATCCCTGCAAGAAATTCTTTACATTTTTTTATTGTTATTTAATTTAGATCTAAGACTTTCCCTAGCATTCAATCAAATAAAACTAAACTGAAAATGTTCATCTCGTGTGCCCGTGATCACGGTTGCTGCAAACAAAAGCGTCGGGAGTATGTCGTTTAAAATAATAAAAAGTGCGGAGTACATATACCTAAGTATTAGTTTCATTTTAAAAAGCGAAGGAAGTTCTACGCGAGCATTGGCGCTATTACCAATAAGCATTTAAATAAATAAAAGGTAAACTATATTTTTTCATAAATTCTTTTAGAATTAATAAATTAATACTATTTATAAATTCCTATATTTTAAAATTTTATTCCCACAATTATTTCCTCTTTTCAATAAGCAAAAGAAATATCCCATTAGGAAGAATTGATGAGGAAATTAATGCAAGCATCAATACGTATATGAAATTTATGTAGACCTATACAACTTTAGACTCTTTGAAACCTAACCCAGGTCCCTGTTTGGAAATCATTAAATTTTTGATAAAAATGATTCAGCAAGACACCTCATAATAGTTTGTAACAGTACAGTCAGGGAAAGAATAAGAATTGAAAATAGGTCATTAGGTTTATCTCATCTTTTACCTCAAAAAAGAGTTTCCCAACACTGATCATATTAATGAGTAAGATTCTGTAATAGTTATATTGTATATGTTTAGTTACAGTTGATTTTGATGAGCATGTTTCAAATGTTCTTCACAAATTTTGTTAAAATCTCTCGAGTTACGTTTTTAACTTAAAAATTTTGTAGTCGGTCATTTTATTACTATAGTATTACAGTAACTCGTAGTTTACCTGCACTGTGAGATTTAGGTGTTTTTGCTCGTTGTATAATTAAGTCACGTAAGAAATTTAATATCTCTGGCCTTGAGGAGACGACATTAAACTTTTATTTGATAAACTAGACAGCGTTTGCGGAGATATCCTTGCGTTGGTTAGAGAAATCGTGAATTATAGTTTAGGGAACTCGATCATCTTGTATAATGATAATTGAAAGTGAAAAGTTTAACGGATATTAGTTGAGAATTCAGTTTAATTGAGGCCAATAAATTCTATATCTGCAAAATTAAAACAAGAGTGGTTTTTGATCAGGGTTGACTTCACTTTTAAATATCAAATTCGGAAAGGGTTTGGGAGTTTAATCCACTGTGCAGATTTAATCCGCTTTAAGGGGTGACATTTTAGAATTTAACTAATAACATGGAGTTTTCATGAAATTTGTTTTTCTCCTTCCACATCTGGTCATAAATAGGCTTTAGCTCACATAAGTAAGGTTTATGGATGAATCAACTTAATATTGCTGTAAAGACAAAATATATATGACAGGCTGTCGACTGTTTATACTTAGCTTGGAAGTAGAAGTCGGATTAAGCGTCACTTATTTAAATATAAAGTACGTTGGTCAGAATCATATCTACATAAATTCAGGACTGCCATATCAGTATCGCTGAAATAAATGGAAATATTAAGTTAGAGAATCAAATGAGGGTTGGATTGCTTAGTTTTGTAAGATAACTACATTACATTACTAACATTTCCACATACTTCGGTTAAATATGAGACACATTGGTGCTACAATCATTAAATCAGGGACGTCTAGAATAATGGGACTTGAAATTTTTTCCTTGAAAAGCGAAATATATATATATATATTTGTGATTCTGCTTTCACTTCAAGAAAAAAAAAACTTAAAAATGTATTAATCATTATGGAATAATTATTGTTAAGCTATAAATTTTTGTCATATTTGTTAATTTTTATTTGTAAACACAAGATCGTTACAAACATAGTTAGATATGTGTAGTCTTGTAAAGTTATTGAAATAAAAAAAATGTACTTCACAATCATATAATATCAAAGGCCATACACCGTTGGCTTTAGGTTTAGAAAATAAAATATTTTTTTACTAAATAACGTAAATAACAACGAAAATACATTTAAAATAATTCATATTAATAGAAATCAAACATGTTTATTACACCTTTATTCTTTGGATACAAAATTTGTCGGTTATTACTACTTTTACGTGATCTATTTTCTATTTTATGTCGTTATAATAATATTGTCATTGCTATAAACTGTCATCAACTGGCTCATCTTAGATCTGTATCAATAATATTGACTCAGTCGCCATCTCTGACCTAAAACAATCTAAATTAATTAATTGATTTTATGGAAATCTGCAATTAGATACTGATTATTAGTTAGATATTATAAATAATTTAAACTTGATGTTTATAAATACAAAGTCGGGTTCGCTCGAACATTAATAATGGAAACGGCTGAACCGATTGTTATATTTTTTGACTTGTTGTTAATTATAAAACTATGGTTTTCGTAAAAAATACGCATTTTATTAAATCACTACATTATACATTATCAGAACACTAGTTTCGTTCATATGTGTACAACGATAATCTTAAATAATTATTGTATTTTCCTTCGTCTTCAATTGCAGTATTATTTACGAAAAAAAAAACAAAAGCTTTTGTTCATACACGAGATGTTTCTTGACAGTGAAATGTTATGGTAAAGTTTATCCGCAATTAAAGAGGGTATATTCATAAAGGTTGATGAAGTCATTGAGATTTTAAAAATCTAGAATAATATCAGTAATAAGACAGGATTTGGGGATTAGGAAAATTTATATTTAAATAATAAATTAAGTTCGATCAATCAGTAACAGAAGACTTGTTGATTGTAGAAGGTATAAAGTTTGTCGGGCCAGCTACTTTAATAATAAAATTGCATATTAATTTTTCTTAAATGTCTAAGAGTAATTTAATTAAAAACGCCATAATTGGCTGCGGCTGGAGTTATAGATGAAGTCGCCATATCATGACTTAAAGAATACTAACGTTTTAATGAATTTAAAACTAAATCAGAATTATTTTTTAATTCTAGTATTGAATTGAATACATAACACTTATGAATACAGGTTTTAAATTCAGTTAAAATAAATAAACAACAACTATTAACTCTACTGTTAGTATTAATCTGTAAGCTGATTTTTTATATTTATTTATACTTAATACGTTTTAAATAATAATATATTTCTAAATATTTAATTAAAATGTATAATTAAATCGAAATAAAATGTTTGTACCCTATATATATATATATTTTTATAGTTCTTTATTTAAAAATATAACCTTATCTAATAGTTAACGAGAACTATGTATTGCTACACATTGACTGAAGGGTTTTATTTAGAAATAATACCAGGTATTGTTTAAAAAACTGTTTTTAAGTTGCAATATTTACATATTAAATCTGATATTAAACTTTATATTCTTAATTAACATCAATAAATGTTAGTATTCCAACAATGACATAGCTGCGGTTCCGGCGACTATGCAGACAATTAATTGATAACCACAAGTTTCATTGATGCCCTTCGAAGTTTATGCGATGGATCGATCTACACTAGTTTTTGATTACAGCAAATATCAAAGTACAAACACAGTATTTGAAAAAAAAATATTATTGATAAAAACCATTACGTTCACAAATCCGCATAAAATAATAAAATACGTGAATAAAATTTTATTTTTTTTTTCATCCACCTATCGCATGTTGCATTACAGCAGTGTAGGTGTAAGTTCAACGACGGTCTGCTGTGCATGATCAATACGGCATCGCTAATGGCATCAGTTGAGTGTGAAGGATAAATTTTCTCACTCATTCGTGTAATCACTTGTGTGTTTTGATCAGTGTGAATTAAATAAATATCATGGTCAATGTTTTTTTTTTATTAAATAGTTAATATTAGTAATTTTGTAAGTGGTTTCTTTCTGAGCAGGTCATCTATCACCCGTCTGATATCACTTTTGACAAGGCATCATTTTTTTGGAATAATTATTTGTGATCAAAATAACTAGAATACGTGAGTGCGGTTTTTATCCCACAAATGCAATATTTATCGTTGATGTTAGAAAGTTACACTTTCTTTCAGGTTGTTAGAAACCGTGCAGTTTTATAAAGAGCTTAGCTTAGCTTAGTTAAATATAATACAAATGAAAACTCGTAAAACTCGTTCGAACTAATGAGATTGAAATAATTTTATTGTAAAAACCAAGTATTCTTAATAATAATAAAATAATTCATTGTAAGTCTGACTGCGTTTTATTTACATATAAATAATGGAAGAGTGACACTGTAACCTACTTCGATAAGAAAAGGTTCTCGAGCTGATAATATCTAAGGAATAAGAAAACTGTCATAGAATATTCAGTAATTTAATGTAAGTCCATTTTTATTTGCTGCGTCTGACATATTATTTAAATTCTGAAAATGTAAAAAATTTTCTGTGGGCGACTAATATTTAGAGAGTGTAACCTTAATATAAACACAAAAATTTAAAGGTAAGAGAAAATTTGTTCTAATTATTTTGAAGAAAAATGTAAACATACGAAAAAAATTGGGTTTTACCACGTAATATACAAAAAGAGGCGAAGTTTTTACCTGAAACGAATATATTATGTATAGCGTGGGTTCTGTGTAGGGTAGGAAATAAATTTTTATTTATAAATGTTGCACTAAATCCCGGTTTCGGGTGGAACTGGCAAAGCTGTTGGCCGTCCTCCAGTCCGCAGCCGACGGCTCAAATTGTATGATATTTTTTAATAAAACCTTTAAAATCACTCTTCAAATGAAAGCTATCTACATTTTGTTTCTTCCGTTCTGTTTGTTTATATGCGGCAAATTTTAAAATCATCGTTTTGTCATCGCAAATGTAACCACCTAGACTTATAGTGTTTTCCTACCTTATCGCTAAAGATTTGTATAGATAAGGCCCTTAAACTCGTTTTCTGTAGACGTAAGCTCGTATGAAGTACGTAAAGTTATTTACGTAATGCGGACGTGAGTGAAGTGTCTGTCTGTTTGTGCAGACATTCCTCATTAATTCAATCCCGTAAATATAAAGTGAACACCGTTGAGATTATTCATAGCTTAGTTGTATCATGTCTTCGAACAACTAATTTTAATATTTCTAATCATGAAATTATGTAACTAAAATGGATTCGGTAAATTTATTTCTTTATGCTCGCATGAGATATCAACCTGGCAACATATTAGTTATTCCAATCACTAAATACTACAGTCAAATAAGGAATAGTCGTTACAGATTGCTAGTGATGTGATGGCTAGCAACACTAAGACTATGACTATCGAGTACTAATTATTAGCCTTTATGTATATCAACGATAGCAATAGATAACTTATTGAAGTGCTCTTATATCAGTTTTATTAAATATACATTGACTTTACTTATATCTTTTGTTTTTAAATCTATCTCCTCAAATTTTAAGTAACTTATCATCATCATCGTCGCCAGAGTCTTTGCAGACTCGTCGTGATCATCACGTATCAGTGATCCGTATACATGATGACTCTCATGGGAAGATAGTTGCAATGGTTTCCCCTTACCTTCTGCACCCGCACTTTTTTTGGGGCCTATTTAGACCCCAAGGCTGGCTGTAGTCTGTTCCAGCCAGTGGTGTCTAAATACTCTTAGAAAGTACATATAACTCGGAAAAGATCACATTGGTACTTGCCAGGTTTGGAACCTGTGCCCTCTCGTATGAGAGGCGGGCCTTTTAACCTCCAGGCCACTAAGACTTTAAGTAACTTATAGGTATTCGTACAATAATAATCTTCATTGAAAGGACTATAATTGGCAGGTCCTAATTTACTGATAATTAATTAATAAAAACCATTATTACATTTTATGTATATTTTATAAAACCCTATTTTTAACTAATGATTTAAATTTAAATTAGGAAAACATATTTTGTCAAAAAGAGTTATTTAAATAAATTTAAGTGTAAGCATTACTTTGTTAATTGTTCTAATCTATATGTACTCTGTTAATATTCCACATTTAAATGAATGGGATCTTAACTTTTTTGGCAGTTTAATTAACAGTGTGAAATTTTATTTCATAGATTTATATTTGTTACTCAAGCAATGATATCCCAATGGTATTTATATAAAAATAATGTCCAAAATCGAAAAAAATATCCCACTATCAACCAAGAAACATTAAATACGGTAAAAAGATGGCATATTTGATAAAAAATAATCAAACTTTGTTGGAAATTGATATATTTTTCTGGGTCTACAATTTTCAAAAGCAATCTGAACTCCTTTTATGTCCTTAGTCCTTTGAGTTTCATAAATTAATAAAATATCAGCAGCGCTTCAAATCTCTTACCGATACAGTCAATATATACATTACAAAATACTTTCAAAAAATACATTCAATTTGTATTAAAGGGTAAACAATGACTGTGTAAATTAATTTATACACATATGTATATTAGCTAATTACAAAAAGAAATAAAATTAAGGCTGTAAATGTTCCTGAAACATGTAAATTTAAATAGATACAACATTAACGATATGATTTTAAACGTAATTTGAAGGAACTGATAATGTTGTATGTTTTATATTCAGTCTTGTTTGAAACAATTTTATTGATAAAAAGTATTTGCATAATTCCTGACAACACAACGTATCTACATTAATGTGTAATTCCTAACATCTTCAGTAATGCGTTCCATTCAATTTCTTTAAAACATTTATCGATTTTATGTTTCTAAATGAAAAATTATATGTAAACTAAATTTAAAATAACTTTAGATGTTTTTCGGGTGTTTTAATAAAGCAATCCATTCTCACGTCGTAACTTTTACGACCTTTTTATAAGTTTAAATAATATTTGCAAAAGTTAGTAAGTAAATTAATTTTTATTTTCATCTAATCAATCAATCCTATACGTATTTCTTTGTCCTCATCTTAATATCAAAAATTGTTAGCAAAAAATGGAAAATAATTTTGTTATTAGCTTTAATTAAAAAAAAATGTATTTTAAACATATATATAAATATATGACTGGGCTATAGTTCTTATATATTACCAAAGTATGTGTTATTGAATTATTTTGTGCATAACAAAGTTATTAATAAATATGACATACCTATTCAGGAAAGTCCCTCGAGGTCTTCTATACTTGTATAAACATAGTAATCTCAAGATCATTAGTCATAGATTAGACTAGACTAAAACGTCATAAACATTATTAAAATCTTTATAGGTATAGTATATATATGTATAGTAGCTAATAAAAGTACAAGGACTATTATAATTCAAATGTAAAGAGATAACAACTGGAATATTATATTTAATAACATTACAATATAATAAGTTATTGGACATCTCTATTAAAATACTCCCAAGCGCATTACTAGTTGTTTTACTCACTGATTTCCTTCTAATATCTAGCGATGTGTTATTATGATTTTTATAATCTCGTCAACATACCGGCGGCCCGAAATTGGACCGGCATATCGCAACTCAAGAGTCGAGAGTAGTTTTGAGATACTATCACGAAGAGACGAATACACGTTGATGACATGTATGTATAGGCTTCAAGAAATAATCATCAAGAAAACGAGATGTAAAAAACCTTGCACAAATATAAATTTGATTGATTTATAATAATAGTAAACGTATCTTACACGTCTTCAAAAGAATTATTAAAATTTAGGTACGTTTAAAGGGGTGACGGTTTGTGTGCGGGAAAGCTTAGCGGTTAAGGATTTGTTAGAGTATGGTGAATACCTTATTTAATTACAAACGAAGCCTAGACCTCAACTAGATTGAGAATTATTAAATATTCTTAAATTATAATAAACACCTCATAGATTTTTACTTATCAATTTTTAATAAGTTTCTTCTATAAAATAAATTAATTGGAATATTCTAACACGAATTTAAAGGCTTGACTATAATTTAAAAATGTTTTGTAATATTGTATAGCGTTAATTAAATGTTATGTGTATATACAATTTTAATTGCTATACATCCGTAACACATATTCAAAATCATGTATACTTATATAGTAAATCCTGCTTTTAGAGAGATAGCAAATCTTAGTGAGAAGACATAAAAAGTTGAAGAGAGGAAATTTATATAAAATTTAGGAAAACGGAAATACAGTTTCAAAAACTCATCACAAATTGCGTAATACGAGTACATGTCACTTCAGAGTAACCACAGAGCGTGTACCTTTCGATATAGATCTATCACTTGCTTGAGTGATACAGAATTGATGCTGGAATAATTATTTTCCTGTAGGTGTTTACAAATCTTGTATCAACTTCAAGTAATTTAAAAATACTATGTCAGACGAATGTGTTACCTAACTATAATTTTATAAAATTTACAACAAAATAATAGGTTTTTTCTCTTTATATACGAAAGTTATCAATTTTATCTTTTTACTTTATGGTAAAATTCTATTAAAACAAGTTCTATTCTGAGAAGCACATTTATATACTAAATGATTGTTGAGTCCATGCTATACAGAGTTATCAAATATAAGATAACTAACATATATATAGAGTAAAATTATTCAATGCAATTATATATTATTAATATTAAAACATATAAAATAACAAGAGGTTGCCCTTGATAATGTGAATTCTATTGTAAACTTATAAGATTTTCCTCAACATAGGACTATAAAACGTTGACAATGATTTATTTAAAACAGTCACAAGACACAATGTCTAAGATACTGATCGTTTTGCTGTTGGTGTTTGTTGCTGGCGATCTTGCTCAGCGATACAGACGTCCAATATATAGACGAAGAGGCCGGTCCGTCGAGGAACCTTCGTATAACACCGATGACTATCAGCCTGATCCTGAATACACTATTCCATTTCTTCTAGGTGATATTAAATTGGAACAGCAAAGACAGCAAACTGGCCTTGATTTGTCGGACGCAAAACCTGGACATGAATTATCTTACGCAACGAGCGCCAGTGCTCTATCAACTCCTGATAAGGATGGTATAGTTCCTGAAAGTCCACCTGCAAGCATATATTTAAACCCCTCGGCATTACCTTCGAAGCACAGAAAATAATTGTTCGGAAGACCGGATCACAGATACTATCAACAATGTGGTTCTAAATCTTATTATACATTGTTTTCAGTAATATTCTTTTGCACTTGATTTGTATTTCATCTGGAACTTTTACAGTGGGATTACAAAGAATTATTTTTATCATTAAAATGATACATTTATTCACCAATAATAACAATGTATTGTTATTTTTATTTTTATTTTAAAATATTTACATAAAAAAGCGGTAAATGTATCTGTGAGATCTGATATCAACCCAATGTAAGCCTTAAATACATTGGACATACTATAACGATCCAAATCAAAGGAATATAACTAAGCCTCGTGTACTCACAATAAAAAATTATAACTTTGATTAAATATAAACATTTTAAATCAATGACGATCTCAGATTTCAGTTATGTTTAATTGTTTATTTGCATATGTTTTTTTTTTAACTGGAATGTTAGAATTTGGGGTAGCTCTAAGATGTAAAATATATAGGGCCAATAACCAGAACCCTGAATGGACTGTTGAGAAAAATTACTATAAGATGCACTTCGCATTTTTTACCGCTTTGTTTACAAAAACGTTCTCTGTGTAAGTTGAGTCAAACGACCTCAGCGTTTCGGTACCGAACCGTTTTATTTTGGACATTGATTCTTTTTGCGGCTCTAAAATTGAGATTGGTTGTCCAATTAATTTTTTTTTGACAAAAACCACCCCAGATATCTGGGTTATCGAGCAAAATACTTCGACGTGATCGGACACTTGGTTGCCGAGATCATCTCCGTGGATAAAAAACCCGAGTCTCCAGTATAGCGTTCTTCTCGCTCCAATCAATTAATATGTAATGCAAATAAATTGTTTGTCAAATGACTTGTTAGTCATCTCGATAATGTTTTGAGTTCTATTTCTATTCATCTTGTTAATCATCTCCAAAATGTTAAGTGTAACCAAGTTCTGCCCCAGAGATGTCAAAGATCTCTGTAGTACCTACATTCACGCTTATTCCTTATTTACGTAAACTTTGATGCAACCTCAAGGAAAGTTAGTTATTTTTAACTGTATTTATATATTGCTCAAATATTTTATCATAACATATTTTTTATCTCTCATACAAATTATTTACAGAAGATCACATATAAGTAATATGCTTGGTTGTTTTATGATATTTCGTCGGCAACGTATTTCGGTTTTTAATACATGGAATTATAGTATATGACATGTATAGACTTTAGCATTGGTAATTCTGAATTGTATTAAAAATATGCCAAAATACTTCACATATTAAAGTAACATATGAATTGTGTATAAATTAGAATTGCGTTATAAATTACTCGAGTTTCAATGTCTTAAGTTAATTAGTAAAGTTATGCGTAAACCTTCAGTCTGAGTGACGGGACACACTTTATAACAATCTTAATAATAAAGACATATTATATTTTTCAATTTCTATATTTGGAGAAAATTTTGTAAATCATATAGACGTTACGTTATCTTAATGAGAACTAACACTTTCGCGAGTATTCATTTAAATGAAACTAATATTTTTCAGATTACTACGAGTGTTTTAGTATTTTAAAAACTAGATACTCCTGACGTTTCGATTACTTTGCAGCAGCCGAGATCACGGGACATCACGGGACATCACGGGTCATCACATCACATCTCGTTTGCCGGTGATCACGGTTGCCGCAAAGAGGTTTTAAAACAATAAAATACGTGTAGTATTACAAAAAATATTACTTTTATTCACGTTATCTCACTATTTATTATTACAATTGTCTTGCTTCTATCGGTTTCGAAATTTCTTTGGTTATATTTTGTTCAGTATTCGATTGTTCTATTTCGCAGCGTGTCTTATAATTGGATGTCTCCATTGGATTTGGGATCCTTATTTTGAACGTATAAGGGTTTACAGGATCCTAAACCCAAGTTATAGATGGGTCACTTGAACAAAGAAATACAATTTTCTTATTAGTTTTGACAGTCTGTGAAATTGTCTAAACACTTTACGATGTAAGTTAAGATTTCTTTAAATGTTTTAGAACTCGTGTCCCAAATAATATTTATTTTTTAATATATTTTAACTAAGAAATAAATATAGTATACTTTTATATCTGAGGATAAGTATATGTATATATTTTTTGTATGTTATATGTTGTTATAATAAGCCTTGAGAGGTATCTGACCTAAATTAATTAAAAATAGATCTCATCTGCTTGTTTCTGATACAGTTGTTTGCTGTTTATTAGAAAAGAGATGGTAATGATAGAGTTTTCAGAAATTCACACTTTTTATGTAAAAATCCCCAAAAGATAATATGATTTTTTGGCCTCGGAAAAGGATAAAGAGTTGTTCCTAATATTACAACTCTCCCAAAAATAAGATTTTATATTATACATACTGTTAGAAATAAATTAGGCAGTACTTCCACTTAGATGTTTATTGCTCCACAACTCGTAACAGAATCACCAGTCTAACACTTACATCCTATTTATAATATTCAAAGGTAACATTTTTAGGTAAGTTACAATATCATACAGAGGGCGCTAGTTTCTCATAAGAGTTTCCATTAAATTATAAAACACTGAACATTACGTAAAACGTGCAAAAGCTCTCATTATAAATTATAAAACCAATCGTTAAGTATTTGGACATTTAAATTACTGTACAGAAACATTATTAACATTAATTTACACTATTATAACAAATATACAGATGGCGCTAGTTTAACCATCATAAGAATTTCCAATAAATATTAGAATATAAATAACGTTAAGCTTAGAATTATCAAGTATATCACAATTTAAATAATTATAAATAATTATTACTAACAATACATATCACAACATTTAACAGGCAAGTAAAGACAATTCATTTGACAAAGCTTATAATGGCAATACTCACAATAGAATGAAATAGAAAAATATAAGCATTACCATTGATAAAGATGACACGTGTCTTGTCTTTATATTTTATAAAATATTAAAGGATGGGACGGAATTTTTATAAATAAATAAGTAAGATCCTTTCAACTTTATGAAACCCTGAGTTTATATAGGAGTATTTAATTTATTCCATCAGTTGTAAGGTTTTAGTTTCTCGAAAGGAAAGGATTCTAATATGATTTCGTCCTCATTCTATGTCGCTCTCTTGCAAAGTATTCTCTTAGAATCTACATATATTGAGAGCTTGATTATCTTCCATGTAAAGCCTTGTAAAGCTTAGCAAAAAGATTATTATGTCCACATCTTATGAAAAACTTTTTATAACGGCACTGTATTTATTTCATTATTTAACGACATAGTAGCATTTCTGTCCTAAATATTTTTATGAAAAAAAAATATATATATGTCGGCGCAACGACATTTAACAAAACATTATAAAGGGTAGTTGTTTCATATGTATAGTTGTTTCATATGTATTTCACTTTAGAGGGTAGATGTGACATAAACAATGTCAAGGCGTTAGTAATAACTTTAACAAAATTATTTGTTTTATAGATCGTCGTACGATTTGTATTGAAGGAAAGTAAATGGCAATTCGTATCGTGATTTGTAATATGTAAAGATAAGTTATTTTGTGAGTTTTAGTAAAACACAAACTTAAACAGTAACCATTTTGTAATCAATGTTATTCAATTATGATTTCTTTAAATTTTAAATGGCAATATAAAGTTTAGTTGGTTTAATAATTGATTACGAAAACATTTTGTAATAATTACTGTTTATTTGAATTACTACGAATAATCTTTGTAAGTAATTATTTAAAATTAAGAGTAAATGTAATGACTCCACGAAAACCATTTATATTCGGAGACATCTGTGGCGAGGACACAGTGGTGTGAGATCTATCCAGGAGGAATTACTAAGTGTTAGTTATAGTTGAAAATAAAGTGGTGCAAGTAAGTGAGAGTGCTTTATTGGTGAAAATGGATAACCCGACAGGTGGAAACAGTGTTAGTGACGATAGCATCGCTGACGTCACAGCTCCTAATAATCAACTTGGACATGGTTCTTCGACATCAGAAGTGGGATTACCTACTTCTGCTCGTTCATCTGACAATACTGGAGGCTCTGTTGGAGCGGTAACTACCGAATTTTTTTTCACAAATGTTAGAAGTGATGAAGCATATGTCCGATCGTATGTCTGCTCAACCAGAAGCCAAAATTAAAATTACTGATGTGTACCTGCCATCATACGACCCGGATATGAATGTTGGAATCCGAGAATGGTGTCAACATATTACAACTGCCATGGAAATCTATAACTTTACTGATTACGAAATCAGAATGAAGGTCGGGAGTCTACTCAAAGGACGAGCAAAGTTATGGGTTGACAATTGGTTAATATCTACAACAAAGTGGTCGGAATTGCGGGATGTTTTGATTACAACTTTTGAACCAGAGAACCGATACTCGCGGAACATCGTTTGTTTTAAAGAGCATAACTACGATAATACCAAGGATATTACGCAATTTTTGTCACAAGCGTGGGTACTATGGCGACGTGTAACAAAAGACAAATTGTCTGATAATGATGCAGTTGAGGCAGTGATTGGTTGTATAGGGGATGAACGACTGCGAATCGAATTACTTAATGTTAGAGCGTCATCAGTACCCGAATTAATCTCTGTGGCATCGCCGATACGATACGTGAAACGGTCTCACCCTAATACATTGAATACATTACAAGGAACTATAAAACGAACAAATTTAGTACGATATTTGAAAGGTCTGAGATAATTTACAGTAGTGTCGCTATCAACATTAACAACAGTATGCGTTATAAATGATCTTCGAATAGAGATTCAGTTTCATATTGTACCTGACTGTGAAATATGTTCAGATGTTTTAATTGGAATGAATTTGATTGAAAACACGAATTTTAGTGTGATAGTAAACTTGCATGGTGCTATTTTTCTTCACCAACCTGCTATACGTCATGTGATGTCTAGGAGTGATAAATTTAATAATTTAAATTGCGACCTAACTGATCAAGATCTAATAAATAGATTAATAATTTTGCTCAACAAATATGAAAATCGCGTGTTAAACACCGAAGTACTACAAATACGCTTAAAAGATAACGATAGATATGTAGAACGTAGACCATATCGATTAAGTCCTGTGAGGAGGGAAACAGTTCGTTCAATTATTAAGGAATTACTTGAACATAAAATTATTCGAGAAAGAAACAGCACCAACAGAGCTGTATACAGATGATAGTAGCATTGGATACGGAGCAGTTCTAGCTCCGATCGTTAATGGGCGCCGTCATCCAGTAGTGTATATGAGTCAAAAAAAAAAAAAAAAAAAAACTACTGACGCGGAGAGCCGATACCACTCTTATGAGCTCGAGACTCTGGCAGTAGTACGGGCAACAAAACATTTTCGACACTATTTATACGGTCGAAAGTTTAAAATTGTAATGCTTTGAAAGCATCCAAACATAAAAAGGATTTACTTCCGTGAATTCATAGATGTAGAAACCCATCTAATGAAATATCTGTCAATATGATAAGCAAAGACATGGAATGGTTACAAATAGAACGAAGACTCGATGATTTACTTCGTCCTTTAATAAGATAGCATGAGCAGCGACCACGCAGCCGCAAACTATACACTAAAAGAAGGTGTCCTAAAGAAAATTTTAACAGATCCTGTGCTTGGCCAACATGAAGTCATTGTCGTTCCTATCATCATTTCAGGGGAGTATAGTTAATTCATTTAAATGAAACTAATATTTTTCGGATATACGCGTGCTTTAATTTTGTTAAAATTACAGGCTCCCGACGTTTCGGTTACTTTTGAGCAACCGTGATCACGGGCAGACGAGATTTAATAAATTCATTTCACACCGCATTACATCACCCAGGATGGGAGAGAACTCTTCAAAAAATAAAAGACATATGTTTTTGATAAAATGAGTACTTTAATCGGAAAATTTGTTGAAAATTTTATAATTTGCAGAACATCAAAAAACTCGTCAGGTAGCAACAAGTACGACTTCATCCAACCCAGAAACCCACGGCAGCATTTCAAGTAGTACATATGGACATTACCTGGAAATTAGGAACTAGGAGTAGTGAAGGATCAGTCTCGCAGCCTTGAAACGATTAGTACATCTTTTTGGAACACCAGTTCAGATCATGGTTGATGGAGGTCGAGAGTTTCTTGGTGAATTCAAAGTTTATTGTAACCGCTTTGGGAGCAACATACATTCAATCGCACCAGGAATAAGCCGAGCTATTGGACAGCTTGAAAGTATCATGAGCACTTTAAAAAATGCCCTAACTATTATAAAAATTACACAACCGAAAACTGGCAGACTGCTCTTGAAGCATTGCAACTCTCGTTTAATTGCACGCCTCATAGAGTTACTGGAGTTGCACCTCTAACTCTTCTCACTCGTCGGCAGCATTGTGTGCCATCGGAACTATAAAGGTTAATTGATTTTGAGAATGAATTTATAAATTTTGATGTATTGGAGGAATATGTGCAACAGAAAATGTTGGCTTCGGCGGAATATGATAAACAGAGTTTAAAAAAAAAGTAAGGGTAAGCTACGTTCATTTAAAAGAGGTGACTATGCACTAATCAAAACTAATCCTCGTAAACAAACTTCTTTGGATCTGAAAAATACTGAACCATACGAAATATACAAAATATTGGAACGTGATCGTTACATGCTAAAACGTGTAACCGGTAGAGGCCGGCCGCGTAAGTTAGCTCATGATCAATTACGTCCAGCACCAAATCCAGCAGCAGCAGGAACCGTGTCGGCGGATCAGATTGATGATCCTCCACATTACGACAGTCCATTAAATGTTGAAGCTTCTGAAAATTTAGAAGTTGAATCCAATGAACGATCAATAAACTTGGTCCAACATTCATTGCTTAGTAAAGTATCAATTTATTGACAATTGTCTTTATCAAAAGATCTCTCAAGTTGAGGAACTTGACATGAGGTCAATAAAAAAAAAAAAAAAAAATTTTAGAACCTGTACTAAAATATTACCTTTCTTCAAATCTTTTAGAGCCTCTGTGGACCACGGACAAAAGTCCTAGACCACAGCATCGACCTACCTCAATCCCTTAGAGCCCCTGTGGACCACGGCGTACGAGACCGCCCAGACCACAGCAACATCATAAAATCAATATCCTCTGTGGACCACGGACAAAAGTCCCAGACCACAGCATCGACCTACCTCAATCCCTTAGAGCCCCTGTGGACCACGGCGTACGAGACCGCCCAGACCACAGCAACATCATAAAATCAATATCCTCTGTGGACCACGGACGAAAGTCCCAGACCACAGCATCGACCTACCTCAATCCCTTAGAGCCCCTGTGGACCACGGCGTACAAGACCGCCCAGACCACAGCAACAAACCCACTTCAATAAAAGTAAGCAAAGATGCGTGGAGCATTTTGCATTAAAAAAAAAAAAAAAAAAAAACACAAACACAGGTTCAGAGAATCCAAGTGATCTCTTTAATATAGCGTATGTTGATACGTTGATATATCACAACAAAGTAAAACTGGTGCAGGGCACGCACCAGGCCGCAGAATGGCCGTGTCGGCGCAACGACATTTAACAAAACATTATAAAGGGTAGTTGTTTCATATGTATAGTTGTTTCATATGTATTTCACTTTAGAGGGTAGATGTGACATAAACAATGTCAAGGCGTTAGTAATAACTTTAACAAAATTATTTGTTTTATAGATCGTCGTACGATTTGTATTGAAGGAAAGTAAATGGCAATTCGTATCGTGATTTGTAATATGTAAAGATAAGTTATTTTGTGAGTTTTAGTAAAACACAAACTTAAACAGTAACCATTTTGTAATCAATGTTATTCAATTATGATTTCTTTAAATTTTAAATGGCAATATAAAGTTTAGTTGGTTTAATAATTGATTACGAAAACATTTTGTAATAATTACTGTTTATTTGAATTACTACGAATAATCTTTGTAAGTAATTATTTAAAATTAAGAGTAAATGTAATGACTCCACGAAAACCATTTATATTCGGAGACATCTGTGGCGAGGACACAGTGGTGTGAGATCTATCCAGGAGGAATTACTAAGTGTTAGTTATAGTTGAAAATAAAGTGGTGCAAGTAAGTGAGAGTGCTTTATTGGTGAAAATGGATAACCCGACAGGTGGAAACAGTGTTAGTGACGATAGCATCGCTGACGTCACAGCTCCTAATAATCAACTTGGACATGGTTCTTCGACATATATAATCACGACTTGGAATTTTCTAAATAATAATATTGAAACTATTGAACTAATAATTGGTTAATTAAATATCGGACAATATCATAATATCTACAAATCTCACAAAGATAGGGGCTTGTAACTTTATATCCATGTATCCAAGTGGCTGCTATGATGAGAGATATACTTAGAAATATAGTTTAATGTATATAAATAATTTATAATTTTTGGAATAAAATAATTACCGTCATGTTTACATACATATATACTATGTGGGTAGTTACTAATAAATTAGGCGACTTCTATAATTATTCTAAAATTTCATATAAACTTTTTACATCCCTCCTGTATTTCTTTGAATCTCACAAAAACTGATACAGTTTTATAATTTTTGATAACAATATTTGGGACGTGAGTTCAAAATACTTCTGAATGTAAAAGAATCTGATGTACGGATATCAGTTTTTGTGAACTTTATTTTAATTTCACAGTTAGCCGAACGTTGGACGAGTCGTAGCAGAATAGTTTTCAAAATTCCGTTCCGTGTTGGCTAACATTGCGTCATTGAAGTAGAGTGACCACGAATTTTAATTATCACATATTTTTTTAGAATCTAGCCTTGTTTCAATAAACCATATTCTATTGATGAATGAAAATATTAAAAAGTTCTAAAATAATCTGACTCTCAAATTAATAAATAATATTTTGTACGGTATTGTAAATCATATATACTTAAAATAATTATATATTAGAAAATAGATTTTAATCATTTGTCAATTACTATGTCAATTACTAGGAATTGTAGATTCATGTGGTAGTGGTAGAGCCTAGCTGTGGTCAAGTAACTACAGCTCGAACATGCGCTGGCTTGACCGGGGAAGTAATACCCTCTCACAGAAGAACGGCGTGAAGTAGCCTTTAATGGCTGCGTTTTCCAATGAGTGAGAGAGAATGTTGCCCTTTCCCTATTTCCACCCTTTCATGCCTTTTCTTTATTCCCACACCTCCCTCTCCCTAAAAAACTAAGGCTGGCAACGCATCCGTAACAGAGATGTTGCGGATGTCCGTGGGCGACGTTGACTACTGCCCATCAAGTAGATCGTCTGCTCGTTTGCCAGCGAACTCGTAAAAAATATTTACCAACTTGAGTCTTTTTGATTTTTACCGTATAGTGGTAAAGATTTTTTATATTCTGTACTATTCATATTCTTATAAAAACAAACAAGTCAGGGTATTTGATAAGAAACAGCAACAGTCGGTTCATTTACAGTTTCGTAGTATAGAGTGTTTTACTTCATAGGACCTAGTTATATATCAAAAACTAACCTAATGGTCAATTAACTATAACTTTAAAGTTAATCACCTAAAAATGTCTAAAAAATATCTGTTGTTTGTAGATATCTCATATAATTCAACGTCGCCCTACTCACAACAGGGTGATTCTGAATCACATTCCACATTTAATTAAAAGACTTTTATTCGGGTCTCACAGTTATTCAATGAAACACGGAGTTTCATGTAAATTTTTATCGAAGATTTACCTGTTAATTAGTTGGATGGAAACTATATTTTTCTGCCAACTTCACAGTATGCTTTTGTTTCAAAATAATACAGATATACCCGAAAAAAAATAATCACCGAATCTAATTATATTACTGTAAACGGATAATTCTTTACCAATATTTTTTCACACAATTAACTTATTTCAAGTTTAGATACTGTTACCGAATATTCATAATGAAAAAATTTAAATGATTTTTTCAGACATTACATTATTATATTTACACTTAATAAATAAAATGCATAAAGCTAAAATATAACATATTTTTATATTCGTAGATATAATGAACAAAAGGATTTGATTCTTAATAACTTAATATTTTATTGATCGTTAGAACACAGTTCACAATTACAAAACGTGAAAGGAGTGAACGAAGAGCCCTTTTGAGAAAATAAGCGTGTTTAGAAAAAGTTCTCCTACAAATGTTCGACCTCTTCTAAACAAAATATATGATTACTTTTTGGGTAACTTATACTTTACATACATTATTTTTGAGTTTTTTTTAATAGTTGATATTAATAGCTTTTTATATACAAAATATGAGACACTAAATTATAAGGCATCGATCTGATTTTGAATATCTTCCCTAACGCGTTGAACGTGAGCAAACAATTTAATAGAAAAAAGGAATAAAATAAAAGGTGTGCCCAAGCTAAGGGGTAATTTATGGCACTGATAAGAAATATGACCGACCTTCGGTTGGAGGTCGGTGGAGAAACATCAGCAGTATTCTTTTGAGGTTCCTGATACGCGGCACTTCGTGGAACTACACTTTAGTGTTGTCAGCAATTTTTTAATCCTTTTTGATAGGGAAATTTTGATTACTTCTTTAAAAATTTATTCATATCTATGTTTATTTTGTTGAGCTTAATATCGTCATCATTATGTTCGTGTCTTTAATAAAAATTTCCATCGAGCCACTTATTTATTTATACATTTTTAATATTGTCAAAGGCTAGGTGATAAAGTTTGAGTCATAATTTATATGTGTACACTCGTAGCTGTTATAAACTATAATATTCAACGGGGAGTTAAGTTTACGAGGATCCAACAGCGTACATAAATTATGGTCAAAGTTGAATTGTTCAAATAGCACAATAATATGTTATATGAAGTAAACTGATCAATGCGTGATATATACGAGTACACGCAGTTTAAAATTGATGGTTTCAATTGTTAGCTGTACCGTTATAAAACAATAGCAAACTTAGTGGAAACTAGTTTGATAGAAACTGTGTCGCGTTTGTTGTTATTCAACGATTTTCATAGAGTGGTGTTAGCAAAAAAATACAGTCACACTGTCAAAAGTTACGCAGATATGAAGAATAGAACTTCGGATTTAATGACTTACTATGAGAACTATATTGCACGTCTTAAATAATTTTATTTAACAATAAAAATTTATAATATTAATACTGCGATCAAGGTATCATTCATAAAAATGGTGTTCATAAAAATATTTTAATTCACCAGTTACTCCGTGTATTGTCCTTAGGGTTTCAATCGAGAACAGACGAAGTAGATTAATTTTAATGGGAGGCTTTTGAATTTTGAACTTTATTCTCGAATGTAACCAGTAGATTACCAGCAAATTCTTTTTTCTATAAAAATTACTACGTGCCTCTAATAACTTATTTTCTTAAAATATCACCACATAGTCACCTCATCAAGAACAGGTTTTGACAAAATTTCTAAGCGAGAGTTTTTATGTATTGTGTATAGTAAACTGTATAGTCATAACTATTTAAACAGAGGCTTTCATAATATGCGGATTGCAATCGATTACATTGCATGTAATCTCATAACACAGGAGGGTCGATAAGAATATTTATTATGTTCAAGTGTTTTGTTGTGTATGTAAGAGTGCTGTCAGCCTTGCTATCGATACTTGAAAATCTACAATAGAAAACCACTCACAAACTAACTTCATACTCTCCCTGTGCTGAAATGAAACACGATAAAAATATTTTTATATTATTAAATTTTAATAATTTATAATGAAATGTATATATAACAGTACAATTATTAAAGTCTCTATATCACATTTTCTTTAATAACACTGAAATGCTTTTGCTAAATTTGAATACTTTTCCAGAGTCTTCCTTTTGATTTTTATTTTTTATATTAAAGGCATACATTTTATATTGTTAGAAATGATCGTCCATAAATACTTTTCACTTAATATTTATATACATACTTATTTTTTAAATTTATATATATTTATCAGTATACATACATACTTTTGTAAATAATAGTATATAATGTAATAATGTTCTAAATGGCATGCAAATAAAGGTATAAAAATTGGCAATTTTTTTCCAAATATACTTAATATTTGCCATCAAAATACCTTAGAAAGAGCTAATCCCACGAGCAAAACAATGAAGGACGATACTTTTAAACTGACAGCCCCACCAGTCTGACATGACTCGCTCGTGTGAGAAATTGTATTCCAAGTTAAGTTACCAAAATTGTTATTATTCAGAATTTTATTGCTTTCAACAATTGCAGATTCCGATAGAACCGTGTTATTGCTTAACCGCCAGATGTATTCTAAAACGAGAACTCATTTAAATCTAATATCTTAAATTATAATGAATAAAAACATGTGGATGTCGTTCACTTACCCTTTTTGGTTTCTCCATGATCTGAGCACGCGTACAATATTAAAAACTCATCGGTCAATCCGAGAATAGTGAAATTGCTGGAAAAATCTGTAACATGGACGCGATAATAAAAGGAGTGGAGTTGATAATTACTAATTAATTAAAATAACTAACTAAGTCTTAACAATCTGTTAATTTACCATTAAAGTCTAAAGATGCGACTGGTGTGTTTCCAATCGAAGTACCCAGTACGGTTGCATTTCTTTCAACCAGTTTGCGATTAACTACTTCTGTCATGTGCACAGTTGGTAAAGAAGAATTTGTGATATTCTTTAACTCCCATGATGCACATTGTCCGGACTGCCAATTGTTACTTATCCTAGATATTTCATACATTTTGCGCGGCTGAAACTTAAGGAGGGAAAGGTTTAAAATAATGCAATTATAAAACGACAATTTATATGCTATATTAAAAGTAAACAGCGTTACTGTTTATACTAACCGACGTTCCCGCGGATATTTCTATTTGGAGACTTTCAAAGTTACATGAACCGTTATTTGTCAATTGAGCCTGAGCGGCCGCAACCACAGCGAGGAATACTATCTTTGCATACATTTTGTATGTTTTAAACACGACACTAACCAATGTCCGAATACAACTGACGTGATGAAGTCCCGTATAATCTTTATGTATAATCGCTTACCTCGTTATCAATTTTAAAGTGTCGTCCAACTAATGAAACCTCCCGTACCCGTTACTGATAAAATTGTTAGGACTCGTGTTTTCCTTTATTAGGTTTAATCAATAATTTAAAATATAAAATGCTTTAATATTGCGTATATTATAGTTAACTTATAATAACAGAAAGCTTACAAATTTTTTGGAAGATTATTAGCTAATAAATAACTATATTGTTAATGAATTAATTATTTTCCTTTGCATCTATTCTATCTATCATATTCTTCAGTAGTGCGTAAGGCTGTGGCCTTATTTGGCCTATTTTAATTCATATCTTGATATATATTTATTTAAATCTATAAAGATAATTGTGCGGGGAAGTATTTAATTATCCTGCTTAGATATCTTATGCTATGACTCAATCACAGTGAACAGAAGGGCTCACAGCGATTTTATCCAATTATTTTTTGAATAACGTGTTCAAAAACATTTTATTCGTCTTAAAAATGCATATAAGACTGTTAAGTTTCTTCTACGAATGAAAAAAGAACAATTAATAAACTAGGCTTAAAACTATTTATTTTATTTTAAAATACTAACAATAATGATTTGTATCTGGTAGAAATAATCACATAACAGTGAAGACAAACATGTATGCTTAGAAATTTGACCCGTATGAAAATCTTACACAAGAGAATTTATATCAGTAACAAATTAAACCAACTCTCGTTTTCATACGTTTCATTGATAAATAATTGGTTCATTGGTTGAGTTATTTGATGGTTTATTGTAATTAAAATTGTTGTGAAATATAAACATAATTATTACTAAGCATTGAGTCACGTGACGGTTATCTTAGTGGTTGTAGATAACACCAATCGTGATTAAATGGTTGCTTGGATTACGGTATAGTGCTTTACAAACACATGGCTACAGTCCCCATATTCGTTTATAACTAGTCCTTTTTAGCAGTAATGGAATCAATAAAATATTTATAAGAATCATTAATTACCGGATCCCTTGTTATTTCCTAAAGAAACTTTTACCTAAGTTTTAATAGGTCGAGTGAATTGAAATAAGAAAATTAAGTCATAATGAAGGGCTGCTTAAACTAAAAGTAACTCAGACGATGCCTTTTGTTTATCGGAGTTGGATCAAAGTTTCTTTTAGCAATTTGTTAACAGATTAAGTTTGGAAGCATTAGAAACTTCTTTGGGCATAGAATAATTTTCCGATAAAAATTTACGATTCTTAAATATCTATGCAACTTTGTTTTATAATGTTGCATTGCTTTGTTTACTCCTTGAAGGCTAATATGAAATTAAAACACTAAATGTTTATTTAGCGTTTTAATTTTTGACAATATGTAAGTGTCAATACGTTCTTTAACCACAATTATAGAGTAAAATAAATGTGTAGAGAGAAAGTAATCATTATTTGTTATGTGTCTCATATCGTGATTATCTACACAGAAAGTCAATTTACGTTACAAGTAAATGATGTCATCTACATTATCTTTGATGGTATCATTATACTTAAAGATTACGGCTGCTTTATCTTGATGAAAAAGTATATTTGAAGCAAGCTCAATTAAAATTTTAAGATTTGCAAAATGGTGGATCTCATTGCCGGTATTGTATTGGGATTTCGCTATCAGCAAGTACAAGTCCATGCGCTGTATTGACTCTGCGAACAAGCTTTTGGGGAGATGCCAACTATTCTGCTTTATCCTCGGCAGATACAATATACTAAGGGCCTTCAAGCAAAAATCAACTCTACTATTCTTTGTATATTGAAAGTCTGAAAACGTATATTGATTAGGCGCCTGTTGAAAATGTATAAGCAAAATGACATATATGCTTAATAACATTAAAATCATTACGTTAATTGAGTATTACAAGCAATTATTACTTTTATAATTTATTATAACTCTCTCAAAATAAGAATTACGTAAAAAGGTGATATTTTCTGAGGTAAATAAAAAGAACTCCCAGGGCTTACGTAGACCTAGAAAAATCCTAATAACACGAATAGTACTCTAGAAAGCTGTGGAATATCATAAAACTGAATTAAAGCTTCGTATCTTTATAGGGAGAACTGGTTAAAAGCGGCCAAAACTACCTCACGCCGGTGGAATATAGGCTTAAGGGATTCTTCAAATGATTTACGGAACTCTAAAAACAGTAATATACTATTCTCATATAAAAACATACAAAAATAGTTTGAGAGCATGAACCTGAAAATAGTATTATATATATAATAGTATATATGTATTATGAATTATTTTTTTATATTAAAAAAAAAATCACGTTACTCGCATTTAAGCAAAAAAAGCAAATTCACTTTTTGTCGAAACAAATCTTTTACATGCTTTGGGATTGCATTTACGATAAAACATTAATATTTTGTAGAACCTTCAACCAAAGTCGTCAGAAATAGGTAATGTCAAATTTCTTAAGTTCAATAAATTACTTAGTCTCTAACTTTATATAACAATATATAAAAATACCTTACAATAATATTATTATTATTATTTTTATTATTATTGGATCTCCAATCAATCGGTACTCTGTAGACTATGAAAAAGAAAAATGAGATTTGTAATTAGACATCCAGAACAAACAGACATTGAATCTAATATAAATGGAATAAGTTTTAAATTCAACTGAAACGAATATTTGAATTTCTTAGTTTTGTTCGAGCATAAAGTGAGGAGAACTCCTTTGTAAAAACCTTTATAAATATGTATCGGTATATATAATATAAGAACCGTATATATTTTAGCGGTTTAAATTATGATCCGAATGGCTTTTAAATTTTTGATTGTATGTCTCAATATAACGATGAATATTTTGCTTGAGATATTTTATTTCGTTACATTTAAGAAGAATAACATTATTTCGGGCCTAATGTATTTTATTTAATGGAAATTTGAGCTTCGACTGGGGATATTGATAGGCTAGCAAGTTGTAAGAACCTTGATTGAACTCGTGGACACGTCCCACGAATACCTCGTCGGCCTACAATGTCTGACTTTGTCAGAGGCTATGATTATTCAATTCTGAAAGTATGATTTGTATATAAACAAATATGCCTCAAACTAAGGTTGTGTATTCTAATTTGTTAATTGTTTAAAATTTGGCACAGTTGAGACTTTCCACGAACTATTAACAGTCAGACAATTTCTTTCTCCTTTATCTAGACAATTGTAATTAGCTAACTAACGGTTCTTTATTGAGAGTTGCAGTTAAAAAAGGTTTATATGGAATAAAAAACTATGTAGAGGAAATTAAAACACAGAAATAAAGGTTTTTAATTTATTTCAGTGATTACTGATTACATATTAATAATAACATATAATATCTTAGCCTATTGATTCTAAAAAAATCATTTCCAATATCATCTTATCTAGTTATTAGATTTCTGGAAAAATCCGTTAAAAAGTACCGATTAAGTTAATTATTAGCTAAAATATTTGACGAATATTAAATAATCATGATATCACATCAATTAGAATCGATTGCCAACAATGATTTTTTAATATTCGCCTTACAATAAGGAAGGACATGAGTCCAAGGAAATGCGAAAAAAATCTTTGGTTTAGGTCAGGATTAACAGAAATAAATATAAATTAAAATACATTAAAAACAAAACATTACGTAACGGAACTCCTTGGTTTTGATTCAACAGATAATAAAAGGAAACTCATCACTTTGTCACTCGCCACACATTCTCGCATGAGATCCCTTAATTTATTTACTAGATTTTTTAAATAAACTCATTACTTTTTCACTTTATAACTACGGCTAATTCTCTGAATTGCGACTTTTATAGTATAAGTTAACAAACAACTTTGACTTTTTTGCTTTTAATTTATATCTAATACTACTTATTACTCGCTAAGATTCTAGTTTTAAGACTATTTTTTTTTTACTAAAAGGACAGTTACAATGTGAAACTCAACGTCTGAAATGGAATATGTAAGCGAAAGGTTATAAATATGAAAGGGTTGCTTCAAACTATTAAAATAGATGTCTACGTATGGGCGACGATGTGATAGGGGCTACATTCTCGCGTACTTTATTGTCGGTATTAGCAAATATTTTTTTATTAACGACGATGATAAATTCCTAAAGAAATGGAGAAGCTTCTAAAGTAATGGAGAAGAAGAAAAATACTCACAGCCAGAATGATTTTTCATAGATCGTGTCTAGATATGGTAAGAAGGAAGGTAGTTTTATATTTAAGTTTAATTTTTTTTTTTTGGGATTAGATTTTAATTTAATACATAATTACCTACAGTGCGTAAGTTTAAATTTCCTATTTATCAAAGTAGGGATCGTAAGTGATCCCTTTTAATGGAATGTTAGATTACAGCGCTACTTAGGATGCTGTTGCTACCAGACTCCATTCTGCTACGATTCAATCCGACAACTAGTTCTGATAGCAATTCATATCCAAACTTAGATATAATTTAGAAGAATTTTATTTTTGAAACTACGATATCCGCATTAGTGATTAATTTTTCGTGATAGATAAAGTATCAATTTAATTTAGAATTAATACTAAGCTAATCAAGTGCTAGGTTTAAAATAGTAGTCAATAGATTTATTTATCTAGTTTCATAGAGCGAAAGGTGGAATTTTAACTAAATTATAGGTAACAAATGAATGTTATAAAAATATCTACGTAACGTCGATAAGGATCAAACAATCACGTACGTGTTGAATGAAAGAGCGAAGATAATCTAATATTATATAGAAGCATAACGAGACGATGGCACCGCGGAATGTACCATACATAAAAAATTGTCTTAAATAAACTTACAATTTAAATTGTTTCAAACGAGATTATGTTTCATTTCTGAAAATTACCTTAACATTAAATTTCATTCATCTACATTTAATATTTCGTCATTTAACACGCCTAATTATCATTTATTGCCATTACTTAATACATATTCCTGAACTTTTAACCTCATTTCTGTGATCCAGCAAATAGATGTTAAGTTGTGATGTGCTTTACCCTATATTTTAATTATCATTATTTAATAATGTATATTCAAACCTAAAGATTCACGAGCTCAATGGATCTTTAAGTTTAATTGCATTTTATAGACTAATGCGATGACAAAGTGGGAGATCGTCAACCGAGGAGAACGAAAACAAAACGCGTCAAGTCGTATCATATAAATCAACTTAGAATCCGGAGTGGATCCACGCAAATATCTAAGAGGAAGTTGCTTTGTTTCGCATGGAAACACTCGGATTCATTCGATAAATAATATTCTCTTGAAACATCACCAAGGAATTATCATTTAACAAAATAAAATCATCATCAATCAAATGTAAAATACGTCGGTAATTAAATTAACATTTCCTTTTTAATCTTCCAACATTTAGTGTTTCTTCGTTTATTCTCTACGGATAGAATCGACCGAACGTTACTTTACTAGAAATACAAAATTTAACGTATTTACAACCATTTTTATTTCAACAAAACATTCATAAGTACATACTTGCGTCGCGCAGTCATATGTTGAATTAATACGAGGACTAGATTTTGGGGAACAAAAACCGTACAATGTATTGGTGAACGAATTTCCATGGCTAGTACAGCGTCAGATCTTAGTCATATATTGTCTGGCAGTTGCAATTTTCAATAACCCGATAACAGCCTCGAAAGACCAGACCAATAGTGATGTTGCCAAAACGGTGTCATTTACAATTTTGCTGATATTCTTGTTTTTGTTTGCTTAGTTTACATGATGATGCATTTCCCTTTCTCGGCCCATGGATTGTTTTTCTTGTCGGGGGCATGTATGAGAGGATCGTTCTTTTCATTTTCCTCTACGTACTCCCGCATCCTGTAACAAAAATATTTTTTCATAGCACGTACAAAAGAAATCAACTAAGATATTACGTTATACTCGTGTAACGAAATATCGTACGGTTTATATCACGTGCACATCTGCAAGAGATTGAGTTGTGTGTGGCTGGAATGAAGAAATATGTCACAATGATAATATTGTACGCAGAGCAGTAAATAAAGTTTGGAAAGAAAATAATGTATAGGTATAGGCTATACATAAGGTCAAACTAATTTTGAGAGAATATTAATACACATTGACTTATATATATAGGTGAATTATTATAAAAATTTCCTTGCCATTTGCGATGATGCAAAAAAAAAAAATGAAAAAAATATCATAGATGAAAATTTCGTTCCATCCAAAAAAGCTCAGAAGTATTAATTTAGTTTTATCTACGACTTATAATATTTTTATCTTAGGAAGACTGCATGGTATACCAATTCGTTTATTGATATGACCCCCAATATTTCATCGGAGCATTTGGTAGTACTAGTATTGTACTACAACTGCTTTCAAGGGGCTATGGACGATGCTTTCTAAAATTATTGAATCAATATGTTAGAGTAGCTTTGAGTCTGTTATTGAGGGGACCTTTTCTAATTCACTACATTTGATAATCGAGATGTGATCTCAGCTTGAGGGAAAATTGTCGCATATTTTCTGTTAATTTTTAAGTCAAGTCACCCATTGAGATGTATTCTGAGAGTCAGATTTATTGATAGATGTGAAGTTTAAATAAATAATAACTATAAATAACTTTTTGCGTCAATCTTTAAATACGTTGTTTCAACAATGACAAACTTCCTGTAGTTATATTTTTAGTATTTGAAAGTGTAATAACCTTAAATATCCAAAGAAATACATAGTGTATTAGAGCCTCGTGTTGAATTAGTGGAAAGCTAAATGTGTAGTTACTACCAAAATTATTGGTATTGATTAAATGGATGTATTGTATTTGATTTATAATGTATTTTTATGTTATATAAATATAAAAAAGTTCTTTATCATTTACGCGAGTAAATCCACTATATTACAGCTAATTAATGAAACACTAAAACTATACAATTCATGAGGATATTTCCAAGTGGAGTCATGAAGTATTCATTGTAGGTAATCGGCGTTTAAAACAAAACATCTCCGTGCCATTTGTTAAATTAGTTTTCTAATCCAATTTCGTCGGACCGGCTGAGTGTATTGAGTGTTGCGAGTACGTTTATGTTCGTGTGCGATAAAAATGATATTAAGGATATAGCAGTAATGGTATTAATAATCGAAAGCTTTGAAAATATTATCGGCATATCGGAGGTAAATAACCAGAGCTATTGAACCACATCAATGAAGAATGTTATTGTTGTGATTTTTATAAATAACTGTTTTATACAAATGGATTATAATGTAATGTTAGTTATATTCTTAATATTTAGTAATTTTTGATTTCTATGAAAGGGATTTTTTTTATTATCATTATTTTCATTGATGGACATTTTTGTCTTAGTAAAGGGAAGATGATTTTAACGCCAGCTGAGATCAGAAGAGATCTGTGTACACAGGTGTGGCATCGTCAACAGTAAATACGGCTATTATTTGTTAATTTGAACATAAAAATAAATATATCTGGACTGATCGGTTTGTCTTTCTAATGATATTTTTATAAAACTATTTAAACCCAAAATTTTATATTCATCCGGGTAGCATTTAAATTAAACCCTTTTTCACGAAGCGTATTAAAGTTGTTATGTATTTTCATCATACAAATAAATAAAATATTATTCTGTTACTTTGATGAACAGTTTTAAAACCACATCGTAAAAGGTATGTTTTATGTTTTATAACAAAGAAACGTCTCTTAAATAACCTTGTTATTTTTTATTCTTTTCAATTTATAAAACTAATGAAATTATTGACAAGGATAAAGAATGTGGTTATTAAACAACAAGCAATTGCCAAAGAAATTTTTTATTAAAATTGGTTGAGTATTTAGCAAAAACCATCCTAAAGTAAAAACATTTATCTTCAACTGTTTTGTTTATACTCGTATGTTATATTTCAACGAGACTTTGTCTTAAACAAGAATTCATTCCTTCATTAATGAATTTAAGCAAATTTTTACAATCGCTCTCCGAAGAGGTTAGCTTAGGTAAATGATTACCTTAATCTCTATTACGTTTGTGCAATTGATGGCTTTAATTTTTTTAATAAAATATAGTAACAAAAAAAATATGATTGTTATATATTATTAGGAAATAATTATAATTTAGTCGTATTTTTATAGCCAATATATGGATGGCTGCCATGTACGAGCCGGGTTTAGTACGCACGAAGTGATTGGCTCCCCGAAATTCAATAACGTCACCGACTTGATCTGTTTACTTTGGCTTTTGATACTAAATTGAGTTCGGTTATTTGTAATTGAAATTACGCTTACAATTTACATAGCTTTTTATCTTTTAAACCGACATAAAGATGACAGGGAGTCTTATTATTTTCGTTTCTATGACCTTATTTCGTAATGTTTTTTTTTAATATTTTGGCTAGTTGTGTAGAATATTTTACTTGCATAACCGTCTTGCTCTCTGATTTTTTTTTATTGTGCGACAGTAAACTTAGCATTGAATGTTATATAGTGTACTGTTTAAGAAATAATTTTAGGTTAAAAATTATTCGATCAATATTAAAATATAGGTAAGCATAACGGTATATTTTAATTATGCAAAAAATAAGTTTGAAGGTACAATTTCTTTTTAAGATTGCATTTGGTCGAGACACTAATCTGTAGGTTGACAAGAACTAATAGTATCAAGAACACATTTAAGAGGAGGTTGAAAGTTTCACGATTGACATGAAAATTAAGGAGCAATAGGTAAGCGTGGTTTGGGCATGTTATTTGAAAGGGATGAAAGGCACACGACGAAAGAAGTCAAGGGGTGAATGTAGATACAAGCGTAGAGGAAGGTCGAGAAATGATGAATAGGTTTTGTGAGAAATTTATAAGAGAGCTATGAATTTAGGTAAGATTATTGAAAGAGGAACATCGAAGATAAGTACATACTGTGTCGATCCTAAGTATATGGCAAAAAATTCAGGGAGTTTATATAGAAGATATCTTTTCTTAATACAGAATCGTATAAAGAAAAAAAATTAAAGAGAAATTTACAATTTTAATCAAAAACCCTACTCTATACTCGGGGAAGTCTAAGGGATCTACCTCTACCCATTCTAATCCCTTGATAGGGACGCCCTGACGTGTTGAACTTCTAACAAGCGGTTGGAACTAGGTTAAGTCCACGTGAATCCTCCTAAAATGCCATTGTTCTAATACAAAAAGGAATTGTTAGAACTATTACAATTGTCTTTCATTAATTGTAATTATCACAGTTGGTGACGATTATTTTAATATTAAGAACCAACATTAAAAAGTTTTCTTCCACGATCAGGTACCGGCAAACCGAAATAGAATTACATAAGTTTATATCAAATAAAGCACAGAACCGATTAAAATCATCGGTCAGCCGTTTCATAAATTAAATCCAGCCGAATGGTTAAGCGACGCTCTAAGAAACAGAGATTAGTTTAAGGACAAAAAAAAGTATCACATACAACGTAGACCTAGAGGACAAGAAAAACCTTTTGAGGAGCTACAGTATGTTATAACGCGCTTTTCAAATATCAAAAAGAAATAAGAACCTTTTATTGTTCCATTTGAATAAGTGTTTTTGTAACCCAATCCCAAATAAGTAAACTAACTTTTTCCATTTATTTAACGTGACAGCTTCGGGTCACGACCCACTTCCGAATTGTAATTTAGGGTCTCTTAGTTCAATTTATTGTCTTAGGGTTTAAGGTCAACCCAAATTAACCTCTATTAATATATTAATAGCTTCTTGTTAGCTATATTTCGTCCTTTTCTGGTACGTGATGCTGGTAATAACTATGAAAGGGATAAAGTATTAATGGCGTGACTCGATCTATTTTTAGTGATGTCATACACTTATAGTTTGACTTTATCTGTTACACGTTTTTTTATGGTTGTGGTTTTGAGTCTGATAGGTAAAGTTAATAAAAAAAAGCTCTTAGTTCATCTTTAATTTTTTTTATTACCAAATTCATCGCGTATTTCATTTTATACCTGACTCACTCGCTATGTTGCGTATAAGAAATATTCAAATAAATTGATTTCCAACAAAAAATTAAAATCTCATAGATATTATCAAGTAATGACGTAAAATGTTTATTATTATGAACATTAAACAGGACAATAATATTATATTAATGTTCGTATAAACATAATTAACATTTATCCTTCCGGTATCTGACAGGTTATTCATTCTTTACATGTTTTATTGATCACGCGCGGTATACAATTATGGTTAACATAAATAATTCGAAAGAATATTAATAAATATATAGAAAAACAAAAAAATATATTCTTTCGATGAAGAAAGTCCTGGTTTGCTCATTGCTACTATTTCGTGATTTGGAAAAAAAAAACCTTGAGTTAAAACTCGTAGCCCCAAACAAGGGGATGGTTTTATTACACACTTTACAATGAATTAAGGGTTAGGTTTGAACTGGGGTCGTATAAGTTAGTGAAACATTTCTTTTTGCTTGAAGCTACTTTATTCGCTTGAAGCTAACTTGTTTTTTTAATTATGTATCCCTAAGTTGTAAATGACTTAATGATTTTATGGATATACATACCAATATATTGTTATTAGACATTGCTGTCGAACCTTTTAGACAATTGCAATCATTTTCCATATCAAATCATTTAATTACTAAGATAAGTTATATGAAATTTATAAACACGTGTCTGAAATGTTTTAAATTAATAAAATAAGATGTGACTTAACTAAATGAGAATATGACAAAATAATTTCTGCACATTAGATACATGCATTTATTAAACGTACACGAGGTATGTTATAGTGGTTATATCGAGTGGTTATATCGTGATTAATCTGTTGGTAGGTTCAAGATAGACACAAAAACTTAGCCAAGTATGTAATATACGGAATACTAAATCAGTTCTTTGTGGACCAGATCACCACGTGTACGCAGATGCGGGCGAAAGTAGCGTGAAATTGGAAATTGCTCAAAAATAAATACTATTATTTTAAAACTACATATTATTTGTTTCATGTATTATAACAGAAAAACAATGTATCTCTTACGTAACATAAAAATTGCATTTAGTGAACAAAAATAATGTCAAAGGAAAAAACAACAAAAGATAATTAATTTCTTTATTCTATTTTATTTCAGTAGTATAATAATTTTAGAAGAATAATTCAACGCAAATAATCGATTTAGTAATATTGTAGACGACTTTTTTTAATGACGATCTGAAATGTAGCATTCTGTAAATGAAACGTCGTTGTGAAGTGTACTAGAATATCACAAGAATGATTGCAGAGTTGTACATCAAGTGTTCCATTAATATAAGCAGATAATATCTCCTTTCAGTCATCTCTTAAATGTTTGTAGGTCTATGTGATGTTTGATATAGAAGCTTTAACTTTGTGAATTTATTATACGTTATCATCAATAACATGTGTGATGTATAAAGTTTTAGACAGCGCTCCAGTTACAGGAGACGGAAAATCAAACATGTAAACACAGAATACCTCTGAATCGAAACGACCGCTCAAAATCTCGATGTCCGATTACCGATAGCGTTTCGAACGTCTCACTTAATATGATTCCATGGGAATGTGTACCTCAAGTACATAACAGAAAGCACTAATATCGCCTGCACTCACTATCAACCACTCCCGGCTGGACGGCCTAATTATTTCACTGCACGCTAATGACGTCACTACACGAGTATATATATTTTTTTCGTAAATAAAATATGTAATGAATTACTCACACTGCAATGCTTTTCGACAGCGGCCAGCGTTCCATGGAGGCCTGGTACTTCATGTTCTCGATCTGCTTTTTCAGTGCCTCTTTGTCCATGGTTGCGAGAATACTGGCATCCATCGCGCAGAATCTGTGGTATAAAACACACACACACAGGTCACTTCTGTGTACGTATTATTTGTCTATGTAAGCGTCCAAATGTACTGTTAAATAGAAAAGTTTCACCCGTCTATACTTTTAGCTTTCATATACATTTCTTTGTGTTTATAGGTATACGTAGACGATAACATATATGATGATTATATTAATTTTAGTTAAATATAATCTTGATTGTTCCGAGAAATATATATTTTAGACGGATATATTAATTGTTAAGCATATATACGTGTATTTCGATTATTATTTTGTTATCGACTGTACGTAGGCTATCTTGCTCCTCCTGTAAGGGGAGATTTTAAGGGTGTGTGAGTGAGTGTTCTGCGCGCGCATGGTGTTACAGTTTCTATGACAACCCCTCCACGCACACGGAGCCGTTTTGCGCAAATTTAGTTAATAATTTGTAAAGTTTAAATTCAACTCAACCGAGCCACACTTAAAGTTTACTTTCCCTTGGTTATGTCTGTGTAAAATTAATGAATTAGACGTAATGCCCGGTAGTCGCCCTTGTTTTGTATCCCATTATTCTTCATCTCTTATGCGGGAGGCAAAGGATCATCTGTCAAAATCGAATAAGCCTATGTAACCACTAAGTCTATGAAAATAAAGGTGCTTTTCGCTTAACGTTTCAAATAAATAATACACTGTTATTATCCAAATGTGTCAGCACTTTGAATATGCATCGAATGGGATAAAGACGTGAACTGATTTCACGTGCTTAGTAATTTATATGTACATAGTTTTTATATTGAAATTTAGAATAACTTTTAATAAGAATTTAGCAATATAATAATTTTAGTATTAGGTTTGGTATCCCCGGGTCATTGATTAAAAGCATTCCATACATTTACGCGAGGGTTGTGTTTAATTACAGCTATGACGTCATAGCATTCATGTCTATTCAGAATGATTTTAATATAGAGAAGTAAAGTTTGTCTGTACGTTGCCGAGATTGGACGCTGTAATCTATTATAGACGCGATATTATCTGGGCCCTCGAAAACTCTTCTGTAGAACACTTTAAAATATGTTAAGAGGAAAATAGAATTACAACTAAAAATATTATTTACCAGTTATAATACTAATGCAATATAGTAAAGCCAATGATGCGTAACAGCAAAAAAGTTTCCTTCATTAAAGCCTAATAATAGTATTGAAAATTGCATAATATATTATTCTTAAGACTAGAAGTTGTTAAAATTTAATGATAATTGTTGAGAAAGGGCTTAAATTAAATAACAATTTAGCTTTCGGATAGTAACCGATAATATAAACCATTAAGTTTTATAAACCACTCACTGACTAAAGAGTAACTGACGACTAAAGTTAATTTAAAAACTAAGAAATGGTATTTTGAATTACGATTTCTATAAGAAAACCGCAATAATTCTGGATTGAAGTGAATATTAATAATACCTTAAGAAATACCTTAATAACAAGAAATGTGAGTATTATTTCAATAAAAGTAGCAAAACAAAACACTTTTTGTTATTTAAGCAAATCATACTAACCATGTATTCAGAACTATTTAATACGAATCATAGATTTTAAACTACTTATAAGTTTTACATTAACCTGAATATTCGTTCTAAACAAACAGCAACAGCAACTGAACAAAAATACTGTTACGTTTAAAATATGTTCAAAAGTTTCATGTTTACTAATTAATATAATAATATAAAGGTTTCTTTGATATAGCCTATTAGATTTTTCGCTGTTATTTGTATTATATGAAAGAAAAATATGCGAGCTATTAAATTTAATTTATTAAAATGAATAATGAATGAGCCAGACTCCGGCTGTGTAATAATAGGCAATTAAACGCTTAATAGAAATGCTCTCATTTCAAAGCATGCTTTACCTATGAGAATACCTCTCGTTTATAGTAAAATGGTATGTCTGATTTAATGTTTGTTCACTGTTTACCGTAACGTAGAAAACTAGATTAAACACGCGGTTTTGATCATTCATTAAGAGCTCGTTTGTGTGATTTTATTTTTGATGTGTGAAATAAATAGCATATAAATAGTAAAATATACATATTTCTATTGAAGCACAAATAAAAAAATATAAGTATGGTAGAAATGCAGAGTGATTAACCTCATTTGTTACCTAATACTCGAGCAATTGATAGGTCTCTAACATATTCCATTTCGTTCCTCTCTATTTGATAAAACTAGCTGTTTTATGTACATTGTTGTAAGTCGAGCCCCTTCATGCAATTCTTTGTAATTATTTACGAATAATTTAAACGATTGAAACAAATGCAATTACGAAGTATCAAGTTCATTGCGACTTCGAGTTCCAAATTGAAGCACTCAAGCATTAATTTGGCGCAATCTAGCTTAAATAAGTGTTTAAAACGACTGTAATTGGACATAATTATTATATACAGTAGTCGGGTGTCTAATTGAGTTTTGCCCTCATTGCCATTTCAGAGAGGAACTTTACCAACTTGGTATTAGCCTTTTGTGTAGAAGACGATGCTTATCTGCAGCTATAACCAGAAACATTTTTCATGCTTCAGTCATGAACACTTAAATACAGCTTTGCTTCTGCAATGAGTGTTTCAGCTTTCGATATATAGTAAATTTATTAAGAACCATTTAATTGATTCAGTATTAAACTTTGGAACGTCTATGTTATTGAAAGAAATAAAAAGTAACATTAAATTGCTTCGCAATATTTCAGAGTAGTAGTGAACAAAAAGATTTGTTTCTCTCGCTGTTCAATATGAAATCATAACAAAATCTTTATATAAAGTTGACAATAACATCTATTATATACAGAAATAATCAAAAATTAACCACACAAATGTACCGTTCAGGCAAACATGACCAAAACCCATTTTAAGAACTTTCTTTCTTTTGTAGTCGGTTAAAATCGTGTGATGCCGTTGCCGACTATACATATAAATAATGAAATTCTCATTTACAATACAATTCGTAATTAATAAAGCCTTAGTTCTCGTATTAATCACTAGCGTGATATGAGAGCGTGTTCTGCTTTGCGGAGCACAACGACTAGGCTGTGAGAATTGTATTCTCAATTATGCAACCTTATCTTTATAAATTAATATAAAGCTATCAACAATTTCAACAGAACTACATAAATAATTTGTTTATATTTAGTTAGCTTCTTATGTTGGATAAAAATATTATAACGAAAATAAACACAGCACATGGAATTTTTCGTTTTCATTTAATATTTTATTCCGTGTAACTATTTTAATAATTTACGACACCATAGCAGAAGCGTGAAATATTGATTTAGTTCAAAACTGACAACAGACTCGGCTTTAGTATAGAAAATTCGCATTTTTTCCGGTTCCCAAAATACATTGTTCTTTTTAATATTATTTTGTCAAAAACATATTTTCTTTCAGTTTTTTAATGTACCTGTATGTTGGAGCTGAACCAATTGTGTATATGTGTATAATTTTTCAGACATTGTATCAAAAATTGATCACTTAAAACTTAATATTTAGCATAACAAGATGTTAATGGAAAAGCTATTGAATGACAAATTCTCAGACGTCGTTATTTAAGTGAGCGCCGTGTTTCAGAGGTCGAAAGTCATTGTGTTATTAACCTGAGTATACATCAAATAAAATAGATTAAAAAAGTCCATAAATTTACATAAAATTCAATCCATATTAAGTACCTTTTATGATTTTCTATCGTTCATTATTTTTAATAAAATAATTATTTTGTAAAAGTTCTAGAAATAATTTCTGATATGAGTTAAATTGATATTATATTGCTACGTGTAACAAACGATTTTCGTCCTTATTTTATATTAAAAATATACTTTTTATAATATTTTTCTTAATATAATTATAAAGTTAGAGAATATTTTTTTGTCAGAATATTAGTCAGTCTCGAGTTATAAAGATAAATGTTTATCTTACAATTATTAAGACAATTCATTAGTCATTTACCTTCCAGCTAAGCGATGTCTAAAAATTGATCTGTCGAAGCCTACTTAAATAAAGTGATTTTTTTATATCCAACAAAGCAATTCACGTACAAAACACATTTTTATAATGTTCGTTCTGTTCGAATTGAAGTAAAAATTTTAATATAATAGATAAATATTTATCATACCTTAAAAATTTTACACTAATAAAATATATCGAAATAGATTTCACTATCCTCAACAAGTTACTTTATATATATTTTTAACGATCTAAATTCTAAAGAGACTATACCTACTATCATAGACGAGTACGTATAAACCAATTGTCTCAAGTTTTCAAAGTACTAAGGCACTTCAATTACGTTAGCCGGACAAGCATTCGATGTCTGTTTTAGGAAATTTTATGTTTATATCACGCTATTTTAGGTTTAACGAGTATAATGGCCTGTTGTTATACTTTAAGAATACTGGACTTTATCCTAGAATTGTGTATTGTGTTCTTGAAATGTTTTTTTATTTGAAATAGTGCTAGTAATTTTTGGAATGTCAGAAAGACAAATAAAATAATCAAAAAAGAAAATAACAGCTCTTAAAATATATATATTTTTTCTCACCTTTTATTGCTTCCTATTAGCACCTAAAACTTGATCCTCTAGTTGAATGGCGACAATCTGGAACTGATCACATTAATTATATAATTATAAAAGTTATTTAAAATAAAAATATATTCCATACAAAATAACTACATTGCTTACGTATTAACTATCACAATCATCAACGCCGAAATAACCTCACTGTTTTATTGAGATTAAATAAATAATTTATCATTTCGTTCAATGCTCGAACACACACAATAGTAAGTTCATATCATGAAACGTTAATTCTCTTTATGGCACGTATCATGAATAAATAATTGAGTTATTAAAATTCTATTTTATGTTTACATAATATAAATATCATGCAAATAGTATTATGATTTTTATATTATCTTAATAAAACATTTGGACACAAAATATTTAATGATTGTTTATTTAGAACGAATTTTATGAAAAAGTTATTTTATGTTCTAAGTTATATGTTTGTTGTAAATAATAACATGTAGATAAATAAGAATTTCCTAAGCCACTAACGAGATTAACTCAAGGAAACCTATTAATACCGATTTGCTTAATTAAGCTAAGGCCCGACTATAAATCGGATTTCGGTTACGAAAACCATAATAACTTTCCAGATAAATAAAATAACTCTTTTATTAAAAATATATTTTTATGGACTAGATAGGTAAAATATCTCATGTCTCTTACATTTTGTATAAGTAAATTGAGATTAATCGATTATACATTATATGTATTTTACCATACTTTTTCCAGAATTTCCGATATGTAGTACTAAAATACATAGATATATTATTCTTGTGATAGAGTTATATATATATATATATATATATATTAATTATTAAATAAATCAACTGAGAGAAATATATTTTATATTAAGTTTTACCTTTTCATTTAATTCAGCAATAATTATAAATTTTGTTGTAATAAAGTAAGGTCTGCATTAAAAATTGATCTCGCGAATCTTGTGATTACAAATGTTTAAAATTCAAAAAAAAAATTAACGTTGTTTACGTATCATGCCTACTGATGGAAATTAATTTTTCTCGACACTTTAAATGTTTTGATACTAATTAAAGTCCAATTCGCTCTGTTAGGTATAACATGATTTAATAAAAAATATACAAACTCAAGAAGCAAAAAAGAACTACCTCATTTTTAATAATAATGCGAAAATAGAAAAATAAAAAAAATAATTCTATAAGATTTAATAAAAACTTAAAAAAATATAATTTCCGCTCCTACTTCCTGAGCTTCGAGGCAAAATATCATCGGAATAGCTTCTGTCACTTAAAATTCATGCTTAATATAATAATTTTAAAACACATTTTGAATTTTTTAATTCACAGTAGATTGTGACATAACGGTGGCGTAAATAGTTTCATGGTAGAATTAATGATTCCCACGAGACGTTCTAATTAACTTTATTAAACAACACACACAATTAATTCTATTAAAAAGTTACGCTTACTTTTATTATTTCTAATTTTTCATTTTATATTACACAGAGGTTTTACATAATACACTTTTTTTTTTAAATCAAAAAGGTTTTATAATTCACGAATAAGGTTCAACATATAGGAACCTTTTTGCTCATAACGAACCGACCACAAGATATATGAAATAATATCCTCGTTAAACCAACACAGGCTATGAAACTAATTAAATTAAGTATAATTCTATTACCGCTATCCTCGCAGTGGCACACCTATTACGATAACTTACACAAAACATAAAAATATAAAAACATATTGCGGACACTGAATTTAACACAATTTTAAATGAACAAATTCTGTTCGAAATTCAAATTCAAATTTTATAAAAACTGCTTTACTAATCAAATATATCAGAATAGTATTTTTATTATAATTCCTTTACCGTATTTCGTGGCACTGTCAACGAACCGGCTATCTTGAGTGCTACTAGTATTGTAATACAAACTAGTATGGTTTCGCTTACCATGCTCTATTTGAGTAAGAATGTATAATGCATTAGACAAACAATACTGTTAATTTTTTTTTTCAACTTTATTCGTAATTTACAGTCGTAAGATATTTAGAAATCTATTAAATCTGTTCACGCTATTCTAATTGTTAATGCGTTGTTTGCGTAATCTGTATTCGTGTTTTAAATATTGATTACATTTATAAAACGTTTTTCATTGTATCTATAGGCTAGGATGTACAACATCAAGTTTACAGATGTTGATATAATTTAAACTACGGTTGATTATTAAACAATAGTTAAGGTCTTGATATACATATGTCAAACCAGTAACAAGCCGTCACAAAGCCTATATATGGACAACAATAGAAAATTAAGCTATATCATATTCCCCAACGAACAATAGGACGTCACGTTACACAAATCCAAGATTAATTCCCGCCATCAAAATGTAACATTCCAACATAACTCGATTATGACAACCCTTAAATCGATATATAAATTTAAAAATAAATGTTTATTCGTAAGTGAACAATTATAAAAATTCAAGAAAATATAAAAATAAATAAAAGACAATTGATATTATTGCATGGTGTCATCCATGTACACACACACACATACTGGATGCATATTGACCGTTTAATACCTATGAGTAGTAACGTCAGACTGTTTCCATTGCATTATTTAAGTATCTTTGTAATATTGCAATTGAGTCAAACTTAAAACACACCTAATACATTCACCTTTATTTCTAGTTTATTGGAAATATAAAGGCTATTAATATTAACTATATATATATATATATATGTATTTAGAATTTTTATATGGGTTTTAATATAAGTTAATGTAAATATGTAGCAAGCTTTAAGTACTCAAGTAAAAAATATAAAGCAACGTAACACAATGTAAACAGTTCCAATCCCCTATCGCGGTGCAATACATAACTCCTGTAGTCCCGTCGCAGGTGTAATTGTATATTTAAACCTGCATAGATATGGCGCTGTATTCAGCCATGAGTTGTTTGTATTTCCAGGTGTAATTCAATTATAATGAGCAGTGCTGCCATCTGTCGCTTTTCATACTTGTATTATATACACGCGGACGAGTTTTATGATCAATCCGCTGCCTAAATATAGAGTTTAGGATTGTAAAAGATTAACTTCACTTAAGTTAATGCACTTCTTACACAGTTTCTATTACGGTAAATTTAGAACTTTCAATTAGATTATTATTTTTAAGGCTTTCAAAAGCAAAATATATGCTACAAAAATTCGCGCTAATAAAAAGTTTTGATGAAAAGAACAATTGTAACTGATAATGTATGGAATTAGCAATCGACATTTTTGAACTATTTCAACAGAATACTATACTCATGAATATGATACGGTTCTATATGTAGTGTCGTCTCTATTGTATTGTACCCTTGTCGGTGTTGGCAGTTGAACAATTATTGTCAGGCCAATTGTTCGGTGTAGGGATGCCAAATGAGTGTTGTTTAAATTAAATTACCAATGTAAATGATATTAAAGTGCTGTGCTGTTCCGAAGCAATACGATACTTATGATACAGAAAATATAAAATATTTTCACTATTCAGACAGTACAAGTACTATAGTTAAAATAAATCACATCAAATCTTATAATAAAGATTGGAACGGAACCACTTAACACCCTTATTTAAGAAGTAAGAAGGACAATAACAATATCATTTCATATATAATACAATATTTGAATACTTTAGCAGAAATCTGGGTATCCTTTTTAAAATTCGCGACGGGCCTTAGTGACGAAATTGCTCCCAAAAGCTCCATGTATGTAATCGACCACGTTTGAGCTCCTGCCTTCAAAACTCTAGAGACTTAGTTCCAATTTGCTCTCAAGATGAATGCTCTCTATTCATTCACTCCAGTCTAAATGTGTATTTTTTGCTGATTCCTTTTATGAATTTGAATAGAACGAGGATTCTGTGGTTTGGGAACTTATGTAACTAGTTCTTATAAGCGCGTCTGAATTATGTTTGCCTTTGTGTCCAATTTGAGAATCCAGATTTTTTTCTCATTAAGTATAGTGCTCATGGACAACGGTCTATGGACTCTCTTAACACAAATTAAAAAATAAAAATATTATGTTGAAGATAATTCGACGCCTGTCAATATCCTCATAAAAACATTTTCATAAACAGTTTTTTTTTTAATCTAATATAACTACATTATATTAGATTTATTATTAGAAATATCCAAAGGCAAATATCCAACTGCACATCAAATTATTATAAAAAAATGTTCAATCGCAACCCTGTCGTAAATAGAATGGCGCAATACAATAATGGCACTCGTTCCTATTTATGGTACGTCTTACTTGTCCTGTGAAACATATTGTTTTTGTATGGAAATGAGGCTTCGAGGGGTAACCGGCCAGTCGCTTTATAAAGATGATCGTATTAGTTCCAACCAAGACGTTTGTTACGAATACAAAAGATTTGGTATTAATTAATGTAACTTTTAACGTAATATGTGATTGTCTTAAATATTTTTTCTTTATTTTTTCATATGAATAAAAAGTAATATTTAAAAAGTGACAAATAGCGGAAAGTAGACTTTATTTATATCAAAAATAAATTTTACAAATACTATATTATGAATAGTAAAAACATTTCCCCCATATAAATTAAAACCGTTCTTATTTAAAGTTTTAAATTACTTCGCCTAAGTTTTACTTTTTCTTTCTATTATTAATGTAGTTAATGAACCGAAATTTAAATAAAAAAATATACTTTGAGTGATAAATGTTCATCTAAGTTAGTCTAAACTCGAATTCACCAGCAGCAGGTATGCAGCAGCTGGAAATAGTTTAAGTTCAGGTGTTGCGGATGCAAATGAACCAGACGCCTGCAAGTTTGAAACAGCACTTCTAACTACCAACAAAGCCTGAACTTAGTTTCATTTGTTTCAGGACGTTTTAAAAATTAAAGAGGTTTAACAACACCGCCCTACATATAAATAAAACTAATATATTTGTATTACTACGCGTTATTTTATTACTTTAATAAAAATTACATACTTCCGAAGTTTCGGTTACTTTGCAGCAACCATGATCGTGGGCAGACGAGATGACACATCAAATAAAAGCAATCCGAAAATATTAGTTTCATTTAAATGAATACTCGCGAAAGTCTTAGATCTCATTACCACCCTAAATAATTAAGTAGAAATTCTAAGTTATGACGATGTAAATTTGTGTGTATGTATTCCTGTCTCTTACAAAATATACTTAACTCATTTGAATACAATTTCGTGTAAGTAGCTTCAGTGACGAAATAGTATAAAGGCTACATTCAAAGGCACGAGTTAAGTCACCGGTAAAATAAAAACATTCGATCACCGTGACATTTGTTTTTTGTTTAAAAATCGACGTAAATGTGTATTATTTAACAATACAAGGTTTTTGCCTTTAAATATATACAAACTTTTGAATTTTACGTGTATTATAAAATATTGCCTGTGCTCTGTTTCAAGCGAATTTTTACCATATTCAGCATGCACGGACGTAATTCAATATTCTTGGTCTCCTGTGAATTTATGACCAACAAAAGTAAAATTTTATACTCTTCCATTCTTTTAAAACCCGTTTGTTTGTATTCGTTTTACTATTTACGTGTTCACCGTGTATTTTATACGTGGAATAGGAAATGACAAAGTAAGGAAACGACCAAAATATATGAAGTAAACATTAGAATTACATCATACAAAAAATAAATACTAAACGGCCTATAAGCTTAGTCCTGTAAACAGTCGGAACGGCTGCAATTTAATTATTTTTTTATAATAGCAACATTCATCAAACTTTCCCATCAACATCAATATGTATATAAAGCTAAAACCGAACGCCCGTTCTCTGACGTCATTTTTCATAAACTTCAATTAGTGCTGTTTAAGTCAGCGTTGGAAAGGATTCTTATCAATGTCTGTTAAAACTGAACTTGGGACGACAGTTTGACGGAGAGTCTACAACTCTTAGCGCTCTACATACAGCCTTATCATGAACTGATTAAAGGCTTTATTAAGTTTAATATAAAAGAGTGGAAAAATATTCTCACAATATATTTGTAAGAAAGTCATATAATTAACAACATTTGGAGATTTAGCAAATAAGCAAAATATCACGCCCTCCAAATGTTTATACATTGTTATTACTGATTTTGGGTCTTTCTGTCTGTACTGCTATATGTAAGGAAATATATTCATATATATTCATAGTAAATCAACAAAAAAAAACAGTTATATTATATGTATATAGACGTCGACATTACTCAGTGATTCAGTCAACACTCCAACGTAGCCAGCAGCGTTTGTTCGTCTGCTCCTAATTGCTGTGACCTCCTTGCGAGCTCACCTTACGTGGTTTTAAACAGTTACAAATATGAGTTTTTTATTATTGAACAAATACATACGCATATATAAGAATAATTGGGTATGTAGTTTGCATGAAAGGAACATTATAACTGCAACATGGTAAAACAAATACCTAATAAGGAATCTCGAATTTGATGTTTTTTTTTGTCTTTAGACATCTTTTTGTGCATATTAAAAATTTATTAAGGCCTTCAATTAAGAAAGTTGTTGGAATTTTATATATAGTTTTTTTGTAAACCACAACCCATCCTTATCTTGCTTAACCCAAATTATACGACTAACCAAAGAGAATAAAACCCTCGCGGTCCACCAAGAGGGATATCATAGAGACTGAAATCCAATAATGCCCATGATCCGTTCAGATTTTAGGTCAGAGAATATGATGTTTTCATAAAATGGATTTTTTTTGTTTGATTGAGGCAGTTTAATTTGTTATAACAAAATTTGCATTAATTGTTATCTTATACTTTACTTTTCATGTAATATGATCAATCACATTTTTCTAAAAACAGATTTAAGCAAAGTGATTGGAGAAATTCTGTGTAATTTAGTAACAGATTTACAGTACAGACTCATAGCCTGAAAAGGATTACAAAACATTGTTTCGGTGTAAAACGAAGTTATTGCAATTTTTTTCTTTTCATGGCCCGTTTCAAACCAGACAAAAATTTCATCCAGGACAATAAGGAAGTAAAATAATATGTAAAGTAATTTTTTTTATTTTGAAATTATACCATTTATTTAACAACAATTTTTTTTCCTAAAATGTCCCGTCTGTCGACGTGCTCTTTGGCGGATCGTGAAGCAATATCCGAGTTATTGCAATAGATGCTCATTGCACAGAGCTGTTCAAAGAGTATTGACCCAAAGGCGGCGGAATTAGTTTCAGTATTACACTTTAATATTATTTAAAAATGTTTTCCTTCAGACTCACATTTTATGGAAATATGAGAGTAAACAGAAAATCAGACACCAGAGATGAAGCACCACTTTCATTATTAAGATTACCAATATAGTAGAATGTTATGAATAAAGTAGAGAAAAAAAGAATGTTTTTTTAACGATGTTCAATATTATTTTTGTCTTCAATTTTAATTAATACTTTAATTATCTACTGATGTTCTAGCTAAATGAATGTTCCCATCACATTCAACTCACCTCCTGCGGTATATAAGCTGAGAAACGCGGGAGGACGTGAGTGATATGTCAGTGACATGATGCACACGAGATTGTTGAGGACAAATAAATCTCCGGATAGCCAAATTAATCGACAATATGTCGTAAGATTTTAATGGATAAATTGTTACATGTAAGACTAAATAGAAATAAATATGAGATGTAAAATAATACTTTAGTGAACGATTTGGTACAAGATTCAAATATATTACCGCTTCACTATTTATAACAGAAATCAAACAGTTATTACGCAATTTCAAAGTTAGCTTTTCAAATAAAATACCTCATTAATTATTTAACTAATTTTACTGCTTGTTCAAAGAGATCATCTCTCCAGTACCGTCTACATAATAATCCACCAAATAAATACAGTTAGTAGGATCATAAATAAAATAGTTTGGGATAAATTTAAGAACATAACATAAGAGACAGGACTTACAAAACCTAATAAAACTATTTCGTATTTATTTAAATATTTAAAATACAATACTAAATATATCCTTGAAAAAAATAAAAATAAAAATATGTTCATAGGTAAGTATTTTATATTTTTATTGCAAAAACATATATATTCATATATATATATATATTTATTTTTTTTCAGCATTATACCTACATTTTTTAATCATTTTTATGTTTTGTACTGCTCTTGACGCCTGTTCTTCTGAGATAAAGTCTGTGTGAATTGTATATAGTTTTTTTTATTATGGTAACGTAGTATCATTGATCCCACTTAGAATATATATTGTGTGTTAAAAATAAGGTGGACCGAAAAGTTGAATCCTGACTTAGTAAGTTAGATTGACATGGGTAATAGTATTTTGCAAGACGATGCCATGACAAGATTAATATTATTTTTATATTCATTCATCACCATCATCAGTCTATTTAGTCAGATTGGCGATTTTAAACATATAATTTGAAATTGTAAGTTCAGGTTTCCCCACGATGTTTTCCTTCACCGTCCGTCAGTGGTGTCTAAATACTCTTAGAAAGTACATATAACTTGGAAATCACATTTGTAATTGCCAGGTTTCGAACCGACGCCCTTATGCGTGAGAGGCAGGCCTATAACATCTAGGCTACCGCGACTAATTCACATTTATTATATTTTATTTCAATCAAGTTAAATAAATACACATACATCACGGACTAGATACATGTTAGCTGTCCAAAACTTTAACAATGCCCTGAAATTATGCAGTATACATACACAATTCCATTTATAAATCAACACTCAATAATAGCAGTCGTTAATTTTTATTAACGTTTTGACATTATTTATGAGCATTAAAACATATTTACATGAAATAGAATAGGTTTATTTTGTATGAATAGCTAATGTAACAGAAAACTACGCTTGAACATTAATTTAACTGAAATTAAAACTGTTCTGAGATTAAAATACTAACTAAAAAATTCTTAGTCTTTTACGTTATTTAACTTAGTGCAAAACTCTACCCTTCTCCTACTTTATTTTTATATTTATTTCTTCTTTGCCTCCTGCTTCTTTTTTGTCGCAGAGAGAGATCGAATCAGTGCTTCTCTCGCTATAGCGTCGTCTCTCTCTTCCAGAACGGCATTTAATTCTTCATTCCATTGAGAATCTGTAATTCGAAGCTCATTTCAAATTACCAAATTTTTTTTTAAAACCAAACAACCTAAAAATACATTAATTTTTAAAGTAATCACAAAAACATTTTGAATAATAGTAAATCAGTACCGAAAACATTTTAAGAAATTATTAAAGACTTAATATAAATCGTTGAATTAAAAGATATCAACATTTAAGTCGACCAATAGATTAGCGTAGGAGCGATGATATGACATCGAGTTATTATTCTGTATAACAAAATAATGACATTCGAATTATAGTATAAGGACAACTTATTTTTGGTACAAAGAATATGTTATGAAAGTAAAATTTAAAATAAGGATGGTACTAAAAAGTTAATATACATTTTACAAGTATTGTGGCTTACAAGATTACAAAAGCAACCATAAATCACGGCGGCAGCTTTAAAATGATTAATATTTTTGTTATTAAATAATTTTAAACTTTCATCAAAGTTTATATTAAGATTTAAAGGTCTTAAAGGACTTAAGGCAAGATGATTGCGGAATACAAATTCACTTTATTTGCCTTACTCAGTTTAGTCTCAGTCATACTAATACCTAATCTACAAATAGAGTTTTTGTTTCATACCGACAAACAATTTCTCTAGTAAGTGGCACCTCTGTCGTTGCCTGTATATCACATACTGCTCATTGTAAGCCTGCAGCTCACGCATGCGCTTCAACGCTGCGTCAATGCGATTTTGGCGATCATTCTTCGCTACTTCAGCCATTTCTGGTGTGACAACGACGCTATAATCATAATATTATAATGTATAATGTCTCTTCCTTACATTATATATAAGTTTTTTTAATAGATACATGTTTAGATACCATTCATCTTCATTGTACTCTTTGGTACACAATGGTATGAAGTACAACGGTAAAAATTTGTCCTTCAATATTTCCGGCATCGTCAGATACTTGGTCTCTTCCTCGCTCTCTTCTGATACTTCAAGAGCTATAGAAAGAAAAAATAAATAATCTCTTATATTTAGCATACGTCTGTTTAATAACAAATTAGGTCAGTCTCTCGTTTTAGACAAGAATAATTTACAAAATAGAATAATCTCTATATTGATATACATATATCAGTTTTATATCAAATATATTTCATAGGTTAAAAGATTAAATAGTCAGTATCGAGAAGAGTAACGTAATTTTTTTTAAACTCTAACTTATGAATAAGTTTAATATTAAGACGTTAAGAATTATGAAATAAGGGCGTCTTTTATTATAAACGATATTTAATAGTTTGGTTATATTAATATAAAACTGTGGTCTACTAACACCCGCTCTCAGTTGCTGGCGTTGGACCCTGTTGTGCAGCAGGTGGTGTTTCTTCTAAATTAATTTCATTATTATACATACATCCTCATATAAGATAATAATTATATCATATTAATTTAAGACATAAATTTTGTTTCGCGACTACTTACTTTTCTCCTCTCCGAATAAATCCTCTCCCAGTATTTCCTAAAACAATTTTATCAATATTAATGTAACGGAGTAAAAGTTTTTTCCTCTCCAATTAAGGAGGTATCCGAAAAACGGAGTTTACTCCTAAAGCTTTATAAAAAGTAAAATACTTAAAACTTCAATAAAACCTGAAAGTTATATTTCAAAGTTTATTTGTTCCATGTGTATTGTTTACCTCTCCTAAACTTTGTTCACTCAGAGACTGTGGAGGTGGTACGGACTCTAAAAAATCCGCCCTGAACTCTTTCCTGCAAAGAGGTCATTCAAAGCTTTAAACTATTTTGTTTTAAGAGCTCATTTCTTTTAATAGGACTTAACTATAATTCTAAAATTTAATCTAAAAAGTGTTATTGCACTTAGTGAATGTATTCTCAAAAATATATATAATTAAAAGTTTAGCGTAGAGGGTTTTTAAATTTTTAATTTAAACTTTGGTCTTAAAGATTGTTTAATATGCTTTATATAATAGGATATTTCTTTTACTCCATGGTCTGAACTAGAGAGTTTATTACCTGATCTGCGCTCCTCTAGCATTCCTGCCAGGCTCAAGTAAATCCCAATTTCTTTTTGCTGTTGCGAACTGTATATCCCGCTCATCATCAAGCCTCGCCACCGAACCACCTCCGATCGCCAACGAGCATTCCAGTTCCACATATGCATCTCCTATCTGAGGCTGGTATAGCGTTGGTGATTGGATCTTGTCTTTCAATACACCCTTTTCGATGGAATGAGTGGTGTCAAATTTAGGATTATTTTTGCATTACTATACGTTTAAGTATATAAGAGTGATATGCAAAAACGTTAATTAAGAAACAGTATGTAAATTCTCATCTATTCAAAAAACTTCCAATAAAAATAGAAGTTTGTATGTAAGATCTATTTTTTTTTAATATTTTTTGTTAAATATTGTTTCTAACAAAAAAATTACCTATCTAAAATTATGAAACGACTAAATTGGTTAACCTGTTTTCATAAAATTACACATGTAGTAAGAACCTTTCGAATAAAAAGGAATATTTTACTGGCCAATATATTTATACAATGGGCGTCACTTTAAAGGAAAAATTTACCTTATCTTTGACAGGTTTCTTGACAGGAGCGGCTTCCACTTTGTTAGACTCCTGAGAATTCCGGACCTGATCGACTCTGTTCCACTGCGCCAACGTCAAAGGCCATCCTTTCGGAGCCACGACTCTAATAAAGATAGCTCAACCTCAAAGGAAACTCGATACCACCGAGTAAACGTGCACAATGGAATGAAAATTACTTCACAATGAATAATGCTAAGGTCAAATGTATATTTTTTTATAAGTAGGTATGCCACTAATTTTTTTAATTATACATAATTTTAAAACCTTTTTGTATTAAAATAGCTACTATTATATTTGCGCTATTGTATGATTATGAGAAAACATACAATAATGTCCCATGATATCGAGTAAAATGCTTGTTTTATAATTTTTGTTTTTTAATTGGAAAAGAAATTTATACCACCTAACTACACTATAATTTCAGGACGACGAAGTCCACTTACTCAATTGAATACTGCTTCGGTTCCAAATTAAGTTTGATATCTTTAACCTTAAACAGATTAGTAAATTACTTATTGCTCACATTGATAACTGTAAAAAATACCAAAGAGAATATACCCTAGTTGCAGATTTATTCTTAGCACTCGGTGCTTTTTGCTTACTCCTCAAAGAACGCGCACTCGTGATGTTTTCTTTGGCCGTCTATAAATCAAATTTGAGGTTAGTTATGTTAAACAAAATACCGTGGATAAAGGGTTTTTATAACAAAGATTATTTCAGGAACGAGGGATTTAATAGCAGAAGAGCTGATTTGCATCTCATGGTAACGGTTTTTCAAATAGTTTTAACTGATTAACTTAAATTAATAATAATAATAATAAAAAAATACAATTAATATTGCCTTTTACAAATAAACATCAATTCCCAATATTATTATTTATAATTAAAATTTCTGTTATTTTTTAAACATAATAGCAGATAATGAACTTTTGACAGATTTTGCGATGAGAATTTAAACTTAGCCTAGCAAACTTGTATTTTTTGCGTGTTGCACGATTAAACAGGCTAGATATAATAAATATTGCTTAAAATGACTTCCATTGCTCATTATATTTTTTCTTGTATGTATAACATATAATGCAAGACCTAAAAACATTATTTTATAGTCTTGAATATATTATTCGATGTACAAAATGCAAAGTGATAACTCAATTTAATTGGCACCGATATCTGTTTCATACCGATGCCAAGTTTGCTTGCGAAGTGGAAGCTTTTTTGAATTGGTTGTTGGCTATGAGTAGTGTCGGTTCTAGTCTTATGTAAGGCCACTGCAGCTCTCCCGTCCCTGAACACCTGCCCAATTCTTCCACAGATCCATCCGGATTCACGGTACGTAAAATCGCTTCCATTTCGAGCTGTGTGAAATACATCAGTAAAATTTATATTCAATTATTGAGATTGTTTTACGTGTAATTATTTTATGTAATTAAATAATAATTTCTAATTGACATTATGTAATCGAGAGACGGCTTTATTTTATTATATTCTAAGAATATCGGATAAGTAATATAAAAACGTTAGACCATTCTGATGAACAAAAACTAACAATTCACGTGAACAAGGAATTACATTCAGTTGAATATATTGATCTCACCTCTGGGGATGTAGCAGCTGCTCTAAAACAAACAGCATCATGTTTTGTGACCAATATTTGTATGCCACCCAATATATTCTTGCGATTAGGAATGAAAATTTCATCAATATGCAGCTTGCTAGCCGGTGAGAGTGGCAGTTCCTTGCAAGAGTCAATCTCATTGTCACATACGTGAAAAACGTCAGCAATCGATGATAGTACTGTTAACTGCCAATGCACCTCACTATTAACTCCAGATGGTTGATTCAATGTCCCATGGCCCATGACCGTATAGCTGTGGCAAATTATGAGAATAATTGGATAATTATACGTAGTCATATACTACAGCTTTAATTAATTGTACCACAGGGAATAGAAGATTTATTATTCAAAAGAATATCCATTTATATTCTTTCCTGAATGCACGATTTAAAACAATACGAGTACTTATCTTATTTATACAAGGTTTTGTCTAGGGACTTTAAAGTGTTAATCACAGAAAAACTTCAACCAATATTTTATGTAAGGTATTCTTTTAGATTCACAAACAAATTTTTAACAACCAACAAAAACACATTTAGTCTTTATATGTAATTTTTTTGATAATAATCGATATATGTTATAATAAAAAGCAAAAATGAATGCGTCTAGGATAAAATATATAAATAATTCTAATTCAATATTCATAGACAACAGTTACAAAATCTCAATCTCAATTGGACGAGTTTCAAATCTCGCTGTATCGGAATAATTTTTATGCAAACCTCAAGACTTATTAACATAGAAAGTAAACGATTTTTCATAGCCACGACCTATTTTATATCATACGTCAAATAAAAAATGCATCAATGCAAAAGCAGTTTGAACTTGCCAAATTTTTGATTCCTCTTTCATAAATCCAACTAACTCAAATATTTGATTACATACTTTTAGTTTCAATTTAGCATTCAACATGCATTTGACACTCCAGGTAAAGTTTCCAATAAAAATAATTTTAGGCATTCTTAAAACGATATTACCTTTAGTTTATTGATATAAAGGTCAATAAACTAAAAGTAATATCGTTTTGAGAATGCCTTTTTTGTTTAAAAAAATATCATAACAATATAAACACATGCATATACATGTATACTTTACATACCCATGATCATTTGGTTGAAAAATGAATGTTATATGAGAGTTGTAAGCCTGGGGCATCTGTTCACCGGTATCATTATTGTAAACAGCCAATGTGCTGTGTTGGAGTGAACTTTGAACATCCAAGTGAACTTTAACTGGAGCGTGACAAGTAAATACGCTCTGAAAGTACGGAACCCATTTGCATTTTGGACTTATAGGTGAAGATCCGCTGTGTTGCTGGAGCCCGTACACTCCGCTAAGTGCAGAAGCAACTGAATACGACTTTTTCGTTCCTGGGTACATTTTGAAGAACTCATTCATCAGAGACGACAGTGCCTCCATATTACCAAAAGCATTATCCATTATCTAAAATAAAAACGCGATATTGCTTAAAACTTTATAGTATTTGGATGTTTTACTAAATATGAAAAGACTAACAAGTTTTAAAATTTCAGGTGTAAGGGAGACCATGCGTGTCAAGCATTGCCGGACCCAGGTTCCTCTCCAATAAGCTTGCAATGTTGTTGCTGCCTCATGTCTTTGGATGGTTTTTTCCCTTTCGTTTTTCAGAACTCCACAGGGCAATTCTTCAGTGGCAAGCTCACAGACTTGAGACGTTAGAGGTGGTTTTGGTAAAGTGAGCAGTCGATCCATTGTTTCTTGATTAACCAATGGAATTTCCTCCAGTAACTAATAAGTAATTTCAATATACTTTTAACAGGCCAGATAGAACATAATTAAATTATTTAGATTTCGTTCCTAGGTTTTGCTTTTATAATTTATGTAAGAAAGTTAACTACCAATCATAAATTTTAGGTTCTTAAGAGTATTTTTGGGTACTAACTTATAATTAAGAGGAATTTTTTTCTGAGTTTCCTAAAATTATTTCATTTTTATTTTTATACCCGGTTCTCGATAAAAAAAGATGTTGCTTTTGGCTATTTCATGCAATGTATTTAAATTTGGACCGGAAACCAATATAACTTTTAGAAATTTTCAAACCGCAGCATTATTTTAAGATTGAGCTTAACAGTATTACTGATTATTATTGATTTATCAGTGTATGAAACAGCCTGTAAAAGATAATTTAACATTTTATTCCAAAACAGATCAGCGTAATTTATTTTTTCCTGTATGCGGTATTTAATTGTTTTATAGAATATTTAAGAACATTATATTATCGTCAACGTAATGACGAAGTTTGACTGATTGTAGTATTTATTTCTTTACAAATACCTGTTGTTCTTCCGTTTCTTCTTCTACAACTTCTTGTTCTTCTACTTCTGGCATAACGCAATCACATGGATCTACTTCTGCAACGTATCGTACTGGCTTTAATGGAGGCCTTGGCTTAGGTGGGAACCCAAAATCTGGGTCAAGAAAATGTTTTCTCAACACCAAACATACGCTATTGTAGTCTGATCGTACAAGCTTTTTTGATAGTAAGGACTGTAGAGCCTGTCTGAACATCCAATGAAGAAAAGCCTTGTCATAACCCACTATATTTGCATCCCATTGTAAATCGGGCTGGTACGATCTAAAATAATTATAATTAGATAATAAATGTTGAAATTAAATATATGTAACTATTTTTGAAGTACCCGTAAAATTCTTTATCATTTAATGATAAGTTCACTGCTGATCTTGTTGCTTTTATCCAATTTTGGAAAGCATTGCCGAGATTACATAAAAAACGTGCTGCCCACGGGCAATCTCTGACAGCTGCAGACTGGATCACATCTCGAGTTCCAAGTAGTAAGGATGATTCACTCAGAAGCATAGCATGCCAATTCATACGAGAATGAACCCAAACTCTAGAAAAACAAAATTATACATTTTTATAGACAAGCAAATAAAAAGGTAAAAAATTAAAGATACCTGCAAAAATGCCTTCCTGGTTGTAATTTAACTTCAACAGAATCATATCCTCGGGTATGAATATACGCTTTTGCCCTGGGCAACTCGCAGTCATTAAACCATTCAAAAACTTCCAGTACTAAATGAGCTGGTTCTATATGATCAAGTATCGCAACGCCACAGTTAAAAAGAACTCGCGGATGAAGAGCGCTCAGAGAAATTCTTAAAATATTCTCATCAGGTCCATCAATTTGCAGGTACAGCGGTGATGACTTAGAAGCAGCTATATCTAGCGCTTTATTAGGAGCCGTTTTAGTAATTCTAACTGGAGGGTTGCTAGCTACCGATGTGAACTCGTACATAGAAGGGTAAAACAGAACGCTGCACTGCTTTAATAACTCATATAACTGAAAGTAAGAATAAAAAAGTGTTTTAAAAACAGAAAATTATTTATTATTTCAGGAAAAAGAAATATTTACTGTCAGATACGGTATCCATTCCCTCAATTCTTCTTTTAGTTGCTGAGCTGTTGCTGAATTAGCTGTTTGCGAACGATTTATGTCTCTTATACCTTTCTTTAACTGCAAGTTAATATTTATATTTCATAGCTCAATATATAATAATAATTGGCAATTCTATAACATTTCATCAAGAAATTCTACCAACCGGTGGATTGGTCCTATCATGTTCTTCTCTAAATTGTAATGTAATCTGTAAATACCAAATCGTTTTAACTCGAAACATTTTTTTCAATCATAAAGTAGCCCAACAACAAAAAAAATTAAAACTACCGATTCAGTACTTTGGACATCTAACAAATGCGGAGCGTGTGATAGCTTTAAGAACCCATTGACTTTCAGAAATTGGGTGCGCGGACAATCATAAGCCTCGTACAAACCATGTCGACGCGCCCAATCCACCCACCGATATGTTTTCCACAGTGGGACCTCTATTAAAAAAATAATATGATTGTAAAAATGCAGATGGAATTTTAAAATCGTTCTGAATCTTTGATTTTGAAAAGAATTGTTTTAGAAAGTCTTTGTTAGCTTACCCGGTTCAGGTAGCGGTTTTTTAAGTGGTAAATCCCTAGCCATAGTCACGAGGAGATTCATTTCGTGGCCTGGAGTAATTCCCGGGAGAGCGTAAGGAGGAGAATTCTTTGAGTCTTCAATAAGAATTGACGTCATAGATCCTCTCTGAATAGAACAAACTGAATAAAAGCACTAGAGCTTACTTAAAAGACAAAATCGACAACGGAATATCTCTTAGCTTAATTGCCCTGGTTTGTTATCATAATATCGATGAAAAGAAATGCAAAAGTTGGTTTGGTTTGTATACTTATAAAAGATGATACGGCATTTTTTTTAAGTTAATTAGCCAGAGTTAAAACACATTCAGCTCATCGTAGCCTGTAGCAATAGTTCTCTTACTATGAATTTTTCCTCAAAATTGATTCAGATATTTCAGAACGTTAGAAGTATGACAAGAATAACTAAGTTTATCTTTTGGCTCAAAACAAATTCTATTTCCACCCCCATCTAGTATTAGATACAAAATATATATTAAATAATGCCGATACTCAAAATATATAACTTCTGACAATCGAGATACCTATATGAAAAATTCCAGAGAAGGTTTTTATTGTAAAAATAGAATTAATTAATTAGTCAGTTTTTAAATGATTGATATAACATCCAATTAACTATATAATTTAGTAATGTTTATAATCTAAAAAGAGTATTAGAAATTTATTTTCAATGTTAATTAGATCTAATGGGAATTAATTAAAGATTTACTAATTATTTAATTACTCGTTTAAAAACTTTTAAATCCATAAAATAACACTCGAATTGATTTTTTGTTTCTTTAATACTGTATTTCTTATTAATTACAGTATACTTACACATTTGTTATTTATGTACCTATATTTTATTTAATTTTTAAAACAGCTGAAGGATTAATAAGAAAATAATTATCTCGAACTGTAATTGTAGTTACCGCTTGGTAATCTAAACGTTAGGTTAAAAATGAAATTAAAAAACTCACGAATTAAAATCCGAACATTAAACCTTTATATTTTTATTTTAGACTGTTTCTGAAAAAGCGGCTAGATAATGAAGAAGTTAAATTTAATGTGTAGTGATTGTTTTACATTTGTTATATCTTGGAAACTGTATGAGCTGGGATTTGCATTATTAAAAAATATTTCATCAAATAAAACAAAATTTTGCCCCATCTCTCAGTATTAAAAGTTCCTACTTATTTAACATAAAAACATACTCAAAGAAGTAGTAATAGGTATTATCACAAATTAGTAAGCATAGCTACGTTTTATTTATAAAAATCATTGTACTGCGTGCCTTCTGCACATTTACTAACCCGGACAACCGTAGTTTCTTTCGTAGCAGGTTTCTTCGTACTCCTAGACTTTACAGTGCTAGCCAGGGTATCGTCATCATCGTCCCAAGTAAATAATGGAACCTCACTTGTTATAATGTCCCATATGGTCTCGGGGTCTAAGATTCAAAAGATTGTTTACGTTAAAACTTTATTTTAATATGTTATTAATTATGTTTATCTTTCGTTAATGGTTTCAGTGAATGACAAGACACATCTTGTAAGACAATTTGAATATAACTGAATTAATTTCATTAGTTAAGTATAATTATTCCTTACTCTTTATATTATAAACCAGATTCAAACAACCAGTTAGGGCGTGTAATATATCAAACTCTGGCATCAATTCGTCTTCACAATTCGCGTCTTCGTCCGAATTCAAGTCGGGTGCTGCCAGCTTCAACAACGCCTGTGTAATTTTGATTAGCAATAAAACATTAACGCGTTTCGAATATTTTATGAAGGCGAGTGTTTGAGTTACGTTTATTTAATTTTATGTTCACCCATTTGGATATCAGTCCATATGGCAGTAAATGTTTCTTTTTTTAACTTTAAAGCATTTCTCATTTAAAATTCAACTCTGATATGAGGTAAAATATTTATAATGTGAAAAAAGATATGGTCAGATTTACTTAAATGATAAAAATATATAAATATGTCAATAATATCTAAGCACTTTTAAACGAAATGAGGCATTTAGGAAAAAGGATTTATCTGTGTTAATAATAATTTATTAATAAGGTATTGTAAATCTCGGAAACTTTGCGGTCTTCAGGAATTTGTATTGAGAAAGTATTCCGCTGAGAGTAGTTACGTTATAATGAGCTTGTGTAAGAAGTTTGGTTTCATGACGTATAATAATAATAATTTATTGAGAAAGTTTTATTGAGGCACCTGCATACAACTGCGGAATTGCACATAAAATATAATTTCTAATAATAATCGAATATTAATATAATGTTGGTTAACGTATTTCTTGTTTTATATTCCACTTAGGTGTGATGAACAAATATTTCCGGAATCGAAGAGTAGGTATAAAAATGATTTGTCTATAATTAATACGGAATTAAAAATGACAGACAGGACTAGGATTGAAAACATTTTTTGAAGGGATATATCCTTATAGAATTTGTTTTAAAATGAGAAACGTAGAAAAATTTTCTTAAGAAAAACAATGTTCTGTACCTTGCATATAAGTAAGGGCCATAGATGTACGACGTTGGAAGTCACCATGGCGGGGGCTTGTTTACCGCCTGGTTTGGCTGGAGCGCGGCTGAGTAGCGGAGAGAATGGCAGGAGTGGTGAATCAGTAGCATCCACTGGAACCTGATCACTGACCCAAACGCAGCGCCAGGCGCCGAGATAGAATAGGCGAACGAGATAACAACCTCATTGGAAAAATTAAGAAATTCTAAAGGTTAGACCACTAAACGTATTCAAAATATTTCATATAAATTATGATTTAAGTGTTGCGATAGAAATACAAGATAATAAGCTTTTAAGACAAAAGCAGAAGGTCATCCTTTTTGAAAGTTAAACAAACTAAACAATAAAGTTAGATAAAAGAATTGTGTGATTTTCCCAAACTTTGGTCCGGAAGCTGGCAAGATTATGTGACTATTCAAATATTATAAAAATGTGGAGGTTTCGGTCAAAATTTAAGAATTTGCACGACATAATTCTTATAAACAATAAATTTTATATAATACCAGGCAACAAAGTATTTTCGAGGGCTCTATTACCATTTTTGGAATGTGTCGGTCGATGTTGTTGTCCACCACCAGGTTTCAATCCGGGGAGTAAATATGAAACCGAGACCTCCAGCCTTCCGGGGCCATTGTGAATACAAAGTTCTCCCATTGATGTTCCACCTTGAGCGAAAACAAATTAATAGCAAGAACCTAAAGCTATTGTTATTACTGTCAGAAGTCTAAAAATTATGATCATAATTAATGATTTAAACCTACACACAAAACATTTTCAGGAAATATAAAAGGAACAAAAATATTGAATAGTGATATCATTCAGTGTAAATAAGAACGTGAAAATCGCTATCATAATATAGGAAGTCCAAGAAAACATTCTATTTCTTTTTTTCCGGTTAGCGTGATATGATAATGATTGATAGGAAACGAACTAACTGTGTAATTAGCTATATCGATAATCAATTAGTAATCAGGAGAAAATTTTTCCAGGAAAATATTATCGAAACAAAATATTTATATTTACATATCAATGTAGGAATCCTCTTCGATTTAAATTAAAATTAAATTGCTAAACTACTTCAAGACAAATGAGACGTTCAAGTTTTTTAGCGTGATTTTTTTCAAAAAAATGAAATTACACTTCTTTACAATCAAACGTATTCAGAGAGATGCAATTAGATTATTTTTATGTAGATTATAACGTAAGTTCCATTTGATTAAAGTCGAGAGACATGAACAGGGAAAGAGCAATAAGTAACTTAGTAGTGAGCGGATCTTATAACATAAAAATGGGATGTTTAATAACTATAAATGTTATGTTAAAACTCACAATTAAACTATCAACCCTTTCAAGCATGAAGCACATAGAGAGGACTCGTCTGCAGAAGGATGATCTCAGGAGAACCTGTGCATGGCTGAGCTGCATGTCTATGATTGACATCTTACCACTGCCGTTATCCTAAAATAAAACCTATATTAAACATTCAAGATAAAATCTTACGATTCCTAATTTTGTGTTTATTATAAATTATTCTAAATGAAATAAATTTTTGTAAGTCCACCTAAAACGTTTTTATTACCTCAAAAATAACAACTTCAGCGTCCCATCGATTCAAAGCTAATTCGTCAGCTCTAACCCATCCATGAAGATACTGTCTCGCTGATCGGGGCAAGGGCTGTGTTTGGTCATCCACCCAAACATAGTCTGCTTGAGCTTTCGTCGAAATTTTGCTAACGAAATGACTGGTTCGAAAAGCAGATGGACCCTAAAATAAAATACCTTCAAAGGCTTAACAACGTAATGTTGATTGCGTCAGAAAACCTACTCAAATTTACTCAATCAAACATAATCAAATTCCATCTTCGTCGTTCAGGGAAATATGCTAATAAGCATGTTCGTGAATAAATTACTTGTCGTCTCAAAATGCAAATAATGTTTTTGCACCTTCCCATTATTTACTCGTGTAGTAAATGTATGTCGCTATTTAAGAAATTTCAAGCCGTGCGCAACATTTTGTACGGAAAATTACGAGATGCCTACCATCCCCCAAAACTCCGTGGAGAGTTCATTATCCCGAAATTCCCTAAATGGGCATTCCGTGGGGTCGACCTCGTAGACCACAAGACTTCGCCCCATATCCGATTTTTTAGACATGATATATTAAATCCACCTGTGTCACATTCATACAATTATCATTTGACGCAATCAAACTCGCTAAATGTCGTAATTTTCTTAAACGGCAAATGGCATTAAAATATCGAAATTGGACCCTTAAATGGAACCTTTTCGTTTTTATTACATATTTTATGGTCATGAATATAAATATAGCAATAAAAAGTACTTGCAAATATTAAATGTTTTATGTATTAGTAGTTAAAATATTTCCTTTTTAAATATAATTAATTATTAAATAGCTAAGTATAGAATTTTGATTCAGTAGTCCAAAAAAAAATATAGTGAATATATTTTTGGCTACAAATAATTTTCATATATAGTATTAACTGTACTTGTCATTGTCTTGACTTAGTATTTTGCCCTAGATATCAGATAGTTTTATTTTTTGCCGTTATATATAAACATTGCATTACAACATGATTGAGAGACTTAAATAGCAACATATTTTCAATTATCTTTATACCTATTGATAAAACCATACAAGTATCTCATGTCAAATCTTTTTAAAGCTAAAGTTGAGGTTATTCACACCAAATATCTAGTTGTGAGCAGACTAATTTATTTAATAATATATTAATAAATAATTCCAGCAACTGTTTCCAATATTTCTTTTTTTGTTGGACGGAAAAAACGTTATCGTTAAAATATATCTCTATTCTAAATCTATTACTGCGGAATAAATTGGAGTGTATCAAAATATATGGATAGTGATTTTTCAAGAGCTCTCATCTCATGGCGAACCGGTCCATGACATATCGCCTCGCCAGCTTCCTGCCCTGTAAATGTCGACCCAAATTCACCTTCGTCATTAATAATGAAATGTAAATCTTAGTGAGGCTTGTTTAATTTAATTTTAACCCTCCAAATGAGTTTGTGAAAGAGATGTATTTCCGTTTTTTTTTGTTACAGCCGATAAATGAAAAGAGTTTTTACATCAAGAACCTATTTATTTTTATTAATTAATATACAAATTTGTTTCATTTCCGAGTGATAATTTTCAAATCTTTTAAAAAATCAAACTTCAACTTATTTTATAAGACTATTGATAAGTGTAGAAGAACTTATACATATATATTTTTTTTCAATGTATAGTATAGTATAGTTTTTCAATTTTTAATATTAATATGACATGATTTTGAAGAGATTTTTTTATATTATAAAACATTATATTTTAGTAAACCGTTATATATATTGTTTAAGTTGAAATACAAAAAAAAAACACCCAAAAAGTAACTTATAATGAGACTAAAGACAATGGTGATGTATTACATAAAGAATAATATGTGGCTTTAAGGATTACTTCGTGATAACGTCCATTCATTCATGTGACTTTGATTAAAACTCATTTACTTGGTTGTATAAAATTCAATATAAATGTCAGGGTCCACGAGCTTGTATTACAAAATAAAGCATACACAATATCTTAACCATCCTATATTTAATCAATAGAATATAAAATGCATTGAGATATAAATAATTGTTCTAATGCGGCATTTGCAACAACGTCAGAATATTAAGGTCAGTTGCAAAATAAGACAACTCTGGTGAAAGTAGTTCTGAACGACCAGTTAACACGACCTTCGCACCCCCTCTCTATTAGAATATAAATCGATGAAGTAGGTGCATTATAACTAACAGCCAGGGATCTATTCGTTTTGGTTTTATCTTTCTTGTTGTTGTAAAGCTTTTAGCGATTGTCTCCTGTGGTATAAGCTGAAAATTGTACAATCAAATCAACTTTTAACCTGCGAATGTCATACCACGTTAAAAATATAAATGCTACATCAGAAATGTTCCATTACTGGTCGTTACATAAGATCGAGGCCTTTGCCCTGCAATAAACTGTAATAATATTACCAAATATGTTAATTAAGGTCTGCATATAATTATATAATGTTACTATACAGTGGGAGATTAATTTAACTCCATAAACACACAAAAATAAAAAAGGTGAACCATTATGTTGTTTTGAAATAAAAAAAGCTTCAATGCGTACTTCAATACTTTAATAGTTCTTTTTTTTTATCAAACCTAAACTCAAAGATAAAACTTGTCATCATCATCAGCCTATTAGAGCTCACTGATGAGCAAAGACCTCTTCTCACATGGAAAGGGTTAGAGCATTAATAACCGCTCTTGTTTAAAACGGACTGGTGATTTCAAACTTATAACTTGAAATTATAAGTCCAGGTTTCCTCACAATGTTTTCCCTCTTCGTCTGTCAGTCGTGTCTCTTAGAGAGTACATATAATTCGGAAAAAATCACAGCGGTACTTGCCAGGTTTCGAATCCATATCCTCATGCCCAAAAGGCTGGCCCTTAACCTCCAGGCCACCAAGACTTTTTAAAACTTGATATTATAAATAATTTTAGAAAATACATACTAATTTTGGTACGAAGCTTTAGTTGCATATGTCGCTAAGATTTCATTTCAAATAATTTATATCCTTCTCAAAATATATCATGAGAGGTGTCGGTAGTAAAAAGTCAACTATGATACTTACAAATTTATAGTATATTAACCTATAAGATATTTAGTAATAACATCTGTATATGGGAGAGATATGTGAAACATATCTCTCTGTCCGGGATAGGCTCGATACTATCCACTTAACTACAACTTTTATCCTTATCGCCTTAACTAATCACCACGAGGTCGGTAGCGCATTCGACCGTGATGCTCAGGCGGAATTTTCCAAGCCCGATAAGGGTGCTTCAAATAACGAACTCCCTTACGACATCGACTAGATAACTAGAAGGAACCGAATCTACAACGCTAACTGTAAATATTGTACCACATATTTCTACTATTATATGCTATTAAAGCTAAGGATATGTATCGAACATAATAATCATATAAAAGTGAATATGTCACATGTTATATTTAAAACATTCTTTTTTACGTATCATGTTATGTTAAGTGCTTTCATGAAATATATTCAGCATTCTTAGAATGAAAAAAAGAAATATAATTTATCAAAATTGTTGCTATATGTAACTGCTTTTTGCTTTTTAAAATACAAATTATTCAAATCTATATGTAAAATTAAAAATTATCAGTCATACAATGTCACTGTAAGCTCGGGTTTAATGAAAGTGTTGATAATAATGTATTAGACGTGATGGTAGTGTTGGCAACACTCTTTTTACAAATGAGTGACCATTTGTTCGTTGGTTGATTTAATATCATACGCGACATTGCGAACCGGTTTCTTTGAGGCCAGTAGCTTTGCCTTCAACGTAAGATAAATGGTGTTCGTTTTGGGAAATTTTCGACTGTATTAAATATTTGATTGTCTTGTTTTGTTATTTAGTGGTTTTTATGTAATCAACGAATTTGTTTGTGTACAATTTATATGATGCCCAAATTTTATCTCTTTAAGGTTCACCTGTCTTTGATACAACCTTTTTTGGCCCGTGCTGAGTTGAGAAGCTGAAATTAAAATTATGTATTACATTCGTTCTTGGAAACAATAAAACTATTTGCTTGTTGAAAACATTAACTAAATACTAATTAGTAATATGGGAGAATATATTTACTACATTGTTGTAATTGAGCAAGAAAACAAAATAGCCATGTACAAAATATTGCTATCTGAATCTATTAAGTACCTACTTAAATCTCACAACACTAAAATTCATAACTTTATTAATAATGGATTGGTTATTTTATAGCTTATCGAAATTATATATCCACAGTATATTTAACATCCATGGTCAACTGATTCTCTTTGTTTATCGCTTGTATGAGTTGTAGTGCTTCGCTACAGTCATAATATTAAAACATCGCAACGACAACCGTTCCCTCAAAATATCTCGAAATTTCCGACGCAATATTTTTATCATAGACAGATTGCAGCACGACTACAATATGTCATTCAAACTTCAAACGTCAAACGATTGTGAATGACATTAAGATTTTTTTTTAGATACACACAAATAATTTTCGTCATGCCAGCTATTTTGTATGCAACCTCAACGAGGTCCTTTTACAAAAGGATCTGTTAAAATAAAAACAGAAAACAAATATGTTTTTAATAAAACTCATATTAAATCAGCTCCCTGATCTACTAAATACCTTTGGTTATTTGTAAGTCGTTTATTTTTCTTTTTTTAAATATATACCTATAATGTCTGACTTGAAGACATCCTTGCATTAAGTAATAATTGGTTTCAACAAACTGAATTCTAAAATTATCAATAATTATCTAACCAATTAATATATTAATTCCGATTCTTAGAACGTTATAAGTAATACAATATAAAAGTTAACTTCTTACATGAAATTACCAAACGATTTCTACCCTTCTCTTTTCCTGATCTAACCTACATCATCACATCTTTCAGTTTTAAAATTACTAAAAGTTTTCACACATAAAACGTGAAAAATGTATATAATCCAAGCTTGCAAGTACTATTTTGACTGCTGTCGTATTAAAAATAATATAAAATATTCACATATGACACGACACAGACGGATATTATAATGTAATTGATTATATATTCATAAACATTAACCTTATTGGCGATATCCGTTATACATTTTAAAATATTTATAGATTTAATAATTGCATAATTAATTTATACACCAATGTACACTGATACATTTATTATAAAAAGTACAACCGCATTTTTTTAAATGTCGTTACATTGCCAACGTTTTCATAAGTGCGTTTCACTTTCACTTTTCAACTGTGATCGATTTCGCAATGTCACCTCATGTGTTAGTGTGTATTGTATTACAATTGTGTACAAAAAGATCCCGTGCACGATCTTTTTGTGTACACTTCTGAATGACAGTTGTGCATGTACCTATAAAAATGAAGTATCTATTTTTATTAATACACAAACGTTGTCCTTGTAAATTTTGGACAGGTTATTCTGATCATTAACTATATAGTTTAATTAATATACGACGGTACAAGGAAGTAAACCTAAAACCAAATGTGATATTGTGATTGGTGCGACAATCGACATGTCGCAGCTGGACATTCATGTAGCGTGAAAGGATTGTAGTAAAGCATACAAAAAATATATGATAATTCTTGATACAAACATTATTATAATTTTTTTTAATTCATAATAATTAATATCCAAGCTTGAATCTGGTCTTATTTAATAAAAAAACATTCAAACGTTTTTCATATCGGACAGTTTAAAAGAGGTTTTATGGAAAGCATAATTACCATTATTTTAATCAATTTGTTAATTACAAAATATTATAACGATGAATATTTTGGAGCACTTTCATTTTTAATCGTATTGTAATTCACGTCAAAATATCAAGAACAGTTAGCCTGCGCGTACGCACACTTTTTGAATCAGTAAACGGTAGACTTCTGTATCAGCGTTCAGTCCCTAACCGTCTCTCACAAGTTACAGACGACAGGACGGACATGTTTTATATATATATAGTTTGATATTGTGAGTTATTATTGGTGATTCTTCGTGTTTTCTGTGAACTTGCGGTACTCTAGTGTTTTTGTGTATTCAATATTAGTTTAGTACAACGGAAGCGACAAAATGGTGAGTTTATATCAAATGAATTATTATCATATATATATTTATATTTAATAAATGATATTTTTTTATCATAACACCAAATATATGTATTAATATAATTTTATAACTTCCTTTCGGAATTTAAAATATATGGTGATAATTTATTAATGGATTATTATGATATTTTTTATTTAATTTTTAAGACAAAGCTTATTCCGAAAGAGTTTATTTTATCGAAATCGTCGATAACCTTGTGAACGATATTGTAAATCAATCGACGTATTAAAATTTTTAATATGTATTAATAACATCCGAAGTTAATTATGTGTTTCACAATATTATGCTAATTTATATATATTAAGAAACGTATAGTTTTAATACTAAGACATAAATTGTCTAAGTTTATACGATATATATATTTTTCGGTTTGTATATTTTTTTTAAATAAAAAAAAAATACTAACGGTAATAAAAGCTTTAAAATAGAGACATTAATAATAGATTAATTATGAAAAAAAAATGGAAATCTCTTTATATCGTACATTGAATAAAAACTTAGTTTCACTAAGAGAAAGTGGCGGTCTTGTAGAAATCGCGAGCCCGGCCTCACATAATATAGACCTTAATATTATATGCATAAAAGAGGATTTAGTTTGATATCTGTAGCAAATTCATGGGAACGTCTTGCTATTGTTCGGATGATTCGTTTAAGGAGACGTTTGGTATAGTAACTATTTAATTAAAGTTATAATGTCAGTTGATTTATTTATTTAAATTAATATGATTAATCAGATAGACCTTCACCGAGATCCATATTAAGTTAATGCCATTACGAAATGCAAACCGCTGACAATTTATAAGTTACCTGTATGTATAACTATAGAAATTACTCCTTTAAAAAGATAATTCATCGTTATTTTTATATTGAATAAATAAAAGATTTTAGTTTCAATTTAATAGTCAGTTTTCATTGTATTTTTTTTAAACATATTTCAGTCAACTAGATTTTACAAGGTCAGCAAGTTGTAAAGTTCAGCGTCGAACTAACTGAAAGTTTTGCGTTCCTGTGAGTATAAAGTATGAGTAAAAAATAAACCAGTATTTAGAACAATATGTAGAGATACAGAAGTAAGAACAAGTAACGAAATACACGTCTCTTGAAGTCGGATAAAAACGGATATGGAATAAAAATATCCGCTATATAATGTATGTATGTATGTATGTATGTTTGTATGTGATCAAACTCGTTCGGACAACAGATCGACTTTGAGATTTCGGTGAATAATGTTGTATGCGAAAGAATGTGCACTCTTATTTAAATAACGTAAACTACGGATGGAATTTTAATATATCCTTACACATAATATACTGTATGCCGAGAAATATTATGAGTTTATTGTTATTCATTTTTAATAATAAACTAAATATTAAAACCTTCACTAATTATTGTTCATTAAAAAATGACGGTCTAAGTCTGTAATATTTTCCATGTAAGAAATTTCTTTACAGTGAAACGATTTCTGTAAGGGAGAATCGAAATGTGATAGATTGTCAGTATAATGCGAGTGAAGCTGCGAGCAAATGCAATTTCATTAAATATTGAGTTACAAAGAACGGCTCTTTAAAAACTTGCGCGCGTTGATGTCTTATCAATCTCGACTGTAATGACTTTAAACTAATTTAATATTTTCTTACGTCGTAGCAACGTAGCAGCTTGTTGATGTATCGCAAACACATGTCTAGGATTAAATGTATCTCGAGATATCTAAGGCTTTATGCGCAACACTTCTCTCATTTAAGAACAAAGATCATTAGGAAAGTTCTGTTAGGAGACCACCAACGTATTATATATATATATATATATATTATATATATTTAAGTATATAACAGCTTATATATAAATATAAGCTGTTATATACTTAAATTCAATTCGTATACATATATTTCTTTTGGAAAATATTTCTTAACTTTCTTTAGTGTTTCATTTATCATGACTATTCAATGATAGTTCGTAGTGTTTTCGATATAGCACCGTGTCTGAGACTTGAACTACATTTCATTGTTGCCTCAACTGTATCATTAAGTTCAAAGATTGTAAATAGAGCCAGCAACCGTTAGGCAATAATCTGACAAGTCCCCTTCGAGAACTGCAACGGTACTGAGCCTTATTAGCATAATACAGTATAATATAAATAACCCGACTTTTCCTATTTCTGAAACACGAACGCATTGAAACCTCGGAGCATAAACAAAAAAGCAATAGCACAGTTTATCTTAAATTTTTCTACTTTTATCAATAAAAAGTTTGTCTGATACTGTTTGATCTTATAAAGGTCACCGTTTAGAATTACTATAGAAAGTATAAAACCTGATTTACATATAAATTTACTTAAAAAATTTATATTGACATAAAAGTAATTAAAAAGCATTGAAACTGTAGTAAGCCGCTCAATAAAAACATGATTAACCGTCAAGGTCCTATAACGTATATAAAATTGTTTCTCAATTCTTGTTATTAAATCGAAAAAATTACGAGTTGAATGACTCAAATAGACTTGATTGATAGAAAGGTTTCTGTGTAAATCATTTAAAAAAAATCATAGATTTTCTAAAATTATGTTTTTACTTGACGGAAAATTTTATGTTTAGCGAAATTCAAATTAAATATTAAATAGCATTAACATTAATGAGTTTTTATGTATTTATAAGTTGTTAATAATTTGTGTGCTAATTGGCATTTAAGGTTAGTAAGGAGATAAAATATAATGTAATCAGATAAAGGTAATCGATTAATAATTGCATAATAACGTAATCACCGGAAATTAATATACCATAATATTTGTGTAGATATTTTCAAAGCATTTTAATAACGAGCTTAAAGTTGATATAATTTACGTTGACAATTTAAATATTTCGCTGATTTTCTCATTTATTTTAACGGTACGAAGGAAAGAATCACTAATATAGTTACACAGGCCGCTGCGCTCAAACAAGACGATTCGTTTGTTACGTTTCAAGTTATTAAGTTATTACGTTGGAAGCATTTAAAATCTTAATATTTTGATACGACATTATGATTTGTAATAATATAAGTTGTTTTATTAAAATTACCTGTTCCATTTGTAGTTTTATAAAACTGGTTTTTAATGCGATCCAAAATGTGAGGTACCATAGTCGAGGTTTTGATAAAATGTCTACGTTGTATCTTGTTTAGAGTAGGCGGTTCGCCAATAAATTAATTTATTGGTCGTCGTATTGACAAAAAAGTTCTAAGGTCGCTAAAAACATTTTTTAAAGCCTTAAAACAACTTAGACTTCGAAGAATTTTTCATTTATCTTTAAACGAGAATGTTTTTTTTTTCATACTTATTTTCATTCTTGTATCGTTTAATATTTTTATATATTTGCATTTAGTTTACAATCAGAACTAACAAAGCAAGGAGATGTGTTGAACCCAGAGCGAGGTTAAATGTCAAATATATTCACTAATGATTCCGGTAATGTTAATCAGATTAGAATATTAGTCTGAAATAAAATTTTCCTTTAGTATAATGTTCTAACGGTATCTATAATAAATTTTTAAAGATGCTTCTATCACAATTTAATGTTATTGGAAGACATATTGGTCCTCTTATTATTTTTAAACTCCCCATATATGAATAATGTATATGAATTAAAAAAAAAACATATTATGAAGATGTGAAATCCGAAGCTAGGAGCAATACATACCCATAATTTTATTTTTACGTAGCTAGAGTAAGTTTCAAAGATCTTTAGTTTATGGATTCAAATAATTAAAAGTCAATATTTAATATAAAACTAAAATTTTATGTTTGTTTAATTTGATAATATATCTGATATTTTAACATACATCTGTGTTTACAAAACAAAACGATTAGTCTGATATTTATTCTCTTGATCCCACATAAAGCCCGTGCGCCGTGACATTTAAAACACATTATAATATTCGTATCTAACGTACACGTAAAATATTTTCCTTAAAACTATATGTTCTTAATTTACAACAACAGTAAAAAATACATATAAATTTTATATTATTATTCACTAGGAAATAATTGTTATCTCAAGTATTAAGACTGTTTGTGTTATAGATGCTTTCAGATATGTGACTGCGTTTCACTTGTCCCAACATTTTGTTTTGAATAGCTATGAAATTAACAATAATATATCACAGCTCAAATTGAAAGAATTACAAGCACGCAAACGTATTCGCGAGTAGAACCTCGTTAATTATAAATCTTTACAAAGCGTTATAGTTTCTCAGCTAATGTTCGGGTTCCGTGTTTAAACTTCTATCTTGTATGTAATATTTTCCGTGCACACAGCGCCAGTTCTCATGGTTCTTGTAGCGAGCGTTGCGTTATTATTACATAAACTATAATATGACAAATGATGTAAATGAGACTAAGCAAACGGATTATTGAATAACACTGTACACCGAAAAAAGTGGCGATCACGGCGTGTACTAGTTTTATCTCGCGGTTTCGCTTTTGTTTTTCGAAAACGACTTAGCTGTTTTTTAATTGAAGCTGAAATGTTATACCAATATTAAGTTTCGTCTAAATCATCTACCATAGTACAAAGCTTCACAAAATATTATTATGTTTTCCTTATTAATATATCAATTGATCAGATTGAACTTACTTGTAAATAATAATGTGATTATTAATTACTTTACTTATAAAATAATAAAATGGCCTCTATCGATTATTATGACGTAATGTAATATCGTACAATAACTTAACCAGTTATTGGTAAAACTATTTTTTGGTTGTAAATATCACCTCATCAGATTTGCTTTTTTATTTATATACCAATTGAATTTTTCCATGATTTTACGTTACATTTTCTATAAAGCACAAAATAAGTAAAATAAATGTAATATAATATGGTGAAATATTTAAATTTCTATTAGAAATTTATGATAGGTCATCACAAAATGACTCCGTAACTTAATCAACAGATTGTAACCGCATCCGTTCAGTTAATTGTTTTGTCAAGCCTCCTTAATTGTTTCATTTACTTAAAATACCGCTTGATAATTTTCTCCGTTATAAAATATATACTAATATATTCTGTAATCAAAAATAGTTTAAACATTTATGACATCCTTATCTCCTATCATAGAAATTTACATTTGTTTTTTATGTGAAAGTTATTTTCCATTTGAAAAAAATAATAGGTACATATATACGATAGTGATATTAAAGTGAAAATTAAACGCAAAATTAATCCACGAACAAGGATATTTTACAGTTTTTCTATTGAAGAATGGCATCCAGTAAGATATTAAATGTACTGCATATATAATATATGTGCAGTGTTTTGTCTCAATATTTCATAAGTAAAATATCAGATGAGATCGAATCAAGTCCAGGATCGATATCTGGTAAGAACTATGAAGTAGTGTAAATCACTTTATTTAGAAATAAGAGAGATATAACACATTTAGAGTAACAAAAGATATATATACTTATATTTTTCTGGTTCACAAAGCGTTAAATTTTCATTGAGTAAGCGGTGTTGAAAGCGAGACTGCAAGGCCGCTCTGTAAGGACTAAGTGGGATTGTGTTCGAACGCTGCACTGAAACTATATTTTTATTCAAGACATTAACTACAAGTACCGAAACTGGTTACGTGTATTTAACGCTCAACGTGAATATTTAGCCTTTTCTCAACACAATTTGCAAACACAGAGTAATATATTTTTATAAAGATAAACGTGGCTAAACGAACATAAATCCTCGTTATTGTCTGAAATCCTACATTATTCTACGAACTAGCCCAAACATAAGACTCAGTGAGTAAGTTTATAAACAAATTTCATTCTCATTTACCTTTTACAACGATTTCTAAAAGTTGTTTCGAATATATACATAAAGGGACTTATATGAAGGGCCGACGAAGCGAACAAAAATGTCAGTAAACGAAAAGGAATCTCTTGTTATTCATGCGCATAATAATTCTCAAAACAGAGCATGTGGGCCATAAAAATTGAAAGACATCCGTGAACGTACTTTCTAATACTTTCTTTCAACAATCGTTAAACAAAGCACGTGGTCATATACAAGAACATAACAAGAATATCTATTTCATAATTTGGAAAGTAATTGCTTCAGGGTGCGAACAAGTCCAGACTAAAATTTCTATAAAATTTTGTAAATGTTTTTTTTTTTAGTTCTTAAAATATTCATACGTGGCAATTTCTCTAAATCGATCTTTCTTTTAACATTTCTCATAATATCATATTATTAATTTTCTAGATATTATTTGAAAATATTCCAGTTTACTTGCATCTTCTTTTTCAGATTCAATAGTGAATGAATTATTATAATTATATTAAATATATTTTGCAACTAATTTAGGATGTAAAAAAGTGGTGGTGGCCTGGAGGTTAAAGGCTGCCTCTCATACGTGAGGGCGCGGGTTCGAAACCTGGCAAATACCAATGTGATCTTTTCCGAGTCATATGTACTTTCTAAGAGTATTTAGACGCCACTGACGGACGGTGAAGGAAAAGCTAGTTGTAGTAAGGACAAAAAAAATAATACGCTAACAATTCAATTTATATCCATGAACCTGAAGGAATCCGACGCATTTTAATAACAGATCCTAATAAAATTGTTTATTCCAATTCGATAAAGCCTAAGTTAGCAGACTGTTGGTAACATTATTAGAGGGCAAGTTTTATTTTATTTTCCTACTAATGTTTTTGTTGAGACGCAATCAGCTTATTTAGATTTAAAAACTCTCAACTTTAATTGAGTCATTAATCGTTAAGGCTTTTATGACGTTCTGGACTTCTCCGTGCCTGGTCCATAAAAATGTTGTTTGCTGTTTAATCGACCTTTTCAAAGGATATATTTTGTGTTTAAATAAAAAATAGCTAACCTCCATTGGTAATGATGTATATTTATAAAATAAACTCATTCGTGTACTACTTGAAGGTTGGTTCAAACTTAATATTTTGTTTAAGATACAAAACCCAGTAAAGATATTAATGTCATGAGTGAAATCTTTTTGCGATCTGAAAATTTGATAAAGTAAGAGAATACCTTGGGTTAGGAAGCGGAAATAGCTCAACATCTCAACTAGATCACTATAGCCGCTAAATTCGCACTGATGTCAAAGAACTCCTTGTTTCCCTTTAGTTGGAAGTTACAAAAATCGTAACCCGAACTTCTTAAGCCCTTTCACTCTTGTTTCATGTAGAACAACTAATTACTTAACACGCTTTGCTTTGTCGTAATCGGTTAATTAATTCTCGACTGGATTTCGTGACACAAATGGACACTCTGCAGCCTTAAAAGGCTTGGACGTATTGCGCCACTATGGTCATTGCTCAACTTGCGGTACACGCTACTATGATACTTACACCTCTGTTAATAACGTCTGAAATCGATTAAAATCCGTTTGAAGGTTTTGTCGGTTCATATTATAACAACAACCCTTTATATATCGAATTGATATCAATCATAATTGTATTTCGACTAGCTATGGCGTATGGTTTTCGTCGCGGTACGGGAGATGTGATGGATCAGACCGATAACAATACAAATATCTCAATCTATATGTTATTGTAACACACAAACATAGTTCCATACAGTCACATACACATTAATAGTATAGAAGATTTTTTTAAGTAGGTTAAAAGTATACAACCTTAGACCTAAAATAGTGTGATAATTGCCACACTAATCGTTATTTTAAAACAAAATCTGCACTTACTTCAGTTTGAAAACACGAACATGTATTGGCGTAGTGAAATTTTAAAGCAAATATGAATTCAGTCTACTTTCTCAACTGAAAGTCCTGCTTTCACTATTGAATAAATAAAGACCGTTTTAGAAATAAAATTGGCATCAAAGCGAAAGGAATTTCACGGATTTCGCTAATTTCAATAATTTAATAAACAAACACACATTTGCATTTTAAATTATATAAAACTATATAACTATATACTATATATAAATAGTTAATTATGTTGTTTTAACTAAAAATTTTTGATAAAACTATACTTAATAGTAAATCGGTTGACAATCTAATAAAAATTGTTTATAAAAAGATAGTCTAAGAAAATTATGCTGATCTCTCAGTTTTGAAGCTCTTTGATCTTAGTTCGAAGGGTTATTAATTAACCTCGTTAAGGTTTCAAATTGTTTAATCAGATAAGGAGATCACAAGTTATCAAGAAGTTTCTTGTATCAAAGATTTTAAGATGATTGTTTACTTAATGAGATTAGATTTCATAAAACTATTCTATTCAGTAATACAAACTTAAGGTAATATAACTAAGTGTTATTAAATGATTAGGTGTAGAAGTGCTTTAGTAAGTTCTAGGGGTCGATGAACTAAAGATGGCCCACTAACACGGTGACTTGTGATGTGGTCAAACGAGAGATCTCAAGGGCGTTTCGTTTAAATGTCCATTACAAATCTTATATCAAATAATTAAGGTTTGAAATCCTTTGTTATGGTTTTAAATCCATCATGAAGGTGATTTTCCATTTGGAATGAAGCGAGAAAAAAATAAACTAGTTTTGAAATACAAAATATCATTCATAATTTCAATCAACTTTTAAAAATACTTAGAAAATAAAATAATGAGGCTATACAGTCGTTGTAAATAAACATTGTTTGAATATCAAACATTCAACAGAGTATTTTACAAATCAAAAGCAAACAAAAAAGTGGATACATTTAATAAATATAAGACGAACAGAATATAACAAGGATTGAACACCCGACATCTCTCATCCCGTATTCAATAATACGGCATAATAAAAACGGTCATACCCTTTGCTACATACAAAAAAATATAAAAAAAACTCATATGAATGACTCCTTTTCGTCTTACGATCCGATAACGATTCGGTATATTAACTTCAAGGAAAATTTAGTGTCGTCAAGCTAAAAACCGTAAAAAATTTATAACAGAAAAAAAAAGTTCTATATCTGTCCAACAGATATTACGTAAATCAATATTTACAACATTTATAATATCCTACGGACTTTTTGAAGTATTTGTGAACATGTCTTCATATCGTATAATATAAAGGAAAATGTGGTTGGATCCTTTAAAATAAGAATTTATGAAGAACGTGCAATGACCCTTAAACACGACACTGCCCTTTCGTTTTGACATTTCTTTTCATTACAATTCGTATGTGCACATATAATTATTTAAAGGACATATATTCATAAAAGGTTGTAAGAAAAATGACGTATGCTTAATGTCTTTTTAGAGCTAACTAAAGACTTTCATAATTTCAAAAGTTAAAGAAAAATTCAATATTAATTATGACGCAATGCAGTAAGATCTAACGTATCCTCAACACAAGACTGTAACAATCTCATTCCATACATATTAATGTAAAGCCAAGTCTGTACTTGCACTGCAAATATGGAATTGCTTATTACTTGAAATCTATATTACTGACTTTTAATTAATACTAGTCGAAAACCTAATTCTAACCAAAATTTTAATCACGATACATTTTTTTCTTTATTTGATACTTACACTTATTTTTATTTTATAATTTTTTATAATATTATTTACCTGACCTCATGAAACCACTGCGTTGTTTAGAGAAAATATCGCACGGATTTTTTTACGTGCATACATCCTCGTTATAACGTCCGAATCACATTTAAATATTCTAACCTTCGCTATTGTTATAACGGATACATCATGAGGTCCGTTTTTCCTTTACGTCTAGTAATAAGGCTCAAATTACCAGCCTTCTTTATTAGCTTTGAAAGTTCGTATTTGACACGCCAAAATGTTATTTATTGTATTAACACAAAGGCGTTATTATCATGCATTGTTTGTAATAAGCATTATTTAAGTGCGAGAACGCCTATTAAGTGTTTTTAACCAACTTCTGTATTCAATTAAAATCGATGTTATCAAAGCAAAATTGTACTTTGTTAGCGATTAAAAATGTTCATTGTTTCGGCAGTTCATTATGGCATACTTATATACTCGTTAATTTAATCGTTTTAAATATATTTGTAATTCCTATACATATATTAAGAAGGAATTAAAAATTCTTGTAATAAGGAAAAATGTTATTGTCACTAAACTCAATCAAATTTATAATGAAATCAAGTCCACTATAATATAAAATCCCACACATATTTTTAACAACGCGTAAATAATGTTATTGATGGTGGGCGTTTTTTTATTATAAATCTATCAACATATTGATTTATTATTATTGATTTAAAAGTAGTTCCCGAGAGGTATAATGAGGTAATGTAAAGATATTAAGAAAATGAAATAAAATCTTGTATGATTTTTATCAAAATCGTTCCAGTTCTTAAGCTATTACAAGGTTTTTAACAAATAGAGAATTTTAACGTAATAGAAGACAACTTTCGTATCTCATAATATAAAATTTTATTCGTAATTATGACAGACATGACGTTACTATATTGAACGGGCAATAAAGTTTCTTAGCGTACAATTGTAATAAAGCATACTCACAATTTCAAAATATGACCATTTATTTAATGCAATATGTTTTTTTTATGTCTCAATTTAATTTTACGAACTTCCACCTAAGCTTCTTGTTTAATTTCTTTATATTGTCAATAAACCACGCTACATCATACAGCTTTTAATGTTTTATAAGACTATTAGCAACTGCCGCTGCCAAATTACTTACACAATTTTAGTGAAGTCTAAAAGAATATTTATGTATCTTCAAAGTTGGAGCTTATAGGTAAACTTTTTATTATATAAATAAATTGTATAGTAATTTCTAATTAATAGCTTTTCACGTAAAATCTTTGAAAGGATAATCAATATCTATACATCAAAACTGCAATTATTAAAATTTTTGTCCGTCTGTTTGTTCCCTCCAATCTCTGAAACGTCTGGACCAAAATTAATAGGAATTTCACCCGCAAATCGATCAACTGTTTATAACGGTATTCATCTGTATCTGTCGCTATTAGTATTTTAAACAAAGGCTAATAATTCGAATTATTTTTTAATGCAAAGGCCATGGAAATGAGTTAGACCCATTGTTATCAAGTCAGTTAAAAAAGCATCTCTGATATGAAGGGATATCCGATTAATTTAATGAAAGCTCACGATTATTATAAAGCGTGTGTCAATGAGCAAAAACCACAGCCAGTAGCTAGTTCGTAATATTGTTAGTCCATGTACAGTGAACCAATTGATATCAAGAGAACTGTCAATAATTCTATGTAACTTACTAACAACTTTACATTACGAGTATACATTTTGTACAGAGACCTATATTATATTTATACGCAGACTTCCTTTTACCTTCGACAATGAGACAAATACTTCAAAACTAATTAAGACTAACAATTGACGTCAAAAAACCTCTTATTTTGCGGTGTCTGGACTGGTTTCTAGACCAGTTTGAAGACTGGTTGACATTTAGGTATTGCATTAAGACAAGGAACCTTTCAGGCCGCTAGGCAATACATACATCGTGTTTAAATTTAATAATAATATAAATCTAGAAAAATATTACAATCTGAGGAATTGCCTTCATGACAATTGAACAAGATCATGAACCCTTCTTAATAACAAGTCTCAATGAACCCCGCTATTTTCTGGGTGCTTTAAATGAGATTACAAAACCGTTATAAGTAAGGCCGACCTCAATTAATTTAATATTAAATAATATATCAAAATATAAGCATATTACCAAACTTTCAAAAGCAATTCTGGTTAAGTGATATGCACTAAATTAAGGCATTACACGAGAAAAGTTACGTAACAAATAGAACCTGCGAACAAGCACCACTTTTACTTTCAAACAAAAAAAACAAACTGGTCGGTCGACTTGTTGGATAACAGTAATAAATGGTTTTAAAGAGTCTTTCACACTGAAAAGGCCATTGTTAATGAATTACGTCTAAGATATAAGTATTTGAATTTAAACTATTCATAATTTAGGTGTTTCAAAGGGTATGGGTAGTTTGAATTGTATTAGTAAAATTATGTTAAAATGAGATAAACATAATTAAATTTTAATTCCAAGTCTGGTGCACTCTTACCGGAGTGTCGCTATTATATCTATCTGCCAGGCCCTTAGCAACGAAACCAGTACTTCAAATGCAATTTCGGTTGCGAACTAAAGTTATATAATGGGTTGACATAGACTAGAGCGTTTGTTGAGAAAATGTTGCAAATAATTAATTAAATATTGTAATATTTCGAATAGAAAAGAATTAATTTGATGAAATTATCAAAGCAAATCCGTGTGATGTCTTTAATATTTAGATTATTCCAGATGAATAAAAAATTACAAATGTATACTGTATGTATCCTTTTCCTTTATAACCAAAGAAGATAATTGTGGCTAAACTTTGTTACTTCTCTATTTAGTAGAGAAATTTATAGTGTTCATACACAATATGATATAAAAGTGATTTCTTAACAATGCATGACACCTTGACGTTTGATTCATATTATAGCTCCTTAAAACTAAAAACAATGGTTCTATGATATTTTAAAATTCGATTTCACCATTAGGAATATTTTAAAAAGCAACAAAATTTACATTAGCAATATAACCAGCGCCTTGGATTTACTGTTACGACGTGTTCAGAAAAGTTAGCAGCATCTGTAGCTTAAAGTACACCGAGGAACTTGAAATATGACACAATAAAAATAGGAAATTACTTCCAAACATCGAGAAAAATACTAACGACGAAGACAAAACACTTCAGTTACAAAGTTATTAAAATATTAAGAGGCTTTACTATAGAATGATTACACTGTGTTCAAACAAATAAAGCATGTCCTTTGTCAGAATTAAATTGTAATTCGTCAGCTCTTATAGTCCGATGAAAGACCTTTGATTTTATTCATTCGTCAAAATGAAGACGTCGATCATCTTATGTAGGTCATAAAGAAAAACGAATCAGATGGCACAAATACGTAACCGAATTACTTAAGACAAAAACGATGTTTAAAAAATTTAAAGCCCGCATCAAATAGAATTATCGTTTGAACAAATATATAACATTGACAAAGGATGTTTACAAAACACGTTGTTTAAATTTATATATTCAAATAAATATGATTTGCAATTCACATCGAGATTATAGTTAGAATATGGACTTTCAAACGTTAATACATATAAAATTAGATATAATTTTATTTAATTGAAAAACTTAACTGTTATTTCCGATTCTTATTTGACTTAACTAATATCCTGCATGTTACTACTGCAGCGCCTTCTCTGTTTAGTTAGGCAAACCTCCGACTTGAAAAAGAACTATTTCCGATGTTAGACATTTAGTATTAATATCAAATTTCATATATATTTATATCACAGCATATATTATGCTTGTTAACTTCGGGGACAAACTAAAAACCTTTATTAACTACAACCGAATCCCGGACTGAGCGTAATATAACGCAACACTTGAACTGTTTAAATTATCTCACATTAAATAAAGTGAATTCACATTTGCAGTTAATTGTTTTTGTTGCCCTAACTTTCTATGAGCTAACGCATTCGTTGCCAAGCATATTTAGCAATTATAAATTAAAAATTTCGTTATAATCGCGTACTAATAATGTGCATATTAAATTACGTGTGAGTTATGAGAATTAGGTTTCCCATAATTACCATAGTTTTGAAACGGTTTCAAAAGCTGGTAAAATGATTAGTTGAGATATTTTCTCTTTGGATACGCTCAGTTTACCCCATATAATGTAATCTTCGTATAATGTTTTATTATTTCCCTGTTCTCATAAATGTATTGCATAAAAAAATATCTGTGATATGAATGTGTTCATATAAAATTCATTACAACTAAACGCTTTCTAAAAACAACCATTATTCTTGCATTAGCTTTGAATCGAGTGAAAATATAAAAATGTTACAGACATACAAATCAACTAGAGTGGCAAACAGGCCATTTTACCGACTTCACGCTTGTTGGGAATTTCTAAACTCTTGTTACACACACAAAAGAATATTCATATTTTTTGTTTACGGTTTAATAATGTTTCTCAATAACAAAAACTTCGGTACATATAAAAATGTATGATTTATATCATCGAATAAATGTTATTTTGATTAAATACTTCGATGGTTAAAACGGAGAAGCCTGTATATTTATAGATACGTGTATTATATATGTAAGCTTACGTATGTATATGAGCTTGTTGAAATGTTCGCTTCTAATTGAAAAAACGTAATAACCAATATTTATCGCGAGCACATCGTTGTTTGAGTGCACGTTGAACGTCACAGGATACAATAAAAATTTCAATTTGAGCTTCAAAAGTTGTTTTTTCAAACAATTCAATTGGATAACATAACAAAACGTTGTAATGAAAGTTAGTTATCACTCATATATATTTATATATATTGCTGGTATATCTATAGTGTATATACTACTGGCAATAAATAGACTGAAATTTCATAGAATTACCTAAAAAATAATATACTCTATGATATGAAATAAGAAAGAGAGAAAGTTAAGCTGTTTATTTTTTATGTAATGTAAAAATAAAATGTGTTATTAATTTTTCAAATAAATCGACTCACATTATTCCTTCAATAAAACTATAAAATGGTTTGTAATATATATGTATATAATTTCACATTTAAACGCGTTGCGGCTACAGCTGTTGCAATGTAACATTTTTAGTTACATTTAAAATATACGTATATATTATAAAGAATAGTCCAAGCATCTGAGCTCGAACTATCCTTTATGTTAAGAATTCAATTTAAAACCCATTTTAACTTTACCTACTATATTTGTTAAAGCACAATTTAAAACATTAAGATATTTGTTCACTAAAAATTAAAACTTCAAGTATTCACATACATAAAAATAACATACATCTAGTTGATTACAAGACGCTGAGAAAATATTATACCTAGTTATACAGAATCATTATCTGTTAAGTTTATCTTGCGCCATCGTCTGCGTGTTGGAATCTATCACGCTCCAATTCCGACAATTGTACCACTTGTCAATTTCTAAGCAAATATTTCGAGTGCGTGCTAAGACGTCCTACAGAACCGAAACAAATCGTTGGAACTGCTAAGAAAAACTTCAAAGATGCTTTAAACTTATGTGATCTAAATCGACATTTTTACATCTACTCGTTTATATTGAATAATTCCTAACAAAATACAGAAATTGAAAACTCGTTTGAAATTATCCTTTTTATTTGGAGTAATGTTTCATATTATAAAGAATTTGTTTTAGATTAAAAAATAAATAATCTCATTTGTCTATTAAATTTCTAACTTCAAACGACTTGTCAGAAACAATATACGGTATAGGAAAATAAGTGGATTTTAGATGAATTATTATATTTCTAAATTCCTTTATTCTGAATAAAAAAATATACGTGTCAAAGGAAATTTAAGTAAATTATATTTCACTTACAACAGCTTCAATGACATACCTACATAGGACTTTGTATGATCTATATTTTATACGATTTTTAAATTTGCTGAATTGTTTTTCTTGCAAATTGGGATTTTATTACTCTGCTGTGACATTCATTATTGTGTTTTAATATTTAAAATTCATTAAGAGACATGCCTATGTTAATCTAAGTAGACCGCGCTAATTTGAAGTTACCTAGACAACATCCATGCAGAGATGAACGTGTTGTTAGTAGTAGTATCGATAGTTGGTATAAAAATTATTTACTTTAAAATATTTCACTAAATTCAATCTTTTTCTTTTCCTAAACAAAAAAGGAATTATTTTGTTTTATATAAAAAAAAAATTACGTTGCAGTTGTGAACGAAGCAACATTATGTATTGTGACATTGTATAAAACGCATATATCATAGTTAATGGAAAATCTGACCTTTTTATTCGTACGTTTGTAGCCTTGAACGCGCTGTTAATGTGTATTTAACAGGCGAACACAATTTGGCTAGAATGTCCAAATGAAATACAAATAAATTTATTTTAAAGTAAGTTGGTTTCGTTGATGTTTTTTTTGGTTAAAAAACTTTAAGTGGGTCAACCTTAGGATATAATGTACCCATTTAGAAGTTGTAATCTATTTTCATTGATAGTTGTTTAATAACAATGTTTTTAGAACTGTTCTTTATAACAGTTTAAACAAAGTGTCATCTAAATAACGAAAGATCTTGAGATAGTTTGTATTTTAATAGAAAGTTAGATCATATCAATCGTTGCCTAACTCTTATTGTCATTAAGGACCAGAAGCCTGTAGACTGTCAATCTACGAGTATTTACCTATTTCTGTGCTTTGCACTTTGAATATACTGATTAAATTGAATGAATTGCAATGCAAATTTATAATTTAATTACCAACAAGTTTTCCCTCTAATGTTTTAAACATGCCTGTATGTGTTTACTTTGATTTCTTCTTTACAAGGCAGTTCTGATTTAATCCTTTATATTTTCGCCATGTTGGCAATCAAAGTTTAGTCATTTTCACGTGCTAATTTTCAATATAATTCAGTTTTATAATCGTACATTTATGAATAATACATGACAACGGTTACTTCTGTTGAACACGACAACACAAGTTTTTGCTGAACCAAAGTCTTCCACATTTCAATCTATCGATATAAAAGAGCTATGACCATCGATAAAAACTATTGTCAACCCTAGACCCAATTTTGGGTCAAGCCACACAAAAAAGATCATTGCAAATTTATCTGGGCCGACCTAATGTTGTTTCTGCGCTTTGACTGCATTCCAAAACTTTCTAATAAATGTTTGAAAAGCTTTTAGCCGCTTTATTTTAAACTTCTGTTTATTTCGAGCACCGAAATTATATTATTCATCATCCGAAGTAAATAAGGACCGATTAATGTGGAGTAAAAGTTTTAAATTTTTTATAGAAGACAGGAAAATAAATGGCATCCGTTGGGGGAATTTTTTTTTAACGATCGGAAACCTAACCTGTTCATGCATCACCGAACAGAAGCTATCGATCGTTCTGTGTAGCGTTTATTTAAAAAGGAGAAAATCACTGTATGGGAGTTGTTCGCGTGGAATTATATTTGATGTGTCATGACGCTGAAAGCCGATGGAGATGCATGAAGGGATGTGTTATAGTGTCTTTTGATTTATGACAGCTTTTTATGTCTTTGAAGCGAAATCAGGAAGTGATTTTGATAATTACGGAGTGAGCTGGCGTTTTAACTTTCATTTCTTTTTCAAAAATACGGGTTCTTTACACTCATATGAGTTACGGTTCTATTATTAAGAATTAAACTGATTCTTATCCTAAATACTGGTAAATTTAACGTTCAAACGTACCGCCAGTGACTTGTCAATCAGGAACGTTAAAATGACAGTGTTATAGTGCATACTTCTACTGACATGATAATATTTTATCTATTAACAAAGTTCCTAATTGTGACTACAGTTGAGGCTGTTAAATTTTATTTCATTCAAAAGTTAATCCCAGTTCGTGGCTCCTCCATTCTACACAACACTGGCAGAATATACTGTATACTTCTTTGCACAGATGAAGGCCATACTTTAAACAAACAACATGATAATATTTTTTCATTAATGATTAAATTTTTACAACATTGATTCTCTTACAAAACTGCTCCATGTGTAAAATAATGGCGAACACGTGAAGATAATGGTTTAAATTTCATAAATAAATATTGCATGAATATTAAAATTTGTTTTTTATGACGGATAAATTATGACATGAAAGTTTTATCATTCACAAACCTGGAGCAATGAAATATTCATTCTTAAAATTATATGGAGATCCAATATTATAAATAAAAAGAAATGTATTTTAAGTAACAGGTGCATGCTGTAACATTGTAAATAACGACTCCATATAAAGAATAGTATAAGTGATTTTTTTTAATTTAAATTCAATAGACATGCAAAAGCTCACAAAGCAGGAGTCACAAACACCATTTTTTTTTAATTTACAAACTATCAAGCAATTGTTTTTGAATTGAAGTACCTAGTTTACGCAATATATCCTCTATATGACTGAAAACTTCTACACGGCCCAGTATGTTTTATCTACACATATATATATATGTGTGTGTAGATATATATATATAACACGTAATAAATAATATGCCCTAACTGTAAGTATCCGTGATAATTATTAAAGAATTTTTTATTTGAATAAACATGATTTCAATGTGCATGTGCCCAGGTAGTGAAACATTATTAAAGGTCTAATCTACTAGTAAGTGACCTTAAAATATGAACAGAGTAGTGTTCAACAGAGCTAAGTTTTAAATAAATTATAAATAAATGAACTGCAAGAAGTTTTAGTAATTTTTATTTATGTATATTGAAACTTTAGTAAATCTTATTATCCCAAATAAATGTATACCTTCTCTAGAAAAGGCTTAGTTTATGTTTGATTCCACCGAGTTCTAGTTTTTGTAATAAATATTATTCCCATACTCGGATTTAATTTTTTCACTTGCTCTATGAGGGTTTTTTATTATTATTATTTGTTCCTAATCATAAGACATAATATATTACTGTAGAAGGCTGTTAAACAACAAATTAATTTAAAATGCAAATCATAGCATCATCTTCCTTTGATAGACGAGCTAGCAATAAACAAATACTTTATATAGACAATATTATAATTTTATCAATAAATGATCTTTAATTCCTAATTACGTCTTTACGAATTAATTTTGTATTTTATATACACCAGGTTTTGTTTTGAAATTTATTAAAAAACAGATAAATAGTTATATAAGTAATAATTTTAAAAAAATAAACTTACTTTATGCATCGATTTAAAATTTGAGTCTTAAATGAATTATGCTTTAGCAACTGAGACGGAATAAACTTATAGGTTTTTGCAATGTGTCAGACTAAACATTTATTTCTAACTTACAGGACTTTACCAAAAATTTAAATTTCTAAATTGATATATTTAAATATGTTATACGTTTCTTTTTGATAGTTGAGAGATAATAATATAGTAAGGAATAACATCTCTTATTACACAATTATTTAATATTAATGCATAGCAATAGCAATGTTAGTAATTGACAGAAGCACTCGACTAAAATTGAAACAATTTTTATAGCTAAAGATTTAACAAAATCCTTTTAACTTCGACCTATTTATATTGAAGTGTATATTTTAACGTCTCGTTGATGTAAATAATGTATAGAAGCTCAATAAATTATATATAAACTACATACAGCTCTGTACATTTAATGCCTGTGCTGTTGCCGGCCACTCATTTTCCTTTCATTTGGCCTTGCGCATGCGTGATACACTAACGTTTATGTCCAGCTATAGTGGACATTGAATTATAAAGATCTTACACTTTTTGCGTTTCACACGGAGTAAAATATACATTTTCGTTATCTAATAATCTTGTCAATGACAAGAAATGTAATGATTTAAGTAAAAACCAGAAACATACAACACGGCAACGCAACAAGGCCTTGAAATACTTACGCCAGTGTTATGTACAGTACTTAAAAGTTTTGTAATATCAAAACAAAATGAAATAATAGCCAATTAAGGACATGAACTCGCATAAAATTGCAGCTAAATATTAACATTTTTGTAACGTACGAAAGTTTTAAATTAACAGAAACTTTAGGATTCTTTCAGAGTTGATCTTGTGTTGAATCTGTCTTCTATGACTTAGCCATCATTAACATGAGATACGTGGTTCTTCTTCTTGGATACGGTCATAATATGAAATAACATCGTATAACAGAAACGATACGCTTACATCAAGTTTGCATCTCAACATTCAAACGGAAAGTCAACACTTTCATTCATAAATCTTCACACATTAATAACGTGGGTTGCTGAATTAGAAACAACAAACGCTTAGTTTGTAGCGTGACGAGGCAAATAGTAATCGCACAGTTATATTTTCGACCGTCAAAAATATATTTTTTTATTATTTTATCATCTTATTTTGCAACAGTGGGTCTAAAAATCTATTCATAATTTTTTGAAACAATAACATTTGACCTCAACTTTAGTCTCATTAGCGGCGAGTGACACTGACCTCAAATTAATTTTTATTTGATTCACATCACAATAATAATAACCTTAACAATTTGATCCGTTACGTGAATTTTACATAAGTTACATTAAAGTAAATCTTCAAACTGTAATATTTATGTAATAATTTTGAATGCAAGTAATATTTAGCATTGGACATTTCGTCGTTGATATTTCACGCGTTCGTGTCTCGAGATTATACATATTGCTTTAAATTCGGTTCAGTTTTATATCTCCGTATGAAAGGCTTGAGAAAATTTTAATCTTAGGAAGAAATATTCATGAACCTTTGCGTTCTTTTAATTACTTTTTTTTTTGTTGCCACTACGCCATTGTAGTGATTTTAAATTAAAATTGCCCCGAGCTTTGTCCTTATTTCGCATTGTGTGTACCTAGTGATGCATTCTAACAGGTCAAATGCAGAATAGGTTTTGTTGTGAGCACGGGACTCTATACGTATTAAGATAACGAGATCATTTTAGCGTCACTGGAGCGTCACTGGCTAATGGCGTCGGTTAAGCGACGCTATTACCAGCACTTCACTTACCATAATGATAATTCTATTGGCGACCTCATGTGGCTGAGTCTGAATATCCTGGATTATATACACGTGGTCGATGATATAAAAAAGTTTTATCCTAAAATTATGACTCCCTCCGAGGTATATAGAAATTAATCTAAGCAAACCCACTGACAGGCTTTATGTCATAGGTTATGTTAGTACTGAGATTTTATTTATAAATCTTGTTAGGTATTTTAAATAATTTTTAAACTTTTTTTTCTATTTAAAAAGACTTCTCTCTGAAATTTTATTATATAATAATTCTTTTTTTCATTTTTACGATTATATTGCTGCTTATATTAAGATTTAAAATTTAAACGATCTAAGTTAACACACTCGAAATATAATGATATACACCGAGGTTTTGCAAAATTTTAAACCATTTTCAACTGCAGTTCTGAATTTTAACCCTATGACTTTCATTTCAACATGCTCTCGTGAAAATTTGTTAGCAAATTTTCCTTGTTAAAATTTTTTGAGGTTTCATTAAAATGGCTGTATTTACTTTGACAAAAAATATATAAGCATTTTAAGATAGGGTTGGAAATCATGCCAGCATCTGGTTTTAAGGTTACGAAAGGTTTTGGGTTCAATGACAGTTTGTGACAAATATTGTTGAATTTTTCTTACTTAAAAATTTGTTTAAGGAGTCCTGGACGAACTGATTCAATGCCCTCTACTATTTCATATAATAGAGCTTGTCTCAGCATAGCTTAATAACTTTTATATGAAATAAACTTTACCAAACCCTTAAATAATTCAAAACAACCAGTTTCACAAACATTTATCTCAAAACGAAATCGTTAATATGTCGCCACCCAGTTTTCTGTTTAATATTATAGATTTATTAGAATTGGAATGTCCTTTCGAGTGGTTATTTAAAATAGATATAGCACTTTACAAACCTGCCTCAAAATCCAATATCTGTAACGGATGGCTGATGCATTATTCATGAAATCGAAAACTGTAATCCTGAACCGAATTTACAACCTGTTTATATAGAACCTAACCTAGACGCAAAATATGTGACTTTATTATTAAACGGAGATACAAAGGATAAATAATGATCGTAAAAGATTTATTTAAATTAATCAATAACCAAACAACTTTAAACAGACATTTTTTGTTCATTTATAAATGATAGCCGGCAATCAATTAAGTTTTTTTTCATTGAATTTCCAAAATATATACAAAGACCATTAGTTATTAGCATAATCGTGACTTATTCTGATAGTAATAAAATAAATAACACGAAATAATAGTTTCGACTCGGTAACAAAATATTTCAAGCAACGCATTTGCTTAAAATATTTTGTGTCTCGAGTGTAAATTTATTTAAAAGCAAAATTTACTTGTGGAACATTTTCAATTTTAATCCTCCCTCGACTTAGAAAAGCACGTTCAGTAATTGGTCATGTAATGCTAAAATTTTGTTGATAAAAGAATTTAAGACTCTAGAAGTATGGTTATATTAATTCTGATATTTATCCCAAGCTCCGCCACTACGACTGCAACTCAATTTATGATTATCCTCTTGGAATACTAATTATATATAAGTGAAATCAGGAAATATAGTTATATTTTGGAGTTAATACGTTTATTGTAATATATTATATTTTCATTGTTTCAGCTGCCACCGAGACTCCTTCGGTATATTGTGACCTTTCTCTTCATAATCACAGTAATAGCACCGTCCTCAGATTCATCAAGTACGTATTGTATTTTAAATTTAAAATATATATGTGTTTGCTTTAACATAGAATTATATCACTATGTTTCTCTGTCGCATTTAAATTGTGTATATAAATCCCAATAGCATACTGTGTATTGGAAATAAAAATGGTATTTATACGCAAATAAGAAATATTTTCACGAGAGACTTGAGGTTACTGTATTCCAATCCGTTTCAAAGTAATAAATTTCCCGTGTGTTCAATTCAAAGCTCACGGAACTGGATCTGCGCTGCGAAAAATATTAAAGTGAATTGAACTGTAATATTTTACTTTTAAAGTTTATTTTTAATTGGAAAGCGCACAGGAAAAGTTCACAGGAACTTCAGAAGTTATAGTTTTATGTGCTAGAATTTAAATCTGTTTGCCCGCATAGTGATTTAAAATGTGTAACATTGTGAAAAGGGATTTTCATATATTTCAACAGAATTCCTAAGTCTGTATCCATGTGCTACAACTTTGTTTGTAAAGTCATACAAAATTTTCATGCACAGTGTACTTATTGTTATTCTCTTTACCAGGCGTCCGCAGAAGATTACGGAAACCGAGCAAAGTATCCACTTCAGTAACAACCAGTGTATCAAGATCCACGGATCAGGTGATATCGGCTAGCGTGAACAGGCCAAAGATCCGTGGCCGGCCCAGTGTCGCTAGCCGCAAGTCATCTGCGGCCATAGACAATTCTGTTGGCACTGAAGACCATAAAGATAAAGATGGTTACAAGGCGAGTTTATATATATAATTCTTTAAAAATATAAATCTTTATTTAAATGATTACTTAAAATATTCGTATATAAATACTCAATGACTCAGCAAACAAATCATTACATAGTGTTTTATACAGAGCTAATAAAAAAATATATAATTAATGTTGCTGCCGGACCGGTTATTTAGAAAGGCAATATGAATTTCCCTTAGAGAGGCATGCCAGGAAACGGCAGCCTTCTCAACTTGAGCCTTGCCAATACCTAGATACAAATTTACATTTAGCAACTCAACATTCGGCCAGGCAAATCTTAGCCTTAACAATATGGAAATAAGTCGAAATCCGACTGTTTTAAAGTATTATGTCTTTCTCAATAGTTACAACGCGGATATGGACAAAGCTTTTGGAAGGCGATATGAGTGAAGTTGTTAACCTTCATAGTGATCATACATATACGTATTTATAGTTTGGTGCCATTAACACTTCTATAGTATAGCTCGTTGAGGTCAATTTTCCTTGAAGCTTTAGCTAGGTCAATAGTATAAATAAGGACAATTAAGCTGCCTTTAATGTGCTCAATATAAAGGTATAATTTTATAGAGTTTTAATGTTGCCATGATAGCAATAATGATGCTGCAATTACTATTTATCTACTTGTAAGGATATTTAATGTTCAAACCTAGTATCTGCAATCCCAGGATAAAATACTTATTATACAAAGAAGAAGTTAGTAATTTTATCATTCTCCATGGAAACATTGTCGGTAATGTACACAATTGGTGGGGAAATCTTAATATTAATCTAATAATTACAAATAATGTAACCTTAATATTTAAGAGGACTATGCGCAATGGGCCTGTAAATAAATAGGGGAATTGAATTTATGATAACTTTTTCTCTATAGATCGTCTGTTACTACACGAACTGGTCTCAGTACAGAACAAAAATTGGTAAATTCACACCCGAGGACATACAGCCAGACCTTTGCACTCACGTCATTTTCGCCTTCGGATGGATGAAGAAAGGAAAGCTCGGCTCCTTCGAATCCAACGACGAGACCAAGGATGGCAAAGCTGGGCTTTACGACAGAATCAACGAACTAAAAAAAGCTAACCCGAAATTGAAGACTCTTCTGGCTATAGGTAATATTTCACATAATTTGGTGGATATAAAAAATACACATGATGTAATCTACCTTTTAAATTGATATAAAACACGTACGAGCCTTGCAATCATGATTTATGATAAATACCTTGTATTTCAACCGTCAAATGTAATTGGTTGGATAATTATATTATCTTTCCGGGCGTTTTGTTGTTAAAGTAAATACACAACACACTGCCCTTTAATGATCGGTTTAACTAACAGACAATATTACTTTCACCTAGTTTTCACTTTGCACAGTCCTATGCACATTCAAAGTAACTATGGCTATATGAGTATGTCGTATGCAAACGATACGATTACATGACAGCTATAATATGTCATTGCGTAATTGTCATAGCTCACGGCCCATGTACAGCATGAACTTTCTAATGCGATTCCAATACTTCCTTGTATTGTAGGAAGTAATACTAGCCCTTCGTTGGAACGGACATCCGTAATCCCGTGAAAGTGTTCACTTAAATATATATGGTCTTATAATGGTTGGTTGTTTGCAAAATAATTGCCATAGTAAGAGTACATTCATTAAGTTGACGAGCATCACATGTGTAGATCACCGATAACGATGACATCTTGTGTGAAACGCGCCGGTTCCCACGTATCGAGTGTTCCATATTTTCACCTATTTTAACAGAATTCCGACAAAAAAAAGTCTATTTTCATAAGCGAAACGTGCCGCAACAAAAGAATCGATACGTAATCTACATTTTTTGTCGATCTATTCACTTCACTTCATGGAAACGCTGTATTGTTATAGTTTAAACTTTGTGCTATGGAATTTTATGACACTGTGCACGTACCTTGTACTATTACTGCTTTGTATCTATTGTCTCACTGAAATTAAATTCTATTACCGGATAGTTTCACGTCATTACAGTTGCCAATATTTTTAGAAAGTATTTCAAGTATTTGTAAAATAACAATATTATTGTTTAAGCTATAATTTACAAATACAAATTTACCAATAGAACAGAATCTTAATAAAATTTCAATGGTGTCCGTGTGTTAGTAATATTTTTTATATTATAAATATTAATGTAATTTAAATTCTTAGGCGGCTGGTCCTTCGGTACTCAAAAGTTTAAGGATATGACAGCGACTCGCTACTCGAGACAGACATTCATATACTCAGCGATACCGTACCTCAGGGATAGGAACTTTGACGGTTTGGATGTGGACTGGGAGTACCCTAAAGGCGGGGACGACAAGAAGAACTACGTGTTGTTGTTAAAAGGTAAGACAAGATCTATTAACATTTCCGACATTTATATATACAGGAAGCATCAAAATGCATCAGTAACATGAAGACGTTTTATAATTTTTTGTTTAAAGACGTAATAAATCATAAGGCTGAAGTCTCTACACTAGAACAGTGTTGTTTATCTTATGTAAATCTATTTTCCCTTGCTTATATTCTGTAATTTTTCTTTTTTTTTTTTTTTTAATCTGTAAATTTACTTTTTGATTCTCGAATTGAATGAAAATAAATTGAGTTTCGAAATGTCGACTACGAATTGTGTTGCCAATATTTCATAGTATTTGATCAGCGGCATAAAATTTTCGCTCATACATTTTATAAATATTGTAAATTTACATAATACCTTTAATCACAACAGTCATAATTAGTATTTCAGTATGTATATATTTTAATTGATTAAGGCACTAACTGTTGCCTTCTAACTTCAATCTCAAGATATTAGTCATGCAATCTTTGAACCAGTGTCAAAATGACACAGAAACTGGTTTAGTCTTGACATCTCGCGGAGTCCCAAAAAGTTTTTTACTAAGAATATGTAACATGCAAATATGAGTCAAGATTAAAATATTCATATACACTTTCTTAGGTGACTGTACTTTCATTTCTCATGATTCATTCGGGATGAAAGTGTGTTAGTAATATATAATTATTAAGTCCAATGCAAGCTACATTTGTATTTATAAATTAATTTTAGTCTTGAAATCTGATGCGCCGAGAGCGATCGTTTGCGGTTAGTTAGGAAACACAGGATGAAATTACTAATCTCATTATTATATTTAATACATTGACGCTTTGATGTCTGCATATGTTTAAACAACATGTACTCAACTAACCGTTTGCTGTTAACGCAAGTTTCGTAAGAAGTAAAACTGTAGTCCAATTTTAACCCAATTTACAACATTATAAATTTAAAATCCGGGCTTTTTGTTTATTTTTTATAAGTGCTCATTGTTTGTAGAATATTTGTTATAATTTATCTGTTACAAAATTTTATATAATTATTTTTTTTAAGTATTCTCTGTATATTAATTTAAACTATCTTATAATACGTATTATAATAAAATAAAAAAAAAACAACTAATTGATGTTTTAAGTTACACAATTTGATCTATCACCAGTTATAAGGCAATAACATGGTGTTACTTACAAAGGAAGCGAGTTTATTAAAATAATGTAACTTAACAATGTCACTTGCAAATATTATTACAATATGAAGATCATGCTTTATGTACGGTGAGCACGTAGTGACCCCATAGGTTCGCCGTCATGACCTCCAACGAGTTGCGTCACTTTTCACATATTGAAGAGACCACTTCTTGAATAATAAATTTCTGCTTGCATGACCACCATTTTATTTAACACAATTCTACACTTTGATATACTCAAATGTCTGAGAACTTATATTCTGATTGATAGGATTGTACATATGTAATATCCAACGAAACTGGTTTTTTTTAGTTTTTCTATGCTGTAAGGTCTATTCTCTTCTTTCGTAATCAGATAACCTATCGCAACTCCTATAACACAACTAATGATGGGTCACTCAAGCTTGGGAAATAATAAGGTTGTGTAAACCTATTGTTATATGTCGTAGCTGACACGTGACACTCACACTAATAGTTTAAAAACCGACAAATATTGGTATGTACGTTCTGCTTATGATTTATTTCTTTACACACCAAGTCTCCTCCCTCAAACGACGCAACGTATTTATAGTTTATCCAATCCAATCCGTGGCTGTTAAATGTTATCCAAAACCGTGGCAGCTATAAAAATAACTGTCTGGCCATTAAAATATTATGACGTCTTTTATAGACATTGTAAACATGAAATGAATAGTTTATTCTTTATCTGAATAGTTGCTGTATATTATGTACCTTGCGAATATTTTACATATATCGATATATGTATGGATTTCCGCAATAACGTTCAGCTTTGAGGTGGTGTAACTAAAAAACTTTGAGACTTAAAGCGTTTGGTATAATACCTTTGTTCTTGTTAATGTGCGGACTTTAAATCTCTTAGGTTCTTTTTTTTCGCAAGAATATTTCGCTTGAAGACGGACTGTTCCATTAGCATGCGAGATGCCCCTAAAGCTTCTTCAGACGTACGTATGAAGACAACAAATTCGCGACTTTAAACAGAATCTGGCCTCTTATTACATATCTCTGCGTTATTTACTCTCTCTTGGATATTTGCAACCTAAAACAGGTCACGCTATTTTGAAACTTAAAACGTCGGTCTTTGGTTTATTTTGTAATGTTAATGTTACGTTGATAGTAAATTAGACGGGTGTATGTGGAAATGGCGTATTGCTCACAGCTTTATACTTTGGAACTTGTTTAAAAGATATGTTTATGAGGAGCTGGAATAATTTTAACGATAATTTATTATAAATTAATTATTATTTTTTGTATACAACATTAAAACATAAAATACAGGTTTAAGATAAAAAATTTACAATAAGAAAAATTTTTTTGAGTCACGACAGATTTATATTTTAAATACGTTATTATATTTCAACTATCTATACCTCATCATAATAACTAAGATTTATTTGTATTTTTTTTATATCAACTACACATATTCGGTTAAGCCACAAGGTCTATCTCCACAAAATCGTTTCAAAGCATCATAAACTGTGAGCCTACGAGCGTAATTAAAGCTCGGGATCTATTCTACGTGTTTAGTGCAATGTAAATAGATACAGCTCATACGACTCACTCGTCTGACTTTTGAGTCGTCAAAGCCTGATTAAGTTTGACTTGGGCGGATTTGGAGTTCGTTTGACGTTGGATACGACATCATCTTATATATAATTTAGTATGCGTTTAAAGTACAAACTTATATATGTTTATAACCTAATGTGGATATGTTTGTGTGAAAAATAGAAAAAGGCAAAAGTTTGAAGGAACGTATTTGTTAAGCCAGAGTGTGAGGGATATATATGTTTATATCAAACTTTGGCTTTAATAAAAAGATACAATTAAATTAATCGAGATAAATGAATAGAAGGCAATATATTGCGCATCGGAATATATTAAAAATAAATTTAACTGTGAAGACAGGATGTTGTATTGTATTTTAATAAAATCAAAACAATAGTTACTATTGAACCTGAAACCATAATCGGCTTGTTTTGTAAACTATCTCAGTTAGTGAATACATTTTAAGACCCCAGTTGTGTTTCAGCAAAACTTTTGATACTGAGTTAAGTTCGTGTATTTCAACAAGTCTTATATTATATGATGTAACGATGCCAACAACTAATACAATTGTATGTAACACACTTTACTCTATAGTTTTATGGCTTAACAAATGTTTATGAAGCAAAACATTGGATCTTAAATATATTGGATACCGCTCTTAGATTCATCTTAAAGTATTTTGCTATCATGACTATTATTAAACGAGTTTAAATTTATTTTTTATCTACATTCGAACGTCACCTTGAAATTTGGGTTCGGATAAAGTAGGCGGGGAACTAGCCAGTCCAAAAAGCAAGTTGCCGTAAGAAGTAAAGAAATAGTTATAATGATTCACGCAAATGTATTAGTCTAAAAGACGATAAAGTGTAATCCATCAATAGATTTATCTCACTGTTATTAAAAACTTATCATTTGAACTAGCGTAATGCTAGTCGCCTGTTGACTTATACTCGTATTTTATAATATTGAACACGATCAAAGCCTTGATCCGTGCGAATCAAAAAAACAATATCATTACCCAGATAAGTCATTTACCTAATATTTTATATTGGAAGTGAATCTGAATCACGAAGAAGATTTAACTTTTACGACCGCCAAGCATTAAATATAAAAATTCTGGATGGCAATTGAGTTTTGGGGATTTTTTTTTATATAAAAATCACATTTTTTTTTTGTGCAAAAAGACCTGAGACCAATGCTAAATTAAAATGTGTATGCATATTCCATGTGGGTTTTACGCTCGATTAGTGGTTGTAATATTCTTTAACAAATACTTCAAATATAAATAAATATTCTGCTAAATTGTTAATACTTACTTAAAGATACTATCATTGTGGGTCAGATTTTGTGTTAGAAATTCCATTCGTTATTTGATAATCGTTACTTATTTTAATAGACTTCCAATGGCGTGTTATATTTTGTGTCTCTTTTTTTTGTTAACACTCTTTATATGGAGTTGATAAATTTTTGAGTTTTATAAACGCATGCTGTTTGTTTTTCCGTCCCATATTTACAAAGGTATGAACAATAATTTATTTATAAATGAGGGTACAGTTTATGCAAACAAGAAGGGTCTCGTTTTATTTAATTTGTTTTCGCCAACAAATCTGCAAGTTGGTTTATTTATGGGACGTTTATACTTTTAAGCCAGAGATATTTTGGACAGTACGTAGTAATGGTACAAAGTTTAAATAGAGTATATGTAGCTTTGGTTTAAAATTAAAGGTAATGAAATTGGGAGTGTCAAAAGGTTACATTCGAAACTGAAGAGGCTATAGTTTGAAACTCCAATTTAAATAAACCCCAAGAAGGTAAAATTTGTTGACCTTTAATAAATCGTTGCATATATTCATTTGACCTTGACATTTGTAACAAGATGCTCGAACGTCGACTTTTAAGTATTTACTATAATGACCTCACAGTATCTCTCAAGTATATTGCATTTGTCTGGGAACAATGAACAAATAGACAATTCGTTTTTTTTTAAATTTCCTATACATTTTTCATAGAAGAGATTGTGTGAAAATTACTTTTAAATGCAATCACTATGAATAGCTTTTAAACGATGGTCACGTACAATGTTATTTTAAATCGTGAAAACCATTTAATTTGAGTAAAACCTATATTAATGACGTCAATTACAAGTTCCAACTTTACTAACAAATTGCTACCAATATAATATAAATATAGCGAAGTCGCTGGCGAAGTAACAATGAATAAGATTTACTGATGTATTCTTTTAAATTTAATTTAAGTAAAATAAAAAACTATTTTCTATAAATATCCAATTTAACTCACAGTTTTCTTTATTGTCTTTTCTTTAAAGTAATAATGTAAACATAAAAATAAAGCTATGAATTCATTAAATAACAGCTCTATATGGTCATCGCACAAAATGATTTAAGCGCGAATTCGAATCGTGAATTCCTTAATAACTCCATTCACTTTAAAGCTGTTACAATCACCGATCCTGCGACTGGATTCGTATAGAATGACTTAAGTTTTTGTTCTTAAATTATAAAGAAAAATCGACTTATATGAATATAACTATTATTATTTAATTTACCTTTACATTTTTATAGTAAACTCACAGTTTTAAATATCTAGTTTAAATACATTGTTATACCGTGTTGCGTTTGTCCAGACGATATTAAACCGTCACCGTCCTTGCTACATTACTGTCCTTTCTAAATGCCTTCAGTTAAATGTCCCACGATCGTGGAAACAGCAATTTCGAGTCAATTCAAAATATTGCCCGATTATTTGTTTTGTAATTCTATTTAGTCAGTACCTCGACGGAGATTATGTTTGTCGATAATATTCAGCGCTATTTAGAAGTTCACGTAACCATTCGACTGTAACCGATTGCCAATGTGTACGGAAATTTACAGCCGTGTATGCCATAACGCGCTAAACTATTGTCATATCTTGTCAGTAAAGGTTATGTAAACGGTGATTATTAAGTAATGATTGAACTAATAGTAATGGTATGGTTTCAAAATAATTTGAAATTATACAAACATGTGTATGGACCATGCTATGGAAATTTATCTGTATAACTTTCTCTCATTGCTAGAACTACGCGAAGCATTCGAAGCGGAAGCGCAAGAAGTGAAGAAGCCACGTCTTCTCCTGACCGCTGCTGTTCCAGTCGGACCTGACAACATCAAAAGTGGTTATGATGTTCCCGCTGTTGCTAGGTAAAAACAACCATGTCTTTTTTCTGAGTTTTTTACGTAGCTTTTTTCAAAGACTTCATCAGCGTGGATATAGGAATTGTTTTAAGAGAGAAACAGATGATATGTGCTTTGAAATATGTCTAGCTGTTTGTTACCCACGACTTCATCTGCGTAAAAAATAAAACTGTTCGCGCGTGTTATTGTTTATTTTCAAGATCGGGATATAAAGTAGTTTAAGTTACTCCTTATTACATCAGCTACCCGCCAATAAAAGTTTCGACAAAAGCGGTCCAGCCATTTCAGATATTAGCCGGAACAAACAAGAGGCAAACACTGTAAAAAAATGTTATTTTAATGTATGTACCGTTTATAAGCATGTACCTAGTAAAAACAGATATTTCAATATTACAAACCGACACTAGAATTGTGTTTATGTGATGTATAGATAACAAACCGACAGCAGCATCTTCTACGTCACGTGACTTGATAAAAATCACAACTTTACTGAAAAATACAACAAAACCGCATAGTATTTCACAATTGTATGTCATTTGTTATCACATATCAAACCTTATTCAAATAACCATAACTTCAACTAGAGACTTGCATTCTAATACAGTTGCATTCGATACAAGTATAAATTCTCATATGAAGTCCGTTTTAAAATATAGCCTCCTTTTGAATTCATGCTGTTATCAAGTTGTCAGGTTTTCAAAACATATTTATATGAATGCTCCCCTCTGGACATATTTTCATTCTTCATAGAATATTCTGTAATACATTTTCAAGACGTGAATGTTAAAACGCGGAATCATTAATAGCTTGTATGAAGTCCGAGCTACCTTACACATTTTAAACATTATGTACAGGAAATATTTGAGATAGAATAATCCGAATAGACATTACACGGAAAAGAAATTATTGTCATGTTAAAATGTCAGGCGCTTTATTTTATTTTATTTATAAACAGTTACTTGGACTTCATAAACGTCATGGCTTACGATTTCCACGGTAAATGGGAGAGGGAGACAGGACACAACGCACCTCTTTACTCTCCATCATCAGATTCAGAGTGGAGAAAACAGCTGTCAGTAGACCACGCCGCCCACTTGTGGGTCAAACTTGGTGCTCCCAAGGAGAAACTGGTTATTGGTAAGATTTAACTGAAATCTAACACCCCAAGTATTATTTAGTTTGTACTCATTTTAGTCCATGTCAGAAAGTCTAAAGGATGATGTAAATAACGAATAACATTGTTTTAATCCTCTACAACTCAAAACATCCCGAGCTGTCTTTGAACGTTTCCAGAGAATTCTAAGAACACACATTTCAGGGATGCCAACCTACGGGAGAACCTTCACCCTGTCCAACATGAACAATTTTAAAGTAAATTCCCCGGCGAGTGGTGGCGGTAAGGCTGGGGAGTACACAAAGGAGGCGGGCTTCCTGGCGTATTACGAGGTGATTTTAATTAAAAATTATTACTACAGGTATTCGATGCTACGCTTACATAACGTCGGTCCGATTAACTCATTTAATTCAATGATTCTTAACACTCATTTTATATAAAAATAAAAAATGATAAACCCATCAATACATTCTTAACACTTTTCCTTAAAGTTACATATCATAGGTTAATCGTACCGACATAATGTAAACGAGCTTCAACAACTCTGCCGTTTACAAGCTTGTCTCATAAGAAACTTAGTAGCTGACAAGATCTTTCATTCCAAGGTTAAAGGCCAGATAAAAGGGCTTTCCTTTTTCTTATTTGCAATTTACAGCTCACTTAATGAATACTAAAATTTATGACGCGTTTTACGCCGATTCAGTCTACCCGATGTTATTTAGGCGTACCTTTTATTAAAAAATCAAGATATATATTTTTTTCACATTATCACTTTTTATAAAGTCAATTTTTTTTATGTTAATCCGATTCTGAATAGATCATGAATTTTGTTTTAATTTTATAAAAACAGGCGTAGGCAAGACGTTCTTTGTCACTTTTTATTGTTCTTAGGTTTTATAAAAAAAAAAACCTGGATTATGTTAACTTAACAAATATAAACGTTACTTAATTAATTTGTATAGGTTTGTGAAATTTTGAAAAATGGTGGAGCTTATGTTTGGGATGAAGAAATGAAAGTTCCCTACGCCATTCAAGGCGACCAATGGGTCGGCTTTGACGACGAAAGGTCCATAAGAAACAAAATGAGGTAAGATTATCTCTTATAATAAGTTTTTAACTAAATTCAAACAGACTTTAAGATACGAATTTTATGTATTGAATCAATGAAACAATTCCGAATCCAATTTAATAAATACTCGGAGTTACAACGAGAACGTCTTATCACAAATCCTTTTAAAGTTTGAATTATATAACAGAAAATTAAAAATATTCAGTGAGTTTCTTGAACGTACAAACTTCCAACATTATTTTAATATTCTGTATAACTTTAGCATTATATTAGATTTATTTTAAATGGTTCTGTAAAACTGGATTCATGATACATTATTCATTGCTGGTTTTGTTCGAAGGTGGATCAAAGACAATGGTTTCGGTGGTGCCATGGTGTGGTCCGTTGACATGGATGACTTCTCTGGGTCCGTCTGCGGCGGAGACGTGAAGTATCCTCTGATTGGTGCTATGAGGTCAGTTTGTTAAAATGTGCTGTTTTTTGGAAGTATTTAAAAAGCTAGTATATTTCCAGCCGCCATACGATTATATCATTTATATTATAACTTGATAAATTGAAACAATTTTAGTAGGATTCATAATCAGAGGAATGTAAGCAATATCAGTATACATTTTGAAGATATATATAAATAAGAATCAAATAAAAGTCAAAGTACATATTGTTTCCTCCCATTTTATTCTCCGTAATGTAAAAACATTGCAATCTTAGCTTTATTTTCTGTATCATTTAGTAAAGAAAGCTTTATATAGATCTACAAAACGCTAAATGGTTCGTAAACATTTCGTCTCTGTACTTAATGGAGTGAACAAATCAAAATTTTCTTTTATCTGAATTTTCTTGAGCAAAGACTGAAGACAATCTGAGTGTCTAGGAGCACCTTTTACGCAGTACTGTACTTTTTATATATTATTAAATGTTATTTCAACAAAATAATAAACGCACTATTGAACTCAACGGATATTGTCATTCGATTTGATTAATTTTTTAAATTTTATTCATTTATCTTATTAATAATTAGTTAAATTTACCGACACTAATGATAATACAACTTCGACACGGTATTCGGTCAAGGTCGGGTTTGAAACCAGTTAGTTTCTGATATAAGGGTTGTCATTAAAGAATGATTTTTTGTTTCAAGGGAGGAACTTCGCGGCATATCTCGTGGTAAAGACAAGAAGGACGTCGACTGGTCTAAAGTAGCCGCCAGCGTCATCGTGGAAGTGACAGAGAAACCTTCACCCATCAAACTCAGCCTGTCGGAGATACAGGAGAAACTTAGCAAAATAAAGAAACCCACCAAGACTCACGTTATTAAAAATAACAACGCAGTATCGATTGACAAAAACAGTGAGTGAATCCAAATAATCTATAGTCTTTAATAATTTTAAGTTGATATTTTATTTTTTATTTATTTTTACATGTTCCCTACGTTTCGATTACTTTTATCCAAGTAACCTTGCAGCATTCGAATCATTCCAAATTGTGTACTAACATGATGATTTTTATTGCGAACGAATGGAAAAAAGTATCTACTAAAGTACTAAAACCTGCTAACTTTATATCATGTTTTCGTGTAAGATACGAGGAATTGATGATTAATGTGTAAAAATCAAATCCATGTTACAATATCCCTCTGTCGTTAAAAACACATCGAGCAAATTATAGCCTACAGAAGCACTTATTTCCTTCGATTTCACCGCAATAACTTTCGAAATTGGTATTGTCTCCTATTAACTTAATATCACATTTTAGTTACAAATACTTACGTTATTTTTAAATCAATGATTTTTTTTATATAAATTTATAATTTACAATCTGTAAACAGAGATAACCTTCTGGTTAAAAACATTAACGTTTAGTGTCCGTTATTTATAAACTCTCACTTAAAAGATAGATTATTGTCGCAGTATAAAGCAAACATGAGTCATAGAAGTGACATTAAAAGCCAATATACAACTGTAAGAGGCAGTAAAAATACTTCTTGATACTTATTCTCAACTGCTGGCAATGACTTCGAAAGACGAGAACCCGTGACACAGTTACTGAAAGTTTCAGACGTCGAGTGATTTTATACTTAAGCCGTTTACGGCCAAAGTTTTCAGAACCACGGATTTAGATCCGACGTGTTCGATTTACCTTCATGAAAGGGTTTATAGGGCTCTCGATAATTTGGTGTCATCGGAATGGGCTTTGCGAGTTGTGATTTAGTCTTACGAGTTCTATGAAGCTGAACGACAATCATTACAAGGGTACTTTTAAGTTTCTCGCGACTTTGTTGTGTAATAAATTATATGTTGGAACGGCGAAAGCAATTTCCTTAAGTACGCTTTCTATAAAGTTTGATGTATATGAGTGACAGTGACTTGGAATGAATGCTTGTTACAGCGGTTTTATCGGAGACTCTTATAAATTGAAGAAGATCCTTATTTGGTCTTTTAATATTTAATAAAAATCGACTCTAAAAGTTTTTTAAGGCTTATCATATAACGATTGCATTACAATGAAATCGAAAAGCAATCTCGAAGATATCAATTTCTACCAGTTAAAGATGTCAGTGTAAGAAATCAAATCTAATAAAGCATCTCCTTCCGCATGATGGATGATATTCAATATCTTAGAGTCACTAAGATACTACCTAATGTATTTTTTATTGAATCACATTTCAAACTGGAAGTGAAATCATCATTTTACTTCCCTGTATCATTTATCAAAGGTGATAGTGAAATATTTGACGTTATCTTTCAATGTGAATGAGATGGTTCATACGATGAGAATCGAGATTCACTATACCTAAAAAAAAATTCTTGCTCTATTTTGTTTTTAAACAATCTTTGGCCTGAATTACTTTAAAAATAAAAGTAATGAGTTACTCTATAGTATATTGCATATAAAATAAATATTTTTTTCCGCAGGGCGTGAGCCACAAATCCTTTGCTACCTGACATCATGGTCGTCTAAACGGCCCAGTGCTGGTCGTTTTATGCCAGAGAACGTTGATCCCACACTCTGTACCCATATTATATACGCCTTCGCTACACTCAAGGATCATAAACTCTCTGAAGGCGACGAAAAGGACTCAGAAATGTACGATAAAGTGGTCGCTTTGAGAGAAAAGAACCCGAACTTGAAGGTAAGATTATTTAATTTTACAGGACAGAACATAAATATCGCAAAGAAAAAAGAATCATTCAAATAAATATCACCCCGCTTTATAAATTAAAGTCGTGCTATGGCCACCACAACAACTGTATTATGTGGGCGTAACTTTGTTTTATTATAATTAACTTCTCCATTTCAAGAGAACTTGAGGTAAAACAACATTGTACTGGTGGAGTTACAGCCTCTTGAATGTTTCAAGAAGCAATCCGACTCGAGATCCGATTACGATACTACCCAAGAACAACTGTTTCTAATGGCTAATGGCTTTATTTGCTTTGGCTTTGTAAATTAATTAAGAAAATATTGATCTTCTTTATTATTTTTATATTTCAGAATTTTATTAAATTTATTTTTCATAAATTCTTTCCCGAAATAAACTCGCTTTATGTATCCACTCCACGTGTAACAAGACGAATCCTTTTAGTGATATAAGTCGCAAAAGCTAATTTAATTATTGATATCATCTGAGTTTACAGTATGAAGCTTCTAAAAGCAATATGACAATTGTAAATTATAAACAAGATTGGCATATAATGCGGTATAAGTTTAACCTAACGGTCTACTTCCAAAATTTTTTGTTTTAAATAAGATAACAAACACCCATATATACATAAACACAAACAGCCATATATGATGATATTTCATAATAATGATATGTGATACTTTCGCGAGTATTCGTTTAAATAATATTAATATTTTTGGATACCATACCTGTTTTTTATTAACTTAAACTACATGCTCCCGACGTTTCGGTTAATTTGCGACCGTGATGAAAATGTCTCATTTCAAAATATTAGTTTTATTTACACAGATTTATAAGAGATGTATTGATTTCAGGTATTATTGGCAATCGGAGGCTGGGCGTTCGGTTCGACACCCTTCAAAGAACTCACGTCCAACGTGTTCCGCATGAATCAATTTGTTTACGAAGCCATCGAGTTTCTGAGAGACTATCAGTTCAACGGGCTGGATATAGACTGGGAATATCCAAGGTACGACACCCTGAAAGCTTTCACGATGATTCTCGTAAAAAGTTACTTTAGTCAACATGTATTTTCCATTTCGGCTTAAAATATTTTGTAAGCGTAATATTATACGTCGTTTTATGATACTTTGGATAAGAGAAAAGGATACTAAACTCGTCTTACATTATTTAACAGTATTTGATACGCTTTATGAAAATGTATTACATAGTTGTATTTTCTCTTTAAAGTTACTATTATTACTATACTATAATATTTTCATTTATGATTTCTTACAGAGGTGCTGACGACAGGGCCGCATTTGTTTCTTTACTTAAAGAACTTCGGTTAGCCTTTGAGGGAGAAGCGAAGACTTCAAGCCAACCTCGCCTGTTGCTGTCTGCTGCCGTTCCAGCCTCCTTTGAGGCTATTGCAGCTGGATACGACGTTCCTGAAATATCTAAATATTTGGTAAGTAACATATTAATGTTATGATAAAATTATTTATACATTACATAAGTATAAATTTACTCACAGTCGTTAGTATGAGCAAAACCTCCAACAAGTAATTGTAACAACATTTAAAAAACGGAAAGAAAATATATATATTACGTGAAATTTTCAACAGGATTACATAAACGTGATGACATACGACTTCCACGGTCAGTGGGAACGTCAAGTTGGTCACAACAGCCCTCTTTTCCCGCTCGAAAGCGCCACCAGCTACCAGAAGAAACTCACCGTGGTAAGTATTCGAAGTTTAAACCCAACGCTGCCTCTTTTTACACAATTTAACTTTTCAAAGCAAAATAGAGGTATCCACTTTGAAACTCCTTAGTTTTAATAGTTTTAGACGTCGAACTTGTAATAGCTTGTCTTTCTGTTGACCAGCTACAAGCGGTTTAAACTTTCAAAGCAGCAGTTCAATGTATTCTGAAAAGTTTAAGAGGACTTTTACAATGTATTTCCCAATTTGACTAAAGTAATTGCTCTTAAAATTATCTGTAATGTTAATGTCAGGAACGGTTTGTTAGATATTTATGTAATTATTATTTTATAATAATAGTTTTTAGCATAAAAAATTGTTTTAAAATAATAGCACATTATTCTTCCATAACCTTGAAGTATATTTGTAATCATTCATGGTAAACTGTACATATGATTCTGGTCTAAAATTTGCTTATGTATATCTTTTTACAGGACTATTCAGCTCGCGAGTGGGTTCGTCAAGGTGCACCCAAGGAAAAGCTAATGATAGGAATGCCGACATATGGAAGATCATTCACTTTAATCAATGAAACTCAATTTGATATCGGAGCACCCGCCTCTGGAGGTGGTGAGTACACGGAGAATAGTTTTTCTATTACTAAAATAGTCCACCAATTTACATAAACCTTGATTCACTGTAACTTAACACCATTAAATATAACGAGAAGATTTCATTTAAATTAATCCATAACGAGAGTAAAGCTTAAAAAAAGCATTTTCATCTCCTTAAAGTTCGTGATATTAATTTTCAATATTTCAAAAAAATTCACAAAGGTCTGACGGGTCCATTTACAAACGAGGCTGGCTTCATGTCGTACTATGAGATCTGCGATTTCCTCCGTGAAGACAACACCACTTTGGTCTGGGACAACGAACAGATGGTACCCTTCGCGTACCGACAGGATCAGTGGGTTGGATTTGATGATGAAAGATCACTTAAGACTAAGGTATGTTTTTTCATAAATACCTCGAATCAGTGATATTTTTTCATAAGCATTGATCAAATAAAAATACTCTTCACTTAACATTCTTAACTCTTATTCTGATATTATTAATAGACCTTGCACTTGTTTGTGAATAAATATTAGTTATGTGTAAAATCCTAACCCAGCATATTTTTTTCTAGATGGCGTGGCTCAAAGAGGAAGGTTTTGGTGGTATCATGGTGTGGTCTGTGGACATGGATGACTTCCGAGGCTCGTGTGGTACCGGCAAGTACCCGCTCATAACCACCATGAAGCAGGAGCTCGGAGACTATAAAGTTAAACTGGAATATGACGGCCCCTATGAGTCATCCAACCCTAATGGCCAATATACTACTAAAGATCGTAAGTATATCAAAACTAGAATCCTTTAAAATATTACTAGCTATATTCAAGGATATCTTCATTCCACATATTTTTGTCTTACTTTAACACATTTCAAATTTATTAATAAGTACATCTTAATAGTATCATTGATAATAATAACATACATTTTATTTAATACAGCTACCGAAGTTGTTTGCGAAGAGGAAGATGGCCACATTTCCTATCACCCAGATAAGGCTGACTGCACCATGTACTACATGTGTGAGGGTGAACGCAAACACCACATGCCGTGCCCATCGAACCTAGTCTTCAATCCCAACGAGAACGTCTGCGATTGGCCTGAAAACGTCGAAGGTTGTACTCACCACACCCAAGCACCACCTGCTAAAAGGTAAACATCACTTCAAATAGTCTCTGGTAATAATAACCCAAAAATTTATTTGACAATATGTTAAATCTTCTGTGATTGACATCCATTTAAGTGATTACTGGATTCATAGTGTTTGGATTTATTTATTTTCTAACCGATTATAGTATCGGACGATTAAATTACAATCAGGATGTGTAGCTGTGTTTGATGTAATATAATTTTAATTTTTATATTAGATTTAAATGATCTTTTTGTATGTTAATATCGTGGTTCACTTCATTAGAATTATACTTCGATTCTCGTAATACTCGTTCTTATCATCGAAATCGTAATAAACAAAGTTATGAATCAATGTAATATTTGTTTACTATAAATATACGTGTGATATGTTATACTTAAACCAATCATTATTTGTATGGAATGATTGACTTAAATGCAACTTTAATCATCATTTTTTAAGATCGTAAAATTATATATAATTATTTTTAAAATTGCTCGTGTTTCTCAAAGATACACAATTATGATATTTTTTTTTACATATGTGACGTTTCTCAATGTGTCGTATTGTGTGTTTTTGTGATACTAATATTTATTAATATAGTGTTAGTTGAACAACATTTATGTTTTCTGTCTGTCAATACTCAGATCAGCAACGAATCACTGCCCCTGTCACTATAACAATGGTGACATTTAACATATAATATTTTGTGACATTAATTTAGTTGGAATTCAATGTTTATTATAAGTAGAAAAATAGTTTTAAGGTTTTTTGTAAATACTGTATCTAGATACAAAAGAGATGTAAGAGTATTATTAAAAAAATATAATAAATTAAAACGGTTGTTTTCATTTTTATTTTATTTTTTAATTTTGTATCGTCTGAAGAAGGGGTTGTATTATATAAATATATTTCCAAAAAACTTCCATAAACGGACACAATGATCACCTGAATTTTTAAGTAAGGATTCTTTCGACCTGATTTGTAGATTAAGCTAATTTTAGCCGCTAATATAACCTTCTTAGGCTGTTTTGACACCATTTACTACTAATAAAGTGAATATGTCTACACTGCTCTATTTGAAATTAAGTGTTGTTTTAAAGGTAACCTTTATTATTCATAGAATAAATGTAATATCGACTCTTACGACGGTAACAAAAATGTATGTGGCCTGATATGAATACATCGTTTGGTCACTTTTGCAGCATCGACATTATTGTTCAGCGAGGTTAGTCACAAAATTAAAGTTATATAGAGTAACTTTATAACGGAAGTAAAGTTCTAAAAGATACTAAACATAAAGTTAATAAAAATAAAAGATAAAGAAAAATACTAAGACATCTCTAAATAAATAATTTTGCATTACTTGACGAACTTTAAAAAAAATATCAAATCTACAAATAAAGCATAAATCTTTCTGACAATTCAAAGATGTTACACACTAACATAATTTATAAGGAACGCTTTTGTGTTTTCACTCATAAAATTTACTTCATTAAAAGTGCTTAGAAATGCTATGAGTTAAATAGTAAAGCCTAGTCGACAATTAATTTTCGGAGAACGCGCTTGAAGCGATATTCGTTGGGAATGTATCCGAAGTCATGTTCGCTGTAGTTGGAACGTAAATGATTACAATATGAAAGCGTTACGAGGCATTGTGTTTATTGTATGAGACTCCATATCCTGATTCCGGTTCCGAATGGATTTTCATCCACTAAATACACGTACAGCGATGACATACGAGTTTTAACTTTATGACAAAAGCATAGGGATATATTTAGAATGCAGCGTGTACGTTTGAACCGTATTTATATATGTACATGCGATTTTCTAGTTAGTTTCGCTGTTATACGATAATCAATCATATTATAAAGATACAAGTTCCAAATCAGAACAAAATAACAAATAAATAATAAATAGATAGGAACAATATGGCGCTAATGGAATCCAAATTCTTGATCCTTTTTAATGAATCTATAATTGCCTTTGTAGCGATCTACGATTTGCTTTGTAGTAAGGGGATTTTTTCGAGCCATATAAAATTGGTTTACTTACATATATATTTAACATATATATTACATTATAAAATATATGCTTTTCAAATTATTATGTTAGTTAATATTTTTCTATTATTTTTTTTCTTTTCTGATTATTTTTCCCTCTTGATAGCTCTTATAATAGCCAATTTTTATTTAACTTACAACTTTGTACACGTCCGAGTATGAATAAGCATTTTAAGAACATAATAAAATACAATACTTCATGTTTTATAAAGTCCAACATCAAATAAGACAGTTTTTCGTATTAGCTGCTGTTATCCCTTGATTTTCAACAAAGTTTCCAAGTGCCCGCCAGAGATTTCACCGTCAGTAGCTTGTATCTAGTTATTGAGTTAGCAAATCTTCAGGGATTCTTGGGTTTATGTTTTATGGCCTTGTCAAACTCAATTTTCATTGCTGTTTATCATAAATAAGATGAAGTAACAGAAAAAGTACATCCATTAAGATACATTAATGTTCAGTGAAAATTTTTAAATAAAAACAATTTACGATTAAGTCTGAAGGGCAGTTATTTTTCAATTCCTCGTATATTATAAATTAGTACAATCTTACTTTAGCTGTTTTTTAGCTTTTTTGAAGGATATAATAGTGGAAAATTAGTCAAAGACAAATTTAATTAAGATTCCAGATCAAGAAGCTTACTAATATTCTGACTTAACATAAAAAAATAAAACATCTAAATCGTTATCATCTGAATAATTTTAGACATTTAAAAAATGTTGATATTTAATTGTATTTTATTTTTGTTTTTGCCAGACACACATCTATGTTTTACGATGAACACAATAAAATCCTGTAATAGAACTTTTATAATTTTTCTCACAAACAATATTCAAAATTTTACTTATGAATTATTTTATCAAGTCTGCGTCTTCTGAAGTTATTAAAGTTAGCAGAAAAATATCCTGTTAAATAAAGATGATTATGGTCATAAACATATATTTCGGACCTGATAAGCCTAAACGTACTAAATCAATTTAAACGCCGATTACAAAAAGATTATTAATATTCCAAAAGTGCCGTGAACAAATGTTGTACAAAATTAAGTGTGCGTGCGTGACCCGTGTCCAAAGCGACTTCTAATACAAAATGTTCATGTAATGCAAAGTCTTCCTTATTCCTTTGTAATAAATTCCAATTTCGCAGCACCAGCGACTAGTTTGTGTGAAAGCTTATTAGTATACTTATTATTAACATAAATGATACAACCATAAAACAAGCTCGAAGGGATTATGATTCCTTGACACGGAAAAATGACCTTTATTGTGATGAAAATGTTATTGTTGTGTGTAAAATCTCAGCTACACTGCCCCTTTGTTATTTCTAAAATTGGATATTATAGAAGTCCTTTGGAAAGTTACAAATTGAATTCCGTCTGAGATTATATTTCCAAAAGTAAAAAATGTTATAATAAAAACATCGAAGACCTGTCCTCGGAGTTTCCAATTGGACTGTTTTATTAAAAATATTATTTGAGAAGTTTTCTCATTAACATGATCTCGCTTGGACGGCAGTTTGAAGGTGGCATTTTATTGGTGCTTTCATGAAAATATATGTAACTTTAAAACTTCCTTTATATCTAGACTTTTTAACGTTTATTTCAATACCTAAAAACGTACCCAAATTATAAAATTATGATCTTCTTAGATCGCCTCTCATTTAACTTAATTAAATAATATAGTACGATATAATTTTGTTGGCTTATATAAAATATTACAGCTCAAATTAATGGAGGCCTTATCAAAATAAATCTTTAAAAAACACCAAATTATACGTCTGTATATATTATCATATTCAAGCTTCAAATCATTAGTCTATTAATAACAACCGACGGTGTCATTAATTATTTTGGCATAAATTGTAACATTGATATACATCATAATAGCTCGGACTCGATGATTTATCATTTAATTGATGCTTCATCTAACAAATCGCCTCAGTTACATCACATCCCAGTTCATTAACAATGATCTAGATTGTAAATAGTTGCTTATTTAAACTGGCATCTGGAATAATATTCAACGATTTTACATTTTTTTTACGTCCCAAAGGGGCAAACGAGCAAACGACCTAACTGATGGTAAGTAATTACCGTCGCACATGGACATCTGCGACCAAGGGGTATTGTACATACGTTGCCGACCTTGTTTGTGGAGGAGCCACCAGACACTTGATGTTTGAAAGACCCCATGTTGTAGGTCTCTGGGAAAGCCTCGGGCGGAAGATCATTCCACATCCTGCATTTGCGTGGAAAAAATTACCACGACGCACGTACAGTCTTGCAACTGAATGCATCTAGGTGAGAAAGGTTGAAGAAATCCGACCCTACGGCAAGTAGTGCAAAGGTGGAATGGAGACGAAGGCACTGTACCAAACAGATCCTCGACACATAGCAACAGGCTGACGTTGTATGGAGTCAAGTTGAAGTGGTTGGTACTGTGGGGCACCGGAACAGAGGTGAGTACAATACTCCATGTGTGGGCTAACCTGTGCGTTATATAATAAAAGCAAGTGTCCCGGTGTGATTTACTGCCTCTCTCTACTTAAGACCCCTAGTTTTTTAGAGGCTAGTTTAGCCTTATCCTCCAAATGTCTCCGGACTTGAACGTCTTTCGCTATGTCAAACTCAAGGATCCCAATATTCTGGTTGATCTTAAGGAGAATGTCCTGGAATATTAGAGTTACAGTAGATGGGGTCCTTTTAGTGGTAAAGTCGCAAAACTTGTGTCTTCTTGGTATTGAACTGAACTAGATTCAACTTAGCCCTTTGAGAGACCCGCTCGAGGGAGGTCTCAATTTCATACACAATTCTCTTTCTGCTCTCTTCTACTTGTTCGCGAGGAATATAAGCTCGGCCAATGTAGTACACGTCACCAGTACTGTCATCTGCATAGAACCGAATGTTGCTGGTTCGCAGCATGTCGTTGATATGCAGAATGAGCAGTGTTGGTGACAGTACTAAGCCTTGGGGTACGCCACCGTTGATGGGCAAGGGTTAAAAGTATGTACCGTCAGCAACGACCTGTATGCTCCGCCCATGATAATAGCTGGTTACCTTTGTTCATAATTCCTCGGATAGTCCGTATGATGGTAGAAACATATATGTATGTATTGCAACATCATATCTTATCTTGCCAATGCAATTAAGCGCCAGGTGTTCTTAAGTTAGCATTAAGCTGTGTCTTAACAGGTTCTACTCCTTAGTAGCCAGCTTGCATGAATAGCAGTCGCAATCAGCTATTAACAACTAGATTTCGCGAAACCAATAACCTTTTTATTGTTTTCTAAATAAAATATATGTATTTTTCTTGTAAATTTGGCGTTTGTATTATTATAAAGAGCCAAAAACTTTATTCAGTTTAACATAGTTTTGTCAAGAACATATCACGTAGTATCTGCACGCGATGTGCGCCCGGAATCTGATCTAGACGAAAATGTTTAAGCTAAAACTATTATATTTTTTTTCCGAGACTCAGACCTTGTGGTTGACATTCGGTTAGTATTATTATGTTATCGTAAAGTATGAATGGGGCAAATTATTTTAATATTCTCCGTGATGAATGTGAATGTTTTAATCATTTGTTATCAGTCTGGATATGACAAGAATAATACGAACAGTTGAGAAGAACGAAGCTTAATATAAAAAAAAACTTTATAACTGTAAAGTAAATAGATTTAGTTTTAACCAAATTCGTTTTCATGGTTGAAGTATTTTTCTCCGAGATACTTTGTAGAATTTTATATAAAAAATATATGGAGGCCAAAGTCATTCATATAATCCTGTTTTTATATTTCCTTTACTAAATAGTGTATACCGTTTGATATTATTGATTATAGAAAAAAGAAATTCACGTGTATTTATGATTGAGAAAAAGCGCAACAATGTCACGATCACAGCCATTAACACAGATGACAAGATCGGGCCGCTACTTCTCGCTAAAATCTATACTGTATAGGTCTCTTTCACGAACATAAACACAATGCGTATTTTATAAGTATAGAGTATAATTTAAAAATTGTATGTTAATTCCATATCTGATATCAAGATCGGTAAAAAACTTTCTAAACTGAACTGAGGGTGAATGTTTTATGAGAATTTATGCAGCATTTATGGATTTACTATTTAATTTCATGCTCTCGACTACAACTAATGCTCATGTAATTTTGAAATTAGTACATAAAAAATATGCATTGTATAAATCCTGAACCAAATCAATAGAAACCAATTCGTCGTTAGGACATATCAAGCCAGTAGAAACGTATTCCTTAAGTAGCACATAAAGTAAAATTCCGTTTACACTTGTGATGTATTTCAATTGTGCTTACCCTAAGAACTGGTTGACACACTAGCCTCGGCTAAAGACTAATGCGACTCTCGCATTGTCTCGAACTCACTCTTGGCGCTTGGTACACATTCACGTGTAATGCTATCGCCCATTGTTAGTAGTAATGCCTACACGCAAACAAACACGTACATATATCTTAAAAGTAATGTGTATCTTCATTTACTTCTGGCTATGATTGTATATCTATGTGAAACATAAAAAATATTTTAACCTAGTTCATACGGATTATGTACTACATTATGTTATTTATATATATAATAGCCTTACTATATATTAACAATACAAACTTACAGATAGTAAAATATACTGTTTTTGTTGAAAGTTCATCCTAAGCAAAGAAAATTTCGTTTTCGAAATAAATGAATTCAACGAGTCTATTAGTATCAGTCACATTATCGTAACATTAGAGGCGCCTTCATTGATTTTAAGAGCTATAAAGGAACCGTTCTCTTAAACTACTCAATAAAATCCATTTTGTTGAATGTTCTCTCGTATTACTCCAGTATTATTATCTGGCTTTAACATTAAATAGACAAGTTTAATAAACCTACTAAACTATGATGAATTATTTGATACATTTATGACCAATCAAATCGTTTGTCTATTCTGTTTTTCGCTAAAACTAACAACAGAAGGGAGTGATAAAAAATAGCTTGTATTTACGGTTTATATTTAACGAATTCATTTTATAGTTAGGTCAGTGATAAATTCCATTAAGAACGCATATTCTTCTTAATGGAAAATGTAATTCACATATCTGAATTTTTCTTTAGATTTTATTATAATAAAACTAAAATATTATAAAAACTTATTCACTTTTATGAAAAATTAAATGATAATATTGAATAATCACTTCAACAATCTTATATAAGATACAACTAGTATTTTAAAGGACAATATACATCTCCTTGGTTACTTGTAAAACATAAACCGTATCCGTTCTCGTTATCCTCCAGAGGTCTGCCATAAAGGCTTTGAACATTTGTTACTTTATGTCATAAAGCAATTTATCTTAATTTCATTCATATTACTAACTCAAGAATATATATTTAAATACGCTTAACACCTCAAGTCGCCGTGTCATGATTCAGTGCTGTTAAATTCACAAATTATCATTAAGTTTGTGATATCTCTGTGTATATTTTAATTTCATATGAGGACGTATTTGAATGATAAAACAATTGATGGCCATTGAATTTTATAGTTTAATGTCTTGATAGTTGTAAAATAATCTGTTCCATGTAATAAATATCGCAATGAGTAATTTATACATAAAAAAACATTACATTTAATTATGTTTAAGACGTTTCTGGATGATATAGTGCTATTTTCTTTTTTGTTTATTTTACGACATTTAGCACGAAACATAGTGATTAAATTCAAAAGACTTTATAATGTGAATAGATTTTTTTGAATCGATTTGTTTTAACGAACGCTCGTCAGTGTTCAAGCTTGAACGAGCTATTTGTTGACCATAATCTGACGAGATGTGTGTGAAACCGCGTGAAACACTTGTGCACAAATACATATGATTAATATAAAGGTTATTTTATATTGATTGTCTGAGAAATTACATAAATTATATATATTTTTATTCTGTTTAAATTAAATAACTGGAACTGGAATTATTGCTCCGAAATTCCATATAGGTTTTCCGCTTTTGGTACAGTAAATTATTTCTGCTGAAAAATCATTTTATCTATAAACTTATTCCGAGTCATTGTGCTACAAACAGTTTTATTATAACATATAAAACATCTCAAGTAACGTTTTAGTCATGTGATGAATCAATTGAGTAAAACGCTGCAGTGAAAACACGTCTTAGTGAACCACGTTTCTATGCGCCTGCGCAGGCTAACACATCAGTTCCGTAGGTAATTTCTTTAAAGACGCGCGCGCGCCTTTACAGAATTAAATATCGTAAAACTAGCCATCAAATAATAATTCATTAATATTGCAAAACCAAACATAATCGCCGAGTATATATTGTGTGTTACGTGTTAGTGTTGTGTCCTATATTTTATTTTCTTCTCATTTCCTATCAGATGGTGTAGCAATGATTACATGGTGTAAATAATTATTACAATGGAATGCTTATTGGAGGTAAATGAAAATTTCAATACAACTTTCTTAATTACTTCTTACAAGCACTAAATCTTTGCGTAATTAATAGTTCTGCTGTTGGATAATTCATTTCAAATGTTTCAAGCCTAATTGTACTATAAAGTTATTTAATGTTTTTTGTTGTCTAAAGTACGCTTTATTGCTACGATCATTAATATTATCAGATTAGGATTGTTAAAGAATATATTAGTTGAGGTAAAAGTTTAATATCATATTGAAACAATGGCGTAATAAATTTAGAGTGAAAAGCTAAGTTTTTAATTGTATAAGAATAATATTTAAACAGTTATTGTCTCTGGATAACTGTAGCTATTGTTTTGTTTGCTGTTTTAAATGACATGTTCTTTTTAATAATTTTTTAGGTTTATGTAATTCTTTTTTTGATATTTTTGTTTGTTTTTTTTTTACCTTAAAGATACATTTCTACAATAAATCTTAAGCCGCAACCGTCTAATGGTATTGTTTAACAAACTGCATACAAAATCGTATCAAATCGAGTTCCTATTTCAATGCTCTAGTAGATTTAGCTGTAGTTGGCAGCTAAGTAAATGGCTATTGGCTGGCTAGAGTAAAGGTTAAATAGTTTGATTAGCAAAAAAGCTAGTGTTCCCAATCCTTGATGGATACAAATTTATCGTTCTGTTTAAAAAAATATGGCCGTATTATTCTCGTTGTTGACGAAATATTTTAATTTCTAATTGAATTGAAAAAAATAGTATCGTTCGTGAAAGTCAAGTGAAAGACAAAAAAATAAAAGATCAGGCTAAAATTTCTATAAAAAATAATTAGATCACGGAACAATGACAAAATTTTTGATTAAAATATTAACGGTCGGATAAATCGTGAAGGTGACAAAAAATTGTTTCATGGTTCAAGAGAAATGGTTTATATAGGAGCAAAATCATTAACACAGCACCGAGTCACTTTGCTTCTTAAAACCGCTGAAGAACCTTCACCCGGATATTTAGATTTGATGTAAAATTTATGTCACATGTACGTCATAACACCATTCGTAACAAAAATCTAACGCCTGTCCTTTGAGCCAATTAAGTGAGAATGAATATTTTGAGAATAATATAGATGTAGATTTCTTCATAATAATTTATTAGACTGATTACATTTGCTTTTTCAAAACATAACAATAAAATCGAAAATTTTGATTATGTTGAAGTAAATAAAATCATTATTAGAAAATAATATAACAGATGACTAGGAAAAAACGGAAATGAATTTGCGAGTAACAGCTCGTGTAATAATAAATACGATTACGTAAGTTCAACGTATCTTTAAAAACGTTATGACTCAAAAACCTCATTTCACACTTTCTTCGATATTATCATATATATTTTATATATTTGCAACTTTAATCGGCTATCAGATATGGTTTATTGTAAGTGACCTTTGAAATCTGTGCGACAACTGTATATATAAATCAAATTAACGATAAATTTCTTTAATTCAAACCAAATCCGAATATTTTTTGAAACCAGTCCGTGATTGATTAACGTGTCATTCTAACTTAAATATCTGTGTATCAAAACGGTAGATAATCAACGTAATATATAAAATATGTTGATAAAGTAAACCAGTATTTTGTGGTTCTCAATCGTAACCTCAAATGGGAATTGAGGTCGTCCGCATGAAGGGTATAACACCAGGTAATGTCATTAATTAAGCAAACGTTAATTCACGGACAGACAATTAAACATATGTAAAAATAATTCCATATTATATACTGGCTACAAACAAAATAATTCAGAACTAAACTTAAAACGGTTGCAATATTTTGATCATAAACGTGAAAATGATTATGTTCTTTACCACAAACATACTTTAGCATTAATCTAAATAATGTCAATGAATTTTAAACGATGATGTTATAAGACAGTTATATATATGGCATTCCAAAACATGACACTTGACTCTTAAGCCGAGTAGAATGTTACTGGCGTCGCAAGGTATCGATAAACATTACTTAGCTTACATTCAACGCTCGACCGCTGGATATACAGCTTACAGTTGAGCTATTATCTACTTTTTACGAAATCACAGTGATATATAAAAAAATATTTGTGTCTAATTTTTTGATATAATTCGTTCTGTCCAAGAAATCGATTCACATATTATTTAGTAACGGTTAACTCGCAGTTTAAAACAGTACGTGCCGTTGTTACGGAGCAAATCTAATCGTCTCAACTCAATATAGCGGCTCCAAATTTATTAGATTTAAACGATCCACCCAAACTCGGTTACATCAGACACGTAAAGATATCACTTTATACTTGACGTCTGAGGAAGACATTAGTCTCGCAATCAACGCCCAAGATGCTGTAATGTATTTTTTATTAAACATATTTTATGTTTTATATACATAAAATATAATAATTAATTCAGAAGTAAGCAAAGTAATGAACAATAATGTCATAATGTGAGTTTCTAATGATCTGTTTCCTTCTGATGTAGAGCAATCAGAGGCAATTGCTAGGGAACTGTAATAAATGTTGCAGATGGATTTTAAAAGCATCGTAAGAGACAAACATTATAAGTTAATATTAATAGGAAATTTACATATATTCTTAATGTTTTCAAAAATTTACGTAATAGTTGATGTTATTTCATTTTAATTTTATAACATAAATAATTAAATATATTATATTTTAATCAAAAATTCTTCTGCCTAACTATTAAGAACTTTCGCTTTGATACGAAACAGCGTCCTAGTCCTGCTAACACTTAATTCGTTATCATAGACTAAACTAATTTTGATACTATGAATTATTTTCGCCACACATAACTATATAATTTTTAAATATACACAAAAATTATGGACCGATTTGCTTTTTTGTAGGAGGAAGAGTTTCATAACGGAGATATAAAATATTATTTGACCACGTAACAAATAGCTAACTATTAAAATACTCAACTGAGCATTAGTTTTAAATGAAGTGTTATTTTCTTTTTGCCCTCATTATAATGAAATCAATACAAAATAAAGATATATACGTTTGTTCATAATAATGTTAATCTAATATATACTTACAAATTTAAATGAAACTAATGTTTTTCGGATAAAACGCGTGCTATATTTTTGGTTAAAACTAGTTAGTATGTAGTTTCAACAAAAAATAAATTATATCCGAAAAATATTAGTTACATTTAAATGAATAAAACTCGCGATAGTCTCAGATCTCATTATATACTTACACATCTTAAAAATCTACATTTAAATTCTATTTGAGATGTACGATTGAAATTTTATTCCATCGTTTATTCATTACTCCTTCCTACCCTCATTTCCTTTTATAAAACGCTGTTAATAGATTTAGAAAAAATCTCAATAAAATACCACTTCTTTGTTTTAGAAATCAGACCGCAGTGGAAATGAAAAAATTATGATTTGAATCATGTTCTAGTTATAGACGATTTCTTTTAGAAAAATATACTTTAAGGACTATTAATGATAGAAACAAAATATACATATTACATTATGTATTAATTTTTAATTAAACTTTTATTAATTTAACAATAAAAACATATTTCCTTTGTAATGAGTTAACATCCCAACGTATTTTTGTAAATATTTTAATAGTCTAACTAGTTATATAATATTTAAACTATATACTGACCAGTAAATTGCTCACAAAGAGTGAATATCACTAGTAAAGACATCGCCTGACCGTTTTTTATAGTCTGCTTTATTCATGCGATACAAACGTGATCTAAAACTGTTATCGTTCTTTTATTAAATTATACTTAAAGAAAACTCATGAATAGTTTTCGTTAGAAAAAAATATGTTTTTCAACTTTCAATGCAACTAGAATTAGGGTACCTAATATAGAAACACCTTTCTTCATATGCAAATATACTGTGTATATGAATTAAATATATTGATTTTATATACTTAAAAAATTATGTAATATAATTATTTATCGTGAAATATACAGATATGAATGCAGAAGTCTTTAAACACAGTAACAGGGACTTATTTATTGTGTACAAATTAATATTATATGATTAGTAATTAAATTGATCATAAAAAATAAATATAAACATATAATCAACGATTATAATTAATCAGAATAAAACAAATATATTTAGACATAAACATTTTTAAGATTTAAAACAACTGCTTTATAATGAGATCAGGTTTTAACATATAACACAAGTAAATAACACTTTCTCCATTACGTAAACATTATTTTATAAATATACAATACATTGGTGCAATGGGTAAGTAGGCATTGCATGTTAGGGAAATGACATGACCGGATTTAGTGTTAAACAACGTAAATATAAATAACCAATAATGATTAACAGATATTAATAAATTTAATATATATATATATATATATATATATATTGTAACTTATTTTACTTTAAATTATATGTATAGTTTTTACTTGCTATTTTAAAAACAAAAATGTATTTTTGGTATTTAAAGATATATGTAATATATACGGCGACGAGCACTTATGCCCTTTCCCTTTTCCCACCCTTTCCTCTCCCTCCTCCCTCCTCCACAAACAAGGTCGGCAACGCATCTGCAACACAAGGTATCTTGCAGATGTCCATGGCCGACGGTGACTACCGTCCATCAAGTCGGCGGTCTGCTCGACAGCCACCTTATATAAAAAAAACTTTAACTTTATCAATATGTACATTCAATACTTTATATTGTTATTATGTAATGTATATATACAACTAGAACCTCAAATGAATTTATACCCAGGGGCCACCAACATTTTCTGAAAATTAATGCTTGAGTTACGCTCGTTAAATTATTTATGGTTACTGAAAAAAAGGTGTCACATTGTCGATAAGGTATAAAAATATTAAATAAGACGTATACATTATACCATCAAGACATATACTACGTCATCATTATAATAAACCTGTAGAAAGCCAACAAGTATAGAACTATATTACATTGAAAAACGAATACTCTATTCTCATATCAGTAATTTTGAAAGAAAGATTAATGCATTTGTATAATTAATAGCCATATCCCGAATTCGTCCGCTTTAAATATTTACTTTTTATTTAAACAATGACTGAATTAATAGAATTTCTTGTATTATAATAAAGCTAAATCTGCGAGTGCGAGTCCCCTCCTTGTACTGAGTAGTAAGCGGTTATTTTAATATGACAAACGGACAGTTTAATTTCGTTTCTACACGTAGTATATAAAGAAAAGTAACAAATGAGTTTCGTGTCCTCAGGTTGAGGCTAATAGAAATCTTTCTCCAAGCTTTCACTGTTAACCCCCTGTATATATCATATATATATATATATATATACACAGAGCGCTAACATTTTTCATTCATAATCATACACATTATAGTATTAAACCTCTTCATTAGAAGAGAAACGGGAAACGAATCGTATGCAGTTTGATAATGGAGACTCATTCTAAGCACAGATGTAAAAACCATTCACGTTCAAACACTGTACATAAAGCATTTATATACATATACATATTTTGCTACATTTCTTCGTGTATAATGTGCTGTTATTATAACTTTCACCTTCACACTAATTCATGACATGTACATTATAAACGTATTATGTACGTGAAAGTTCATCATTACGTTACACATACTGAAAATGTCGGTATAGTAATTAAGAGTAAGGATTTTACCTAATACGTATATGTATAAGTAGACTCGTGTTCAAATAATAGCCTTAATAATCCCTTAAATTGATTAAAAATTGAGAATTCGTGTATTGATCAACCCAAACGGTATTTTGAATAAATGCTTTTTTAATGATCTCAAACCAAATATAATATTTAGCTAGTTTAATAAAAAAAACCTATGGAATTAATATAGTATGGAATAGAACTCACGTAGTGCACTCGGAGCTGGTCTCAGACAGTGAAATACATAAATTATGGTAATATTTCGATATTATACACGGCCCGTTATTCGCTTCGTTTAGCCACAGGCGTACTGTTAGTTTGACATTCCGCTTATTATATTGAATTGTAATCGATGAGATGAAACCAATGAATTAATTACTACTACACTCGGTTTATCAAAAATAATTCATAATTTATAATCACTAAGATATATCTCCTGAACGATGATAATTTTTTCATCGTAAGTTGAAACGAAACACCATTCTTTACTTGTGGACGGATATTGGAGATTAAATTACTGTTTCCATGATAATCGATTAAAACGGTAATCATTAATTGATTCTTAATTAAAATATAAACTAGCAAACTGTAAAACTAGAATGATACATGATACATTTTAACAAATCCGAACTAGCAATAAATACAACTACTTCGTTATAGTTCAGCCTGAATATTCAGCGCGAGAACATACTACGTGTACCCTGAAAACTATTTTTATTACGAGAAATTAAATAAATCCACTCATATAGAAACAGAGTCTCTAACAATTTTATTTTTAATTAAATGAATTATCAAGGGAGAAGTTTTCATCATAGCACTCATCCCATACGCGGACATTAAACTAATCTCCTGTGAAGATTCATGGAGTAATGACGTCATATCTACTACCTCTCCCACATTAGGGTCCATAAAATTGTAATTTCATCGGATTTCATGTAATTTAGCATAAATTAAACCTTAAAAATTAACTGCGCTTTGAGAATGAGTTCGTAACTGATTTACGTAAGATATTTTTTTTATTTAACATCCGTTCAGACTTTCGAAATGACAAATAAATTACAATCCCGCATAGTCGATTTGTGATAGTATTAATTTGTTAATATAAAACGAATAAACGAGAGATTTATAATAAAAAGACATTGTGAGAGGCTGACGACAATATTCCATGAACATTCCTATAATAATTTGTAAAGGTAATTCATAAAAGCAAAAATAACTCGAGGAAGAAAACCCTGTCAGCCAGTGATGGATACTGATGAGTGTTCCCTTCAATTTGCTAATAGCGTCCAGTTTTGTCAGTTTACATTGAAATATTTTAATAAATAACAAATATACATATTACCACAAACTCTCTGTATGTTGGTCAATAATAGTTACATAAATAGTATTTAATTGTATAGGAAATATTCATTATACATTAACTTAATAATAGTACAAATACTAAAAGAATTTTTTTTTTTGGCGATGCAAAAACAAAACAAATTATACATACCATTCAGATCCTATCCACTCAGAAGACAAATGCTTCATTATTTTAGCAGACAACATAAATATGTCTTGAAAAGGAAGACGTCTGTAATAAAAATCTAAACAGTGGCTTTCGGACAGAGATAAATATGAAATAATATTATCTCAAGAAAACCACTTTATCATGGCTCAGAGTTGCTTCACATATAAATTACAAGCTTAATGATAATTTTAGATTTATATTGCTGGACTGATACTGGTATATATCCTCACATATTTGTTCATTGCATATGTATATATATAATGTGTGTAATTGTTTGTGCTCATATATTATTGATTAAAGTTTTAAGTAATATGTATACGCTTCAACGATATATTCAATTTTTATGTCTCATATTTCAGCACACATCAGTTTAAAGCTAAACGATGTGAAGGATTCCCAAGTCCAAAATGGGTAACAGCTTCAGTAGCGTCAGCAGCAGGAAATGGAAGAAGGAGATCCCAAACGCGGAGTCCTCCAGGATCCTATTCCTCCTGTACCTCATCCACAGAACCTGGCACGTGGTGGTCGAGCACATGGATTCAAAGAGCTTGAACTCCAAAAGGTATTCGCTCGTTATATTGACCAAGTTTTAGGACAAATAATAATAAAATTCTCGTTCGTTCATTCTTAAAATCACTTTTAATGTAATAGAAAGCTAAATTGTTGTGAAATTGAGAAAATAACTATAATTAGTTGAATAGTTCCTACTTTGATGTGGATTTGTTTGTAAATAAAATGTGGGAGTAAAAAGATAATGTTTTTGTTCGTGAATTACCCTGAATACGACTACAGCCTAGTGACAATGTAAAGCCTCTGCTTACAACCTTTCGATACGAACGTAAATACTACCTGTGACATTTCGCAAAATAGTTTTTTTCATGATCTTACTAAATTTATTACAGATTTTACTAGTACATTCCAGATCTTACTGGTATTAGCTGTTTATTACAGTAAGAGTAAAATAAATACCGTCATAGACATATAGGTATCAACAATATATTGAAATTAATTTGCTTACTTTCATATAATATACCCAAGTTTTAAGATTAATACCAGATATGCAACTATAACTGCTATTTTTCTACTCTTGTTGCGACTATAGATCTAACTAATAAGACATTTACTTATAATTACAATGCCAACCTCCAGAGGTCGTACTTCGAACACGGCACCTACAACTGATGAAGGTCCAAGATTCGATTCCACGAGCTTGGAGTCCGGTTCGTGTTATTCAGCCTGCAGCTGCAGCTATTGCAGACTTCGGAACTGCACCAACGATTCTATCAGGTGAAAAAATGATTTATAGGCCTATAACTGATAAAAAAATGCTCAAGTTAGTTGAGGTGGCGAGAAGATTTTTTGTTACTCTTTAAAAACTATTGCATAGATTTTAGACACACTTCAGTAAAATTAATACTGAAATTCTGAATGACTCTCGCCGTAAGTTACCATAGCAGTTGTACTTTAGTCACATGACATATACGATAGATGACACTGCCGGATGGTTAGCACATACTTTTATAAAAATACATTATTGATTTATCTCTGAATCTAATTATACAGGGTTAAGCCACCATTATGTATGCGATAGTATTTAATTTTTAAACGTAATCTTGAGAAACCGCTGTTTCATATTATTGTTGAGGATACAAAAATCATGTCTCCATTCAATTAAAAAAAAGATTCCTACTAAATTAATGCATTAGGCAAAAGTATATGATTATATAGTCATCTTTATAAATCATGCTGATGAAAGTTTCTTAATATTTCTCCGTATAGTTCTGTTTAAATAATCTAAGTATCTAATGAATTATAAAATACCTTTCTTCAAGATCAAATAATTACACACTATTTATTTAATTTCAGGTAAGCATTATTTTATTGCAAACAAAGATGAGCGCGTTTCGTGAAGAGAATCATTGTACAAAGCACAACTTTCCTTTAAAAGTAAGAATTGTTCCATTATGTTTATTACAGAAGTACAATTATTATGAATGATAAATTCTTAGAAGGAAGAAAAAAGTATGCAAAGGCTTGAATGAAAAAAAAATCCATATTTTCCGACTCTGTAGAGTATAAACTAATTGGTTATAATCAAAAATATGTAATCAACAGTATTCAACTACTTCTAATAATAATAAATTTAGATATATATATCTAATCTCTTAATATTGCGAAGATACATTAAATGAAAACGGCAAACACGCTAATAGCCAAATGATTTCCATTTCTTCAATCCATTTTGTTTAAATTCCACGCCAACTAAAAGTTACAGCAGGAATTTTATAACAGAAATTCTTTTGAAAATATACGATGAAATCGGTTTTTGGTCCAAATAATCGTCCTCCTTTTGTTAACATGAGTCTGGAAGTTAAACTTTCACAGTTAATAAAGCTATTTCAAATAATTCCTAAAGAAAACTTCCTTAGTTTCTATATTCAATAATATTATATCCGATAAAATCGTTCAAAATAACTTAATATCCAATACCTACAAGATTCTTTTGTTTATCAAACAAAGTCGTACGAATTATGTTGACATAAAAAAATATCCGCTTTGAGGTAAACGATGGAATTTAATTAAAACGGATCCCCCATAAACCGCTGACGAGTTAAAAATTCTTAGAGATTTACGTTTGCAGATAATGTTTGCGGATTTATAATGAGTTTGTTATGACTTTTCTTTGAAATTATATATATATAATTATATTCGTATGTATGAAAATATTAATTAATTATCCTATTCTCGATTTCTATGATAGAATTTATAATATTGACTTTACAACAAATTAGCCTTCCTTCAATAAAATATTACTTAAAATCTTTAATGTATCGGCGACTCGAGTGAGTTTTGAATTTATTTTTCGGTTACTTGGAACGGATCGGTCTGACCATCAACCTGCTATTAAAGTATTTTCCATTTAAAAGGTAAATAAAGCTTGTACTTCACACCGTGCTATAAAATATAATTGCTGGACTCAAACGTCGAGCGCTTCCGATGTACTTACCTTTATTTTGTAATGAGCATATTTATTTCTCTCGTAGCGCTCTTATTGTTAGGGTGAGTACACACTAGGCCATTTATTATAACCGTAACTTCACCATTATTTCAAACTTTGGAAGCGAGTTTTTTTTATTTATTTTACGTTATATTACTTGTTTATACGGAAGAAATATATAAAAAAAGATAAACTCGTTTCCAGTTCCAGTTCCAAGTCTCTTCTGTTTTCATTTATGTAATACCCTACTATATTTTTAATAGAATAATGAAATTATTTTTATATTATAAACGACAAACATTGAGAGAACGTATGGATGTACAGATTTCTGTTACTCTTTAAAGCAACACACACTTGACGAATTTTTATCAAATTTTACAGTAACGCAGCTTAGACATCATAATGAGGCAGGTTATCATTTATATCGGAATTCCGAGAAGTTCGCGCGGAATCACGGAATGACAGTGTATTAAGCATAAAATCATTTGACTCGGACTATAGATGTCGCTGCCGGTCTCTTACCATTTCTATTATTTGAACACACCCCATAGATTTATATCTAATACGAAGTTCGTATCGTCACAGTAAATAAGGAACGTTGACAGTTATTTAATAATAAACATTCGCACATTCTAGTATTAACCAACGTCATTTAACCAGAAACGAAGAGAGCTTCGTTTGTCGTGTGACGTGAGAAACTTGTGGTAAGTACACTAAATGGAACCGCCGTCCACAAAGATGAAGTCCTTGACAACAACTAGTCTGTATTAAATAAGTTTGTTTGTAAATAAATTAATTGTAAATTAGACGATGAAAACTTCTCAGCATTCCATGGATTGACCGCGCGGGTGCCGGGTCCATCGCGTTGCAGGGAGAGGAACTTCAACAGTGCCTGGGACTCGCGACCCAGGTGTAGGTTAAGAGGTCTCTATCTTAAAGCGCGTTAAACGCTCACCGTCCAAGCTCCTCTCTCTACCTAACCAAATTTGAAATAAACCTACTAGGGCTGCCTTCGACGCTCGTTCCAAGAATGAATTGATATTAGTTCTGGACAAACCCAAGTCTTTAAGTAGGTTGTAGAGAGATTTAGCTGTTAACGCTTCTACTTCTACCGCGTACAAATTTACGACAATAGTACTATTAATTATACGTATGGTCTGGTCTTTGAAATTAAAATAAATTAAAAGGTTTTTCTTTCGCAAATATTATTTAAAAACTCACCTTAACTAACAAAAGTCTCAGTCATAATTTATATAATTACAACATTCCTAGAAACAGTATCGTTGATTTACTTTCATTGTAAGTAAATTAGTGGAATAGATTTATTTTTAATCCTTTGCCACTAACATTTACAGAATAAATAGGTTAACGCGTATTAGGAATGGTTTGGACCAATGTGTTAACTTGAGTGTGCTGTCCGACTGTATACAGTTGTTTACTATTTAATTTCATAGCAAAAAAAATAATATTTTAAGTTAGAATTATTAAAAATAGTAGACCTAGCTCATTTTCTATAAACTTTCGTACATTTTAAAGGCAATTTATAAGTTATAGTACCTAATATGTCTTAAATTTATGTGAGTAGGTACATATTGCGTTTACTTTAACCATATGTAGATGATCATATCAAAATTCATTACAATAATGTTATTATATATTTCTTTAATACTACTCTTTCTGAATATTATGTCACAAGCCGTAAATAAAGTTAGGACATGCATGTACACAAAGCCTTATATGTAATATGGCACCCGTTTCGGAGGTCGTGCTAGTATTACCTGAAAAACAAATATTTAGAGACGTTCTCTGAACGGTGATATATTGCCACACCTAGGATATTAATTCAACTTTAGCTTACAGCGGTTTACATAAAACTGGGATAATTTATATTATGTCAACGAGAGATTTAATAATCATATTAATATTTCTGTCTGAATCGATATAATTCATATTGATATATTGAAATGATATGTAGTATTTGTATGTGTGTGAATTAACTTGATTGACTTAATAATGAATGTCTAATAAACGCTCCCAAGAAAATATTTGATTTTAATATGAGTGAGCGTAGGACAGGAAAATAAATATTGTAATATGTTTTCCTTATGAAATGGTCCGAGAATTTACTTCCATAAAAAAAATAAGTGAAGTATAAGTTTTAATCTTAATACATCAAAAATATAAAATATTGAACGCACCTTTAGGTGTCAAAAGTATGCATTAATTTCTAATAAAAATATATAGGGATAATATATTATTTTATTTAAATATTCCTTTCCAGTTGCTTCTAATGCTCCTAATCGATATTTTTCTGGTTAGACCTAACTTTTCACTGCTATTTGTATTTAAAATTTTGTTAATAATATATATATTTGTACCTAACATTCATTGTTTTAACGAATTTACAAGGTAAGCAACGCCATCTATCAACAAAATTATGAAACGTTTAACAACAACAAAGCGTTTACGGTTTATACCTTGAGATGGCACTTAACATAACTAAAGCGACATCTAGTTGCAAACCTGCAAATTATTACTATCGTAATCTCAATACATAACGCAAGGTAAACCTACAATACATGATACGATGATTTCTGTTTATAGAAACCATAATTGTTGTCAATGCAGCTGTATGTAGTGGTCGGACAAGTAAAAATAAATGTTTCAAACAGAAAAAGCTCTATTATCTTTGCCGCATTTATTTATCGCTCTCGGGCATACTCTCATAACTTTAATAATGAATGTTAGTTGCCGGGGCGTTTAATATTTAATATACGTGCACAAGAAATATCAATTTCGAATTTCAAAGCTGTGGCTGTTTGAATTCCACGCGATATGATAGTCATTGTTCCATACCGGGAATCGAACTTACAATCAGCTTCCACGAACCTTTAACATTAAACATCGCTCCATTTTGAAGCAAAAACGACCGCTCCGCTTTGGTGATTTCATATCAAGAGAGATAATAGCGTAATGATCCAGGGAAAAATGTTGAGCAATTTAAGAGAGAGACAGTATTAAATCTTCTCAAACATGCTAAATATACGGTTGATCAAATAATAAAACTAATCAAGGAGATAAAATATATCGCCTAACGAGCAGAAATAAAAATGATGTACAAAACGATCAATGCTGTCAAAATCTTTTTTTTTTAATTTGAAACTATGGCTTCATTTACACCGGAAACGTTCAATATATTACCGATGTCTTTATTTTTTGGACGAATTGTAATCTTAAGTGCTAGGTGGAGAAACCACGAAGAGTCTGTCGAATTGAACAAAGGCGTTTGTTTAATTTTTATTTTTATTTTTAAGAAGAATCTATTTATTTATACAATAATTTTGCAAATTACACATTAAAAGTAAATGAAATAAACAGCACTCGCTAACACGGAAAATGTCTGTATATGAAAATTCTTCAAAAGGAAAAGATTGCAGGTTTTCATATTACGTTATTTGTTTAAAAAAAATAAATAAAAGAAAATATAAAATTTTTCGATGATAATATTTAGTGCATGATGAGTTTTGATGAAATTAAATGACGACACAAGATAAAATTATAAAATACACAATTCAAACATGCAACCTGCTATGTTTATTCAGCCCCTAATAAAATTTATACATATAAATTATAAGTATTAAATTTATAACAAAACAAAAAGCTGCTTTAAAATAAAACACATTTAAATTTGTCACAAGTATGTTTCGCACAAAGCAATAGTGAGATGCAATTTTTCTATACGAATGTTAATATTTAAAATAAATTCCTGAATAATGGCAACCCAATTTGACATTTATCAATACATAGTGACAGGTCATTATTTCACAGAACAGCTGCTTCATGACATAACACCTTGCAATTATTACGAACGAACACCTGGAAATAGACAATGCGATAAATGAACAACTTACGTTATTTCTAAATATAAATATAGCGTTATTTAAAATATATTTTACTAGACTTAGAAGAAAATAGATAATGTTTAAGGCACAGTAATGTCCGGAGTTAGGTAAACGGTTCAAGAACAAAGAATGTTATTACACATTAAATAAAAGCTTGGTTACTATCGAGTTGAGGGTGACTGACCCTGGTTACGCCGCGTTGGTCGCCGAGTCTGTGGGGGATTTGTCAATGATTTACAAAGATCTTCTTTTAAAATTATGGATAAAACCATTTAATAATAATATTTAAAAAAAAATATCATTAATGTCCTAAGTTAATTTTTGAAACTAGTAATATACACGTTATTGATTATCTTAATCTATAAGTAACAGATTTTAAAAGGCAAATAAAACAAATTTCTGATTCTAAATTATTGATGTGTTCATTAAGCCGAAAACTACATAGAATGATACAAATGTATAATTATTATATCACACATGTAGGTATTAATATTACGTTATATATTATATTTATTATGTACTTACTTTTCTTCATTATAACTTGACAGTATACACCGCCTTTTTGCTTTGAGGACATATGAATCAATGACTTTGACAGTTATGAGGACGTCTGTTAATGTTTTCATCACTCTAAATATGATATTCAAAAGTTAATCCCGGATCGTGTCACCTCCATTCTACACGACACTGGCAGAATATACTGTGCAAGTCTTTTCACGGATGAAGGCCATATTATAAAAAAAAGAAAATAAATATATATTTATAAACAACTCCCTTAAAATGCAAATAATATTAAAACATTTATTAAATTATAATTTTTATAATTTTGTGAACTTAGGAATTTAAAGATATTAATATAATTAAGATTTTCGAATATACCACGCGTTTATTATAATTCTCACTCGTCTTGTTTTCATCACTCACATTTTTATTTCGCCTGCCAGTTATCACGGTTGCTGCGAGGTAACCGAAACGTCGGTAGTATGTAGTTTTAAAATACTATAAAAAGCGTAGTGTATACGAAAATTCGAGTTTATTTAAATAAAATGCGAAAATCTTATTGTTAGACATCTTTAAGGATATGTATTGATTGTAAAAGACATATTTCCATGAGGTACATTAACTCTTTACGACTTTTTAGTAAACTCTGTGTTCAGAAACCTTTCTGTTCAGAAATGTTGGTCATTAGTATTTGTGAGTGCTTTGTGAAGTTTTCTTGAAACAGGTTAACAAGTCTTAGTACAAGTTAACACAGCCTACATTACCTTCACCGTTTACCACAAGTTTTTATCGTCAAACTACAAACAGAGAGTTCTCAGTTTTTCATTCAACTTTATTGGGACAATGGTAGGGGTGCTTTAATACGAGTTTTCTCGGTCAACTTAAGAAGGACAGTTTGAATGTTTCTATGATAATAAATCTCCGACGGTACAATTATATCAGATGATTAATGAACATCGAGTACAGTTATATAAAGTATAAATTTATTAATATACATGAATTCGTTTTTAATTAAGACTATATATAGTACGATATTGTATGAAGTTTATTGCGATTTAGTATTTAATATCAAAAACCTATTTAAAATTAACTCTTTTACTGACTACTATTGAATTTTGGGGCATCACAATGATGTAATAGATATATTTCTCCTCCGACTTTTTTCGTTTTGGTTTCAAAATGAGACTTAGATAATGTGCTAAAGATATATATATATATTATAGTTTTGTATTGTTATAGTTTTTGGACAAATTAAAATATCTTATTTATATAATGTATTTGGTACAAATAGCCTTGCCTTATTCTCCAGTCTAAGCTTCATTACATTTTTAGTTCAATATGTCGACAAATCTAACACATTTTGTACAGGTGTCAACTGTCAAATAAAACAGTTTTTTGGTGAAAAAAAATGAGAGTGACATTATTTCTAAAAATGTCTGTGAACTCATAATAGTTTTCTATTGGCAGATTTTGTTTTCACTAATAATAATACTGACTCACATTTAGTATAAAACTTAATAAAAAAAAAATAGATAATTTAAACAATGTTTTATGACGTGATTTTGGCATTATATACTGCGCATAAGCTGAAATAAAAAAAAATATATTTATTTACGATGACAAATTTAATCTAAAATGATTCTTGACACGATCAATAATTTTCCTCAACTTCCGATAAATTTTGGGAACCAATGCCTGAACTTCTCTTTGTTTTTTGCAATCTATCCTGTAGTATTGTTATTTTGGGGGCAGCTCTTCGGACTTTTATTATCTTATTTATACAGATTTTAACTGTTACTTTAAATACATAACTATTTATCATTAACGATGGTAACTTAAACAGCCATTCTTTGTATTATAAAAGACGTTTAGTAAAGTTGCAGTGTCAAAAAAGCAATTAACGAAACAAGACTCTCAAAAGATCTATCCCTTTTACATAAACAATTTTTAACTTTTTTATTTGCTGTAATATAAAGTATATTCAGGCTGGTATAAAAATATTACAATCTAAATTCCTTAAACAAAAAGAAAAAACTTCTTTATATATATATCATATACAATTTTTATTTGGGTAACGATATAACAAGATAGTCATACAAAATACTAATTACTTCAATCTATAGTAGGTAATACAAATCAACACAGAATAGGCCCGTCTTGAAAACACTTGACTTCAGAATAGGCCCGCGCTCTTGAAACATTCCAAGTTCAAATAAACGTCACTGGTTGTGACAGTGCGCCAGAGAACGGTGAGAAAAGAGCGCGTGTTGTCGGTTAGACAAAGTTTAAATAAGAGTTTTATATTGTGTTTTTTTTTTTGTGTTATTATTTAGTGGTAGTGTTTTGTTTGATGTCTTAAATAATCCTGCAGCTGTATATGTGACGGTAAGTTATTTTTTAATTTATTTGTTTTATATTTCGTTAATTTTAATCGACTTCAAAGAATACGGAGGCGGACAAACAGATCTATATAATGTATAATAGCTCATGATTATAAAAAAAATGAGATTTGTTTTTGTATTAGTTAGATATATATGTGGAACGAAAATCTCGTTACGAATTATGTCGAAGGTAATATATGTTGATCGTAAACAATCAATGTTTATAGGCTTTCATAATTATTGTCGAACTTACTTGATTCATAAGCAAGTAAAAGCATATAAAATTTACACTTTGTACACTAAATAAAGTTATTTTTATATACTTTTTTAGTTACATAAAATAAATCTCTGTTCTGCACTAGCGGTATTTTTGAAGACAAAATCTGAAGATAAGAAATAGGCCGCAAGTTGCGTTGATGTTATCGAAGGAAATTCTCATTTTCCATACAATTCAATGGAAGTTGCAAGTAACTTTAAAACGCTTGTTTTTAATGGATTCCGATTATTATTTAGTATTTTATATTGGCATAAGTAATTAGTGTCACAACTGTTTCTTCTCGTAACAATATAATTTGCTGTATACATATATAAGTACGAGTATGTGATTTCTAATATGCTTTTTTTATGGGCGTTAAGTGACGCAAGAATCATTATAAGTACAAATTTAATACGACACTTATATGGCTTGAATATGAAGAGATTCAGTTCAATTATAATAACTCAGCTTTTATATAATATTACGTAATATCATAGAACTATATTAACGAAGCAATAATTAAATAAAAATCTATACTTCATATATTGTTATAACAAAACTTTTTAGTGCAAAAACTCTTTTAATCAAACTAAAAAGATCGTCTAACAATGATTTCGTAATCCTCAATATATTTTTATGTCTTAACAATATTAATAGCGATAAAGAAGTAACAAATAAAAGACTCATCACTATAAAACGTAAAATATAACGGTGTTAGTGCCGGACTTCCGCTCTTATAAGTGTATCGAGTGATTTTTGTCTAAAATGGTCATTGACCCCATTTAATTAAATCATAAATTAATACAGGTTTGATAAGTGCATCCAAGATACAGGTGGTACGAAAATTTCGATAAAATTGATGGAGACATTATTCAAAGATTTTAATAATAATCTTTAATATTAAATCATAATTTATATAAAAGATAAGTCGTCTGGAAAAGTTTATTCAGTTATGATTTCCAGGTCGTAAATGATTGTACTACACACTCATAAAGAGTGAAAAATTCACTCTAATTGAGTCAAACTCTCAACTCTCAGAGAAAGATTGTAACGCTAGAGTGCACGTAATAAACGCCGCGGTAAACACAATATATTTTTTTGTTTGTATGTCTGTTCATTTGTTACGAGGGGGAGTCGTGTGTTTTTCTTAGCTTACGTCTTTAAAAAAGCAACATTATTTATAACATACCGCTATTACGGACACAGGTTGCATAATAAACAAAACAACTGTAAATCGTGAATCACATTTTTAGTAATAAAATAACAATTCTTATAATATATTGTTATATAACTTGCTATTTATGTTGTTTATTATATACTTATTAATGTTATTTCCATTGAAAAGCATTTTATTTTTTAATATTGTATAATTTTATTGAGACTCAACACTACTTTATGGAGGTATAAAATGAGTTTGAGACGAAATTACCATTAAATTTTGTTATGCTTTTATGTTCGGGTAAATAAATATTACCTTTATACTTGGTAGTAAAGAATTTGGTTTCAAAGAAAGTTAGTAAGCTGTTAATGATGTCTTTGAACGTGTCGAATAAATTTTTTCATATTATTTATGTAGTTTTTAATAAATAATTTTATTTTTCTAACTAATAAAGAAATATCGGGTATAGAGTACAAATAGCTTTATATTGAAGGTATGAAATACATTAACGTATGTATATATTTTCGCGCAACGTCCGCAGTTAAATTCTTACTAAGGGTATTACGCACGTAAGGATCGATTACAGGGCTACCGATAGTAAAAAACGAAAAGTAAATTATGAAGTACATAATATCAGTGTCACATGTAATAATCATTAACAGTATCACATACAGCGCGTAAAACATCTTACAGAAATAAAACCAAATTTCATCTAATAGTACCTATGTTTTCTTTAGTATACTTATCTATAATAGTGCAGAATGTAATTCCTGCTAACGGACAACTCGTATTTTTATTCATAAATGTTTATATCGCGCGCAAAAACCTCAAAGCTTTACACCAAATATTTCCACTCACGTCACCATTATAATGTTTAGGAACGTAGTAAAATAAAACAGCTGTCTATCTCCTGACCTGCCCCAGCTTCGGTAACCATAGATTTTGTGAAAGTCTATGTTCCGGATGATTTATCTGAAATTACCATTGCTCGGACAATCTAAACTTATTTTGAACCTGTTATAAATTTGGTTTGGATACGCTGCTGCTGATCCATCACGTCCTACCAACCTGTGACCTTTCACATTACAGTGACCTCATACACTATATCAAACAGCTATCTTCTCCCATGTCTTCAAATCTAAATACGAACGTTCGGTTTAAATGTGAACTAACAAGTATGCTTGTAAATTGCCGCTAAGCTGTTTAACTCAGATAGGCAGCTTTAAGCTAGTTATCTTAAAGTCAAGAGATATTAGCTCGCTCGTCCGTTACAGCGGCAAACCGCTGAGCTACTGTTGACATGTCGTTAACATTTTAAAGGATTTAATTACATGTTATGCTCAATGAGCCGTAACGGAGTTTGTTTTATTATTAGGGACTACAATATTAAATGTATAGGTACTTTAAAATAATAGTGACTTACTTATCGAGCCAACAAACTTAGTAACATTAGTGAAATATTGAGGTAATATATAAGATTTCCATGAGTACATATTGAAATAGAAATATATTTTCCGTTTATAATTATTAATTTTATTCAGTCACTTTAATTTCATAACGGAGGAGCTGAAAATTTATTGTATTATAATATATTTATACATTTAAAATCAATCGTATTTTCCATTCGTACTATTAGTTTACCTGGCGTGATGATTGGAGACGCTGTCTCTTGTCAAACGTCCGTCATATCCGGTTCACCTCGTGTCGTAACACTTGCTGGTCTAATTGGTCCCCCGGGTACTTGTTAAAACGGTATCCTTCTGGATACCAGCTACTGGTGAGCTGGGAGCGTGTAACTCAATACTTAACCGATAATTACCCTCCGGGTTCATGATTCTTGGTTAAAACATGTACACTATACACGAAACACAACCGCTCTCAGTTTGATTGTATACGGCCTTTACACGTTGACATTTTTTTTTGACGAAACAAAACCGCTATGTTTGATTGCAAAAGTAGGTTTATGCGTGTGCCTCAGAACACTTTGTTATAGAAAAATGGTTTAAACAAATTTGGTAACATTATAAAGTGGCTTGAAAAACGTATTTTTACAAGTGCTGATATTTAATTTAAGTGAATAGGTTGTTATCGAGTGCGCTATTTAAAGCCAGCTCAAGATATAAAAATGCCACCAACACCACGTGAGCCATACTTCGATAGTTCTACACTAATGAGTTTTTTTTTTCCATTAAATGTTATCATATTGAACGATCCGTTGCATGTGTGGGAATTCGTTTGTGTGATTTTATCTCCTTAACTTTATATTAGCAGGATTGTTCGTCTTGTTTTATGTTCGTACCGGCTTCGTCTTTGTCCTCGCCGACTTAAATATTACATGAAAATGTTTAACGAGACTCGCTGAGGAATGTTGAAAGGCATTAAGATGTTTCTTATATTGATTATATATTATATCATATAACTAACTCACTCACTAAATACTAATCCACTTTGCGTGTTTATCATTTGCTTTCAAACAATATTATTATAAGAGAGTACAAAATTTGTTTAATTTGTCCCGTCACGGATCTGCACTGAAACCTATTGTTCAAGTGACTGGATTTGTTCATTTTCAAACATTTACCATCCTTACAATTATTTACTACAATACAAATTACACAAATAAACGATAATACTACAAAAGAGCTTTTTCAATTTAATGTATATCCTTATTTGAATATAATAGAAAATTACTGTCTCTGAATTCGAAGTGTGCATAAAAATGCGCACGGACCCTTTGAATAATTGGCGTCAATGTGCACGCATGCACGCTATGAATAACTTATGAGCTTAGCCGACTTCATATTAGCCATTCCACACATCTATATGATCATTATGTATTGAACAAAGCGTCTTGTTCGCAATGTAGGGCGACCATCGGAACACTGACACCCTCGTACCATGATATTTTAAATGTGAATATTCAGTATAAAAAACATCATTACATAGAATAGATAATTATTATTAATCCATCCGAATAAAATGACTTGGTAAAGGTTTATATCATTTATAAAAAATACATAGAAGAGTAAATTTCAGTAGTCATTGTGTCCAAATTTTGTCTTTCGTCCAAAGTTGGACATGAAAAACTAGTGAATACAATAAAAAGGCGTTATATTTATAAACTATGGTGTAAATATAGCTTTCTCCGTGCCGTAATAATAAAGAAAATTACGGTTCGCTTATTAAATATTTGCAAATCGTCTCGTACCACCTATCCCGCAGCAATAAGGTTCAAATTCTAAAACGATATATTTTTTTAGGGCGTATTAATCGCAATTAATGTAAATTTTCTGAGCATTTTGTAACAAACCAACCAAATCAGTTCTCATGTTCTGTTGTAATCCGTCTTTAAACTTAAAGTTATGAATAAAAAAAAATCTCTATGCTATTTTTATGGAATATGTAGTAAGAAACAGACATGATACTTTTCAAGTGATTGTTATAGAAAAGAATCGATATCAAATATCTTAAATTAATCGAATACAAACATATCTCACGTTACATCGTTTAGGTTTCATAATATTAAATCTTGTCCATTATTCATACTCGATATCGGCATCGTATTAAGCGTTGCCGGTTACCCATTCAATAATATACGCAAATGGATAACGTTTATATTTATGATTTAAACAATTAAACTTACAGTATACAGTGTGACACCGCGAAACATGCAGTAAGCATACTGAATTCATCTCCGAACTAATGTTCTAATGTATGGTTGCCAATGGCAGAGGCTTTTGATTTGCTACTGAAAGCAACCAAGGCTTAAATGATGCTGTATCTAAACACCACCCTGTGTATATCAATCACAATATATAGGTATATTTCTCCGATCCCTTATCACGTCTCTCATCCTAAAATCAGACTATTTAATAAATAAAACATTGTCCAATATGTCCAGCTGACATATTTAAATTAACACAAGTATCCGAATATTTCCTCACAAATTTCTTTACACTTGAAAGAAATTACAAATTTGTAACGTAAACACGCCGCCCGAACAACCGATCGGGTACATCGAAGATGATTCATTTCGTTTACAAGCTGACTTGACAATTCGGATGGTGAAAGTAACATACATTCTAAAATATCATCTTATATATACAAGATAATATATATGTGAAAAGTGTGACATAAATCTGTGTGAGATTAATCAATAAATTCCCTTTAACTTCGATGTAATGCACAGCCTAATCAGCCTTAAAAATTCCGATGACTTGAAAGTAAGTGTTAAGTGATTTTATTAAGATATTCGTCACAATCGCGAATCTAAGCTGTTATTTTATTGAAAGGCAAAAATTCGGTAAACAGACGTTATATCTAAATTAGAATTCATGGTCTAAATAGTTAGCGCGAACGGACTTTCTCTTTTAAAACTTTAATATCAACAGTATTATTAGGATATTGAGATATAGCCACGATCTGTTTCGGACATCATTTTCATAAGAGAGACGAAATTAAATAATAATCTGAATCCAATCAATAAGCCTTTTGTTATTTTATTCGTAGTTAATATTTTTATAGATGTTGTTTAAATAACATAAAAAAAATAATCTCTCGTAAAACTTTTTGACGTCTCACCGCCTCCAACTTGAACGCTTATATGATCTTTATTAAACTTTTTATGAAGCCCACAATGTTATTTTGATGGTACTATTTAAAGTAATATTATATATATATATATATTATATTTTTTGTCGTCAAATTTAAATAAAAAATTATCAGAAACAGGTGTTTTTTTTTTAAATAGAAATACATATTTTTAAAATTCCGATTTGCGATTTAATTAACATAGACATAAAATATATTAATAAATTAGATTTAATATTCTAGCATAAATTATTAACTCTTTATCTGTCTATTATCTATTGTTAAACGTTTAAACTAATGGTTTTAAGATTTAAAGGCGCCTCGTACTAAACAATAAACAAACAAAGTTTGAAAATATACCTTGTAATCAAATATATCAAGCTTTTTATAAAATGCCAAATATTTTTTCCATCTAAATTATAATCAGGAACCGGTTTGAATCAATAAACGATAGGTTATTATCTTAGGTTCGGAATTTATTACTTCTAGACATCCCAGATATAACTTTCTAACACTAATCATATTTTATTAATTTGTTTGCCTTTTTTTTAAATTTTAATTTAAATATTACCATAGTAATTATAATTACACTGAAGTAAAATTGACCTGAATGTTTCAGGTGGTTTGTAGAATATGATATTACGAAGGTCGCCGGTTCAAATCCTTTGCGTGTAGACGATTTTTGTGTATAATTTCTGGCATATTCATACTTCTGTTATAAAATTTGTTATCTATTAACCTTATCGTACTCAAATTGCACGGGAATAAACGTCTTAAACCTACGAAGATATATTAACAATATTACTTAACATCCTATTCGAAGCTCTCGACGATTAACTGTTTAGATCAATTCACATTACGTCACTGATAAAGACTTGTTTGAGTCCTCATCTCTAATGAATGATACCAATTCTTAATAAAAGAATGCTCAGTTAGACATATTGTGTACTAAATATGACAACTTTTTCACCCGACATCGAACCTGTATCACTTGAAAATAGGGAGTAGGAATCTGTTCAAACTAAGTTATCGTGTCCTACTGGAAGCGTAGGGCTTGCATCATTAATTATTCTTATACATATACATTTTTAATATCCCAAAATAAAATTCTATTGAAGTCTTAATTTGCTAATTAAAATTTTTGTTTACACTCGTAAGTCATCGTTTCGTTTCCTTAATAGTGACCGTATTTAATTCAATATGAAAATGTTCCTTAACACGTTTAATATATACATATAAATATATATATATACAGTTAAATTTTATATAACACTCTTATAAACGGTACGCTTACGATAAGTTTACACCGTCACACTACATACGGAGCGTTTACAGTTACTCATTCATCAAACTCCGCGACTAGTATTAAGGTAGGTTTAATGAGAAACTGGAAATGCTTTGTACGTAATTTCTAGATGCGGCTTGGAGTAATCACAGAGTTATAGAGCAGAGAATTAACAAAGATCGGATGACGTTATAGATATATGTAATCAATAATTATTACCCATAGTATGTTAATTAAATCAGTTACAATGTATTCATATATTTTACGACTCAAAATCTATTAAGTACGTGTCCCATTAAAATTTATAAGCATATTATTTTCTTACTAGAGAGTACATACTCCAGTATGTACTCTCAGTACTACAGTACTCCAGTTATATATAATAACAAGTAAATTCAAAAACTTAACAAATTATATACTAAAACCTTCCTCGAGAATCACGCTATCGAGTGGTGATAACTGTTTGATAATCGGTGCAGTAGTTTATCCGTTTATCGCGAACAGACAGACAGATGGGGCCAGGGACTTTGTTCTATAATATGTATGTATGTATGGAAACTATATATTGGTTAAGGATTTGAACTAATTAGTAAAAAATATTAATACAGTTATTTCTCAACAACCATGGAACAAGATCGTCACTTTCGAAATTAAGTCGTAAATTATAGAATAAATAAGCCGACTTTATAACATGTTTAGGCAGAAATTTAAGAATTTCGCCAATTTTACGATCTGATTTAAATTCATATTTTCAACTAGATCTACCATTTTCCGTAAACAAAGTCATAAAAATATATATGTATATATAAATAACAAATATATTTTGTTATGAATGTGAAAGTATTAATCTAAAGCGCTGTTTAAACTTTAAAGGATCGTATGACTGAATCTATTTTTTTATTTTTTTTATATATGACGTATATACTATATATGTAATTGCTGAGGACTTCGTTCATAATAACCAATTCGATTGATATATAAGAGAAACGTAATCACAATACGAAGTCAACGTTATCCTTCAACGTAGTTACCTGAGTGTGACGTAGCCTACTTTAATTATTACATTATATCTATGAAATATAAATCAATGTGACACATATTCGGTTCAGCGGGTTTTTATCACAATGCTAATTTATTATCGACACGAACATGACGTTCAACAAACTAAAAGAAATAATCATAGTTTTATTAAAATTCCTAAACGTTACCGAACGTTAGACGTTTGGACGTCATTAATAGATTATGTCAACTTCAATAGTAGCATAGAAATGTCATTATGCTGGCATTAAGTGATATACACACATGGAGGAATCTGTACGGATTGTTCTACACGTGTGTCGAATTCATGACAATGTGTCTGAAGTTCGTTTTAAAAAATATATTGTCCTGCAATTTTTTTTTATAACAAATAATATATGCGCTAGAATAAAACTAAACAATAATAGAAAAATACTATTAAACTAAGTAATGATAGTAATAGCTTTTTTAAGTAAATCTTCTTAACGTTGCAAGGAAGCTGTTTGGAGTGGACTGCAACTATATTAATATGGGAAAGTATAGGTTTTGACTGAAAGGTGCTTAAAGGCCTTCATCGCTATAAAGTCCAGTCGCACTGTTTCTGATTTATTATCTCAGTGTTCTGTGTCTAATACACTTCAATAAATAGCACCTCCAGGCTACTAGAGACGGCGTTGTAAGTCCGAGAGATACGAGTCTAAAACATTAATATTATAAATTAAATTGGGTGATTGTTTCATGAAATGTATCGTTATAGTATAAGAAACAATCCGCATTCCCTCACGCGATATTTAATCCACAAATAAATCTTAAGACTTGTCTCATCTACGGTCGACCATTATTGTATTATATAAGGGCGTTCTCGTGAAGGAGGTAGTTTTAAAATATATGCGTTATAGTGGATTCACAGCCCTGGTTTTTGAATTTAAATTTTTATCATAATTTAGAAATATTAATTATTGATATTTTTCTTATGAATATAAAATAACTGGTAACACTACTCAGTCAGGTTTCTCCTTACCGCTCGCTGGCTGCAACTAGCTGCAAAGATTATTTAAATAGTAGGATCTTGAATCTTGATAATTTCGTGTCGTATATTTTATATTAATAATTTTATATACAACAGAACCATCAATTAGTCTGTCAGTCTGTACTTTTACTTCGAATAATTTGCATCTTTTAATTCAGACATTTAGTTTATTCAATATAATCCAGCAATTACAAAGATAACCCATAAACCAACGAAAAAGAAGGTCATTATGGTAATTTTTTTTAATTAATATTAACAAAAATTATACACTATACGACCATTACAAAGTAGAACAAACGAAATTGTAATTAGAACTCTTGTTTCCCAGGTACAATTCAACAGCCTGTAATCGTAAGTTCCCACATTACCAATCAATTGTTTACGATCAGGAAATAACATCGAAATAATATAAATCATGGGAATTGATAAAAAATTAAAAATTAATTGCTTAGAAAATTTATTTCTTTTTAGTTTTCATTTAAATTTGAATGTCTATGTTACATACACTTTCCCTTCACCGTTCATTCAAACAATTATATATTCAATTAGTTTTCAATTTTTTTTTTAATTAAACAACTAGAAGTCATAAGTGACATTATATTCGTCCAGCATTACAGTTAGAAATATTTGAAATGAGACTAATATTTTCGGATTATTAAGCGTATTTTATTACTTTTAAAAACTACATACTCCCGAGCTTTTGGTTGCCGTGATCACGGTTGCTGCAGAGTTTTTAAATATAATAAAATACGCTTAGTAATCCGAATATATTGGTTTCATTTAAACGAATACTCGTTAAGGTCTTAGATCTCACAATACTTCAAATTATTATTAATTCCTTGAGCCAAAATAAATCAACATACCAGTTAAACCACAATATCTCGTCAAGTAACAGATATTAAACAAAAATAAACGAACAAAAAAAATAAGCGTGAATATTTTTAACTGGTAACATTTACATATTATTTGTATTTTTTTTTTCTTGATTGCAATCGGCACTGGTCTTAATGGCTTCATCTTCCAAGTCTTGTTACTGGAATAGATATCATCACCGCTCCTAGAGCTGTTTCTCCATCTGATAGAAGACTTACTTAGAAAACGACATTTTCTATTATTCCACTGACATTTTAAATGTGTCTTCTTGTTACTACGTGTATATATTTATCTCTTTTTCATGTTTATACGTAGCTTGGACATCAGAATAAGAGATAAGCTATATATGTGAGGTCTTTGGTATGTTAATTAGTATAAAACAGATATAAACCAGCCGCCAGCGACATCTATCGTCTGTCGCGGGACTTCATACATAACTCCATACAGCTATTGTCTATTCCTTCAAAACTATATATATGTTGGTTAACACGGAAACAAAGACAAAACGGGTGATCGCGCTAAAATCCAGTAGAAATATGTTTTTAACTTACAACGTTATTTATATTTTACCCATTATATTTTCGAAAATTTTTTGTTATTTTTCTCTAATTAAATAACACATTAATCCAGCTTAGTTTTTCTTATAGTACCGCTAAATGATTTTTTATTGCGTGTTTTGATTTCAAAAATACAAGTCACTTACTTAATAAAGTGTGGTCACACGAGATGTAACTATACTTAACTGTGTATAGTGTATAACTCAAGTTCGTGATACGGTGTGACTGCGGCCAGGTTTGAGATGGCTAATAAAAGTTCGAACAAACATCTGGCGATTGTCAATTTTAAATAAAATACATATGTATACTAGTTTTTGTCCGTGACTTTGCATGGACGTTGGATTTCCTCCTAACAATATTGTTATGTTAAAGATATTTTTATTGTATCCAATAAGAAAAGCAATAAAAAGAGTGCCACATGTTTTGTTCGGCATAAAATATAGTCTTGACTTTAATGTATACACTTACCAAACGTTTTCATTGTTGAACGATTCACGCACACTTTCAAGTTTTGCGGAAACCTACGTCGATAATATCATATGCGATTTATGAATGAATATAAACTCGGAACTCTCCGTATGTAGTTAGTCAGTGCGAACTGGTAGCACTGGTACTTACCTATATATTTGCTATTTTATAGTAAGATTACATTAAAATACATTTGGCATTATTTATACTTAACTTCAATGTACTTATTTAAAATAGAAAAAGATCACTGTGACCACGAGGCCTTGGATTCATCAGACGATCGGTTACTTTTCTTCACTTGAACCAGTTTAATTGTTGAATAATTTGTAAGTAGTACGCATCTTATTAAGCCACAGAACCTTAACGTCATGTAATACAATATATATTAGCTTGGCAATTATATAGCGTCGGTCAACTACCTCTTATAACGCTATGGCAGCCTGGTAACGAGCATTGTTTGATAAAAAAAAAAATATACTCACAAACTGTATTCAATAAAAAAAAGTTATTTTGAATTTATTTCTTATTTAAATTTTCTAAGAAAACAGTTTAGAAATTGTATTCATAAATAATATAACGTTTTTGGTTTCGAAGACAGTAAATTAAGTACGTCATTTTGATTTATTTTGACATAATGACATTTTAATTTTCAAATTGCACAGATAATAAATAGTTTCTGCTGTCAAATTGACAATTACATAATAATGTTTGAAGTATAACATCTTTCATCGGAGTGTTACCGATGCGTGCTTTCTAGTCCGACTTGTTCTAATGATACAGTTGTAATTTGTAAAATTACTATGTTCTATAAAATAATTCTCATTTAATGAGGTCTAAGACTTTCGTGAGTTTTATTCATTTAAATGAAACTAATATAATTCGGATATACACTGATTTTATTATTTTAAAACTACATAATCCCGACGTTTCGGTTACTTTTTCAGTTTCAGTTCCCGAAACGTCGGGATTATGTAGTATTAAAATAATAAAATTTCCGTACTATATCCGAAATATATTAGTGTCATTTAAACAATTCTCATTTATATTGTGGATTGTGTCTAAAAATTTTATAAGCTTTTAATATTAATAATAGAAAGCTTTGAGTTTTTGAGATTGAGTAATATATATACATATATAATATAGTATCGTCTTTAAACGACTAAGATAATATTTATAATATTTCATGTATTTTTGGATTTTTATTAACTCAAGTTAAAAGTGATTGAAAAAGTATATATATATTTACATGTCGATTCTTGCTTCTGACTGATATATACTTACTTAATATGTAAACTTTTTCGTACATAACACAGATGTTCGATAACCTATTACTTTAATGGAACAGATTATATTAATTATACACACACACATTTAAACATATTTTCACACACTCGTACGCAGTTTCTACATCAAGATTAAGAGCAATTTTTTGAGAACCGTAATTACACCCACCTCTGCTTTCTTTGCAACATCTTGTTAACATTGAATAATGATCTCTATTTACATGTAACAAATAGTCTACAATAGATTATCAGTAATCAACTTTGATATCGTATTAAGTAAATGATTATATTCTTTATTTCTATACAAATAGAAGCTAGATTCTTTTACAATGTTTGAAATTAAACGAACTAGATTATTCGGAAATTTTAATAAATTATGAGTTATGTTAGGTGCGGCCATTTTATCGGAATATCACGTAACAGTTATATGGGAATTTTATAATTTATACACTAGCATCCGGCGTCAACTTTGCACGGGTTCCTTATAGCAAATATGTATTTCATATTTGCAAATGATAATCTAAAGTCTAAAGAGATGTAGCGTTTCATGAAATCTGTGGAGTAGTTCTCGTGTTGATAGCGAATAGACAGACAAACAGATGAGGACTTTATTTCTCAAGCTTGTTTTAAATACGAACGCACGTTAACTCGTCCGTATATGAAACCTTCATGCTATCTAAAAACATATCTATATTTAACATAAAGCGATTACTGCTTTTAAAAGCGCTGTAACCTTACAACTGTTCATGCTGAACCATTTTTTCTACATTATCATACATTCGCTAGAAGCATCATCCTTCGTCACTGTTAAAACTTTTCATTTTAGCCTCTATATGTCAGCACTTACGAAGGACTTTCAAAACAAGATTGTTTGTGGTCGCTATTCGAGACGTCATGTATGCTGATCCGAATCAACCATGAACAATGGGTCCCAGTAATGTCATCGAACAATAGTGCTGTCATTGCTAAATGTATCGAGTTTTTTATCATCGATTTCATTCATTAGATATGTCTTTGTTTGAAAATGAAGGCTGTGATGAAATCAGTTGATCTCCAAATATATTGATCGATAAACATCGCCTTCGAGATTTTTCTGTATAATTTTCTTATTAATACATATACAATAACTCTCGATCGCAATCAAAATAATATAACTTTCATATATACAAACGATTTTCACTGTTATTACGATGTAAAAGCTTAGGTTAGCAGCGTCCACTACCGTGACGTACAGTCGACAACGTAATGAACAGCTTGCATCGGGTTGATACATTAAGTAATCAAGTCGCCCACCGTATCGCAATCAATCAATAGAAAGTCATGCCGTGATTTATGTTGTCTTCGAAGTGATTATGGAAACAATGCTATGTGCGATTAACGATTATGTCCCGTTCATAGAGCACGTCACTATAAACCAAATGCAAAAATGTTAGGTTCTGTGTTTGAAGTAAGTTTGTTTATGTAATCAATTTTCTCAAAAACTAGATACCCGTTTTGATTTTTTCGTTTTATTTAACGTTATTTTCTTACTATATAATATAAGCTATAGACAGCTAATAAAAAAATGCCTTCGGAAAGACTATTTAATTATAAAAAATCTTATACAATGTACAGTTTTTGATCCTCTATGAAGTTTTTTTTAATCTTGTTTAGCTAACAATCATTTAAATAATATTAAAGAAAATATAAAGCAAACAATATAAAGTATTCATATAAAATGCTCTCAAGGTACTTATAATAATAATAATAATAAAATAGATCTTATAAAATTATAATAATTTATCTATTATGTGATAAACGATTTTCATAATTTAAACATAACGGCAAAGCATACTATAGGTAGGTATATACAAAATTATTCTTAATGAAATGCGGTCGACTGTTAGGAAATTCAAAACGTTCGAGAAATTTCTCCTTAATATAAGAATCGTTATTTGTGTTTATCTAGAATCATCACCGATTTATTTGCAATCATTTTAAGCGTAGTCATGCTTTTATTCTAAACGAACTTTCGTATAAAGAAAGCAAAGGTCCGGTGAGAGTAAATATAATTGAGACAAGTTCGTCTCCGAAAACGGTTTATAATTTAACTCTGTGATAAATATCATAAGGTTCACATTCGTATGCATACCATATTTAACATATTTATATTATAATTAACTAGTAGTAATCGCAGTACTCTGTCAGAATAATAAAAATGTATTCTTCCGATATAAAAGTTAGGTACAGATCATTATCAATTTTAAGACATTAAAATTTATACTCGTTGCAAATTAATTTAACAGAAAAAAAACTTTGTTCAAATGAACAGATAGACTTCAAGTAAAATCTGAAATAGAAATTAAATTAACAAATAAATGCCACATATTCTTATTAATGCCCTACAAAATATTCTGTTCCCAGCAAAATACTACCACATACAGGCACTATAAGCATCATTAGATTAGGATTTCCAATCACGAGGTGATGATATTACCATACATTATCACCACCTGGATCTTAAGCATCGCGTGCTGATGATGAATTAACTGAACCAGTAAGCATTGATATTGAATCGGAACACTTTCTAAATAACACAGATTCCTACATGCTCGCAGTGATCTCGGAATTATATGATCAGTTTTCATATTGGGATGATACAAGTTATGAACGCAGTTTAATTAAACTGGATAGTTATCAAGTATTTGAAAATTAATTAACTGTTTATTTTAGTATAATTCATTTAATTAATTAAAGGAAGAATGGTATAGGTACAACTTATGATAAGAGACGAAACCTGTCAGCATTCCATGGGCTCACCGTGGGGGTGCCGGATCCATCGTGTTGCAGGGAGAGGAGCTTCAACAGTGCCTGGGACTGCGACCCAGGTGTAGGTTTAAGGAACCCCTGCCTAAATCGCGTTACTCGCTCCCCTCCACTGTCCAAGTTCCTCTCTCTACCTACATATAATATGCGAGGTTTTATGAACTAAAAACTATTAACTTTGCGTCTGTAGTATGACAATGCATAACTTTTAGTAAGCATATTGGTGCAATTTCAATGTCAATATTAGCAGTTTAGTAAGTTGGTTTGAGAAAGTAAACTTACTTTCTTACAATATTTTTTTTTAAATTTTGTAATTTGTTCGAGATATCCAAATACGGCCAGTTCTCAAATCAACAAATGAACATGCCAAAACACTTTTGTCTTTAGGCCCGAAATCCGCAGGCTTTGAATGGTAGAAATCTAACGGAATTTCAAATAATTCAATAATTCGTGATAAATAAACAAAATAATTAAATTACGTTTTCTTATAGTCAATTAATATATGTAAAGACATATTTTATACGCCAAATGAATACATTTAAAATTTTATCTCATAAATTAATTGAAAGTATCTTCAGAATATTCTCTGACACCATCTATAGCCGACCCCGTGTTATTATCTACACATACTAGCAAGTCATGGTATATTTTATACAGAGTTCCATTCAAATCCAAAAGTCATTTAAGAATAACTTACTATCGTACAGACTTTTACTTTTTACACTACAACTCCGTTTAGCTACATATAATCCATAATCACACATCATCATCAGCCTATCGGAGCCCACTGCTGAACAAAGGCCTCTTCTCACATGGAGAAGGTCAGCATTAATCACAACGCTTGCTCAGGACGGATTGGTGGTTTCAAACTTATAATTTGAAATTATAAGTCATGTTTTCCTCCACCGTCTGCGAGTGGTGTCTAAATACTCTTAGAAACTCCGTATAACTCGGAAAAATCACATGGATATTTTTGCCAGGTTTTGAACTCGCACCCTCATGTATGAGAGGTGGGCTTTTAACCTCTAGACGACCGCGGCCATCAACTCAATAGATATATAATATTATAACATAGTAGGATAAGTTATAGACCGAATTTCCTATCAACGTAACCGTGGTTTAAACCTAAACTGCGGACTATGTAGTATATTCTAATTAGTTTTGCTGACTAACGGTTATATTAAACTCGAAAGTTTAGTAATTTATTTTCTGATAAGAATTGTTGATAACTGTCCAATTAAAAATAATGTACAGAAAAATTAAGTAAGGGATACATATATAATATAGAGGTGAAGTCTTAAGTTGTACCAAAGAGAAACTTACTTACCGTTAATTACAGATGCAACTTTTTACAGTCTAGCCTTGGAAATTTTATGCTATATATTCTTATGTTCTTTAACACACATATATATATATATATATATATATAAGAATTTATAATTGAACGTATATAATATTTCCATGGCACTGGCAGTAAAGTAGACAGAACCAAAGCAGAGAAACATTTAAATGCCTGTCGAGTTCCATGAACATTCCGTCTAGATCATCTCACTTACGTTTTTAGAAAAACAGCATATATAACTGTCACAAGACTGGTATTAACGGAACGTTTTAGAGTATTCCTCGAAATATTTTATCCCGTTTATACCGCGTTAAGTGACACTCATCCGTTATATCACTGAAACGGGTTAAAGGACACTTAAACTATACGTGAAACAACACGATTCTGTTAATAGCTTTATAATAAAAGTCTTAAATATACATACAGCTTAAATGAAATGTGCATTCATTCCCAAAAACAATGTCTCTCGGTTATGCAGTGAAACTCGTTTTGTATGAGAACTCATTTACCGAAGATACGTTTCTTAATTTAAAGACAAACGACCCAATTGCGGCTAACTGTACAAAATCATTGCGATTGTCTCGATATAAAAACTCGCTGGCCCATAGCTGGTGATACTCTGCAGTCCTAAGGACGAGAGATTTAATTCTTTAAACGATATATTGCGTATGAAAATACATCACATACTAACCTATAAATAATTATAGATTTTTATATGACAGTAACTTTTTAAGTGATCAATTTAATATTTTCCTTATTTTTTTTTTAATATTTAATTAAATTATATATTATACTTAGTAGCTAATATAGAATGAAGTCTGCATTTTATTCGATTCAAAAATTTTCAAATTTTATACCAAACGGTGCCAAAAGATTAATTCTTTGATAACCGTATAATGAATTGTTACAAGAAAATTTTGATGCAACATAGTTGAATCGCAGTAATCTGAAAGATAAAATAAAATGATTTACATCAAGTAAGACTTTTATCGATTTTATTATGGATAAACCACGGTGTAATCGAACATCGTCGTAATAATAAAATATTACCGTAATTACGTTTAAGTAGACCAACAGCCAAGCGCGGTCTACTTAAACAATACCACGCTTTAAAATCAACTCTGCTGGTGCATTGAAACTTTTATAAATCGAAGGAAAGTATGTATTCAAGCACTTATCTATTAGATTATATACAAAAAGTTTTTTTTTATTTATTTCTTATTACAAAAGGAAAATAATTCGAAATTTGAATATTAGATTTAAGACCGCTTATTGCATAATCAACTCTGCAAGTAGGTTCTAGTCAGTTTAGTACAGAACGCAATCTGGATAGTAATTTCATGTATAAATGATTGTCGGCACTTGGTAAATTGGATATGACAAGTTCTTGGAACTGACACTTTCACATATAATTCTATGCAATAAATTATAGTTCATATAATTAGTTTATACAGATGAAAATGCTCGTACTCGTATTTGGTTGGAATACGACTAAGACAAAATTGCATGTGGTATAACAACGGTCATAGATTTTTTAATTTTGTATATTTTGGTAACAATAAAAAAGCATGACATACATACATAAGTTTGGATTGTTTAAAACTTAAATAATATATAGAGACTTGGCCGAAGTTGGCGAAAAATAATCTGATTAGTTTAGATCATTTGTGACATTTAGTCTCAAAAAACAAAGGACAACTTTAAAATATATATATATATATATGTCGAAGAGCCATGTCCAAGTTGATTATTAGGAGCTGTGACGTCAGCGATGTTATCGTCACATAACACTATTTCCACCTATCAGGTTATCCATTTTCACCAATAAAGCACTCTCACTTACTCACACCACTTTATTTTCAACTTTAACTAACACTTAGTAATTTCTCCTGGATAGCTCTTACACCACTGTGTCCTCGCCACAGATGTCTCCGAATATAAATGGTTTTCGTGGAGTCATTACATTTACTCTTAATTTTAAATAATAACTTACAAAGATTATTCGTAGTAATTCAAATAAACAGTAATTATTACAAAATGTTTTCGTAATCAATTATTAAACCAACTAAACTTTATATTGCCATTTAAAATTTAAAGAAATCATAATTGAATAACATTGATTACAAAATGGTTACTGTTTAAGTTTGTGTTTTACTAAAACTCACAAAATAACTTATCTTTACATATTACAAATCACGATACGAATTGCCATTTACTTTCCTTCAATACAAATCGTACGACGATCTATAAAACAAATAATTTTGTTAAAGTTATTACTAACGCCTTGACATTGTTTATGTCACATCTACCCTCTAAAGTGAAATACATATGAAACAACTATACATATGAAACAACTACCCTTTATAATGGTTTTTTAAATGTCGTTGCGCCGACACGGCCATTCTGCGGCCTGGTGCGTGCCCTGCACCAGTTTTACTTTGTTGTGATATATCAACGTATCAACATACGTTATATTAAGGAGATCACTTGGATTCTCTGAACCTGTGTTTGTGTTTTTTTTTTTTTTTAATGCAAAATGCTCCACGCATCTTTGCTTACTTTTATTGAAGTGGGTTTGTTGCTGTGGTCTGGGCGGTCTTGTACGCCGTGGTCCACAGGGGCTCTAAGGGATTGAGGTAGGTCGATGCTGTGGTCTGGGACTTTCGTCCGTGGTCCACAGAGGATATTGATTTTATGATGTTGCTGTGGTCTGGGCGGTCTTGTACGCCGTGGTCCACAGGGGCTCTAAGGGATTGAGGTAGGTCGATGCTGTGGTCTGGGACTTTTGTCCGTGGTCCACAGAGGATATTGATTTTATGATGTTGCTGTGGTCTGGGCGGTCTCGTACGCCGTGGTCCACAGGGGCTCTAAGGGATTGAGGTAGGTCGATGCTGTGGTCTGGGACTTTTGTCCGTGGTCCACAGAGGATATTGATTTTATGATGTTGCTGTGGTCTGGGCGGTCTCGTACGCCGTGGTCCACAGGGGCTCTAAGGGATTGAGGTAGGTCGATGCTGTGGTCTAGGACTTTTGTCCGTGGTCCACAGAGGCTCTAAAAGATTTGAAGAAAGGTAATATTTTAGTACAGGTTCTAAATTTTTTTTTTTTTTTTTATTGACCTTATGTCAAGTTCCTCAACTTGAGAGATCTTTTGATAAAGACAATTGTCAATAAATTGATACTTTACTAAGCAATGAATGTTGGACCAAGTTTATTGATCGTTCATTGGATTCAACTTCTAAATTTTCAGAAGCTTCAACATTTAATGGACTGTCGTAATGTGGAGGATCATCAATCTGATCCGCCGACACGGTTCCTGCTGCTGCTGGATTTGGTGCTGGACGTAATTGATCATGAGCTAACTTACGCGGCCGGCCTCTACCGGTTACACGTTTTAGCATGTAACGATCACGTTCCAATATTTTGTATATTTCGTATGGTTCAGTATTTTTCAGATCCAAAGAAGTTTGTTTACGAGGATTAGTTTTGATTAGTGCATAGTCACCTCTTTTAAATGAACGAAGCTTACCCTTACTTTTTTCAAAACTCTGTTTATCATATTCCGCCGAAGCCAACATTTTCTGTTGCACATATTCCTCCAATACATCAAAATTTATAAATTCATTCTCAAAATCAATTAACCTTAATAGTTCCGATGGCACACAATGCTGCCGACGAGTGAGAAGAGTTAGAGGTGCAACTCCAGTAACTCTATGAGGCGTGCAATTAAACGAGAGTTGCAATGCTTCAAGAGCAGTCTGCCAGTTTTCGGTTGTGTAATTTTTATAATAGTTTTTAGTTTTTTTAACATTTTTTAAAGTGCTCATGATACTTTCAAGCTGTCCTTTAGCTCGGCTTATTCCTGGTGCGATTGAATGTATGTTGCTCCCAAAGCGGTTACAATAAACTTTGAATTCACCAAGAAACTCTCGACCTCCATCAACCATGATCTGAACTGGTGTTCCAAAAAGATGTACTAATCGTTTCAAGGCTGCGAGACTGATCCTTCACTACTCCTAGTTCCTAATTTCCAGGTAATGTCCATATGTACTACTTGAAATGCTGCCGTGGGTTTCTGGATTGAATGAAGTCGTACTTGTTGCTACCTGACGAGTTTTTGATGTTCTGCAAATTATAAAATTTTCAACAAATCTTCCGATTAAAGTACTCATTTTATCAAAAACATATGTCTTTTATTTTTTGAAGAGTTCTCTCCCATCCTGGGTGATGTAATGCGGTGTGAAATGAATTTATTAAATCTCGTCTGCCCGTGATCACGGTTGCTGAAAAGTAACCGAAACGTCGGGAGCCTGTAATTTTAACAAAATTAAAGCACGCGTATATCCGAAAAATATTAGTTTCATTTAAATGAATTTACTATACTCCCCTGAAATGATGATAGGAACGACAATGACTTCATGTTGGCCAAGCACAGGATCTGTTAAAATTTTCTTTAGGACACCTTCTCTTAGTGTATAGTTTGCGGCTGCGTGGTCGCTGCTCATGCTATCTTATTAAAGGACGAAGTAAATCATCGAGTCTTTGTTCTATTTGTAACCATTCCATGTCTTTGCTTATCATATTGACAGATATTTCATTAGATGGGTTTCTACATCTATGAATTCACGGAAGTAAATCCTTTTTATGTTTGGATGCTTTCAAAGCATTACAATTTTAAACTTTCGACCGTATAAATAGTGTCGAAAATGTTTTGTTGCCCGTACTACTGCCAGAGTCTCGAGCTCATAAGAGTGGTATCGGCTCTCCGCGCCAGTAGTTTTTTTTTTTTTTGACTCATACTGGATGACGGCGCCCATTAACGATCTGAGCTAGAACTGCTCCGTATCCAATGCTACTATCATCTGTATACAGCTCTGTTGGTGCTGTTTCTTTCTCGAATAATTTTATGTTCAAGTAATTCCTTAATAATTGAACGAACTGTTTCCCTCCTCATAGGACTTAATCGATATGGTCTACGTTCTACATATCTATCGTTATCTTTTAAGCGTATTTGTAGTACTTCGGTGTTTAACATGTGATTTTCATATTTGTTGAGCAAAATTATTAATCTATTTATTAGATCTGGATCAGTTAGGTCGCAATTTAAATTATTAAATTTATCACTCCTAGATATCACATGACGTATAGCAGGTTGGTGAAGAAAAATAGCACCATGCGAGTTTATTATCACACTAAAATTCGTGTTTTCAATCAAATTCATTCCAATTAAAACATCTGAACATATTTCACAGTCAGGTACAATATGAAACTGAATCTCTATTCGAAGATCATTTATAACGCATACTGTTGTTAATGTTGATAGCGACACTACTGTAAATTGTCTCAGACCTTTCAAATATCGTACTAAATTTGTTCGTTTTATAGTTCCTTGTAATGTATTCAATGTATTAGGGTGAGACCGTTTCACGTATCGTATCGGCGATGCCACAGAGATCAATTCGGGTACTGATGACGCTCTAACATTTAGTAATTCGATTCGCAGTCGTTCATCCCCTACACAACAATCACTGCCTTTCTTATACGTCGCCATAGAACCCACGCTTGTGACAAAAATTGCGTATCCTTAGTATTATCATAGTTATGTTCTTTAAAACGAACGATGTCCCGCGAGTATCCAGTCTCTGGTTCGATGTGAAAAGTCGTAATCAAAACATCCCGCAATTCCGATCACGTTGTTGTAAATATTAACCAATTGTCAACCCATAACTTTATGCGTCCTCTGAGTAGACTCCGGACCTTCATTCTGATTTCGTAATCAGTAAAGTTATAGGTTTCCATTGCAGTTGTAATATGTTGACACCATTCTCTGATTCCAACATTCATGTCCCGGTCATATGATTGCAGGTATCAGTAATTTTAATTTTGGCTTCTGGTTGACCAGGAATACGATCGACATACGCTTTATCACTTTTAGCATTTGTGAAAAAAAAAAAAATAATAATTCGGATTTTACCACTGCAACAGAGCCTCCAGTATTGTCAGATGGACGAGTAGAAGTAGGTAATCCCGCTTCTGATGTCGAAAAGCCAATGTCCAAGTTGATTATTAGGAGCTGTGACGTCAGCGATGTTATCGTCACATAACACTATTTCCACCTATCAGGTTATCCATTTTCACCAATAAAGCACTCTCACTTACTCACACCACTTTATTTTCAACTTTAACTAACACTTAGTAATTTCTCCTGGATAGCTCTCACACCACTGTGTCCTCGCCACAGATGTCTCCGAATATAAATGGTTTTCGTGGAGTCATTACATTTACTCTTAATTTTAAATAATAACTTACAAAGATTATTCGTAGTAATTCAAATAAACAGTAATTATTACAAAATGTTTTCGTAATCAATTATTAAACCAACTAAACTTTATATTGCCATTTAAAATTTAAAGAAATCATAATTGAATAACATTGATTACAAAATGGTTACTGTTTAAGTTTGTGTTTTACTAAAACTCACAAAATAACTTATCTTTACATATTACAAATCACGATACGAATTGCCATTTACTTTCCTTCAATACAAATCGTACGACGATCTATAAAACAAATAATTTTGTTAAAGTTATTACTAACGCCTTGACATTGTTTATGTCACATCTACCCTCTAAAGTGAAATACATATGAAACAACTATACATATGAAACAACTACCCTTTATAATGGTTTTTTAAATGTCGTTGCGCCGACATATATATATATATATATATATATATATATATATATATATATATATATATATATGTTTGAGCTGACTTATATATATATATATATATATATATATATATATATAAGTCAGCTCAAACTTTATATTAATATCAATCAGAACTGATTTCATGATATTTTTGTAGCAATAATTCAACAACTCAACATGAACTTCATTGAAAACATTCACGCGTCAAGGCGAAGGGCGGCTGAATGGTTCTAAGCAACTTAGATACGCTCCACTATACCCAACATTTCAATGGAGACAGAAGGACGGATGTATAAATACAATTCATTACAGTATTCGATCTCTCTGTGCGTTTTGTTATCGATGGTATTAATCAATGCTTATACATTACCCGGCTTCTAAATAAACGGTTTTAATTTCACATTAATTTATTTGAGTACGTACTGATATAAAGAGAAGTATTCTCTAAACAACTTTCCAGAGTTTTGACCTGGAATCGGTGATCGATATTCCAGAGCTTGCAGGTCGAATTCTGCTTCTGTCAATGATTTTAATCTATATCTTCTATATAAATTTTAATCCGAACATAAAAATAATTATATGAACGCTAAAGATAGTTTAAAAATAAACTTATGGTTTTATATTATATTTTACGGAGAAAAAAACTTCATAACGATACAATTTTTATATTTTCATCAAATATCAACTAATTGTGTCGAAATTTTAACATCAATTCGGCTTAGTTTCGAAAAACATTAATTTTGTAACACACTACTTCTTCATCGTAATTGTGTTACAAACTTGATTCACAATTCACGTAAATCTTAATGCTCTTCTATGATCGATAATAACTTTTCAATCCTTATTTAGATACATGATCAATCATATTTCTCGTAAGGACATATATTGATATTTTTTACAAGCACATAATTCATCTCGTCACATCGCAATCTCTGAAGAGACATATTTCCAGTCTTTGTTCAGCGCGTGAAAAAAATCCAGTACAATAAGAGCTTGTTCAGAGGAAAGAGGATATTAAAAAACTAACATTCTTTTATATAATATGATAGTAAATTATGGAACCAAATTTTTATTCGAAAACATCAATAAAATAAAAAAAAAATCCTATAAATAATATGCTTTTAAAAAAAAAAAAAATTATTAAAGATGATAAGCTTACTATCGCTTTTTTTCTACCATTATTTTTTTATTATTATTCTTTAATATAACATTTTTATCTTCTATTAAGTACATTTAATATCCAATATTGTATAAACAGGTCCCGTAATTTAACGTTTTACAGAAACTTAATTGTAGGTGACCGTTAACACTTTTAAAATACTTATATAAAAATGACTATTTTTTTATATATTATGACTATTTTTGTTTTAATTTTAATAAACCAGAGCAGAACAATAGATAATAAAGAAATCGTTGGCGGCAGATGACAAATAGCAAGACTATCTGACATATACTTTCATCTGTGCCGATGATCACGGTTGCTGATCGAGATTTTGTACATTAAAATAAAATCGTGTAGTATTCGAAATACTTACATTTAACGGGGTACACGCGAGAATCTTGGATATCGTTAAATTTGTATTTGACCTTCATATTTTTAATCAAAATCATCACTAAACTTAATCAGTTCAGTGCTAGTTGTATACGTCTGGGCTGATTTAATACACCAACCCCATGTATCTAGAATTTTTTTATGAAATTCATGCACTTCAAATATCTGTATTTTTCTGGCAATAAAGTATTATTATTATTGTTTATGCAATTATTACCCCTATTAATTGCCATTATAGCCCATAATGGAATTACACTATCAGCTCATTATGTGATCCCACCAGCTATTCCACATCTAATGCCTTATCGTATACCTGACAAAAAAAAAACAATTCAAGAAATAGTTTACAAGTTATTTACAAATAAAACCATAAAGATAATAGTAACCGATGTATCCATTAATAGTTGGAACCGGTTGGCTAGTTAATAGCTATTATACGGCTACCGTTCAGATTACATCTGCGGACACAGATGCAATAATATGGAAGTAAAATTCACATTAATACTTATAACATATATAAATATATATATATATATATATATATATATATATACACTGTTTCAGCTGGATAAAGACTTCTTATACTTAAAGTGCCTCAATCATGAAGGTTTTAAAACGGTTTGAAGACCTTCTGTTGAGAGTTTTCTGACAGAGGACGTATGTATAATAATTATAATAGTTGAATTACAAAATAGTTATTAACATTTTACGCGATGGGTTTTGTTACTGAAAACATATAAATTTTTTGTCAGAGCCTAATTGGTTTTCAAATTTTTTATGTGCCTAATGTTACTTAAATATGTACTAGAGAACAGGTTCCAGTGACGGATATGTATGTAGGCATGTCTAATGGCTTGTTAGGTGATGTTTTACATGCACGTGATGCGACTTCGGTTTTAATGGTAGCTTTAAAAGGATCACATTGAGATAAATTTTCGAGCCTTACGTGTGAGACGCTGAAGATGATTTTCTCATTAGGTATGAATTACTCATTAGGTATGAATTACTCATTAGGTATGAATTACCATCTAAGAAGGAAGTCCACTTAATACGTTTCTTAATATTCTGTTTTATTCAATTTTAATTAACAAAAAGTTGTTAACGTATTCTCTGAGTGCAGAATATTAATACCTTTAAAATGTATACAAGTTTCTGTTATATTCAATTTGCTGGCAATAAATCGAAACGTCAGATAACGCTTTGCATTCGCATGCATATGCAAAACTATGCATTTTATAACAGCCACATGTATCTTCATGGAAATCAGGTTCTAGAAAATTTACGCTTTTATAAATGCGTATAATCGTTCAATAATCTTTTTGTTACATCCATGTTTGTGTTTTCCTTTACAATGTTGTGTATGTATTAATCATATTTTTTATCGATAGTTGTACTTACAGCAATTAGTTTAGAATTAAATTGTAATTTGGTGATAAATTTTAGAGGTTTCCTTTTATGTGCTATAAGTTAGTAACAATTATGCTTTTTTTCATACATAGGTTTGCGGTTCCTATATGGTTTTTGTACATAGACGGACGGTCACAGCAATTTCAATGTAATATTAACACTTGCTGCTCCAACGAGGCGCGTGTACTTAACCGGTATGTGTCTGTGCTTCCCAAACATTGTAATTACGTACAATGTACATGTATGAAAAAAAAATTGTTTGCAAACAAACATATAGTGGAAGCCTAGTTCTTTCAATAAGTCTACATTAGTTTTGAGTTCTACCTACTCGGCGTTTTAAGTATTGCCCAATATATTAATATCAGCTCTAACTCAGGCTTAAAGTTAGTAAGTGTTACAGTTTGATTATATGATGTCACATTTTGTAATGAAATTTTGCTGGTATTTCTTAGCTTTACTATAAATATTTACAATTAAAACATTTTTAAGGGTTATTTAGAAGAATTCCGTTTTTGTGTTGAAGGTAATTTATTTCGAAAAAAGTTAAACGGAGATTTTTTTTTACGTGACAATATGAAGCACATATAATAAAGCGCTTTGTTTAAATAATTTTACAAACCACGCGATGTTACATTAGAATATTTGATTCACCACATATTTATATTCTACTAAACTACGATCGTGTAAAATTTTCATCGCTGAAAATGCCACGAACATATGAAATCTGTGAAAAATGTTCATTAGAAAATAATTTTAACGCCACATTAAATATATGTAATGCGTTGGGAAGTTCTGATGAAGACTAACTCATTCTATCGTAATCTAGTTGCGGGCAGTTAGTTTATGAGATAATCGCTATCATACATCTGAGAGCTTCTAATTAAACGTTTTTGTTGTTTAGTCATTATTGCATCTGTTTTCCTTTATAAATTTTTTTTGTTATTAACGTGGCTTGAAACGAAACAAAAGTTTTTCGGATTAACTGCGTGACTTTTTTTAAAATAACATACAAATCACGTCGTATCCGATAAAGACACTTTCATTTTAAATGTGTACACGCGAAAATATTTTATGTTCTTATTAACAATTCTTAGGTTATGGGATTTATCCACAAAAACAAACGTTACTTTCAGCGATCAAATTATATTTATTAAGAGAAAACGTATTGACAAGAGCACAGAGTTAACAAAAAGTGACATCACACAAGTCGTGATGTGAATGTTAGTTCAAAATTGACAGCGACAGTGACAGTGGCGCCAAATTTAAATTTTCAAGTTTCTTTTATTAATTCTAATACTCCCACTAAAATTTAACTTTATTCTTTACACAATATTTCAAAATTCTCAAAAAAAATATATAAACTTAACCAAATATCTGATCTCTCAGATAAACAAATATTTGGGTTGATAGGGCTTTTGTCAAAATATCTGCTAATTGCTCTTTACTTGAAACATAATTAATTTTGATTAAACCCAATTCAACCTTTTCCCTTATAAAGTTATATTTAACATCTATGTGTTTTGTACGTTTATGATAGACAGGGTTATTAATAAGTCTAATGGCACTTTGATTGTCTACATACAATGTGACACATTTAAAACTATCACCCAAGTCTGCCATAATTTGCTGCAACCATAAAATTTCTTTTGCAGATTCAGAGGCTGCTACAAATTCTGCCTCAGTTGTGGAGAGAGCAACGGTCTTTTGTTTTTGACTAGACCATGTTATTGGTCCACCATTCATTTTAAAAATATAACCCGTTGTAGATTTACGAGTATCTACATCACTAGCAAAATCAGAGTCTGAATATCCAATCAGATCACTGCTTTCTCCATATTTTATACATAAATCTATGGTGTTAATAAGGTATCTAATTATACGTTTAACAGCATTTACATGTTGTTGACTAGGATTGTTTACATATCGGCTTAATACATTCACTGAAAAGGAAATATCAGGTCTAGAAACAGAGCTCAAAAATAGCAGGCAACCTATAGCCTCCCGATAAGGAAAGTTAACAACATTCTCATCTAGATTCTTTGTGATAATAACATTTACATCTGCTGGCGTACTGGCAGCATTTGCAGTACTCATACAAAATTTATCAATAATTTCCTTTATATAATTTCTCTGATAAATACAAATACAGTTATTTTTTCGTTCAATTTCCATTCCCACAAAATATTTTAAATTTAATTCTTTAATTTTAAAAGCTTTGTTTAAGTACTCTATTATTTCTTTAATAAGTTGTTTACTTGAGGATATTACAAGGGCATCATCAACATATATATTAAGAATACTTTTATTTTATCAAAAGTGCCAACATAAACACAATTGTCAGCCTGAGACTGTATAAAACCATATTTCTTTAGGAAATCAGTAAATCTTTTGTTCCAGCATCTAGATGCTTGTTTAAGACCGTATAAAGACTTATTCAATTTCAACACAAAATCATTCTTAACAGATACACCCTTAGGAAACTCAATAAAATATCTTCCTCAAGAAACCCATTGAGAAATGCAGTTTTAACATCAAACTGTTGAATTTCTAAATTATATTTAGCTGCAATAGAAAGAATAATTCTTATTGAATCATATCTAGTTGTTGGTGAAAATATTTCTTGATAATCAACATCTTTTATCTGATTATAACCACGTGCACACAAACGAGCTTTATAACGAATAACTTTATTATTTTCATTCTTCTTAACAGTAAAGACCCATTTCGTAGTAAGGGTTCGTTGACCACATCTTTTCACCATAGTCCAAGTATTATTAACTTTCAATGCAGATAGTTCTTCTTTGATAGCTTCTGACCATTTATCTTTCTGAGGACTTCTTATTGCTTCTTCATATGATTGAGGTATTGACAATTCTATAAGATTGGCTTCAAAACGCCTATTATGCCTTGGTCTCAAGTTGATACTTCGTGATTCTATGTCACTCAATTCTTGAGATGGTTCATATACTGGATCGTCACTATTGCAACTCAACAAACTATCTTCATTCTCAGATGATGGTATTTCAGTTACACTATCATCTACATTTTCTGACTCAGGAATTTCTGTCTCCTGGCTTACAGGTATATCATTATCAATTATACATATTTCTGCAATGTTCTTTCTAGTTTCTGGCACTTGCTGTTCATCAAAGATGACATTTCTTGATATTTTATCTTCTTGTTATTTAAGTTGTACATCCTATAATTGGTATTATCATACCCAACTAAAATCATCTTCTCACTCTTCTTATCTAATTTTTTTCTCAACTGATCTGGAATGTGAACATAACCAACACTTCCAAACACCTTCAAATGACCTATCTGAGGTTTTATACCATTCCATAATTCAAAAGGTGTCTTATTAGGGCACTGGCTAGAAGAAGTCCTGTTTAATATATAAACTGCACAATTAACAGCTTCAGCCCATAAATCAAGGGATACATCTTTGGCATACAACATTGAACGTGCACTTTCTACTATAGTTCTTTGTTCCCTCTCAGCACGGCCATTCTGTTCTGGGGTATAGGGTGCTGTACGCTCATGAACTATCCCCTCTCTATCCAGATACTCCTGAAATATCTTGTTGACATACTCTTTCCCATTGTCAGTATGTAACACTCTAACATTATGCATGTATTGATTTTTAATAATAGCATTGTATTTCTTGAAAACTTCCATGACTTCATTTTTATTCTTAATGAAATATACATGCCTGTAACTTGTGGCTGCATCTTTAAATAATACAAAATATTTCATACCTTGTATTGATTCATGACTCATTGGTCCACATACATCACTATATACTAGATCTCCTGGCTGTAATTTTCCTCGTACAGATTTATGAAATGGCAGTCTACACTGTTTGCCATATGCACATGCTTCACAAATAAAGTCACTTTGTTCATTGTCTTTGATTTTCAAGCCTTCAACAACACTATTAGAACACATATTTTTAATTTGCTTTAGATTAATATGTCCAAGTCTCTCATGCCACATTTTAAGGTCACTTTGGGTATTTTGAACCAGGTTGCAAGTATTTGGAATCACTGTTTTTATATTTAACTCATACAAATTGTTTTCTGTAATTTTAGCAATCATGACTACTTCACTATTTTTGTAAATTAAAGCATTTGTGTCCTTTTTAATGATAGTAAAATTTTTCTTATTATTGCCCCTTCTGAAAACAAGTTTCTTCGCAGGCTGGGAACATAGAGTACATCACACAATTCACTGTCCTCCCACTGTCCATTGACATATCTCTGAATTAGAATTTTACCAATACCAGACACTTCCACTGATTGTTTATTTCCCAATGTCAATGTTTTCTGACTGCTCTCAAAAATTTCTATAAAGAATTCCTTTCTATAGGTCATATGTGCGGAAGCACCACTATCCAATATCCAAATATCTTCTGGGTTACTTGTGTAATTACTTTCTATATTAAATGCTAACATATCTGCGCCTTCTTGCTGAGGCTTTCTGTACTTGGATTTTCTTGGTGCACGACATTCCTTTGAAAAATGACCACGCTTCCCACAATTATAGCACTCAAACCTATGTTTGCTATTAGTTTTGTTTTGATTTGGACCACTACTACTAGGTTTGTTTTGATTTGAATGTTTTTTCAATCCTTTATTGGCAACAAGAAGAGCTGTCTCTTGTTGTTGTTCATCTTCACATGCCAAACTTGCTTCTTCATCTAACAATCGAGCAGTTAAGTTAATGATTGTTTGTTGTTCTGGATCCATCGACATCCAAGCTTGCCGCAGTGGTCGATACTTGGAAGGTAAAGTACCAAGTATTTTAGTAATGATGGCCATTTCACTGACTTTTTCACCATTTTCATTTAGCTGTTTTGCCAGAGATTCTACTTTTGATATGTGTTGAGCTACACTATCATTTGGAGACATTTTATATTGATAAAATTTTTCATGGATTAACATCTTACATAGTTCACTCTTTTGTTCATATATTGATTCAAGTTTCAACATGATTTCTTTAGCAGTTTCACAATTTTCAATTAATGTGATCTGACTTAAATCCATTGACGAAGTTATGATAAACATCGCCATGCCATCGTTTTTCAACCACTCCGTACTATTTCCTTCTGGTTTCGGTATAGAAATATCAATTCCTTTTGCTTTCAGAGCACACTTAACTTGAAATTTCCACTGTCGAAAGTTATTTCCATCAAATTTTTCCAAATGCATTGACCGCGTGGGATCCATTTTGAGGTTATTCTCTCGGCCACAATGTAACTTTTTCTTTGTCTATATTTCTTCTTCACTTTTATTTCCAGAGTTCGCTGGGCCCATAACCTCTTAGGTTATGGGATTTATCCACAAAAACAAACGTTACTTTCAGCGATCAAATTATATTTATTAAGAGAAAACGTATTGACAAGAGCACAGAGTTAACAAAAAGTGACATCACACAAGTCGTGATGTGAATGTTAGTTCAAAATTGACAGCGACAGTGACAGTGGCGCCAAATTTAAATTTTCAAGTTTCTTTTATTAATTCTAATAACAATAATTTTCCCGTGGCATAGAGTTTTAAATCTCTTTATTCAATTGAAAAATGCACTCACAATATACATATATATAATGAGATCTAAGATTTTCGCGAGTTTTATTCATTTAAATGAAACTAGTATTTTTCGGATAAACTACGCGTGATTTATTTTTGTAAAAAACTACATACTCCCGACGTTTCGGTTACTTTTCAGCAACCGTGATCACGGGCAGACGAGATGTTAGTGTCTGTCAGTCGGTCCTTGTTATTTATCATCTACCGCCATCGATTTCTTAATTTTCTAGCGTACCGCTCTGGATGGTAGTTTTTTACAAAAATAAATCACGCGTAGTTTATCCGAAAAATACTAGTTTCATTTAAATACATATAAATACTTTCCTTTCACATTATGGATGATAGTTAAAAAAAGTAAATTATTAAAAACCTACCATTAATCGTCTTACTTACATCTATAATTTGAATGAAAATTATTTAAAAAATGTATCAAAGTCCAAGTTTGGAACATTCCAGAAAAATACAAACAAAAGTTTTAGTTTTCACACCTCAGTTGTTTAAATATATCTTCTTACGGTATTTATAAAATTCACTTTGTTCTGCCGACAATCAAAACTTGGACGTGATACGGTAACGTCATTAGGAAACAGTGACTTCTGCTTCATTGTCGATGATTCAGAGCTCATCGATTTATGCATATTAAGCGTGTAAAGTAATTTTTATTCAATTTTATAATTATAATAAAATTTCAATACAAATATATAAACTTTTTAAAGATCCAATAAAACAATGCTTTAATGGTATTTCAAGTATCTATAGACGTATTAATTAGTAAAATATATATATATATATTTTAAATACCAATACAAATTATCTTTATTCTACAACCTCGCAATAAAACAAACATAATAAAGGAAGGTGTTATTATAATAGATAATGATTTTTATCGATACTACATCGTCCATCACTATCGAAGGATAGCTCCCACTTCCCACGGTCCTCCAGAAAGAATCGAGACACCCATAATAAATCACGTTGCATATTAACATGCACCCAGAATAATACTACGTAAAAATACTATATGTATGTACTATACTACGTAAAAATGCTATATAAATGTACTATACTACGTAAAAATAATATATGTACTATGGAATTTTTATGAAGAAGCTAATATTAGATAACGGAACACATAGTTATATATATATTATACAAAGACGGATTTTTTTAAATGATAAATGACGAAAATCAAGTTATCAAATGTATTTTTGATTCCATTGAGCACTTAAAACGTCTCCATCATGTTATAAAAACACGTGAATACAATTTTATCCAACAATATCATTGAAATAAAAGTTCGTAACTTATAATGTCATAATGTAACATATCATTGTTGGAACTAATATAATATTTTTATGTCTCAAAAAACTTATCTTAATATAAACCACATCAGTTTATTTAATACTGTTTTATTATTATATATTACCCTAACATTTTATCGTCGTCTTCGTTTGTTTTACTAAAATTACGTTAAGATATATACATTTTTTTATTCAGAATAAAAAATTCATATACTAACCAATAAAACCCGCGTAGCTTGTTATGAGCTAAAACTAGTGATTGTCAAGCAAATAAGAAAAGCAATCGACGAATGACAATTCTATACACATTTTCCACATTCACGAACAGCCCTCAAATTTCACGCTTTCCATACGCGACCCGATTTATTAACTTCCTGACGTTTTAGAAATTAATTACTTACGCAATCCACGAAAGTTACTATAAATTGGGCAACTGTTTTCTCTGTAATTTAACACGTTGTTCATAGATGGCCCCAGATGTGACCGCGTTTATAATATTCGTAAGAGTTACATTCATATCATTAGTATATTGATGGTGTTGGAAAAACCGTTTCGTAACAAACATCTGATATCAACAAACAGTCAGAATTTGTTTATTACAAAAATCATTTCAATTAATGAATCTAATTATCATTTAAAAATTTTCCCTAGCTGTACTAACTCATGCAATTTCTACAATGAAGATAAATGGCTTAAATCACACGACTGTGAACACGTACTGAGAACTAGTGTTTTGTTGTATCTGAATTAATGTTGTTTATTAATAATTACAAACTTTACCTTCCATTTAGATATGTATATATATGTGTGTGTGTGCGTGTATGTGTAAGTGTGTAATAGGTAAATCATATAACTATGTAAGGGCAGGTTCACACATTAGAGCGACGACACGCTCGTATTCCACTTATGAACAGTAGTTGGCCGTAAAACGCCTTATGATTTAGCTTCCACATGTCCCGGGGCAACTACGGTACAGTAAATTACCAAGGGTCGCGGTTACAATGACAAGCGGAAGCGATTTATGTATATCATGTCATACAAAATAAGCAGAGAATAATTTTCTGTCCTTGGTAGTTATGGAAACAAAATCGTGTAAATAACCTTACAATATATTTAAATCGCTTTTCCTATTGATATAATATAGGATACAAAAATATGTATTTGAGTATTTATAACGGACGGTACTATAGTAATTAGTGTAATTCTAAATATTTAAAAAACTTAACGATAATTGATGACATATAGACATATAATACCTTCACCTCTAAACATACAGGATATTATTTCCTATATTGACAAAAAATATATCAAAATACAGCAAGAAAACGTTATCAGAGCCACACGAGAATATTAATCTCGGACGTTAAGTTAATAGAATGTAATAGTTAACGTAAATATTCTCATAAAGGCTACACCACACTAAGAAACGTCACAAAAAGTCAATTACAATGGCTGCCAACGGCGTAGATTCGTCTCAGCGGCAGGTCCCGTAAGGCTATTACAGTGCTGTTAGGTTATAAATGTACGGCCTCACCAGCCGTCCAGTGTGGATCGCCCTAATAGTATTGATTGATACACCTATAACTATCGAATTATATTACGACTTACATTAAAACTGACGCATAATTCTACATTTTGTTTTTGTGATATTTCTAAGAAAAGATGAAAGTTAAATAACTAAATAAATATAGGAATACGTAGTATAAAATTTCTTTAAACCTTGGAGCTTTTTAATATTTTCGTTGTTCTCATTTTTATTTTTTAAACTGTGTATCGATTTTTGATTCTTTATTTGCTTGGTAATAATAAAAATACGATATCAAGGATAATGTGGGTAGATCACTCTACCATATTAGCTTCTGTCATTCAGTCTTGCGACTCAGCACAATACGTATATTACGAATAATATATTTTTATTGCAAACTACATTATTGTTTTGTCATTTATATATTTTTTCAATAGTATGCCTCAAATAATGTAATATCGAATAAGCAGTGTCTACTGCAGAGTGAGAACTTCTTTAGAAAGGATTGATAGAGAATCAAACAAAAATAGGTATATTAAAAAAAATATGAAATATAAATATTCAGAGTTGTTTTGATATTAACATATAATTATATAAAAAAAGTACATTGTAATATATACACACATATAACTTTTAAGTCTTATTAATAAGACTTAACTGGACATAATATTGAAAGTAACGACCCTTCGTCACGATCTGACGAATCACCATGAAAAACATTATCACGATTTATGGACGTGGTCGGTTAAATTATTCATACATTTTTTTTTGGACAAAACAAACATCTCTGGAGTAATCGTAAACATTAAAACTGTATTTATAGAGACGAAGCCTCTTAGCATTCAACATTAATTATTTTAATGAAAATATTGGGACTTATATACTTATTCCTTTATAATGTCAAATAGCTTTAAGAGCGCTGCAAATATGGTGTTCCCATTCCATACTCTACGTTACCTGATAGCTATAGAACTGCTGCGCTTAACGTTCGTTGATAGTTGATATTTATTTTATTGCAAGCATCGATTCAAATCTTACATAAATCCTGTTGAGAGAACAGTAACATCACTAGACGGGCATCGGTCAAGTACAATCGCGTACAGTCGTACATATTATACGTGCTAATTATATATAAGTTCATGACCCTTACTAGCTGAAATGGCTAGAGGAAAACCAAAAACTGTACGTACATGTACATATAAAACCGTATCTATAAATGTATATTTTAAACCCTCCTACTATTATGACTCGCTCAATAGTCAACGTTTATATGGAGAAGAAGTACATATGATTTTAATAAAAAGAATAATTGGTTATATAATAGATATTTAAAATAAACATTACACACACTACTATGTACTTGACACACACATATATAATAAGATCTATCCCTGAAGTTTCCTCCATGTGTGTACTGTCGCTAAATGTCAAACATAATGACATGTCTATTCTGCTATTGAAATAGTAATAATTAATTATGTTAGTTCAAAAGTACTAAAAAAAAATCTATGTGAAACGTTAAACTATCGTTAAATAAGACAACAAAGTCACGTACGACTTATAATATGTTTATTTGAATCGAAAAATGCATTAACAAACCACAGCGAAGTATACGGGCTGTGCTGTGTTGTATTTCAACGTGGAACATTTTAATGCTCTACGTAAACGTGCTCCAGGGTTTATAGTAACTATGACATTTATACATTTTATGTGCTTACGGTTCATTTATGGACATTAACTATCCTTTATTGATGCATTAATATATTGTTAGTGTTTTGAACTATCTTTATGTTTCTCTACGGTTTCGTGGTACTTCGACTTAATATTTGTTGCTAAAATTTTATGTTTTGTTCCAGCGAGCTGACTTTATTGGAAGGCATGGCCAACTGCGGAGGCTGGAGTGAGGAGCCGGTATCAAAAGTATGTATTGTGAACGATTAAATATACTTTAATGATTTCTCTAGTAACACACATGCATACATACATTCTAGTTTTGTATTCACGAATATTTACATATTATAGTACCAAACAAGAAACGCTACGTGTGTAGTATTCTTATTCAAACTTGTGGCAATCATAAATATAATAATATATAATGTTCAAACAGCTGATAAGTCAGATATACGCAAAATATACGATCTAATTTCTTTGATTGGTTACATTAAAGCAAGTAAAAGGAAATAATTAAATCTCGGTTCTAAATTTGAAAGAACAGTAGAAAATTTAATATTTTCTTAATCAACCCCCTGCTACGTCTTATTTGTTTACATAAATCTAAATAAGAATTCGCTTTGAATGGGGAAATGTTCTCGTGAAATTTCATGTTTATAAAAACGTGCACACGCACTATAACGTGACAGTCTGTCATAAGTTTTCCATTTCAATAATTATTTTACCGCATTTCGACACGTGAATTAAAAATCTATTATATTAAAACGTTGTTAACACAGTCTCAGTTTCATTTAAGCGGTCTGTGAGCGTGATTTTTTGTTTCATTAATAGAGATATCATTTTCGTTTCCTATTGAAATTTCCACCATAGAAAATATATAAAAGGTTCTTTTGAACTAAACGTGCTGAAGCTAGTTAAACTATACTTACGGTTCATTCAACTTTAAAGGTAGCAAATAAATTTTTATAGACGCGTCCACACTGTTTACGTTACGCCGTCACTCTATACACGATGCGCTTCCAGTTACTCATTATATGACCTTTTTTTCTTTGGAGACGCAATTTATCACTCCCCTCTGACCCAAGGGAAAAGTCGGAAGTGTGTATGAGACTCCCCTAAATAGGACCGCAAGTACTCACTAAACCCCAACAATAAACCTCATCGCCTTAGAAGATCACCACGGACTATTCTAAGGCGGTACCTCCCCATTTAACCGTGACTCTCTGGCGGAATTTCCGATCCTCAAATAAGGGTGCTCCGAATACTAGAGACCCTCTTACGTCACAAACGTAAACAGTATAACGTGACAAAATTTTTGAATGGAAAAAACTGCTAAGGCGCCGTACGTATGTGACGATACAAACGAGTTGTAAGCGGACTGATGTTAATTTAATTAAGATAGTAATTAACATAATCAAATAAAGTTGACATACAAACTGGCAAATTTTATTGCGTGTTTAGAGCTTTATGAATGAAAGACTACGCGCCGTAAGTAGTGCAATGCATATTGGATGTCAGCATACTAATAAGCATTTTGTTAGATGAAATCACTTTTCAATGATATATGTATGTAAATATTTTTTTATTCAGATTGATTTAATCTCACAATGCCCACTTCCACTGGATGCCAATAAACTGCTTTATAAAATTTATAATATTATAATCTTTTTTAACATAATAAGATTTAATGTAGAATAACATTTCTTAAATAAGCTATGAGAATTGTTATTCTCAATCATCTACTATTATGATAGGAGAGCGCTGTCAGAAACATTCGTTAACATACAGATAAAATCTGAGAACAATAGCAGATTACGGAAATAAAACATAACGGGCCTACAATTATGTATTATATAACCTAATCAGACAATGAATCGTCAGATAAATATAATATCGTCGAATTTACTACGCTCTTTATTATTTTCAACAACATACTCCCGACGTCTCGGTCACTTTGCTGCAAACGTGATCACGGGCAGGCAAGATGTGAACGTCTGTCAGTGGGTCTTGTTATTTGTCATCTACCGTGTATATTTTGTACATTTGTGTACATCCGAAAATATTGATTTTATTTAAATGAATACGTGCGAAAATCTTAGATATCATTAAGGATTGATTTGTTAAGATACAATGGTAAATGCTATACATTAAAATCGGTGTATAAGTAGCGTTACCATCAGTCGCATCGTTATACTATACAGATAGTTTTTAGAATTCATTCATATACTATTTATACGTAGATACTCGACATTTATTAATCGAAAGTATCGCAAGTCTTTTGCAAGCAAACTGTTTACGCGATTTGGATATTTTGTAGGGTACATGTGAAATCTGAAAACCATATATGAAGTCTTTTTAATGTATAAAATATCAAAAGGTGACGAGAAACGTTTTTATTGAAATTCTTTGAAGTATTACGAAGATTAATATTAAATAACTCTTAAGTAATTTAAATAAAATTTATAATTCATATATTAAATGTTGAAAGTACTAGAAAAAATCACAAACAACCAAACATCCTGTTAAACTGGACAGCGTCAACAAAAGATAAGAAAAGAAAAATATAAAAAATTATAACGTCTCAATATATCTCCTATAAAATACGTAATGCCTTTCTAATTTACATATCATCAATATGAATATAATTTATGGCTCCGTCTTTATATTTCTGTATGCAAATAATTCAGAATCGTAACTCGTTTCTTCGACAACGAGAATACGAGAATGATTTGTTTAATAATAAGTAATGAGTTGTCCGCGTAACCGCAGTCTTAAGGTTGTATCGTGAAAGTAAATACTGAACAGTCGGTAATAATGGATAATATATATATATAAAGTAAATATAATCGTCCAATAGTTTTCTATGTGATGCAAATGACTTGAGGACCTCAATTTTTTTAGTTTAATATCTGATTTTATTTTACATCCATCATCTATCTAGACGAATTAATACATTAATAATTTTATACATTTAAATGCTAAAATCTAGACGATGAAGCTTTCTAACAAAATTTTCATATGAAGTATAGTCGTCAATAAAATTTCAAAGTAGACATTTCCTAAAATTTCTCCAACAGAACAAAACGTAATAAAACTTTCTCGCATTGAAGTATTGTTCACTGAATAATGTTTATACATGCGTGGTCTGAAATAAATTATATAAAAAATGCGTGTACTAAGAAATCGATTAGGAAGATTTTCGTTTTTTTCTAAGACTTTATCATATTATATTTTCAAGTTGAGTTTAGAAAGATGAAAAAGTTAACCAAAAAAAAACACTTATATTCGAAGCACATTACTTATAAAGGGATAAAAATTCCTCAGCGCAAAGCTAGTATTTCTTGTTTTTGTAGAGATTATGTTCTGATATAGGAAAATAACGTTATTGGCTATGAGCAAATATGTTTACATAAAAATATTTCAATTGATTCATAATCTTTGGAATAACGATATATACAGAAGGCAAAAAAATGTGATTTTCGGCCGCTCACACCAACACATTGACTACTACTTTACTTCCGGAATAGAAAAAAAATTTGAAAATAATCGAAGACATTGAAAAAATCAACAGATTTTTCTATACTAATAGGGTTATAAAATAAATAAAATTAAAAACACATTTTCACAGGCCGTGCAAAATAATTCAATAAAAAGAATTACATTAAGCATTAGTTCCAAAACTGAGATTCATTAAAAATAATATTACGACTAACAATAAGCTCGTCTGATATTCAGAAGCGTTTTTACAATTTCTCTTTCCAAAACTTACAACAAAGAAGCCAGATAACGTGAATAAATATAATGACTATTTGAAGCCGTGTGAATGCTATTGTAAGCAAAACGATTTGAACTACTAACAGAACTCATTATTATAGGATCAATAGGAATACGTGTTAGCGATCTCAGACCAGCTCCGTTGTTCTGAAGCGATTGATTGCGGTTTTAACCTTCATATTCCATCCCATCATGGTCGGGTCACAATGATTTTCTCCAACCACATGCTGTAACTCATTTCTAGGATAAGCAACGCCCACCGATTTACAATCCAGAAGATTACGCCGCCTCTTTGAAGAAATGGGGAAGGAAAAGCGGCTCCGGCAGCCTCTACGACGTGGACCAAGGACTGGACTCGAGCAAAGCTCAGACGCTACCGACACAGAACAGCAAGGATTTTAGGTTAATATACTTAGAAGTAATACTGATGTATGTTTTGGAAATAAATTCATTGTATTTATATGTAGAGACATTTTAAGAACAACATTAAGCTTGCTAATTCCTTTCTTTTGTATTTGTTTTTGAATAGATTGAACATAAACTTGACTGTATTTCTGTTAATTTTCTTTAGAAATCCCTGTCTGAGTTTAGGAGAGGAAATGAGTCTACGTCAGTTTGGCACCATCAGCGAACTCCTCACTAAACTCCGGGCCGATCTTCGACTTTCGTTTGCCAGGTAAGAGTAATTATGTAATGTAGAGTAAGACTAAAAGTAAAATATAGATTGAGAATAGTCTGTTAAGGTAGGCAATCGATTATTTGCTTTTTTTATCATCAAAACCAATTAGAAAGTATTAAATCGTGTATTGTTCTGGGAAATAAATTTCGATTGAATTATCAAGGTTATAAGCAAAATTATGATTTGAAATAATTCATAAATATTACTAAGCTTAACATACTTTAGAAGTGATCTGAGGGTTTGTTGTTTGAATAAGAAATAAACGTATGCTGCAGATACAAAATAACATAGCAGATAATGTTTTATTCGTAAATAATCATTTGACCGCAGATTCTTGACTGCATAACGATTTCTGAATATAAAATATAGCAGACAATATATTATGAAAACAAAAAATAACATAAATACGTTTTAAATGTTGATTTCCAAAAAAAATTTTTCTTGGTCCATTCAATGGCAATATAACGAAAATCCTTCTAATTAGAGATAGTTCTAATGGATGAAAAGATTTTCTTAATACGCACACTAAATATTCTGATTAAGAATTAACAAAAAAATTCCTATCTATAATAAACTATTCTTGATAAATAAGTCAATACATTTACCAGTAACGCTCAATTTCTTGTAAGTTATTCAGATTGTCTCACGATAGCAAACTTAACCGCGAGCACGTGAACAGAAAAACTATTTAGAAAATATTTATACGAATAAAACACAGGAGAAGCAAAAGAATTTACCTATGTATTATCAGGTACGGATATTTTGATTTAGAAAAAAAATCCAATCACTATTAAAAAAGTTATTTTAATGAAGATGTCGGTTGTAATCAACGTTCTAAATCATCTCGGTGTATTAAAAGCGTCTAAAGATAATGGAGGCGAAATAATGGCTGGTAGGAGCACAAATAAAAATACAATGACGAGGAATGTTTTCAATTACATCTTACTTAGCATTGCGATGCGGTCACTATGAACGGCCCAAAACACAGGAGGTAGCGATTCGTTTCTTATTATAACTGACTTATAGTTTTTATTTTGTATTATTTAGACAGTTTACATACTTTCTAATTGAATTTTAATTAAAGTTTTTATTCGTAATTGCTTTAATCATTAATGTTAAAAAAATATATAAGAATACACCTAATATCGATGGCATCTTGACGATGTTTCTTCTATGCTGCAAGTTAGAAAACATTGATTAAGATTGTCGTAAGAAAACTTAATAGATGGCGCAGAGGTCGGTCGACAAGATAATTAAAATATGCTTTATATACCGTTGTTTAATTCATCAACACCAGTTAGAACAAAATAGCTAAATTGGTAACGTAACTAGAACTGAAGGTCGCAGAGAAGAATCCTGATCGTGTCAATGACCTTCACTCCATGTTTTCTATTAAAATTTTCACTTTTATTATCAGTAAATAACAAATGCAAACAATATTATGTGTTCACCTACTATTAGTCTGAATAACTTTGACTGTGTTTTCTAAAGTATTAACATAGATTCACGCGAATAAATACAGTATCAGGTGCGTCTGATAACAAAAACAGATCCGTGAGCGCACGCTGTGCCACAATCACGGCAAATTACAGTAGTGACTAATGACATCCACGATCGCGTACCTCAAATGATATAGCGAAACTATTAAAGTCACATTTGCATCACTCACATGTCCTCGTAAACAAACAATGAGACAGTTCTTGAAACGCTTAAGCGTGTAGCTTGTACACCTTAAAAGTAAAATTGCAATGACGTCTGGACTCTGGACAATCCGTAAAGTAGCAGTAATTTATGACAATCATTTCATACGAGATTACCGCTGCTGAAGCCTGGAACCGATGGCTCGGATGATGCTTCTCAAACTTCTAATAACTTTAAACATTTACGTAGCTTTTTATACAGCTTTTATAATATTGTTGGGAAGCTCTGTCTTGTTTTTTATATTTTTGTTTTGATACCGCGAGCCGGCATCGTCTTTGATGCTTTTTATTGTGATAATTATTCCACTGAATGACTCTGTATATTCTGGATGATGGTAGTTATATTATTTCAATTTAAACCTTTATACTATCGATATGAACATATTTATTATCTTGAGTTCAAGTAATGCGATCCATTAGAACTTATCTATTAAAACGAAATCCTCAAAGGAAGAACTCCTTTGGGGATTTCGTTTTGCAGAATTTTTATTTTATACATCTTCATGTCATTATAATATAATTTGTTGACTCTGGTAAATATATATTATCTGTAATGAACTTAACCACATAATAGATAACCATCTCCAAGTAAACTTTTACCAGGTATGCGTAATTTGTCACGTATAGCGTAATTATCTAAAGGTTTGTTATATGCTGAAAGTATTTATTGATGGTGAAATTTAAACTTACTTTTAACGTTTAAAAACTAATCAAATTATATTATATACATATTTTGTTTTTATTTATGCTATGGCCTTATTCGCACTGGAATCGTGGAATATTCTGCCAATGTCAACATTTTTATTTTTTGAGCTGAGGTTAGGTGATGAATATTTTGAGTACTGTATGGAGGAAACACGAAGGAGTTTGTCGAATGGCATACAGGCGTTTATTTAATAATAATAATAATTATTATTATTATTCTATAACATTGTGTTTACTTACATTCGATGTCACTGACAGAGGATGTCAGATTCCTAACAGGCTATAATAGTTAGGTAATGGTCGACTTAACACTTAAGATGTTTTTGGAAAGAGTTGAATTATTTGATTTCGTTTAGTCATTAACAGCATGTTTTTTTATTCCGATAGAATTGGGATATTTTTTTGGTAATGTAAAATTTATGAGTTATATTTAAATTAAATTTTGGACTACCGTAACTATGATTGGTAAACTCATATAGCTGAAGTACAATGCGGTATGTAAAATTTTTTTTGAGAGTGAATAACAATCATTCGCCTTTTTGTTGTGACAGTTTCGTTCAAGAGTTCTCTTCAGAGCCGTTAGATGGTGTCACTTTACTTCTGGAACTCCTGCGAAATATCCAGCTGAGTCAGAATGGTGAAGCGGCGAGAGCTCCGCCAGCGGTACGTCGACGACCACTCCTAGATGAACTAGCCTGCCTGTGAGTACTCATTTTCATGTACTTATAGAAAATGTTACAGGAAAAAAAATTCATCATCTCATATTAGTCCTAAATCTTTATGGTGAAGTAATAAAGATATAATAATGAATATCCTTGTAATATTTAGCTTGCAGTCTTCATTAAGAAATTATTCCTCCTAATCTTCTTAGAATAATCATATAACGAAACCCAAAACTAGAGTATTTCAAATTCTGTACATGATAGAATCGGTCTAATAGAATACAACGTTGAAGTATTTTCTACATACCATATCCGAAATACAGGTCTTAATTTTTTTTCGTGTGATGATGTACGTAGATACCCTGGTCATTCAGTCCCAAGGTATATGTTCTATATATTCTCCAACCAGACAATGTCTCTGGAGCTGCTGCAGCAGGTACAGCGACTGCGTCCGCCGCCTGGTCGCCAGTTCCAACGGAGTCTACGCTCTAACAGTCTGCATCATGTCCACAGTCAATAAGACAAGGATATTGGCTTTACAGGTAAATATTACAGCTCAGTCGATTACAAGCAAAATAAACCATCGTTTTACGTATCTGAAAGTATAATCCATTTTTCTATCTGTTTCTCTGTTTCTTGTAGATGTCATTAAAGGTTTCACTTACTTGCATGAAATCCCAAAAAAAATGTTACATCAGCCCTTCTTTTATGCTATGAATTATATTATTTTTAGATATTCGTGAACCAGATTTTAACGACTCGATTGTATAAAACTTTATTCACCAGAAATGACAGACTTTCCTCCTTTCTACTATAAACTTTGAATTATGTTTGGTATAAAATATTCATAATCTAATAAACTCCAACTAGCTGTTAACTCAAGCGTGCCCGTACGGTACAACGGCCGTGTCCGAAGCCCTATCAACGCTTCGTCTGCGGTACGGTGAGCCTGTACGGTTCAGGTTCCTAGTTGGTGCCCTTCAGTCTGGAGGGACGGGTGCCCTTCAGACAGCGGGACTAGCTTTCCTTAACTCACTGCTAGCGAGTCGGCCGCCTCGAGCCAGACTCTATATACAGGCTGAACTAGAACAAGCTGGATTCGATATCAACAGTTTTAAAAAGGTGTGTTGGTATTCCCTGACTTTTTCTCCACTGATATATTAAATATTATACTCAAGAAGTTTACTCAAAATGTTCCACACTCGCGAGGAAGCTATACTAATCATGATATGATAATTAGAATGTACACAACACTCTATTTCCATTTAACGGAGTCAGGACGCGATAGCTTGTTTGGAAAAGCGACCGGGATGCTTCATCCCAGAAGTCGCAGATTCGGGTGCTCATGTCGATGATTCTTTATTGTTTTCTGTATACATATATTTTAATTGATACGTTATTGATTGAAAATTATGATTTATTGAAGGCATTTCAAAGTACTGCAGATCTTTTTTCACACATATGTATTTTGATCATATAATTTATATATATATTTCACCTTTACTTGAAAAAGATAGGATAAATAAAACAAATTTATTTATTATTCCACACAATCAACTTCAAGCATTGAATTGTCTAACTAAAACGATAATAATTTAGAAATTGTTAAAAATTTCAAGGCCATTGCCAAATCTCCTCATCCTAACGAGGAACTGATGAAGGAAATTGAAAAGTACGAACAGCAGTTGATAGACATCGACACGTTGAATGAAAAGGCGAATGAGGCGCTGAAGGAAAAAGACGACCTCAGGCACAAACTGGAACTATTGGAGAAGAGAGTCAAGGTAATGGAAAAAGGACCTGAAATATATTGTATATTAGAGTTATTTGAACATTAACTAGAGCTCTATTCTATGACAAGTTTATTGTAGGTTCGATAGAGGCAAATACGAAGTTAAACTTGGAATGATTTACTAATTTCTTTTTACTTATGTTTCAATTTTATTAATAAATAAGTATTGTTATATATTCCATGATTTAAAAAAATATACCAGAATGTGGAAGATTATTCTTACGAATTTACAGATACTACAAGAGGAGAAGGGCATATTACTATCTCTGGAAAAGTGCTTGCAAGAGAAGTGCTGTGAGTTGCAAGAAGAGGTCAGCACACTGAAATCTGAACATGGAAACTCCAACCGGAAGAAGACATTTCTGATGATGAAAAAAAACTCCAATAATAATAGAGGTAAATATATCACCCGTATACTAAATCTGTTGCTAATTCTGTAAAGTCTAAATTTATATAAATTTAAAGGTGTCATTGTCACATGATAACTTACTCTAAAGTGTGCAGATAAGGTCCAAAAAACATAGTTCTATTTATGTACACGTAGATGTTCTATACTTCTTTTGTATTATTTGCAAGCTTCTAAATATATTATGCTAATTTAAAATTAATTGAAAATAATAACAGATGAATCATCGCCACCAGAAGACGAAGGCATCAGTTCCTCGGAACGATCCCTGAGTCCAGACGGCGACCAGCAGAGAGAATCCATGGTCTATGAAGTGTTCAACATAAAGAACGAAACGTACGATCTCAAGAGGAACAAACGATCGTTACACAAGAAAGTAGACAACAAAAAGAATGAAAAGAAATCGTCCGACGAAGAAGACGAGACAACGATCGACGAGGTCATACAGGAGCTTAGGAATATAGTGAACCACGCGGAGATCGAACAGCTGAGAGGTATCGGCAGGGCCAGAATAAACAATAGTAGTTCAGAGCAGAAAACACAAAGAGAAGACTCCGTCACCAGTACGAGACACAGCATCCAGATAACCGCGGACGATGATCAACAGGAAGAGGAAGCGGAAATAGTACCCAGCAAGATACTACCACACCCGCCCAGAAAAGCTAAAAGTCTCATACATCTGTTCATACCGCCCGGAGGACAAGGCCTGTACAGCAAAGCGCCGGACATCTTCGAAGAAAACAACTTCTATTCCAGCGATGAAGGATCGGACTCGCTACTAAGCGCGTCACGCTGCCAAGAACGCGTGCAGAAGAAATCAGACGCTAGCTTCGACTTTAATGAATGTCGCGCGAAGTTCAACGCTAACGGCCAAGAGGAAGACAGTGCGAAGCGATCCAGAACGAGGTCCAGAGACGACAAATCTGTTAAAAGGACCGAGTCCTTCCAGAACTCAGAGAAAGGATCACGACAGAGGGAATACATAGACAGCATGTTCTACGAAAGCTCGTTGAATGATAACCAAGAAAATGGGAAGTGCAGTCGCGTGGACGAGATAGTCAATCTGATAGAATCCAAAAAGCTAACCAAGAGTCTAGAGAGAATCGACGAAGGCCTCAATTCTATGGTGGACATCGTTGTAACTAACGAACCTAAGAAATATTCCTACGAGAGCCGTCAGAGGTCCGCTTCGAGGACGAACAGCGATGCTGGCGATCCTTTGATCCCCGTCACGAGGTCTAACAGCCGAACATATGATTCGAAGAGCCAGGACAAACACGGCAAACTGAACGTCGGCTTCGACAGTCCATTTAACAGCACCTTCATAATGAAACGCGGCAGTTCCTCAGGGTTCTACTCCGGAACCCACATCCTGAGGAACGCTCCGGCCAGTATGACAAGCCTCGTAATGAACGGAACACATAGCTACAACGATCTAAAGAAATCCCCAAGTCCCATGGGATCCAGCTTCGCTCTCAACAAAGTGACCGACATGCCGTCAGGCTTATACTGACCGTTCGTACCGAAGTCCAAACCAACGACTAATCTAAGTTCCGCGTACCTTCACGTCTAGTGCAATATTTATATCTATATAATATCCCGCGTTTATGCAGCGTCTGTAGCATCTTAGTGATTTTGTTGGAACAAAATTCGCTTAAGATCGTCTTTATTTTAAACTTATATCATGTTTTGTGCTAAAATAATGTTTGAAGCAATAAAGTTTTGAAGATTTCTTGTTTATTTATGTAAATCGAATTAAAACTTGTATTGTTTCGTGCGTGTCTCGGCGTGTGTCTGTTTACTGGTATCTGTATTTTTATACTTAGTCTGTACATATTAAAATAATTCATACAAAAAAAAGAGCAGTTTTATTCATTCTCGTAAATACAAAGAACCTATTTTTTGACAACATTTAACATACAATGTCGTCACGCTGACGGTATTATTGACAAACATATTATATCACCCTCAGAATAGACCTCACCTTTATATGTTTGACAAATATCAGAGACAATGGTCGATTTAGAATCAGTTCTGAGCTGCGAACTAAGACGAGCGGACAAAGTCGCCTGCAATGGAGAGAAGTATTTTTTATATACTATTAAATTTGTTTTTGGCGGCGACCAAGAAACCGTACCACGAAGACGAAGACATATCTTTTATAAAAGTTTACGATTTAAGTAAGCCTACCAACTGGAAGGACATCAACAACTATTATGGTGCCATAGAAAAATATTGGTAAGTTATGTGAAAAAATTGATTTGTTTGCGAAGGAATCGCTTAATTAGGAAACTTTATTAGTTATATATTTGAGAGGTCGTTGTTAAATTATTTATTTAATATAAAAGTTATGTAATCTTTACAAAAAAATATAATTTTATGAGCCTTAATAAAAGATTAATGGTAGAACTCTTATTTTTTGGGACTACATTAAATTAGTGTTTATTAAAACGTTACAGTCTAAAACGTTACAATAAAATATGTCATTAAGAATTCCTGATAATGACCGCAGCGACAGACAAATTTTTCCTTTTTCCAAGCTTTCAGTAAGAGAGTAACTAAATCGTAATTGAAGGAAATAACCGGAAAACCGTTTTTGAATGTGATTTTTGGATGGAACTCGTTTATTTTCGAGCAACTGGGCGACAAAATAAAACAAGTAAACATTCTTATATGTGGAACTTGCAAAAACTGTACTGTAGTGATTTTTTCCTAAATATTTATCGAAGATCTTCCAATAAATACCAAACCATTGCATACAAAAAAAAATATGAATAATAATTCTGAAAGAGATGTAGAAAAACCACAAAGGATTCTATCTATCTTGATTGCTGCTGTAAGGCCTGATGGTTATGACAGCGTCCGGGGCAGTGTGTTATATGAATGCGTACAGATTGAGCACGTGCTTTCGTACAAATGAGGTTTTATTTCTATTTAAACTGCAGACGAAGAAAGTTGTTATCATGCAAATATCTATACCACAAAGTAAATCTTTGAAATTCATATCTTATACTATCTAATTATATTTTTATTCGGTCAACTGAACACCTTTATTACTTCTATCTTTTTTTTAATTTTTACTTGACGTTCTTTTTTTATTACCATACCCTACATATTTGATTTTCTCATTTTTTTTACAAGTGAAACACGCAGTTAAATAATAGGTAATTTGTTATTGAACACATACATACATATGTTCCATGATATTTATATACCTTTTCTATCCCGCAGTCGGTTAAAGAGTGCCTTCCAGAGATCCTTTACGATCTTTTCTAAATAAACTAAATTTTTAAACAGTTCATCGAAATTTAAAGAACTACCAAAATTTTCAATACATTTTTTTTAGCTATAAAACAAAATTATTCTCTCTGGTGGTTGATATTCGATTTATACGCATGAATATTCCGTCAATACAATCAATTAAGTAATAACTATTCCCATTTGTGCGTACTTATTAATAACATATTATAATTTGTATTTTGGGCAAATGTTACTATGGCAGTCTTAATAGAAAATCTTTGAATTTATTTAGTATTTTCTTAACTTCAAACCCCTTTATTAGGAAAATCTGTATCAACTGCGGCATACCCGGTCTCGGTACGGGCTTACACTTAGAACACCTGGGCTCAACGGGATCGATGCAACCAGCCGTAATCCCTTCAGAGTATTTAGTCACTAGACGTAAGTAGACCGATTATTGGAAATAGATAATTTAATTTTATATCTATGAGGTAACCATAAATCTCAAAACTGTTTTCTAAGAATTAAAACGAGATGAATATTTATACAAACATAATATGGAATTGACGTTTGACTGAAACAAATGCTAATTCAATTTTGCACAAAGTTTGATATCTCCTATCTGAACTCCATATTTTTCTACGTTAGTCCATAACAATAATGTAATGTGGATAGCAGATAAAAGAGGTATGGGTACCAAATATAAAAAATAATGTTACCAACTTTCAGTGTCTATCATAGATGTCAGCTATTTGGCTAAATCAAATCCCAGCTTAGTTTTATCGTTGGACGTGGCTCTGCAGTGGCCCGTGCTAAAATACGATCCTCTAGAACCCACGCTGGTTCTTTTTAAATTCGGCTGGTCAGCTTCCAATCAACTTAAGAGAAGATGTGTTTGTAAAATACCGGGTGAGTATAATCTGGTATCATATCAGATTAATTTGTCTTAAAACTAAAAATACTATTATCATAAGGTACCCTCCTAAAACTAAAGACTGTCTGTCACAAGTCTTTCATTCATACATCTTTGTACATGACAATGCCAAAGTACTTATAAGTACTTATCGTTTCTTAACTAAATCCTTTATTCCTCAACATGTTTATTACGAGTGATTATGTAAAATGATTTTTTGTTTGTGTTTACAATTAAAGAAGTTGTAAAATATTAATCATTTTGTTGCTGTTTAATACAGTACATCTTCGCAACAATTTTACTTACTTAATGGTTCCGGGCGTACAATATGGAGGCTACTAGCGTTGGTCTAAAACTATAAATTCTCGCTTCTCGCTAAGCTCGCTTCCTTCCAACAATCACACCACAGTCTACTTTCAACTTTTATATATATAGTCGTACACAAAAATTAACATAAAGCTTTTATGAATTTCCTCAACGGAAATCGTCATGCTTAGTACAAGTTTGTACCGTCACACTACACACTAAGCGTTTCCCGTTTCACATTCAATAATCAACGTTAATACTAAAATGTAATTAACGCTCCGCTTGTAGTATTTTGTTTCCGATTTGTATTTAACTAAGGCACTTTAATGTATCAAATAGGTTTAAGTTACGAACTGGCGGATTTTATCGCTTCCAATCTGAGTCACGTGGTGGGGGTGGCGACTGACGCGCCTACCCTGGAGTCAGATCAGACCAGGGAGTTGACGAAACATACAGTATCCAACGTACTCGGCAGAAGTGGCGTTTATATGATAGAGAATGTGCACATTAACGGGAGAATACCAGGTTAGTATTGGGCTTACATTACTGTCGATATTGTTCAATGTCCGAAGTACAGTTTCTTGGTACTTGGATGTTGGCATCACAAAATTACAACGGCTCAGTGTTATAATTAATTAAAATCAGTCATGAAAATAATTCTAAGGATTAAAGTATATTATAATTAGTACGGCACATACAACGGTACGCTATATATATAGGAATCCGCCAAAATCATAAAAAATATTGTTGTCTTATGAAGCTACAACTTTGAATAACATATCAAACCTTAATTGTAACAAACGTGTCTTGCAAAGTTTTTATTAATTATTATCTAAAACCAAAACACTTTAAACAACTTAAACTAAATTTACAAAGACACTCACAAATCGCGTCGACATATACTTTCCCGCGCAAAACTGAACAAAGCAAATGTCATCGCATTTACCTCACTTCGGATGCGTTCCGAATAACGGAGTTTCTAAGTTCCGGTTGAAATTAATTGTGTTACCTAAATGTATATTTACTTCCAGAACGAGGATGTCTGAGCATAACGATGCCTTTAATGATGATCGAGGCGAGTTACGTCCCAACAAGACTGACGGCGTTCTGTCCAACACAGAAGACCGACTATCAAGTCAATTTGGCGCTGACCAAGACCAGTGATACCAGGAAAACCACGAGCAGAGTCAACCAAGTCAACTTATATGAAATATTGAATTGACTAGCACTAGTGTGTGATATGCAAATAAATTAAATAACGACAGCTGAATAAATAAGCTTTATTTTTTGGCCAAACTATTTATTACATTGAATACAACTTTTACATCCGGAGTAAAAATCGGTTACTATAAGTAAATAAAACATTTAAAAATATAGCAAAGAAATTAAACACTATCCCATAATAAGAGCGAATAATATGAATTTTAATACATACATACAATAATTTACATGACATTATAACATTTTCATTAAAATCATGAAAATACTACACATTTATAAAGAATGACTCATGAGATATATACGGTGTGTGGAGCCAATAGTCGACCAATCAGGCGTCTTTATCATGTTGCTCGGTCAACTATTGTCTATTGTATGCTAACCGAAGTCAAAGGTATAAAAGCTTATGAGCCGGTTGTGATGCTCCGAGAAGCACGTGAAGAGTTTATATAACTGGCCACAATAAGAAAATATTTTTTTTTAATAGAGACTATCCTATATTATGGATTATAAGAATTCAACGGCCAGCCAGGAAGCACCATTTGGAGCTTTCACACTCAAGCATTTGTTCTCACGCGATAATGTACTTTATTGCGACACACTTAAGTTCTATTTAAATCTAACATGATAATACTTCAATGCCACATCGCGTCACTGGCATCCGATTTAGAAGCTAGGTATTAAAAATATATATATTTTTGGTGCACCAAATATATTGCGTCCAATTTAGTGATAACTATACATAGCGAACGGTAGTAGAGATAGTTGTCTGTTAGTAAAGTATATATTCCGTTCGCGGGGTAAAAATCGTTCTTATTGCTTACGCCATACGTACGACAATTGAATGGATTCAAATGCTGTATCAGGAATGCTGGTTAGTGTCCATATCGACTGATGTTTTCGGCACTAAGATGATGAAATATTACGTTTCAAGCTACACTAATCTAATACAATAATATGTAGAAAACTATTTATTATTGTTATATTTAATTCAATTCAAACATTATTATCGTATTGTCAAAAAAAAATTATATATAGAGAAAACACTCGAACAGCTCATACTCAACTGTAAAATTTTAGAGAAACGACAAGTCGAAGGGCTATATATTATAGTTTTAAAATTTATTTCATACAGGAAAGTTATAACGATAAAATTTATACGCTACCGAAGATCGGTTACATTGAACTTGTCTTTTCTCTAGTCTACGAAAATATCTGATCTGAAGGCATATTACTCGGATAGTATCAAAAGTTAGTGAGTCGTCGGAATATCTTGTGACGTGTACGAGAGACTTATACAGTAACCTCAGTCGGCGACGGCTTGGATTGGGTTCATTGTGCTTTATAACAGTCATATGGCACTTGGACTCTGACAGCGACCGTTTTAACTTCTATTACAGAGTCCACCTTCTCCAATCCAGCCTTGGTCTTTTCTATTCTTTCCAGTCTTTCTTGATCTCGAAGCTCCATTCCCATTGGAGGTGCACGTTCTTATCGTCGTCGGTGAAGAGACTGTTCACAGTGTAAGAGCCTCGCGCCATCATGCCGGAGGGAGCGTCTTCGGGCGGCGTCGTGTATGACTGGATCTCGGTCTTCGGAGGATACGAGCCGACCATGTGAGTCATCTTATCGACTGGAACATTCACGTGTATATTAGAACAATTAGAACGTAGACATCAGACGAATAAAATTCGCATAGAAAAAGTAGAACGAAAAAATATATGACGGTTCGTAGGCTCAGTTGGCAAAAGCGACCTGTACGCGTCACCCCTGAGATCGCAGGTTCGACTTCCGCTTTGTGTCTATGAATTTTAAACAATATATTCTATTTGAACTTCAATTTCTTCAAGCACTACTATAGCTATATTTTCGGATTTGGAGCACAGATACATAAAACTATACCAGTATATATATATGTGTAGTATATATATATATACGTGGTTAAATACTTTTGGGCGTTAAATCTGTGAATATTATAGCAAAAAAAAAGCAGTTCGCAATAATATGAAGCGTGACAATATAGGATCACTCTCAGCACATCGACTTGCTGGAACAGGTCAAGTGATAATAAACTCTAAACGCATACAAATAAGATATATTTACATATGTTGAATGGGAGAGGAATATAAATGATACAACATACGTACCGGGGACTGTCCAGCATGAAATACGACTCGGCTTTAGAATATTATTACATAGGCTAATTAATAATAAAAAAAAAATCAATAATTTGTGAGTCTGTTTGATGTTTTTTTTAATATGTTTACAACATAGGCTTAGTCCGTGTTGGTATCGCGACACGAAGTACGAAGCGTATCTCTTTTATCAATCGAGCACCCATGTTGTATTAAATCCTGAGAAACTGAAGGCGCTGCGTATGTCGTGTGGCGATGGTGACAGGTGGTAAGGATACTTTGACGGTAAATACCATTCACCCAGTTATGAGTCCGCCATTCGCATGTCTATATTTATAATATATAAATACTCTAGACCGTCTGTATTTAGTTTTCTACCGTATATAATACAGTTAAACTCAGTGTTACGAGTGTAATAAATTGATCACGGTTGTATGACACAAACACAGGCAGGATTATAGTAATGTTTTTAACCATATCAAATTAAATTATTCAACAATATTAAGTGTGGAGACTTTATTATAAAGAAAAAAAACTGTTAAGATTAGCAAACGTTAGTTTGAAACATCATCATCATCATCATCATCGTCCTACTCATCATATCATATCATATCATATCATCATCATCATCATGATATACACTCATTACCTGGTACCCCTAAGCGGTATGTCTTCTGAACGTATTTGAGCCCATGCACTATCTCCCTCTGCACTATGAAGTCGATCCTTATCTTGTACTGGACACCTTCCTTTATCACGAACACCTGGAACACGAACAAAACACAGTCCCTTTTAGTGTTCATTAACTTGATTTGAACTAAATTTCTTGAAGGTTCTAATCACGAAATCATTTAAGTCCAGGAATTCTTAACTCCGTACAGCTGGGACAATACGGATTTGTGAAGAAAATTGTTTATAAAATATGGTTTATAGCGAAAAGAATCCGTCTGTGACTTGCAAGAGGTACACTCCGTCAAATGCTAGATATAATTTTATATACATAGGATACAATACATAATTTATAGCAAAAATAGTATATGTTATATTGTGGATTATTCATGTTTTAAGTAGTTCAATAAATTTAATGTTTGATCTCTCAAACTTTAAAATACAAAAGGTATGTTTTTGTTGTTTTCTTGCGATTAATATCATCTTTTCACCTTCATTGTCTTTTCATTTCAAATTTACATTTCCTAGTGTAGTTCATAATAGCAGACATCAAGTCTTCGTGGGGTGACGTTACAGACTACAGAGTGAGTTTACGAAACTTGAAAAAGATTCCTTTAATAGTTACGACAAAGAAATATTTGGAAATTTTAATAGTCGAGTGCTTAAGTTTACTTTTAAGCCTCGAGTCTACTTCCAGTCTGGTGCAGTCTCAGTCTAACATTAGGTTACAGTCGTCGAGAAGCGTTCTAGACTTTTCATTAAAAAACATTTTTTTAATAATCACTTTCTCTTATAGAGTCTTAACCGCAAAGTTATGAATATTATATATATATATATATATTAAGCTCACTCTATTCTTGTGTAGCTTACACTGGCCCAGTATAAGTCCAGTATAATAATGGTTCAAGTCTAATAGACCGCTATATCAATCTGTTAACCCGGCCTTTATTTACAATCACGGAATTACTTTAACGGCAGCTGGTGACGTTATGTTACTGACTGGCCACGTTCCAATCACCGCGATATGAGTTTGATATTTTAAAAAGTCTACTTAATATTTATTAATTAATTTTTGTTTCTATTCTCCTTATGTATGGTATTTCCAGATGTATGTTGTTATTGGACACAGCTGTACTAATAGAATTGATAATTCTTATTTCTTCTTTTAACCTTAACAAAATTTTTCATAGACGCACTACACACGACGAATTTCAAGATTTTCATTCAGAAAACTTCACATGATGGTATCGGAGTAATTTTTTTCATGAAAAACCGGATACCACTAGTTTGTAACTTCTTGTGGAACGTCACCGACTAGTAATAAGGGTGTCCATTGATTAATTCTTTTCGTGTTTAATAAATATCCCTAGGACATTCGTTTTTTATGGCCACCCTATCTAATAACCATACGGATTATAAATAGATGGACTTAACTCTTTAATACATCTTCCGTGAAACACGTCATCCGTATAAAAGGATCCCCTAGAGTTTCACGGTAAGGACAAGAAACGCACTAAATTTACGTTCAGTGTCTCTGTACGTGCACATCGTACAGAAAGAAAATCAAATTTAGGTCAACACTCAGATAGTTTATCATAGACTGATGTAACTTATTTTATACCACTCAAATGTTGGTGACATAGAATTAAATTTATCTTTCTTCTTATATGGGTACTTCTCGTCTCCTTCGATTCCGCAGTTGGTGGAAGGAAAACTACACATATAACTGTGTTTCGTAATAATTCATAAGATGTAACTTTGGTACGATGTTCTGAGAACTCGCGCTAAGGTAACAAAGTAGCCACGAAAAGCAAAAATTTTCTTCGCACAAGACAACATCAACGTAAGAAAAACATACAGTTTGTTGGAAATGATAATGTTCGATACGTTTTTTCGCACGTTCGATGTTTTTAAATACGTGGCTTTATAACTCGATTTTAATAATTAATTATAGTTGTTACGTATCACTCTTATTAGACCCTCTCCAAAATGACAACGAAAACAAAAGCATTAAGCAAAATAAGTGATGAACGTGATACTTTAAAAAAAATTTAATCCGCCCTGATAAAAGAGGAATCTCCTATTAAAAACAACTAAGATTTATATAAGTTAGTCTAAAATTACAAAGTGTTGAGGGTATCCCGTTTAATGAACTCGAGTATTTTAATCATCGGAACAAGTTTAATACTGGTGTCATTTAACAACTGTAATGGCCAGGATAACGACTGTATTGGAAACTTAAGACCAAATCTATTGAGATTTCCAGATCTGCAACTTGATTTATATAAATATATATATCTAGTTTTGTCAGCGACTTTGTTTCAGCGGACTACGGATTTGGGATCAGCGAGAGATTTGTTACAACAATAAGATAACGTAACCAATCATCAGCGGCATCTATTCTGTGTCAGGTGACTTCATCGGATAAAATAGAGCCTACGTCTTATCCTTACACTGAACTACAATATCGCAAAGCTTTATCAAAATCAGTCGAGCAGTTAGAGAGAGCACATAACATTTAGACACAAACTTTCGTATGTATAATATTAGTATAATAATTTATTCCGAAGCGGCTTATAAATAGATTAGCGCGTGTTGGCCGCGTCGAAATCGATTATTACTTCTGATACAATTAATAACAACTACACTGAAATAGTCCGAAGCAAACATGTTTACACGGTTCCAAACACGACCGTTATCAATCAACTTATCAAATTTCAATAAAGTATTCACCGGTTTCACCTTCAGATAATCGCAGACGATACGGAACTGCATAACGTATCAAGATAAATAAAATTTTAAAGATACAAAACAAACAAACGTGGACAATATAGTTTGTAAATTTCTAGATGCTTCGATATTATTTGATATTTGATATGTGAAATAAAATGGTGCGGAGAAATCAATTGATATATGACATTTTCAAATTTGGTTTGGTAGAGAGGAGCTCGGACGGTGGAGGTGAGCGTTTAACGCGCGTTAGATAGGGGCTCCTTAAACCTACACTTGGGTCGCAAGTCCCAGGCACTGTTGAGGCTACTCTCCCTAGAATACCGAGAGGTTTCTTCTCTGTCGAATGCTGAGGTTTTTCGACTCGTAAAGTGTATACAATAGACACAGTAACCAACCTTAAGAAACACCTGTAGCGTGTGTCACGTGACTAAAGGCACATTATAGGCACAAAATCATGCCTCGATCCTGAGAGAAATACACGAAAACTTAAGATAAGTTATATCCTATGTCTGTTTCTGATGTACAAGCTACGTTATTGAAAACTTTCATCAAAACCCGTTTAGTAGTTTTTGAGTGAAAGTGCTACAAACATCCATACAGATACACACAATTTCGCATATACAGTATAAGGCTGATTACATACTATCGTTTTCTCTACTAAATGCTCGTACAAATTTATAACAAAACGCACATAATGAGAGTTAATTGATAAGTCGCGAGTCCGCTACATGAGAGCGGTTGAGGAAGGAAGTGCACAAAATATTCTTATTATTAATGAAACGCCACTTCAAATTTAATTCCAACGTATTCTAAGATTTTTTCACATATGTATTTAATATGTAATTTTGTGGGTAGCAGCACATTTTTGTGAATTTTTTTTAGACCAATATATCTTTTATAGACAATATATATATATATATATATATATTATGTTAAATGTATATTTGCTAAAATTTACCAAAGGATATGAGGGTATTTATAAAAATAAATTTTAAATTAATAAATTCACACGGCCCTTAAAATATTAACGTATTAATTTTAAACCGTTCTTTACACAATGATTTTATAGACAATTCCATTTTATTAATAAATAAATTTTGTTATAAATTAAATAAATTAGCATATAACAAGTAAAGTGTATTCTGTGCAACTGTAGGCTTTTTATCGAGAAATCTTAGGCCCAAAACCGAAATACTTCATATCGGATAACAGTTATGGATATTAACAGATAGCTATGAAGCATCTCATGTAAATTTGCTATCAAATGAAAAAAACCGCATCGAAATAGGTCGATCCGTTTGAGTTACAATGCCACAAACACACACACACAGACAGACATCAAACACAACACACCCCTCTTTTTATGTTGGGCAATCAATGCTGTTCTGATTGACTATTCATGTATTAATAGTTAACTTAAACCCACCTGTTTCTTAAGATCTGTGAGGTCTCCTGACAGGTCTAGTTCAAGGTCGTCCCTCTCCGCGACACAAAGGGCCAACTTCTTGACTATCACCTTCCGGGGATCGTTTGCATCTGGAAGGGATACGGTTCAAATATATGGCGGTTTAAAATGCAGATCAAAGTTAAAAATGCCGCGAGGCAAATAAATACAATGTTAAATGAGTTAAATTCTTAAGTTATTTCAAGGTCTTGCGTTCAATGATGAAGCCCTTTAAGTTTTATTTCACTAGCTTGCCTGTTTCATTCTCTGCAGGTCACAAATGTATGAGTGATAAAAAAATATGGCGTTTGTGTGCAAACGGCACGGAATGATCTTATAGAAACTAAGGAGTTGCCGAGGTTCCTGGCTATAAAATGTGTATTATTAGCTCACCGACAATAACCGGCCCCGTTTGAGCCTGCCCCAGTAAAGCTTCCTTGTACTTCCTCAATGATTCATCTTCCTGGTCGGCCGATAAGATCTCTTCAATGCTCTTCTCCGGTGGTGGCTTGTACGAAGACTTGATTTCCTCCTCCTCGGTATCATCTTCAGGAGTGCGTGCCAGTTCCGGCTCACCAGACATCTTTCTAAAATATTATATTGTATTTTGCAGTCATTAGCAATCAGTCTTTGGAAATACTTAATGTTGTGATGTGTACCTGGTACTGGGACAATTTATGGGTTTTATGTAATTATAAAATTATTTATTTATGATAATAATAAAAAAATAAATTTTACAATAAATTCAATCGCTATTTCTATATTTGATTTTTACTCAGTACTGACGTTTCATCTGCATATTAAAATCTCAGCAAAACAAATCTAACAAGATGAGTAAATAAGGACAAATTTCTTGTTTACTTACTTATAATGTGAATGATCACTTTGTGTCCATTCTTATTAACTCATTAAACTGTGTATAACTATGGTTTAATTAACAGTGTGTTAGATTATATTTGTTAGTCAATCATGCAGATATTTTATCCATGTATAAAGATTGAATCACTATAATCAGTGTTATCTTTATATTCTGAATGTATGAGACAGATTTATTTTATATTTGTCTGTGAGAGGTTATGAAGACCATAATGTCAGATATAACTCATTTGATATATCCTTAAGGAATCTAGTCTTGTAGTGTGTCAATTTTTTTATTATAATATATATATATATATTTATATTTTTAAGTATATTTAATAAAATAATGAATGTTTGTTATTGATACGTATAATACATAGATGGTGTCAACCTTACATTCCACAACCAAATATAATGAAGACCATTTACGTACTATGCATTCACAAAATCGATTAAACAATGAATCACAATCTCAAAAGAGATAATGAAAACTTAACGGCGGGGTTTCGATCGCATGCTGACTTCTGGTACCGCCCTCCTCTACTTTATACGGTGTAACGAGTTAGTATTTGTGGAACAGATATTTATATCTATTAGACTTCACCGACACACGCCTATGTAGTTTGCACAATAACAGAGGACATCGCCTTCGTCATTCCAGCGTTTGTCTTAGCGATGCTTATCTTTAGGAAAACTTACCTTTAATTACGTTCGTGGAAACGTGGATACAACAGACACGAATGTCAAAGAATAACAACTAACATTAATAAAGGGTATAAGTCCAAAAGTGAATAACTTTTTTGTAAAAATCTATAGATCAAAAATGATGAATGACAGCCGAAAGCCCGAAACGCTTCCGGTAACCGATAGTGATCCCAGCGACTTTATAACTTTGGGTTGTAATCAAACTGTCCTGTCTATGGTCTGTGATCTAGAACTTTTTAATTACAACCAAAAATCAATAATTAATTCTTAGCAGTTTTACCCAATTTGAAAAAAAAAATTAAAATAGAAAGAAGGAAAACAAATGCATATTTTCATGATTTATTATAACTATTTTATTCTCTATTGTGTTTTGTTTTTTCTTATATTTGTATTTGATGCCTGATTTATGGGTTTGTGTATTAATATTTTTATTTCAAACACATAATAAATGATAATTATGAAAATGCATTACATAAAATTAATTATGTATTTTTTTATTAAATCTCATAAAGTAAGCAAGCAAGAATAATAACTTTTTGAGCGTAAATTAGAAAAGTAGAAAAAGGTTCAATAAAATTTCTAGAAATTTATTTCACTAAATATTTAAAAATAGATTAAATAATTTATATATTTCAAATATTATTATTGTACCATCAAAAAATCTAATTATTTAGAGTTATGACATTTAGAGTTGTCTATGATATTTGAAGTAATAATGATAAATGAATCGTAGGTGTTTATCCCAACAAGAAAAAACCTAAATGCGTTTTTTTTAATCGCACAATAAATCTGTGATATTAGAGAACTTATTTGTCACTTACCCATTTAAATATTTTTCTAAATTTCTAATATGAATAGTAATGCTTGTGAGTACTACATAGTATAATTGTGTATTTTGTTATATAAGTAATTTTTTATTCATTTAGTGTATTGTTACAGAAAACCAGAACTTGTTACAGAAATTTTCTTGGGAAATGTAAAATTTATTCAAGAACATTTTGTGAGCAGTCGAATTTAACAGATGCGGAAAAAGAGAAGGAAAAGGAAATACAAAGGATCATGCAAAATGCAAGTTGATTTTAATGATACTTACATATTCCTTAGTAATTGTGTAACACTATACATAGTATTAATTATTTCTATAACAAAACTTAACTGTATATAAATTCTTTGTGTGATAGTTTTGACAAAGTTATCGCTTAATTAAATATCAAAATATGACTTTTTAATCATTTTATATATTTTCAGGCCTCCTTAGATGAGCCTCCGACAGCATGCTGTCAATCTGGTTGTGCAAACTGTGTGTTCATCATCTGGGCTGAGGCACTTTCATCCAAAATGGATAATGCCGGCCCGGAAATAGCAGAACGGATAATGAAGAACATTGATGACCCCTCAATGAGAGCTTATTTAGAACTCGAATTAAGAATAAGAGGAGTCAAGAAGTAGCTACTGAGTAGTTAAACTAGTACAGTGTTATATTAGTAATAAGTAAATAAAATAATTTATAAAATTATATTTTTTATCATTTCATATTATGAAAATAAAGAAATTACAGTATAAAAAATACTTAACTATGTTTTCTTAATTAATAGTTATTTTATAGTTGTTGTTGTAAAAGTTTATTTATGAATAGTAAAATAATATATTTTAATACATTTGGATGAATAAATATGATGGTGAAATTTTCCTTTAATTAAATGGAGAATTTGGTAGAACACTAATTGTGCCAGAAAAGTTCATCATCAGCCTATTGTTGTTCCCTGCTGAGCAAAAGCCTCTTCTCACACGGAGATTGTAAGTGCATCAATCACCACACTTGCTCAATACGGATTGCAGATTTCAAACTTATAATTTTATACTTTCAGTCCAGGATTCCTCGTGATGTTTTTCTTCTTCACCTGTCAGTGGTCTCTACATATTCATAGTAAGTACATATAACTCGGAAAAAATAACATTGGTACTTGCCGGGTTTCGAACGCGCGCCCTCATGAATCAGAAGCGGGCCTTAACTTCCAGAAAATATAGAGTTATTTTTTTCATACTTTGATAATTTCTTTAAACATTACATCCCTAATGCATTTGCAGATATTTGATTGTTATTGTATAATTTACAGCAAAAGAGCTCCAATGTAATAGATTTTTTTTTATTATAAGTAATTTATAAAATTGATGCCTCAATTAAGAAAACAGTCTAAAAGTATTTTATTCTGGCGAAAAATAAAAAAACGATTAAATTAAAAAAAATATTTTTTTTATGGTTTTATTTTAAAAACTACATAATTTTAGGTCCAAAGGCTTACGAGGAGCAGTTGTAGGATAGGTTACTGTAAAAAAAAGCTATGTAATTTTTCCTAAAAACATAATGAACAATGCCTATGGCGCTAATTGTCCTACTGTTCAGGATTTGGTTTCTCTAGACACAGAAGAAGTCAACTAAATATAAATAAATGGAACATAAAGCATTGAAATTCCTTAACGTAAGACTACTTAAGCATTATGTGTAGAGGTGTTATCAAATTATAAGGTAAACGTCAAACGTCAAAGGGATCAAACTTTCAAAATAATGTACTTATAGTTCAATAGTTTAATTGTATAGTAAGTAAATGATATAAAAATATACAATTGATGCCATATTTTTGTAACCAAGAAAAATACGGTCTCTTCTCTGTTTACAATTACAACATGGTTTATGAAATGTCATGAATCATGATTATATTTAAGTAGCATGTCGGAAGAAACCATTTTTATTTATGGCGTATTAATGACGTATATTTTTTTTTTTAATATAAAGACGCTACGATTTTTATTTTAACTCCATGTAAAAAAATATCATATACTTATATAAAAATATAGGTATGATACATCTGTATAAATACTAGCCATTTCTTGGTTAACTTCACACAGTCTTCAACCATATTTAATTTTTAATTAGGTGAAGTGCCACTTATTAATCAAAAAACGCTGAAAAAACCTGAAACTGCTAGGTTAATAGTTTTGAAATATGTTTTAGGGCAATATCTCTTGTTTAATATTTTTCTTTCACACATATAATAAATAAAATAAACAATAACATAAAATCTCGTAACATTTAACGTAACTCGGGCAAAGGATTGTTTTATCATTATTGTAGGGTATTTTTATTATTATATTTATATTTTATAATCCACCTATTTTTAAAGAACACTTTATTCACTACAATTTTTGTGTTATTTTATTCTACACTGCCCCTAACTGTTGAGTTATAGGACTTTTCATGTTTGACCTTCAGAATCGGGAGTACCTAACGTCAACAATGTGGAGACTGGAGATACTCATAGAATACCTATAAAGATAACGTAAAATTTAAAAATATATACCTATTAGTTGTGTATTTGAGATCATTAGTTCAAAAATTAATAAGTAGGTTAGTATATAATATTCCGTACATTTAAAAAAGGTTAAGAAATCATTTTTATGTTCAGGTTGTAGAAGAAAATGAAGGGGGAAAATTTAATAATGTTTGGTGACGGAATATCCAGAAGTCATTGAGGATATAGTCCTATTTGTTTTCCTATAAAGAGGTTATCAAATATTTTATGAAAAGAATATACCATTATTAGATTTTTAACCAAACGTTCGAAAATTTGATAAAACCTTATATTTATATTGGTTTGTTTTTTTCATAAAAATAAATATTGAATACTTTTTTTAAGACAATTTAAAACTGAACTTAAAATAAAAAGCTTCTAAATAAATTTACTTATTTTTAATGCTTTGGCATAAATTCTTCTAAACTATAAAACCTGCATTAAACTTCTATATTTAAATTAAAGATTTATAATAATTACTACGGAGGATGTAAATGGCGTTACACGCTCTCAGATTTAAATAACCTGCCACTGCAAAATGGTAACTTTCCATGCAATAAATAAAGCATGTTTAGAAATTGGCTTATAAATAAAAACGTAGCAGTCAATGAAAAATTAGTACAAATAATAATAAAATAGAGCACAGAGAGGACTTTTATAACAATCTATGACTCTAGATATTTGGTTTTGGCTTTGACCCTTAATCAGGCGTAATACGATTTATCGACCACCTAGGTAATTGGTGTAATATAGTGATCTTTGTCTTTTTTTAATTCATATAACCTTTATATGATTACCAACATTTGTATCTTTCATATTCAGCTAAACATTTTTTACCAAATAATTCATTATAGGTAAAATCGTTAAACAAAGAAAGTGTTCATTATATGCCCTATAACCCGTCTGGCGGTAGTATGATATGGACACTGTTTCCATTATGCAAGAGCTGATTTTGAAATAAAAATATAATATTGTTCAGTGACACATGCAATGTCAGATTGACTTTTTTATTTTTTATTATGGCCTTCATCCGTGCAAAGACATGCACAGTATATTCTGCCAATGTCGAGTATATTTTGATATTATAAGTCCAGGTTTCTTCACGATGTTTTCCTCCACCGTCTGCCAGTGGTGCAGATTGACTTTAATATTACAAATCATTATAATAAACAATATTCATTACAGGTAATAAATAAAAAGAACAAAGTTCAAACTATAGAGTTCTTAATTAAAAATAAGGATAAGGGATTAAATTATAAAACGACAAGGAGCTCCTCAACAGGCATAATAATAATATGACAACTTTTTTTTGTCTTAATTAAAAAAAAATTTAAGAAACAGATCTTAGGTATACAATATTCCTACAGGTAAATGTTAATACCACACCATATTTAAAAATGTGTTTTAATGCCAATGCACATAAGGCTTGATTCAGGGTTCAATATCTATTATTTTGACAATGCTGCTTCATCGCGTTTTTCATCATTCATCATCAAATTATTGAAACATTTTAATTTAATCGATGATCAAACAAGGTGCTATTAAAATTCATGATATTCTTCCAATATTTAACAGCACACAACATGATAATAAATATGAACATTGATAATTAAACCTTATTATATTAAACAAAACCAAATGTGTATTATCTTTTAATAGTTTTTATAGTAATTAAACTACAGACAATGAATTTGTTATCATTTTCCGTGTCAATAAAAAATGTTGTAAATGTTTTTCACCAATAAAGCACTCTCACTTACTAGCACCACTTTATTTTCAACTATAACTAACACTAAGTAATTTTTCCTGGATAGCCCTCACACTACTATGTCCTCGCCACCAACGTCTCCGAATATAAATGGTTTTCGTGGAGTCATTACATTTATTCCTAATTTTAAATAATAATTTACAAAGATTATTCGTAGTAATTCAAATAATCATAAATCCTTACATAAGTTTTCGTAATCAATTATTTAACCAACTAAACTTTATATTGTCACTTAAAATTTTAAGAAAACATAATTGAATAACATTGATTACAAAATGGTTACTGTTTAAGTTTGTGTTTTACTAAAACTTACAAAATTACTTATCTTTACATATTGCAAATCACGATACGAATTGACATTTACTATCCTTCAATACAAATCATACAACGATCTGTAAAACAAATAATTTTGTTAAAGTTATTACCAATTACTAACGCCTTGACATTGTTTATGTCACATCTGCCCTCTAAAGTGAAATACTTATGAAGCAACTACCCTTTATAATGACGTTGCGCCGACATATATATACTTTGTAAGTTTAAAAAAATAAGCTGATTCTACATTAATAATAAAGATAATTGAAAATGTTTTTCTACATAAACATGTTTCTTAATAAAAATCAATCATCTTTTATAATAAATAAATGTTTTTGTTTTAGAAATATCATTCATTCTAAAAACTTCTAATACAAAGATGTCATGCGATTTATTTTTCTTTCGTAAATATCCTGATGGTTGTGGAACTTATTTATATATTATCACAAAGCAAACTGTTTCGTTCACACCAGCTGTCAATACGACAAACTTTATACTGTATGTTGTTTTATAATCTGTTGATTTTAAGCCAGACATAACTCATTAGCTATAATGTTCAGCGAGATCGAGAGTTTTTAGCCCTAGACATTTGGTTGGACGTACAAAGCTGTATATTGCTGTGAAATTAATATTATAACTACACATATAATTTATTCATAGAATCCACGTAATGACTTCGTAAGAAGATTTGTTTTTCGTATAACATGATGCTAATTATAGTTATAACACATTTTAGTGTAAGCATTCCTTTTGATCCCATATATCGAAGATGATTGTGCATATTAATTGTCTTTGAAATGTTTACTTGTCTAGAAAAAATCAATAAGCCTTATTAATAAATATGAACCACAATGTCTGGACTTTTATTAAATTTTCAATAGACTAAAAAATGTATAAATCTGTAAATATTTTTTACTTTACAGTTAGCTCGGATGACAAGCACAGAATGTTATAACACTATATATATAATAAATACTGTAAAGTTAGCCCAGTGGATGGTCAACATTAATATATTAATAAAACTATTTCTTTTTTATTATTTTTTTTAACTAGATAATCCCGACGTTTCGGTTCCTTTACAGCGACCGTGATCACGGGCAGACGAGATGAAAGTGACATATTACACAGTTTAGTCTACTTATAATTTAAGTGACTGTTTGTAATTTCAAGTTAATAGCTTTCATTAAACACAGATTGTACAGTATCGACTATAACTACATCAACTATTTTAGAAACTTTTCTGCCTGTCATTTTGTGTTCTTAAATCTCTGGAGTAGCGAGACTTATTTTGAAGGGAATATAATTAGCAGGTAGGTTAAATTATAAGGAGTAACTTACGATACTTTTTAATCAACATCAGAGTTGAGGATATTATCAATTTGACGATTGAAAAATATTTCTATTCACTTACATAATTAAATAAAAATAAAAATATAGAGCTTGGACAGCGGTGGGGGCTTAACGCGCGCCCTTAAACCTTAAACCTACACCTGGGTCGCAAGTCCCGGGCAGTATTGAGGCTCCTGTCCCTGCAACGATATGGACCCGGCACCCGCACGGTGAATCCATGGAATGCTGAGAGGTTTCGTCTCTCTATACATATATACACATCTCAATATGTGACCTCCAAAACATTTGACTATTTTACCTACTGTAATTATTTTTTTTTAATTTTATTATTTATGATTTGTGCTCCAAATATAGCAGTCACATTTGTAATAGAGGATATAAAAAACTATTCACAAAGTTAATTTGTATTGAATATTCTAGTTTTAAATTTAATATAAAGGAATTATGTATAGTTACATAGCATTAAAAAAAAAAATAAGAGCTTGCTAACAAATCGATTAATAGGGTTGACTCTTTATATTAATTCGTGGAATAAATGTATCACGACAATTTGCGGGAAATTCCTGAAAATGATATATTTGTTACATATAATAATATATAGTGTTCTGAACAACAAACAGTTAAACTGATAAGGTTTTTCATGTAACACACTTATTGCTTAAAAACAATTCTTTGCTTGAAAAGTATAAATTATCATTTTAATTTATTTTTTTATTATTTTAAACGTTTTTGTATGCACACTGTGTATACTCTAGGGTGAAGTGTTTTCGTAATTATAATGCAAGTGGCTCTTTATCTTTAAATATCAGACAAACTTAATTCTCTTTATGAACATTATCACATGAGACTCGTTATAACCACCACCGAGTCGATCTGGGCTATAGCTTAGTTTTGGGCTTTGGCTAGCTTAATAAATTGTATTACTTTAAGACTAATGTTCATAAAAATGTTATAACAACTTTCGAAAAATTTCTGATAAACAGAAATGTGAATCGGTGTTTGTATGCCTGTGTTAACATTTTTTATTTAATATTGTATCAACAATATATACTTTTTAACTAAGCTTCCTATTTATAAAAGTAAATTAACAATATTACTAATAATTTACAAAGAAAATATCATTATCAGTGATTTATAAATTTTTTTTTTCATAAGTAGTTCTTCTTGATAGTACATAAACCTTATCTTCCATGATGACGTTCTCAGAAATTAATGAAATATAAGACTTTCGCGAGTATTCATTTAAATAAAACTAATATTTTCTGATGTACACTTATATACAAATTATACATGGTAGATAACAAATGACAAGACCAACTGACAGACATTGTCATCTCGTCTGCTCGTGATCACGGAAGCTGCAAAGAAATCGAAACGTCGGAAGTGTGTATTTTAAAATAATTAAAAAGTCATATAAATTTGATTTAAATGTTTTCAGAAATTACCCCGAAACAAAACCAATATAAAGCTAAAATGTTTAGGTAATTTTTGTTAAGACTTTTGTTTAAAAAATTTTTGTTTTTAAATCTCAATCAGTTATGATCACTTACAAGGTGTAAACTTACGAGTATATATCAATTTTAATACATCAAACTTTACACTGTCTGTTTCGACGTTGCTCATTTCATAATCTTCGACAATACGAGTTGTTATCTTATGAATTGTTAAAGGAAAAAGTTTGAACTTAAAATGCTAAAAAAATCGTCGACAGTAAAAACTTGAAATTTTTTATGGTCGTATAGAAGTTTGTTCAAGCACTGAAAACATGAAAGTTTTCCTAGAATCATTACGTATGTACATATATGCAAATATTCGACTCGATTTACTAACTAATTCTGATTCTCAGCTGCCAAAGTTTACTTTGAGCAGCCTCAGAAACTTTTTCCCTAAGGAGTTTTTATAGGTAGCATATTTTTCATAAATGTCAGTTTTATAGTTACCACAGAATACAAAAATAAATATGCAATGCCTATAATGTTTCGTGTTGTCGTAAGAGTCGTGGTGGCCTGGAGGTTAAAGGACCGCCTCTCATGCTTGAGGGCACGAGTTCGAAACCTGGCAAGTACCAATGTGATTTTTCATACTCATATGAACTTTCTAACAGTATTTAGACGCCACTGACGGACGGTGAAGGAAAACATCGTGAGGAAACCTGGACTTATAATATCAAATTATAAGTTTGAAATCGCCAACCCGTCTTGAGCAAGCGTGGCGATTAATGCTCAAACCTTCTCATTGCAGGAAGAGGCTTATGCTCAGCAGTGGGCTTCCGAGGCTGATGATGATGATGATGATGATAATGTTTCAATTACAAATACGTTGGGAGGAGTCTTTGTTTCCTGGGAGACACCCATAGGAGTGGTGATTCCGCTGATGTCACATTATGAAGGTGATGGTTGGTTTACTAATGGGTAATTCTCCTTCAGCAGTAGACATGCTTTTAGAGTGCCCACATAACAATCACCCTTTATCGCGTCTGGCCTGGTAATGCATTTAGGCATTAAACATATATTTTTAAGTAATTTGGGTTCATGATTTTATATAAAGGTCCTTAATACTCTTGTAGTCCTAACAGAACATTGTTCTCGTTTATTTTGCTCACCTACATTGGTAGTTAATCAGAAAAGTTATTATCTTGAATGTCACCAAGCCCTTGCAGTGGCAGGTTCTATTAAGTCTGAGAGCATTCAACGCCAATTGCCTATTCCGTAGTTATTATTCGCAGTCTTTAAGTTAAAAACAGTTGAATAAACTACTTCATATAGTTTAGAAGAAATTTTTTTTGTCGTATTATATTTTAAATATTCTTCTTTAAAATGTTTTAGAATTTCATCTCTTTTATATAGAAATTTCTAATAATAATCAGTCCAGCGTCAACTTTGTATAATGTCTCGTGTCATTTCTTTGTTAGGATTTTTTGTCATATATGTATGTCCTTTCAGTATACCTCTTCAGTTATACAAATTCAAATTGTTTGCAAAAGTATTATGAAACAACTGCATAAAATTCTTTTGAATGTCTCGCAAATTGTTTGGAAACTTTGCATTTAGCGATTTTTTTGTTTTTTATTTGTGTCATCAAAAAACATTGTTTTACCCTCAGGATAGTTACAATTTCGTTTTTATTTTTCAGAAGTACATACACTTTGGTGGTCATTTTATCTCTTTCCATTTAAGTTCCTTGCGATATGTTGTTTTGTTTTTTAAACTAGAGTCTTCACATTAAAGCTATTGTTTCCGCTTTAAAAGCAAATTGTTAAAATATTTTTTATATGAAATTCCAATAATGCTTAATCTTGCAATGGAAATTTCATGAGAATGATTCAGCCTTTTTAAGTATAATATATTTTTATATTTTAATATAGTATTTTTCTTATTAAGGACATGTTTGTACCAGATTATGATAATTACATTCTCTTTTAAAATTTCAATGAAACAGAATTAATGGATTTCATTAACGCTTTGCCATATTCTTCAGTTGAAATGTATTTTAGACTTAACAAATTTTTTATTCTTATTTCTCTGGTCCTATATTATGTGTCTTAATATGAGTATATTGAAATAACATGTTAGTACATATCGAGTTGTAGATAAGCCCTCGTACATGGGTCATCAATGTCCTTCTTTGTCCGTTCAGCTGTTTCGTGGAAAGCATTTGCCATTTTAAAGTTTGCACAGAAAGCTTTTCGTATTGTATTAATAAACTGTAAATTCCCAAAAATCATCTGATTCTGGGTATGGCTAGTTTAATAATTGATTTGTTGAAACGACATTAATAAATCAAATCTATACAAAATATTTTGTTTTTTTTTACGTTTATTATTTATTACGGTGTCATTGTTTTATACGGTTTTATATGTATTATATATTATTGTGTTATTTACGGTAAAATAATTCAGTTAAATACTCTGGTACGGAAATATTAATTCGGAGAATGTCGGATAACGGCCTGTCAAAATCCAAGTATAATGTTGAAATTACTAAAACATTACGGAGCCCAAATTGTATTATAGAAACAGGATTAATATAAATAAATAAAATATCAAAATTGATGAACTCCATGTTTACCCAAATAAAAAAAAATTTAGCCTATTCGACGTTGAGAGTGAGTCTCATTATTAAGTCTCTTTAAAATGATAATTAGATGATGAAAAAGTTCTATACTTTATAAAAATACTTAACTTATATTATAAAACTCCGTAACTTAGGGCAGGGGAATGCACGGTCGTATTTATTGTTTTTAATCAGATAATAACAGCATACAGATCACAGGTAAAAGTTGTCATAAAACTTTAATAATATCTCTAATTATTTTATATTTTAATACCATTCCATGTAGAAACTTACGCTACTCACAAAACAAAATGTATTTTTTTAAACAATATTCTAAAATAAATAAGCTCTTTACAATCAATTAACTTCAATTAATGGAGTTGCGAGAAACATGGAGTTTCAATTTTGATGTAAAAATACCATTTCTAGTATAAAAATTTGAAAAAAAAAATCTTAAATTTTTATTTTTTATCAAATATATATTTTAGTAAAAACAAGGGAGACATAACTTTGTTTAGTAATTATAGGGGCATAAAACCAACCTTTCGTATCCTGAAAATGTGGGAATGTATATTAAATAAACGCTTCCTGGACATCTACGAACTTACACCAAACCAATTTGCATTCAGCCCATCAAAATCAACAACAGATGCCATTCAGGCAGTGAGGCTACTGATGGAAAAGCATCGTGTAAACAAAGAATACCTTCATTTCGCAAATATTGATCTTGAAAAAGTGTTCGACCAAGTTCCAAGAAGCCTTGTGTGGCAAGCCATGCGAGAACAATAATTCCCGGAATACTATATACACCTGGTCCCAGACATGTACCACAACATCCACACTAAAGTTAAAAATCCGGCTGGACTAAGTGAAGAATTTACGGTAGAAGTGGAAGTTCACCAAGGCTCAGCCCTCCCTTGCTGTTTAATATAGTTATGGACTTTGTTACAAAGAATGTCCAAAAGCTAACCTGGAATCTCTTATATGCCGATGATGTTGCGATTTGAATGTGCAAGTCTCGCTAAACGAGTAGATCACTGTTTTGTAATACTCTGGACTACGAGTTAGCAGATCTAAAACCGAACATCTGAAATGTAAATTCAGTAACGCAGCAACCAGCGACGGCATCTACTTCCCAGATGGCACGCAAGTACCAAAGGTCGACCAAATCCGATACCTGGGCTCAACAGTAACGCCAGACGCAAATGTCGATACAGATATCCCAGAGAATAAATGTCGCTTTACAAAAATGGCACACACTGCATCTCTTTGTGACCCGCACATGCCCATACACACAAGAGGAAAATGTACAAGACAGCAGTAAGACTTGCGACGCTGTACGGGGATGAAAGCTGGACAGTGATCGAAACACATGCTCAAAAGCTACACGTGGCCGAAATGAAGATGCTCAGGTGGTCAGGCGGAGTGACTAGACAAAATTCGAAACGAATACATCCGCGGTAGTTTCAGTCATTCCAGTCCAGGAAAAGCTCACCGAAACATGCCTAAGATAGTACGGCCACGTAATGCGGAGAAAGCGAGCATGTGGTTCACAGGGCACTGGCAATCCCAGAAAACAAGAGAGGAAGAGGGTGGCCTCTCTTGACATGGTGGACTAGTATGGTCAATATAGTTAGGAAGTCCCAATTGCCTGACCCGACAACCCAGGACAGATTGTCCTGGCGCAAAAAGATAAGGAGAGCCGACCCCACCTAACGTGGGAAGAGGCAAAGAAGAAGAAGATCAAGTAGATATTTCAGTGCTGAATATATTTTAAAAGGTTAATACTTTTAATATGGTTATGTATTGAGAATTTAAATCTAGGTGTAAAGTTTGGTGTTCTTCAACATTGGAGGTGCGACGTCTTTGAATGCTTTGCCCTCGTTTCTCAGAGTTTTGAATTTGGCTGTTCTAATCATATATCTCATTATTATACTTGTTGAAACCTAGTTATATTCCATTCAGTTGACTGACATATTGTTTTTATTCCAGGACCAACGACAACATCCAAGATTCTTAAAACAATATTCAAATTACACTTTTTTTTTCTTTTATATATTATTGGGAGTATTCAATGGTAATAACAAAAATATATATATTTTAATAAACATTAGAATGAACAATCAGATAAGAAAAAAACTTTTGTTTAAAATAATCATCGACATTTAAAAAATTGTTAATAATAGATATATTTGTTTGTTTTATTCGTAGGCGTCGTTATAATTTTATTTTAAGGTTAAACTGGTCTGATTATCCCGTTTTCTGAAGCTTTATAGCCAGTATCGTGAAATGATTAACGATTATATATTTTAATAAATAATCCTATTTAGAATTTCGATCTCATCAACGTTACAGTGATGAACTGAAGATGTCTTCATTACATCTAATTATAACTGATATTTGATACAGATTACAAACTATAGTGAAACAGTTCCTCTCCCCAGATAACACTCGCTAACAACGTTATTAAGCCATTCATCGGAAGCCGTATAGTGATAATCAGTGGTTCAAACAGATATACCTTAATAACTTTACAAACACAGTGTTATAATTAAGGAAATCAATGATAAAGAGTTGTACGAATATAAACAATACTTATATGTCATGAATGAGTCACTTACTTACACTATTTTAGTGTGTCCGAATCTTAGTAACGATTATTATAATGGTTGGTATATACTATTCTACGTAAATATATAAAAATATACATCAGTACAAAAGATCTTATTATTGTTCTTAGGTTATTTTGCCAAAAATAGTTACAAAAATTTTTAAGTTTACTTAAAGTGTGAAATGGAAATTTTAGTGTATATTTTTTTATTGAGACTGATTAATTATATATCTTTGAAGGAGAATCGTTAAAATGTTTTTGTACTGTAGGAATCCTTTCATAACCTTGCAATGAAAACTGAATAATTAATAAAATGTGCACATTAATAAGTGAAGTGAAGAAAATGAACGAACGATCATTGAAAACAACAGTGGTCAGTCTGTCTATAGATAATTAAATACTAATACGTGCCTTAATTGTTAATAATTCCGTAGTTAATAAATTTTAAACCCTACAGGCCTTCAACATCAGTTTAGAGAATACGAGCATGTTGTTTGTTCTTATTATAAAATATAAGTAAATTTTTCTCTCGTTCCTTTTCACATTGATTTGGGAAGGTAAAGCTTAACTGTTGAGACTTTATTGCTAAAATTTCCGTATCAACATAACCACTCATATGTATAAAAATTGTATTTTGTAAGGCTATTTTACACAAAATACCTTTAAATCTTCAAATGCCATTATGAGCCGTGATTTTTATATTGAATTGTATTTAACACATTGTATTATTAACAAAAAATATTTGTAATCATTTGTCGTAAAGTGACATTTATAATAAAATGTGTTGTTGTGTAATGTTTATTTTTAATTAGTAATATTTATGTATTATTTATTTTGGTTCCAAACAGAATGTGTGAAATTTAAAATATGATATATTTTGTATATATGTATATGTACATTTGTGAATACTTCAAATGGATAGTCATATTTTTTTAGCTGTCAAAGTCGTAAAGATGGCTAACGAGCCCTCTTTTGATCAAGTTCACAGGAAAAAAAATCACTTATAAACGACACGATACTTTTGACTTAAGTCTGAAAAGAATCTTGAACATTTAATGTCCTGTCAGGATTTAGTAAATGATTACGAAAAATTAAGGTGTTTTATAATAAACGAAATTTCTTATTTCTCATAAACTTACATTGAACAAAAATCACTCATTTTGATACTAAATAAGTTTTTTTTTCAATTAGCATTTTTCTGTTTACTCCGAGCTGGTCCAAATTGGACTTTTTTGTAACTGAAGGGCTCGGAGTAGCACGCCCGTCCCGTGGGTGCGTCTGAGAGGTTAGGTCTTGGGTCGAGACGTCGTTGAACGGAGGGTAGCATTAGGGCATTTAAAAACATGTCATCCTCCGACTGCTGAATGCTGGAGCGACATGTACGACGTGGGACCTCCTGGTCTTCTTTGTCGATCATATCAATAACAATTTAATCAAAATATTATATGTATAAATCAGATTAATTTCTATATATATTATATTCAATAATTTCTATTTTGATAGACTATCTACATTGTAAATAGAATGTAACAGTTATCTCAACCTTTCGATCTCCAAAGTGTTCTTAATGTCAATACCGTACTTCACAAACAAATATTGACTTGACCCCGGTGATTCCAGGGTGAACTCTGAATAACTGACAGCACCCTACATATGTTACAATAATATATAGCTAGAAAAGTCTCGCCTGGAGATAGAAATATAGAGTACAGAAAAGATTTAACAAATATATACGTAAATCCATACACACACACATAAATACTACAATGACTGGACTTTAATATATTTCTGGCTGTTTAAATAACAAAACGCCACATTTATTAATGATCTATCTCTTCTGAAATTACAAATGTCACCGTTAAGAAACTTTTAATAGGATTTTAAAAGCGAATTAGTACACGTTTATGAAAATAACTATTTGAAAAATTAACATTTATAGTTATAAAGTTTAAGTTACCCAATATATTACTTTTGAAAACTATACAATAAAAAAATAATTCACTATGAAACTATTTTTTTTTTAACTTATAAAACAAACATATTTGTTTTCTCGGTGTTCATTTTTTAACTTTTTGAATTTCATACTCTACGAATTAACATTAATATAATATATAAGGTAGGCTCTAGGCATGTACAGTTGAAAGCCTTAAGACTATATTTTCCTATCTTTATATAGGATGAAGACGGTATTTTTTTCTTGTACAAACAACTCAAAAGTTGTATACTCGGTTAATTCTGAAGTATAGTTCGCTCTGTCCTCGTGACTGGACAACATAATTAAAGCGACACGCATTCCCCTGGGATCTATAGAGTAGAAATTTGAATTGACTTCTGCACTGAGGATTTAATACAACAATACCCTCATTTGATAGTAAACCAAAATCAAGTGTTGTATAACATTTACGGGAATTAAGAGGACTTAAATTATTTTGACTTAAATCCTACAAAAAAGAACAAAACGTTTTGGTCCACACAACTAATGTAGATTTCAGACACTCACTTTTTAAGTTTTTGCGTGAAATTCACATTTTGTTTGACCAATGTATGATTTAAATTTAGATCAGAGGACCACTGGGCACTGACACATAGTGACAAGTCCCTAAAAATTTTATTCGTTGTGCTTGATAGATTAAATTGTGCTCAACTATTTTGATAACAAGAACCTTTTTCTGTTAGTTTAAGGTTTTATTTCATCAGGACATTTTTTTACAAGCTACTATTTAACTTGCATGATTTATATAAGTAAATAACAATGTAATGTTTGGTTAAATGAGATTGAAACGAGTCAAAACATTTTTGGATGTGATTGTAAGGAGACAAAAATAATATCACTTGATTGAATCAAATTAATCAGTAATTTTTAAGCAAATCTTTAAAGAATATACGGTTATTTTTCAACATATATCTCATTCTTTTATATTTAGGATAATAGCTTTCTGTCATATCTAAGATAGTGGGCTAGTTGTAATTAACGTAATTCTAAGTGATGGGTGTCCAACGAAATTAATAGTATTTTCATTATAAGTAAATAGGCACGATCTATGCACGGCGATAGGGGTATTTAAATTTAAATATAATGGTTATTTAACTAGAGAACAAATTTAAATGAAACTAATATTTTTCGTATAAACTACGTGTGATTTATTTTTGTAAAAAACTACATACTCCCGAAGTTTCGGTTACTTTTCAGCAACCGTGACGAAATTAGTTTCATTTAAATGAATAAAATTCGCAAACGTTTTTACTCTAAAGTTCATTTCATTTCATTTTATATATGTAACTGGATTTTTTTTAAGTTCACTCTTAAACGTTTTGTAGGCCAAACGGCTGTGTACAATCAAAAAATATAATTTATATATATGAATGTTTATTTATTATAATTATCCTCTCATGTCACAAATGTTTAAACGAAAATAATCACTTTGTCTATCACATCAATGTATATATATTAAAAATCTATTTATATCTATAATATTGCTACTTTCTATATTTTATTCGATGAAAATTTATATCATTTAATTTTTGACTTTTATTATCTTAAATTAATAAATTCTCCGTCGTCATCAAGTCTTCGTCGTTCTTAGCCGACTTTTAAAATATTTTTTTACACATTTGTCGAGTAAATAACAATGAGTATAAAGAAAATTTAATATTATTACAATGATTTCATGTCATATGTTTTGTTTGCATCATACTTAAAATCATATGAATTGAAAACTACGTTTTCAGACTGATATTTACGTATTTTATGTTCGATTCAGTTGGCCGGAGGTTGATTGTGAAATATGTATAACTTAGACCTGCCTGAAAATAACGTAAGTAAAACTTACAACCCGTATAAGAACATATGATTGTTAGTTACCAGAGGTTAGTATAGCAAAGACAACACATTGCTTGCGTTGTGTCGGGAAGCCTCTGCCAATTTTCATAAATCTTTAAAGAATATTTATAATGGTATCGGCTGATATGTTATTAATTTTATTTGAATAAACTTCAAGGACCCTGGGAATAATATTTCACTTTAATAATCGAATCGATTTCATTATGTACAGAATATTAAAGTTTTGATTAAAACTGTATAAACACTAATTAATCAAAACTTTAAATTAAGGGGAATTGGACTTTTACATCAATTATATTGGGATAAATATTTATATTTCGCGATAAAAATGTTGAAAATTACTTATAAGTTATTATAAATGTATCTATTTCAGTTATTACTGGCAATAAATGCATTTACAGTATCCAGTATGTAATGAAAACTAAAAGTTAAAACTCAATTAGAGTATTCAGTATTGACGGATGCTACACGAGACGCTAGTAATCCAAGTGACTGGGTTTAAACTCGCATGTTGATTTAACTCCTAATACATTTACATTGCTTTAAACTGGATTCTAAGCGTAGAATGTTCGTTGTTACTTAACAAAATTAGTCTCAAACTAACCATTTATAATGATTATTACTAAATATAGTAATATTGTAAAGAAGTATTGTTGTAACATCTACACATTTTGCAATACTTTTCACGCCACAACCATAAACGTTGTTGTCTTGATAAGATATTTTGTTTTATTAAAGATACTTGTGTGACAAAAAAAATAAGTTTCGGAGCAAAAGCCTACTGGAACAACACATTGTTTTATTTTCAAGTGGTGAGATGAACTTAATATGTTTATTTAATGTTATAATTGAGTATACTCGAAGGTAAAAAATGCAGTTCGTTAGATAAAAATAAAGAAGTATCCATATTCAACGTAACTCTTTCTCTTTTAGAGAATAATAAGTTCTATATATAATGGAAGGTACATTATATTATTATTAATATACAACATTAATCAATTAACAAAACATTAGTTCTGTTACGATACATATTGTTTTGAAATATTTTGGGGTCGAATACCAAAACAATTAGGCAACTATTTATCATTTGTGCGTCGGCATCCAGACCAGACATACCTTTCTGTGTTCCTGAATTTTAAAGACCATTGTGTTAACAGAAGCGTATGGTTTCTTGGCAAACCAACGTCCCCAAAGACCATGCAATGAATGTCAATAATTATCACAAGCTCACTAACGAACTCAATAAGAATAGTGTCGTCATAAATTTGTACTCTCTAGATGTGGGAGCAAAGGTATAATAACTAAATCTCTCTACAAGCTATTAAAAGACTTGGGCCTGTCCAGAACTAATATGAATTCATTCGTGATAAATACTTCGAAAGCCCTAGTAAGTTCGTTTCAAATTTGGTTAGGTAGAGAGAACTTTGACAGTTGAGATGAGCGTTTAACGCGCGTTAGATAGAGGCTCCTTAAGCCTACACCTGGGTCACAAGTCCCAGGCACTATGAAAGCTCCTCTCCCTGCAACGCGATGGACCCGGCATCCGCACGGTGAATCCATGGAATGATAAAAAGTTTCGCTTCTGTTTAACCAATAGATTGTGTATGTTATTTTGAAAACTGTACTAATCTTGTTTCATTCTTATAAAAAATTACGTCTCTTGTAGTCATTATAAAGAATAACAAGAAGAACAATGAATTTGTTAAAAAAACAAAAGGAGAAAAATCATTAATATAGGTGGTCGGTTATTCAAACAATTAACATTCCTTAGTTAACAGTCTTTTCATAACATACCTTTTTGTGTAAAGACCGTTATTTATTAGAGAATCTGTTTTGAACATTCGTTTATTATAACCTTAATTGCATAAATACAAAAACTTTTTTTAATAAACGTAACGATTAATATATTTTGCTTAATTAACCTACCCACATTATAGTATTTTTGTCGATTTAGATCATGCAACTGAAATCACTAAGAAATAATGTAAAGAATATTCACAAACTTATTACGTAATTCTTTCATCCTATAGTTAGTAATTAGAAAAATTGTCTTGTAAAGAACATCAATTTCTAGGACAATGTAACTGTTAAAATAAATGTATATTTACTAAGTAAATAAAGAAAAATCAGATGATTAGTAAGAATTCTTGCTGACCTCGTTAGAGATACATGTTGGAAGGAGGAGGACTTTGATCAAACCATACATTGTGTGGATTTTTTTTTTCACATATAATTAATATCATAAGATTTAACAGGATAAAGTCCAGTTAGTAGTAATATTTTGAGAATCATCAAATCAACTTATTTAATCTTAGCTACCTCTGTTACCTACAACAATCGAGAATTTTCGCTCAAAAAAAGTTGGCCGTCTGCGTTGGGAAACGAAGCTACTCATGGAAAGTCAGCTTAATAGTTATCAAGTGCAAAAAATAGCCAGGGAACCTGGACTATATAGGAAAATAAAGTGAATTTATCAAAAATTAACTCAAATCAAAATAAAAGCACACTTGTACTGTCCAATATCTTATTTACTCCATTTCTTTACAAGTGTATTTAATATCACGATCAAATAATAAGATGAACATGGATTATGAGTCAATAGGTTAGATTTGTGCACTTCGTATGACGGCCGTTCATAGCATAATGGCCGTCCTCATTCTCAGTGACAATCACTACCCTATTCGGAACTGGCCGCTCATAATTTTTATGAAACGAATCGACTGAATTTCTTATATATATATATATATATATATATATTGTTTCCTTAATGTATTGTGTTTGAACGTGAAAAGCTGGACACCGTGAGAGGGATATTGTAATCTGTCTAGAATGAAATATTAATATGCCCAAGGCCAACTCCTCCACCCCCTACACCTGTGATAGATCGCTTCAAACTTATCTCATAAACATACATTGAATAAATCGATATTAAAGGACTGACAGCTGAAATGAGGTTTTGATCGAATACGTTGCTTTATCTGTTAGGTGACTTATATATTTGTATACGTATCGGTTTTCATATGTAATATATTTGTTTAATATAAATGTATTCACTTCTTGAAATCGATTATCAGATATATTGAACACATTCGGAACAAATAACACATAATTATATAACTTTCATAAAATCTTAAAACCACCCATTAAATTCTTGGTTAAATATTAATCTTTAATATCGACTAAAGCTAAAGCTATGTGTTCATAGCCTTAAAGTCAATATTCTAAATTACATCAATATTTAAACAGAGCATGCAATAAAATTGCATTTGCATGCACTTTATTAGATTCCATATAAGTCGACGCGAATATCGATTCTTTATTTAATGTACATAAATCCCGTTTTAAATAATAATATACATATAGTATTTAAAACACGGGAGTAAATTAATTTTTAGGTACTTTAGAAGATATTTTATTTATTCACATGTAGTATTTGCGAAGTGAAAGGAATGGTCGTAAAATATTGTACGTTAGTTAGCATATTCCAGCGGAGGAGAAACAAAGCGTTCACTCTACTGACGTTTATGAGTAATACTTACAGCTTCAATTAACACTGTCCACTATGAAGTCCACATCTGCGGCACACGAGCACGTCTGATTTCAAAATACAGTTTCTAGCTGAATCGTTATATTACATAGATATAATATTAGATAATAAAATATATTGGAAGAACGGATATATTCCTTTGAGAACTTTTACGGGCAAAGTATATTTGGAAATATATATATATATATATATATATATTGTTTATAAATCAAGGTCAAAAACAGTGGCTTCTCGTTGTTCAATACAGCGTTTTTCAGTTTTTTACGTAAAATAATATGTTTTTAAAATAAAAATATTTCTTAATAAAAATCGAACATCTTTTATAATAAATCAATCTTTTTGTTTTTGAAATATTGCTCGTTTTGAAAAACTTTTACTACGAAATTGACGTGTAACTTATTTTACTTTCGTATCTTCGTGGTTATGGAATTTATTTATTTATTTATGTTTCATTAGAAAACCAATTGTTTTGTTCACAGCGGATGTTAATACTACAAACTTTAAATTGTAGTGAGTGTGAATTTGTTTTATAGTAATAATTTTAGGCCAGACATAAACTCATTAGCTCTACTGTTCACATATTAAGGAAAGTTAGCACTACATAGCTCGGTAAATATATATATATATATATATATATATATATATATTTAAATTTCAATTTCAATATTTCACCCGTTGGAAGGTGGAAATGAAGTTGTAGGTGCTGAATATCTTAAGTTAAATACAGCTTAAGTTACTAGATTACCTAGTTAATGTTTTCTCATAAAATATTAAAATTTTAGACTATTACAACTTTTACATTTTTTATTTGCGGAGACTTTCTGTATTTATTTAAAAGTATTTTTTAAAGTTATTTAATTTTCAATGTACTAAAAGACAATATAAGTAAACAACAGTCATTCCTAACAGATGGTGCAGTGTTACAAATTTTCCGGAACACCTAGAGTGCACAATTATTTTCGTATAAAATTTAGAACGTGAAACAAAAAAATTTTTGAATACTTTTTTATCTCTTTTAACAGATTTTTTTTTTGATGTGATTAAGTAATTTTTTCATCGATATTTTTGATAATTCTTGTCTCCGGTAATTCTGAACATTTTCCTTTGATTCTTTTTTTAATTTATTTGCTTCGCAAGTCCTTATTTTCATATCTTTTCAACACCTCTGCCCGTGCCCCAAAAAAAGCCTGATTATTTATTTAAAAAAAAAACAGGCGTAGTCTAAAAAAAAATAGTTTCATTTACGTACGCGAAAATCTCAGATAACATGACTTGATTGCGTTTTGCTAAGTGACGGTGATACGTTATTGGTCCTTATTAATGTTTAAATTAAATGGGCTCGACGCAGAAAATGGCTTCCCATACTTCAGCGAAACCCTTCCCCGACCACATCGGCCACGTAGTTGAAGGGGAGTCAATGATACTGATCAACACCTATTTGGCTTACGGTATCGTCGCCGCTCGTGTTGAGGCCGATAAAGCCTTCATGGTGTCAGCTGAGGAGGAGATTCGTTAGATACTGAAGTAGTACTTGGTACTCTCAGAGTACATGATGGGCTTTTTCTGTTTCTTCATTCCTTGTAGCCGCTCCAGCACGCATTGTCCTCGTTTTCATGCCTACACCGTTTAGCGGAACCTTATAGGGATCTAGAATGATACGTATCCGTTTGTCGCTATTGGTCGTTTACTTTTCAGTTTCTATTGTTAAAAAACCAATAATGATTTATATTCCTATTTTGTGTATCTCCATAATTTAATTCTAACACTACTGTTATAAGATCTAATGATTTCATAATCAGCTGTAGGTCGAGGAAACCTGTATCCCATCCCATAAAACCCCGGCTCAACACTGTTTCGATAAACTATTGTCTTCAGCCATCCTATTTTACCCTATAATAAATTTACCCCATAAAAACCTCATTCCAACTTGTACGAACCAATTTATTTAAAGAAAATAATAATTACATATATTTTTTTCAGAAAAGTCAAAGTTTTAATCGTTTAGATATTTTATTTGTAAATAATATTATAGTAGTACTAAATTATTCTTGTAAAACAATTTGGTGCAAGTATCACGTTTCTAACTCCTATTACGAGGTAAATTCCGTACATATTAGGTATCTTTGATTTGTTTGGCTGTAACTAAAACAATGTATCCAAGTTTAAACATAACGTAAAGGTGTGTTCCATACTCTCATTATTCTGGTTACTCTTGTTAAATTATCTATTGGGCACGGATGTATAAATTCCTACATACTCATGTATTGTTTAGCAATGTAGAGTCTCAGGTACGTGACAAGGCGATTAAGAGCTCTTGGGTATTAAACACCCCACTTGTAGAGCGCTTTTATAAAACTGTGGGTACATTTCTTTATGTTAAGGTTTTAAAATTAAATAATATTTTAATCGAAGACTGTCTTATCGAAGAAATATTAAATATTCCAAACGCTACCAGACAATAATCATTTTAAAATGAGCGATAAAATATGTATATAATTTGCATTAAAAATCACTTGATCGTCTAGAAAACTGGAGTTTTACTTGAGTTACGTCTCATTTTACTTCATAAGATCTAAGTGTACTTTCAATATTGATTAGTTATTTTTGATGTAATAGTAATATCATATATATATATGTGTTGGCTTCCGATTGGAGTATGGGCGAGCTAGGTGGCTCTGAAGTCTCACGGTTGTAAGAATTATCCTCCATTTTATAATACTTATAAAAAATGTATCATTAAAATAGTTAGGTGATTCAGGTGGATCCGTTGACCACAATTATCAGTTGTGAACAGGACGGCTGCCGAACCACCACTGGCTCATCGTCGATTCGCCTTGATTATATAGAAGCCGTCCCCTCTCTTCACAACTCACCTGATTCACTGATTGGTTGATGACATCCGAGTCGTTTTACTTATAAATGAAAATAAAATTATTATTGACAATGAAAAGTAATCTTGATATTAATTTCATTTTATTTACAAAACAATTGACTAATTATGAATTTATTTCGAATAATACATTTTAATCATAAACACAAAAATATTTAATTTGCTTTGAACAAAAGCCTTCATTAACATTAATTACGACGACTCTGCTTAGCTAAAATCTCTATTTAAAATCCTTTCAATTACTTAAGTCTATATTCACTTATAACTAAATATGTATAAATAAATTAAAAAACCGTAAAAATCTATTGTCGTTTAACGACTATTCTGGCATCGATGTAAAAAGGCCTTACGACAATAATGCCAATACGACAAAAATCCAAAACTATTTTTAAGCTCGCTTAAATGCTGCAAGAAGATCCGCAGAAACTGCTTAACTTAGTTTATGATAAAGTTTGAGTCAAGTGTTATAGGAGTCGGAATTTAAAATATTTCAACAATTCTATATAAATAACGGGAGAGTAAAGGTTAAGAAATTGAGACACGAGTTTTTAATACAAAATACGTATAAAAATTCATTCAGATATTAAAATAAAATTGAAATATTTTAAAACTAGCATCACAAGAATAATATAAATCCTATTCAATGAAAACAAGTACATAAGAGTGTGAGGAAAAGCAGTAAAAACTTTGGTTTATTTATAGATCTCAGAAATAACGTGTCTTTTGATAGCAACTTCTTGAAATTGTACATTGAATTAATGTACATATCACTTTACCCGTTTAGTTAGCTCTTGCAACGTCGCATAAATATTTTACTTCTTATACTTCCTAGTTTCTCAGTTTTGAAATCAAACTACTTCCATGTAACTAAAACAGCCGAGTATATTTAGGATGCCGTAACAAATAGTAAGAAATGTAATCAACTGTAGTAATTCTAGAGAACTTATCTCATTAAAATAAAAAACATTATATATTAAGGCTCGAGACTATATATACACACCTTTCCTATAGTAGCAGTGAGATGTTAAACTTAGCAATGTTTGTCTTAGTTCTGGCAACTAGTAAAATCAATACGTCATGGTATCTAACTAGTTACGCGGATATTCAGGGGCAATTATAACAAAGTATCAACCAAGGCTCGATAAAAAAGATGTACGTTTAATAGTGTCAACAAATTTTGTATAATAGTAATTAGAGTGAGTAAAATAGAGCCTTTATATTAGTATTGTAATTTATATATTCGTTTCATTGCAAGTATCATAAAAGTAGGTTTTACTTCTCAGAGATGAGCAAGTACTTCATTACTAATAACTGAATATTATTTTGTATTAAACATAATTGTCTCTGACAAGAACATCAGTTATAGCATAGCTTCATGTGGACTAAAGTTGTTACTATTAAAATATTCGATTTCGTTTACTCCTGTTCGTTATAAAACGACACGATTACATTGTAGTTATAATAGAGAAAGGTTTGAACATTCGTTGTATAGTTCAGAGTTATTAAAATGTTTGGGCATTTCTTTTTATTTCCACGATGATACTAATTTGATTTCCTAATGAATCTATTTCGATCTCTGGTAAAGTGTTCATTACAGGTGATACAAGAAACCGTTATTCATTATTGTTGTGAATCTAAACTCTGAAGACTTAGCCTTCCAACTACTGCTATTTGCATACTGCAACATAGAGTCAGCAGGTCAAAATGCCTAAGGGACTACCCTTGGTTTATGAATAAGCCCTTAGTTATAGATTAATGTAAGCTTCACTCTTTACTTGGTATTTTAAAAAATATATATTTGCGAAATATCCTCATAATTAATAAAAGAAAATTCAAATAATTACGATGTTTTCTAATATATTTTTTACAAATAACATTTTTGGCAATTTTTATATTATAATTTCCCACAAAATACAGATTCTCATTATGCCATTTGAATCATGTACACGTCTTCTTTAATTTTCTATAAATATTCCCAGTACGTGACACGATTGATTAATATTGTACGCCTACGTATGTACACATACTTAATGTCATTAATTGAAACTAAAATACTGGCGGGCCTGATTGATATTCAGTTAATTGAAATTAGAAGTGTATGCTACTTTAATTTTTGGATGTAAGTAAATAAACATTTGGGTTTGTGACTATTATTTAAATCTTAATATAAGATGTAAATAATAGTTATTTTTTTTTATAAAAAAAAAACATAATGTTATAATATTTATTGAACATTGTCGATATCAGATCCCAGGACACTATTATTTATTCAAATTTAATGTCACGTGTCACGCATACAGCGACTCAAAAGAGTTAGGTAATACACGAGCGTTAAAGGCCGCTACAACGTAGCAGGCCGCTACGACGTAGCTGTGCAGCTGACCTATATAACCAGATATATGACCTCATTGTTACCGAAATTAACTGTGAAATTTGTAATACAATAATCAGAAGATAACCTCATGTCCGGGTGTATATTTCAATCGTTTGATTGTTACACAGGCAGATTAATATAATTCGCTTGTAACAACTGAAGCGTTTATCTGTTGGTTTTACCTTCTGTAACATGTTTTTTTGATAAATACAATAGTTAATTGTTCTTACTCTTGCGAAACAAGCTGGGTTCGAATATTAAATATTCTCTTTCTGGAATGTCGTGCCCCGGTTTCTTAAATAATAATCAGACTTTCTTGTGACCCTTCATTTTATTGTAAAAAATATTGCTTGAATGTTCCTTTTTTTATAAAATTAAGATCTAAAAACGTTATCAATCTAACAATAACACTATTGGAGCGTCTCTGCGAATAAAATTATATCAACATTGCGACGTATCGATTATTAAAATAATTGAGAAACAAAAGTAAACACTCTATTAAGGAGTGTTTTTTGTTAAAACAATCAAAAATCTTTCGTAAATAAGACAATGTATATATAAATATATAAAAATAGATTCTTACCTATTCCTTTATATTTCAATAATATCTATTTTTCTCTTAATAACTAACTTTATGCCAAATAAGAACATAATACAAGTGTTTTTACTGTTGCTTAGATTAACAATAACGTTAGCAAATAAATTCTTCGAGCTTCTACTTACATTACAGAAGTGAGGACAACACAAATAAACTGGATATTTTATTTTTAAATGAAGCCACGTGGCTGTATGCCAAGTTATAAGTTGGCTGAATACAAAATTACTTTATTTATATGAAGGAATTTACGTAAAATATCAAAGAGAACTTTTCGGAATACGTCATATCCTAATTCAACCACTACAACACTAGGCTTAGCTAGTTCCTTGACGCTGTGTTGAAAAATCTTTGAAAAATCCTTTTTCTCGATGCAAGGGTGTCTGTAACAATGGTGCGTCACCAACTTAGGTGTTATGTTAAATAACTAAAAACAATAACTTAGATACCACACAGTGTATCAAATACGACCACAGTTAACAGTGACTACATAACATATGAACCACGACTGCAGTTAACTGTGACCACAATGTAAGAACCACGATACGGTAAATGAAATGATTAACTTCATTATGATCCCTACATTTCATTCACTTTTGTTACAATTTACTATCGACCCAGGGATTCACAATTTTAATAATCATTGCAATATCTTTAAATGTGAAATAATACATAAGTTATTTAACTTTAGTTATGTCAAGGTCATAAAATATATATTTTTTAAATTGAATACATATTTATTTTAGATAGATATTATCTATCTTATATATACATATATTATCTATCTTATTCATTTAAATTGTAGTGTTGTATGAACTATATTAATGAAATGTAGTGAACGTACTAAATATAAAAATCAATGAACTCACCAATATGATAAATCTCGATAAGATATGATATTTATGGTTGATTGTATTGTATTTAAAGGCATAAAAAATGAGAGTAAAGTGAAAACTTGCTTTTCCATCAAAAGATAGATTTTAAATCAGTCGACTTCTTTGAGAACTACAATGACAAAGACACACACACACGCACACGTGCACACACCTATAAAATGTTTTTAAAACTTCTTATCCAATAGGAGGTAGCTGACGTGATGTTATAACAAATCGGAGCCATTTTATAACAAAAACTATAAATAAAAATACTATTTGAAATAAGTTAAAAATATTGTCTTTTCAATAAAAATGTCACGTACAACACAAAAAAAATAAATATATTATTTTTCGAATAATTTATTTCCATCAAAATTTTGTTCGTCAATATACTTAGACATTTAAAAAGTCGTAATGGAAGTAGCATATGAATTTATTTATTGATCATAATGCCAACGAACTAATAACGGTACAAAATACAAAAATATTTGTTAAAAAAATTCTGTTTTCCCCTGGGATCTCGTAATACTTTTATATTGGAGATAACATCGAACGTGAAGGGAGTTAAACAGAAGCTCCATCAAGCCGTATTCTTCTTGGAAATTGTTAAAAATAAAATTGTATACTATTTGTTTCAGTCACCTTTATAAAAGAATGTTGAAAATGACTATGATAGTTTATACGAAGGCTGTTTTTTTTATAGAAATTGCTTTTACCTTATCAATTACAATTTTTTTAATTTCGTTCTTATGATAAACTCAAAACGTGAATAAATTGTAAATGTCACTTGTGTTCCAAGTACTTAGATAGTTAATTATCTGATAAAATACAAAGAATTACAATGGCATACTTCTTTTACGTATTATTTAACTGTGTTTGGACGAAGGTGCTATTAAGAATCCAGGGTAATTTGTTTATTTTTGAATACAAATATTCACATTTATCTCAAAAGGATTTTTCGGTTTGGCTGCGATTTTTGCAGAAACTATTAGACCATTTATTTTTCAATTTACATGGAATCTTATATAGCTGTGTCAAGGCCGTCAGCACTTAACCTGGATGCTGATAAAAGCTTTTACAAAGGTATCGGATGTATTACCAAGTAATTAGAAAAGTAAAAAAAGGCATTAAAACTCCTGTGGAATTATTACATCATGCCGAATAGCACTTAAGACATTCAATATCAACATTTGATATTTGAAATTACATAAGACGAAAATATATTAGTTTTGGATGGTAACCTGTGTTCAGATTCTATTATCATGCAGAAAAATATACCCGCATATTATTTTGGTGGGGTGGAAAATATTACTCTAATAAGTTTAAAATCAACTTCGATTGAAAGCAACAATAATAACTCAATAAAATTATTAATTTCAGTCCTAGTTACCTTAATTACTGTGATATTATTATGTGGTAGAAATATCGACTGGGAAGTTTTCAATGTTACTTCAAAAATATAGACTAAACTTTGACTTAAGCTTATATTGTTATAAGGATAACTTCTTGTCAATTAAAAGGACGAAGGAATACATCTCAGACATCAAAAATAGGCGCGCGTCGAAGTCAGCAGTGTATGAACACAAAATGGACAAACCAGGCCACTACATTCGGTTTGATAAACCACAAATCCTGGCTCGTGAAGACAGGTACATACCGAGGTTAATCAGCGAGGCTATTCAAATTAAAAAACGTCCGAATTTCAATAGAGAAGATGGCTGGAATCTATTCACCACCTGGGACCCCTCCTTAAAAATATAAAATCTCATGTCCGTGACCACACCGCAGGACCTCGCGACACCGTAAGCGCATTCTGCCGACATCCAGAGCGGTACGCCAAAAAATTAGGAAATCGATGGCGGTAGGTGATAAATAACAAGGACCGACTGACAGACACTTACGTCCTGTCTGCCCGTGATTACGGTTGCTGAAAAGTAACGGAAAAGTCGGGATTATGTAGTTTTAAAATAATAAAATCCACGTTGTATATCCGAAATATATTAGTTTAATTTAAATGAATAAAAGTCGCAAAAGTCTTAGATCTCATTATGTGAACTTCTCGTCAATTTCAAGCACTTATTTTCTGTTCATATGTAACCATTAAGTGAAATGTCTTGACCGAGAGCCGGAAGCCTGTCTCTCAACAAAAACAAGAGGATATTACGTTACACAATATTAGCAGTTACTGCGAACAATAACAAGTACAAGCCACTTTGTCGAAGGACTTCGTCTTTTTCTTTGTCTAAATAAACATTTTCATTTCCCTAATTTAAATAAATTATATGAAAACGGTTTTTCTTAATAATTATTTTGGGTGAAAAATAAATATACTTACATATGGTATTAAATGAAATAATAAACACCGTATTTTTTTATTGTTTTAATCTGATTACTTAAATATACAATACAATACAATACGTAAAATTTCGTCTCATTCAGTATAAAATACAACAGAATTGCACCCTTAAAAATATGTATTTTTTACTGAAATAAACCTTATCAGGAAAGAAATAAACTTTCCAACATTTTGAAGTATAAATTGGACAAAGTTACGTTCACAAATTTCGGTACAAAAAATGACTGGTAAAATGAACCAAAAAGGGCATTTAAAAAGTTTCGTTAGAAATGACGTGGTTATATCTGAATATATCACGCACATACATATTTTGATCATCATATAATACTTGAATGGTCTTACACACAAAAACCTTTTTCATTTTTATTATATTTTTATCCTTATAATAGTTAAAGTGTAGAGCATAAAAAATTAAATATAACAATATGAATTGTATTTTTAGTTTCAATATATAAAAATTTTAAGAACATACGTTAAAGTTCTTTGTTGTAAAATGTTACTTATATTTGGAATTGTTTTATTTTGTACACTTCGGAAAAAATAACGCAAAGAAGTGTTATCCCAAACGTATGTTGTGAAAATAACCGTAATAAAAAAACAACCAAGGGATAGAAACCTTTTATTTTCCTGTTTACATCACTTAAACAGAAATAGAACAGGACATAGGTGTAAGACATCGGAATAACAAAACTGAAAGCTTTAATAAAATTTTAAAAAACCGTAAAAAAAATCCATTTTACTATACAAATAGTTCTCAATACAATAACCAGTTATTAGCAGTATGCTGTCATTTTTATAATTATTTAAAAAATTTAATACTAAAAATCAATAAAGTTTTGTTTGAGATCATAATTCCACTATCATAATAACCACGCTGTAGATAAACCATACAAACTACATTTAACTTTCATAACAAACTTTTAAAACTGTGAGTTACAAAAAGAGCGTGACTTTTATCTTATAACTAGGCACCCGCCTCGGCTTCGCTCGGGTACTTTACAAAAAAATATAAAATACCCTGTTGCGTCATATACGTTGAGTACATACTTTTTGAGTTAAATGAAGACCAACAAAAATTTCATCATCTTTCGTGGTTAAACATATTTCAAGTTTGAACTGAGAAAAACTGTATTTTTTAATAATAATAGTAGTTTTTTAATATAATAAAATAAAAATACTTCTTTGTATACAACATTAATAACGTGATCATGTGAAAAAACGAACAAATTTTGTTTGAAGGTAACACGAGATGGCAACATATGATTGGCCGTGCGAAAAGCACTGTGTGCTTAGATATACTCCCGCAAATTTAATGTTTTTCTGTTTACATCGAACAGACAGAGAGGCACACGCGGCGAGGGACTTTGTTTTATAATATGTATTGATTGATATAATCACGTATTATGCCAGCTGTAGCTCTCCACGTCGATACAGTTTTGTTGTAACACTAAAACAATTAATAACGTTTATCATGTTTTCAAGCTTAGAATATTGTATCGAATACGATTATATTCGTCATGCACTTTTTTTTACTCTTTGCTTTTTTATGCGGACATATCAAGTTTAACAAAATTTATTTACTCTTCAAGATATCAGTAAGCACTATACAGGCAACTCAGAAATTAATCGTAAAGGCACTTTAATTTTCTAATGTCATTAAATACAATACAATACAATCAACCATATAAATCATATGTCATATGGGTGAGCTCACTGCCTTTTATATTTAGTAAGCGGAACATTACAACTTAAATGAATTACAATTATTTTAATAATCGATACGTCGCAATGTTGATATAATTTTATTCGCAGAGACGTTCCAATAGTGTTATTGTTAGATTGATAATGTTTTTAGATCTTAATTTTATAAAAAAAGGAACATTCGAGCAATATTTTTAACAATAAAATGAAGGGTCACAAGAAAGTCTGATTATTATTTAAGAAACCGGGGCACGACATCCAGAAGTGGAATATTTAATATTCGAACCCAGCTTGTTTCGTAAGAGTAAGAACAATTTACTATTGTATTTATCAAAAAAACGTGTTACAGAAGGTAAAACCAACAAATAAACGCTTCAGTTGTTACAAGCGAATTATATTAATCTGCCTGTGTAACAATTAAACGATTGAAATATATACCTGGAAATGAAGTTATCTTCTGATTATTGTATTACAAATTTCACAGTTAATTTCGGTAACAATGAGGTCATATATCTGGCTATATAGGTCAGCTGCACAGCTACGTCGTAGCGGCCTGCTACGTTGTAGCGGCCTGCAAGGCTCGTGTATTGCCTAACTCTGTTGAATCACTGTATGCGTGACACGTGACATTAAATTTGAATAAATAATAGTGTCCTGGGATCTGATATCGAAATTGTTTAATAAATATTATAACATTATTTTTTTTTAATAATGAGATCTAAGATTTTCGCGAGTATTCATTTAAATTATTTTTTTTACTCATTAAAAAAAATCTATTATTTACATCTTAATATAAGATCACAAACCCAAATGTTTATTTACTTACTTTCACAAATTAAAATAGCATACATGTCTAATTTCAATTAACTGAATATCAATCAGGCCCGCCAGTACTTTAGCTTCAATTAATGACATTAAGTATGTGTACATACGTAGGCGTACAATATTTATACATCGTGTCACGTGCTGGGAATATTTATAGAAAATTAAAGGAGACGTGTACATGATTCAAATGGCATAATGAGAATCTGTATTTTGTGGGAAATTATAATATATAAATTTCCAAAAATGTTATTTGTAAAAAATATATTAGAAAACATCGTAATTATTTGAATTTTCTTTTATAAATTATGAGGATATTTCGCAAATATATATTTTTTAAAATACCAAGTAAAGAGTGAAGCTTACATTAATCTATAACTAAGGGCTTATTCATAAACAAAGGGTAGTCCCTTAGGGATTTTGACCTTCTGACTCTGTTGCAATATGAAAATAGCAGTAGTTGGAAGGCTAAGCCTTGACAGTTTAGATTCACAACAATGTTGAATAACGGTTTCCTGCATCACCTGTAATGAACACTTTACCAGAGATCGAAATAGATTCATTAGGAAATCAAATTAGTATCATCGTGGAAATAAAAAGAAATGCCCAAACATTTTAATAACTCTGAACTATACAACGAATGTTAAAAACTTTCTCTATTATAGCTACAATGTAATCGTGTCGTTTTATAACGAACAGAAAGAAATGAAATCGACTATTTTAATAGTAACAACTTTAGTCCACATGAAACTATGCTATAACTGATGTTCTTGTAAGAAATATGTTTAATACAAAATACTATCAGTTATTAGTAATGAAGTCTGTACTTGCTCATCTCTGAGAAGTAAAACCTACTTTTATGATACTTGCAATGAAACGAATATATAAATTACAATACTAATATAAAGGCTCTATTTTACTCACTCTAATTACTATAATACAAAATTTGTTGACACTATTAAACGTACACCTTTTTTATCGAGCCTTGGTTGATACTTTGTTATAATTGCCCCTGAATATCCGCGTAACTAATGAGATAGCATGACGTATTGATTTTACTAGTTGCCAGAACTAAGACAAACATTGCTAAGTTTAACATCTCACTGCTACTATAGGAAAGGTGTGTATATATAGTCTCGAGCCTTAATACATAATGTTTTTTATTTTAATGAGATAAGTTCTCTAGAATTACTACAGTTGATTACATTGCTTACTATTTGTCACGGCATCCTAAATATACTCGGCTGTTTTAGTTACATGGAAGTAGTTTGATTTCAAAACTGAGAAACTAGGAAGTATAAGAAGTAAAATATTTATGCGACGTTGCAAGAGCTAACTAAACGGGTGAAGTAATAAGTACATTAATTCAATGTACAATTTCAAGGAATTGCTATCAATAGACAAGTTATTTCTGAGATGTTTATCAATAATCTTTACCATTAATGCGTAGGCCTTTGTTTATTATTTGATAACATTTTCTTATTTGTTTAGTGCGCAACGAAATAGTGCATCAATTATAAAAATCTTGTACTCATTCCGCTTTTTATTCAAAAGGTTAAGGTTCATTGAATTGATAAAGCCAAAAAAGTAAAGTAAGTGAAATTTACAGTGCTGAAAAGTTTAAAATTTTAAGTGGTTATGCTTGTCTGAAATGAAAAAAGTACAAGAGATGGATGTTCCCTTCATTCTCTAGGATAATCTAGAGAAACTGGGAGCCATAAAATAAAAAAAATAACAATCCAAGAAACATACATTACAGTTTGTGATGACAGATTGTAGATTAGGTAGTGTTGAAAAAATCACAAATTAGTCTGCAGAACTCGCTTCAGATTTATTTGGGGAAAAAGGCGTCCAGTAAGCGTGTACACAAAGATCAAGGCTTCTCAAAGTTGCAAAAGTACGTAGAAACCATGATTCAATGACCGTCTTTATTTTTTAGTGTGCTACGACTAAAAAAAAAGAAAAAAGTTGAGGCCGTAATTGGTCTTCAGATATAAAAATTCGACAGTGACAGATTAGACCAGTGTGCTGTTATTAGATGAATCAAAATTTGAAATATTATAATTTTATTTTTTATTGAAATTTAAACAAAGCAATTGTTTATCAAAATATTCGATAAAATAAAATAAACAACTACAATACAAACTATAACAGATATCTATGTATGCTGAAAGCTTGTAGAATCAATACAAAAAATATATTTAGTGTCACAAAATCAAGACCAAATAAATATAAACTATTTATAAATTCAAAACCACAAAAATGAACACTTCAGTCAGGCAACTAATGCTGTCGCACGTAGCTTTATATATATTTTGATAGGACCTAAGGTCACCACTACTAAAATAACTGTAGTTAAAAACAAAAGTTGAATAAAGTGTTAGTTGCTAACAAGCACTTTTAAAAGCAATTCAACGCTAACAAGCTACATATAAGGCTCATTTTTCACATTATCTTACTCATTTATTGTACAAAGTTGTTTTATTTTAAGGTCATATGTTACGACATTGAACGTGAAAATAAGCAGAGCATTTTTAGATAAAATATATGAAGTTATGTTTATCAAACGGCAGAGCAGCACAAACGGTGGTATTTCTGAAGCAATAATGGCTTGTCGTTAAAGCATATTGACCCAAATGAAAAAACTTTTTATAATACGGTCTACCTTACAAAAGGACTTGCTTTTTGATATTATTGAATAATATTTTTTTTTTATAATATGGCCTTCATCCGTGCAAAGACGTGCACAGTATTATCTGCCGTGTAGAAAGGAGGAGACTTGAATAATATTTTTCGGACACGTAATTATTGAAGATATTTATTTATATTATTCATTTAAAATGAGAAAAATCTCAAAGAGGTTAAATTCTGAATTTGACAAGTTTAGATCTTGTGTTAATCTGAGTTGGCCTACTTGCGGAGTCTTCAATTTATAAACAACAACAAAAATATTTTGTGACGGAAATTCGCTAGTGCTATTTTTCACGCGAAAGATCAACTTCAATGTCATTTTTACTTAGTAAAACTCATAGCTATTTTTTCTAACTTCTATTCAAGTGACTTGAATACGGAATAAGCTCTCATACAAGAAATATCGAGTTCTTTCTCAGTAAAGTCAAAGATTTTATTTTATTTTCTAACTTTATTAACATATTCATTGGAATACTTGAAATGTTTTTATTATAACGTTTAAAGCATAAATATGATGCTATCTCTATCACACGAACGTAAAGTTTTTTTCTTTTTGTCACATATATATGTATGTTATTTATTTACAAGTCAAAGTCTGACTTTTGATTTTGTCAAACACTCTATAGTAACAATTAGTTTTGCAATTTGTTGTAATCAAATTATTTGTTAGACTTTCTCTATATTTTGTTTAATCGGCTTTCAACCCATTTTATTAAAGTACCTAAATAATCTTTTAAGAACGGTTTTTTTAGTAAGCGATTAGTGTCTATATGACCGAGATGTTTAAAGATACAGTTATTGCCAGAAACTTTAATAAGCTATGGTAAAATGTTCGACGGTTAATAAATTGGATCTTAAGGAGTACAAACATACAGGTATGTTAAAAACTTTAACTAGTGTAAATTGCTTAAAGGCATTTTAACGCTGACAAAAATCAACAGTCAGGTTTTCAAATAAAAATTCTTTTTGATTGAAAAAAGTTAGTTTGAAGCCATATTTTGCTAGTACGAGCTTCGAAATATGAACAGAATTTATCAACCCAGAAAAAGGTGAAAATACTTAAACTTGCTTCATCTTTTGTTTCACTCAATTTTGTATTTTAAAAGTTAATAATTTTTTTATGTTTTGTTTGTGAAGGATATTAGTTTTTTTTCGTTTCAAAGGTAAGTGTTTTTATTCTTAATATTATTTTTTATTTTTTTTTGCAATTAGTTTTTTTTTTAATGCAAATAAAAAGGGCGAGTCTTAAAATGTTCTTTTCGTAACTGTTTCAAGTAAATCGTCATTTTCGTACAAAAGCATACTGGTAAATACGTAACATGAAAACTTTTTTATTTTATATAATATTGCATATTTTTATATCCTGGGTGAGAATACACGAGTCATTTATTCCTCCAATTTTATCCGGGTTGAGGTGAGAGTTGAGACTGACAGAAGTCTTTCCAAAATTGGTTTTTGCATAGTTTTGAAAAGAAACAACTGGTCAAAGCCATTTTCCACATCAAAGTCTACTTTAAATGGCATTTCACTATTGTGATGTTATTCGAAGTTAGTAAATTGTAATGTTTGTCTAAAGAACACGTTTCGAGAACAATGAAAATACAATTAATGGCAGTCGACCGCAAACTTTCTTCTATGCCGCGAGCTGTTTTATTTCATTCATAGCAAAACAGTTTCTGTCAGAGGCAATATCTAAAAAGTTATTTACTTTAAATGCTTACAGTTTTGTATATTCACAAATGTTCTACAATTATTCTGCAATATAGTTCTATTACAAGTATTATCTCTTGAAAAGTAAAATTAACTTAATTAAATATTTTGTCCTTTTTTCTGTAAATTAAATTACTCTATTTCAAAAAAATATCCCCGACCCTTAGATTCCGCTGTCAATCCACCTTCTACCTATCAGTGTACCATCATACTTTATCTCCGGAACCATGTTAAACAGTTTGAAATTTTCGCAGATCAAGTATTTCTGTTGTTTTTTTCATATACAAATCATATGATACGAGAGAAAAAAAGTTTAAAGCGTGTGTCCTGCAATAAATATGTTTTTTTTCTCGTCACCTACTTAATGGTGATGACTGCACCTTTCGTAAGGGATATGTCTAGACATTATTTCTAATAAGGTACAACATAACCGACTTAGCGTCGTTTCAACGAAATTAAATTAGTATATATGAAAGTACTGCAGCTTAAACAACATTTATGCAATAATATAATTACAAAGTATAGTTTATCTGGTTGTCATTAGAATCTTTCACTTCAGATACAACTTTTTCATATAACAATTCTTTTCTCTGTCTTCATATGTATATCAGTTATCTACACAATTTCATCGCATATTTATATTTTTCCTGTGATATCTATTTTAAAAAAACCCTTTCTTATAATGGAATGCAAACCAAAGGGATATATATGGGGCAAAAAATCAAAAGAATACGGAGAACCTCTATTAAAGATATAATTTACGAGTCGAATTTTGCATGTTTATGCTAAAGAATTAAACTGATGTCATTGTTATAGAGAATTAAGAATTTCCAATACAAACGTCACAGTAGTATGGAGGCTTCACAGGACTTTATCAGGCAGATATCAGGAGTCAGTTTTCCGCTTGCTCCCAAACCGTGCAGACGTGTTTTAAACATTGACTTTTTGCGTCAGAGCTAGTTGGTTGTTGTATGTGATTTTAAACGAAGTTAAGGATTTGAGGTAACTTAAAAATATAATTCATAATTTACATTTTTAGTTTAAATAATAATTTTATGACATTAATTATTTTAACCAGTTTGGAATTATTTTATTTTTAAAATTTATATCACGTTAATTGATTGTTTAAGCTAACTTTATTATAAATATATTTTATTAGAAAGAGAAAGCATTACGATTTTTAAGAAGTAGATTAATTATATCAGATTAACGAGGCAATTGAAACGTTATGAAAAGAATCTCTGTTAGCCACTTTTATGTAACTTAAAATTATATTTCTGGAAATCCATTTTACTTTACCCAAACAAAGCCTTTTCATGACGAACGACGAGTTTATACGTTATAATCATTTCGAAATATATTAATTATATTGAACATGATTTTTCTTTGAGTAAAAATGCTAATATTAATATCAAACGAAGGTCAGGTGGATTTGGAGCTTGTATACACGGTTGGGCGTTAAGTGGGATTAAACATTAGGTACATTGAACATCAAATAAATCTGAAAAATATTAAAAAAAATATATTTTACTTGGGATCAAAAGTATTTTTACTTTATAATGTATTACGCGTATATTATTTTAGGTCATGTTCCTGTATTTGATAATAAACATGTCTTAATAGTGTTGCTACGAAATTACTTTTCATATATGAGGTATCTTCTAGTTCCGAATACAAAAAACCTGATTGTCTTACATATTTTAAACTAAAGCTGAGAGATGACCATTAATAATGAATGAGATTATTGTTTCAATAAAATTAAAATAGTATGTGTGTTTTTATGGGTACATACAGATACTAAATAGCTCATTTGGCTGTTTTAATATGAACGTAATTTAATAATATAAATAATTATGTTATTAACAATTTTAATGCTAAATACTTAAAGTATTAGTAAATTAAATTTAGTATATAAAATGTAGTCGATAAAATATAATGAATGTTAATAAAACTGATAAATTGTTTGCTTACCTTGAGTGTTAGCGACTCACAACAATATGTTAGTTTATTTTCAAACTCTAAAGTTAAAAATCAAGTTCTATAAAATTCTCTGTTTCCTTTAAAAAATTTAGATATAGAATATATGTAATTTTTCAACAAGTTATTTGTGTATACAATTTTACAGACAATATTTTAAACGTCCAAAATGTTTCTGGGCGAACATCGTTGACCTATTTTTCTATCCATGACGGGTACTCTGTTAAAATTATAACTGATTAAAATACCAATAATTTAAACAAGATTGACAATTTAAAAAAAAAGCTTGAAAGGGGTGTTTGGGGATATTTCAAACATCACAAATTCTTGTTCCAACAAAACACTTTTCAACATTTTTTTTTTTATAAATATTCTTAAGAGCAACATTAGGCTTTGGTTTACTCTACAAACATAAGTAAAATATTAAATTTCATACTATGCGTTTATGTTTTTTAACGTTGAGAATATTCCTCCCGAATTCGAAACCAGCTTTTATTCTAGTTTATTTTACTTTAACTATAAATAAAAAATATTAATAGATGTGTCCGGTGAATAATAATAAAAAAATATCGTCCTTAAACATTATATTGGCAATATTCTCGGCATTACTGAAAATACTCAGGCTGCGACTTCAGGTGTTAGTTGGCTCAGATTTCTTGTGATGATGCTCGATTGCATCAGGGAAACTTTAAGTTTGAGGCTCTGCATATTGTTTTCAAGTATGATGAGGTCGGGTTTGAAGTTTGGTTTTGTAGGATACTTTCATTTCCTGAACGGTAATTAAATTATGGATAAGTTAGTTTTGTCTCGAGTTATATCGTTATTACTTTTTCACAAAATTGCAAAAAAATTCTTGAGGATTTGATGCAGCTGAGCTTGAGCGTCCTTATATGATGAATATTTGCTGGAAATTTCTGTTAGAGAAGGCGAAAAAAGAACCTTTGTTAGAAAACTGATGTTCCACGAAATTTTCTAGGTAAAATGGTTGGATTTGTAATTCCCTTTACTTCAATATAGTCGTATATGAATATAACTAGAGGAGTAGCTTAAATTAAAATTATAAAATAAAAAAAAAATCTAATAATTCTTGTGATTTGTTAAAAGCCATTTAAATTATTTTTCTTGTTTTTGAATTTACATATTGGCACTATAATTTAAAAATGGGGATAAATAAATAGTAAAACTAAAATGACTTGTTTTGCTATATAATGGTTTGGTGACCATTGATTATTTTCTTTTGTTAAGTCACTTGAAAAAATATTGTCAAGATGTTTAGTCATTCTTGGTCACGCACTCCAAAGATGTGCTATATAACTTTATGTTTGATATAGAAACTTATCTGATTTTAAGCTGAAAAAAACAACAACTTTTGTGCCTATATTTTTAATTATGTAAGGTGGTGTGGAGTTTTTATTCTCTAGAGCCAAAGGAATAATGGATTTCAAGGTACACGAGGAGTGGTTGGGTTGTACAAGGGCAGGAACGTAATTTTTTTTATTATAATTAAATACATTAATTACAGATAACTCGCAACAATTCTCAACGAATAATTAAGTAATTTTTATAAAATTATTTGGAAAATTATTTGGAAATTTTTATTATAAAAACCTGGTCGTGATGGCCTGGAGGTTAAAGGACCGCCTCTTATGCGTGAGGGTGCGGGTTCGAAACCTGGCAAGTACCAATGTGATTTTTCATAGTCATATGTACTTTCTAACAGTATTTAGACACCACTGACAGACGGTGAAAGAAAACATCGTGAGGAAACCTGGACTTATAATTTCAAATTATAAGATAGAAATCGCAAACCTGTCTTGAGCAAGCGTGGTGATTAATGCTCAAACCTTCTCCATGTGAGAAGAGGCCTTTGCTCATCAGTGGGCTCCGATGGGCTGATGATGATGATTATAAAAACACATCATTATTGATGAATGTCCCGGTGTAGTTTGATTGTTATGTATTAATATCCGTTGAGTAATTTTCATATTTTAAGGTACCGCTTGTATTTGTCATTCGTGTATGTAGTTCTTTATGCCATAATGTCAGTAATGAGTGATATTCTTTATTTATCTGATTATACTTTTTAGTAAACATCAATATAACAACAACAACAACTGAAACGAAATAACGATAGACATATGTCATTAATGTTAACCAAGACACACCATTACATTAAGACTTTATTTGAGCTTTTAAAACATTATTTTTGTATAAGTGAATAATATTTCCAAAATCCCAATAAAATAGCAACATTCAAATCTATATTTACTTTCAATTAAGTAAATTTTCTATGTGACTTTTAGTACTATTAGAATTATATTGTAAATGTAAACAGTTAGTACGTTATTTATGATAAATGTCTTGGCTAGACAGTGTCATTTTATATAAGATTTATAATATTCTGTCATTATAATTGATGTGATTGTTAAATAAAATTACACTTTCCAGCCAGTTCATTAATGCTTTCCCAGAAAGCTTTTGTTTGTTTATAAAATCGTCTACAGAAAGTGGTTATTATGAAACTTTTCCTATTATGGTTATAATAAAGGGTGATTTTGATAAAAGATCGTTTTAAAAATTTTTGCTGAATAATTAAAAGTTGTGATTGTAATTTTCATTGACACTTTTAGTAAACTTTTGAACAGAATTTATAAATATCAAAACAATTTAAAACTTAATGAGTAGGTCACACTGATGAATACCGTAATACGTATCGTATTTTATTAAGTTAAATCATCTTTTATTAACTCGCTGTTTAGGAAATCACTATAGAGTATATTTTTTATATCCGAAGTCAAAAGCAATTTGACTTTATTGGTGTAACATAATTTGATTTTTTATAATGCTCTTTATGCTCGAGTGTAAGAAAATAACATACATATATACATGACCATGTATCCATAAATTGTATTTTCACGTGACCTTCCTAGTATTCTTACTTGGGTGCATATCCATTATATTTTATACTATCTCATACATCTACAGGATAAGTCAGATAACAGAAACAAATTTTCTACAATGTTATAGAGGAGAAAGTTTCCATATCATATTAACATAAATCCAGTAACTCGAAGTAGAGAAGAGAAATGAAGTTTTCAATTATTTTTAAGAATTTGAAATATTTGCTGTGGGTTTAAATTGTTGGCTCTGTTTATTTAGTATAGTAGTATTGTATGGCCTTTCTCAATATAAATAATTTAAATAGTTGTCCTTTAATAATATTCTTGAAACCATATTAAGGAATATTCTGCAAGATTCATGCATAATAATTGATAATCTCCTTACTGTTAATACGTTTAAGGGCGAATTTTCAATGGGCGATAAGGCCCGCATTCGGGGTGCGGGAGATTTCTGTAACGCATGCCATAGGGCCCGCAAAGAGTTTATCGTTTTCACTGGTCGTCAGAGCCCGAATACGGGGTGCGGGTGATTTCTATAACGCATGCGAATTCCGTTATTCCGGAATGCGGATATCACCCGCACACGTTTAATCGACCGAGTTATCGACCAGTGGATTTCATTGGTTGTTAGCTCGCATGCGGGTACTCCCCGCAATCGGGCTAACTACCGACTTATCGACCAATGAAAATGCGCCTTGAAGCTTAATGTACTTAAGCCCAATATTAGCTCAACGTTGGTTTTACTAAAAGATAGGGAAGATAAGACAATTGAAGATATACACAGAAATACAGAAGCAGAAACATTTTTTTTTTTCAAAAAATTAATATGTGGTTTTGAATCTCGAAAATATAATTAACAAATATTAGGTTAGGCTGGTTGAGAACAAACGAGCACGTAAAAGCTTTTCTTTTGATGAAACACTTGTAAAAACAAAAACATATAGAAGTAACACGTGCCTACAAATAATAACATAAAATTCAAACCGTTACCACAGTTTTCTTTGGGAAATTAACGGAGCTTTTTTACTTTTTGTTTCTGAAATAAAACTATGTTTTTTTTTCAAGTTAGCTAATTATAAATGTATGAGTTCCAGAATTGTCACTGATACATTTTATCTGTTACAGATTCCTCGTTTATAAATAAACCATGGTGATGCTTTATGCAAAAATATCACAATGAGGATGGAATTTTACGGAATACACTTTCTTGTTTCACTTATACTATTCACGAGCATCGAATCAAAATGGATCCCAGAAGCGAATATGACAAACGAATATAATATTAACTTTAATAAAACGAAAATAGTAGAAAAAAATTACAATATTATGAACGATAGCAATAAAATACAATTGATAGATCGATTTAATAAAAAAGATCGAATAGTGTTCATGGACGCTGATAAGAAATGTGAAACGATGAATCAGACCGACGATGGCTTCGAAGCTAAAGACATTGAAGTAATTCAGTTGGATAACATCTACTCAGTAACTATTAATTTAATAAAAGATGACGTGTCTGTACACGATGTCGAGGTGGAGGGAATAAGTCTATTCGACATCGTTAAGAGTGATTGTGGGAGTGCTAGAATTTGTAATGACTTAAAGATGAATTCATTGGATCCTAATACAATTACAATTGGATTTCTCAGTGCTTATAAATGGAGTCAGGTAAGTTGTTAAGTAAAAATACAGATTAATTTATTTCATTTGTCTGAGTTTATTTTAGATAGTGTTTGTTTTGTAAAAATGTAGAGAATGTACGTGATATGCACCATGTTTAGTAAGCATCCGATTATTGGATGTACATAACATAGCAGTCTGGTAGAAATCTGCTTTAGTTTAGGATTTTGTGTGACGTGAATATGCTTCCCTTGGGTGACAGGTCACCAAACAAATGGCTCTGTTGTATTTGGGTAGTCTTAATAGATGTTTTAGGAATATTTATTTCCAATATTACAGTTTTTGAAGTATCTATGCATCAAGTAAGATCGTATTATAAAACTATTTGAAATAAATTTGTGGTCATTACTAATATCAATGTTCTTTACATAGCAACTATTCTAAGCCCAGCTGACAAGGGTAACACAGATTGCCTTCATTCAATTTTTTTTAAACTCTTAATAAATTGAAGTACCCTGCGAATATATAAACATTTTATTAATATATTGAATTTCTTGGGATGTTATACATTGATCCATAGCTATTTATAAAAACAAGCTTAATATTATACAAAATAATATAAAGGAAACATATTCAATTACGTACAAAGCCTTTAAAGTCCTTATTCCCGTTTTTTATGCTCAAAAAATGAGTGTAGAGATTTTCTCGTGAAAATGATAAATCTAAATATATTTGTTAACAAATGAATTGTAAAAATTGTAATAACTCAAAGATTTTATCGAATGTCCTTATTGTTTATAATTTTATTGAATCTTATAATTTATTTATAGTTATCATATAGTACATTGAAATTTTATATTTTTCAATAGCTTTATTTAGTTTGATATGTTTGCAACTGGCATGGATATCGCCTAATTATTCCAAAACTACTACAAACTTTTTATTTAAATTTCTAGTTGTAATTAACTGGTTAATTAAAACATCCTTATACTAAATAATAGATTAAATCTTAAAAGCGTAGTCACGTAAAACACTCAAGGCTTCTTAGAACTCATTAATTTTTAATAGCCGACGTAAAAAGAAGGGTGTAACGTTTGACATCGGTGTGTGCATGTGGGTGCGTTTGTGTGTATGTATATCGTAGCTCTCAAGCTGATCGACCGAGTTCTATGCGTTTTTTTTTTTCCATTTGAAGCCAATTTTACAGCAGCGATTGATTGCCATGGTTAGTTTATACCGCTCCAGCAGTATAAGAATATCAACACTTTTCTCAAATTGATTTAAGGCATTTTTTAACTCTTGATTGCTCCATTAATTACATTACGCGTGACTTTACTTGAAAATAAATACTTATATATTTTGTAAAGCCATAATAGAGACTTTACAAAATATATAAGGCTCTGCAACGTAGAGCAAGCAAATTAAAAGCCTACGACCACTTTTCTATCCTATATCTGATAACGCTCTTCTTTGAACTCGGGGTCGCTCGCATTGAATGGAAATTTAATTGTCAATAAATCTCTAATACTTACAATTTAATTTATTTTATAGAATGTTTGAAAGATTCATATAATCGTATGTATTATGAGGACACAAGTCATCAATGTATTGTATGTAAATATGTATATGCTTTTTCAGTTTTTGATTTACTCTAAGATATCTGGAGGCTGTAAGGTAAACAGATAATGTGATGTGACGAGTCCATATCTTTATGAATTATTATAATGGACACTTTTACTTTTATATTGAGACTTTTGTTTTAAACCCGGTAATCGTTTTTTTAAGTCACAGTTTGACTATTTTAAATATGAAAAGTGTTTAGCTCCTCTATGTCGACCAGATTGATTTTTGAAGATTAATAATATCTACGATGTCATTCAAATCGAATGGAAAACGAAAAATACTCCTGTAATATTAAAATTTTACATTTTTAATTTAAATTTTCATTTACACAAAAGTGAAATATAAATATATGTGTGCCAATTGTGAGAGAAATTAAAAATCCATAGAGACCTTAATTGTTGAAAATACAAAATATTACTATTAATTTTTCTTTTCATTGAAATTTATTAATATCGAACAAATTTGTAAATTGTCAAACAAAGAATTTGTGAAAACGTTTATATAAAACTAGAGATCTGAAAGATGTAAAGTTTATTTAAATGAACATTATACCTAATAAGAGTCAAAACTTCCTAGCATTCATAAATTGATTGAAGCGAGTGATGGTCTGAGTTTATCTACGTGATTGCATTCTGAAAAAAGGTTCAGGCCAGAGAACCATTCATAAATATAGTAAGTGCTAATAAGTAAGTATAGTATCGAGTAAACTAAGCGGTTTAAGGAAGAAATTGGTCGGTTACGTCTCCAGACCTTTGACGATCTGAAAGGTGGTAAGAGTGAAAACCGCGTTTTATGAAGTGTAGAACACCTTGTAGCACATATTACTGAAAATTAAAAAAGGTAGCAAGTAATAGCTGAATTCAAGCTAGTTGGGGCACATTTAGAGCTTTATGGTAAAAGTTTGATCTATAGCATTGTAACTGTAACAAAAAACGGAATAAGAATGGAAATACTTGGAAATTTACAAATTAGAAAATCCAAAAGTCCACGCTTCATTCGCTCATTATATATAAATGTATTATAAAAAAAGCAAGTGTCATACTAGTTTTGAGGTGCAGAGAGAAATAATTCAATATATGCAATAAAATACAGAGGTGAAGGTAAACGTTGAAATGATAGGACTGAAGCAAATCACAAACATAAATTAATATCTTTAAATCGATTATGACTTGGTAATATCATGCTATACCGCGATAGACATCGTCACAGGGGTGAATGAAATGAATGGATCTCATTATGAATGAAAACCGTTGGAAAAACATTCATTTAAAATATATTTCGTATATTTTTTATGAAAGGTGAAAGAAAGAGATGCTACGACTTAAGGACAGCTGCTAAAAAACAAATAAATATAAAAATGCGGTGAAGTTATAATCAAATATATTTAGTTTAAAAAAATCTCTTAAATAATTGATTTAGTGTCTAAACTGGGACATATCGACAATTGTATTATACTATCACGTTGGCAAACCGAGAATAAAGCACCCACATTTATCGCTAGGCGTGCAATCAATGCTTTTTATTGCTCCTTACTATAAGCAAATGGGGCATTTATGTTGCTATTGTTCATAAGGACAAGTTTAAGTGTTCTGTCCAGCACATAAAGTCTTAAGATCTATTTCATTTAATTTGAATCAGCTAGTATTTAAGTGTAACTAATATTTTTCAGATATACTACGCCTGCTTTTTTTTTTGTTAAAACTGCATACTCCCGACGTTTCGGTTACTTTTCAGCAACCATGATCACGGGCCACATCTCGTCTCCCAAAGCACGCGTAGTATATCCGAAATATATTAGTTTCATTTAAATGAATAAAACTCGCGAAAGTCTTGGATCTCATTATCATCTAGTATGCTTCATCAATCACAGGATTTCAATTTTCTTGTTTTTTCTTTTCGTGAATAATGTTCAAAGATTTTTAAACCCGCTATTTGTGTATTTTCTAAATGAACTAAATACTTGACCCGAATCGAATAGTTTAGGAAAAAAATTGTTTTTGTCTATACGTGACATTTGATGGGTGTTGAAAATATATTTTTTATCTGTTTCCATTTCATCGTACAAGAAAATTCACAATTAATAATATTGAATATAGCGAATCTGGGAAAAAACTATACCTAAAAATATTAATTAACATTGGCCAGCTATATAACTCCCAATAAAATGCGAAAACGTAAACAGTTATTTAGAAAAGAAAATACACTTTTAATTTTGAGTTTTAAAATCTATTGAAGCATCCCTGAAACGTTATTAAATTACCAGAACCGAATATGTACATATCTCACAACTAGCTATTTTGTAATTCTCTTCATAGACATCTCACAGGGTGAAAAAATTAAGTGAACCTTAATGAACATAAAACTAATAACTAATTTTATTATCCATCTTTAAAAGCTGTGCAGATCTTGAGTTAGAAGGACATTTTCATGTCTTTTATCTTCCTGCACAAATAGGAAACACAGATAATGAGACTTTTATAGAACAGGCTTTTAGCAGAAATCGTTACAAAAGAGTCTTACATGGACGTGATGACGTAAAGTTTCCTACGTTTCACTGAAATAATGTAATTTTGCAAGCCTCAGTACCCATCCGCTATAACCGATGACGCTTTTAAAGTCATATTATAACATAAGAAATTAAATTTCCGTTAATTGGTAATCAATATTTTAATTTCCAATATATTTCCTTTTCAGTAAATAGTAAAGAACTTTTCGACTTAATATAAGATGTAGATTTAAAATCTTTATAACATTTAACTCTCGACTGTAAAGCAAATATCATTTACTCTAAGGTCAAGTAACTATTGGATTAATCTGAACAGCAGTCTGTGAACTTAGTCTTACAAAAAAAAAAAATTGTCACTACTTGTAAATTGGCAAAGTCTCTCCATTATTTACACAAATGTCTATATGACGTTCAGTGTCTTAAACATATTTTTTTAAACATTGACAATCCATACTTTATCAATAATAATTAAATAAAAACTAGTGACTTGCTCATTTTCGTAATAGACGTATTTATCTTTGGTTAACTAATTTCCATGTGTGAACCTATTATTTAATATACTGGTTAATTAAAACTTGTTGTCTCAAGTTAATAAAACTTAGATTGAAAAATAGCTAACTAGTTGAGAATCATGAAATGAAGGATTCAGAATTAAAATACTCTTTCTATCAGCACCGAATTTGAAAGTTTTTATTCTTAAAAATATACAATATTTTTTGAGGTACAATTTTTGTCATACAGGCACCAAAAATATTACACAAAATAATACGCTGGTAAATATATAAATCAAAATAGATGAAAATAAGACACAAATTATTATAAAAATAACTTTCTTTCTAACGAGTTGTTCCGAGAACGTCTCAGACACGACTCTTTTATCATCGCAGTGCGTGTCATCAGCGCTGAACCCATCCTCACACCGTAGCTCCTCAAAGATTTAGCAATGTACAAGTTCAGAGAAATTTTCTCCCTCAAACTATTCCAAGGTACTTTAATACGGCCGCTAACATAACGTAGTGTGAAATTTTAAAATTAATTGAGTTTTCATTATAAAATATATTTCCTAATATTCTTTTGCTTTCATAAGTTTGACTACAAACATTGTATAATCTTATAAATTAAGTGATCAATATTTATTTATTTATTATCTCCGTAAATTAAAACATAAAATAAGGATGAACATAGGACAGTTTAAAATAAATATAAGATTGTATTTGACGGCCATAAAGCCAGCACCAGGTACTCGCAATAAATCCAGATGCAAATCAAGTTAATAATATTTAGTGTTATATATTTGAATAGCTACACATGGAATGTCATTACGAGTAAAAAAACATATTTTTTTTATCACTAAATTTTTACTTGAATTTTTTTTTAATGATACAACCATTTTAAACAACTTTTACATTTTTTTTAAATTCTATGCTACGGCTTTATTCACAATGGAATTGTGAAATATTTTTCCAATATCAATGTTTTCATTTACTGAACGAGCTCTTTTACATATACATTTATATACTTATTAAGTTATTACAAATTGGAAGAGACGGGAAACGGAATTTTAAAATAAAAATTCTATATACATTTCAATTTTCTTCGATTAATCATAACAAAAACACTTGTTGGAAACTTGATTGAAGCTGTCGTAAGTATTTACTTATAGGTTATTAAACTCAGACTGACGCCCAAGTAAGTGTCTGCTATCACCCTTTCAAGGTCACAGCGAATATTACTGTCCAAACGTTAGCGACCTTTAATAATATTGAAGAAAATTTATCCAACAATATAAGTCCATTACATAATCTTATTTTTTTAAATTCATCGGACATCTCAAAATATATTTAGAATAGACTGGATGTAGTCCTGAGGTTGATATTTTCTAAAACGATTATTGAATATTATTTTGTTTGCAGACCGTCCTGGGTGCGCTACCACTAGCTGTGGCCGCAGTTAATCTCGATCCGAATTTACTGCCTGGTCTCAAACTCCGCTTTGTGACCGCAGACATCGGAAGAGCAAGACCACCACTTCCTATGGACAAAGACAGCCTCTCATTAAGGTATATTTCATTTTAACTATATACATTTTTTATCAAAGCTTAAAAATGTTAACCGTCAAGGTTTCGAACGGGTTAATTCAATAATATCTTTGAACAAAGAAAAATGATGGTTTCAATAAATAAAACAAAGCATAATTTTCTCCACAAAAGTTTAAAATAAAATTATCGTGATATTTTGATATTGGACATTTCCCGAATATTTAATCTACAATATTTTAAAGAGGTCCATATTTTTATTTGTTCATTATATAGGGTTAATTTAAACTAAACATACAGAACTGAGTGCTGCTAGAAAAAAAAAATAATTAATATGAAAACATCAATGTTACTTGTCTTCTATTTTCGGAAATATTTTGTAGTCTCTTAAATCCTAAAGGTAAAGCTTCCAGGTTATCGACAAAGCTTTACACGTGGGTAATATCTTCATGGATTCCCTTTTGCTTGCTTTATCGTGTTGTTGGACATGGAATCACCATCACGGTTATATCGATACAATTTTGTTGTAAATAATATATAATTCACATCATCTTGATACGTGTCATACTTCTATATTATTTTTGTACGTCGAGAAATGTATTACACACAAAGGTTTGCCTGGAAGACAATGCGGATTGTTCCATTGCAGATTTTTAGTTTTCTCGCAACGGTGGCGAGTATACCCACTAGAAATTCATTATAGCCTTCATCAGCAGTTCAATTGAGTTCTAGAAAATCCTAATATACATCGAGACCGCCTCTTTTATAGACTTATAGCGCAAATTTATTCCCGATTCAATATCATGCATCCTTCCGGAGCACTATGGGAAAATCGCGTGTTTCGTCTCAAAACTCCGTATCTCAGTTATTTCAAAACTAAATGATCTGTAATTTTGTACATATATACGTCAAAGGTTATATATGGTTATATGGTTTTATAGAAAAAATAATAATTTTGAAAATGATGTTTATTAATTTATTTAAAAAATATTTTTTGGCACCGTGGCAGAAAAGGCGCAAGTATGCGCAACTTTTTTTTCTCCTTGTATAAACTAACGTATACAGATCGTAATACAATAAATATCTCGACATCGGCAAACAGCGGCAAACGGGTAAGTCTCTTTAAAAAAAAGTTACCCGAAAATTATACCATCTTAAACTATATTGGGTAATTTTAATTAATTAATTTATTTAACATAATATTATTTAAGAAAAATTATGAGGAGATTATAAGCATTTCAACAATGTATAATACTTATACATTATTATCCAAAACTTTCGAGTAATGTGACGTTGAATTGTAGTAATGTATTGTGCCAAAATCACATCATAGAACAGTGAGTGAGCTTTGATGCCTCTTTATATACATTATATTTAGCAAAAAATAATTAAAAAATATATAAAAAAGAAAGCTTATTTATAAGACTAAATTAATTAATTAGTTTTACTCAATAACAACGACTTTCACCTGAAACGATTTTGAGACGGCCTTGTATGGGGCTTTCCCATAGTACCAAGGAGCAGTTTCATCGACCGTTGCCTCGTATAAAGAGTGGAATGAGGCACGGCCTTGACAACCGTGCCGAGCATTTCTTCTTCTGTCCTGCGGCTACCTACAACGTCAGATTTGCTCGTGCGCTTTTCAGATAGGCATGACCCTAACATTATATAGTGTTGATAACTTAAGTGTATTTTTTCCGAAAACCTCCTAGATATGAAACGTGTTTGTCCTTAATTTTCCTAAAGCGCTACTATAAAAGTTCTTTCATAAACAAAATGTACAGGTATCTCCTGAATAGAAAAGACTAGCAACAGATCATTACATCCAAGGGATACTTGATGGTAACACTTACATTGTGTGCGCCACTTGCGCTTTTGTCCTCTAAAATCATAAAAAAATAATAATAAGGGTTACATTTCTAATATAATAAATGTGTTGTCGATATAGCAAATGTACTTATACTAATTTTTAAAGTGTGGTCAAAATATAGAATCGTAATACGAGGAAAAATACGTCCTTTTGTAAGGAAAAATGAAAACTCTTGGGATTACTATATATTTAGGTCTCTAACAAAATTATTAAAAAGATAAAGTTGTCTTATAAAGCCAGTACTTTTAACTAGAACAAACTCGTTATTATCTTAAATCAAAACACCTTAAATAAGTTAAATTCAATTTACAAAGACACAACTCACGTCGACAAAATACTTTCCCGCGTAAAAGTGAGCAAACCAGATGTTATCGCTTGAACGTCACTTCGGGTGCGTTCGGGAATTTAAAGGTTCGATTCAAATTAAATGTGTGTTCCCTAAATATATAGTATCCAGATGGAAACTAACAAAATTTGTCTTTCACTCCTTGATAGCTCTGACCTAGAAATAAATGTGTCAAAAGTTAATAAAAGACAAACCATTTTTACTTCAACTATTTTCTTAACTTGTAATTCCAATAAAATTACTTGTTATAGTCCACAAAGAAAAAATTAAAGAAAATTCAATTTTATCAATAATTTTGTTGTTTTCATTTCAGCATAAGGCATTAATTTATGAAAAATATATTATAAATTAAAAATTGCCTTCTGTCTTAAATATAAGTGATTAAATGATTCAAAATTAGAAATAACGAAACATATATTGTGTATACATATATAGGGTGATGACTCAAATGCGTGATATGGGCGTGGTTGCGTTTTTTGGTCCTGACGACACTTGTCATACTGAAGCTAAACTGGCTGCGGCTTGGAACCTTCCACTGATCTCTCATGTAAGTTTATCATTATATGTTTTATATGTTACTTACTTATAAATATTACATAATTTCGACAACTCTAATAACATTGGGGAACCAACATCTCCAAAGACCATGCCATCAAGGTCAAGAAGTATTACGAGCTCACTAACGAACTCACTAAGAATATGTTCGTTGTAAATTTGTACGCGGTAGAAGTAGGAGCGAGAGGTATAACAGCCAAATCTCTCTACAACCAGCTAAAAGACTTAGGCCTGCCAAGAACTAACATCAGTTCATTCTTGGAACGTGCGTCGAAGGCAGCCCTAGCAGGTTCGTTTCATATTTGGTTAGGTAGAGAGAGTAGCTTGGACGATGGAGGTGAGCGTTTAACGCGCGTTAGATAGGGGCCCCTTAAACCTACACCTGGGTCGCAAGTCCTAGTCACTGTTAAAGCTCCTCTCCGTGCAACGCGATGGACCCGGTACCCGCACGGTAAATCCATGGAATGCTGAGATGTTTCGTCTCTGAAGGAATGGCTTATCCCTACTAATATTATAAATGCGGAAGTAATTCTGTCTGTCTATCTCTCTGTCAGTCTGTCTATTACGTTTTCACGCCTAAACCGCTGAACCAATTTTGATGAATTTTGGTATAGAAATAGATGGGATCCTAGAGAAGGACATAGATTATCTTTTATTTCGATCCTGAATCCTGATCCCGAAATTACGTCAGTTAAAAATATTTTATCCCTAACCCGATCCCAATCTCAATCCCGACCCCTACCCAAAACCAAACGATGGAACCATGAAGTGTAGTTCGGGTTCAATGGCCGTAGTGGCAGAGGACACCTCTGATGTTCACGCGGACGGAGTCGCGGGCAAAAGCTAGTTCTATATATATAGATTTTTATGCTAAAATTTTGGTAACACTCTACGTTCCAGTAACATTTCTTTCCTATACTTCCCGTTTGCTTGAGTAAGTTTTTCTAAAATGATAAATATTATTGCTATCGTAAGTGTAGTTATTAAATGAGAATGTTTCTAATTAAGATAATAGTCAAAACTTTACTCACCAATAACGAGTTGAATGTTTTTTAATTAATAAACTATCTTTTTCTTTTCCATATGTAACAAATAATTTTTCTGCAGAAATGCGCGGGTGCTCAAGGAACTGGTGGTTTAGGTGCCACCTTTGCTCGGACACTTCCACCAGCTCATAAGGTCAGCAAATCTGTGGTGTCACTACTTAAGGCCTACGGGTGGAATAAATTTGCGATCATTGCTGGAGACGAGATGACGGCCGCTAAACAACAAATGGACGCTATAAAGGTATCTTTCAAATCTTTCTACTTTATTTTTACACATTAATAATAGTTTTTGAACCGTGTTCCTTGTATACATTAAAAATAACTACGCCTTTGATGTGAACTTTATTGTATAAGTTTAAATGCGTTAAGAGTTTAAAATAGTGCTTATAGTTATATGGGCACTGATATAATCAATAATTCATTTAATATCTGAACTGGGTGAGATTAATTATAAAATTCCTCTTAACTTTAATTTAATCGCATCTGGTTCGGAAAGTAACGGCAAAATTTTATATTGTAATAAATCGTATAACCTCTGTATATAAAACCGATTGTAATACCAGCAAACTTCATTAATTACGTATGTAATTTATAGTCCTATCAATTTTTTTATTAAATATTTTTCACAGTAATTGACAATATTTGAGTGCAGTAATAGATGATCATAACTTTTACTCATTAAAACATAAGACTGTAGGATTTTCCATTTCGAATGGCCCGATGTTAGGAAAGTAAAACGATCACATTGCTTGTGTGTCAAGAGACTTCTGGTTCACACAGCCGGGAGTTCGTTTCGCAAGGTTGGCAGCGTTAATAGTTATGTATATTTTTAGGATACAGATGACAAAATCATTAAAAAATATAATCTACAACTTTTAATAACAAGTTTAATTGGAACCAAGTTGTTTTAAAGAGTTTTAACTTATTATTATCTAAAACCGAAACACCTTAAATAACTTAGAGTTTTTGAAGTGGTAGAGCCTAGCTGTAGTCAAGTTACTTAAGCTCGAACATGGGCCGGACGACCGAGGAAGTACCACCCTCTCACAGAAGATCGGCGTGAAGTAGCCTTTAGTGGCTACGATTCGTCCGATGAGAGTAAGAGAGCCGGTTGCCCTTTCCCTATTCTTCCCATTTCCTCAATCCCACCCCTCCCTTTTCCTCAACAATCAAGGTTGGCAACGCATCCGCAACATCTATGTTTCGGATGTCCATGGGCGACAGTCACTACTGCCCATCAAGTAGGTCGTCTGTTCGTTTGCCACCTTTCACATACAAAAAATCTTAAATTTAATTTACAAAGACACTCACAAATCGTACTACCAATTCTTTCCCGCATTAAAGTTAAAAAGCAATCGTCATCTACCCATCGTCATTTCGACTGCCTTCCGGAGTATTAAGGTTCGGTTCGAATCAAATGTCTTTGGCAACACCCAAACAATAGGCTGTATTGTATAATTTAATTCAATTTTCCATGTATCTCTTGTACGTTTCAATGTCTTGTGTTTGAGGGGAAAGAAATATTAAATATGACATTAATTAACTAGGTGTTTAAAATTGTGCTGTTCATTATAATCGCAGATAATATTGCTTGCATATAATATGGCAGGTAATATTGCTTGTATATTGCTTCTCGAAAGACTGATACAAAACCGACCTAACAGCCTTGTTATACGCAACAATCCGATAACTAGAACATACTTTAACTTTCTCGTTTATATTTTGACTTCTATACAAATATTAACGGTAGGAATATTTTAGTAAACGTATATCTAATAGTTTCGTCCACTTGTCACGAGATGGCACTACCTCTCAATGTCAAGAACATTCTACAATATTCGCTAAGCCGCTCTTTAGGCTGGAGCCAGGCTACGGCTTATGCCGATATGTTATGTGGCTCTAACACTTCCTAAAATAATCTTAACACGTTGGCTCCTTTTTGTAACTCTTTTTGGATTTTGGATATACGAACATTTATGCCAACATTAATCGTTCTCAGCTGGAACCTATATACCTATAAGTGAACGAAGATGTTCTAGATATTTGTATCAATTATTCTCCATCCTGAATCATCCACTTTTTAATCAGTTTTGAAAAGAAAATTAGTTACTGAGTTTTTACAGTAGTTTTAACGTCAAAGACTAACAAAGCAAACAAACTTTCACACATATAACATGTAGATTACAGTTTTTATCTATACATATATCAAAATTTAGTTACAATATTTTGCTTTTTGAGTTACAATATTTTGCTTTTCTTAGGTAAATAATGTTAAACAGCTCTTAGATAATAAACATTAATTCTTAAACGATTAACAAAAATAAACAATTCAATCATTTTGGATGACATAAATAAAGAAATTTGATAACATTTATAACGACACGACTGAATCTTCATTTTGTTTATATACGGCAAAGTTAAGGTATATTATCATACTTATAATATGATCAAATAATTAAATTTAATTAAGTATATCAAAGATAAATAAAAAATATATATTTTCATTTGAATACGACTATGAACCTTGATTTTACAAGCAAAGAAACCAAGAGCACCCCGAGTGGTGCTCTCGGTTTCATAGGGCGTTGTATATCAAACGAAGCTCTATTTGTCTTTGTTCATCACATTAAAAGTCTACCAGCTCTCAATCGAATTCAATCTTAAAAATTTCTTTCTCCGTTTATTCTTTATGGAGCAAAACTGCCCAACCCTGAAACTCCTAAACATTTAATGTTAAAGTCGTGGGTTTTCTTCCTTTTGGATTTTTAAACAATAAATGTATAATATTTAAGTTATATTTCAATCTGTACCTATAAATATGTTTTAAATATATTTGACCATATTAAAGATTATGTTGACAGTTACTACCGCATGTATATTCAACAAGACCTCTCAAGCTTTCTTTTACTCTATATATTATTGGTACAGATCGTATTCCCTCACGAATCCCTTTAAAATTTTATTATGTATCGTGGAATTCAGTCTTTACCTAATAAACCATTTAGAACTAATTTTTATTATAATATTATAATAATATTGTAGTAAGGTAATTGAAACATTTGGAAAGTTTTAGGACTTAAAACTATAAAAGTGTTTAACTATAAGTTTATCTGAGTCTGTAAATAGATATTATTTCAGACTACCAATATGTATGAGTGAGTATGGAATAGTTCTTAAAATCTGTAGCGGTTTAAATTTACTTTCGATTGTTTTATTGTTATATTATTAGGTATAGCAACATAGATTTTGTTACAGAAATTGTCTTTGAGCAACGGTCTAGTTGTAACAGCCGAGCATCGATTTGCAGACTACATTCCACGACACATATCCAGACTTGAAAATATTGTTGATCAAACCTACGACAAAACCCGAGGTAAAGTAATATATAGTAGAATTATTTTAAAAATATCAATTAAGTTTCACAATAGTTTGTGAGATTTTTTAAAATATATTAAGTTTTTTTCCATACCAATATTATCCACATTTTTTTGTTATTTGAGAGTAATGCTTTTTTCTATTCTAGTTATTTAGGTTTAGAATACGGTAAGCTAATTGATTCATCAAGTTTCGGTATGTTGTCTGATGAAGCCGTACGGAGATTTGGTACGAATAGTTTCCTTGAAATTTGAGCCGAGTAGGATACGAATTTCGTTGTCTCGACTGGTTTTTCATGTAGGGTAGTAGTAAAAGCTCTTCTATTGGACTTTAACAGTTAGTAGAGTTTAATTGTTGAAGTAGTCGTCACCCGTGATTTGTCTGGACTAGTCTGCTTCACTAGTTATTTATAATCCCAATGTGTCTCCATCGTCCCACTTCGCGACAATATGAGTGACTGGCGATCTCTTTGGTAAAAGGTCCTTATAGGTTCTAGATCCAACTCTCACTTACACGTAGAAACTGTTTTGCTATTAATTTTAAGATTTCAATAAATTTGAATTCTTTATTTTAATCTATTCACACTATAAATAACAAAAGTACATATTAAAAAGTTTTAACAGCCAGTGCACTTCCTCAATGTTCACCTTGCTATCATTAGTGGTGGTACAGTTCCTTACCCATGCACCGCCGCTTAGAGACTAATAAGACGCACTTCATTTTTTTGGCGAAGACTTTTAACTTTTATTCTATCTCCTAGCTCCTAGTTGCAGCTTATCTTAGGTACAGTTATAAAGTTCAGTTATCAAAATTTCATTAAAAACCTATAGTTACAGAAGTAACTGTAATTAGTAAATTACAATACTTCTTACTAATTAAAAATGTATTTATTTTATTATTTAATATTTAAAAATATATTTCATAAATAAGAATGCCACACGTCAGTCTCAAGGATTTACTTTAAATATATTTCGTATGTGAATGTACAAAGAAAGGTGTATATTATTGAGTTTATTTAAGCTAAGTCATCTTAATTTCCGAAAAGTTCAACGACATCAATCACGATACAAAAACTCATAAAGATATGTTAAGTAAATGGCGTTTTCGTTTATAACAATGTATTGCTGATTTATAAATTAATTATATGATTTGACTTTGTATACAATTAACTAAAGTTAACTCACGATGCCACTGACATAAATCAGTAATTGATTAATTTGCGGAGATTTGTATTAATTTTTATTAATAAAATTTTTGAACGGCGGACCCAATACGTCGCTTATAGCATAAGGAACACCTAATTACTTCTAATTTATATTCTGTTCATGTTTTTTTTTTATTTTAATAGCCCATTCTTATTCCTTAAGACAATATTGAATCGGAGCCGTAAAGATTTATAGAGAATATCAAAGCTCTCACGTGTTTCTTCTTGATATTATTTGTTAGATTTCTGTAATGCCATATTCTGGTTTATTTTGTCACGGATGTTTTAGCCAACTGTATGTGTCACTGAATTTCACCGTTACAGCTTCCTTTATTGTTGGTCAATGACCCCAGGCACACAAACTCGAGTACAAATTCCAGGTAAGACAGTTCTCCTGTTCGTACTACAATCCCACCTCGACCCACTGTCATGACTTTGGTCTTAGACTTGTTAGTAGAGACTTAGACTTGTAAATAGACCCATCATTTTGCTTGCACGCTCGACTCTACCAAACAGTTCAGCCAGTTTTCGCTTTGAGAAAATGAATAACGTGATGTCATCTGCGTATATTAGTAGTATATATTAGGTTACTAATTTTGTTGCCTCTTACTGAAATGCCTCTATCCCACTCTTCTTGCGTTATCCTAATGATATATTCGCCATAGATGTGAAAAATAGAGGGGATAATATATATACCAGACGGACTCCTTTATGAGGCTTAAAAAAAGCTGATATGCTATTCTCCACAGACATTCCCGTCTTACACATTGGGACGCCTTAGAGTAATCAATAAAACAGATAACCATTGGAACATTAAATTCCCTTCAATATTAACTGTCTGATGTTGACAATTTGCTTCCTAGTACCGTTCTACCTAGTTCCTAGCTTGTTCATTAAGTATCTGCCGTTGTAGGTACGCCTGAAAAAGTCCATTGATTACGCGTAGCATGACTTTACTACCATGAGATAGGAGTGTGCGATATTTCTCGCATATAATAGTAGAACCTTTCTTGTATAACTTCAAGAGAGATATCTTCTAATCCCGAGGCCATATTCCCGTCCTCAAAAGTTGATTACACAGATATTTTAGGATTTAGGTACCTGTGGCTCAGAGATTTTTAGTTTTTCAGCAAAATATACTGTCTCTACCGACTGATTTGTTTGACTTTAATTATCTCAGAGCTTCTCTGACTTCTGATTCCAGAATGTCAGGCTCAAGATTTTCTCTTAAGATCGACTACTCAGTAGATCTCCTCTTGTTCTTATAAACGTTCTAGCAATATGGTCACCAACGTTCTGTAACCTCGTCTATCTCAATCATCAGCTATTCACATCTCGTCTGCCCGTGGTCGCGGTTGCTGAAAAGTAACCGAAACGTCGGGAGTATGTAGTTTAAACCAAAAATAAAGCACGCGTTGTATATCTGAAAAATATTAGTTTCATTTAAATATTATGATCATTATTCGGTTGCTCCCTAGGTGGTAACTTAACACTGATTTATTTGATTACGGAGATAAGCAGGTACCCACTCATTTCTTACTTTCATATTCTGGTCCTGAAAAGTATAGAGTGTGACCTCATCGAATAGTGTAAAAACTCGACCCTCTCTTATGTGGTTCAATGTTTCCAAGAACTTCTAGCTGGGAGTACGATTATTTTTTAGCTACAATACCTATATCTCTGCTTCAAATATACCTCCTGCATTCCATGTCCCAACCTTGACCTTCTTAATATTGTTTCAATCAACCTGAATAGAAGATTTGCTATTTATTATAGTAATAAATTATGATAATTTAAATCCCTTTAAATGTATGAAGTAAAATTTATCATGTTTTATTTATTCACGATTTAATTTCTAATATCTAACTTTTATTATACTAGCAGCTGATTTACTAATGTATATTTTAATGTATAATTTATTTATTTTGTGAAATTTATGTCGATTGTTCGACACGAAATCGATTTAAATTTCATACCCTAACAAACCTATCCTCCTGATATTGCAAATTCGCAGAAACCAACAGCTTTCATGCAATCGTATTGATGTTATAACTATAGCTTACCTTCAACAGCCTTTACTCTTGAAATGCAATTAAACTTTCCTGCGGAGTGATTGAAGCTATATTGCAGTAAAAATACTTTAATACTAATAAGAAAACAATAACTAAAAAAATTAAGTGAAAATTCAATAACAGAGAACTGTGGAAGTTAAAACTTTGTTAAGGAACAATGGCCATTATTATTAATTTACCACGGATAGTAAAGACTTGTTTCAAAAGAATTGTAAATTTGCATTTAGAAGAGGATTTTTCTTTTTTGAATGCTGTCATAATAATTGTTAAATATTTCTGTTTCGTTAAGTGGTACATTTACGAGTAAGTACTAATGAAATTTTTCATGGATTTATTTTAAGTTTTATATATAGTATAACAAATTTGAGTGTTTTTTTATGTGGATATTGTATATTTTACTGTCATTTCTTACGTTACAAGTTAGTTTACCAATCCTTATTTATTCTGCGACAAATTCTCTGAACACTCAATTCGAATAGAGAATATTAAATCTATACTAAGCTTCGTGAGAATCAAAATAATTAATTTAAGTAGTCTCTTGTGATAGCCTCATCTCTGTTGCCCTCTACGACGTCAGAGGTCAAATAAAAATTTCGTCACCACACATCAATGTTTTAGTATTAATTGAGAAACTGATATCCGTACAATTTCCTTCCCCGTCATTAGTGTATCTGAAATTATTTTATTGATTAATAATATTAATTTATGAAAATAAATATATTTAATTAAATTCAGAGAAATTAATTTTATAAAAAACAGAACAGTATAACAAAAAAATATCTATAACTATTTCCAAAATGATGTTTATATTCAGAATATATTTAAATGATTCTTACCTTTTCTTAAATAATATAATAATAAGTATTTCAAACGTATTTGAAATAACATATTTATATCACACGAACTTGTGCCCAATATATAAAAATTTAATTGAAGATAAACAGTAACAAACGTTAGACAAAACAAAAACAATCAACAAACAGCAACTGTCAATAACAAACTGTGTCATTACCCAAAAATGTATTTATTCCATGAGATCACAGTTCAAGGGTAAGAATATAATTCCTACTCGTCGAAGGCGTGCGTAACGTTGATAACTTTATTTTGCTTTATTTAGAATGCTGAAAATACTCAGAGTTAATAACCTGGCGATGGGATATTTTTACGGTGCTAGTCTTTAATAGTTGGCCCGTTTAACGTAACTTTGTTCAGACTGAATATGAATAGTGCCATACAACTTATTCGTTAGATAGAATAATAAAATCTTAAATTAAACTTCCGTAGAATTGAATACTTGTACCCATCAAACTTATACATTATTATTTTTATTAATAAGATACTTATTTCAGATGTATATAAAATACAACAAAAGATAGTAGTATAGTGTTAAATGTTAATGTCGGATTTATACCACTTCATCGTTTTTGTAACCATTATCTATGATCTTGATTATCGACAGGCTCTTAGGCGATTGAAAGTAAAATCATAGAGGTTTGTCGAATCCCTTATTTCGTAGTGACTGCACTTGCAAATGTGGCTAGCAGATGTTTCAGCAGGAGACACTTGATAAATGCAACTACCCTTAGTTACTGATTATTTAAATAATAGGAATTGCGCCGTTGTATAATAAAGTTAGTTAAATGTCTGTCACGTAGTTAATTCATGTAATTTCCGACAGTGTACGTGTTTCTGGGTGAGCATATAGCGTTGGTGGATTTTGTGAATGTTCTCCATCGTCGTGGTCTCCTAGCTGATGGTGAATATGCCGTGGTGGCCGTTGATGACGAGATCTACGACCCCAACGACGCAGCCATCACACACGCTGGTAAACTCTTGCAGTTGTTATACCATACATTTTATTCTAATTAAACTCTACTATCTTATTTAGCGTTAGATATTTTGATATCGCCTTCCCGTTAAAACAGACGCGGCAAATCAAATGTAACGAATTGAATTTTAAACTTTAAAGAATTTTTAAAATCTTAGAAATGTTTTTAATATTCCACATTAGACACTTTCACTGATAGTTTTTTATACAAAAAATATTTGGCCACAATAAATTAGTAATTGAAACATTAAATTCGCATTAGACTCAAAGTATTATCAGTATACAATAAACTAAGGCTTAATTGATTAAGATGATTACGCCGAATTTATTGGATCACGAGTCCTTTGACGGCTAATCCATTATCTTCTTAGACGGGAATAAACAACAAAGATTCTAAAAAAAATATGTTTTTGTTAAACTAACATCGCAAAATTATTTAACCTAATGTCATCGATCCCTTATATTATAAATAATATCTGATATGTCTGGAAGACAAAGAAAATTGTTTTGAAACATTACTTTCTGTTGGTCTAAGGATTTGCGACTAAATTTTTATCTTCATAGAATTCATTTCTCTCACGGGGCTTAGAGAAGAATGAAAGGACGATGAACGTTGCGCAAAGAGGAGCGTTAAATCTCTTACAAGCGACGATTCATTTGTTTTTCTTTCTAGCAGACTGTATTTTCTAGAGATATAGAGATGTATCATTCTATCTCTTTCTATCAACAGTAAAAAGATACAAGTAAATTTTCATAAACATTAATTTTAAAGAATAAAAAATATGATTATTTTTATTTCTTTATGCAACCGATCTATAATTTTTATTACGCAATTTCAATTGATTATAGTTTTATTAAATTATATGTCTTGGGTAAATTTAAACAAATGAATGCTATCAATTAATATAATCGCTTTTATGCACGGAAATTTAACATAAATGTTAGTTTGAGATAAAAAGAAAATGATTAAAGATACACACGGAGAGTAGAAATAATTTACAAAGCTAAATGTAAATATTCTCTTGCATATTAAACAAATATTTTACTGATCGCTTTTACATTCGTTCAAAATTAAAATATGATATTGAATATTCATAGTGAATTTATATTTATTTGTATTGACTCAAAAGAAAATTATAAAGAGGTAAATTCCGTTACATACAATCGCTTATTTTATACAACTATTATTTTTGAATTACAACATATATTATAATACAACATATATTTTTGAATTACTACGCTACGGCTGCTGCAACGTAACCGAGACGCCGGAAGTATAAATTTTTTAAACATAATAAAATAACGCGTAGTAATCCGAAAATATTAATTTCATTTAAATGAATACTCGCGAAAATCTTAGATCTCATTACTATTTTTTAATCAACATTATTTAAAACGTGAAATTACAAATATCTACAGACCTTGACTGTAATAAAGTATTTTTTTTCTATAATTAAATTATTTATCTATTTCTATTTGTTTTAGATCATCTCATTCAGAACAACAGCAGCGACATCCTGGCCTTCCGTCAGGTCTTAAAACTGACTCCCTCTCATCCAACAAATCCACAATATCCGTGAGTACTGACCATGAATACATACAAGTGAAACTTGGTATAAATGGTTTATGTGTATGTAATGGTAATGGTGTTGTGTTTGTAAATGTTTTGATAAGGAAATGGATTTCGATTAAGTTTCAAAGTCACAGGTCAACCGTAACACATGGAATATAATTAATATAGTCATATATGATAATAATGAATGCCGTCTGAGTCCTGTCATACGATATATCGCATTGTGATTGACAACAAATATTTTTTTATAAGCCCTCAACATTTTCTTTTTCTTAACCGAGTTCTGATTTATACGGGCGTAGTGGGGGTGAAAGCAAAATAAATGTTTAAATTTTAGTTATAATACTCGTTTCGTAATAAAAGCAATGAGTTTAAATTATAAGCATTGTGACGAACGTAATCATAAATAGCAGATGTCTATTTACATAAGTTATTCTCAATATAATAACACCGTAGCATAATAAAAGATCCCTGTACGTGTAAACCAATATTAGTGTAATAATATTATTTATTAGACAATATATCCATCACATTATGTTGTCGTCATAACAGGATGCTGTGTCAAATGATCCGGAAGCTTTCAGCGACCCCGCCATTTTGTGTTCCGAACTATCACAGGATATTCGAAGATACATCAGTGAGTACTGTAGCAATAAATTAAATTTATAAATTGTAAGATCTACTTGTTAAGTAATGTATGAACTCAAAGCACAATGAGATTTTAAGCTGCAGCTCTGTTAGCTTCACAGTAAAATTAAAATTGATTGAATTATGTTCTTCAAACGATAGGTAATATTGGCGACGGCGAATATTTAGAGAATGGAGGAAGAGAATGTACTGAAACTAATCATCATTACGACGTAATTGAAAGTGTAATGATTAAAAATTTAGTTAGACTATTTACAGACAGACGGTTATCGATAAGAATTCCTGAGTCGACAAAGAAGTGCTCCGATTCGCTCTCAGTGGTCCGACTGATGAATTTCGTTTGAATTGTTTGCAACCTAAGCTTCGTGTGTAATTTTCTTCGGGATAGGTTTTGTTATCAAGAAATTCCTTACAGAATACGATACAATTATCTTATTTTAAAAGTTTATACCAACAAATGAGATACAATAAATAAAGCGCTCGAAACTAAACGTGTGTATTATTTTATTGATTAGGGACTCACGTTTAGAAATATCAAAAAATACGTACAGATGATATTTAATATTTAAACTTATATTTGAATATGATGAGATTTAATTCTGTATAAGATCGGTGCTATCAAACAAAAGTGCTCGGATCATTCATGCAATACTGACAAATCAGATTATTATGTATGTATTTATTATACGCGTAATTTAATGTATATTGAAATATGCGTCTAATCAAACTGTAATATATTTAAATGAACAATATGTTAATAAAAAAATATTTAAGTGGATATATATTTATTTAATGAAACAAAAATTTTTACTCAATTCTGGCAGGTGTTATTAATCTCAGTTCGTTTCTTGACCGGGATATTCATACCAACTTTACGTTTACGTATAACATATTTCGAAACTTTTACCGAGTGTTCTTAAATGCACCGAGAAATTTGTTCATCAAGAGTAGTTTTTAATATTTTTCTATAATAAAAATATTTCAAGAAATTACCACAAATATATTTTAATTCTCAAACGGTAATATTCCAGAGTCTAAACTCGGCAGATTGAAAGCTATTTATACAGCGTTAAGTTAATTTCTATTATTAACTTAATGCTGTATAAATAGATTTTTGAATGAATATTCATTTTACAATTTACGTGTAAAAGTAGACTTTGTATTAAATTTGTTTTTTGTTGAAACTAAACATATTTTGAAAGCCAGCTCTAGACTCATATAAATTCGTGTACAAAATTTTAATTTAAGTACGTGTTGTTTTCACTATGTAACCATTAATAAGTTAATACCAATACTTATACAAATATTGTTATTCCATAAAATATCCGCTATTCAATCCACTCTATCCAATCATTTGTCCATTTTTACATGATAATTCAGCGCTTTTATAAAACTGCCCTTCAGCGAATACATAATATCATTGTTTCAAACAAAACAGAAGCATTTACATCAATATTCTATCTGAAAAATTGTTGATTTAATAATAATATATTTTTAAAGAGTTCAATTCGTTTCATTGAGATGTTATAAACTCATCTCTCTACTATACTTTTTAATGACAAACTGCTGAGGTGTTTATGATACAGGTGCCGATAGAAGCAGCTCATCTGTATGATGCTGTAACTTTGTGGGCCCACGCAGCCACCGCGGCCACCAACCACGGCCTGTCACTCACAGACGGCGCCACTCTTATGAAACTACTGCGACCCACCACATACAGGTCCATACAAGGATTCGATGTAAGTGAATCTTAATATTCCCCTTATATAATTATTACTGTTTAATACTTGTTTCGCTGTTAGAACCTACAGGTGTGTATCTTCGTGTGAAAATCGATTTATTGTTTAATATTCACACTTTTTAATTTTAAACATAACTCAAATGATACAAAATTTTGGTGGTTGAAAATTAATAATAAGAAGTTATGAGTGATTTACATAATGCCTTAACTAGAGAGCTATTTAAATTGAGTTTCGAGAAAATATGATTAGTAAGTATTGTTTTAAAATGTGATGAAACTAATTGAATTTATAATCACCTATAAACATTTATGTTGTTCGTCGCGGGCATATTAAATACTTCTTATTTTTTGAATAATGACTGTATGGCGTGCTTGAATGTCATAATACCTGTTAGTAGGTTAAAATTGAGTCGTGAGTGATGAAAGCACTACCTAATCAACAGCCTATTCACACTAACCTTAAAGACTCCCAGAAATAACTGAAAGAAAATACAAATACAGGCAAACCCTTTCAATATTTTGCTCTGCAAAGTTTAACATTTATTAAGCAATATTCTAATAAAAAAATCTACTGTAAGATATTTTCATTACGCACGCAGAATGTGATTTATAATATTCAAACCTTGATATTGGTTTAAGTTATTTCCGAAACTAATAATTAACAGAGAAATCTAAGCCTCCTGAGGAGACTCTAAGCTTTGACATATTAGAACACACCACAACTGGGTTATAGAGACAGTAACAAGTTAGTAAGTTATTAGTGAAATCGAAAGTGAATAATATGATTATATTCATATTATTAAGAGGCAATTGCTGCGGTGTGTGGTGACAAAGTTTCAAACCTACTCATCCGATGAAAAATACTTTAAGCAAATTAAAAAAAACGTGATCAGTTATACTGTCTGATACACTACTGAATCTTTCTCGCTGTAAATGAATTCACGATATTAGCAAAATTAAATATCAGAGCAAAATAATAGGGTTAATATTTTATTTGAATTGTAACCTTTACGTTTCTTTTCAAGTCTTTCGTGTAAAAATTGAGGCAATAATAAATTATTTGTTAGATTATATGCAAAAAATATAAATGTTTTAAAATACTTGTTCTGATAGTTTGGAAAGAATGGCTATAATAAATAATATATAAACAAATTGTACGTTTTTTTTGCTATAATTTGACGCTTGACGGAATATGTGGAAATTAGTACATATATGATTGAATATTCGTATTTTATACGTAATTAGTCACACTAGGGTTGTCAGATATATATATAGATATATATATCTTTAACAACATATGCACGAAACACAAATATTTGTCTTTTAATATTTTAACACAGTAGGTTGAAATACTTTTTTTAATTCTGAGAATTATTAAAATAAGATATTTATAAACTATAAATACGGAGTTAGAAAACTTTTGAATTTATGTGAATACTTGTTTGTAAATAAACACGAAGACTGTTTATTGAGCAAAGAATAAGTTACGAACCTGTATATCTAAAGCCTGTATGTAAGACGCCACTGCAAATAAAAGTTCCCTAAAACTTCAACACCTTTTAATATTTCTTGGAGAAAAATATAAAACATCATATTTCAATTTTTCTTAACAATATAGAAGGAAAGTTTTCTTCACAATAACAAAAGTATAAGACCCTGCTATTTACTAAGCTCCTTTAAAAATGGTTGATTTTTATTAAATGTGAAAATAGATAAATAAAATGCAAAAGATTCTTATTTAACACGTAGCTTACGAAAAGCTCCAGTTAAAATAACGCACGCATGCATTTGTGAAAAGTTTACCAACTGTTACATTTATTATAACGGAAATAATGTAAGAGAGACAAATATTTAATTAACAAATAACGTTGAATTACTACCCCACAAAACCTTTACATACACCCGGATAGAAAAGTATTACAATTTATCACTTTACAGTGAAAAGGTCAGAGAATTACAGGGGAGAAAAACATGGAGGGAAAATTCTATATTAGTGAGGAAGCCAAACTATAGACAATACTTTATAACTTATGAATTATGAAAATCCAACGATACATTATTGTTTCTAAACAGCAAGGACAAACGATATCCCTAAGGTAAAACCCATAAAGTTTTCCACACATTAAACTACTTAAGACTCGTCTGACAGATGTGATCCTTCGACACTCGCAACACATTATTGTAAGAAAATACTTGAAAGTTTTTTAGAATGAATAAGTTGGTAACGACAGTGAGGAATAAATCAACGTGGAGAAAGTAAATATGACGTAAATATACATCTTCTGTTGGACGCTCATCCTTACAATATATCAACCTCATTTTACAACCAACTGAACCGTAAGCCAACGAATTAATCAAAAGTGTATAGTTTTATTTCACTTTTCTTATTTTCAAAAAATATAAATAAAACAACGCATATTACATTATACAAATAGTAGTAACGAGCTTTACAGGAGGTCAACAGCACTTATAAAAAAATTAATTACATACAATAAAGACACGTTGAAGTATCATTAGCAAAATATCTGAAATCCAAGCAATACGTTTTATATATTTGAGTGATATTGAAATTTGTTATGATTTTTATCATTTATAAACAAATATATAAAAATAATTTAAGAAAAAAGTTTTTATAAAATACGTATAAGAAAAGAGTTACCTTATTTAAATATTGTGAGTTATCAGAATGTATAAATTAAATCGAAAAATTTCACGGTGTTTTAAAACATATGGCGCCCACTCGCCAGATGGATTGCACCCGGCTCTAGCCACAACTGGTTTTTGCTGGATTTGTTAATTGTTCCTTCATTAACATGTAATGGGAGTGACTCAAATTAAACGGTGCATTCCAGTAAAGGTCATTCGTTAGTTAACTTTGATGCCATTTAGTTCCAATTTAAAAAGGAACATAAGTAAATGAACAGAAGGCTGGGCTCTATGAAGATAGCTGGGCCAGCTTTTTACAGAACTGTATATATTTTTTTAATTGAACAAAGAGACACTGACTCTCACTATACGTGTATGAAAAATTTACTACATTTTGTATTTACAAAAGATTCTATGCACTTTTTTAGTTACAACACATACATATTTTCTAAATAGTTAATATAAAATATAAACAATTTTAATTAAATGCTTTAATATTTTTAATATTTCCTTCTTTTTATTGGCGTGTGTTTAATAAATAATCTTTTTTTTTCTAAATTAAAATTTAACATATAATGTTATATAATAGTAAACGGTTAAGATTTTGCTTATTTGTTTCGTTCAAGAGTATGAACATTTTTTCTATTGGTTGTATTTTTTTTTTAATTTTTAAATACATACTTTAAATATATATAAATAATTTTCATATCATATAACGCGTCATTCAATAATATTTTGCTTCCTTTCATATATTATGTTTGAATAACTTTTGCGTTTACTTATTTTTTACGTGAACTATGACGCAGGCTTCTCAGCTGCCCGTCGTCCTGGCGCCGAATACTCAAGTCGATTCAATTCTAAACGTGTCATTTAAAATTATATTTCCAGCTGTTATATACAAGAGCTTACTAATTTAGTATGAGAGCTATTTTCATTGGCACTTGTCTGAGCTGTGGTTTAATCATCCAGGTTAATATGGACAGCGCCGGTGATGCGGAAGGTAACTTTTCTGTAATCGGTGTTGTAGAGGATCCGAATTCTCCTTCCGGATGGAGCGCTCAACCCGTAGCCGCTTTTCGTATTACCAATTCATCTGATACATTACCAGTAAGTTGAGTTATAACACGATTCATTTATTAGTCTATAATTGTCCGAGATCTTGTCTTCTGTACTATATGAGGATCATATTAAAAAAACTTTTCGTAATATATTAGATATGGTAACCGACTGTCTAAAACATCTATCGTCTATGTCACATTACTTCATGCTATAAACAACTATAACGATATCTTTTTCTGTTTTATTGTACGCTACAGTCTGATGTCTAATAGATAACAGTTGAAAAAAAGGGTTGATTTAATAAGAGTTGTAAAGGAAGTATATTTACCCATTAAATGATAAAAAATAAGTTAAAAAAAGTATTCAAATACGGATAGTGTGTTTTGAATATTTATATTTTTTTGCTCATATATTAAATAAAAACAGTAGATTATTTCTCGAGATCTGTATTTTATTTATAATTTATTTGACAGCGAAGGCTTGAAGGCGTGATGTGGGCTTTTTATGCTCAAAGCTAAATTTTAACTGACTTTGTAGGAATTCGTGGGAGGTTCGCAAATAGCCTGGATTGGTGGCAAACCTCCGAGGGCAGAACCCGCTTGTGGCTTTGATGGTAAATGCACTTTGCCACACGACCCAGTAGTGCTATCAGCTGCTGCCGCTGTTGCTGCCGCTCTCATATTAGCAGCAGCACTGTTTGTGAGGCACTGCCGATATGAACAAATACTAGACTCCGTGCTGTGGAGGATTGAGGCCAAAGAACTCACCTTTATTACCACTTGTAATAAGGTATTGTTCTGTACAAAGCTACAATTAAATTTATTTGTTGCCCTCTTAAACATTGAATTACGATACCTTTTAGAGAATAAAACAGACTAAACCACCGAATTTCCTTTGAAATGTGTACGTAAAATGAAAAAAAAAACCTTAATTTAAATATTAGATGAAAAATTTTACTATGTAAGAACTGGGATTGTTAACTGTGTTTTCAGAACTCTTTGAAATTTACATAACAGCAGTATTTTCAAAGTTATCCTATATGTTTTTAAATTTTAATATATCATACATTCTATTCTAGTCACGAAATACGGCTTAAATCTTAGTTGGGGCCATCAAACAGTGTTTTGCGAGGATTATAAATTAAAATGCAAATTAACTTTGACGCATGTGTGTTAAGTATGTTCAGAGTCGTTAAGTGGTAAAATATAAAATCAGCCCAGTGCACTAAATTAATTTCGGCAGAGTGTTACACAATTAAATTTTTAATTCCGAGGATAATTATAATTCATTATTAGTTCGTTACCACAAACTGTAACTGACCATTAAAAAACAATCGTTTCAAACAAAAACGGAATTAATCTCGCCATAAAAATATAATTCATGAATCAAATAACCACAACTTAACAACTATTTAGGATTCCATAACTCAGGAAGTAGAGAAAAAACGTGCTCACACAACTATAGCATCCTACAGAGGAAATATTGTAGCTGTGAAGAGATTGAAAAAGAAGAATATAGATGTTACTAGAGCTGTCAAGAAGGAGTTGAAACAGGTATTTATTCCTTTAAAGACAACGTTAATTTGGTTGAGGAGACCTCGGATTACTTAAATGTTTATTCTAAATATAATAATCATCCGAATAGGGATGCCGACAGGACACGATTTTATTATAATTTTATGATTGTATATTGATCACACATCTCCTAACAATGAAAAACCAATTAGGGAACCAGTGAAAGGATATTAAAGGATTAATTAAATTTCGTTTAATTTTTACATAAAACATACAAATAAATCTATCGTTTGTATAATCTCTTTTGTTTTTATTAAAATGCTGAAATAAAAAAGCTGTATTCAATTTTAATGTTGGTATTTTTTTTGGAAAGATATTGTTCAATAATTAATTAGTATAGGATTCGGAGTTTTAGACCTCAGTATCCCCTCGATCTATTAAGGGCGCTGTGACAGCCGCAAGGCTAACAGCAATATTAAAAAAAGATAAAAGATTTTGAATTAGTATTAAAAATAGAAATATTGTTTTGATGACGTATGTTGTTTACTTTAATGATATTTGATATTAAAGGAGAAGATTAAATTATGAGAAATAAATCCAAGAATAAAGCCGCAAGATAATGGGAGAAATATAAAAAAATAAACGTAAATATTTATATTATACATAAAATATGATGAGAAGTATAAGAACAGGATATTTTTACCATATTATTCGTTTTCATTTAGAAGACAGAGATTATTTTAAGATGTTTCGTGTTTGGGAATAGAAAAAAAATCAAAATTAAAATTGTTAATGTACACAAGCTATATTATACTAGCTTTAGGATATTTTTTTAATTATCAACGAATTTGTTACTTGTTGCTACTCTCCGAATGAGTTTTTCTATAAAAAGAAATGATAATTCTAAGTTTTTAGTATTTGCAAAAAAATATGTATATAATTACTTATGTTAAGGAAAATTTTATTGATACGAAATGAATAGGAAAACTATGACATAATACACTAACACGTATCAATATATATATGTACATTCTTATTATCAAGAAAAATCAAATATGTAAATTAAATTTCTAATAAAAATACGTACTAAATAAATAGAAGGCCGAAAATTATAAAAAGTGAAATAATTTAACCAGTGCATTGTATTTTGCGAGACTAATTCATAGAAATTGGTATCAGATGCGGGAACTTCGCCATGAAAACCTCACGCCCTTTGTCGGGGTGTGTGTGGAGACTGGGGTCGCATGTGTGGTCACCGCGTACTGCTCGAGGGGATCGTTAGCCACTGTTTTAGCGGACAGAGATCTACATCTAGATGATATGTTCGTAGCTAGCCTGGTTGCCGATTTATTAAGGGGTTTGACGTACTTGCACGACTCCGCTCTCATTTCCCACGGGAACCTGACGTCGAATAACTGCTTAGTGGATAGGCGGTGGGTGTTACAGATCACTGATTATGGATTGCATACTTTAAAAAGTGAGTACTAACTATTCGTGATTTTAATTTATTTCGACTTTTATAAAAACCTTTAATTATATTAAATATGTTAAAGGCTTTTATAAAAGTCTCAATAATTTTAAACAAAAGAATAATTTAAGAAACTTCATTAATTTAACCAATTTTAATATAATTTTATGTTTTAAGGTGAAAATAATTAAATTTTATCATATAATAAAGTTTCGATAATTAAAAAAACATTATTCCTCGCATCCCAATCAAAATGTCGCTTTGTATAAAAACATCACATAACACGTTTATTTAACATTTGGATTAATTCGTTGACCGACATTTGTTTTCTATCCACGTGTAACTCTATAATTATTTTATTTAATATTAAAATATTGATACAACACTACACGAAAACATGTCTGTAAAAAATTCAAATGAATAATATGAAATCAAAAACATGATACACAAAGGCAGAGTTAATTTATTTTTAATTGCTTGTTGTCATTTTAAATTACAAAGATATTTTATAAATTATAAAAATTTATGAAATTTCACTTTAAGATTAATATATGTTTTGCGTAATTGATCTCCTCCAAATTTTGAACTTGACATTAAAACAACTTTTGAAGTCTCCTTTTGTGAAATATTTCTCAACACAATTAGGTTCTTGTAAATGTTTGCTTAAAAACAAGATTATTCCGATACGACTACTTGGTTTGATAAGATATTTCATGCATTTAAAAAACTGGATATAGGTTTGTAATAGTTCCAGTGTGAAGCAACATGTTAATTTGTAGGTGGATGCATTGATACTGAAGATGCATTGATGATGGAGAAACGTATGTTATGGCGAGCTCCTGAACTGTTGCGAGAACCAAATCCTCCTCCACGAGGTTCCCAAAAAGGCGATGTCTACTCATTCGGCATCATTCTATATGAAATACTCGGACGTAATGGACCTTGGGGAGACACTAATTTAACCAATGCTGGTTGGTGACAAAGCAGTTACAATTGGATACATTCATTTTCATTTAATATTTATTTAAAAAAATAGATAAATATGCCTCTATTCTGTTTTTTTTATCAATAAATTCATTTTGAATATGATGAGAACGCATTCCTTTGACATCAAAATTAATATAGAGATCATCGGTCGAGTCCGTCAGCCGATAGGAGGTGTACTATTTCGTCCTCCTCTTGGAGGTCTGGCAGCTCGACCCTCGGTACTGGCCGTGTTGAAAGCCTGCTGGAGCGAGCGCCCTGATCGAAGACCTGATGTACGACTTGTAAGATTGAGACTTAAGGATATGCATGCTGGAATGTAAGTTATCTTATAGAAACAAATACGTAGAAAGTATATTTTATAATCATGTGTATAAATTATATTATATTATATAATCATGTGATTAGTGTCCTATGATTCTACATCATAATTTTGGATATTTATAATAAGATCAGTTTGTGATTTGCAAAACGATAAAAAATTCTTTTAGGAAAACAAACATATTTGACAACATGCTTGCTATGATGGAAAAATACGCTTCCAATTTAGAAGGTTTGGTTGCTGCAAGGACAGAGGAACTTCTGCTGGAGAAGAAAAGAACGGATGACTTACTGAACAGAATGCTGCCAAGGTAAGACATATATATGTGATGACATTTTAATGACACGCATTATTTTGGACGAGATGAGAATGTTTCATCTATTTTTCATTCAAAGTAACCGAAACTTCGGGAGTATGTTTTGTATGAGTTTGAAAATAATAAAATACGTGAAATGATCCGAAAATATAAGTTTCATTCATATATATGTGATTAAAAATAAAAAAATAAAATCTTTTGATATGCAATTTTTCTACAGTAAGAACATTATTCATAGCATTTGTTACACAGGTTGGAACTAAATAATGGTCACGATAAATATAGATAGATGGATAGTATATATATATATTTAATAATTGCAATATTTTAATGGAAGTTTAAAAACTTTTTGTTACAAATCGGGATTTTGAAAAAAAAAAGACTTGGAAATCGGAGACTGCCGGGGTAAAGCTATTGCATAGCAGCTTAAAAGATATATACGTTTGCAAAAGAAAACATTAGTTTGAAAATTAAGGAAGTTTTTGAAAATCCATCATTTGTTGCTTTATGCTTTGAAAATCACTGAAGGCTTAAAATATTACATTTTAACTTACAGAGATATTATTCTACGTAACTGTTAATTTGTTTTTTTTTATAAAAAAATACAAGAGGTTACAAAAACAAGCAGATTTAAACTTGAGGAAGAAATGTTACATTCAAGCAAAATTCATAATTAGAATAATTTATGTCACCGTCACTGTAAAAACAAACCCGAAGGGATAAAAGAATTCTTTTTCAAACAAATTTAATATACATTTTTTTACATTAAAATATCATATTCAAGTATTAAAACATTTATAATCTTAGTTAAAACATAGAAATATAAACAGAGTTAGAGGCGAAACCTTCAGCATTTCATGGATTCACCGTGCGGGTGCCAACAGTGCCTGGAACTTGCAACCCAGGTTTAGGTTTAAGGGACCCCTATCTAACGCTTACCTCTACCGTCCAAGCTCCTCTCTCTACCTAACCAAATTTGAAAAGAACCCACTAGGGCTGCCTTCTAAGTAAGTTCCAAGAATGAATTGATATTAGATCTGGACAGGCCCAAGTTTTTTAGAAGGTTGTAGAGAGATTTTGCGTATAAATCCCCGACGCACCTATTTCGAGTGAGTTCATTTGTGAGCTTGTTATATTTATTGACCTTGATGGCATGGTTTTTGGGGATATTGGTATTCCAAAGAACCGTAAGCTCTATTATCACAACGCGCTTTAAAATTCGCAATACATAAATATGTCTAGTCTAGAAGGACAACGAACAAATATCCTCTGGGATTTTATATTGTTTCTCATACATATTCATCATTATAGTCCAATCCGAAGCCGCTTTAAGGATAGAGTAAGGCTTGATGTTTGATTTTGTAACCCTAGTGCCTTCTCTCACAAAACCTACTGTTGCTCGTTTGTGGTTATTTCCGTTTGGTCTCTGGCTACCGAAAGGCTAACCACTTGACGTATGATTTCTAGAATATTATCGTGACGACGCGAGTATTGACTGCTATCCAGGAGTACCTGACATCCCACCAGCAAATTCTTAGCAGTTCCAACTGCCTTTCAACAGATAAAGCAAGTTTTTTCGGTACCTGTACCCCATCTTACTAAATTACTCTGATCTGAGAGAGTCATTTGGAATGCATTGAGATAAAATTTTTGCAACGCTGACGACCAATCATGAAATGAGGTGCGCAATTTTAGTGCTAATGGGATGCAAAAATCTCCTATGTCTAACCACTCGTTCTGCATTTCTAAACTCATTGCATGGATCTTATATTTGTCATTCTCGTCTTGCCGAATAATAGACTTCAATATATCCGTATCTTGAGCCTTCTTACTTAATCCTAACCCTACTCTGTTACTTTGTGCTTCTATCATAAACGGCTTATGGTATTGAAATCGTGACTCTCTCTGGGGCATCTTTGTCTTTTGGGAGCGATGTAACGACTTCGTCATGGGATTTCCCCAGGATATATCTCTTGGAATCTTTTAGGTGTTTATAGAGCTCCGATGGCCTTTTTTGACTCATTCCAAAACTATTGCGATCCCTGAATAAAGCTGATGAATCATAAATATGTTGAAGCCGTTAGCGCGAGCCCGAGCAACAACTTCAACATATTTATGACGCCTGAATCTTATTTTGATAAAAGGGTTTTATTAAAATCATAGACGAGGAAAGGTCAATTTAAACGTGAAGTTAGGTAATTGTCGTAGATCCTAGCTTCTTAGAGGTTACTGATCTGTTGGCTATCTATCTTGTTAAGATCATTTAAAAAGCTATCTACAATTCTTTCTAAAGGTGGAGTTCGACCAATATTATTAATCTTACGACCGAGAAATTTAAATGGTGTATTTTCCGTTACCATAGAAACGCATTAACCGCCTAACGATAATCCCGGATCGTATGTGGTATATCTTGTATTCCAACTACCGAGACACAGACAGTGACATTTATTTGGTTGTGTCCTCAATCCCTTCGTCCACTTACAGAATTTATCCACTTCATCTAATAGTACCTGACAGTGTTTGGGGTTACGTGTCAGTATTGCGAGATCGTCGATAAAATGGATTCCGTGTATTTATTATTGAACTTGCAACGATACCCTCATTTTTTCTCATTGCTGATTAGTTTATCTACTAAGATATCAATTACAATATTATATACTATTGGAGATAAACAACAACCTTGAAATCCTACATGATAAAGTAATAGAAAAAACGCGACGTAATATCCGAAAACCTTTGGTTTAATTTCAGAGCTTGAAACTTAAAACTAACAAAACTATATAATATTCAAATATCGAGCGAGGCGTTTCGGCATCAATATCTTTCACCTTACTCTCTAACTAAACCTAATAATTTAAAACATAAAAACATTATATGTTTACTTTACTCCCATGAAATGTTATTATAGTATTCGTTAATTAAAGCATATTTCTTATGTCATGTAGAAATAATTGTTGACTCTGTCTTTTAAATAAAATAATTAAATTTGATTATATTACAAAAAATGTTATGTATCAACTGTCATTTAATGATTAAACTTGAATTACTTAACCGAATAATCATGTCAAAGGCAAAAACTCCTTACATTATTTTTGAAAAGAGCTGAAACTCTTACGCTGCTGGATCGACATTGAGATAAAAATAACTGAGAAACTTCCCCGCAAGAAAATTTGTTTTCAAATGAAGTAAACCGCATCAAAATCTATCAATCCATTTGAGAGCTACCATGCTACTGACACACAAACATCGGCGTGTAACGTAACACAACATACTTTTTTGGTCGCTGATTAAAAATATGATACTAAAAAATAAATAATGAAACGAAAGTCTCTCTTTCTAATATGATTTACTTTAAAATAAGCATTTTTACCCACTTATTAAAAATGTTACATAATATTTCCTTTTACTTGAAGAAGAGCAACTTTTGATGACTTGTAACATAATAATTTTGAGTTAAAGTGTTACTCCGAGAGAGTATTGCTTTACAGAATGACTATAATTTGAAAGCAGAATATTTTGTAAACAAAATTTCATCCTGATCCTATATTTTTTTTTAAATATATGAAAATTGGGATTTTCTTTTTAAAAGTACGCTGAAGTAAATTATGAATTTATATTTAAAAGGCTTGTGTCTATCCAATGTTCTCTCCATTTAACGGTCGAATGCACAGAGTAATGAAAAAATTAAAAAAAGACCTTAAATTTATCTGTAAATTAAGTTTATTTTTGTACAAGTTTTTAAGAGTTATTCTTTTTATTATTTAACAGCAACAGTTTGTTTTGAATTTTATTATTATAAATCAAAATTATTCTATATTGACATGTAAAAATTTTATTGCCATCAAAATCTAGTAATATAGCTGTTAAAAAATAAATGATTGCATAACATTCATTAATTAGTATATGAATTATTTAAATACTTATTTATGGTCGTATACGTATCGAACACATTTTTTATACTCAATGTTACGAACCAGATATCTGCATTTGCTTTTTCAACCGACTTAAAAAAAGGAGGTGGTTATCAATACGTCTGTATTTTTTTTTTTTATATTTGCTTCCCAATAAGTTTCGACGGGGTGAATAGATTTTATTTTTGATTTGAAGGGCTTCCCACATGGTCTAATTTTACTTTAGTCCAGTTTCGACAATAGCATTAATGAGTAAACCATATAAGTCTAAAATTAGCGTTAAGTAAGAGTGTGTGTGCTTTACGAGTAACTTCAACGCCAACCGAATTCGATTTACCTTCGTATAAGAGTAGACTTGAAAAGATTTAATATTTTCTGATTTACTACGCGTTTTTTTATTATTATTTTAATTACATACTACCGACATTTCGGTTACTTTGCGGCAACCGTGATCACGGACAGAAGAGGTTAAAATCACGGTTCCTAAAGGTAACCTATTATTATAAGATAGGTTAGGTTAGAAAATAGTTTTACAATTGTAAAATTATTATTTGCTTTTTAGTTCCTATGTTGTTTTTTTGAAGTCGTCTCATTTTTACTAAAAAATAATTTTATTCAATATCTACATTCTGAAAGCCATTAAACATTGTAATGAGTTTATTACAAAATAAACTTCTAATGTTACTGCTGATGTTTTTTTTTTAATGGATGTTCTCGTCTTAAACTTTTTTTATTTATTTATAATAAAATATAACGAATTTTTCGTATAAATTACAGTCGTCGCTTTATCTGAAGTCTTAAAACATATAATCAGAAGACGACTGTACCTTTAGTGTATAAATATGTAATTAGGCTGCCTTGTCTCCGACATCCTATTTAAAATGTTCAAGAAGAATAACGTTCAAAGTTTTATAACTCATTTTTTTTTTAATATGACTCCCATCCGCGGAACATCCCATCCAAAACGTGCACAGTATATACAACAAATGTCACGTAGACACGAAGGAGATAGATGAATGACATTATTTCCATCTCGTCTGAACAGACTAGTTTTCATTTCAAATCTAAAACGCATTAAAAATATATTTTAATAAGAGCATCGACAGATATATGTATGTAAAAAAAAAACTTCACCTACAAAATTTTTATTAATTCCTACCATCACAAAGCTTACAATGAATAAAGATAATATGCTTATATTCATCAAGTTCAACATCTTATGCGAGTTTACTTACAAGGGAAATTATATACCTAAATTTAAGAAGTTTTAAAGGATGGAAACGTTAGTTATAAAACATACCTCATTTTGTTGAACCGAAACCAAATGTGTCTTAAAATGAATATTTACATGATAATTATATAGAGTTATTCATACCTGCCAGAGGTTCCAGGAAAATGTCGAAACCTACTTATACGGATATTATAATAAGAATTACATATTAAAATATATAACATATACCTAGGATACATGACTGTCCCGATGTTAGAATAGCAATGCCAGTCCATTGCTTGTGTGGTATCAGGAATCTCCTGTTTCACTAGGCCAGGTATTTTTTCGAGGAGTCAGCAAAGTCACTCGTTATATGATAAAATATCATATCATATAATACACACATACAATGGTGTTGCCTCGACGATTTTCGTTTAATTTTTAGCATGTTGCGTACGTGACATGCTAAATATATTTTGTTCTGATATTTCGGTCAAATGTTTTAATAAATTTATAAGTAATCTGATATTCCCAGCAAGGATTTAACGGTGAGCGTATACCGTTTTATTTTATTATTTCGAAAAATTCTGCAATGTTATGAAATGATAAAACAGGTTTTGTTATTTTTTATCAGTGATAGAGACCCTAAACTCGTTTCTATTCATTTTGGAAAATGAGATAATTGACCACAGTGTGCAGAAGTGACGTAATGTAAAAGATTTATAAAGATCTTTAAAATTTACTACAAGTGGATATTCACGCGTACACAGACATAAAAATATCAATTACCAAACAAATATTTACTTAAAAGTGTAATAGAAAATTACAGAAATGTGAACAGGGAAATTTTTTAATAGAAACTAAAGCAATGTAGGAACAAAAGTTGCAAATACCTAAATTTTCTAACAAGTAACACGTGTTAACGACATCCAATGTTGGGGAATAAAATAAAATAAAATAAATGTGTTGTAGTAATTTTTTTTGTTTTTTATTGAGGATATTCAGTAAGTAATTAAAATTTATGTAAAATAATTTACTTTAATTAGAACTGTGGCAGAAGCTTTGAAGCGCGGTGAGCCTGTACAAGCAGAGAACTATGCCTGTGTAACAGTATACTTCAGCGACATTGTAGGCTTCACAAAGCTCGCTGCTACTAACTCACCTATGCAGGTATATTTAACTTATAAACGAAAATTAATTAAAAAACTATAAAATATATAGACATAATGTGTTAAAGATATTTTTAAGTTCGTTCTTACATATCCGCCATCTACTACAGCATGATCCAAAACTTTGTAATTTTTCTATTAACATTTCGACTATAAAATATGCACTAGTATTGAATTATTTCTGTGAAATATAGTTCACTAGACAAAAGTGGACTTTGCTCTCTTCTTAATAATCCAATGTCCTTAAAACAAAATCTAATTACCTTCTGTCAAAATAATCCCCAACTAATAAGACGACAACAGAATAATGGGTAGCTTATACCTATACTAATAACGGTTAAACATATAATATATTGAAGTACTACAAATTTTTACAAATTTTTCAGGTCGTAGAGATTTTAAATGATCTCTATACATGTTGCGATGAAATTATATCGCTTTATAACGTTTATAAGGTATTAAATTTTACAATTTTCTTATATTAAATTTTACAATTTTCGTTTTATACACCATAAGTACTAAAAATATTTTTTTATAAATTCCTTTATCATAAAAAAAACCAGTAAAATTGTAATGAAGACTCTAATAAATGTTATCAAAGGTTGAGACGATTGGCGATGCTTACATGGTAGTTGGAGGACTACCTGATCGTATTTCAAGACACGCAGCAGAGGTCGCGTCATTGGCACTTCATATTTTGGATGCAGTTCCAAAGATCAAGATGAGGCATATGCCTGCCACCAGACTTCATATTAGAATAGGTATTATTTTCTTTAAACATATAGATTCCGCTATAGTTGAAGCTACTTCCTTTTATATTCTAAATATTCTTATTTGGGCTAATTATCTCGGGTTTAGTGGAAATTTCATGCATTAAAAAAAAAATGCGAAATTTTTGTTATTAACAAAGAAGCCAGTAATAAGGGATTACAAAAACTTTGTATCATTTTAATGTCGTAAACCGGTGAAACTTATTTTTCTCTACCCCCTATCCAAAAGGGCCTATTACATTCCGTTAAAGTAATTAATACTAATACTTATGAGTAAAATTTCCTAACAAATAAACACCTCATGATATTCCAACAGGGATCCATAGTGGGCAGGTTGTGGCTGGTGTGGTAGGTACCAAAATGCCGCGTTACTGTCTCTTTGGAGATACCGTAAACACAGCGGCTCGCATGGAATCTAGCGGGGAGCCACAGAAAATACATATCAGCCACGACACATACAAGTTATTGAAAAAACATGGCGGTTACCATTTCAAAGATCGGGGTATCATTACAATAAAGGTCTGCAGCACTTACGATACATTAATAATTAATCTTCATAGAAACTTCAGACATATTACATATATTATTTTATAATATTATTAGGGTAAAGGTGATATGAAGACTTGGTGGTTGATCGGCGAGGATCACGAACGGCGGAGAAAGTCTCTATTCAGTTGTCGTGAGTACAAAATATTTATCGTTCGACTTCTACTTTTAAATATTTGATTATTTGTTATGCTAACTATTGTCATTAACGATTTTCTTAGAACCGGACCTCGGTTTGAACGATAGGGACATGTTCAATGTGTCGGGCTCCACGAGTCGTTCTATCTTCGACATCCGTGACCGTGCACGACTCTCGTGCGGGGGGTCCATGGGTCCTGGGTCAGCTCTCTCATCCCCTGGCCCCCCCGCTTGCGCGTGCTTCGTCCCCCCTCGTGATCACCACTCAGCTCCTGCAGTCTCCTTCTGCGAGGACTGACGCTAACCAATCGAAGTTTTCCATCCCACAATCTATAGGGTGCTTTAATGGAGAACTGAGCTTTAAGAACGTTGTTTACAGGGTGTATGATAAGGATTTCGAAGATGTTCACACGAGAACTAAGATTTTAGAAGCTATGAAGAGGTTGTACTGCTTAGATTATCATTATAACTTGGTATAATATCGTTGTATCAATGTGGACTCAATTCTTATATATTGGTAGTTGTAATATCAGTGTTAATTGTTTTGTAAGTTAAATGTTACTTATGAAATGTTTGGGTCTGAATATTATTAAATTCCTGGGAGCTAAGATAGATTGAAAAGCTTTTATGAGAATGGAGGTTTTAATCAAAATCATTGATTCTTTGCGATTACTAAGTATCATTATTTTTAATGTGTACAGGATCAATTACTTACGTATATTTTTAACGAGGTTTAATTATTTTACGTAATATATATACAAATAGCTATTGAATGTGCTAAAATCCGTCTGTATTTTGCATAAATAAAATAATTATTGTGCCATAATGAAGAAGTCTGATCGTTAGATTACAAAATACGTTATTATGTAAGCACTAACGAATGTTTGATGTCATATTTATTGTCACTTGTTAATTTAAATATAATTTTAATATTAGATAATACTCTCAATAAATATATCAATTGTTGTAAGTTTCCATGTATGTACTTATAAAAATTTTGAAATCGATTTTTGAATAAGACGTCTGTTTCGCCGATTATAAAAAAAAAGAGGTGTGACATATCGGGTCCTTAATGATAACTGATTTATTATAAATGTAGATAAAGAGGCCCGCTCGTTTGTATATCAAAGACTGATGTAATTTAAGGGAAATCAGAAGCTTATCAGCGTCCAATGTTCGGCGAGTAGAGAACGAACTAGGAAGTAACGAAACATTGTGGAAAAAATTCAGTTCTCAATGAAGTCTTGGAAATCAATCAGTTCGACCTTGACAACTTTGATGTCCATAAAGCTTAAATGTTAAAACATTCCAAGGTTTGCACTGTTTTGAAATTTTGGTCCAAAAATAAAATATACATTAGTTTTTATATTATTATGTATGGAAACTACCATAAAAATGGCTATCTGTCTAAATAAGGAAAATTGTAATTATATTTATGTCATCTTCATATGTCGTATCACTAATTTTAGTCACATATAAGTCTATGTTATGAAGGTACTTTCCTGTTAATTTTAGGATTAAGATAATTAAAAATTTGTCAAGTCAGTTAAATATGTAGTTGAAATGTATATTTATTAGTTTAGAACACTTACTAATAATTCAGAGCATTTCTTGTCTACTGATAATGAACTCTCGCTATAATAATGAAATTTACTATTTGTTCACGCCGCATTCAATTTAATATAATTAGGTTTCAAATATGGTTAGGTAGGGAGAGGAGCTTGGACGGTGGAGGTGAGCGTTTAACGCGCGTTAGTTAGGGGCCCCTTAAACCTACACCTGGGTCGAAAGTCCCAGGCACTGTTGAAGCTCCACTCCCTGCAACGCAATGGACCCGGCACCCGCACAGTGAATGCTAAGAGGTTTCGTCTATTTGGGGTCTCCCGACCAAATGTTTGCTAAGGAATTCTAGTGACAGCGTAATCTGTTCGTATTCTTCTTTCAATTAGGCTGTTCTGGTGTATTGTAAACTATATGTGGTATATAGATATAAGTATGAAACCTACCAAAAAATTATATGAGTAATACTACAGAAATGAAAACTAATCAGAATGTAGTAAAATTGGTCTGAATATACAATTTGTGTAGTGTTAAATATTTTATCGATGTTTATGAAGGCTTGGGTGTATTTATTTTAAATTAACTCGTTTATAATGTGAAAGATTGTTTTGTTGTGATATTGTGTTAGCATTAATTAATTAATTGTGTCTGTGATTAAGTAAGTGTTGTTGCTATTGGTTGGAAAATATACACGATTTTGTAATAAAAATATAAAAAAATAAATAAATGTTACTTATTATTTTTTGTCTTGTATCGCGCAACTAATGCTGGGATAATTAATTACAGAAGAAATGTGGATCAACCATCTATACTAATGTTGCTAAGAGGAAATGTACATTTTTAAGACTTCAGAAACTTTTTCATATTAGGAAGCTACACTACAACTGAATAGAAATACAGATTTTAAAATAAAAAAATTATTACGTAAGTTTAAAAGAAAAATATTCGAATATATTTAATAACATCAATAGTTACAAAAATATCAACAATTCATGCGTCCCATATATAATTAATTATTAAAGAAAATTTGAAATAACAACATTAAAAATGCATAAATTTTTGTATTCAAGAAAATTATATAAATTGTTATATGACCAAAATATGAATCTCAAAAATAGAAGAAAAGTTTTTCTTCACAGAAACAGAGCATTAGAAATTAGATTCACGGACATTTAAGATAGCATTCTTTAAACCTAACATTAAAAAATATATATTTATAAATTCAAAAACTACACAATGACTCAACTACAGCTATAACATTTTTTTCCGAGCATTCGAACGAAACGGACGTGATCTGATTTCATAACACTACATTGTAAGCAAACCTATTTTCGGTTCGTATTCCAAACTGATATTTTTTGACTTTAGGCTAAAAAAGTATAATAAATTCGAGTAGATAATTCTGTGTATCGTTTCTTTGGTGTCATCTATGTCGCAGTAATGAAGATGGCTTCATTACAAATAATTTTAACTGATATTTGATACAAGATCACAACTTATAATGATCAGTTCCTATTCCCTGACAGCACTAGCGAGTGCTTGCTTGTTAGCAAACAACACAATTAGCCCATTTATTGGAAGCGGTATGAGTGATTCAAACTGAAATACACTAAAATCGTTACAGATACTATGTTATAATTAAAGATTTCAATTATAGAGAGTTGTAGGAATATAAATATTACTTCTATGTCATAGGTCAGTCACACTATTTTAGTTTGTCATATTTTAATTAGCTATAATTTTAATGCTCGTTGGTGTAGCTATCAACGTTCTTATTATAATTTTTTGATTATTTTCTTAACAAGATTTACTCCGAGTAATAAAGTCTACGTTAAATTGAAACTTTTTAATTTCAACTTATTCTTTGATGACAGTTATTTTAACATTCAAAAATATTTGTTAAAATTTGTATATGTGTACATACACATCAGATATTAAGTATCAAAATAATATTAATATTATTCAAAAGTTAGTAAAAGATCCTTGTATGCATAATTCTAGTTTGTAAGGTCATAATACCCAACACGCCTCGTCAGATTCTCATTCCATAGCCTACGCTAATGCTGTAATATGCGATGTTTTATGAATGACTCAGTATGAAGGCTCTGTATGCTACGATGCCCATTTAGACTAAGCATATTGTAGTCACTGAATAATCAATATAACATTCAAATTAATAAGTGAAGTGAAGAAGATGAAAACTAACGAACGATCTTTGAAAACAATAGTAAAACTGTCTGTGAATATTTATATAGTAATACATTCCTTAATTGTAATTAATTAGTTCTAGAATTCATAAAATACAAAAAATCATAATACTTATATAAAATAAGAAAACTTTGTCTGGTTTACTGTATTATAAGGATGATTATATTTAAAGATTGAGACTTCGGTCTAACATTCTCATTTCAAAGTTACTCATATAGTTTGAATATTTTATTGCGATCTTACTAATAGATGGCTTTAGAATAAAATTAAGTAACAATTTTTAGTAATTTCATTTAATATTTTATATCTATAATATGAAAGTTCAAAAAAATAATAAACTTTAATAAATAGTCTTCTTCGTATCGTGAAATTTTAATTACAATCAGGCACAAACGAATAGAAATTTAAGTCACGTTGTAAGAACCGAAACCGCAAAATCGTATGTAAATAATGTTGCTAGCGTCACAATTCATCAATAAAACAGTGAGTGAGTTGTAACATAACTCGCTACTAATACTCAGTTGCTAAATTTACTCAATAACCTATATATTTTTAATCTCTTTGATTGAATTACTATTTTCTAAGTTCATAAGGTAAATATAAAAATTGAATCTTAATGAAAGGATGGTGTTTGAGTTTAAACAGTCAGATGTTATTAGTCATTAAGTTTGAATATACAAACACATGATTAAAGTTTCCTACTTGATGTTATTGATTACAATTACACGATGTACGGCCAGAGGATAAAAAATTAGTAACGGCGTAAAGTGATAATTTGTTTAGATTGTTCGAATTAACAACAGCCACAAGTCTAGACGTTATGAAAAGTGAATGAGCCGTGTTGCCTCACTTCTTATAAATTGTTTGTTTTGTTATAAATTTATTTACTTAAGAACAGTTTAAATCAGTACAACTTTTACTTTAGTTCGTAGTTTTAAAAGTTCTTATTTAAAAGAATATTAATTTGTTAAATAGCTTATTTTAAGAAAACCAAATTTTTTATATTCCTACAGTCTCTACATTGTAAATAGAATGTAACAGTTATCTCAACCTTTCGATCTCCAAAGTGTTCTTAATGTCAATACCGTACTTCACAAACAAATATTGACTTGACCCCGGTGATCCCTGGGTGAACTCTGAATAACTGACAGCACACTACATATATTACAATAATTTATGACGTCGCTAGAAGTCTCATCTGGAGAGAGAAATATTAGAGAAGTAAAGAAAGAATTTGAGGAAAATAAATTAGTACATAACCTAAAGACTAGAATTTTTAATATTTCTCTGGGTTGTATTCAACGAACAGAACTTAAATTCTTAACAATGACAGTTCCGCAAATCAAAAATGTAATTGTGACTAAAGTTTTAAGAACCTCATGATATTTTTAATATAAGGGGATTCTAGAACCGAATTCTGAAACCAGCAACGTGGCTTGAAGATTTATGGAAATGTTGAAATGAAAAAAAAATATTTATGTTTTATAAGGAGACAATGAATATTGTTATTATCTTTGTAGCTTAATGTGGAAGACGTTTAATTATTTCCTAGGTAACTGTTTATTCTACTTTATAAAGATAATATTATAGACTGGACGACATTCACGAATTTTTCTAATAGTATTATTTACATTTATTTCGTTTATTTTCAGTAAACTAAATTGTTGATGTTTATGTTCTTAAGGAGTTCTTAATACGAGATATTAAATATAATGAATTTCCAAAGGATAGTGAGCTTGAAGATGAATGATTGAATTTTGAGAGGAATTATCAAACTATAAAGAAACTTTTTGTAGCTCCTTTTAAGGTGAACACGTCAGTAGAACGGAGAATATTAATAGTTTTATTTATTAGCCATTCATAACGTGGAATTCCATTAATTTCTCAAGCATTACCTAAATTGAGAAGCTAGGTTCTGTGTCTACTCGTGACTGAATTGCTTAATATAAGCGATGTATCTCCCCCTATGGGTGTGGGTGAGGAAAGTTGGTCAGACTCCTAGATCTTGGACGCTATCAAGCTTACAAAGGAATTCCTTGAATAACAAATAGTTTTATGATCACAGACAAGGACCTGTATCATGTTATGGTGACAATAAAAATAATTTTGTATTAAAGAAAATTAGATATACTTTTATTGTCCATAAGAGAGGGTAGTAGTATTGTACTGATTTTGCTGGTAAACTGTATGAACTAACTAATAAATTAAAGTATTTTGGATAAAGAAATTTTTTATAACTTATATATTAAGTACTACGAATATATGATGAGTTGGTTTGATCCTGTTAGATATAATTAAAGTCGTGCCAAATATTAATAAGGCACGACTGACAAACTGGCACATTAACAAAAGATTGTGAAAACTTAAATATGAAAAAGAAACAAAGTCAAACAACTCAATGGTCGCTACAAATGTGAGTTATTAGTAATTATTACAGTATTGGCAGTAGAAATATGAGAGAAAAATGCCTATCCAAAAATTATTTATTTTTTTGTAAGTTTTAAAAACGCGTGAGTATTAATGACATAATTAATGTCAGTAAAATTTCTTATATGTTCTAACTTGTAACAGGATAAGTAAGTCAAGATTATTAGTGATTTTAATTTGAGATAAAGAGTTGTTATCCTTGAATATTTTATTTATTGATTTAATTAAACTATACGAGTCTCATTTATACAATTCTCTTATTATAACTCACACAATACAGACAATAAATATATATCGGCGCAAGCAGCTTCAACGACGGATGCAACATGAAAATAACTGGCATCAATTATTATAACACCTTATTGGTCGTCGTTACTATTGTTAAAAGTAAAACGAAATCAAAGAGAATAGAACTATGTTTGAATTCTGGTTTAAATATGACGTCTGGACGCACGACAGCGGACTGCAGAGTTCAGCGAGTGCGGAGCATAAAGAACCTTCGAGAAATACAAGAACATTTAGAAGAATTGAAGTTTTAAAATATCTGGAACATACTGAAACAAGTGACATTAGAGACGTCAGCGAGGCTGGCGTCCTGTCTTTAAAACAATGAATTTGTAATAAAATCCGATATATACAACTAATTTAGAGACTGAAGTCCTAAAAAAAATATCATTTAAACAATTGTATTTATAACATCAAATTGAATAGACAATACATATGACAACTGGCTTTTACAATTCTAAGAATAAAGTTATTTTTGTATTTTTCAGACATTCATATGTAACCAATTCGATTTATATGTCATGAATACTAGTTTTAAATTTATTTAAAACTAAAGGTAAAAACTTTTATAGTACTTATAAAATTAGCGGTGATTTAAATGAATAATCGAAATTTAAATCTATACATATTATAAAATAAAGTACCCCGCCGCGTCTGTTTGTTCGCAATAAACAAAAATTTACTGCACCAATTGTCAAGCGGTTTTCACCACTAGATAGCGTGATTCTCGAGAAAGGTTTTGATATATATTTGTTAAAGTTTTGTATTGATTTGTGGGTATATTAACGATATTTGTTTAAGATGTCGGGAAAAAATGAGACTTATGAGAGCTTTTAACGGAAACGACGCCTAAAATCTTCGAGATATAACAAAGTAATATGTGGTGGAATTGCATATTTTATATAGGTCTACAGAAAAGTCCACAATGGCATATGTCTATCTCTTAAGGATAACATACTATATCCATTTTACAACTTTTAAAAATTGGCATTCCTAAAGCGTTTATTGGAAAGCTATTTACATAAATACGGTATTTAGTCTTATCAAAATAAATTACTTCGTTTTCAAGCCCACGTCAGTATCTGTAAATTACTTTTTAAATCATTTAAATCATATTATTGATTATATATTTTTTTATCTTCTTATCGTAATACAAGAAGTTAGCTGATGGGAAATTCTCTGAAAAAAAAAACCATTTACATTTAATAAGAGGGATAAATTACAAGCCAGGAATCATATTCTTCTTTGTTTCTCAACGTAATCCAATATATTAAACAATGTAGATATCCGTCAAACCCAACAATGATGTACATTTACGGGGGATGCTCAATCGCAACATATAATTTATATAACTTCGATATTATAATTTTACTAATAATTCTATTATATTATAAATTGTAACATTTAAATTAAATCAAATTAAATTAAATAAGTTTAAAGTAATGAGATCTAAGACTTTCGCGAGTTTTATTCATTTAAATAAGTTTAAATTAATTTCTGGTTGTCCTCAGGTCTTCCGTCAGTTGCTAACGTAACTAATTTAAAGGTGAAGGTTCTAAAACGGACTATAAATATAGTCTTGTCTTGCCGTACTTCAAAATGAATATGACCCTCCAGACTGAATGTCTTTATCATCGTTCTTCAAGCCATTTTGCGTTAGATATATAATAACATTTTTTTTTCTTAAATAACCGTAACAATCATATTATTTATTTGATTCACGCTTAAAATCAACAGAAGTAATTCAAAAAAACAAAATTTATAAGCAACTTAATTAGGGAAACTACAATTTTAAAGACACCGTTGAATCCGAATAGTCATTGTTTTTCAATTAACATGGTGTGGAAAAGAAATTTATAATTGTTCATAAATTTCCAAACGTATGATTATAATATTGAAACTAAAATTGAAATAACAGAGACAAGATTATTATTTGCAAATGTTTTATGTACATAATAAATAACCGCCAATCCGTGTTTCTCATTGTCGAGTCTCATAGCACTACAAACAGTTTCGAGAAGTTGTGATATTTAACAGGAATTCAAGTATATAAAATAAATTATTTGGATGAATGGTTAAAATTAAAACCAAAATTATTCAATATTACACATTCGTTATAATAAATGTAACTATTTCAGCTATTCCTTGTTTATAAATGCATTTACAGCATCAAGTGTATAACGAAAATCATGAGCTAAAATGAAATTAGAGTATTCAGTACCGACGGGTTCTACATGAGAGGCCAATAATTCGAGTTACTGGTTTATACGCTCGTGTTGATTAAACTCCTAACATATTTACATTACTTTGAACTGATTTCCATGCATGTCAACCACGCTAATGATGTAATGAAACCAGTCTCAAACTGATGCTTCAATTGACCATTTAATAATTATCACAAAAAATAGTATTTATATCATTATAAATCACTGTTGCAGTAACTCAACACACATGCTTGTAACACTTTTCACGTCACAAACTATAAGGTTAATTTGATAACGTATTTTGTTTCATTAATCCGTGAGCCGTGGTGGCTTAGAGGTTAATGGCCAGCCTTTTACGCATGAGGGTGCCAGTTAAAAACTTGGCAAGAATACTAATGTTATTTTTCCGAATTATATGTACTTTCTAAGATTATTAAGACAGGCGGCAAAGGCAAACATCGTGAGCAGCAAACCTGGACTTCATAATTTCAAATTAATAAGATTTATGAAAATCGCCAATCTGCAAGCAATTGAGCAAGCGTGGTAATTATTGCTCTTACCTTCTTCATGTGAGAAGGGGCCTTTACTTAGCAGTGGGTTCATATAAGCTAATGATGAAACATAAGTGATGGTCAAAAATATTTTTTTTTTTTACAAAAGCTCAATAAAACACATTGTTTTTAGTTTATACAGTGTAATGAATTGTTATTGAGTCCCTTCGAAGATAATTACTGCAGTAAATCAAATAAAATCATTAAAAAAATCACTATATTCAAGTTAACAAAAATGTAAAAAAAATCTATATTCAATGTAAACACCTTCGACCAAACTCTTTCATGTAAATTCATTTAACATCATTTTTATATGACAAAACCCTTACAAATACTTAAAATATTTCACTATACTGGGATTTCCTTATGATTTACATAAACTAATATTAATAGAGCCTTAATATGGCAGACTCTCGATAACGCAAGGGTCTTTAGTCATTTAAAGTGAAAATGTAATGTGTTATGTTGTGTTAAAATATTATATAACACAAAATTAACCTCAATAACAGAGAAGGGCCAATGAAGGAACTAAATATGATAGTTGCTTGAAGGAATGTAACTGTTGTAATAAATCACTTCATATAATATCGCATATTAGGAATTCCCTTATATTATATGAATGGGATAAGGTTTTGAAAGAAGAAGAAAAAACGAGAAAACATATATATAAGGGTGATGAATAATAGCTAAGTATCTCGTGGTTTCAAATAATATTAATTGTTAATTATTTCTTTGCCATCAGTATGTCTCAATTTCCTATCTTTATCTTTCAAGTTCCACTGCCTCTTGACTCCTTTATAAAATAGGATCCTTTGTATTGAAGTCCTTTAGCAAGGAACAATTACTCTTTTGAGCTTCATCAATTCAGAGTCTGAAAATCATTTCTACTATTTGCATTTCAAAGGATAAAACGACAAACAACAATTGCACACAAAAATATATGAACCCATCGGAGTGTATCTCAAAGAAATTGCAAAAATGATTTCGCTTAAAGTAAATGCCTATATTGGCAAAAGGGACAATAATAATTAACTAATCTAAGAAGAAAAAATCTAGATAGTATGAATTATGCTGTAATCTAACTTATTTCTATTAGGACCTAATCATTAAACAATATTATTAAGGAATATTCTTTATTTATATACTTTTAATGAATTGGTTATCTGTTGTATAAGTGTCTTTATCTGCATACGTTTATCAATTTTTTTTCAAATACTTCATATTAATATAGTAAATATGTATACCACCTGCGTCATTATAACTTGGCATACAGCCAAATGGCTTCATTTAAAATAGAATATCCAGTATGTTGGTTTTGTCATCACTTTTAAATTTAAATAGAAACTCAAAGAAATAATTTGCTAACGTTAATGTAAATTCAAATAACAGCAAAAAACAAAACCTTAAAATTAATATTTATCTGACATGAAGTTAGTTGAAGAGATACAAAACTGTTATTTTTTGAAATAGTAAGATTTAATTAGCAAAAATATATTTACGCGGTCTCATTTATTACTAATTTTAATTGTTTCGACAAAATAGGTATGAAATAGAATCTTAGCAGTTGATGTTATTTTATTCGCAGAAACATTCAATCTCTTTTATTGTAAGAGCGATAAAGATCTTAGGTCTGAATTTTACAAAAAAAAAGTAATATTCAAGCAATATTTTTAACAGCAAAGTGAAGAATCACAAGTAAGTCTGATTATCTAAGAAAAGGGGACGCGACATCCCAGAAGCGGAGTATTCAATATTAGAACCCAGCTTTTTTGATGAATTATTCATTCAATAGATTGCAATGAAATATTTATATATATATATATATATTCTAGTACTGATTCTAGTCAGGACACGACAGCTTAGTCAAGAAAATGCACAGGATGTTGTATCCCGAGTGTAAAACGTTTAAATCGATTCGTTATTTATTCATATTCGCTAAGTAACATTTTCATACAATTATTTGATTTTTTATCTCATAAATAAAAGGAACATCTAGCGATTCCGGTTACGGATATGACGATAACGGTTCTTACAAGCGATTAACGTGTTTGAGCTATTTTTGTAATAATTATGATTTTTGTATATATCCACAAATGAATTATAGTCAGATTAATTTATTACAAATTTTATAATGAATTCCAGTAATAATCAGGTCATATATCTGGCTATATGGGTCAGCTGTACAGCTACGTTGTAGCCGCGGTCTACGTCGTAGCAACCTGCTAGCTGGCCTATTACATAACTCTGTTAAATTACTGTATGCGTGACACGTGACATCAAATTTGAATAAACAATAGTGTCCTTTGATTTGACGTCCACAATATTTGAATAAACAAATATTGGTCAAATTTTCCTTTTACTTGAAACTAGATTCAAATTTAAAGTTATTCATTTAGTGCAATCATAACTATTGAGATTGTTCATTAACATAAGACGTCACGAAACCTAAAGTATTGCTAATTTATTAATATTCCTAAATAAATATAAAATAACATTACTAGTTCCAATTAGGCGTCCAATTAAATCCAACGTCAGTTAGGCCCGCAAGTCATTTAGGCTTCAATTATTGACATAAAGCATATGTACGCTACGTACAGGTGACACACAGGTGTGAAATACTAATCGATCGTGTTACGAACTTTGAATATATTCAGAAAAAAAACACCCGGAATGTGATTCAAATTACATAAAGTGAACCAGTGGTTTGTGGGGCCTTTAATATATAAATTCTCAAAACTATTAATTCGATGCTGACCCTAAATATAAAACTTTTACAATCTTGTAACTGTTCTAATAATTATCGGGAAATTAAAATATAATGTTAAAATTACGAGAATACAAACTTGATTTAAAAATTAAATAAAACACCATAGAAATAGTGAAGCCTTTATTAATCTATATCTAAGAGCTTGTTCATAATACCGAATGTAGTCCCTTACGAATTTTAGCCCCATGACTCTATGTTTCAGTATAAACCCTGAAACATCCGATGGAAGCCGATGGCTTAAGTTTCAAACCAGTGTGGATTAAAGATTTCCTATCCACTGACCTATATTGAACACTAAACAATTTATTCGTAATAAATATCTTCGTTCCAATAAAAATATGTGTCCAAACATTTTAATAACTCTGAACTAAACAACGAATGTTAAAAACTTTCTCTATTATAGCTACAATGTAATCGTGTCGTTTTATAACGAACAGGAATAAATGAAATCGACTATTTTAATAGTAACAACTTTAGTCCTCATGAAACTATGCTATAACTGATGTTCTTGTAAGAAATATGTTTAATACAAAATACTATTTAGTTATTAGTAATGAAGTCTGTACTTGCTCATCTCTGAGAAGTAACATCTGTTTGCACGATACTTGCAATGAAACGAATGTATAAATTTTACTCACACTAAGTATTGTTACATAATATTATATAAACGTATAGGTACCTTAATTATTTAACTTTAGTTAAAACTTTGTTATAATTTATCCTGAATAAAAAATTTGATGGCAACACATGTTGATATTATTAGTTGCCAAAACTAAGAAAAATGTTCCGAAATATAACACTGCTAGTAAAGGAAAAATGCAGTCTCGAGCCTTAATATATAATGTTTTATATTTTATGAGATAATTCCTTTAGAAGTAATTATTACAATTCATTACTTTCCTTATCATTTGTTACAGTATTACAAATATCATTGGCTATTTTATTTAGTGGTAACTAGTTTGATTTTAATACCGAGCAACTCTGATATATACAATAATAAAATGTTTATAAAACCATTCAAGGAGCACATTGTGGAATACTGAGAATATTTACTCAATGCACAATTTCAAGGAACTGCTACAAAGAGGTAAGTAAAAATAAAAGTACATAATCCCGACGTTTCTGTTACTTTTCAACAACCGTGATCACGAGCCGACGAGTTATCGGGGTTATGTAGTTAAAATAAATACAATTCGCGTAGTAAATCAAAAAATTATTAGTTTTATTTAATGAGCACTCGCGAAAGTCTTAGATCTCATTAAAAGGTAAGTTATTTCTATAATGTGAACAACTAGAGACCATACAAAACTCTGTTGTATTTGCTCTAAGTTGATAAGACAATCGTTATTGTAATGATGGTAGTTTAAAAAGATTCCAATTAAATTTCAATGTCTGAATTAATTGCTTTATTCTTAATTTATAGTCAAATCTTGCTTGTTATTTATGTCACTCATCCTTCCCTCATTACTATTATTTTTGATATCTCTGAGCATTGATGCCGATAAAAGTTTAAATACAACTACACTCAAACTCTATCATACACTGACCTCACCAGATCCCACGGATTCTCCTGCAGCTTTTTAGCCACGTTTAATTAATGTTTTTAATTTCATAATTTTCTTAATACAATTCATAATTTCTATTAAACCTTATTGTTAACACCTTCTTTTAAGTAACTAAGAAACATTCGACTTCTGCATAGCTATGTGACTTCTGTAATTTATCATTATAAACACTAATTAAAATATAACTAATATTTTAGAGAATAATAGTTACAATAAAATTACTACAAATGTAACTCGACTTTTACATTGCAAACTCTTTCATGGAATTCATCATCATCATCATCATCAGCCTATAGGAGCCCACTGCTAAGCAAAGGCCTCTTCTCACACGGAGAAGGTTAGAGCATTAATCACCATGCTTGCTCAAGACGAATTGGCGATTTCAATCTTATAATTCGGAATTATAAGACCAGGTTTCCTCACGATGTTGTCCTTCACCGTCCGTCAGTGGTGTCTAAATACTCTTAGAAAGTACATATGATTCGGAAAAGATCACATTGGTACTTGCCAGGTTTCAAACCCGCGCCCTCACGTATGAGAGGCAGGCCTTTTAACCTCCAGGCCACCACGACTATTAAATTATAAAAAAATAAAAAGCATAATTTCTATTACTATGTAAACGCATAAAAAGTTAAACAATATTTACTCATAATAACATTCCATAACGTATATGTTCGACACTGATAAACTTTTACTTATAAACAAATAATTGTTTACAAGAATTTGACATTTGAATATAGAAAAATAAAACCATATTTATCTTACATTTCCCAGCTCTTTGTTTACATTTTCTCCAACACAACCACATTCGTCTCACTGTACTCGATATCATTGTTGTCTTAAAGAAATCGAAACCAAGTGTTTATTGAGAACGAACGCTACAAATTTATTCAAATTGCCTTTTTAAATACATTTAAGTAAACAATATATATGTTCGTGTCATATAACTCTAACACTCATATCTCATACAGCCAATAATTTAAAACATATTACAGTGGAATAACTGTTTATTAATAAAATTCTAAAGCAACTAAATACAAATAATATAGAAAATAAAAAAAATGTGTATTGGAACAAAAATAAAAAAATTGTATAAAATAAATAATAGGACGACACCAATTTCATTCTTCGTTGAAAAATATAAGTAGATTGTTTTCTTATGAAAATAATCCTTTATCTCTTCATTGTAAAACAGTTTTATTATTATATTTTTAAGAAAACAACATAAATACTTATTTACTCAAGTATTCTATTTTAAACTTACTTTACTGTGTTTTATATATATCGTTAGAATGTAGGATGATGTGATATTCTGTTTTCAATTGAAATATATTGTTCTACTATGAGAACGAAACAATTTAACAGAGAAAATATGAAAAACGCTTGTGGTTTATTTTTTAAAACCTTATTCACACGACACTGGACAAGTACAAAAAAGATTACAGTGTTACAATGTAATTGCAGACACACGGTGCGAGAAAAACAACACATATACGTAACAAAAAAGTCAGTTTAAATATATATATGTATATATGTTTCTAGGTATCATAGAATGTTACCTAGAGATATAATTAGTACTTGTATAAAACTTTTACCGACTGATATATTATAAGATAAGTATATCTTCAAGTAAATCTTGTCCAGCTGAAGAGAACACAAACTATTAATATCGATTCTAGTGACTTGTTTATCTTCACCCAGTACAGAAGCTTATAACTTGTAAAATTTTGGAAGTTTAATTATTTGCTCGAGGGAATTGATATATTGCTGATGAGAGTAATAATAAAAACTTGGTCATCATCAACTTGCACAAGGTGCAAGAAGAAAAGCATCAAGATAGGAAGGTTGTGACAGTATTAATATATATATATATATAGAGGTGTAAATTAGCACTCACGAGTACTCAAGTAGCTCTCGAATCACGCGATAGTAACTGATGAAATGTTCGTCGAAAATACATAAAAAAATTAAAAATAAAAAAATATTAATCATCATATTTTCTAACAAAACCTATACTATTTGAATTCTTTGAAGTGATAATGTCGAAGCATTAGCAGTGATTCATTGATGCATACGGTCTTTGGTGTATACAGTTTCAAAACAATTGAACGCTCGAAACACGACCGCTTAGTAAACACACCATTTTGTGACTTAAAAAAAATAAAAAAAGTAGAATAATATTATAACTTCTATCTTTAGATATAAAATAATGTTGTACCGCGAGAACCTTTCCTCGATGAGAGAAAAAGATATTTTTTTTACATAACCGATCATTATAGTAACTACACCAAAAGTGGAGAGGAGTCTCTAGGCCACAAAACACACATGGAAAAATCCCCTGGAGTGAAAGTGGCCTAGCGAAAGTTGGACAAACTTGGATAATAAGTAACAGTCACGTAAACAGTAGCAGCTGTATCAGTAGTTGCAGCATAACAGTGCAGTGGTATGTGTATAATTAATACATACGAATAATTATTTACGTAGTATAAAGTTGTGGAATATACTTCACCTATGCATTCCAAAAGCTCGTTTCGTTGTTTTAGTATCAGAAAATATTCAGTTACAATATAATATTAATGAAAAAAATATGAATTTCAAAAGAACTAACGTAAAGCACGTATCTAGTTCACTCTCTTTAGAGTTGGCGTGAGCACAATTTAAACAAGGCAAACAATCCTCCTTTAACGAAACTTTGAAAGGATGTCTCTTTAAAAATAAAATATAACTCATTTCAAACTCAATTTAAAAAAAAATCATTTAACAGCAGTGTGTATTTTATTCAGTAAATCAGTAATTTTATCATTTATATATTTTAGGCAAGTAAACTACGCAACAGACCGCCAACATACTATTATGAAAAACACAAAATTATTACTGATTATAAAACACAGACTTCTCACAGTATTTGGACAATATAAGGAATTCTTTAATATAATGTGTCTGAATAGTACGATACGTACATTAACAACTGCATTTTAAAAAGACTATCTGGTTTCCTATATTTTAAATCTTATTTTTTAGTGAAAGAAGAGGAGACTTAATATCTCACGCATTTTGACCAATGCACCTTCATTATTCGAGACACTTCGCCATGCAGAAGGCTCCTATAGTCATCATTTATGCTTAAAACATATGTGTCTAGATCTAGACACAAGAGCTGGGATTCCGTCTATTTCACCTTCCTTACCAAGTAACCGATGCGACAGTTGACAGCACATACAATTAAAATGCTTAATTCGACTTTCTCATCATGTTACGGTTCATCCAAATTATAAATGTTCATAGATCTAATCACTGAGATTGTAATAAGGAAGCGGTTTCATCCATTATAACCTTATCGACATCATCTTATGACGTCATCAGTTTTATTTTCCTCATATAAAATTGCTCAGTCATACATTTATTACAGAAAAGCAGTTAGAGCCGACTTATCTGATTTGTAGTATACAGACTTTATAACTATCACGAATGTAGCGATGTTATTGCGTATTGAATGTGTACGACTTGGAATGCTATTTGCAAACTGGTGAGGAAAATCCTTTATTAATTATAATTTGAACTTTCAACCTCCTGGATGGTCGAAGTTGACTTATAATATACAGTAATAATACCAACAGATTATATACTCGTATACTTCAAATAACAGACATTGAGAAAGTTACTAATTCTTGTTACCTGATCTTTTATTAACTACCGACATATGTTTGTCTTTAAATTATTCCACTAATAATACATTTTCATATTAATAGATAATTTACTTCAATATATCTACATCTCATAATGCATTGACCTTTATTAATAGATTTTGATTGAATCAAGTGATACAAATTAATTTCCAACACATATACATATTGGAAACGAGAAATATATAAACGTTTATACAATAAAAACAATTTCCTTATACATAAGACGTAAATTAAAGTACAGAAAATATATAAAAAATCTGTATTATTACTTAAACAAGTACGACTAATAATTATATATTTGGTATGTAATTTTAAAACGAAACAAATACGCAACACTAATAATGGCAGATAAGAATAAAAAATAACGATATTATGCACTAAAGGTATTCATAAAATAAAAATACTTTGTTGATATTCGAAAATATTATAAATACTATTACCAAAACAACATATTTCGTTAAAATTAAGTTGAACAAATATTGTTTGTTTAGGTTCTATCAGAATAGAAAGCAGTTCAAAAGGCTCAATGACTGTATCCTTCTGCATATACGAAGCCAATTGAATAGAATTTGACCTCACTTCAGAGCAAACAGGAACAATTTTGAGACACTGTGGTTCCAATTACTTGAGTAAACATTATTGCACTATTTTCTTGTTCATCGATAAGTGTCCCATTTTTACCTAAAGCATTCGCTTATATTAAAGATTTAAGAAAAAAATTGATAAAGTTAAAATAACTAAATTTTGAAAACAAAATTAGCTTCTGGAAAACAAAAACTTTATGAATATAATACAGAATAACAATAGTTTAAAGGTTTTACCAATGATCAGTGGTAAGTTTTAATAATTCAGAACCCTGAACTTAACACAAATAACTCGAGACCAAACCGGTAACCCATTTGTTAAAGGTTACATCTGTATGACAATACGAAATGTGGTTTATAATTTGACGTAAAACAATCATAATGTCTTCAATAACTATTGAATATCGCATGTTTTTCATCCGAAATATAGTATTAATATCTTCGTTATTGTCATTCACTGTAAAAATATTTCAGATCTATCATTCGTTCAGATTTTAAATAGAGCAAAATTTTCGCTATAAATTTTATCCTTAGAGATAGTATTGTATAAATATTATGTAGTGTGATCGTAAGATATATTATATGCTAAAGTATCATTAATAGTATTTAAATATTGCAAATATTGTATTAATTTGACATTAACGTTTCCATGTCTGATGCAAAAAAAGTAGGTATTCAATTCGATCGTCATAGAAGTGATAATATTAGAGTATTACATATTCAAAAGCTTTTAATTCACTTCCTAGAAATTAAAAGGAGACTTCAAAGTTCCATTCAGACACAAACTGAAGCGCTCGATTTAAAATAGCAATAAATCACTCAGTGAATTACATATATTAAATTTTTAATATTAAAATGAAATGGGAAGGGAGATTATTTTTAATTATTCGAAATACATGTCACGTTATAGTCGTGGTAGCCTGGAGGTTAAAGGCCCGCCTCTCACACGTGAGGGCACGGGTTCGAAACCTGGCAAGTACCAATGTGATCTCTTCCGAATCATATGAACTTTCTAACAGTATTTAGACGCCACTGACGGACGGTGAAGGAAAACATCGTGAGGAAACCTGGTCTTATAATTTCAAATTATAAGATTGAAATCGCAAACCCATCTTGAGCAAGCGTGGTGATTAATGCTCTTACCTTCTCCATGTGAGAGGAGGCCTTTGCTCAGCAGCGGGCTCCTATAGGCTGATGATGATGATAATGATGATGACATGTCACATTTATATTCAAAGGTATTGAAATTTAAAAGATTACTAGCAATAAGTGTTCAATTTATTGTATGTATTTTTGTAGGTGGTAGTGGCAGTAACTACAGCTTGAACATGGGCTGGCTTGCCGGGGAAGTACCACTGTCTCACAGAATATCGGCGTTAAGTAGTCCGATGAGAGCTCTCACCCTTTCCTGCCAGTTTCTTATTCCCACCCTTCCCTTTTCCTCAATATTCAAGGTTGGAAACGCATCCGCAACATGTATGTTGCGGAGGTCCGTGAGTAACGGTCACTACTGCCCATCAAGTAGGCCGTCTGGCCGTTTGCCACCCTTAACATACAAAATAAAAAAGATATATATATTTTATACGATCGATCTACTCTATTTTGAATATTCGTTTCATTTAATGTAATATTTTAAATATTATTTCAATTCCGCAATGTTTTCATCCACGTTTCATTCAGTGAGAAAACATTATAAGCTTACAATTGTTTTCAGACAACGCCGATACTAAGTCGAGTCTTTCGAGTAAAAAGTTTTGTTTCAAAGAATGAAACACTGTTTAATATCTTCGATTTTGTTTATTTCAACGAAGGTTTTCTTATTAAAAAATATATTTCCTTTTACAACACCATAAAACGTGTAAGTTTTTTTGACTTTGTCTAAATTCAACATACATAGATAACAAATCATCCATTTTATTAACTAATCTTAGAATCGCAATATATTATTAAAATTTCGGACTTGATCAATCTTGTTGATGTCACGTCACGTATTCAAATATTTTAAAACTTAGACATATGTAAATACCTTAATGAATGCCAGCTCGATAAAATATTGAACTAAATAATCCAGTAAGCGACCGTCTTTAATGTCAAAGACGATTGGCAAGAATAAGTTAATAATACAATAAAGTCTTCGATAACAATAAATTAAAATGAAATATAGAGATGATTGTTTTTTACTTTTACATGAATTTGTTACTCGACGACAATGTGTTAAACATAAAAATAATATGAACATCTGGTTTATAATCAAAGTGCTTTTAAATCATTATAACTTTAATTTTATACGTAACGAAAGTACTCTCACGACCATTTATAACACTTGCTTTTAACTCTTAAGTTAGATTAAAATATTCCTCATTCCATTACAAATTGCACTACATACTACACATACGTATATATTTATTAAGTAATACATTTTAGTTCAAAGCATTTGTCGAATGTAATCCCGGAGGCGGTAACATCAACTTCTTTTATACTAGAGCCTTAGCATGTGAAGGCTTTTTTTCCATTTTATTCGACTAGGTATCTTATTTTTGGATCACTCAAAATTATAATTTATTACACAAACTAAAATCCTTTTTCATCCATTCTAAGTCCCGTTAAAATCGATTCGTGCGTTCCAAAGACAAAGCAAATAAAAAGTTAGGAACTTTTGTTATGTTTTCGTATTCATACAAGAATGGGGAATGAATCTGAATGAATGAATGAATGTTATTCCTATATAAATATTTAATACATTAAGACAGAAGCTATTTCAATAGATCGACTTAAGATTCCTACTATATATTATTATATATTATGTAATATTTATGAGGTTCAAATGTTTTCACTTTGATTCTGTTAAAATTTCACCTCATCGGTATTTAAAATATGTATCACAATAATGAGAATATGGAAAATTATCAATCTATATAATCAACAAAAAAAAATGTGTTATATATATTATAATAAAAAAAATACTTTCTAAAATAAATGTAGTTACTCCTTATTACATCGGCTATCTGCTAGTAAAGTTCCTTTCAAAATCCGTCCAGCTGTTTCAGAGATTAGTCGGAACAATGGACAACAAATATATATGGGTACGGAGTATCTACATTTGGTGAAAGGCTATATTTCTGTTAAAAACAAACAAACGTTTTTTCATTCATTTACTGCTACTACATACATTTAACATCGTATGCTATTTTTGTCTAACACTTCCTAGCAGTGTATGTTTTGTCTAATTACCTTCTAACTTTTGCTATTTGTTGTATTAAATAAACTTTATAAAGCACTTAACAGATTTTATATGAAAAACATTACGTATTGAATATTTTCTATGAAAAAAAAAACACCTTTGATGTAAGTGTCTCATTTATATAATACAATTCCAGAAAGATAGTGAATATATTGATAAACACAATAATTCCAATTTGTTGAAACTAACTTAGCTCTAGTAACATTAATAATATTTATATATTGTGAATATTTTGCAAACAGTTCTATGTTCAACATTAACAAATATAGTATAAAGATAACATAAATGAATCACAGTCACTCTACAACAATAATTTCATTTAAGCTTCAAAGCCTTCCTATTCAAATGCGATTAACTGAAAATACAATGTAACCACGAGCTTAAAGCAAACCAATTTAATAAATCTTATGTCAAATGCGTTGCGCAAGTATAAATGAATTAAAATCTAGCAGTTCAAAAGCTTTCTTACGCATAAATTGACATTTTGTGATTGATAACTCAAAACTGCAAACGTTTCATTTGAAGTTTAAAACCTTTACTAAGTTTACAGAGTAACAAGATTAGTTTGTAACTTTATATATAAAGCAGGTTTTGCAAACAGCTTGCCAAGTATTCCAAGGATGAAACTCAAAATATTTGGCCTCTCTGGACTCGTAATGAACAAATATAATCTTATACATCTATAATACCTGAAACTATGTATTTAAAGTTCTTGTCAAGGATATAAAAATGATAAGAAAATATATGTTTTAACTCTTAATATATGCAACACAGAACAAGACAAAAAAGTTAATTGTCGTTTTACTGATCCACGATGTCAAAATATCTATTTAATATTAGTCAAGAGGTCTCATTATAAATTTGAAAATAATTTTAGTATTAATTAATTAATAAGACTTCTAAAGGTGGCAGAGCCTAGCTGTGATCAAGACACTGCAGCTCGAACATGGGCTGGCTCGACCGGGGAAGTACCACCTCACAGAATATCGGCGTGAAGTAGTCTTTACTGGCTGCGTTTCGTCCGATGAGTGAGAGAGCCGATTGCCCTTTCCCTTTTCCCACCCTTTCCTACCCCTTCCCTTTTCCCTCCCTTTCCCACTTATTCCTCCCCCTCTTCCCTAATCGAGGGCGGTAAAACATCCGCAAATCTATGTTGCGAATTTCCATGGGCGACGATACTACCCCCATCAGGTAGGCCGACTGCTCAGTTGCCTCTTTTAGCATTAAAAAAAAATTGAACACAATATTTATATAAAACAATGAATAAAATAAAAAATAAACACGTCACTTGCGTGTATAAGTGGCCTTATGAATGTCACACGGTTGTTTTTAGGAGTCATTGGTTCCTCCAAATTCAGACTGATTGATCTGTCGAATCCCTTTTATTTTTATTCATATCTTGGTTGTCTATATACCTAAATGTAGTGGACAATACTTATCTACTTTATAATTCAAACATACACACTTAATTCAACTCTAGAGCTTTACTTAATAATGAGATCTAAAACTTTCGAGAGTATTCATTTAAATGAAACTAATATCATCCGGATTACTACGCGTATTTCATTATTATCACGGGCAGACTAGATGTGAATCTAACATTACAAAAATATTGTTTTTATATTTCCTATTTTTATCATAGGTTTCTTAACAAATCCTATATTTATATTATAGTGTGTTATACTATATTTCTTTCTAGATAAAATTCCTATAAATAAATACTGGTATTGCATGTTATAAGTATCATATGCTCTGAGGAGATCAATCCTCTAAGTCGGAATCTATGAAACATTGTTTGATATATATTAATTTGCCCGCGGCTTCACTCCAAACATTTTAAATCAACCACATCATATTTCAGAGAAAACATCGTTCACAGCTAACAAGAAAAATAACGAAATAACGATGTCTATTTTAGAATAAAATCCTTAACCCTTTATTACATTTAATTTTATAAAAAAAAAAAACACAAATTTTTGATTTATCCAAAACTTATATTATTTTTATAATCTTCAAATAACTTTCCATTTTTAATCTGTTTATCTTCTATCAGTACATCGCTTTAATTCGTAGTTATTCTCCCAAAGGACTTGAATGCAGATACAATTGTAAAATGTTTCAAGCGCATCAAACATTCATTCGTTTATTGAATGTTATATTTCAGGAGAGTTAATAAAAACCGTGATGTATTTTCCGATAACGGAATTTTATTATTTTGCATATTTATTATGTTAAGACTGCGTAACATTTTTGTTAAAGTGAGCGGTTTTCAAACTAATCGTCACAAATTTTGCTGCATTTCAATCTCTTAAGCAGCTCCACTATATCATATATATTTTAATTTTCTTAAAGCCTCTGAGACCTTTGGCAAAGTCCACAGCACGTCTCTGTTTCAATTAGTTCATCGACGTAGCATCTCCTTATCGACCTCAGGTTGTTGACTTCATTCTAACATTTCGCAATCTTTAACATTTACAGCTTAACTGAGATCATTTAGCAAAATGAACAGACTTTCCATTTAAATAAACAAATTTAAACATCATCTGTATGATTCATAATTTTCATTATGCTATAAACTAGTGCTCTTTGTAGTGATGTTTAAGACTCACGAGTATTCTGCTCTTTGCATAACGAAACGAACAAAAGTATGATAACAAAACGAATACCGGCTATTTTATGAGGACTGTTATACATTCTACTGGCGTGAGACTTTGGGATTACAACGTTAAGAAATAAAGTGAAAATCTAATGTAAGACATTTAAGCCTCTTCACCCTCTTTATCAAACACAAATTGAATCAGGCACTTACCATAGTTTACGGTTTTTAACAAATGACATCTATTCCTCTATATAATCAATGAACTTAGACATGAGACATGTTTTTCTCAAAATATTATAATTGTAAAATGAATTTTTAACTTAACATATTAATGTATTTTATTTGTCCGGTCATTGTGTAGTATCGTGTGAAGACATTGAGTTGTTTACGAATCTAAAATTTAATCGTTCCATAAAACAAAAAGGAATAATTTTTAATGATAATAATTAATTCGAGTAGTAATAAAAAGAAATTGTTAATGAAATAAGGTTTTCGGATATTCCGTTTTTTACTGTTTTCCAACAACATAATCGCGACGTCACGGTTCCTTTGCAGCAACCGTGATCACGTGCAGACACTTTCATCCCCTCTAGTTGTAGAATAATAAAAAACGCGTAGTAATTTAAGAAAACCTTAGATCCATTTCGATGAATACACGCAAAAATCTTAAATGTAATAAGAAATTGTTAATATTAGAGCAGGCAACATAAATAACAATGATCATTTAACTAGATTTAGAACTCTGTTATGTGTGGTACATCAAAATTTATTAGAATTACCACGTTGTCCTCTTTTCGTTATTTACGTTATGAAGACATTTTACATTATTTATGTTGAAATGGTATTTATTAAAAGACGACGAGTATTATCTTAAGCTTGCGCGATCACTTTTAAATCATTAAACTTAAATTTTCCACGTTTATATTTTTATTGGAAATGTTTAATTGTTTTTCTTTCAAAATTTTCATTTTCATACAAAGAATCTGAATGTATTATCCTCCTTACAGCGAATGTTAGAATCATAGAACACAAATTCAAAGAATCTTTCATATTTATAGAAATGAAAATTAAATATTTCTTAAAGTTTGGTGGCTCCTTGTGGACATGAATCATACATTCAGACGGATCACAATAAAATTACAAAGAAATCTTACTCGGACACCTGAGTCTGCACACAACGTTACATCTCCTAATTAATAATGTAATTTACCTTCAGCCTTTAATAACACAGCGATGGCCAAACTAATGTTATTGTATAAAACAACCATACACTTATGCTGTGATTTTTTTATAGTAAGATATTTTAAAGATCAAGATTGTTCTAACTTCGGAAGCCCAAAGAGTTTTAGAAGATTTAATAAACAAGTTACGTTTAAGTGGATTTTAAAATAAGTAATTTGCCTCTGGCTTACTTTTTTAATTATAACAAGATTGACGAAAGTAATAAATTTATTATATATTTTTTCACTTCTTCTTTTACTCCTTTAAAAAGAAGAGACTTTCACGATTGATATTTAAAAGCCCTGCAGAAAACATTTTTCAATTTTTTTTTCTACTTAATATTGTTTTAAACCATTCCGCTTTTGAGAAATGTTGATTGTAATGATATCTAGAAAGTTAAATTTTAAGATGAAGAACAAAAACTAATTATAAAGAATATAAGAGCGTTATTTACTAATAACATGAAACAAGGAGGTAAGCGAATCATCAGTCAATGTTGTCAAAAGCTTTTTGTTCTATAGTTTTGTTTGTCCTAGAAATGTCCCCATTATGTGTCTGTATACAAATATATGCAGTATTACAATTTATCGTATGTTACGTTTTTAAATCTATGCACTTTTTCACAAAATTCATAAAGGACATAAAAGACCCCACCCCAGAAAAAACATCCTTTTTGATCGACAATTTAAAGTCACTGCAGCAGAGACACAGAAAAGCTTGTTAACTATTTTTGTTCCATAAAATGTAAACCCTTGTTCTGTACACTGTAATGGCTCTAATGGTTAAAGTTGTTTAAACTTAGTACCTTTATCATACAATTTAATTTTCGTTCCTTTGCCATACATAAAAATGAAAATTGAACTAAAAATAAAAAAGGGATGCCTACAGCAAAATAAAAATCTTGAATAAACTTTTGTTGATACATTTTAGTTGACAATCTTCCTTTAAACAGTCAATATTTTTTTATATATAGACGGTTAGAAATTGTTTTTTTACAGGTAACTATAGATGCAAATCATATTTCATATTGAAAATAAAAAATCCATAGTAAGACCCTCTCAAAACAAAATCCTTGTCTCTTACACAAACCACTTATCTTGTTAATCCTGTTTAATGTGTGTGCTTATTACGTAGGCGTGAAAATAAGGCGTCATATTATTTGTCCTCTTTGATAATTTATAGATTTACTTGTTAATACAGCCCATAAGGCCTAGTTATTTTAAGTACGCTCTCCAGTCCAGGGTTGGCGAGACCGAGATAATAATTACTGCCTTCAGTAAGTAAGGGTCGAGAAGCCTTAAGCCTTACTAAAACCTTCTGATGTCTTCGAAGACATCAGAAGGTACTCGAGTACTGGTTCGTTTTAATCAGATTTTACCAGTCAAGTGTGTCGCCTACTTTTCTGTTGCCCTTAGAATTAAAAATAACCTATACAATCAAATAATTTAATCCCAAAATGATATATTTTTATTGGAATTAGAATTTTGTTCTTTTACCAAAATACGTAAATAAAACTTTGTTTAAAAAAACATATTTTTTTTAAGTGCATAGTTCCAGTACGATTAAAACCACTTTTATATCTTATTAAAGATAAATAAAAAAATTATTACATTTTATTAGTTCAAATTAAAGTTTTATCGAGACAGCTTAAGTATCAAAACTGGATAGGAGTAGTTTAGAATAAGGATACGACTGAGGTCGAGAAAAACTTAAATGAGGTTCTAAAACCAAACAAACAAAAACGTACCGAAAATTTGCTCAATTTTTAATACCTATCGGTTCAAAAAAGTCTTCACAGCGGCTCTGCACAAACATAATAACTTGCTGGAGTATTTCCGATTTCTATCAAAGGCTTTGACGATATTATAGGTTTCTGTCATGGCCTCCCTCCGTCCACAACGACTACACCCCACCTGTGATCTATGTAGACTTGTAGGTAGAGCAGAATGAATGAATTTTTAAATGATTCAAAACGAAACATTGTTAATCTTAAGGCTTATTATACAATGAGGTTAAAATTAAACATAAAGAAAATATTTGTACATTTTTATGATACCTTTTCACGATATATAATGAATAAAATCAATGTCATCAAAGGCCACATGCATATGACAGTTACAGCACTACATTAATCTAATAATAATTTGTTGCCATCTTCATATCTTTTGGCCGATCTGTAGTTACACACTAATCTTTCGCAACTACTAATATTCCTATATTACTATGATATTATATATTGCAAGTAATTAAATATGTTTTCCATTTTTTAGTGGCATATACAGATAATGAATAAAACAAAAAAAACATGAAAAAAGAAAATAGATTATAAAGAGAAATTAAAATTATTCGTATTGACGCCCACCATACATAATTTTACAGACAACATCGATCGTTGACAGTATAAAAAAGTTGACATTATTGTAATAAAGATAAACACGGGAAGGTAAAAGCGTTGTTTTTGAAAATAATAAGACGGAGAGAGCTTAGGCACTATTATCCATTTATCATTTTATAATTATGCAATAGACACAATAGATATTGAACTGGACAGCCATATTACAGAACGAGCAACTTCAAGTACTATTTCTGTACCCCATTACACATAAATTATAAATATAATATATTTTTTATATTCCAAAAAAGAGTCACTAATAATTTTACTATACATATATTTCAGTTTGTTAAACAGCGGGGCATATATGTATATATATGACATAATTCGCTAGAGCTATTTAAACTTGTCGACCCTTATACACCTCACCTAAATTTTAGTTTCAAATTTCATATTCAAAAACTTTGACGTTTTGTTTTGAATTTCAAAAATGGAAGCGTTTAAAAAGGTGTTAGTCAAATAGCGATTTTTATTTCGATTTAAGATATCACGTATTATTATATTATTTTACAACAAATAAAAAAAGTTATTCTTTCTTAAAAAAAAATCTTTTTCTTATTACGTTTAAATATTCCAAAAGATTACATCCTTTATATAAACAATATATGCAAGATTGTCGAGATTTTGCTCTCTAATTGCCTTCATGCGGTATTAGCATTTTAATGTAAAATTAAGACCTTTTAAGGATAAGGATAATAATATGTATGGTACCAATAAATTAGATTCATATATTTGACAAAAATCTTTTATCTTTTATACGAGAAAAAGAGAATTTCGTTCATGCGGAACAATGAAATAAATTGATTCATTACCCTCGTTTTTGCTTGCGGGCTTGAAAATTTGATCGCAAAAATAAATTAAAAACAATCACCACATAAAATGTGTTTTATTTGATGCGTAAATAATAAGGGAAGATAGAACGACGCCATGATTGGCTTTGAATAGATGTAATTGGCTATGAAGTATTTGCCGGACGTCGGTTGAATATCTTTTTATAAACGGAAGTTTTACAAGCATCTATATATGAGAACAAATTAGGGAAAGATATTCCTACCAAACTCAACTTATTAATAGATATATTCATCTAGACACTATTTATTGGGGATGCGATGGTTGCAAAAACAGTGAGACACAGAAATAACATGTCATTGTATTTTAAATCATCAGACAATTACAATTCATGGAATAAATCTACTATCCCAACTAATGCACGTAGTAGCAGAAAACGAAATTAAATTTTAAAATATTACTATGTATTCAATACACAAACAATACGAATTTCCCTTATATAATTTTGGACATATAAACTTAAATAGTTAAGGTCTAAGTTCCAACAATAGGTTAGCTCACATGATATCTAAGATTTTCACTTGTTGAAATAAAGATAAGTTTATCAAACTTTTTGTTTTAAATCCTACTAACTGACAGAAACTTTCATCTCGGCTGCTCGTAAATACGATTGCTGTCAAGGAACCGCAAACCAAGGTTATATGTAATCCGCTTTGTTAATTTTTTTTTTATGTTATTGTTCTATGTTGTTCTGGGTGGTAACTATGCTGCCGGGCGATGGCAGAGCCCACTACAGAGAAGTTCTCATATTGAAAAATCTGGATCGCATTTACAATCAAAACCTCGTCGCAAGAGTCTTTGCAGCCTCGTCGTGGTCACCACGTATCAGTAATCCGTATACATGATGACTTTCATGGGAAGATAGGTGCAATGGTTTCCCCTTATCTTCTGCAATAGCACTTTTTTGGGGTTATTTAGACCCCAAGGCTTGCTGTAGCCTGTTCCAGCAAGTGATAAATACTCTTAGAAAGTACATATGACTCGGAAAAGATAACATTGGTACTTGCCAGGTTTCGAATCCGCGCCCTCACGTATGAGAGGCGGGCCTTTAACCTCCAGGCCACCACGACTCGGTTACAGACACTTACAATAAGGCAGAACAATTTTAAAACATTTTTTAGTATTCGATTTCTATTCTTCTACTAAAATTTCAATAAAAGACGTTCTATATTAATTAAATTGAAACTGAATTCGAAAAAGCTCTGGCTGTATAAATAGATAACACTTCTAAAATTTTACATGGAACTATAAATTTTACTAACAGTCTAAGGTTTTAGCTACACTATGTCCAGTTGTTTTATTCCAACAGGAATTTTCAATATCGTGCTTTCAGAGGCAAAAAGAAATACATTTGGAGCGAAAGCATTTATTTTACTTAACATTCTATACCGCATCGGACAATATACATAAATACACATTCATTCTGTAGATTTTCACTCTTAAATCGTGCGTAGTTTATTAAAGAAAACTTAAGGCAATATTAAGCTGTTTTACACTATTGAAACTTAATGTTTCAGTAAAATATATAGATTGATTACAAGACTGTAATTTTTTCTTTAATGATAATATATACTCACGCTTGTACTTTGCCCGATAAGTGCTTTTGTAATTGAACTAACGCCATGTCGAAGTAGATGAGATAATCATTTAATGGAAATCTATTTATGTTAATGTATTTTTTAGAACGTAATTCTCTGAATTTCCTATGGTACCTTTTTCATTATTTAAGTTTCTTATACACATATATGTTATATGTAACGATACTACCTGAAAAATTAAGAGATTATTAGTGTTTTTTAATATAATAAGCAGAAATAGCTATTATTCAAAAATATTAAATAACATTATTAATTTAAATACCGAAGCAATTTTATTACCGCCTATTATGCATTGTTATAATGAGGTCCGTAATGGACATTCGATATTATTTTATTACAGAATCCAATTTGTTTAATCTAATGATGGTTACCTCAAATATATCATAACGTAGAAGAAAAGTCGTGGTGGCCTGGAGGTTAAAAGGCCCGCCTCTAATACGCGAGGGCGCGGGTTCCAAACCTGGCAAGTACCAATGAGATGTGATGTTTTCCGAATCATATGTACTTTCTAAGAGTATTTAGACACCACTGACGGACGGTGAAGGAAAACATCGTGAGGAAACCTGGTGTTATAATTTCAAATTATAAGTTTGAAATCGCCAACCCGTCCTGAGCAAGCGTGGTGATTAATGCTCTTACCTTCTCCATGTGAGAAGTGTGAAGAAGAATCTGTGAAGAAGCTCAGCAGTGGGCTCCTATAGGCTAATGATGAATGATGATGTAGAAGGAAAAATACTTTGTTTTATCAAACAGATTAAAATTAGATATAAACATGTATGAATCTTTAAAAATTTTTTTAATCTGATGTAACTAAATTTAAACATTGGTTTTGTTACTAAATTAAAAAAATTATGACCTGCCGTATTATGTGCATCAAATTAAAAGCCTTTTTTTATTTAATCTAACTCAAATAAGAGACTTTGTTAGGTAGAATTATTTCGTGGAAAATGAGACAGCACTAACCTACCTCACAAGAACTTTATACGCCATTACAGATGAGTTCCGAGTACCTGTCGTATTTAAAGTAATGTATACCTTACTGTTCTTTGATGACAAAAAATATTACAGTGTAATCAGTTTTTTACAATACAATATTTTTATAGGAGGTTTTGTAAACCCCAATACTCTATTCGATTTCAGTATAATCCCAAAATCCCTCCCCATTTTTCTAGAATCCCTTAAACCTTAACACGAGTAAAACTTTATCCTGAGGTAATAGGTATAAAGTTATCATCAGATAGTACATTCGCCCGTTTCTCTACACAATATATATTAATAACTTCTCCTGATAATATAACTTTAATATAAATACTTAAATATATATATATACTGGGCCATACATAGATAATTAGTTTTCTTCGCAAAAAAAACAGTACTTTTTGTGCGATTCCATTATTTTGGTATGCATTGAAAATGTATAAAGCTATGTTTTATTGACAATTAAAACCGCCTGGCATTCCATGCGGATACTAATAAAAAAAGGATATATGTATACCGGAAAGAAGGATTTCCTGGCAAAACTTTCATTGTTCACCAAACAGTCAAACAGACCCTAAGTATTTTCTAAAATATTTCCCTGAATATTGAATTAACACAAATCGCGCCATCAAATTATAACGCTTCTTAATTTTAAAAGAATTTTAATCACAATGAATTTAATTCACCAATTCAATATATCCGCCTGAACCAATAATACACAGAAGAATAGTATGAAAGGAACTTGAAATGAAAGGTTTTTAATAAAAGGATATTTATTTACTCTATCTTTAATATTCTCGCTCCGTCACTCGGCTCGCACTCAAAGAACACTGGGTTACCTTTGTACTCCGACCGGACCTTGCTCTTTAAAGACGCCAAGCATTCCTTCTTTATCTATAAAAATACGTTAAAAAGAATACAGTTACTATATATTTTAAAAAAAGAAAGTAATTATCTCACTAAAAATAAAATTTATTCTTGAATAACAACTGTATTATATGATCACCAACGAAATAAATTTCTATTCCCGCATAACTCCCCTTTTTATATAACAAATGTCTTTTATAAATGTTGCCAAGCTATCAAACCTTTAATAAACGCAACAATATTACACAATTTGTTTGATGTACCCGTTTGTTATAAATTCTCAACGTCAACAAAATTTCTAACATTTTTGTATAAAAAACAGGAAAGCTTTAGAGCAAATCAAATGACAATACCCATGAAAACCGCCAGTGTTTACAGAGACTACAAGGAACACAGTATAATTGGTTTATAAAACAACTTCTATAGCAAACTGTTAAAAACAATTCTATTTCATCACACTAACAGGATGTATTCCGTTAGCAGCGTGTATTTTAAATTATACAACAAATGTTTAAACTGATGGACTTGGTGATGCGTTCAATAGTAGACAGTATGAGCTTAACTCACTAAGGCTATGACGCATCCCCCGAAGCCGCCGCCCGTCATTCTGGCGCCGAACACTCCGTCCGATGACCTCATGATATCAACCAGTTGGTCTAACTCGGGACAAGAAACCTCCATCAGCTTGCTCAGGGACTCGTGGGACTGATAGAACAGTCGCCCTACCTGGTTCAATGACACAGGTTAGATGTTTTATATATAAATTGATTTAATTAACGAGATAGTCTCATTATGTATTAATGAGTCCTTCGTGATTGAGAGTAGAAAATCTTCTATGAGTTGTGTAAATTACACTAACATTTATATTTGTATGGAAATGTTCTGTTACAATTAGATTTATTTTCTTAATACACTTCAATGAGTAAACTACTAAACGCGTTGAAGTACGTCAGGAAGTGTCCTATGCTTCAATTCACTTCAACGCCCTGTTTACACAAATTTTGGACTATTAATTACAAAACTATTGGAAATTTAGTTTTCATCTAAAAGTTTATTTAATTTATTTGAAAATAAGTTAGTAAAAATACTTTTAACTATAAATTAGAAATTTGTTACCTCCAACTGAATAATGTGTAAATTTTGCCACGTTAAGTTTAACCCGATAAAAACACTAACACTAACGTACTTCGACCGGCAATAAACTCTCATTTGCTTACTATTGTTTATCAAGAGATTGCATTGATATTGACATTTATGTTTGTGATTTGCATACACATATGCCGTAAACGATTTCATATATAATGCAGATAGAGTATATATTGATATAAATTGGTATTCTCAATGGGATTGCACGTGTCCAGTGGACAAACATCCTTACAGTTATAATGAAAGTTTTGTATGTCACCATGGTGTGTGTGTGTGTGTGGTGTTCCGAGTTGTTTGCGCAATAAAGAGACCTCGTGGATGTTCAACGTATTTAATAAATTTACATTAACTTTGAAGTTACACAATTTTAATAACCAAACTAGGTGCTGCCCTTTAACCATATTTTTCGTATTTACAAATATATAACCAAAGAAACTAGGTCAAGCTTATTTCAGACCCGAACTCAGGTTCAGATAAAGATCGAAACTCAAATAAACTGCGACTCAATTTAAAGTTTAAATTTTCTTTTTATTAGCTTTCGTGTTACGTATCATTAAATCTTCTTGATAATTAAAACATACCACAGCTATGGAAATAAGAATATCATGAAACTTGAGTCAGTTATTTAGTTATAGATAGTTAAATAAAATATAACAATATATTTAACCTACTAACCTCCTTATAATCTTTCCTCTCTAAAAGCTGTGCGACTAACTCGGTCCGGGTGATCTCTTCGACCACATGCTTAGCACGTTTCAGAACTAATTCCTCGCATTTCAGTTCTACAATAAATAATAGAGCAGGATATTAATAATTCTATACATTTATGCATTTATTCAAATTGTTGCTTTATACAACATAACAACCACTCTGTAAGAAATAAATACATAAATAGATGGAACGGTATTAGAAATCATATATATTACGCAACGTTCCGAATGAAAGGGACCGATAGCATACTGAACGGGAAATTGGGGTGTAATGTAGTTAATAAGGTACTTAAGGAAACGATCTAAGAAATTTCCCACGAAAATCCCTCCTTTGATCCCATTTAAGTAGGGAATCGAAATTAAAGCTACATATACTGTATGTTTGCTTTCGGAATACATAAATAAGGTATTAAACGTGAAAGAAATTATTTATATTGACACTCGAAGTAAATATGAATTTATTTTCGGTCTTATTCTCTTACACCAAAGGGCCTACAATAACCAAACATAGCTAAAATAAAATTGAAAAGTGGCTTTCAAATTAAAGGAACCTCATCCAAATAGGTCAATCCGTTTTATGGCTTCGGTGTCCCAAACAGAAATACACATACACACACATATTTTGCACAGCTATGTTTGAAACTTAAATATTTACGAAATATAGAGTCATGATACAGACTATAACTACAGTCTACATTAAACCTCATTTCCACATTTAAAGAGTCCATAGGTTGTTTAATGGACCGACGGTAATTAAATACATAACCCAAGCTTTTGCACTCGGTCGGATTAATGTTGTGTAAAATTTACTTGAAAGATCTTGAATGGTGGCGCTCCTTAAAGAGGGTTTCCCCAATTCATCAGCCGCTTGCTGACACTGCGCTCGTCTCTGAGGATATTCGCTTCCGGTTAGCTGATGCTTCACACTAGAATTCACAACCAACAGCACGACGTCTGAACACTTCATTGGCACCTGTTTGGATTCCAATGACCTGGAGGATGTTTAGAGATAGCGGCTCTTATTTCATTTGTCTTCCCTTCAGAGATCGATTCCTTATTATTGTTACAAGCGAGAACGGAAGCGGATACTGTATTCATCTCAACGACACTAGATAAAATTAATATATTAGACAAAATGCTTTTACTGTTCATATTTTTATTTTATTAATGGCAACATCTAACAACCTGCATTAATTCAATATTACCTACCCGCTGTTTCGGAACGGATGTTGGTTATTTTTGCCCGTTAGTATACAAAAAATTGTTTCTATTTTTGGTACTTAACTTGTGCTAAACTGAATACTGTATTTTATTGGTTTTAAAATAAAATAATAAATTCCAAAAGTTAAACAAAATAAAAGCTTTATATTTAAATGAGACTAAACTTTTCGGATACTACTCCCGAAAATCTTAGCTTCATTTAAATGTGTACACGCGAAAATCTTAAACAAAATAATATTGCATATGGACAGAGAATTTGTTTTAAAAAGACAATGAGAAAAATTTGCACTTAAACAGTATAAAGTTAAAAAATAATTTAATAATAATAAATCTATGTTTTCATAAATAGGTCGAACACATTTTTCATAATTACGTAAAAAGCTTTACTTATTCTTGACTATCTTTGAACAAGTTTACTCCAGTTTGGATTGAAATATTCAATAAACTTCAAAAAAAAAATTCTTAAAGAATAGTCTAGAACTCTTGCTGCTCACCTGCAATCTATTAGTAATGCGTGATCTTTTTTTCCAAGAGTCACTATGAACTGGTCCATAATACCGCACGGCATTCCGGGAAAATCATGCTCAGCTTTCTGACACAACTGAGCTTTTTTGACTGGACTGAAAAAAAAATTCATTCCACAAAACCCGTTCGATATAGGAAACGGTTTTCCTGATTTCCAAACCGAAACCACATGTCGAGATTAAATTTACTAATTGTACTGTAATTGGAAGTAATGTAAAATAAAAATTTTCTCTTCAACAGTATAATAAAAATTATAAAACTGCTAGCTTATAATTAAGTTACCGGTGCACCTATTGTGCGAGGGCAGACTGACGGTAACCAATTTAATTTAGTGTTCCCAGTGTGTGCTAAAAATTTGTAGAATTTTAACTTTTTTTTTTTTTGTACGGACTTTCGAACATTTCTAGCCTTTGACGAATAGTGTTGACAGCCATAACGAAAAGCAAAATTGAACGTTGACATGAAATAAAGTGTTCGTTCTCAGTAAAATGTACCGCGTACCATAACAAACGTCTGCTTCCATATGAGCCATTTTTATTTAATTCTTTTATAAAGCTAATAGACAGGTACACAAACAACGATACGTTAGTTAGAAACGTGTTGCGAGTTATAATTATTCTGTTAATTTTTTTATTTTCTTTTTATTTTTTTATTTTGAGGTAATTAGCTATGGATGTTTGTTAGACCTTCTAGGACTGTAAAATAATTTCTTTGTACCTAAAAATTATTTTCTATATTTTAGTTCGGTTAGATATTAAAGCGTTTTTTTTTAGTTTTTTTAAACTATTATTTATTTAATTGTCATGTACCCAGAGCCATTTTCATGATTTAGACGAATCTATTAACATCGTATACGTAAAAATAATCTAAAGTTTTTAGATTCAAGGACATATCAAAAAAATATAATTACATATAAACAATCGAAAGACAAACCTTCTTGTTTCGGACTTTTCGGATAGACTTATGTCGGAGTTATTAATATGAATTCGTTGTTTTTAAACAGCACAGAACACGGCTAACTTAATCACTTGCTAACAATCTCATAACTTTTGATGGTACTATTAGAGCTTACATTATGTTTTACAGCACTTTGATAGCGCTTACAAAACATAATTTTGAGCTAAACATTTTTTGATCTGCTCATTTAATCTTTCAAATTCAATAGACATATATTTTTTGATACCAATAAATGTCTATTAATACTATCAAGGGCTATTACATACAGGTTCTCGATTATTCACATTTTTTTATACCAATAACTTTAACTTAACTTGGCTAAATATTCGTTAAATTGATACAGAATAAACCTAATAATATCAACGTATATCTCACTAGGCAATTTTTTCTAATTTTCTAATCATATTAGACTTTCGACATACTCAACCGTGATCTTAGTGAGGTCCTCAAGGAACGTGAAGAATGCTACTTCCAATGAAGCGCTGCTGGAGACGCCGGACCCCATTGGCACGTCTGATACAATAACCGCATCGAGACCTTTCACCTTTTCTATAAGTAAAACATTCAAATTATATCTATCTATATAAATGTGCATAGAATATTCTTTATTAAACACTTTTTAGGTACATCGTCATCGTGATATTTTGATAAAAACCTATTCCTTTAATGTTTAAAAGCATTTAAATTAAGTTGTTTAAGACTTAGCTATCCTAACATAATTAAAATCTGACAATAATTTTTCATAGCACTACAAGCATTTTGACTTTAAAAACACTGAGTACATATGACAATAAGGTTTCTGAAAGTATTACGATTCATACTAAGGTGGTGTGGGCACTTAAATAAAATTGTTCCATCAACGAAACACGACATAACATAGGAAGCAATAGAAATACATGAAATGATACTAAAAAGACCAAGTATAATTAAAAAAAATAAACGAATCATGTTCAGAAATCGTTATTATATTGTTACCATTGTTGATTTCTTTTTATTTTTTTACTCTGTCCAGTTTTAATGAAAATTTTATTTGTTTTAGCTCTAGAGTGTAGAGTATTTAATAGAATATTTAACAAATTTTGTATTGATATAAATTTAACACACCTGGAAAATTGGCCAGTACACCCTTTACATAGTTAGCCCACCCTGGCTCCCCGGGTTGCAAAGAAGATGATTCTGTAGAAGAGAAGCTGGTCTGGACCTCTTGTCCACTGGCAAGGATTGACAGCACCCTGCACTCATCAGTGGAATTGTATGAACCCACCACTACAGTGAAAAATGGTAACGCCTGCAAAAACAATATAGCCAGAACTTATCCCAGTGAATATGACTTTCCAAACAAGGGCAATTATTACAATAATTTTTAAAGTACAGTTTTTACAAAAATGCAATTAATGAAAAGTGCAATTTACACATAAGTTATTTTATTGCGAAAATACAAAGGTGGGTTAAAAAAAAAATAATCAAATTGCAATAAAATCTCCATTACATAATTAATTTTTTATCAACTACATATTTTATTTTGTCGATGTTTATTACAGAATAACGATTATCTACGCGAGGATTATCCTTTAACTATCAATAAAATTTAGTCTGTCATTTATAGAACCATAAAATTTTACGATTTCTAGTATTTTAAATTTGTTTTGAACATGACCGCTACAGGTAAGCCGCGTTGCACACATAACAAGTGCTTAAAAAGAAATTAAAACTTAGCAAAAAAAATTCCGTTAAGTAGACAATTTTATGAACGAATGCATGTTTGTCTTGAGAAGATTAAATCTAAATGGACATTAAGAGATCCTCTGAATATAGAAATATTTAAGGATTTTCTACTTGATTTTTGGGAACACGTACCACAGGTAGCACGAATCCTTCACAATAGTCAACGTGCTCTCCAATGAGATTGACCCTACCAGGGGCAGCAGCTGCCGCTAGCGGCTTGCGATTGTATGTGGAGACGAACTTAGAGACTGCCTCTTTAAGCAGAACTTCTTCACCTTTAGGGACCGCTTCCGACATCTATATCAAGAGTCTATATCATTATACAACTATGTAATTTATTTTCCTTTATCTTTATAACACTCATTGTTGGACTAATAACACATAAACCAGCAATAGTTGCCATAACTGAAAATAATATAAGACTGGTAATATAGTTTAGTATTAATGAATCATAGTTAAAATAACATCTTAAATTTTAAAAGTATAGAATAATATTGTTAGCATAAAATATGTCTACGGCTATTTCCGTATCCCAAAAACCTTGATAGAATTTGACATTGAATATACAGTAGTAAATGTAATTTTAAATAAAAGGTTTCTCTGTTTACATCGAGAAACATAATCTCCATACAGATAACACCGACGGAACAATATAAACATGCTAAAGTTTAAAAAAAAACATTTGTTACAAACACGACGGGTTTTATTGTTCGATTAATATTAAACACGTTGTTGTCCTAAGGAATAAGACGTTAGCATATATATATTATATGGAAGAGATAGTTTTAATATTCCATAATTTACAAAAAAAAAAGTGCTGACTTCACATTAAAATATACCTAAATAAAACAAAATCGCCGCTGATGAATTGTAAACAAGCGACAGAGTTGTACGAGACGGCTTGTTTTTAAGAATTTTTCGTCTCTGTAATGTTTGCAAAATGATAATATTATCTAGTTCACATATGTTCAACGAGATTAAATGTAAAATTAGTATTTTTATGTAACGCTTCATCATTAATATTATATGTGTTATATTAAGACGATAAAGATGAGCGAAATAAAATTAAGATTTCTTTTTAAGTTCTTACTAATATTGATCCTTAAAACTGTATGTTTACAAAGTTAACTATGTAAATTGGTTAGAAAAACACGAATATTTCGATTACATTGCGTCGTCTAAGGGACTATGGGTGGCGTGATTTTATTTCACGAGCATAAACAATAACAAAATTTAGCGTTCTCAGTGTTCTTCTGTGTTCCAGATCCATTGATCCATTAATTTTAAAGTAACAACACAAAAACAGAGCAAAACCGAACGTTTAGTTATCAATGAATAAGAAATAATAAATAGAATTATCTAAAACAATTGCCTTAAAGATCCAACTCCTAACAGTATCGCAGTATATAATTTAAATCAGAGACAAAATAAGATTATTCTCTAGTTACAAAAAGTACCTATGAAGTAAATAAACCGACAGCTGCTTGTAATTTGGATAGGAGTGCATCTGTAATATAAAAGGATAGGAATAAAAATTATATGATCATATAATAGTAACAACGACCTACAGAAAGATAAATTAACAAGAATATGAAGGTAAACAATTACCAATAAACTATAACTACCCCCAAATTAATAGATCAAAATACGCCATCTATACATGCAGAAACGTATTACCTTAGATGCAGTAAAAACCATAAACAATATATATCTATAATTCTAAACTAAGGAACACATAAAACCACTTTAGAATCCTTTTATTTTTTTAACTCACCGTGAATATAACACCTCCTACACACACTCAGACAGCCACTGCCCGTTGCTCGGATACAGCGTTCATTCAATTACATTAAATATAAGGCTGAGTACACAACACAAAACTCTTTGATAATTACACTGTATTTGTATATGGATGAAGATAATACAATTAATTCATAATGGTCATCGAAATAAAAATCTGTCAGATATATCTTGTGTTTTTTGTTTAACTAAAAAAGTTGAAACCAAAAGTATTTTAACTTTTGGTTTCTGAAACAAGACTAAGATAGCAAAAATAAATCAGTACATAGTAATCTGTTTGGAGCTTCGTCATCATATAAATATTATAACCAAGTTCAGCCGTACTTTTTATTATAATGAAATGTTGTAGAAACCACAATTGATATCGCTAATTAAAACGTATAAAATATTAATAACAGATACATACTTATCAGGGAAATATATAAACATTCCTACTATTATTTTTATTCTTAAATATCCTATTTTAAATTTATTATATATTATATTTTTTTAAAATAATATTTTATTCTTGATATGTAAACCATTATACGATCACACAAAGGATGCTGAAGATATATGGATAATAAATGACACAATAGCCATTCATATACAAATCAGTGAGCGGGAATCAACGTCTAGATGAAAATCATACATTTTTATTATAAATAAAATTCAAAGCTATAAAGGATATTTCGGTTTATCACCATATTAAAAAAAATACATATAAATCCCTGACCACGTCCTTAGTGAGTAAATGATATCGAGCAGTTAGCTTCATTGTTTTATTGACCCTTGTATTTCCGATAAAAGTTATCATAAAGCTATAAAAAACGTAACAACCACTCACGGATTTTGTTCTCTCAAACGTTTACGATATAAACTACAAATTTTATTCCTATTTTAAATAGGATATACAAAATCTATATCAATATACCTTAATGAAAATAATATTGAGCCAAGTATTCCTTGAATAATATTCGAATTACGGTAACGGATAACTGTTTACGTGGAACTTGTTAGAAATATGCTATTTTCCTGAAACATAAATTATATCGTACTATTTAGTTCGACCAACTATACTCTCATATACATAATACTTATTCCATACTTTGTATTGTGTAGGACAAATCTTCATGGTGTTTTAAAATCATTTAAAGCTAGAATTTTTTTTTATTATTAATGTACTATTAATAAGGGTCAGAAAAGTAACTTCCCTATATATATAACATCTTATTTTTTACTGCTAGAAGCAGGTCATATACAGCAAACAGATAACTGATCATTACATTATACTCATATCTCTATTAAAATAATATATAAATAATAAATATTTTATCTGATACATGGACATAAGAGTACGTAATAGAACGACGTGATAATGATTTAACCTGAGTAATATAATAAATAGAATATTTTGCATTTTAGGAAATGTTTCTAAAACATTGTGTTTTTTAAACTAATATAAACATCTTAATATCTATTATCTACATTCGTTCATTATAATATTTTTTGAAATAAAAAATCAATATATTATAATCTAAATACATATTTAGTGTTTTACTAACAAAGATATACACTTTATTAAAGACGGACAGACAGGGTTTGTAGTACAAGAACATTTCTGACCACAGCTTATTAAGTACCAAAAGCTATTAAAGAAAAATAAGGACATGTTAACGAATTCCAAATTAAATAAAAATTCTAATAATAACTCCTTCATTTATATTAAAATAAATCCAACAAAGTGTTTTGAAAAAATATTATTTTTGACTTGTCAACCTTTTAAAATTTAATAAGTAAAAAATACACTTTTTAGAAGCCGAGAGTGAGGTCATAAAGTATAATTATATTTATAAATACCTAATAGTCCCTAGTCATTAGTAATACTAAGAACAAAGTTAAAATACCATGGTTAATGGTTATGAAAAGAAGTAATTATAATACATAATATGACGAACTGCATAGCCAAGAATTCAAAGCAAAAATTATAGAAATATACAATAGTGTCATGCTACATTCAAATGTCAACTTCAAATTAATGATCGCAGATCGTCTATCATAATATTACACAAATGTTTAACAAATATTTCTATTTGTGTAAATAAACTACAATAAGATAAATATAAAAACATTTTTGTAAGAAAAATCTTGGAGAATATTTTAATAAAAAATATGTCGCAAAAAACAAAAGACGTCGTACTTTCTGAAGATCGGCCTAAGACTTTGTTATTACAAAAGCATTCAGACTATTTAGCCAGCTACGGTCTAAATAAGAACGATTATGAATATTGCATGACAGAATATTTAAGAATGTCCGGTATTTACTGGAGTCTCACGGCAATGGAACTTATGAATCAGTCATCCAGGTAGTTTTTTATTTGAAAGAAAATTACTGTAAACCTCTACTTGTAGTCTTCTTGAATTTCGAACCTTAATTTTGGCAATCATTACAGGATGCCAAAAGACGAAATTATATCATTTATATCGACCTGTCAGGATAGTGAGAGTGGAGGTATATCGGCCTGCAACGGCCACGATCCACACATGTTATACACCCTGAGCGCTGTTCAGGTGAGTGCCGGTAATACAAATAATTACTCATTTAAGCAATTCTCTTTGCTGGTTGCTAAAACAGAATGTTATCTGATTTATTTAATCCCTTCCAAATCATCAGGACGTTCTAATTACTTTATAAACTAAAAAAAGTCCTGAGAATTTTATTTTCATAAATTTTGATATTGAAATAATAAAGTAGGAAGATATATATATAAAAATGTAATGACATTACTTACAGGTGTTGGCTATGTATGACAGACTGGACGCTATAGATGTTGAAGGTGTGGTGAAGTTTGTGAGTTCCCTCCAGCAAGAAGATGGAAGTTTCTTTGGTAATACCATCGTTATTAGGGTGTATTCACATTAATGGCAACTGCCCATCAACAATGTGACCTGTTGCTTCTAGTATATGAATTAGCTTTTTGTGAATCGTCCCCCTACTTTTCATTTTGACATACATAATCCTTTTAACTGTGATTAACATTGTATGTGTTATATAAATACCATACTTGTAAACTATTTCACTTTAAATTCATTTTTAACTGATGAAATTGTAAAATAACATTAAGACAGTTCAACGGAATCCTATTATTATCTTTTATTTATTTATTTATCTTTTATCTTAAAATTTATTTATCTTTTATCTTAAAATCAAGAACAAGTTGTTCATTATGTAATAACAATGAGGACTTGTTAGTGAATTATAAAGATTCCTATACCTTCTAATATAATTCATAGCCGGTTAACCCAAACTATAATTTTATTAATAATGTTTTGTCATTATTCGTAGGTGACAAGTGGGGTGAGGTGGACACCCGTTTCTCATTCTGTGCGGTGATGTGTCTTTCGTTGCTGCATCGTCTTGATGCAATCGATGTTAATAAAACTGTCGAATTTGTAGTGAGCTGTATGAACTTCGATGGTGGCTTCGGTTCTAAACCGGGCTCGGAGAGCCATGCAGGTTAAATACTTATATATGATGCATAAAACATATTTAGTGTAAAGACAATTTTTTTTAACATACATGTATTTCTTTTGATACAATTAATTTCAAATTTTTTGTAATAATATTACATATTAAACCAAAAACCAAATGCTAGACAATTAAATATGAATTTTTATTTAAAAATTAACTTATATATGAGTTGTTTAAAAACTTTTTCTTTAACTTGTTACACCCCAGGTCTTATTTACTGCTGTGTGGGAACTTTATCTATATGTAAACGAATGGAAGTCCTAAAAGCGGATGAGCTCGCTTGGTGGTTGTGTGAAAGACAACTTCCCAGCGGTGGCCTGAACGGCAGACCCGAGAAATTACCTGATTTATGTTATTCTTGGTAAGAATTATATTTATTTTTAGTTTCAGATGAGATTGAAAAAAATGATATTTTAATATTTTTCACAGTTACGTTAATTCTTCTATAGAAACCTTATTACGGAATTAATAATAAGTGTAGTAAAATTGAAAATCTGGTATGTTAAATATTTGTTTGCAGGTGGGTGATGTCTTCTTTATCAATGTTGAACAGAATACACTGGGTTGATAAGAAAAATTTGGAACAATTCATATTGGCTTGTCAGGATTCGGAGACGGGGGGCTTCAGTGATCGTCCGGGGGATATACCGGATCCGTTCCATACTTTATTCGGCTTAGCTGGCTTATCCCTTCTAGGAGACACTAGTATCAAACGAGTCAACCCAACATATTGCATGCCTCAAGAAACTATAGACAGGTTGAACCTGGAACCACAAATTTTGCTTGTATAGTTTTAATGACACCAAATGCTTTAATTATATAAGAAGTATATAATAATTATATTAAATAAAGTTATACAAATTTCATTTAACAACTATCACTGGTTTCAATAAAAGTATTTCGCTACCCTACCGTTTTAAAGTATATTTTTGGTTAAGGCAACACATGAGAAGGATGATTTTTTTTATTTATATGGTAACTTTTAATGTCAGTGTCACTTATATAGATAAATAGTAAACATAACCAAACATTATTAATATTACATTTAATTTTAGCTAGTAACTAACTATTTTAAATGTAACAAGGCAATAATGACGCATATATACCTCTTACAGTTCTTTATATTTAGTATATGTGTAAATTTTTTCTCAATATTCACTTGGTTAATTTACTACAGCGGTTTATTAACATCGAATTTGTTTCAAGATATCAAATCAGAGTATGATTATATTATAGGTGGGTGCTGATACGTTTCACTCAAAATTAAATCTAATAAATAACATTTTACAACTATTTATTGCTATTGAATCTTCAACGGCATTTAAGCATAAATCTTCTATTGATAGTTGGATCTGGTACTGCTGGCTCCCTGATAGCACATAGACTAGCAGAAACCAACTATACGTATATAGTAATTGAAGCCGGAGGTTTTGGTCATCACTTTCATGACATCCCAGCATTTGGACCATTACTTCATGGATCGCACTTCGACTGGGGGTTTGAGACTGTTCCCCAGGACAATGCATGTCTTGCTATGGATGGCCATGTAAGTGACATTTATGTTGCAAAACAGGTCCTACATTGTAGACCATGAAGTAAATTTGACTTGAGAGTAGAAAAAATATGATAACACAAATTGGTGATTAAAAAATTGTGTAATAAAACACTAATAGATTTGATTGTTACAGAAATGCAAACTCTCACAGGGAAAAATATTTGGGGGTTCATCCAAAATGAATAACATGATTCATGTTAGAGGGAATATATCTCATTATGCTGATTGGTTTCATGGGAAATATACTAAAGGGTATATTGAAGAACAGTTTAATTATATAGAGTCGGAAATATTTAATTTGAGTCCCCTCCAATATGATAGTAATTTAGGTAATGCTATATTAAATGCCACCAAGGAGTTAGGTTACAAGGAGATAAAAGATTTTGGTAACGGCTTTAAGAAATCGACTATTACCCAATATAATGGCAAAAGATGGACAACATCGCATAACTTACAATTAGATCAGACAAAGGTTTTGACTCATGTATATATTGAAAAACTTTTGATAGAAAAGTCTAAGTGTATTGGTGTCAAGACAAGAAATACAAAAATTCTAGCAAGGAAAGGTGTTATTCTTAGTGCAGGGACGATAAATTCAGCTAAAATACTTCAGCTTTCTGGCATAGGGCCGTCCGAGCTATTACAATCTCTTAATATACCCATTGTAAAGGACTTGCCAGTTGGAAAAAACCTTCAAGACCATATCGGTACTGGTTTAGACTTAGTGTTGTTTGATGAACCACAGTCAGTTACAGCTTCAGATATTATGGATCCAATAAATGTTGTTCAATATTTCTATAGTGGTAAAGGACCTTTGACTACTCCGGGTTGTGAAGTTGTCGGTTTCATTTCTACGAAAAACGAAGAAATCCCTGACATACAGTTCATGGTGTTGCCAGTTGGCATAACTTCAGATAGAGGTTCACATTTGAGGAGGAACCTCGGTATTTCCGATGACATATGGAAAAATTATTTCGAAAAAGTATTTCATAAGCACGCAGCAACATTCTTTCCGATAATACTTCATCCTAAAAGTAAAGGCGAAGTAAAAATACAAAGTAAAAATTCAAATGTACCGCCTCTTATTAATCCAAAATATTTATCTGACGAAAATGATATCAGAAGTCTGGTAGAAGGTGTTAAGTTTGTCATTAAATTATTAAAAACCGAATCGCTTAAAGTCATTAGCGCTCACATGAACGATACACCATTCCCGAGTTGCAAGAAATATAAAATATTTTCTGATTTATATCTTAAATGCTATGTTCAACATTTGACTTTAACGAGCTACCATCCTGTGGGTACATGTTCCATGGGGCTGCCAGAGTCCATAAATACAGTAGTAGACACTTCGTTTAGATTGTTAGGAGTAAAAAACTTGTATGTTGTCGATGGTTCAGTGCTACCAACCCTACCAAGCGGTAATATTAACGCCGCCATTGCTATGATGGGTAACATATTTTTTGAAAATGTAATACTTAACAATATTGATAGAATTGAAAATTGCCAAAGAATTTTCTTAGTGGAATTGCTGCAAAGCGTATGCTTAGCTAGATAACATTACTTTGTTTACTGTTTTAATAAAGAAATTAAAATAAAACACGTCGTTTTTAAGGTTACGACGCACATTGTCGTGTTTTAAAATGATTACGCACTCTATTAAAATGTTACATCCGTTTTTCTAGTACATTATAAATATTTTTTTGCAAAAACTCATTCACATTTTATCTATTTATTAAATTATTTTGCGGAACGTAATCCGAAACGCAAGTGCGTAAAACATATGGATTAATACTTTCAGTTATAAGATTAAAAAAATATATGTTTAGCAAAACAAAATTTCACAACCAATTGTCAGCCCTTGACATAGCTTCATAAAGTAATAAAAGATTAAAACTCCCACTTGATGCTTCATTGGTGCCATAATGACATTTATTTTGGAATTATATCTTACCAGACATATTTAATATTACTAAGAATAAATTTTTGAATAATAAAGTGTTTTTATTTGTGGAAAAACTTGTAACTTACGTATATAAATATATTAGTAAGTGGATAAATGTAACAAAATACCATCGTGTTTACAGCCTTCAACAGGATTTTAGGGGGATGAAATAAAACATGGTTAACTTTTTTATTTATATATTTAAAGATATTTCTACAATTCCATACACATTTTGAGCCATTTCTAGAAACGTTACAATTAAAAAACCGTTTCGTTTAAAAATAATAACAATAAGGCCATCTTGTGTGAATCGAAAACATTTATTTTTATTATCTTAAATACATTACAATTATTGCTTTCAAAATGCACTGTTTACAATGTTACATTCATTATATAAAAAAGAGTGCTCATAAAAAAATATGCATTAAATGACTAGAATGAGAAATGATTGCTCATTTATTGTGACTATTTAGTACATCGACTCATAGATGTGATTTTATTTATATCACTCAGAATATATTTTTTTAAATCAGAATCAATTTATTCTGTTACAGATTTGAAAAATACTTACGCGATCATTTAAGACACTTACGGAAGTCACACTATATCTACTTTATCATTATATACATTTAAAATGTCACATAACTAATTTGTGCATATCGATATTAGGTAAGAAATCTTAGAAAACTTATTTACAAAGAAAAATGTGTTCTTTTGACACATGAAAATATTTAAACCTTCATAATAAATATTTTTATTACTATATAATACTTTGTGCTGAGCAAACGTAATTACAACGCAGTTTCTGCTTAGTGAATACTGGACGGAATACCTGATAGGTCCTATTTCTAACTAACTATTAAGCAAGGCAACGCCCTTACAAAACATACTGACTTACAACTAACGTCAACAACATTTGACAATTCTTTTGAAATGCTTATTACAATGACATTTGACGTTTTTTTTTTCAGAAAACAGTTCATTACAAGTAGTATAATGACTATTACAAATTTATTAAGATATGTTTTAGTCTATATTTTTAATAAGGACTGTTTAATTAAGAATCTTTGAAAATATTAGAAATAGAAAGACTTTTACTTTGTATACCAATTGAAAAGTGCAATACAAGTTATCTTTGATCTAACACCGACTAAGTAGTTTCAATATTATCTACCATTTTTTTTACACACTAAAGTTACTAATACTGAGCGGTAAAATTTGCCGTTCCACTAAATTACTTTATTTATATAATATTTTTAATACTGCATCAAATAAGTATTCAATATATTTACGACACACGGAATTACATTCGTGATTTATTTTTTTCTTATGGACTGAGCTTTATATTGAGCAAAGCTGGGTCAACGCCAAATATGGCCGATCACAACACGTAACTAATATCTATTTCATGAAAATACATAAATACTACATCGTTTTATATCAAGTACGTTGAAAATTACGACCAAACAGGTTTTTTTTTATAAATAGTGACAATTTTATAGTCTGAGTGCTGTCTAAATCTAAAATAGTATTTTTCTAAAATCCTAAAGCTCTTTCGCCTTTGCCATTTTCCTAATATGTAAGTATTATCAACTGTTACCAAAGTGACTAGATATCATAGACAAAATGTTCTATTAAAAAAACTTACTTGAAACAAGAATCCAGATAATTGTCTAACATGTCCAATTGAAGGTCTTCCCAATCTGTGGGACTTAATAGCAAAGAAGACAAGTCGTCTTCTGGCATCAGGGGCGGCGCTACAGGCTCCACAATGACATTTGCCCCCACATTTGTCATTTCAATATCGGGCAAAGGGAGATTAAATTCAGGCAAATGAAGTGTCACCGCTTGCCCGACATCTTCCATATTGACGCAATCAATTTGTGGTATATTGGCAACAGCCGTCTTCTCTTCGGACACCTTCCTGTCAAATTTCGCTTCTGTTTTGGTCTCGTTCTTCTTCTTTTTGTGGGGACGGTTTGATATACGTTTAGTTCCTTCCAAATGAGCCAGATCGAGTTTCCAGAATCCACCTTTACCCGGCTCGTGTTTAGAACGAGCTACTTTTACGAACACTTTGTTCAGCGACAGATTGTGTCGAATAGAATTCTGGAAATAAAATTGGATATAAATTATTAAGCCCTTTGGGTGATCGTCCGGGGTGACATTTCCGGTCATGTTCCCTTTTAAATTCATTCGTTACAATCGTTTAATAATGCATGGCAATTGATTTTGTTTATAAACAGACGATATTTTAAAACTCTAACACACGACATGTGTAACATGCATAATATCCTTAATCTAATCTTTATGTATTAAAAATAAATATATATTTACTGTATCTAGATGTAATTAGTTGTAATCTTATCAGGTTAAATGCTTGTTGGAATCAGTTTGTGGAACATTGACTACCGAAAAAAAGATAATACTGACCTGCCAAGTGGGATCCGCGTTCCGATAGTACTTAAAGCTGTCACGAATCCAAGAGTAGATCGCGGATAGTGTCATTTTGTCATTATTATACCGCATGGCCATACAGATCAAGGTGCTGTAAGAATATGGAGGCTTCTTATCGCTGTTCTTTTGATATTCCTCTTTGTTCTCCATGAAGTCTTTCTGGCACTTGGCGATAGTTTGGTTGAACTTCTGCAGCCTGGTATTCTGAGGTTGAACTTTGACCTGAGGATTCGGTGACATTGGCGGTATCGGAAATTGGGGCATGGCCATGATATTGGTGATATTTTGCAACCATGTTAGATTGGTCAAATCCGTCTCAGACTCCTCTTCGATTACTTTGATCTGCTTTTGTTTCGCTTGGGTCTTCTTCGGTTGGGCCGAGGAAGCTTTTGATGTCCGCAACTCCTCGTTTTTGCCAGCATCCGGTTGTTCATAAACGTATTCAATTTCAACGGTATGCGAAGATTCTGGAACCGCTTCGTCCAAAGTGAAAAACCCGCACTGATCTCCCGAATCCCCGTAAAGATTCACGGAGGCGTCCAGCATCTCGCCAGACGCCGGAAAGAAGCTCGACGTTATATGCATCTTTTGGCATACCTAGATCCAGAAGCTAGATCATCGTTATGCTGTAAAAGAACGTGTGGCTATGAATGGTAGGTGGCGATCGATCGACCGTAGTGACGTCACGGTGGTCAGCGACGGTGGTAGGTGTGCGCTAGCCGGCGTCCCGACAACTAATGGTGTAATGACAGGTGCGCGGGGTCCGTTGTGAACAGGTGTGCTGAACGATCGATATTTTTCCAACCGAAGAAGTCCAGCCCGCATTGCCTCTCGACAATTAGTCACAGTTATCAAGACGTGTGCTTGCTATCGGAGACTGCTGGTACTTCCTTGTTCGTGAACTTGATGTTCCAAACCAATGTTTAACATTTACAGAGTATTATCTTTTAATTTGTCCGTATAGTCATATTCAAATTAACTATACCCGACATTCGGTATGACTCATTCTGAATAACGCTATTCATTCGCGCTAATAGATTTCACGATGTATTTCATTCGATTTAATAGTAAAGGATTTCCTAAAATCGATTTGATTATTTGACAAGAACAAACAATGTCAAGCGCCCTTCAGCTAGCAGCAATTAAGGCAAGTGCTTGTTCAATGTCGATGTGAAATAGTTACCAGTGTTTTTATATCGTTAAAACATCCCTCTACACACTGATCACTCCATAATACAATAGACTATCGAGCTATGAATATTTGAATAAAATAAAATATACATCTATATCGAGTTATACACAAAATAGCTACATTTTAAGAAGTACAAGAGGCAGTGTTATCTTCCATTAAATGATGTGAAGAAAAAATAATTTATTTTAATATTCAAATATTATTCTTATGTGTGCAAATAGTTTTTTCTAAATATGTTTATGGAATATCTTTACTTTTTAAATTGATGTTATAATTTTCGCGCTCTTTTCACCCACACGGCAGCGGTATAGTAAGGTGCGCTCACTGGAGCGTATCGTTCGTACCAGCCTGTAATCTACCCCTATATGTAATTGCAATAATGCATGTACCCTAATTTAAGGGACAGTCGGCTTTTAAGTGGTATACAATTTAATTGTTTCTATTTAAGGAAAAATATATATGTTATTCACGATTCTCACTATGTCTATATGACTATTTAGAAAAAATAATTTTCAAGACAACAATTGTTAAAATGTATATTAGTTTGAACTCGTAACAAAAAGAAATGAGAACCGTTTAACGTACAAGAATATAAGTGAAGAATGAATCGTTTTTAATGATAGTTCTGAAACTAAAAACCTGTACAAATTGAATGACCTGGGGTCATTAATCAAATTGATACCGACAACGAATGTAAAGGAATGAACGCACATAAGCAGACCACAGATAAGCAAGATATGTGGATGTATAGACGAAGATGGTGTTTTGTACAAAACATATACTTTTATCTACATATAATAAAAAATTATACCTTTTTACTTCCCATTTTACAGTTCTTACTAGGATATATTTGATATGTACTTATTATATTATATTTACCGTTTACTATTTATTAACGCAAAAGAAAAAAATATGCGAGTAAAATCAGAAAGACAAGACAAGAGGAGTTTGAGATCAAATTCTATAATATACAATATATTTTTCTTATTATTAACTATTAATTAACCACAATATATTAATTAAAGACATTTTTATTGTTTTAATTTTACAGTGCGATGTTAAAATCACAATTAAAGATTAAAATACATGGTAAACAATATTAAATATACCTTTGAGAAACTGCTTTACTTATTAATAATCATCTTTATAATTTATTATTTACCTGCGTAAACAAACTATCTATCTCTGGTTAAGGATTTATTTTAAGTAAATATAATTTTGTGTTGTAACCCAACGTTCCAGTATTGAGCTATGGCCTTCATTAGAATATGCAAAACATTTGGAGCTTTGCCTATCATGCAGGTAATATATGTTATGTCTTCGAGTTTATAAGGATGACTAAGGCACTTAGATAACTTAGAAAGTAATATTTAAATTTTAAGCTATAAAGATTATGATTATTATTTCAAATACGAATATTCAGTGTATTAGAATTAAGTTAAGAGTTCTTGAAACAAATCAGCAGAAACGTCAAAATATATTTTCGTTATAATATAAATTATGTTATAAAGTAAGTATTTATTAATTTTCGAACAATATAAAAGGTCAAAATATAAAAGCGGGTGCCGTACTTTAAGGGCCGGTGATTATCCATCTAGTATAGGCCAATAAAATAAAATTAATAAATCGTAAAGGAACATATGTCGTAACACCTGTCCCTCTACCACGTGTTTGTATTGTCAAACGAAATACAGACAGTTTTCGATTTTTCATTTATAAATTGTCGCATAGGATAGTAATACGGCAGTAGTATGTTTGAATTGGCGCCGCACAAATTATAATATACTATAATCCTTAGAATTATTTTTATGACTGATTATATTTAATTAGAACACTGAACTATTGTAATTTTTTTATGGCAACATCTATGTATCAACTTGTATTTGAAAACTATAAATACTGGTTTCAGCCATTTTGTAGAACATTACTGGAAGTAACGCTGAACATGTAGCATCAAGACTGAAACTGTACCTCATACAAATACGTCGCACCTGACTCAATAACGTCGAGAGTGAAGTACTGGAAACTGTCTTGTATTTAGTTTAACGGTACAAACTCATGGTAAACGTACTGAACAGTGTTACCCCAATGTCTCGGACTGTTTTATTTCATAGTATTACCCTTTTATAAGGGCTAATATTCACTCCAAGAAGAAGAAAAAAATGCAAATGCAAATGCAAAAAGAAATGTACAAAGTGACGTGACAGTTAATGCATACTACGATAGTCATACCTTGATCCACGGAACTACACGGTATTCCTGAATAAATTATATCCCTTGCTTTATTCTGATGTCTAAGCTATATCACTGTAAAGTTCCATCAAAATCCGTCAAGTAGTTTTTTGGTGAAGGAGCAACATACATATACTATTTAAATGAAACTAATATTTTTCGGATAAACTACGCGTGATAAATTTTTGTAAAAACTACATAATCCCGACGTTTCGGTTACTTTTCAGCAACCGTGATCACGGGCAAACATCTCGTCTGTCGTAGTTTATCCGAAAAATATTAGTTTCATTTAAATGAATAAAACTCGCGAAAGTCTTAGATCTCGTAACATATACTATATACACCATACATTCATCGTCCCAAACTCTCCCATTCATAATATTAGTAGGATGACTACAAAATACAAATATATTGGGATAGAAATAAAACGACTTGTTAAATTCCAATATCATATTACGATTACACATAGAAAAATATCAAAAAAAATATTTTGTAATTGGACTTATACAATTACACATTTTATAATAACAGCTGACAGGTGTCAAACGTCAAATACTTACATTGACACTTTCTAAGCGTCACCTATTTAAATTATTCCATCAATGGGACTTTTTTTTCACAATACTTTTAAAAGACTCTAATTATATATAAGAGATTAATATTTTCTAAGAGACTTCACTTACGTTACATATTATATTAGATACGTGTTAATAGCGGCCTCACAGATTATCATCTGAGATTAATTTCTGTGTTATTAATTAAGACAAATCAGTCCATTCTAATTCATGGCTGTGACATTGGAACTATTGGAGAGGTTATTACAGTCTATTTAATATACTAAAAGACATTTTTTCATATCAAATCTTATTATAGGATACAGAACGTTATATATAAGTGGGATAAAGTTCATAATCGTACGACATTCACAGCAGCATCTCCAGAGCCACATCTCTGAGGTATTCCCCGTACCTCTCCTTCAACAGCTATGGTTTGATAGCGTTTATGAACCAATCAGCGGCGTTGATCAGATTGTCCATTTCAACTGGCAGCGAGCTCAGAGCGTGGTTATCATCATACAGCAAAACCCTGACAGGATTTATAAAATTATTAAAAAATATATACTTAGATAATGTATTTGTTCATTTTCCATAGATTTTATCACCCAGACAATATAAACTTTGTGATATCCAACTTTGAATTTTACTAAATCGAATGAAGCCCCGGCTGCTTAGATGGAGAAGAGACTGAAACGTCGCTCGGAGGTCGTTGGTTCAAACCTATCGTTTCTATACTTGCTATATGCATTTGAATTCAGATATCGTATATTACCTGGTAGGAACGCCTTTGGCTTTCAATTTCCTCACAAACTCCAGTCCCTGGTAGTACGGAACCCTTTTGTCTTTGGTGCCGAGCATCACGGCTGTCGGTATGATCACATTGTGTGAGTGTATTATTGGTGATGCGCGATGGAGTAATAGAAGAGTATCTTCAAATTCCTGACCACCTTCTATGTATTCGAAACCGGCCTCGGTCGCGCACCTGGATGGAAATAAATTTTGATTGCTTTTGTATGTGAATGTGCAAATAAGAATATTTTTCAGTATTGTATATAGAAAAATAATTATTGTAGGACTATGACAATTATTGACACAATCATGTTTTTAAATTATGTATAATTTTTTGTGGGGTAGGATATTTTTAAGAAGAAGAAGAATGAATCGACTAGAATTGAGAGACTTAATAAACAAAAAAATCAGATGTACGCTGGTTATATAATTAAAGGCATGCCAATTTAAATACGTCATATAATAGTTATGATTTTATTACCTTTAACCTTAAGGTATCCGCCAATCACCCATAAACAAAGCTAAGTCAATTAAGAATTGTTAGCACAAATCACAGTACGATCATTATTATATTAAACAAGTTTTTACAAGCTGATGCATTCAACTCAGGCGACTCACCCGTCAGGATTATCGGCGTAGCGGAATTTAGTGACAAAATTTATCAATGGATTTCTTAGGACCATAGCTTTGAACTCTCTTGGCATTCTCCCGGCTAGATGACTGGCTATGAAGCCCCCATAGCTGCCGCCATACAGCAGCACCTCGTCTACTTGGTACAGCTCTTTTACGGTTTCGGTTGCGAGGACGCAATCCTTTATGTCGTGGTCGCCGACACGTCCCACCAGACATCGGACATTATTGTCACCAGAGCCGGTCGAACCGCGATAATTTATTCGGACGCACGAAAAACCTATATACGTCATGTCTTAATAATCGCCCGCTAAGGACGGGATGCCAAGTGTCCATTGTGGAAGTAATTTAAGTTAATTCACTATTTGCAGTGTCCTATTATATCACAAAATATATTGTTTAGAGATTTAGATATATTTTCGTCACCATATATATGATTCAGAACGGCTGAATTGGAAAAAAGACTATTCCGGAAAAACGAAGGTTCATAGAAGCGAGCGAACAAAAAAAAAAAACAAAGCGCAAGTATGTAACACCCGGCACGTGTTGTGTAACTCACCAATCAGCGATGTCAGTGGTGTGGATCATTGAAGCGAGGTCTATCACAGGATTCCTCAGCACGGCGGCGTGGTAGAAGTCATAGAACAACCCGCTGAGGTGCGCGACCAGGAACCCGCCGTGAGAACCGCCATACAGCAACAGCTTCTTATCGTTAACTGGGAACATATCTATGGCCTTGTCGGTGGCGAGTTTGCAGTCCAGAACATCAGCTGTCCCTATGCGACTTGGCAAATAGCAGATCGAACCGTTCCCAGTGCCCGCTGAACCGCGGTAGTTTATTAACAACGTAGCGAATCCTGTGAAATTATACAATGGGCTTTGTTTTTTTTTTCCGTTGCTTTGTAGGAATTGTATCTTGGTATTTGGTTGGTGAAAATTTTTGTAAACAGCAATGGACACTTAGCAGGATAGAATACATGTACACATACCGTATATATAATTTACAATCATGATATTATACAATTTTTATTAATGCAAAGCCATAATGTCATCGAGAAATGATAAACAAGTTGCATCATATATTATGTGTTTACCGATGAGGTTGAAGAACGCAGCTTCCAAGGAGTAGGTGTTGGAGAAGGCGGAGTGCGGTCCGCCGTGTGGCCACACCACCAGAGGATATATGCCTTGCTGGTCCGGCCCGAAGTACATCGCCGTGAACTTGGCTATAGTCAAACATGACATCAATGGCTCTTAATAGAACACATACAGATAACTTAACATATTCTCTTGTATAGTGACGGCTACGTTATAGGATAGGTTTAAATTATTCGTAAAATATATATGTTGGGAATATATATATTTATATGTTGGAAATTGCTTGTGACAAAGAACAAGAACTATCTCAATGAAAATATACAAATAGGGAAAGTCAATGAAGGGGAATTCGAAAAAAAAATATTCGGGCACTATTTTGGGACATTTTATGTACAACAGTTTACGCTTCCTTAACCTGGCATCGCTAGTTGTTACGTTAGACTTTTCTACCATATTTACTTAAATACCATATCATTAGTGACACAGTTTACGCTCACAGCAACACTTTATTGATATTGAAAACGATATTTCATATAAGAATGATACTCACAGACTTTGTCATCGTTGTTGTGGTCCAAGTGCATGTACTGTATTTTCCCTTGAGATATTGAACTCGGCAGAGTGTGTGGTTTACTCACCGGCACCCATTCGATGCCAGCCTCGTGACCTGTTGGTGGAAGTCTAGCGACGAACAACTGGAATTTCATTGCCAAGATTATTTTATGAGGTCAAAGGTCACCAAAGTAAACAATTATATGCTCATAATTGTACCACTCCCTTTATGCTACTTAATTGATCTTTGAATATACAAACTAACATGAAAATAGAACACACGTAATTAACGGTTAGGCAGATTGAGGTGAACTCCAAACAAAACTTCTCTGCGAGATTTTTTGCTCGAATGGGCAGTTTTTACCTGTGACGGTGTTCTTAAGTTTGAAAACGTAGCCAGCACTACATCCGACCTCACACACAGCACGGTGGTGGACCCCGGGCCATCCTTCTTGTGCGATATGTCTACCATATTGCCGCTCTCTGTAATAAAGGTATATTAAAACTAACGCGATGTTAAATCCCGTTTTTTAAGATCTACTTAGTTATCATCTAAATATATATTACGTGTAGCGTGAAATAAATTTTGGAAATACGAAAAAATAAAAGATAAACTCAACAAAATTAAAGATAGATTTCGTGCTGAAATTCCTTTAGGAAGTCCGATGAATATTTCTTCCATTCAAAAGGGATAGAAAAGATTAGTGCACAAAGAACATATATTTTCATATCAATTCTCAGCAGGAGCTAATATCAATATATCAGAAACATCAACATACCAACGTGCACTACGTAACTCCTAATTTCGTTTTGCTGTTGCGTACTGAACACTATTCTCTCGTCGTCCGTTTTTAGCCCTTGTTTGTTTTTGACGAAACACATTAAAGGTAGTCCCTGGCAGAAAATTCCGTAGAAGAAATCGTTTGATATCTTCCTCTCGGTCTCGACAAGATCCGTTATGATCGTTGGTTCAACTTCAACATTTTTCATGAGCTCTATCTGTATGATTTTATAAAAAAATATATATATACAAACAAGTATTTTATGTCTGATATTAAAAGAAAACTAAATGATGAGTAACAAAACTCCTGTCAGCGGTGAATATTTTATGAAAGTTAGAGCGATATGTTTAATGTAGTCTCTGATGTTAATCTGCCCTGTGGCGTTGTTTGTATCTCACCTGCTGGTACGTCAGTCCCACGAGCTGGTGACAGGAGTGATGAGGACCCCCAGCATACCTCTGCAGCCACACTACTCTGTGAGGTGACACTCGTGGTGAACGCACTGAGTAAGTCACTTGGCTTAACTTCTCTGCAAAAAGTATTAAAGTTTGGTCTTTTTTCTTCTATAAAGTTAATAACCCAATGTTGTTGCTTATAAATTCTAAAAACTATAACTTACTGAGCACTCCGTCTAGCGTTAGACTGAATACGAAGCTATATCGGTTAGTACAATAGATAAGACCTAGACGTCTAAGTCCAGTCTCCCAGGCCACCCCCACCACACTCTTGCCATCAGGAGCAAACCGTACCTGTGACATAAAAATTACAATGATTTTTAATTCTCTTTAATTAAAAAAACTCTCACAAAAAAGGTACTAAAGTGCCGGCTACCAACTAGTTTATTCTAATCACAAGCTTGTCTCACCTGACCGGGACACCAATCATCTGGCAGATTATCCAATACAGTGAAAGTTTCACTATCAACATCACAGACCACAATGACCCCTTGTATTTTGGATGTCAATTGCTCCCCCCAATCTTCCTTGTACAAATGCTCCTCCCCCTACAAAAAAATCCTTTTACTACTGACATTGTATCAGAAATAATGTCTCATAAAAATAAACATACAGGTACTGTTTTATCATCAGGTGTGCCAGCTGTCGGCTTCCTTTTAATGTAAGGCTCGGATTTCTTAACTTTCTTCTCCGCCACATAGACGATTTTCTTTTCATCGGGAGACCAATCGAGGCATCCGAATTCGGCTAGAAATTAATACATTTTGCGAAATAAAAAAACGGTATAACAAACAATTTATACACGGAAATCTTCGTTACAGAATAAGTAACTTTAGTTATAGATATTTTAAGGTCATGTTATTATTTTTTTATTTATTAATAACTAGCTCAGCAACAGAAGTTGTTCTAGGACAAGTTTTGGCTACAGGCTAGTGTAGACCTCTGTTATTTTTTTAATACAGACTAATGAGGACGTACCAAATATGAGTGTTAAAAATTACTGTCCACGAGATATAACAAATATCCACTATAAGCCAAGAAATATATTGTCTACAAGCCATAAAATGTACCTCCAAGCTATAAAAAAATACCTAGTTAAGACATAAAATGCCATAATTTGTTTTTCCAAGGTCATTTCTATTAGATATCAAATGTAATTGATGTCTCCTAGGAATTGAAAGCAAATTGTAGCCACCTATGAACACCCATGTACATCCCGGGGGGATTTCAATGCCTTATGTAACTCATTAATCCAAACACACTATAAATATGAACTCATTTAATGAGATCTAAGACTTTCGCGAGTTTTATTCATTTAAATGAAACTAATATTTTTCAGATATAATACGCGTGCTTTATTTTTTGTTAAAATTAGATACTCCCGATGTTTCGGTTACTTATCAGCAACCGTGATCACGGGCAGACGAGATGTCAATGTCTGTTGCAAACGAGATGAGACAAGGCATTTGATTGAAAAAATATCTAAATTGATTAAAAACGGAACAAATCAAGGATTTACTTAAGAATATCTTTATAAAACTATTCAAAAACTCACAGTCTGCATAGACATCTCCATGTATGTCAAGTGCGGTGAGGTCGATGGAACGGCTAAGACAATTCATTGACCAAATTTCCAAAAAGAACTTCTTTTTGCTATCCTTTTCATCCTTTTCCTCGGATATAACAGCTTTGTAAGTCTCATTCGGTGAATATGCAACTAGCAACCTTGAGAAAAAATTGTTTAAAAGGTTATAATTATCACACAGTAAGAGAATGTATATATTGATTAATGACATAGTGGATTCAGATTAAAAACATCACTCACTCATTACTAACATCCACACCAAAGTAACTTTCATTGGTGACATCTAAGTTCTTATCCAAAAAATATTCAATCTGATATCTTGTGTTTTTGCCTTTGTCAATGTTACGTACCGACCACTTCGATATAATCCTATTACCATTACTATTTAATGTTCCCCCTACTACGGATGGGATTTTGCTAAGAGTCTTATAGGCTTTAATCACACTTTCCATCTGAAAATTTATTATTTTGCACATCAAAAGTATTTAGGCATAAATTTTCTGCAAGAAAACTTTTACATTCTCTTTAAATACTTAACAAACTTACATGTGAGCCCATTCTCCACACATCCCCCATCTTATCCTACAAGGAAGCATAATAATAGTTCATTATTGGATAAAAAATAAATTATATTGTATTTATAACCAAAGCAAATCAAAATACAATTCTTATTCTCATACAATTCTTGCATCTCTATCCAGCAGATACACGTATCAAAATAGCTATTAATTAGAACAGTGATGATGTACTAAAAAGAAATTAATTTTTCAAATGATATATTCTGATATAAAATATTCTGACTTTATATTGTATATTGTAATTTTTTTTATCTATTTATCAACGAAGCTTTCCCATTATTATTATTCAAATTACAAATTTGCAAAGCATACAGTAATATGTTACATAGTACACAATAACATTTCACACAAAGTAAAAGATATTTATGATTTTTTTCTATTTTTAAATTTATGAATATATTAACCTTAATAATAAAAAATTTTGTGAATATCTACAAATAATATTTTTTCGTTATTTTCATATTAGTAGGAAAAATAATTTATATTTCGAAAACATAACCACAGGCATACAGTGAAATATATATCTACTGGTTATTACAATGAAAAAGAAAAAATATAGAAATGTAGAACAAAGAAGGTTTGATAAGTAATTAAGACTGTTAATATACAGACTTTATGGCAATGTTAATATTACCGCAAACATTACGACGATACTTATTTGATCTATTTCAAAGTCAACAATGTGCAATATCTTATATCTGAACGATTAAACTGCATATTTTCATAAAACTAAAAAAGGTTTTATATGTAGTTTCAGCGAAAGTGTAGAATTTTTAAATGCAACTATAATGTTTATCCAGTTACCTTCTTTGCAGTTTATTCAAAACACAACAAATTTTATAAAAACTTCTTTAGTTGATGTTTATTTTCAAACACCTACATACACCCCCCGATCAGGTTTATTACAGACTGAAAGTTATGAAAATTTTTGATAAGAGAATAAAGAAAGTCATTGCTCCGTTTTGAAATCTCTAATTGTCAACAGTTGATATTTGACATTTGAATTAAAAGGCTAAACGTTTTACTTATTTTATTTTTGAACTTATAGCTTAGAAAAAAATAAACTTTTTTCGTACTTTTTTTAAATAATACGTCCAGGATTTTTCAGAGATAATTTTTTTTTGGTTTATTTTCCACCCTGTCTGGCACCCTAGTTTAATCCATTTACTCTTCTTCCTTACAGTGAAAATATAAAAGATGTTGTGAGAATCTTTAAAATTTAGTTGAAAAAAAAAACTCCCGAATTCTGTTAATCTTTTGTTTAGTTCTTAGTTTTATAATGAAAATGGGGGTAGTGCGGAGTTTCACACTATGCGTAGATGGTGTATACCATTGTGAAGATTTAACTCCGTTCTTGGTAAACGTTATTGGTGATGGTGATATATAAAGTCTCAGTGACGATAATTCGATATATAGTATTCGAGCACGTACAGATGTGATTATAATATTTAAGGCCGCAAGTATATTCGGTATCAGAATTTGATCGACAATATACCACATTTGATAATTAATTAATTATTAATAAATTGTTTTCTTACACCTATTTACCTCTGGTATACTTAACAAAGCGTACAGTTTATTTTTTGTCCCTTCTTATTTGGAACAAGTACATATTAATTAGTAAAACTATTTTTGGAACATATAAAGTTTAACCTATATTTTCACATACAAATCACTAACATCAGAATTCCTGAAATAGTGATAAAAAAAGTAGTTTCAAAAAAATAAAAATACTAAAACGTATATCCGAAAACCTTAGTTTTATTTGAATGAAGAATGGCGAAAATCTTAGATATCAAAAAATGTTCTGTTCAGTTTCTCTGGATTAATTAATGACTGACGGAACACCATTAGGAATATTGGCAAGAATATTCCTTTATACATAGTAATGTTTGTCCAAAAAAGTGTGTCCTCCATTATATTTGGTTCAGTTGATAAAAATAAACCTTCCTTTTAATATTCGAAACATAATAATAACAGTGGTAATAGTGATTAGTGAACCTAGTAATTAAGCTATCATTATTATATATACAAAGAATTTATACATTATGGTAATTCGCAGCTACGGGACTTATGATTGTCCTAACTTTAAAAACCCAAAAAGACAGAGCATGTAGTGAAATAAAATTACTTTGTCGTACATATGGCGGTAAATTTTGCGTTGAGGAGTAATTGCATAATAGAAGCCTAATTTTTGCATTTGTCATTCCTAGCTTAGTCGTATGGTTTGGGACATTTATAAAAATATAATTATTTTTGGAATTTTAATGAATTTAAAATAAGAAATTTATTGATTGTAAAATCTTCTTCGGTATATAATTTAATTAAAACATAATTTAATACAGACCAAACATTGTTTGAATTGAAAGGGTACAATTATCTACTAGTGTCAATGGTGTTGACAGTTAGACAGTTAGACAGTATACAGCGCTCTTTGACTGTTGACATTTGACAAAGTTTGTAAGTACAAACTACAAAGTTGAAAGTTGAAATACGCGCGTTTGAAAATATTGTAACTTAGAAATTTTTAACACAGTGATCGCAAAGTACGTTTTGTAACAAAATCACTCGAATTATATGTACATTATTACTTATTTAAGTTACTAATCAAGTTAAAATGTATAGTCAACTAAAAGTTCGGAGCTGTTAACACCATAACAACTTAAATACATCTTAATCAATATAACATTAACATTGAATTAACAAACATTTTTTATTTTCAGAAAATGAACCCCACCGTTCTAATTGAAAGAATAAAAATATTGGAATGCCTTAAATGCAATTACGCTTTCGATAACAAAATTGAATATTTGAAACATATTTTAATTCATGTAAGTATTTAGTAAAATGTAAATTGTCCATGATAATTGAGTTAATTGTTGAATACTTTGTAATTTACTATTATTTCAGCTGAGTAGTATTTGTTATGTAAAGTTAAAAAGGGAGAAAATATTCAAGTGTGCCAAATGCCTTAGAGTGTTTATATGTGAACATGATTACGCCCTCCACAAACTGATTCATGTGAAAGAAGAAGTCAGGTACAGTATATACATATGTTGAAATACATTCATTGAACAATAACAGATTTGATGGCATCAGATGGAGAGTGTTAGTTTTTCCAAAATTACTCAACAAGGAACATAAAAGATCACATTCTATACTTACTATGTCATTTGTAAATATTAATTAGTTTAAATTTTTCAATGTAATTTTTCTTGGGAATATTATTAATTTATCAAATTTAATTCTATGGCAGCTGTATCTATTTAGATTTCATACATTCATGATAAATATTTTCTAGGTCACAACAAAAGGCAGATTTAGTGTACAATCCAAGATACATTAAGAGGTTTAAGTGCGAGGAATGCGGCTTAAAGTTTGTCGAGAGAAGCACATTGGAAGCTCATAAAATTTTACATGAACCGTTCCAACACATTTGCTTCTGCGGCATCGGTTATTACAAACAAATTGATCTGACAGCTCATAAAAATCTCGTTCATCCAGAATATAAAGAAATCGAGACAAACAATAACAACATTGAAGATAAAAGCAAAATGGTGACTAAAAGGAAGATACAGTTGAAATTGTCTAGACATTACAATTGTAAGCATTGCACGGAAAGTTTTATGGGTAAAGAATCTTATAACGAACATCTCAAAACTCATATCGAAATACCATATGAGTGTGCCACTTGCTATGAAAGATTTGACACACAACAGCTGCTACATTTGCACACGGGCTTGCACACACTCTCATGCAATTTGTGCAACAAGACATTCAATAGCAGGCACAGCACATATTTGCACATAAACGGCCACACTTCAGAATTCAAATGTGATGTATGCCACAAGAATTTCAGAAGCAAGTATTTCTTGGACATACATATAAAAATACACCAAGGCGTTTTAAATTTCAAATGCACTTACTGTGGTAAAGAATGCTATAATAAAAGTGCTAAAACCTTGCATGAGAGGACCCATACGAAGGAGAAGCCATTTGTTTGTAGGTATTGCAATAAACCGTTTGGTGATCCATCGTCCTTGCTACGACACAAACGTATACATACCGGTGATAAAATCTACAAGTGTAATAAATGTCCGAGAGCCTTCACAGACATAAGCGGACTAAGAGGTCATCAACCTTCACATTCTAGTGTAAGGTACAAATGCGAAATTTGTGAGAAATCTTTAAAATCCAAACATAATTTAAAAAATCATTTCCTAACTGTGCATAGCCGTTTAAGGAAATATGAATGCCATTACTGCGGTAAGAGATTTATATTGAAAACATATTTGTCTTCTCATATACCGCGTATGCACAAAAACCTCTTCCAATAATTATATATATACATATATTAACTGATCTCAATGTAAATATTGCATTTAGTGAAATTAAATAAAAGACTTAATTTTTACCTTGTAAAAAGGTCTGTTGGCCCTTTGTATGTTTACCTAATAAGAGAGATTTATAATTTTATAACTAACTATAGTAAAATGTATTTGAATAAAAAATTTACATATACATATTTTGTTTAACAACATTTATAAATTATTTTCTTTAAAAGCTCCACACAAGTAATTTTCCAGATAACTCATAGCTTTGTCTTGAAAATATTTACATATAATTTGAATAGATTTTTTTTATACTTTCTGTATAAAATGGGGAAAACATATCAAAATGACTTGAATATCCATCTGCAAATAAAATTAAGTAATCATATATATTATTAAAAACTTTCCGTTCCGAATTCCAGGTTTATTTTTAAATTTCTAGATATTTGTTATCACAGATTATATTAATTAATTTATTATTATACAGAATAAATGTGATTAATTTGATTAATGAGGCTGTTGTTATGAAATAAGGAAAAAAAAATGAAATATAAATTATATAATTTTTTAACTGCACAGTATTTTATTGAATATTACACCTCACTATATTTTAAAAATATTGACCACCTCACACTACATTTGAATTAAATATCCTAAAGCCCTACTGAAAAAAAGTAAATTTTTTATAAAAAAAATAATACACGACCTCGATAACGTTATAAGATTTATATCTTAAGCTAAAGACGATTTAGTTATTAAAAAAAAAACTAAAAACGTACTTAGCTATATACGACTGACAATGATTTGACTTCATACTTTGTTAATATAATAAAAGTTTTATTATACGATCAATATAAATATTATCTAGCACACTTTCTGTCGAGAAAAATAAATTTTAAATAAGCATTAATTATAAATTATTTCCTATTACATTGGTCAGTATCTTCAAGACGATAGAATTGTAAATCAATATAAGTAAAATTTACGACATGCCCACAATTAATTGTGTTATGTTCGGACTCATCGTTGTTATTCCAAAAACAAAAACGATTTGGTTATTCGTTTGTTTTAAATGTAAATACAAATGAAATATACTTTCGTACATATAATACAAGAGGTTTATGAATTATAATTAAAAGTTTTTATACATTTCTTAAAGCCCAAGTGATGAGTGGTTAAATGAGAGTAAAATTTCAAGATTGGGCATTAAGATACACTTATGAGACCCATATTTTAAAACATATAAGGTTTAAATTTCAATGACGTTTAAAAGTAATTGATTCCTCCATTTTTTATATCGATTAAATATAAGTGGAAATTTTAATAACGTAATCTGAGAGAAAAAAGTGATACTACAATGGCATTCGTATAGATTCTTTAATGGAATTATATATTTTAGTACAATTTTAATGAATCGAACATAGATAGGTATCAGTGTACGCCAAAAACAGTAACCCCAATATACATAAGCCCCTAGCAACTAAGCCTAATATATTTTATCGTAAATAAGCACTGCGTCGCCTTGCCGCGCCGGTCAATACGCGCGGCGCGCGCGTACCGTGCGCCGCGCGCGTCACACGCCACACACGCCCTGATATCGACGGGCCGTTTTTCTTTAGTTGTAACTAGTTCGTAATTTTTACAATTAATCTATTCAATATTTACTATTTATTATTTAGAATTTTAATTAAAGTGCTTCCGAAGTATAGATAAAATAAAATTGTGTATAACAAAAACTAAATACATTTGACATTATATTGTAAAGCGTGTTTTACACTGAATTTAAAAACATTTAAATATATTTTCACTGATATATTTTTTACAAGTTTGTAAAGTGGTATCTTTAAGTAACGTAAAATGAATGAAATAGATCTAATAAAAGAAGTTGAAAGACGTCCGATATTGTACGATAAGTCAGTGAGTGGTTTTAATAAAACTAAACTAAGGGATGACGCTTGGAAAGAGGTGCAAGAGGCTCTTAATGTGTCAGGTACGTGTATACAAAGACTTAGTTACATTTTTTATTACATGTCAACTATTTTTAAGCTCTGTATTCCATATTATAAGGAATGTTATATTCAGAAAAGAGTTTCGAGTGCTAACTTCAATAACGAATGATTTTATGTTATTTTAATTACAAATGATGTTATTTCTACAATAAAACTTTTTCTTCATTCTTAAAAATTCAATATAATTGTACATTTTATTTGACAATTTCACGATTTTATTGAGTAGAATAAAATGAAAGAAAAATAACTCGATGCGTACAAGGAAATTTTAAATTCGGGACGATTAAATTATAAGCCCTATTATAACTGAAACGCCAAAAAATTCAAGAAAGTTTTATCATACAAAATATTATGTAAATTCAGGTTTATATTTTCTTTAGAACAATTCGATCGTCTTGTTTGTCGAAAATATTTATTTATTTAGAAGAGAAATAAGGATATCACTGTAATACATCCCTTTTGTGATGCTGTTTGTAATATTTATTTCACGGCGATTTAAAAAACAATGTCTTTTTCCAATAAAGAGGCATGATTTTTCACAATTGTAATCACAGAAGCGGAATGCAAGAAGCGTTGGCGTTCTCTGAGAGATTCGTTTATTAAATTGCAAAGGACCCACGGCGGCAAAACGCGCTGGCCTTATTTACACGCCATGAGGTTTCTGTTACCTCACGTCGAACCAAAGAATGATACACAGTAAGTTATTGCACTGCAATTTCGTTTGTTCTCTACTTCCTAAACCGTTACTTCTTCGATATTTTTAATATTACTCAAGTAATAAAATATAAATTAGTTAATTATATTTAAATTTTAAATAATCAACTGTAACATATAGTGAGATGAAATAAAAAATGCAAAAATTAACGGATGCATAAAGTCTGAAAAGTTCTGTTTCTGTCCCAATCAGAGGTGTATGAAAATTTCGACCCTCTTATCATTTAAATTCTGTAAAAAACAATGTTATAAATTTTAACACTATTTTTATAATTACGAAAATTTGCTTTATGATTAGTCGTAAATAAATTATTAGTTAATAAATATTTTTATTTTATTTTTAAATATCTCAAAATTCAGAACAAAACGAGAAACTTCGGATTCGGAACCGGAAGAAGAAATACGTCACCGTCCTGGTCATTCACTGCCCGATCTATCGTATCAGGACTCGCGTCCGCTGGAGGAGGACGAAGACTCCCAACCGGCGAAGAAGATGAGGCTCAACTCTACAGAGGAAGAACCGTGTCATTGCAACAGGACAGATCCCGACGAGCTATTCCTATTAAGCTGTGCTCCTACATTAAAACGGCTAAATTCTAAACAGAACGCTGTAGCGAGACTGAAAATACAACAAGTCTTATACGAAGCGGAGTTCGGAAGTCAAATGGAGCTACCCTACGTGACACCCGCCAGCGACTGCGGCTACGAGAACACTGACAACTCCGCCGAATAATTCGCTTTATAATGACGTCCATATTTAAAATGGTGTACAAGCAACAGCTGACATCTTAGATTATTGACCAATATTATTATTATGAAGTTACCTGTCAGTTTAAATGATAATTTTAATTTTAGTTAAATATTAAAGTAATAAGACCATTAAGGGTACAAAATAAGTGAATTAATAATAGTAATAATGAGTAAATGTCGTACCAGGGGTTCCAAGTTCATCGTGTACCGAAACACCGAATATATTAACTTTATTTGATAGACCTTAGACAGTATTAATTCACAAAGCCGACTACACATTACAATTCTATATTATTTATTACGTTACAGTGACGTTTGTTTCATTTATAAAAATAGTTTTGTCCATTTACAAAATTTCCTAAGACTAAAGCTTCCACACATTTTGGATGTAGAATAAATTGTAAGAATTTAAATAAATAGTTTTTATGTCAATCTTACACTTATTAAATTGAAAAGTTTCTTTACTCTTAGTTGGCAGTTACTCTTATTTGATAGTTTTTTGAAGAAAGTAAATTCGATATAACAAGCCATTACCCAATTAAGTTTATAGGTTAAATAATAATAATAATATTTAACCACGTCACATTTTTTTTTAATTTATTATTGATAAGAAAATATTCGATAGGAATATATGCATTTTTTGCAATCAGCGCCATCTATCGATGAATAAGTTGAATGCGATAAATGCACCGATATAATTGATTTTAACCCGTGTGGCGCTGCGAAGATAATACTTAGATACATTACCATGAAATTAAATATTGTTTCTTGCAAATAAAGGAACGTAAAGATTAAAACTAAAGTACTGTCTCCTATTACATTATAGTATTTAAATTTAAATAGTAATTTTCGTTACATTTTAAATATTTAATACCAGTTTTTAGTACAATATTGTAAGATAATATAATTTATAATTAAAAATCTATTGATTATTTCGTGTTTCAGTAATGCTCTGTGTTTGATGTTATTTTATGTAGTCGTACTTAAGTTCAGAATTTAAATAACCATATATTTGTTTACTATTTTCTAAATATTTCAGCACTTTTTAAAAACTGAATTCTGTTTTTTTTTTTTTTGGTGACTTTAAAACCTCTTTGGCGTTTTTGAACGAACAAAGAAAATTATTAATAAAAAGACAACTCCCATAACCTGCATCTGTCATAGTGAGTTATGATTTATACAATGTTACTTTGTTGACGTAATTCCATTGTATTACTTTCTCTGTACAAAGGGTTAATACAACTTTCTAATGTTTTGTTGTGGTAATTTTTTAACCTAGCCCTTTTGGTTATAATAATAGACCGTGCTATTTTAAACCTTAACTAATTCTAATAAAACTTAGTATGTTATGGCGATGCAATAAGAATTTATGTAATGTTCACACTCACATATCAATTATACAATTGATTGTAATTAAATAATTAAAATGTGAATATTTTTTTATCGTCATAATTTTTTCTTTTTTCCTTCTGTTTTGTTAATAAAAATCTTAAACACTCTACTGTAATATTTTAACGAATTCTTAACTAAGAAAACAAAATTCTTGGTGCGATTTTGTCCTATTAACAAATATTTTTTTTATTATATTGGAATGTTTCGCTCCGTGGAACATTGCGGTAAATACTTTTTTATCGAAATCTGTATTTCATGTACATACATAACAAAAAGTTGTCTAAATACCTATTGTGTTCCTACCAAACAACAGCTGTTACTTGCTGTCATAGCCCTAATGGCTATGACAGCTTCTTCGGGAGGGGCCACGCTTATTGTGACTTAATATAAGTAGCATGGAAAGACTTATTATGAAGGTGTTTGTTGAATTAAGGTTTTATTTAAAAAAATACAGACGAATTGAGAATCCCCTCCATATTCGAGTCAGTCGATAAAAGAATGTAGGTAAATATTTAGAATCTGAATACACGAATACTCTTTATTAATTGAGTTCCTGTGATCAAGATATTTAACAGTTTTAAGATATGGTTGGAAAAAAATTGAGCATTTTTCCAAAGAACCGTTCTCAAGAAAGTAGCATAATATTATAATTTTGTATGAAAAGTTTAATTCAATGTAATTTTTCAAAAAAATATATAGGTTTTATTGTTTAAAACAGCACCTCAGATGGTTTTTATTATTATACGGACAACATGAAATCCTAGTTCACTGTAGGCTGCGTCCTTACAAAATCTTAATGGTTATAAATCGTATATAACTAAGGGATTTTCGATAGTGAGAACTTGCAGGCATTGTATGAAATAAAGAATTTTATACTTTCATAGAGGATCAGGGTTACCAACACTCCAAGGGGCGAGGCAATTAATTAAATGTCCTGATATGATTTAAAGTCATGCCTTCAATCAATCAAAATCAATAATATTGACAATGCTACATCCTCTACGAGGTTTTCAGGCAACTTCATCATTTCACAACACTTCTTTTCTGTCACCTCATACTAAGTATAGTTAAGTATCTCATTAAACATTGATAACAATTTCTAACAAAGGGACAATAATAAAGTTTTTTTAAGTATGTCAGCGGCACACTACTGTATTCATAGTTCAAGTTCGCCTCGTCAATCGTTAATATTTTCTCATTCAATAAGACATGTTATTTTTTGGATTTCTGAAAGAAAAACTTAAGAGTTAAGACTCTCCCTAGACCGTAGGTAGCACGATAGGACTCGCGAGTATTAATTTACACTAAGCATATTGTTCGGTCATAATACTCTTTGACAATAATATACAAAGACAATGCTTCAAATAAGTTACTTTTATATATTTAGTACTCGTTGTTGGCAAAATTTTCCTGTTTTACATATAGATTGAAATTAAAATAGGTTTAGCAATGTATATGTCATTGAAGTACTTTTACACTCATTTTAATGTACACACGATTCCTGTGTGAATGAAGCCTTAGCGTAAATTGAATGAAGTGTACGTTTTTTAATCAACATTGAATTTTTATTCAAGAATGGTTTCGGTGTTTTTGTCGTATGAATGTTAGTTGTAAAGAAATGCTTCAAATATTTATATTGTTTAACACGTACTTACATGTTATAATTGAACGAGTTCATTACAGCTTACCTTTCAATGAGTTACGAATATATTTTAAGGAAACATTAAAAGTTTTATTTCATGAAAGTTTTGGTTATAGAAAAGAAAAACATTGAAATATTTTGTACGATTGAGTTAGATAGCTTAGAACCTTTTCTATGATTCAGAAATTTTTGTACCTAATCTTAGGTAACTCATAAACTACTGTATTATGTACAGTTTATTATTTAAGCCCGTGACACTTAGTATTTAAGCCGATAGTGTGTCTCTTATAATATTAAAGGTTCCTTAGCTACTATTAAAAATGGCACTTTTCCAATTTCGGTTCCATAAAACTATTAACTACGTTGATACTACCCGAACAATTCGAACTTGTGGTACGGCTATTGTCCTCGTGATGGTTCGTGAAGTAAAACCGTTTGCGACAAAACTATGTAAATAAAGTAAATAACTTATCATAATATATCAATGGATTGAATAAATAAAATTATGATTTAACACAAAAAAAAAAAAAGTTTTTCCTAATGAAACTGTTTAATCAACCTTCACATTGCATTATAATGAAGCACTCACAACGTATATTTGATGGCATACGTTGATACCCGTTATTAATTAAAAGAACGTTTTTATTTACAATTTTTAAAACACATAAAAAGTACAAAAACGATATTGAAATGTATGAACATTCGTTCTGAAAACTGTAATTATTTGACAGAAGTCAAGTTCGGAAACGAAAAATTTAATTGCAGTCGCGCTGAATACCTATTGAATTATAAATTTAGATCGCTTTAAGTACGTAATAATGAAAACGTCAAATTAAATATTTATAATACATAATAAAAACGCTCGTACAGCGATGTACTGCAATGGAAACGACGGATAATATGAATTAATTAAGTGTTCAATCCTCAGAACTGTAACGACCTAAGCAGCTGACGGCAGTAATATTATACATGTAATTAAAATATCACTTTATTTCTTACAATTGAAACAACATATTGGTTATATAAGAGCAACCGTTGGCGTGGCTCCCGGTCGTTCATGAAGCGTGAGGTCTTTTCCATACCTCTGTAACAGTTCTAACACAACCCCATTGGTCCACCCGAAGCCGTCCTGCACCACGTACTCCCCACCACCACCCTCGTGCCCTGGATGCACTGCACTGTACTTCTCAAACATTTTCTGCCAGTTGTTATAACCTATGTAATTTGATCGTATCCATACACCAGCTAGCTCCTTCGCCAACTTCCGTGCTTCTACGTTTCCACTGGTGTCCAATGCTCCGATTAAGATACTTTGCATCGGGGGCCATGCATTCGGAAAATCCCATTGTTCACCCGAATGTAGTATGGAGGATGGGACGCCGCCCGGGAAGTTGAGAGCGCCGGTTGATTTGAGATAATTAACCAACAGCAGAGCATATTTATCAGCCTTCGTTTCATTGACAACCTTAGCCCATAGCGGAGTAGCGCAGCTGGGATAAAAATGTTTCCTAGGGGAGCCAGTCTGTGCGTCAAAATCGTACCACACTCCATCTACCTCATGATACATGATATTCTCGATTGCGCTTCTCCAATACCTGGCTAGGCTCCACCATTTCTGCGCCTCTCTCCTGTGTTTCAGTCTGTCATGGAGATCGCCGACGGTTTGCAAGGCACCAGCGAATATGGCATTCAAATCAACGGGTAGGATCCGTGTAGCGTGAACATCAGTCAAGTTTCCAATTGCACCGTCGGCTGACACGAACCAGCGTGATGAGAAGTCCCAGCCACTTTCGGCAGCGCTCTTGATTTCTAAATAAAAATCATCTCGTCTGTCTTCATTAGGGAAGATTCTGGAGTTTGTATAGTCTTCGTAATATGATTCCGGACGAGGACCTCTATCTTTCTTATCCGCTAGATATCTCAGCAGCATAAACTTGTTACCATTGATTTCGACGGTCACTTTCTTTTTGTCTAACCAATAGTATAGTTCTTTTTCCACAGTGCTAATATGTTGTTCTATCCACGCTAGATCCCCTGTTGCCTCGTAGTAGCTGGCTACCATAGCTGCTAGTAAAGGGGGTTGACTTCTCCCTAAGTAATACACACGACTCCCATTCGGTACATAACCATATTTCCCCACTAAATGCAAAAGATTCTCTATCATACCTTTAGCTGTTTTAGTCATGTTGCTGATCATGAGGCCGCGTATCGTCCAAAATGAGTCCCAGTAATACAATTCCTTAAATCGACCTCCCGGTACGATGAATCCGTTCGGCACGTACAAGAAGCTATACTGATCTGGGTTTAGCATTACATCCGATTGTACTTTTCGTCCCAGTTTGGCCCATAACGCAATAACACTCTTAGCAAATGCTTTTAACTTAGGATTAGATATTTGTTCTAAGATTGGTGGATTCGGATCGAAGTCAGGCGGCATCCAATGCTCGAGTTCATTGCCTTCTCCGAAATTTTGATCAACGAAATTCATAAGACGGTCACGTGAAGGTTTATTGTTTGTTTCTTTCATGAGTTTAGCGAAATCGTCCAACGTTTCATTTTCCGTACGCTGTAGCTTAAGGTCAACGAAAGTTTTCGAATCTCGAAAAATTCGCGCGAGTTGTACCGTGTGAAGTAATTCTCCGGAGCAGTATATAGAGGAATTACAGATCGGAGTTGTGAATGCATGAGCATAACTTAACAACCCTAACACGGGATAAAGTGGCACACAACGTAATCTCGACACTAACATATTTCAAGTATAAACGTAGATTTTATAAAAATAAAGCGAACCGATCCGGTAAACGTCCGGCCCGCAACTAATATTATGCACACATCACGCGCCATGACCAATGTGGGTTAACACTCAACACTCAGAACATCCTTGCTTTACATTTCATAGTTGATACAATGCTTTCTCATTCCTGTCATTCTATTTAAAGTCAGAAATATATAGTTGAACTAAAACACAATGTATCATATTTCAGATTTATGAATGTCATTCTGATTTCTGACGTGCATGAAACCAGTTCGGAGTTGATTGACGCTAATTGTCATTACATCGACCAATTACTTAACGCGCATGCGCTATCCGCAACGTTCCGTTATATCAAAGTATTTATTAAATTTTTAATAGAGAAAATTGCTAAACACATGTTTATGTTCCCAATAAATATAGCGATGAAAGTTTACTATGTCTTTAAAAACGTATTTTAAACAAAAGTTCACATTTAAACAGAATTGAACGCAATGTCTTTTTAAATGTATTTTTTTAGCAGAATCGATTTAAACAAAAGCTTAAATTTATTAGTAATTGCTTATCACTGGATTTTAAGAAGTTTTGTCTTTCAATATCCTCATCTTTAAATATTTAAATTTTTATAAAGTTTCTGCAAGCTTTAATAACCACAGTTTCTTTGTATTTTTATTTATCTCCATTTAATGACCACTTCCTATAATGTCCGAAATGTACTCTTTATTAATTAAGCGTTCGGAGCTTTATTCTAATATTTAAATTAATTTTTTAATAAAAATATTTGATGTCTAACCTCAAAACTTGTCATATTTCTATTATTGAAGTAATAAATTTATTTACATTTAATGAAAATATACTATTTGTATTTTATGATTACAGGTTAAAAATTAATCAGAAAATTAAGGAAAGTTTTTGTTACAATACCAACTTTTTAAAGGAATGTGGAGCGTTGTTGATAGATTGATTGTATGTATTTAAACATGATTTAATATTTTACTTGAATTATATACCATTAAAAAAAACAAAATATAACCATAGCCTTTATTACGGTAACTGGTCGGAATGACATGAATTTTATATAAATAAATATAACAAAATCAATCAAAATATACAAGTTCTTAAATTATTATAACTATAATAGGAAAAAATATTTTTATATTCACTTTGAATTTTTAAGGATTACATGGTTTATAACAATTAAATAAATTTAAACTAATATAAGACTGTAATACTGTTTGCTGATATTGTTAATGATTCTCTATTAACAGAGAGAACGTACAAAAATTGAAAATTTGACACAATCAATAGATTTTACATTTAATAAGGGAGTCGTTTTAGAACGCATCACGTCAAAACAAAATGTCCGTCACGATGTCTGCAAGTCGATATACAATCGAAAATATAAGATACAGTTATAAAATATGTCCGAAAATATACTTAAATTTTAATTACACAAATATCTAGTGCTTACATTATAATTCATATGTACATACGTTTTATAATTTTTCACATACATATTAAAACTACTTATTTGATAATAAATGCCTTTTTAGTTAGACAAACAATAAATAAGGCACCGAAATGGAAATTAATCTATTAGTATGTATTTATATACAATTGTCAGAAGTATATTTTTTAAGTATAATGGCACTTAAAAACAAAATTTAATACCTAATACATTTTTCGCTCTCAAACGATTGAAAAATATCTATATGTAATTGATATCTACACACTTCGTAAACTTTGTAAATTTTAAAGAAAACTATAAACATATAGAATTTAAACAAAAGGATTGCGTCATTAGAATAAATGAAGAAATATTAGCGAAAAACTAAATAAATTAAGAAAATAATATTTTTAAGACAATGGTTAGCTTTCAGATTTGTTTTTTTTTGATAAAAGCTCTGTAGATTTCTGTGGCTGTGAGTCATAAGGGAGTACTAGAAGATAGTCATCACTTTTGTCATACAAAGTCATTCGATGCCCATATTTTGCAAGGAACTCCAATATTACCCCATTGGACCATCCAAAACCTGTCTGAACAGTGTATTCACCTCCACCTCCAATCCGGCCGGGGATTTCGACGTCATACTTTTCGAATAACTGATTGGTTGCATTAAAGCCTTTGTAGCACGCCCTAACCCACGATTGAGCGATTTCAAAGGCCACTTCTAACGATTCTTTAGTTTCCAAAGCCTCCAGAGCATTTACTACTATACTGACTAGAGGTGGCCAAGCATTTGGAAAGTCCCATTGCTCTCCACTTCGAATCAAAGAAGCTGGTACTCCACCAGGATAATCGATACCGTTTGAATTTTTGAGCCATTGGAGAATGCGTTTAGAGTTTAAATTAACAAAACTTTTGTTGGCTACTTTCATCCACAACGGTGCAAGGTTACTAGGGTAGAAGTACTTTCTGTGGCGATTATATTTCATATCCCAATCGTACCAAATTCCGTCCTCTTTGTTCCAGAAGACTTCTTTTATATTGTAGCGCCACTGTTTGGCCAAGTAGGCCCAGTGACTACTCTGGCGATAGTTTAGAAGTAAAGCTTGGAAGTGAGCCATGTTATCTAGAGCATTCGCAAATATTGCGTTTAGGTCAACGGGTATAAGGTAGCTGGTGTTGATTGTTGAGAGATTTCCTTTATTCTCTCCGTCATTATTAATAAACCAACGAGTCGAGAAATCCCATCCACTTTCAGCGGCACTTTTTATTTCTGTATAAAAACTCTGCTGAAGTTCCTGAGTTTCAAACATTCTTGAGTCCTTGTAATCTTCGTAATACGACTCGGGTCGTGGACCTTTACTAGGTGCGTAATATCTCAGAAGAGTGTAAGTCGCGTCACCAACATTAAATGTAACCAATTGCGTGTCTAGCCAATATCTCAACTCTTGTTCAAGGACGTCTACATTTTTCTTAAGGAATTCAAGATCATCCGTTGCTTTTATATAAAGTGACATCATTGCTGTCAATAGAGGAGGTTGACTTCTTTCTTGGTAGTACCATCTACTACCGTTAGGAACGTGGCCAAGTTTCTTTACCAATTCTATGAGATTTCCTATAACTCCTTTAACAGTGTCTTCCATACCACTGACAAGAAGACCCTCTATAATCCAATAGGTATCCCAATAGTATAATTCTTTAAACCTTCCACCAGGTATGATAAATCCATGAGTCACAGGGATGAAGCTGAAGCGTTCTGAATGTTCGAAAACGACGGACTTGACTTTTCTACCGAGAGTCGGCCAAATGTCGTTAATATTTTGTCCCATTTTTCTAAGATTATCATCGCGCACACCATTCAGGAATGCTGGGTTTTTATTAAAATCTGTTGGTATCCATTCCTCCAACTCCCCAATGGAGTCAAAATGATCGTCGACGAATTTTTGAATCTGATCTCGGGAAGGATTATCATTAGTTTGGTTTAAAAGAGAATCGAAGGCAGCTAGAATTGAATCGGGTTCATCTCGCATTTCGAGATCAACAAATGTTTTCGAATCTTGATATAATCGGGCCACCTGAACAAAATGCAGCAATTTACTGTCGCAGTAGACTGGCTTGATGCAAGATGGCGGCAGTTCGTGTGCTAAAACTGCCGAAAAGCACACGAGCGTCAGTAGAAGCAACTTCATCTGAAAGAAAGATATAGTTATTTCATTATATTGTTCGAAATTCAAATTTAAAGAATGAATATAGCTTTGTTATATATGTTTGTATAAATTAGTGTAATTAATTACTTCGAATAGAAAATCAATTTTATGTTTATTTTTCCATTTATCGTATCGCAATTTTCTTTAAGATATTAAACATATTATATTACAAATTATATTTACGAGTCAAAGTTCTATATAATTCTGGTAGGTTTATTGTATATTTAGATTTGCGGTTTTTTTCATGTAGATTTTTAAATATTATTGTTTTCAGAACAGAAGAACCATCGTGTGATCATTTGTTTTTAAAAATAATACTTCTTTGAAGTCGTATTTGTATAACAATTATTTTTAAAAATCGACGTAGTGGCTTACTCAAAACAGTAAAAAGATCAGTATGCTAACTACAAATGTTGCATCATCAGTGTTTACGGACCTTTAGGAGTTTCTCATTCATTAATCTTCGCACATTAAAGCCTTAACGTAAACTATGAAATCGGCAATAGCCTCTTTGTATGTAGTGTGATTATCTGAACTTTTGATAAGGATACTATATGGAAGTCATTTACGAATAAGTGATATAACATTAGCATTTAGCACACGCACAAGACACCGTGGAAAGTATATAATGTATTCAGTATGAAGGTAGATAAGAGTTCACAGACCACGAGAAAGGTATAAAAACGCAGTAAAATGTGATAATGCATCAATGTTACGAATAAATACTTAAAAGTGAGATATATAAAATTTTATTGAAACGTATAAATGAAATTAAATATTCGACAAACTTGTCTGTAGTTAGTACTTAATACTAAAAATATACTTAGTTCTAATATCTGTAGATATAATAAAATCGTTCAAGGGGTCAATTCTGTGCATTGAAAATAAATGAGAATAAATCCCTATTGGGGTATTCCTAGGAGAAGCAGAAGACAAAGATATGATTTTTGAAAATTTTGTCTGTCTGTCTGTCTGCTGTACACTTATAACTTAAAAACTACTGGACGGATTTCAATAAAATTTCATAGGGGGGTTGCTGATCACCTGATGCAACATTTAGGGTACCTTTTACCACGGGAAACTGGCTCCTTCACATGGGAATATTTTAAACTACTTTGAACCAAACTTATGTAAAGTTACTAGTTGTTACATTTAATGGGTTTAATAATGACATGTTGTATTTAATTAATGTACTAATTTCCGAGGGAAAATTCAACCCAATCGGCCCAGTGGTTTAAAAGTTTTTATACCAATGACACCGCCACCTACCGGAATCAGTTGTAATCATCCCGAAAGCTAATTAAATACATATACAAGATAATTAAATCATATACAATGCGATTAAAATTTTACAAAAGTTGCAAATTTTAAATTGTATTTAACAGGAATTAAAAATCGATAGACAGGTAAACGCCATAGAAGTAAAGTGTATTTTGGGACCATGCCGACAACAGTGTCACCTACCCGGTCGAATAGTAATTATCATTTAGAACTAACTCAAAACTCTGCTACTTATATAGATAATATTTCAGCCAAATCAACCAGCCGTTTAATAGTTTTCATACCAATAACAGCGCCACCTACCGGGTCAAGCTGTAATCGTCCCGAAAACTAAAGAAATACTTATAGGTTGTTTTATCCCTCGAATTCCGCTTATACTAAATAACTATCCGTTTCAGTTTATTCGTTTTGTACTACGGTACTTTTTCTACGCGAACAAAGTCGCGGGCATAGCTAGTAAATAATATAATTATAATAATTAAAAGCTTTTGCGATCTAAAGAGTCTGATAACAAAAATACTAATTTTTTTTTACCTGCACGTGACAATACGTACGTGACAAATGGACTTAAATTTACTTACCTACGCTTTACTTTGAAATACAATTTATTCAGATATATAAAACTAAAATAGTTCTTTATTTTTGATTCCCAAACCATAGCCAAAATGAAAGGGAAAGGAGAGTATTCATGATGTTCAAGATTTTTATGTCCTCGTTTTCGTGTCGTCAGGAAAATCGTTAATTAAGTTAATCGGTTAAAACAAAATAAATGATATGACAAACATATATCTGATACCTCTTATGTGGCATCATATATGTTTTTAGGATTCAATTTTTACTATTTAATTTAAAAACAATATGATAAAGCGCCCTACAAATGTCGCGAGTCAATTCGGTCATCCGCACGTTTAATGTAACAAAGAAAATACTTGACTGAAAACAAAAAAAAATTAAACTTGTCTTTTATTGATTAAAAAAAAACCTTAAAAAAAGATCTATAAGTCACAATGACATTTCAAATCTAAAGTGACTTAACTTTTGACATTTTAAAATGTCCTTAACCTTACAAACTAATAGACTATAGACGTTAATAATAATTATTATTTATAAGTAAAGACAATTGCACATCTTTATTTCTTATACGAGTATGAGATGTCATTGTGCTAATTGGTATTTTTTTTTTATATTTAAATGTATGTACATTGTACATAGCTTTCATAAAAGAATTGCACCAAAAGTGTTTTTATTTTTATTATATGTATAAAAAATGTATCCATTTTTTCTATTTTGTTTAAGTGGTAGCAAAATAACTGGCTGGCAGTCTATTAATTTTTTTTTGTCCTTATCGTCAAGCAATTACCTACTTCTCTTTTTTCTTGGTTATTATTTTTTTTTGAGACCTCGACCTTTACGAGCTAATCAGTGATCACGTTTTTAGAAACGTACCATATTTGAGATAACAGTGTATTATTAATTTGATATATTTATAATATATATTTGAAAAAAATACAATGATAATAGATTTATTTAAATTTATCAAATTTTTAGACATTAAAGAAACAAGACGCGTAACAAATCATCTAATACATTCGTGATGGGGTCAAAAGGTCGAAATAGATTAAATTACTTTGAACTTAGACCCTAAAAGCTAAAACTATTGAATTGTCGGAGTTTCTTATAAATTATAATTGATACCAGATAAATATCTTTTATACGCATGTTATTAATATGATAATGATTTTTATATATATATTTTTTTATATAATTTTATATTAACATTAATTATTTACGACAATTTAAAATGTTCGTACACTGAAGCTCTATTACTTATTTTGGGGGAGTTAGTTATCTTAGAATATACTTCGTTATGTAACCGATGTATGTAAGGAAATAAATTAGGATATGTTTATATTTTACATATAAAATTATTGGACATACGTTAAATTATGTATGATATTATAAATAAATAGGTCCTTCAAATGAAATAAATAGATTACGGAGTCAGTCAAGTGATGTTTGATTAGGCACAAACGTTACTTCCTCGTCACATATTTTTACTGTCTTTGAAAAAAAATAAATACATTTTGCTACAAAATAATTGCAGCGTAATTTATCATGACGTACAGTTTTTTCACCACCACCTTGAGCTGTAATTAGTTAGTTAAGACTCACAACTGAAATTTGATTTTTGTTGAAAGAGGAATTCTTAAAATAAATACTTTGTTTCTCAAATATTAGCATCTATTATTAAATTGCGCCATGAATAAATATATAGACATTTTTAGAACTCATTTTATATTATCCAATTATGCAGATAAAATTATATTATCTTACACCTCTTAAAATCTACTAGTTATTTGATTTTATCTGTGTCAAAATATATGAACAAATTTTTATCTGTGTGAACATTCGCGGAAGGCTTTTAATACCGAATGCAAAATACGGTTTATATAATGTATTATGTGAAATAAAACAGCTGTGTCCAAGATACTTCCAGCAAACCTATTTCATGGATCCAAACGTTTCAAGTGCCGTGTTCATGGTCGCGTTCACGGAAGATAAGATAAGTGTGTCAGGTTTGATTATTTATCATATATCCATGGATAAAACAGAGTCCAAATAATACTAAGAATAAACATACTACCTTTAGAACTCAAGTAATTATATGCGTATAAATTATATGAAGGGCAAAATTGTAGGATAATTTTTTACTCGTCTATCACATGTCGCATTACGTCCGCGTTTGTTATTTGTGTTTTAATCAGTGATTTGATTGAATATTGTGCTCAGTTTTTAACAGGCTTTTATCATCTGAGTTATTGTATTTATTACATATAACAAATATCCAAATTGGTGTTTCATTATATTTGGGTTTTCCAATATCGTTCCTATATTATAAAATTAAACTTAACGGAACGTGCCCAAACTAACTTTCTCATCCATAATGTTCCCATAAAACCGCATCAAACTTTTTTTCTTGTAAACAAAATTAATTATTACGTCAAAGTCTGGAAGTCCAGTCCAGATTTACTTCGATTTTTTTTTTATTATTTTATGCAACATACTCCCGAAGATTCAGATGCAATGAAAATTTTCATCTCGTCTGCCCGTGATCACGGTTGCTACAAAGTAACCTAAACGTTGGAAATAGATAGCTTAAAATAATAAGAAATGCGTAGTTAATCCGAAAATATTAGTTTTATTATAGTCTTAAATATCTTTATAAAAGGGAAAAATTTTGTATTGAGTTAAAAACCTTACACTTCCTATTTGTTTTTCAAACTTTTCACTGCACTTTCACTACAATTACAAAACGGAACAATAGCTATAGTTAAATTAACAACAAATAAAAGTACAGTCAGACAATATCGTCATAATATTTATCTTGTTAAAATATCACTAATTGTTTGAACATTTTTTTTTATTATATAGGAAAAATTATGACAGCCATTTTCATTTGGTTCGCCTTAAATACTTTACTTATTAGAAGAGCTATAAAAGCTAAGTACCCATTGTCTCAGATCACGTATTCTCATTCCACCTAAACAAATATTATAAGTATCGGTTAGATGAATGTATTTCCTAACAATAAATATACAACATATTGTTGTTTTTGAAAAGCGAAAAGAAATAAAAATACTCCAACGTATCCTGACATTCGTCTTTAATTTATAAGAATTTATTGCGGTTTTAGTGACTGTAAGTAGTAAGTCAAAAAGACGAGTGAGACACTTAAAACGCGTTCGATAACAGAATCGTTGACTAATTCTTTGGAATTTAATTGAAGTAAAGAGCGAAGAAGCGAAGGGCAAAACACTTCAATGTGCAACGGTTACTTCACTTCACTTATCGCTAGTCTTTGATAAATTTTGTTAACAAAGACGGAGACGTTCCCTGGATTTGAGCATTCGATTTGAATTCCATTTTCTTTCTTACATATAGGCGATTGTATAAGCAGTCGAAAGAAGAAATTCCTGAATATATTTTTTTTGTTAGTCAAAACTTTGAAAAAATAAATATATATATAATTTTATATTAAGTGAAATCTATATACAAATAGCGATCTGCTGGTTTGCCTCTAATGGGATATCACTTGTCCGTCTATTCTATAATTAACAGTGCAATAAAATAATATATATTTATATAAGTTTATATATAATACTGTTTTAGTGCTACAAGCACTGCAAGACATAGATTTTAAGAATATTAAAATTGTCGTCTTATTTTAGTCTGTGGCAACCGAAATAAAACAGTTTAATATAACCTATCTCTGTTTTAAATAAATTATAAATGTTTTTCTAAAAAATAACTTTAAGCCGTCTTTATATTAGACAATATTTTTTATGTGGAACATAAGTTAGAGTTTTGAGTTTTAAAGTCCATCATTATTTCGATCGTTACAAATCACCTGACGGGACCAAACGAAAGATTACTTTATTACTTTGTAACTTTATAATAAGAACGAGGAAAAGTAAACAGTGTAAGTTTTCCTTATAAAAGATTATAGATAACAAACTATAGAAAATAATTGTTTTAGGACGAAATAAAATAAAACCTAGCGGTTTGTTAGATTTAATGGCATACTATTATGAGAGTATTGTCTACGGTCTAATGACGAAGAAGCATATTAGTACAAGCTGTTTTACAGTTCTGAAAAACAAGCGACAATTCTTCATGACACTCATCAGTGTATGCCAATTTGTATTTTAACTCTATAACAATAAAGCCTATTTTAAATATCATAGAAAGGCTTTAACCTGAAACCTTATACATTTGACTTGTTCTTTCTTTATATTTATATATGATTTACATACAAAATAATAAATTACACATTCGGATGGGTGTGTAGCCTCGAAAATTAGAAGGTCGTTATATTTTCCTCCCAGAACATGTAGGATATAAACACATTATGGAGTGAATTACTAATGCGTATGATTCAATTTTAGATGTCTCCTAATCATTGCAAAAATTATGGGAATTGGTAGATAAATTAAATATATATATATATATAAATTTATTGTAAGATCGGAACATTTGATAACTATATTTAAATGTATGTCTTACAAGTTACAATATACACCAAAAAAAAACTTTCGAATTTCGAAAAAAATATTAAAATACATTTTCATTTTGATGTCTAAGTTTTTTTTTTATTTCAGAAATAATATTAGACTATAGTACCATGTTTTTATAACAGAATGTCAACAGTAGGTATAATTTTTAAGTGATTTTCAAATTATAATCACCACAGATAAAAAATATGATAAAAATAATACGGAAATTAAAATATTCTTATTAAAAAGGGTTTTCTCAACATACAGACGGACGCAACGTTTACTTCTATATAAATATCTCGCTGATAAAATAACAAACAATGTAAGCAAAGCAACTCAAGCTGAAATAATTATAACGCAATTCAAATCGAGCGTCTCAATGTAAAAATACATAACGCCAATGTTCACACGTCTGACAAACGTGTAGAAAAAAATGTTACAATTGAAATCTGTTGTCGTTCTTAGGTGGTTTTGTGAACGACATATTTGAATGTTTTAGACCAACGCAAAAGTATGAAATAGATTTTCCCACAATATCTTAATTGGGTCATTCGTTTTGAAATAACCAAACTTTATTTGAAAAATACAATTCAGCATAACTTTTAGGTTAGGTACGTAAAAAAATGTCTTAACTCGCTTGAGGAAAACTAAAAGAAATGAAAGAAATATCACTTAATTGCATTATTATAGTGTCTAATAAAGATAAGGTTGGATGAAGGGTGGTTTTGAGAATGTAATTTTACGTACAAATAATACCGAACAGATTTAAAATTACGCGTAATCAGTCTTTCTTAAGTCTCAAACTATCTCCTTACCAAATTACATTTAAATCTGTTCAGTAGTTTAGACGTAAAAGCGATCGGCCCACCTGAATTTTCCCATGAATATGCGTCATTTTCCCGGGGTAAAAAGTAGCGTTTGTCTTTTCTCTGGTATCAAAATATCTCCCTACCAAATTTCGTGCAAATTGTTTCAGTAGTTTAGGCGTGATTGAATAACAGACAGACAAACAGACAGAGTTACTTTCGCATTTTCAATATTAAGTATGGATAAACATAGTCGAAAATTTGTAAAGCAAATATTTTAATAAAGATGAATAAAATTGATTTGAACCCTTTAAAATATATGCATATACATATTTAGTACAACGAAATGTGTAATGAACACGAGAGAGATTAAAGCTATTCGTCCTTCATGGCTGAATTACTGGAATTTTCCTACTATTTTTTAATATTGTATTTAATACTTCATTTGTATATATATTAAATAATAACTATTTACAATAAATACTAAAAAAAACAATATATTTCAATTAAAATATGTTACCAGTGCAAAAAAAAATTCTTTTTTTTTTAAATAACAAAACTATTTCCAATGCAGAATTTCGGTATTTGATTTATTCTCAGGTTGTAATATTTTTTATTACGTGTTCCTGAACTATCAGTATAGTTTGTCAAGATGTTGAATAAGTTACATCTCCTTCATTGTAATACAAAGTATCTATTCCGATATCTGCTAAACAAAGAAACACGATCAATAATAATTTCATCGCAAAATTTATAGACAGTCTCGCATAACTAATTTGGTTTATAAAAAAATCTGTTTTAACTGTCAATTCGCTTAGTATATAGACAGCTGAACGTGAATACTGAAAGTACTATAGTATCATTACGCAAACTATTTAGATCTGAGATAACACCTTCGGTATAAGTTCATGCAACTCTTTCTAGTGTTACATGACACTGATTGATATTCGAAAGTAAAACGAGATAACTTCACTGTATTGTTATAGGATTACTATTTACAATGTTGCCAGAATTGAAAATAGAAATGTATTATGGAAATTTCACTATAATTATAATAATATTCTTAAAATAGACAATATACAAACAAGTTATAAATTACACAAGCTGTATGAATAGCATAGAATTTCAATATATCACTTCTCAGGTGCATATTTATTTATATGTAATTATATAACGATGTCTAATTTTGCAGATAATGTCCATACAACTACATATTCCTATAATTCTATTAAAACACAATTTATATTTTAACACAAACAAAATAAGAGTGTTAATTGTTTGTAATTCTACTTATATATATTATTTAGTGAATTTAAAAAATGAATTATTATTTAGTGTTACCCTTAAATAAACAGACATTACCCTTAGCGCGGTTTTTTAACCTGTAACTAAATGGCAATAAAATTTTAATTCAATTCGTTGTTATGTTTAATATATCCGAGATTCTAAAATTTCAATAACACTACAGTCTTATAGCATCAATATCAAAACCAATTAACCCTATTTTATCAAAAACTCATACAAATAAAATACAACTAACTTAAATACGCAACACGCTCTCAGTACTAAACTTGGTTGATTTCCTTATTTGCAAAGAATATTGTAATTTAGCGCAACGATATACGAAAATCTGAATAACATAAGATAATGTTATGTCATGAGTTGTCATTAGATGCATATATGACGTGAAATTTTATTTAGAGAATAATAACAAATAAAACTAATAAGGAAATTTTTGAATAACACATTTCTCGCAACAATTAACTCCAGAACTCCTTAGCCTTGACGGCTTACAATGGACAAGGAAAAGCCTTGTAGGCTTTCATCACACAAATCCAAGGAAAAATCTATGAGATCTCATCTCTTATATGTAATTTTTCTACAATTATTACCTGATTATAATTGCAATACTTGTATAAATTATGCTTAGTTATGAGAACAAATGATATTTCGATTTTAGATATTCATACACTGATTTGACTTATTTGACCCTTTGGTTACAAAAATCTCTTTATGCGGGTAAGTTTGAAAAGACATTTTCATGTACCCACAACTAAATATAAATATAAACCGTATGCTTTTATTAAAAGATTAAAACTAAGCGATATTTTATATAAATCATTTCTTTAAGTAAACTCAAGTCTTTAAAAAGCCTTAGGTTTTAAAAGTAAATTATTCTTAGAGCCGCTTTTGATTAGCAAAAATCGCAAGCACGTTTTTAAAAACCTAACAAATAGAATATATGTTAGTTTTGGCAGATTTTAATAAAATATCTATAGCAACATGTTACGTACGCGCTACATATTATAAAATAAATGAACATCGCCGGGGTAACATCGTTGTATAGATAAAATATCATATAACGAGTGACGCTGCTGACTCCGCGGAACGAACACCAAGCCGTGTGAACCAGAAGATTCCTGATACCACACAAGCTATGGAATGGCATTGCTATCCTAACATCGGGGCAATCATGTAGTCTTAGGTATAGGTTATAAGTTTTAATATGTAATTTTTTATTATAATATACATATAAGTATGTTTCGTAGTTTTCCTGGAACCTCCGGTTGCCACCTTATATAATTAACATCAAAATATTACGTTTCAAATTTATTTATTTTTTTGCCATAAGATTGCATACTAAATATCTGTATGCTTAGTCCAAATTCTGTTTCTATGTGTCGATTTATGAGGTAAAACTGATGCTCCTATTTCCTGAGACGACGTAGTTTGAACTAGGCTTAGCTAGGTTATAGTTCAAGTTAGTCCTATGGACGAAGGACTTTCACTTAAACTCTGTATATCAGTAGTAAGTTGAAGACGATTTCCACATAATACGTTATAAAGGAACCTGTCTCTTAATTTCTGCTATTGTTAATAAATTATAACATTATCAAGCGCGTTAAGGACTAAAACCGTCGTGTTATATCGTGTGACTGTTTTATTTATATAATTTATAAATAATATTAGCATATAATTATTTGAAAAAATAAAAGGATGTTGCGCCATTATCGAAGGATAGACAACTTAAAATAAATCAGTTACGAACAACACTCAAAAACTATTTTCTGCCTAAATTGGAGTTTTGTTATGCTTATGTATGTATTAAATTTATTTAAGTCATAAATTAAATAACTTTTATTCTTGAAACAATAACTTTGTTTAAAAAATTAATTGTTTTATAACGTATCAAATCAAAATTAATTTGTAACGTCGCTCATAAATAGTTTATGTTTTTTATTTTCATCAAACATCAATGTTAAATGATGTTAACATTGAAATATATTTGGTTTGATTTATTCATAAAATCGAAGTCAGCGAGCGAAGCTGCGGTAAAAATCTAGTATTCATATATTATATTACAATCGTCCTAACAAAATATGTAACTTAAAAAATATATATAAAACATTCGAAATAAATGTACGTACCTTAAAAACCGTTTAGTTTTCTAATCACTTCAAAAATATTAAATTATCGATGTTAAATTCGACATATTATGATGACCTACAACAATGTGACTCGCTCGGCGGTCCGAGAGCTACTGGTTTTATTTGGCGTTGCGCGTGCGCAGGACAAACAGGTTGTCAAGTAAAAGCTTCAAATTTATTAACACCAGAACATTTCGGATCAACTAATTATTCGTTACTAGTATATAAAACCTCAAATTTTAATATTTAATATTACCTCAATAATACATCATTAAGATATACATAGATTCAGTTCAAAGTCAACTCATTAGGTCTATCTCTTGCCCTTATTTTTACTTCCGTATATGATCGTTCATTAGTTCTTCTTCTGAATTCTCTTATCATCCTTTCCTTCTTAGAAGCCTTTCTTTTCGAGGACAGTGACGGATTTTTCATGTAGCAAGGATTTTCATTTGAATGAGCTCTTCTCATTTAGGTTTTTTTTTTAAACGCACTCATGTTTGTTAAGAGTGCTATTTAAGTAAATAGACTCGTCAGTACTTGTTTGTTGAATACACTTGACGCCACAAACTCTTGAAATTATAGTCATGGCTTCTATTGACGGCGTTCCTATAAATGTTATTTAGAATTTACACCAAAATTGGAGGATCTTCTAAATAGTTTCGTTCAGAATCCGCGTTTCATTAAACAGTATCGTAATCCCAAGTTTCCGTCCCCAGACTACATACATAACTAACAGTTTTTCATTAACAAAACTTCTCACATTATAGTATTGACGTAGTTTATTGAGTATTCCTTATTAGCTTGTGCTAAGCATACTGTAAAATAAGGTTTGACGTTTGTAACATTCAATAACCTTGGAAGCCTATAATGTTAATTTATTATTATCTTAGAGCTTAACATAAGTCAGATCTGCACATAAAACATTATATCTTTATGAAAATCATATTAAGTTGTCAAATTTAACATAAATATTAATAAAATAGCAACCCAATGAAATTCTAATTACCTACATATAATGAAGGACTTATTAGTTATTTTCCGACCTTATTCTTTGCAAAACAAATACTACCTGATTTTTTAAATATTTTTCATTTGAATGCGGGCTTTATTCCATGTCAAGATAATCGTATCTTTGAAACAGTCTCCTGAATTCTGATGTTTTAATATCACCGAAATATTTTGCATGAATTGCTGAATCGATAGGGAAAAGTTTGGAATAGAATAAAAAGAAGTATCGCGATCCTTGAGCTGTTGTTTAAAAAGACACGATTCTATAAGTCGCGAAATATGTTTAGTTTCTTAACCGACTCCAATGATGTGACTTAAAACTTATTTTTAAACAAAATGAACAAGTCTAGGTTTTCTGATTACAGTAAAAGAAATGTTCAAGACCAAAATGTGTAAAATTTTTTCTGAGAACTCCTGGTATTGGAACATCATCTTTATATGCAATAATCATGGAATTTTAAGTATTAAAAGAAGCCGTCCTGGCGACGCTGTCAAAGCCATAAGGCCTAACAGCTGCAGTGAAATCGAAAAAAATATAACGAAGTGAGTTTTACAGTTAACAAAAAAAAAAAATTGCTCTTGGAGTCCATCAGCGCGGAAGAAGTGAAACTTCGTTATGTTGGAATGAAAACAAAGGGGTAGAATTTGATTTTTAAGCAATTTTTTGTGTTTTTTTAAGGAAAAATTTTATTAATATTACTTTCACAATTGATTGCCTACATGCATTCGAGCGACACGCATTCCTTCTCGCTCTGTTTCCTTCTATCCCCCCCCCCCCCCCCAGGAACGTAAAACGCTTAACGCAACCTTGTTGGAAGTCGTATGAGAATTTTCACTACAAAAACTATTTTCTGACGGCTCATTCAATAGATTGTAAAACATCGGTAATTACTTTAAAGATTGCTAACAATTAACAAATTACACATTAAAGTTAGTATCGTCACACTACGTAAAAATATACAAATTGTTTAATTTAATTAAATATCTACATAATCATTAAAAAGTTGACAAACGAATACAGCATGTCAACATGTTTCAATATTAAAAGAAAACTTTAATATTCTTATTTGGAATAATTAAAAAAAATGTAGACTGTTAGAACTTTTTCTAGAATATACGAAAGATAACAATAGACTGACAATTTTCTCATAAAAGTAAGATTTTTTTTGTCTAGTTACAACAATAAACATATGTACTTTCAAAGGATTTAGCCTTTCGGATATGAAAGCCTATTTATTTATAATTAATTATAATACAATAATAATAGCCCTTACCAATAATATAAATACCCACTACATTCATATAATGACTTAAACAAGTTTTATAATCATATTAGCCGCGTTTTATCTTCATAACAATTACATGTTTTTACTTTTGCTGTATTTATTTGTCAATTTTTATTATTTTTCTCATGTATGTTTTTCAATATAATTGTTACTTTGGTATGAGGGTTCTTATCATGAAAATGTAAATATCAGTATATTTATTTTATTAAATGACATTCAGTTCATGATATCCCGTAATTATTGAGGACATTAACATATATTTAAAATATTGGTTTACAGCTAATGATTAAATAACCTCAATTTCAGTTTAATTTTCGTTATAAAAAGAGGAAAAAAGTATGTATAAACGAGTCGAAATCTTCACGTCATTTTAAAATGTCATATGTCAAATCATAAGTGAAAAATATAGTATAATAAAAATAACAAAAGCAAAATTATGAACTGTATTTTGATAGTTAATTCCCAGAATAATAAAAAAAGGTCTAAAGCTTTGCACCGTTAATATAAGGTAAAATATGATTTTTTTTTTTTACTTATAATCTTTATACTTTAAAAAAATACTGCCCAGAACTGCCTCATAAAAAAATTAATTGATAGTAAATATAACAAGATAATTAATAAGTTTAAAAGGCCCATAAAGACAAATGTATTATTTTTCCTGTACTTGTACCGGGTTTTATAACCATCATCATAAACAAAGTTTTATAAATTATTTATTGCATTTTTAGAAAAAAAAAATTAGGATATTTTTAGGTATGTCGTTGAAGAAATTAGTTCTAATTTTAACTAGATGACAAATAAACGGGTGTTTATTATGTAAACTGTTAATTTTAACACAGGTTTCATCTATAACATTCACGGAAACATAACATAAGCATTGTGATTTTAAATTAAGAATAAATAATGGAATAAAGTGACCAAATCTCTCACGATGAATTATATTTTTTTTTATTCGACTGTATCATAATTATTGTTCAAAATCTTAAATATAAAGCTGTGATTAAATATCTGATATTTTATAACAGATTATTTATGTTTTTATAATACCACAGATAATAATTTTAATTTCTATTTTGTCGGTAAGTATATGTACCGAATTCTAAAATCTTAAATTCATATAGCATTATTTAGGTTTTCTATGAAAGGAATTCAGGAAGATTTTTTGTTAAATTAAGGTTATTTTACTGTTTCTTTTCTTCATTAATAATATATGAGTACTTCGCTGTATCTGAACTTTTGTGATACCGTATTGCGTTGGTTCGATAGAGTAATTCATAGCACTGGCTGATCGTTGTTGTGTTTTGTAATAGGCACTTTTACATCAATCTCTTTATTATTCTTTCTGAAACATTATACTCCCCTGATTAAACTCATTGTTAGAAAGATTTTCTTCTGTGATCATTTGCAAGACGAGACATATAAAAAAATATGCGTTTTTTATCTGACTACTGTTGATGGTCTGTATATATGTTATTCTGCTGTACGTGTGTCACTGAACTGCTCCTAACCGTTGGACCGATTTGTATGAATTTTTTGATTTCATTTGTGTGGCGCCCCAGATTGTTAAGATTCACAAATCAGACCGGCAGATGGCGTTGCAGTCGGTATATAGGTTAATTAAAGTGAAAATGCTACTACGTCAATTACTATATATACATATAATATATATACATATATATATATTGCTTTAAAACACTTTATACATTTCTCTCTGACCGCAAATCTGATGTTCACGCGGACGGAGTAGTGGTCAAAAACTAATATATATATACACATATATATATATTGACAATTAATAGTGGGTTTATCCGCTTAAACGACATGAGGACTTGTTAACTCAAAATATAATAAATGAAATTTCCTTAAAGGAAAACAAAAGCGTCATGTGGCGTTTACATTACTAATTAAAACCACACAACCATTAAGATTCGTTTGACCATACCAGTTGCTTATACGAATTTATCAATAAAGACGAAACCTCTCAGCATTCCATGGATTCACCGTGCGGGTGCGAGTCTATCGCGTTGCAGGGAGAGGGGCGTCAACAGTGCCTGGGACTTGCGACCCAGGTTAAGGGGCTGTTAAGGCAATAAAATAAAAACAATGAACGTGCAAGAAATTTGGGATATATTTAAATAAAAAACAAATTTAATAGAACTTATTTATTTTATTTCTAAGCTGGCTGGTTGTCGTAACCGAGCTTCCGAAGATCCTTTGATACCATAGTGACTCTCATGCCGACTGTACCGTACGACTCTGTTTTTAATACTGAAACAGTTAAATTAGGACTTAGTTTAGAGCTTTTTGACATCGGCGTTTATTCGCCGCGTTTTTTAAACGCTGATGTAGAGACTAAAACGCCGTAGATGTCAAAAGTAAAAAGTTGAAACCGTTGTAATTTTTTTTCTATTATAATATTTAAGCCACATAACATTGATAGTTTTAAGACAGTTTGATAGTTTAATTACAGTCGGAGTGGATAACTTAATGAGATAAATAAGTTTAAACTCACAATAATTCTCTTTTCCGCTAGCAAGTATTTTGGGATCGATTAATTCTGGATATCTACCAGTCAGCCAAGCTATCCATTCCCCGAACAGACTAGCCGACCGCGGCCTCACTAGATGAGCCACCAGCTCTTGTGTGCCGGTAACGGCAGGTAAATGAAACAGTGCATAGCCTCGGAGAGAATCGGAGCTTATGAAGTTCCTTGCCCTTACTGATACCACTATTTGAGGCCCTGTATTATATATCAGTAAATAGTAAGGGTCTAAGTTAAGAATTAAATGAATATAATTAAAAAGATTACATAGCTGCCATTATAATGTTAAATCGTTTTCGAGTTTGAGCTTAGTTTTTTTTGTTCATAGATGATTTTAAATTTCCTCAAAAAAGTAAACAACTTAGTTTAACGTAATTTTAAAATGTTTTCTTACATCCATAAATATTAGTGCTTGAAAATGTAATTTCAAGCGGCATATTAAAGATGACTTTTTCGGGATCATTCCCTGACCGCGCCATTTGGCTCGTTCCGGAATTTAAACCAGATAATGGGTCCCAATCCGGACCCCATACTACATCGTATTGAAGATATAGATTCTCATCAAATACACCCGCTGGAAATCTTACATATTCTATGTTGCCATTGAAAGATACCAAAAACTTCGTTACTTCGCCTTCTCTCATTGTTCCTTTATATATTCACAACAAATTGCTTAAAGACAAGGTCACCTTTTTAAGAAAAGCAAAACAAACGTTACTAAGGCAACAGGTATTGCCATATGGTGGATTCCATGTACAGTTTAATATCTTCATAGTGATAAGTTTTTAAAATATATTCTTTTGTATTTAACCAGTTGTTAAATACCTATTATATTAATGTGAACAAAAATTCTAAAAAATATAATTCCGATTAGGTTTATTTATATATTTTAAAATTTTGTAAGCCAAAGACAAAAGAGTTAAGCACATTTCCGTTTTACTGCTTTATCGTCGGTTTTTAAATTTTGTCTGTTCGCAAGATGGCGCTGTAAAAGCATTCAAAATCCCAATCGGCCATTGTTGGATGTGATCCTTGTGCATAGTTTGTAATAATTTTTATCATTGTGATAGTTTTTCGGTGATTTTTATAACAGATCTTCAAAAGATAGAGTGACCAGTGATTACTACACCAAAATCCAACCTAATAGTTTCATTTAAGTGTATATTTTCAAACTTAAAATGCTTTCAAAATGTCACGCGAAGTGAGCTTCAGATTTGTGAACACCATACCGTACTTTAAATAAATGTGGTTTTCTTTCAAATAAGTTTGTTATTGACATTTTTTTAGTGCTACTGCCTGTTAACAATGTCCAATGGGTATTGTGGATTTGTTAAATTATAACATGCGCATATGAAAACGATTTAGTTTTTCTGTACACGTCGTAAGGAGCGCAGTTACGCGGGCGAAGGCTTCAAAGTTGCCGGCAACATTATGGTGGACTGAAAGAGTGTTTGTTATAGAATCGGAATAAAACACGCCTTGTAAACAGCGCCAAAGGCTCCGTGCATTATGTCCGGTGGCTCGCAACACAACCCTAATGGAAGACAATCGCAACTGGGAGCGGGTTGGAGCCCATTACAGGTGCTGATTATATGTATATTTCACACAACCTTATATACTTTCATCGAAATCTAGAAGTTTATCGTGGCTCTAATTTATTACTCATAAATAAACATCGTTTATTATATATTCACATTGTTTTGAATAGTGAATTTTCGTGTTCGAAAGCGCTGTTACCAATGTAAATATTATATCGAAACCTGTTATTAGTGTATTTGAATAATAAAAAAAATGAATATTAATTTCGATGAGTGTTGTAATACAAGAATCAGCTGTTTAACCCTTTTTTAAGCATTGGCTGACACAGATAGTATGAATGTTGCCATTATGTTATAATGTACTAAAGACGTTTTGATATTATTTTTGTTTTTTTTTGTAACATTTTAATTATACTTTAAGAAATTTAATTAATTACTTATATATAAAAAAAAAGCTGGAAAATGTTTTGGTTAAATGTTTATTTTTATGATGTTCAATATAATTATATATCATGCTTGCCATTAATTAATTACAAATGTGATGTGATTTTTTAACACATTTTTTTGTTTGCTTTTATATTATTATTTAAATAATACACCATATAAACTTATCTGTAGTTTAAGTACACCAGTATTTCAGATTTAAATCTACCACAAATGAGTTATTATGAAATTTATCAGTAGTAATTTATGATGATTAGGTATATATTGGAATTGTTTGTTTTAATATACAAATAATATTATAAAACACTAGCTATATATTTTTTTGAATAGTACATTAATATAGAACATGTTTGAATATATACATTTTTGTTTTAAGTGTACACAAAACATATACATGTATATTGGAATATAAGATAACATGACCATATATGGTCATATGAATAAAAATTTTACCTACAGATGCATAAAAATGTTAATTGCTCAGTTACAGGTGGCCAATCTGCTGGCACGAGCTCCTCAAGCGCACATGGCTTCGGAGAGGGGTCTGACTTGGCACACACCAACTCCACCACCACATTTATACCATGTACCAGCCCCATCACCACCCGATCCGTTACAAGTGAGACACATTCCGTTATTCAACTTAGGGAGTGCATAATAAAATAACTGTCATAACTAACTAACTAATAAAATGAGAATTGTCTTCAGAATTAAGTCAATATTAATGTCTATATTACTAGTGATAAACAATTTGTATATGATAAATAATTTTTTTGCTTGTCAACATAAACATCTAGCATGTTCATAGATTACTGTCATTGTTAACAAAATATCACCTCATCTGACATAGCTAACGCCAGTCTATCCGACTATGGTAGGGTCTTTTGACGTTGCAGGCAATGAAGGGTGCCAACTCGGTGTTCAGACACACAGCCACCCCTCCAGAACTGTTCAGACACACGCCCACACCTCCGGACAAACATTTGATGCGGTAAATTTTTATATATATATATTTATATGTTTATGATACTTGCTAGACAAATAGCTGGATTTGCTTGGATTACTTTTATGTGGATGGGATTATTAAAATGTTTGGTGAATATTATTGTTTCATAAAAAATATACTGCTTCTTATAGTTAATTATTTACTATATATTATCATAAAATACATCAGAGTTTCTAACATGAGAAATTTATATCAATTTAATTAAATCAACCATGAAATTTTTCTTACGTGTTTTTTGCTTTAATGAAAGTTTATCGTTATACATGTATATTCTATAATGTATCAGTAATTTATTAAAATGTTAAAAATATTCAGGCACACTCCATCCCCGGGTGACGTCAAGGCCGGAGCTGCACTCCCGCCGAGTGATCTGTATCCTCATTTGGGACCAGGGAGGGGTTAGTTATCATAACTTAATAAATAAATTTTATATGATTTAACTGACAAAGAAATTTGCCATTTGGTTGTTTACTTGAAGACAATAACTCGGAAGATAGATTTTCATCAAGAAAGTTATGCTCGAGTCTTAAGAAAACATACTATTATATGAGTAAAAATTCTCATGTAAACCAATGAATGCTTGAAGGAAATCCTGACCCAATTGGCTTTAGGACTTGCTTCAGAGCAAGTTTTTCCAATTTAAGAAATGTTTTTTTTATATTTTTTTATAGTACATTGTTATATATCAATACTTCAGAAAAACTCCTCCGAGCTGATGAGTTGCTGGCGTACGCGCGTGGTGGGGTCGACCTGACGGTGGGCTCGCGGGGGTCCAACGGTTCTCCCACAATACACTCGGGTCCTGCGCTGTCCGTCCGCGATGCGCCCACAATCAACAGCCTGCTCGCCCGGTCGCGTCCGGCCCACGCGAGGGTGGACTCTCTACTGGAGCGTCTCTCCGCCGCACCCCCCGTCTCCCCCCACTCCGTCATAGTTCACCCCCGCGCCGCTCCCACGCCGTCACCCCCCTCCTCTAATGAGGTTAGTCTGTATGTAAGTGGCCGACAGTTTCTTGGCATGGGTTTCTTGTATGCATTTCAGGTTCTGATACCTTAAAATCATTTTTCACAATGAAATAGTTTAGCAATATAGTGTTTGGGTTGGATCGTAATAGTTGTTGCATCCCTAGAAGTAATTTGTTTTAGCCCGAATATAAGTTGTGGTTTGCTTTGTTATGACAGGATTCGGCGGATTCTTGCGGCGCCCCGCCGGGTTCCAAACGGAAACGGAAACCGGAACGCACAATACGTGTTCCTGTACCACCTCCTCCGCCCGCTGAAGTACCAAGACCCGCAACACCGCCTAGAGTTTTACCAGTACCGACACAGCCGTTAGAAAATGGCGACACAGGACACATGACACAAAACGGACCACAGAAACCTCCCACTCCACAGCCACCAGAACCACACGCTAGAAGAAAAACACGATCAGGTTCCGCTGAGACCATAGACGATATAGCGGCCATGATCGCCAGTACAGACTCAGAGCGTCGAGATACAATCCCAGAACCGGCTCCACCTGAACCGGAAGTTCCGGTCACAGTTGATAAACTAAAAAGTGTCTTAGCAAGTCCAGAACCCGAAGTGAAATCGCCGCCAGCCATACAGAACTGCCCGCAGCCGGAGCCGAAATCTCCGAAGAAGTCGCCTAAAAAAGAGGAACCGGAAACGCCTCCCGCTGCGGCCGCGGCGCCGCGGAGGAGAAGCACAAGAACATCAAACACCGAATCAGCAAACGTACCAGTCGAATCACCGTCGGAAGCAAAGCCAGCGGAGCCGGAGTCCAGTGAGGCGAGGAGTGCGGAGCCGACTGCAGCTAGCTTCATGGAAGTTGAGAATCAGTTGGAGAAAATGTTCGCCGGCTTAGAAGAAGCACCGGCCTCCGAGCGGACGGAGAGCGCCAGCGACAACAAACAGACGGCCAAGGCTAGGAAACGGAGAAAATCTGCCCCCACCAAAGGCGAACGGAAGGCGTCCAAGCGCGCGAGCAGGGCTTCCACCGGCGACGAGGCGCCAAGGCGGAAGACGATCAGGAAAAAAATCGACAAAAAGAAAAAGGAATCCGTCAAAGACGCGTACGACTCGGGCAGCAATGCGAGCTCCAGTCGATCGAGAGGACCCTACATACAGGTTGGCCCCTAACAACATTGGTTTTATTAATTCATAAAATATAACAATCTAAATTGTCTGTCTCCTCCATTTATTTAAAATCTGTGAGAACTGAGATACACGAGTTACTTCAATAGTTTAATATGAACCTATTTTCAGACCAAAATGTTATGTGCTTTGTACCCCTGTAAATGAAAATTTAAGATATGAAATTTTTATTGTATAGACGGTCTACGTTACAGTACCCAACCAAGAGTCCAAATACAATATCTTTACCATATCTCTCCCTATGACTCTTTATTTATCAATAATTAGCCAAAGACCTATGAATGTGATTTAAGTCGCTAGTGTTTATTAATCCAACTTCCAGATCGTGGGTCCGCGGGATTCCCCTGTTTCCGTGTCAGTCATCAACGCGGCGGCCGGCGAGGAGGAGCGCAGGACTGCGGACGAGTGGAGGAACGGCCTGCGGGCGCGGGGTCTGCACGCGAGCACGCTGGGCCTCCGCTACGACGCCTCCACTCCGGACGCCTCCTGGCTGTGCGCCTTCTGCGAGCGGGGACCTCACCACTCGGGCCTGGGAGACCTATTCGGACCTTATCCCATTGACGTCAACTCAGAGGAGTATAGGTAGGTTGAGTACATTTAATAATAGGAAATTTGCATGTGTGACATTATTTTAATGCTTTACTTCTTAACGAAGCTGTATTCTCACGAGTTCCCGCCGTCACACTACATACAAGGCGTTCACAGTTTTCCATTCACACCCCGTATATAGTGTAAAGTGGCATGTGGCATTCTTGCCTTGACTACTGATAATACTGAAAAATACATTTTTTTATGTATAAGATTTTCTCTGATGCAGATTTAAATGTAACTATGTTTTTCACGTTTACTTAATTTTCCTTACTATTCTAAATTTTACACGATTCTGTTTCTGCTTAATATCAGGAAACTCAGAGTTGTAAAAAAAAATCTATTTATTTTGAACGTCACTGGATACAAAGATACTGCCGCAATACTAATTTGAAAATAAAAACATTGTGTATATCAATATAATGAGAATGAGTTGAGAATTTAGACTGTTAATATATTGATTTAATTACGAAGAAATAAAAATCCTTGTTAAGATGAATGTTGATGAAAATTTTAAAGCCCTTGATGTTATTTACTAACCATAATAGTTTTTAAGCTGACTATGGATAATAAAATTGGTAGTGGAACTTAATTTGTAAAGCCGAAATGTTTATATGTAGACATGTTATGAAAACGAACCGTATTAACATAGTAATGTGTCCGACAGTACTCTGGACGAGTCATCGAAGCGTCGTTTCACATCGTCGTCCGGGGGTGCGGAGGTGTGGTTTCACGAGGCGTGCGGCGTCTGGGCACCAGGGCTGCTGGCGGCGGGCGCCCGACTCTGGGGGCTGGCGGAGGCCGTCTGCGGAGCCCGGGGCCTCCGCTGCGGGTCCTGCGGCCGGCAGGGCGCCGCCCTGGCCTGCTCCTCCCGCGCCTGCCAGGCCGCCACTCACTACCCCTGCGCCACCTCGTGGAAACTCACCGATGACTTCAGAGCATTCTGCCCCAGACACGCCTAGCGAGTGTTGTGTTACCACAGTGATGTGTTTCTGTTACCTGATTGTGTTTTGTGATGATTTGACCCGTTACCTGATCATGTTAGCGTCTAGGACCACCCGTGACTCCTACAACCCCCTGGTGTTCCAAGTGCCCGTGGGTGTTGTCTGTGTACGCTTAAACTTCTTATCACTATGGTGTACTTACGTCGCTAAGTTATTGTAAATCAACGTCTAAGTATACTCCGTTTGTATCAGTGATGATGGAATCTCTCGTTACCGGAACTTAAATCAATAGCGTGGTCAGCCGGTGACTGATCATGAATATATGTATAGAGCAGAATAATCTCAAACTTAGTATTTAGAACAGGTTCACATTAATATGTATCATCAGCTAGACGATTCTGTAATCAATAATTAAGTAAAGTCTAATACAAAATTTTTCTACGCAATAGTCACGTGTAAATCTGCTCTTATGTTACAACACGGAGATCGTATGCGATCGCAATGACCATGAAGTTGACTCGATGAGTCGATGATGAGTGCTGTAATGGTATTAGCGTGATGTCGGTTTAACGATGTCGCGCGCTGGTGTTCTGATGCAAGCACAATACTCCATCAGGACTTGAAAAAAATTAAATTATATTGTTATGATATATGCAATATATACAAACCGCTCTCGGCTTTCGTCTTGTAAAATCGTAATAAAAGAATTTTAACAACCGCAAACTGTTTTTCTTTGACAAACGCTGTAGCGATCCGCTGTTGTAACTCGACGCCATATATGATCTCAGATGGTGGCAAACTAATGTGATGTTGTCCGTACGAATATATTGTCGCTGAAAACAGAGTCGATGGAGTATTTGTTGGATATTCCCGATATTACAGATAACTAACTAGATATATATATTATATATATATAGATGTAATATAGAAAATGTAGATAAATACTTGTTAATGTTTTAGAAGTAATTTATCTGACGGTTTGATATAAATCTTAAAATATATGTACAGATTATTTTACTTAGCGTCGTGTAACCGGTGTAAATATAGCTGTAATGTGTATAGCAGCATCAGAACACCACATTTGTTTAAGATGGTATAATCAGATTCAACAGTATTTGATATGATCGAGGCGTGACGTTTTTGTCATTCAACATGTCGCTGGCGATGTGAGATGAGCCATTTTGTTTTTAATGCATTTCATTTTTTATTGAATGTCTATAGATTGTTTATGGTGCGGTTGCCTTTGGTGTGTCGAAGTTATTGACGGACGCATCTGATTAATACGAATGATATATCTCGTTTAGCGTTTAAATAAATAGATAGTTCAAGATCTTTACCAAATTATTAAACATTTAAATCGGAACGGTTGTTATTGAAACCAGTGAATGATAATAAAAAGGTTACGTTCAGTGCGGAGCGTGTTTCATATGGAGCCGCTGCCATCTTGTTTTTTGGGTGTTACAAGTTAATGTCATCGGAGAGGAATATTTTTTTGGTCTGTAATTATTACTTGCGTCTGATTATGATGATATATTTATGAAACGTTTTTTTGCGTACAAAATATATGGATTTTTTTTATACGAATCACAATTATGAATATTGAATCATTTTATGAATTGTAAAAGATAAAAACAACTTTATTAAAGTTCACCAAACCTGAACGTCATAGCGACATTTCAACGGCCGTCTGTCTTATGTTGGATATAAATTGCGTACTTTGATTCCGTTTATGGCGGATAGACTGTATTTAGTGAATATAAGGTACAAATTTACATTAGGAAAATCAGGCCAGTTTAGTATTTTTAAATCTTTAATTGAACAACACCCAGAGCCTTACATATACGGTGTATGAATTTTTTTATCACTTACAGTAAATAATTATTAAGTATGTAAGTGTTATAAATTCTATTTATCATGACATTATAAGCAAATTGAAATACAACATGTTTAAAAGGAGGGTACGCTTTTATTTAAAATTCAACTACCTTTATAATTTTCCGTATCAATATATCGGTGCCTTAGCATAGCTGATACTTTTAGCTTGAATTTTTCTATGGCTGACATTAAAAGCTGTTAAACAAGCGAAGCTGAAAGTACTGCATGCTAACGCACGTACAGAAAGTCTATATGTGGGAACAGACAATTCTATGAAATGAATAACTGTAGGACTTAATACGCACAACGAATGGCTATCTATCTATAGCGATCTTTTTGCGTAAAAATATGTCCAATCATTGAAGATACACCGATCCAGTTTGGCTGAAACATTCTGATCGTCCTACTTTTGGAAGCAAAATATTTAATTTTTGTCAAGACTTGGCCAGGTCAGACGTGTCCAAGATTCATTTGAACGATGCTGTCTTAGCTTATCTTTCATTGTTAATAGCAAATCAAAGCTTTTTACAAATCGCTCGGTAACTTCGCCACTAAAATCATTGTTTTAAAATATATGAAATACAACATTGAGATTTCTAAACGGACACATTTATTTAGGGTTCACGTGGAACCTGAATCTACGGGGAATTATCTGTTATATGAATAAGTATACGTAATTTATATGGGTAATACGTCGTCTTAAAACGTGACTTCTCCGATGTGCATCATACTGTCGTAGAAGGAGCACGTGGCTACAACTGATCTGTCGTCATACTTCCAATCAGCTCCGTAAGCGATGCTCTCGTGTTCGAGATACTCGTGCATGACTTTCACGTCTTTATTGATTCGGAGTAACCTGAAGCCGCCGTACATGCAGGCCGCTACGACGACGCTTTTTTCGTTTGGGTTGTACTTCAACCTCCAAACACCACCATTAACCTCGCACTCTGAAATGCAGCGTTTTAGGTTCCTGGTGTCCCATAGACGAACTTTCTCGTCGTAACTGTAATTATACGAAATATTTTTAATTGGTCGTTATATATGGTAGACATTGTTATTGTTTAGTAACTACCTTCCGGTGAGGAGTTGATATTCCACGTCCACACTGCTCTTGATAGCAGTGACTCCAGCATTATGGCTCTGATTGATTAGCACGGGCAGTGGTGTCCTCACATCGTAGCTGATGAACAAACAGTCATCACCCCCTGGGGACATCGGAAAAACGTAGGTTTACTATCAATTTCAGCTACAATTAATATAAGAACCTTTGACTTTTCAATAAATTACAAAACCCACCAGAGTAAAACAGATCCGTGTTCCAGTAATTGAAGGCGGTGACCCAGGCGTCGTAGGAGTGACATTTCCATTTCCCTATCTTCCTCATGAAATTCCCAACAACCTTCGTCAAGGTTAAAGTCCCCGATGTATCGCTGGCTATTAAACGCGGTTCCTCGTTCAATATTTTATTGGTGGACCAGTCGAGTGACAGCGCAAGTACGTCTCGACCGAGCTGACCTTCCAGCCAGAGCTCTAACTTCAAACGATCGGTGTCAACGAGACGGAAGAGCTGCAAATATCCTTCAGACGTCACGAGTCCTAGCACGGGGTAACCTTGAATTTTATGATGACACCATTTCTGATCCAAGACACCGGATGCGTCTATAGTCTGTATGGGGACTATCTCTTTCATGTCATCCGTTATTGACAGCACATTAATCCTTCCAAGACGTCTTTGTTTACGACCGTTTGCAGCTAGACAATAAATTGACATTATGTCATAAAGTCGTAATTTAAGTGGGTTTGCTGTCGTTATTGTTAAACAGTGATAATTAAAAAATTTGTAACATTTCATAACCGGCTACTAATGGCGAATAGTATAATCTACGAGGAGTGAATGTCATTTCTAATTGTATAAAATTAAATGAGTATGTTTTCGGAATAAAGTGAAATGTATTAGATTAATAACCGGTACTTTTTTTATATAATAAACACTAAATTGGCGGCAAGCCGATAAAGGCATTGTTGACATTAGAAACCAAATTACCTTCATCCTTAGTATCCAGCTGGTACGTCGAACACACGAGTATATGTGTGTAAGGCTCTATCGGACACCATTCCACTGTGTCCGCGTTCAGGTAAGTGGACCACTTCCACTTTGGTGTCCACTTCACCGCCATTTTTTCTAGAAAAAATGGAATACCAGAACGTAAGTAAATGCGTCATAAGTTTTCTGATACCATGTTTATAACTTCCATATGAATACATAGACGCAACGTAACGCGGTTGCCCAACGAATATAATCATTACCTTTTTTGATAATCATGATTTTACGTCTTTTGTTGGGTATAAAATTCTCTGAATCAGCTGACATGGAGATATCGTGTAACAAGTAACGAGTGCGCAGGTTCGCTTTGAGAAAAAAAAAAACAACTATGTCTTCTATCATTGCGACGATACTCGCGTTAACTTCTCGTTTGTTTATTCAATCGTTAAATACTGTCATGTGTATTATAAGCCGGCGAAGGTTCACCAAATAAAACTATGCAAACTTTTTTTTTTTAATACATTTATTAATTTATAATAAAAATAAGTCCATAGGGGAATAAATACGGTACGATATATTATCGCTAACAAGCGAATATTCAACATATATATCTCATTTCACATTATAACACCCGTTACTAAATTTCTAAAATTTGTACTGTTTCATGGTTCGACACTTACAAATAAGTTGAGTAATTACAGATAAAACGAGATAAAATAAAATACATTTCGGTACCTGTACACTATTATTTAGAAATAAACGAAACATCGAAATATTTTATGAAAGAAAAAAATATATATATAGATATAAAAAACTAGAATCGAAATGGACTTAAAAACGTATCGTAAGTACAATATCAATTAATGGTAACTTATTTAATAAAAACTATTTCGTATATTCTCCTTAACCTAAATACATACTAACAAGTATACTTCAACGGCAGTTGGACCAGGCTAGTGTTGTTACGCACGAATTACTCGGAGATAGATAATATCTCATCCCTAATACGCAATATTATTAGTGAAGTACAACATTTATTACGTATTTTGATACAAACCGATCGATTTTATAAGTGGGGTAGAATTGAAAATAGGATCGATTAATATTATAAAAAATTTTAAAAATATGGAAAAAGTATTAAAGTAAGCATTTGTTTATTGCTAGTTTTACTACATAATAGTTGTTTGACACTGTAACTTTTTTAAAATGGCGAATTTAAATCGTTTAGGAGTAACATTTATAACTAAATATGTACAACTTAATACTAACAGAATACAAAAAATGAGCACATCTTTACTTATACACTACAATATCCTATTTGAGGTCATGCACTTAAGGTCTTGCTATTAAATGTAGCGTTCAAAAATTTCATATCAGTTTTTGCTCGGATTGTGTAAAATTATTTTGTAATATATATATTATGTAATCATTCATAACTAACACGAATAAATTTTTAATTTACGATATATATATGAATCACTAATGTTACATACTACATTTAATTATAAGACCGTGGGAAGTGTTAAAGAATATAGCTGGCAGAGTTCTCATTTTTAAATTAATATTTGTTACGGGTAACACTAAAAATTATATTTTAATTGACATAACTGTAGATACATATGACATAATAATAGTTTCAAATTACTCAATGAACCCTGCCGCTATAAGACAACATAATATCACTTCACTAATCTTCCGCAATACAAAATATCACTGTATAACCACATTAAACTAAAAATGTCCTTAAATATAAAACTGACCGTTAAAATGTTTAAAAATATCTTTTTTTTTCTTGATTTTTGAGGTAGATGTTCACAATAAATGTTGCGATCACAGCCTGGGTTTGTTCAGGACAAGATCCAGTACATTGGATGGACCCACATATGATTTGGCCGACGGGACAAACATATGAAATACACCAAAATTTTAATACTATTGCATTCTCTTCATCAGACAGTCATCCTAGCTTTGTTGCTCACAATTAGAAGTTACTATCTTTCAGCGGACATGCAACTAGGATTCAGTTGTAACCGAAGACATAAAAATCGTCACTTATTTATTTTTCTTATATATAATAACATTTCTCAATTAAACAACTTTATATATTGATGTGTAAATATCTGTCTGTCGTCTATATAGGATTCTCAACTGCCATAATCTTAATTATAATTAAATCTAATAAATATTTTAAGGTTTTAGAGACTAAGGTATACTTTGTAAAGCGATTTGTTGTCTCTTTGGGGAACTTTACGAACCTTGTCTATTACAAAATATGTTTTAAAAATATCTCATATCAAAGTCCGTCAAACTGAATGTGTGTTTGTACATTAATGTCTAAGTACCCTGATTTTATTTGAATATTCTGCTTCAAATGTCTTATTAGATATAATAAAATTATGTTTAAAGATTTAAAAAATATGATATATATATATATATAATATATGTGTGTGTTATATATGACAGTAAATTATTTCATGTACAAACAAAAAAAAAATTTTCAAATGTCTTTTATATTAAATACAAATGAGTGCTAATATTAACTGAACTATGGTAATTGAAACTACTGTCTTGCTGATTTCTCTGTTTCGATCAGACATTCTCTAACAAGAATACGAGCATGTACGATTCCACGCTTGAGTCTCTCAGCTGAGCTACGACTGCCAGAGTAGCTCGGTCTGACTTCCTTGCCCATTTCTTCAATGACAGCTAGCAATTGAGCATATTTTGACATACCATTATCTTTATCCTTCCCGTTTGAGGACGGGGATGAACCCGACACGGTAGATATCGTGGCGTGACTGTTACCACCCAAAGATATGTCTTTATGATTATTTTTACCATTCATAGGGATCGCTGTAACGGTCACGTCGCTCAACTTCGACTCCACCGCCTGGATATCCATGGCCTCCATGTTTCTATAACGAGAACAGAATGTCGATATACTATAGGTAGCCGAAATAATTCTATTAAAGTGGGAAAACTTAACAAAATAAATAAGAAAATAATCAAATTTTATCCACTTTATGTAATAGTTTCGTATGTGCAAGAGGGATAAACAAGATAATAACACTTTAAAATAGTTAATGTAGGACATACCCGATCCTCTCAGCTGGACTCCTCTAAGACTAACTGGCGTAGATTTGTCCGTTACTGAATGGCAAATGTTTTGAATGTATGGAATGTTTCTTTTATATTGTAAATACAAAATAATTTGACATATAAATACGTAAATTGTATAACAAACAATATGTACTAAACACGACCGAAATTACCACATTGACACAATCACACACGAAACAAGAAATAGACATAGACAAGTTACAAAATAGTTCAATAGTTTTATTATACATATTACATCTCACCTCTGACCAAGGTTATGAAAAATATTTTTTTTATAAGTATTTTTAATTAAATGTTTTACTTAGATAAAATTATTTTATATATTCTTAGGAAAAATTTACGGATAAACTTTTAAATATTTTCCGAACGGATATTAACCGGCTATTTTTAAACAGAGTACACTTTCACGTATTTTTAGAATACTATTCTATATTCTAAATTTGTTACCATTATGTACAGAAACCGAGTGACATTAAACTGACTTTTCATTTTCATGTGGTGATTGGTGATGGTAGTGAAATGATTGATAGTAAAATCATAAATTGTTAAAGTGATGTAAAGTGTTCTTTTAACACAATCAACTATAAGAAACAAATCATGGCTGGCCGTGGAGAGAGAGGAGTCTCTAGAGTTTTAGACAAATTGGAAGCATCGATTAATTCGGGTCAATATTATGAGGCACATCAAATGTATAGAACATTATATTTCAGGTAATTTTCTCGTACATTCATATTTTACTGCGTTACAAATTCCGATCTTTATGAGGAACATACAATTTTAGATATCTCGGTCAAAAAAAGTATGCGGATCTCTTAAATTTATTGTACAAGGGATCCACCTTGCTCCTCCAACGCGATCAGCAGGGTAGTGGCGCAGATCTGGCGATACTTCTAGTAGAGGTTCTTAACAAATCAGAAATGCCTGCATGTCATGAGTGGATGGAGAAAATTGCAAAGCTATTTGAAATTATGAACTCAAGTATACCAGAACGAGAGATATTTCTCACAAATGCTGTGAAATGGTCAATGGATGAAAATAAGAAAGGACATCATTTCCTACACAAGGTCAGTAGAGTTACATTACAGTTTATTAATTAAAAATTGTTTTTAAACTGAAATTGGGTTGGCTATGCAAATTAAATTACAATTCCATATTATTACAAATGCAAAAGTATGTAATTTTAATGAAAATTAACATTTGTATAGATTTAAATGAAACATATAATTATATTATATGCTATACCTACATAGTTAAATTAAGAAAAAAAATGTAGGTAATTTTTTTATTGTTTTTAAATTATTTCTCTATAAACAAAGTTTCACTACTGCCTATTTAATATTTTCAATCTGTACACTCGTTATAACATTTATTATCTGTTTCATCAAAACCACCACCACTACTAGTCTTTAACTAATTTTGGAAGTACATTTTTGTAATTTTCAAAACATTTATCAGACTTGAATATTAATTAGGTTGACAAAAATCTTAAGATTTTAAATTAATTTAAAAGCGATTCATAGTTCTGAGTTTTGCAATTTTTAATTTTACTTGAGTTGCTGAATTTATCATACTATATTTTCTACTTTAATATTTCTTAAATTAATTAAAGCGTTACCACAAAATTGCTTTCTGTTAAAAAAATATTTGATTATTGCTCTACTTCAATTGGGAACAAGCAATATTCAATAAAAAATATTTTTTTCCGTCCACTGACATGGAGAGCAGATCTGTTCATGAATTTGCTTCGGCTTAAGGATTTATGTGAACACTAAATTCTCCAACAAGATTTGCATGCAATGAGGACCATATAGTTATTTGGTAGATTTTCTCTTGACTTCATGTCACAGATTACATCTCGCGTACTAACTAGTGTTGGTAAGTTACCCTTCTGGTAGGCCTTCGGTAGATTGCTAAGGCTGCAAAGGGCAATTTCGTTTCGTCGTCTCTACCACCACTTTGGAGAGCCAACGGTATTTTGCCGTCTTTTGCTCTCACGCCTAGATAGAGCCGAGGGTAAAAGACTAAAGCCGATTTACTGGCTACTTACTCTTTTTGAATCGAACTCGTCTGTAGGCGATGATGGTAGCACTATACGTCCAACCATTCGATTTTCTTGATTCTCTATGTCTGTGATAAGCATCTCACAAAAAAGTTGTACAGAGGGCAGCTTTGTTAAAGTTTCCATAAGTCGAGTGAAGCTAACGGCGTAACAAGGGCGGGGTGCGAAATCTGTGCTCCTGGTATGTGCCTCGTCTCAACGTGTCTTTACTCTCTTACCACACAGGGCAAGTTCTGATTCAGTGGAAGATAGCCGCCTCCCTCCTGGCGATTTTATGCAGGTATTTCCCGATGCAGCCATGCACCGACAGGTCCTGGACAAGTCCAAACATTAGGGTACCATGCCGCTATCCACCGTTAGGGGTGCGGAAGAATCGTATTACTAATTATTATTACGCTAATTCGATTGGCTGGCGGGGACTCCAGCTCTCGCTTTCAACGCCGGATAAGAGATCTTTGTGGTCTTTTTTTTTTTTTTTTTTGATGACGCAGGGAAACTCTTTTTACGAGCCGTCTCACCGGCCTTGGTGGGGCCGGAGAGGATGTGTGAGACTCGACCTGGGCAGGTCCCTACTCACTAAAACCACTGCGAAAGCCATCGGCCGCTATGTTGGTGCACCCCGGATCTGTCAGCGACAGGGCACACCAGCGACTGGCCGGTCCTGGCAAAGACCGGACTTACTCCCTCGGAGAAAGGAGGCGATCCCGGCAATTAGGATCGCCCCGACGACGCCGGGCTTTCACAGGAGCCGGGTTACCAGCCCGACCCCAGCCCGTAGTGGAGGGGCGCTATTGGAGGCGTTGCGAATATCGCCTCCGGCGCGCCCCCCCCCGTCGTCTGCGGAGGGAGGGTGCATCAGCCGCAACCTCCCGTTCCCGCTCAGATGCCTCCTTCGTGGACATGACCGTCTCACAGAAGGAGGACACCGCCATCCAGGACCTGTCACTCTCGAGCATCTTCTCCGCGACACTCGAAAGCGACAAGTCCACTCCGCCGAGTGCCGCCACAAGGTCTTGGCGCTGCGCAGCCCATCTCGGGCACACCTCGAGGGTGTGCTGGGCTGAGTCCACCGCAGCGCCGCACTCATGGCAGCCTCCTTCCGGCTCTCTCCTGGCCACCCGACACAAGTAGTCACCGAAGCAGCCGTGCCCGGTGAAAACCTGCGTCAGACGGAAAGTGAGGGGCTTGCGTTTCCGCCTCATCCAACGCTCTAGGACCGGCCGGAGCGCAGCCGTTGTACGTTTACCGTACGGCTGGCCCGCCAGGTCCTCCCCCCACTCCCGCATAAGGCGCGACTCCCCGTGCCGGCGAACCGCCCGGATCTCCTCTGTCGAAGGGTTCTCTCCGAGAGCCCTCCTACCCGAGACGTAGGAGAACACCTCGGCGAGAACCGACGCCACAAGATCCCAAGGCGGATCGCCGGCAAGAGCCGTCGCTGCGGCCCAGGAGACCGTACGGTACCCCCTAACCACCCTCACCGCGGGCGCCCTTTGCGCCGAGCGCAGAAGGGCCTTGACCCCGCGGCTCATCGGGCGATCTTTGTGGTCTGGTCCAAATCCGTCCAGCCTCAGGGGCTTTGCCACTGGTACGAGCCTCTATCCGATGCCAGTAAATTGCGGCAAGAACCTCCGCCTAGAGCTGGTGTTCTTGTTGTCCGCCCTGGGGCAGACATGGTTGCTGTTTAAAACGGAGATCTAACCCACATGGAGTTTGCTCTCATTTCTTGGCAGGTGTACCCACATACTAATTTGGACTTTGGTCTCCAGTCAAGTACGAACTATAAGAATTGTCGATGATAAGAGATGTCGCACAGGCGGTATTCAACCATTGAGTCTCAGGAGAGATCTTGCCTCTCTGTGTGTGTTCTACAGTTGTGAAATGGAATGTGTTTCGAGGAAGTATTCGACAGTATGCCGACGGCTATTTCTTACCAGGGAAGTGGTTGCTATTGGAAGAGCGTCAATTTTCACAACTTCTTTGCACAATGGTTGCGCACAGTGCTTTTTCAGAGTAATTTCCTCTTACGAAATTCAGGCGCTATGGAATGAACTCCTTGATGAGGTTTTCCTAAAGAGACTACTGTATGGGATTGTTCAAGAGCGACGTGTTGTATTTGAACACATGTGGTGTTTTAAGGGTCCGCAACACTCAAGTAATGCCCCTGGTATTGCAGACGTACCTATATGTACGCCTGTGTGATATAGAAAGTAAATCCTAATGAAATATCCTGGCATACTTCATTTTGAGTATTAATTTGCGTAATTAATGTCAACATATATTTTTCTGCAATTGCTATCAATGATAGCCTTTATTTAATGAAAGATAATGTTGGACGTTATCTTCATTACAATATTTTTTTTATAATCTCATGTGTTAAGTTTTCATATCTCTTTGCGCTATATATAGTACATTCTCTAATTAATTTTTTCTAGTTAATCTGAAGGAATAATAGCAATAAAGCAAGTAATTAATATTTCAATCGTGTAATTTATTTCGTAACGAACTTGTTACAAGGCGGTGTAGAATGACAAGAGAGAGAGAGCAGCGAGACAGTGACAAAAATGATAATGAAATTTTGTGGTTGCGTTCCATTTTAAACATAATCTTAGTTATTTTAATGATTATACTCTTTTATCTATGGTTTTTATAAAGTATTTTCTATAATGAATTGTAAGATTTTTCGTGTACAGAATTTTACTATTAAAGATATAGGAATGGAGTTATATTTTTTATATATTAAAGAGCATAATATTGTTCTTTAAGATTTTGATCCTTTTATATGAAAAATTTGCTTCTTTGTCATACAATTGTCCTATTACAAGGCGAACAGTATGAACATCGGTGATTTTATCAAAGCGAGCATTTTTGAAATTGGAACGTAATTTTCAGAAAATTGCTGAAGTGTATTGGAAGGAGAAGGTATACACAGCAGCTCACAGGCACTTCCTACATTCACGAGATGGCGCCACTTATGCGGCCATGCTGATAGAACTGCACACCACGAAGGGATTGAAGTCCGAAATAGATCTGTTCATAACCCAGGCCGTCCTGCAGTGCCTCTGTCTGAGGAACGTCAAGATGGCTACGGACGCGTTCTATAAATACACAGAAAATCATCCAAAAATAAAAAACGACAAAGGACCGCCGTATTTATTCCCATTGCTGAACTTCCTGTGGTTTCTGTTGAAGGCCATCGAAGAGTTAGTGTGACAGTGGACATTGTGATGATATTGTAAAATGAAACGGTACATGTTATTAAAATATGACTATTGTTACAGGAAGCATGTGATGCGATTTAAAGTCTTACGCGACTGCTATGCTGTCAGCATAAAACGAGATCCAAATTATTCGGTGTACCTTGACACCATCGGCCGCATATGGTTTGGGATTGGGATTCCGCAGACCAACAGAAATTCCAACTCAGTCATCGGAGGCCTCCTCAAGTCCATCATAGGGGATGTGGATGGCGATTCGTCTGATGAGGACGGTGGTATGAGAAATGCAGCCATACCAGATCTAGATTAGGTTTTCCCTCAATGTAACCGAGACCGAACTGTTTGTATATTTGGCGAGAGTCATTAAATGTTGTGTTTCGACGTAATAGGTCCTCTGTAGAATCAATGCTTATTAACATAAAATACCTTGCGGTTTTCTTTATAGACTTTTGCAAATAGATTCACAGTTGTACACGCGTTGTAAATGATTGTTTTTAATGTCATCATAGAATTTAATTGTACTATATAGATAATAACAGTTTACCATATGTTCTATTTGAATTTTTATTTATTAAATAATATTTACTACATGTATTTTATGTATTTCTTATCTATACTTTAATATAAGGATATGGATTAATAAAATGTTTATGCGGTGTATATATAATTTATATTTCTACTGCACTATGACATGACATGACATGACATGAACTTTAGATTTGTCATTGCTAATAACTTAAGTCATTATTTAAATACACTTTTTTTTTTAAATGTTTCAGTATTTTTGCAATGGCAACACAGAAATGAGATTCAATTATCTTAAAATATAAAGTGTTAACTTTTTTTTCCTCTCGGTGATTATTATAATTATTCAAGCCTTTATCATCTCGTTAACATCTTTCTCTTTTTCTTCCTGAGGCATTGCAAAGGATTTGAATAGTTTGCCTACATATAGATGTAAGACAGGACGGATATAGGTCCTACCTCACTTAGAATTTTTATCTTTTCAAGGAAAGCGTGAATAAGCCTTTACAAAGACAGTGCGCTTAACATATCAGGTTACATCACTATTTGACATCACCTGAACGGATAGCCAAGAAATATGAAGTTCTAATAGAAAAGAAAAAACAATTTTTATATGAAATTGCTAATCTAGATTATTCTATGAAGCGTGAAAGGCCATCGGTATAAAACTCAATAAAGACTCACTAACTGTTGAGTGATGCCATTAAAATAATGATAGGCGTCTACAAAAACAAGGATTCTTTATTAAAATTTATTTTAGTTACATAAATCTCTTATTCGGACATCATAGTTTGCATAGTTTACTACGGTACAGAGACGAAACCTCTTAGCATTCAATGGATTCACCGTGCGGGTGCCGGGTCCAGCGCTTTACAGGCAGAGGAACTTCAACAGAGCCTGGGACTTGCGACCCAGGTGTAGGTTTAAGGGGCCCCTAACTAACGCGCGTTAAACGCTCACCTCCACTGTCCAAGCTTCTCTCCCTACCTAACCAAATTTGAAAAGAATCTACTAGGGCTGCCTTCGAAGCACGTTCCAAAAATGAATTGATGTGATTTCTGGACAGGCCCAAGTCTTTTAGTAGTTTATAGAGAGATTTTGCCGTTATACCTCTCGCTCCCATTTCTACCGCGTATAAATCCACGACGAATCTATTTCGAGTGAGTTCGTTTGTGAGCTCGTAATATTTGTTGACCTTGATGGTATGGTCTTTGGGGATGTTGGTTTCCCAAGAAACTGTAAGCTCTGTCATCACAACTCGCTTTAAAATTCGCGAGTACATAAATATGACTGGTCTGAGGGCGACGCACAAATATCCTCGGGGATTTTGTATTGTTTTTCATACGTATCCATCATTATAGTCCAATAAGAAGTCACTTTAAGGATGGAGTAAGGCTTGACATTTGACTTTATAGCCCTAGTGCCCTCTCTCACAAAACCTACTGATCGCTCGTTTGTGGTTATTTCCTTTTGCGCTCTGGCTACCAAAAGACTAACCGCTTCACGTATGATTTCCAGAACCTTATCGTGACGACGCGAGTATTGACCGCTATCCAGGAGTACCTTACATCCCACTAACAAATGCCTAGCAGTTCCAACTGCCTTCCCACAGATATAGCAAGTCTTTTCGGTACCTTTACCCCATCTTAGTAATTTACTCTGATCTGGGAGAGTCATCTGGAACGCATTGAGATAGAATTTTAGCAATGCTGGCGACCAACCATGGATTAAGGTGAACCATTTTAGTGCTAATGGGATGCAAAAATCTCCTATGTCTAACGACTCGTTCTGCATTTCTAAACTCATTGCATGGATCTTATATTTATCATTCTCGTCTTGCCGAATAAAAGACTTCAATATATCCGTATCTTGGACATTCTTACTTGATCCTAACCCTATTCTGTTACTTTATACTGTTAATAAATATGGGTAATTAGTTTATAATTAGGAATATCTCAATGTGTATCTCATGACAGCTGCTTTCATTTCCCACTGCTTTTAGGCATTCTGCTCCACTTATTTTCTGCCACTGCCTTGATGTTTTCGGGTCATATTGTAACGCACTTTTCATTCTTATTTCTCGGTTGTTTTTAAACAAGTCTCTTTTTATGCTAAAGCGGGCAAACGAGCAGATGGTCTAGCTGATGGAGGTAATTATCGTCACCCATGAACATTCGCAATATAGTTTTGTGGATGAATTGCCACACTTGATTGGGGAAGAGGGTTAGGGAGAGTGGGAAAAGGCAACCAGCGCTCTCCGTTATGATGAGTGTGAGCTCCGCATGATGAGTGTTAGGATGAGTGACTAATCGCACGAAACCCAGCCATTTAAGACTGCTGCACGCTGTTTTTTTTTGGGAGAGGGTGTCACTTTCCCGGTCGACCTAGCCCATGTCCGAGCTGTAGTAACTTGACCTCAGCTAAGCTCTACCATCTTTAAAAAATTCTCTATTCTATTTGCATCAAATTTTTTTCAGTTTCTATGCTTCATGGAATTTCCTTTTTTTGAGAGAGAGAGCTTTTAGGGCCTTTTAACTTTTTGTATCAAAACAAATTTGGCAATTTTCATAACTAACAAAACTTCATAGCATTTTTGCGTACAAGTTATTGGCTAATCGCTTCTGCGAGTGCCTGATTATATAGTGTTTTATATCACTAGGAATTCTCTAGAGTCTTGTAAGTTGTAGGGTAATTTTGCAATGCTGTTAGATGATCCTATATATTATTTCTAATTCTAGATAGTCTTATATACTATTGACAGATGATATAATATGAACTCAATTTATCGAAGTGTAACATCTATCTATCTATAACTTTATAATAACTAATTCAATAAGAAAACTATTTAATTTTTTTATTGAATTTAACCGATTTTTTTATTGGGCATTGGTTTGATCTCTATTGGTTTGATCAATGTCAGCTCTACCAGAGGAGTGCACTGAGATTTGGGGCAGGGTAAGCACAATATGTTCGAAAAAAATTGCCAATTATCATCATAGTTTCTCCTCTCAAACATGGATAATAATGAGATCTAATACTTTCACGAGTATTCATTTAAATGAAACTATTATTTTTAACAGGCAGACGAGATGTTTGCCGTGATCACGATTGCTGCAATCTAATAGCAACGTCGGGACTATGTAGTTTTTAAAAATAATTAAATATGCGTAGTAATCCGAAAATATTAGTTTCATTTAAACATTGATAATATTCGCGCATAAACTTACAGCAGTCTGAGCAGAAGTAATATCTATATATTTTATCAATCTCTCAATTACCTCTGATCCATTGAAGTATTTTAAAACGATTACGATCTGTTCATCACCGCTTTATGAAAGTTATTTAAATCGGAATATCCAGTGGAGATCCAAACATTCTTAATTATTATTATTTGAAAACACCAAACAAGGAAAACAAAATAACTTGTTTGTGTGTACACAACCTGCTAGCTAATTAAATCTATCATAATACTTTTTATTACAACGATTAACATTACACACACCTTCCCTTTGTAATTATGTATTTTAATTTTATTATCAAACGGCAATATCGAAAACCTACTCGTAATTAATTTCGATAAACACATCACCAGCACAGAGCTCTCAGCTATAATCTTCCATAATTCGTTAATAAATTAATTTACTGTTTAGTAATTAGCTACTTAAAACTTATTCACTTGCGCTTAGAAAGACAAATGACAATCTCCCATAAAAATAAAATGGCGAAAAAAATATATGAACAGTTAAGCGACCAATCAGAGAGTCCCGTTTCATTTGATAATTAACGGATTTTCTACGACATTTTAAACCATAAAAAGCATGCAGTGCTTCTCGAATACAACACATGTATAGATTTTTGCACTCACACATGTAAATATTTTCTTATACAACACGAGATTTGTATATCGTCCTTGAGAATTTTTGTATGTAAAATAAGCACCGAGTACTTGTGCCTACCGCCGCTCTGGCTACATAGCGGCGCTAGCAGTTAGCAGCGCCCGATCGATAATGTTTCGTTTTTACATTGATAGATGGCACTTTTAATAAATCGTGAATCAAATGTCATTTTAAATGTCTGTAAACATTTTTATTTCATATTTCATAATGTATTTCGTAATGTATTTTTCTTCTTTCGTGAAACCGAAAAATATATATCAAAACTTATTACCGAATAATTATTTGTTTAAAAATGGTTGGAACTATTTAAAAACTTAATTAAATTATAAAACGGTTTATATTTAAATATAGCTCCATTGATTGATTTATTCAATAAAATATATACATGTATATTAATAATATATCATTCCTCTTTATCCTCTATACGTAAAATGGTGATTTCCTTGTTTATAACGGCGTGGTTCGTCTTGACAAGGTTCAACTTGATCTTCCGCGTGTCCAGATCCAGCGCTTGTTGCACGACCGAACGATTGAATTCGTGAACATGTGGATGGTTCATATATTCATCAATTTTCATCCATTTACAGGATTTTATTTCTATGTCGGATTTGTTTATTTCCGTGGACGTAGCTTTCAGTTTGACAACGACGTATACGTCAGAGTTGCCAAACATCATTCTGTGAGCGTGTCTCAGTGTTACCATTGTTTCAAACGTCGCGTCCACACCCGTTTCCTCTTTGATCTCTCTGACTGCAGCGTCTTTTATGTCTTCGCCTTAAGAGTAACATAAAATAAAAAAAAATACATTCCATATTATTTATGAAAGGCGTGTGATGGCTTTGTCTTAATTATACCGTCAAAGTTAAACCGACTCAAAAACTAATTCCCTGTAGCAAATAAATGATTAAAAATAATTCAATGATATGATTTTTTTTTTACAAATATACCTCGTTCAACATAACCGCCAGGAAGCTTCCAATGTGGATAGTTAATATGTAATTCTCTGACGACAAGTATTTCATCGTTGTCATTCAGGACGATACCACCAACACCGAGATTGGTGTGGCAGGCGGGTGGTAAATTAGAAACAGAATTTGTCGGCAGCCATTTGTACATCATGACGAAACTGTCTCTGGAATGATGGAAGTTGAAGCCTTGCTGTAATGAAAACAATGGATTACTATAACTTATGATTCATGTACAGGAAATATCTTTAATCATTGAAAATGATTCATAATTATTATAAAAAAAGATGTCTATGTTGATTTATGGCTTTAAGGGAAAATTTTAATCAGTCCTTTTATGACACAATAACCAAATAACTTATTTATAAACAGCTTTTATTCAAGTGATTCTAAGACTTACCTTTCATTATGTAGTCATATTTAATGAATGTGTTAAAAAAAATGTCTGCCGTCTTATAATATAATTCGATTCAGCTAGGCATCTGATTTAAAAAGTAATTTCAAGGGCACAAAACATTTAATAGGTTAGTTAGTTTCAAGGCCAGTAAAATATTTTATTTGTATGCAACTTACATCAGCTAAAATCGGCACACAAGCTGCATCTTTGATATCAACTTTGAACCAAATACATCTCCTGTTTTCTGCATTCCATTTTTGTATAGAATCTAAAACAAAAATAAAAATGGCAGCCACAAAATAAAATTAATAGCAAACATATCATGGGGTTGATGAAAAAATGCAGTAATAATCTTTAATGAAATAAAAACATTGGAACGTGATTATTATTCAGAAAAATTATTATAATACATTACATAACTTTGAGTTCATGGTTAATAAAGCGTCTGTACATTAAAATGTAATATTTTAATTTATTACCTATTAGTTTGTTATGGAATTGTTCACTGTTATAAGGTTCTTCCCGAGTGTCCACTGTGACCCCGTTATATCTATCTACAACTCCTTGAAAAGTATCCATATTAACCTTATTATGCCTCAAAGTTTTTATATAGCAATATATAATTTTATTATAACTGTTTTACTTCCTATGAATGTTAAAAATAGTATTTGTTTCTTTAACTTCTACACTCAACTATGTTTTAATTATTTCTAATGATATCACATTTATATACGTATCACCAAATAAGTCAACTAAAAATATATTTTTGTGGTTTCACAGCCTTTATCTACGTATGTAATCACAGTGTTTATCAATTTTGAATAGTTTAGAATAGTTTTCAAAACGTATTGTTATCTTCACTTAACACGTGAACCTTAGAACATATATTTACTAGACAAGAACAATATGATAAGCGTTAAAATTATATTGCTCTTTATTTCACAATATTATAATTTATATATTATTTTAAATACAGCTGATTTTCATTTGAATTTTGATATCATATGCGTCATATATCTCTGGTATTCTAAATCTGTCAACTTATATGTCAGTAATGAAAAATGTCACGGAGGTTAGAAATTAATTAGTATTCAACACAAATTATAAAACAAAGTATTTTATAAAATAACGTCAAATAAATATCAGTAAAGTAATAATAGTTTGTGATTTAATTTTAATCTTAACGAGAAAATGGTATATTCATAAATGAAATGAATTTTCTTTGTCCATCATTCATAGTATGTTTTATACATGACTTTATCCAAATCATATTTTTTCAACGATTAATATATGAAATTAATAAATAAACTAAGATGCAATATTTCATCATTGAAACCTCATGGTAAGTAAAAAGTTGGGACTATTGCTTTTTAAATAAATTATGTTAAGATTTAATATATATACATATTTATATTAATGTCTGACACTAGAAATAAATCAAAACTCAACACCATGTGTAAATATAAGATGACTAATCTATGCAAAGCAGCTTAAGAATGAAAACTCCGCAAAGTCACTTAAAAATTTGGTTCAATCTATGTATTCCTATTAACTAGTCTTGATCACAATTGATGAAAACGATGATATTTGAATACACTTGGACCACTTAACAATTTGGAAGTCAAAGATTTATTCGGTTAAATCCATGTGTCTCTTTTGTATTCGCATATTTTGGCTTATTCCGAATGAGTGACTTTATTATAGTTATTCAGCGACAGTATTAGTAAACGCCGCTGACAACGCTATATCCATACTTTGATATATATACGCTACATATATATATACGCTATATCCATATTAAGATTTCTTTGACATTGTGGTAATCGGGTGACCAAAATAGGTTGTTGAAAATATGATTTAGGAAAAATACTGTTTCGTGGGCGTGACTAAACACATCGGTACTTAAAACATTTTATTATGTAGGCTGGTCTGTATTGGGATCAGCTGTGTATGGGATTATTTATCCCTCTATATTTAACTTTGAAATTACTTAATAATACTTATTTACCTGTACCTAGTTAATTATACAATCCTTTAGACTATACTTTACATAAAGTTCAATAGTCAGTTGTTGTTTTGTTGTATTAATTAAATACTCTTTTTATTTTTATCCATTAATAAAACGCATATATTATTTTATCCAAACTAAAAAAAGCATACCTTTCAGAAAATAGATATAAAGAAATGTTTTGATAATCCTTTCCTAGTGTTATACTAAATATACTTTTTGATAAAAACGATGTGTTACCAAAGCTCTACGAATTTTTATCCTTGATATAACGGCAATATAGAGCTATAACGATTAAATCTCTCTACAACCTACTAAAAGACTTGGGCCTGTTCAGAACTGATATCAATTCATTATCGGAACGTCCTTCGAAGGCAGCTCTAGTAGGTTCTTTTCCAATTTGGTTAGGCAGAGAGAGGAGCTTGGACACTGGAGGTGAGTGTTTAACGCGGGTTAGATAGGGTCCCCTTAAACCTACACTTGGGTCGCAAGTTCCAGGCACTGTTGTAGCTCCTCTCCCTGCAACGCGATGGACCCGCACCCGCACGGTGAATCCATAGAATGCTAAGAGGTTTCGTCTCTGTGAAGTTTGTTTACTGACAAACTATAAGCCATCGGCGTTCGAATTGAAGACGGAAGTTTATGAAAATGATACCAATTTTTAGCATCTTAAATATTTCTGATTTGTTCTACTTTTCATTTTATGTGTAAATTACGATATTCTACTCTTCTTATTTCGTAGATCTTAATGTTATAAAACGTTTCTTTGTTCACATCTCTTTAAAAATGGAATTTAAAATAGTCACACAAGCAAAAACGACGAGACGGAATATCACATTTGCCTAATAACTTAAAGGAGCGTAAGTGGATGTTACCGCAGTTACACCGCATTGAATTGGAAATAATCCAACTAAAACATTGTCTTTTTTAATAGTATTTTACAAATGAGTAGCTTTATACGATGAGATTATTCAAGTTTTGGACGACATAATGTTTTAATAAACTTTATGTTATTGTAATTTTCCTGTCTATGTAAATAATATGATAAACGCAAATTGTTTTACAAGTAATAGAGCTCTGTAAAATTATAATTTATTCATCAAAAGTCGAGACAATTTTATTCAAATGTAAGACTTACTGAACTTAGGAAACATCATAATATATTTTACGTAACTGAGAACAAATAATGCATTTTCTTTATACATTAATAAACATTTCAAACATCACAAAGGAATAGATTTAATTTTTCAAGTAATATTTAAGATGATCTTCTAAAATTTTATATTCTGAGATTAAATTCGAGAGTTGAGAACGAATCAGTGGAATCTGTTTGAGTCGTTGAGCTGAGATTGCGTTCGTATTTGAACTTTTCAATTTGCTGTCCATTGAGTGTGGCGACCTCTCTGACTATCGACATTTTAAGATGAAAGAGTATTGTGACTTGATATTTCACTTCTTTTTTATTCTGTAGAAAAAACAGAATAAAAATATAGAATTAGAATAAATCGAGTGACAAATCGTATCAACTTTTTTGTTCCGTATAAAAAATATAAAGTAAAAGTTATCGAAATTTAATATTCATTGAAGTATTGTATTGTTTTGAAGTAGAGAGAATAAAATAAATCTATTACAAGTGTTATGTTCGATATATGTAAATTATTAATTATATCTAAGACTTCTGCGAGTATTTATGTAAATAAAACTAATATCTTCGGATTTACTACGCTTTTTTTTATTTTAAACAAATTATTCCTAACATTTCGGTTATTAAAAAAACTAAAAGATGCGTAGTGCAGCCGAAAATATCAGTTTTATTTAAAATATGAGCTTGTAAAAATTTAATTATTATATTATTTAAAAATATATTGTATTTGTCTTCATAATGACCAACCTTATTAATTTTTATATTTTCATTGAAGTATTTTAATTAATTTTGTATGAATACATGTTTAACGATGATAATGTTTGTGAGATTATATTTTTTCAGATGTAACGAGTATTACTTTTTCTGCATTTATTGTTTGAATACAAGTAGGGCGGTTTGTCGTATTTTAATTTTCTTTTTTCATAACAAAAAAAAAACACTAAGATCGAAAGCCAGTTATCATTCTTGAAATAAATATACTTACGTTTCATAATTGATTCTGCAAGTTCAGTCTTTTGATATGATACTTTTTTCACATCATGCACCGAAAAATGAGGTTATCCTCATTTTTCGGTATCAATCAATCTATTTTGTACGATTTTAACATTTTTAAAGTCACATGCAACATTTTTCCTAAGACTGGATATGTTCTGAACATAGCTTTAAATCAGCTGACAGCTTTTGTGTTACACTGAACGGTTGGTTTTATTGTAAGTAGCTATATACCTATGTATATACATACGTTCAGATTTCAGAGAAACGATTGGTTATTAAAAAATAGCCAATAACGTAGACGGGTTTAAGCGTGATAATTAATTAGGGTAATCGCATGTTTTGAGTTGTAGAGTAACGTCCTATCAAAACCTTTTGAATTTCTAAACCATATTTTATTCTTGCGGTCGTTTATTTTACTGCAATAAGATCTTTGTACTGTTAGGTTGAAAATGATGACCAGTACAATAAGAAAGTTTAAAGTGAAGTGTCTTAGCGTTATTTGTAAATCGTAAATCAAATTGTTCTGGCCTGGATTTTCGTATCCATCAATTGTGATTCCATTAGGTGAGTTAATTTGTCTTCATTCTCCTGTCAGGAACTCTGACGAAGTGCATTGAGTTTCGTACAACACTATTTTATTTAAAATATCTAAGACAGATAAAACAATGACTCGAAAGTTCTCAGACTCTAAAGTTATACATAAAACGAAGCCAGATTCCGAAAATTTTGGAATTCCATATAAAACATATTTATAATAACAATATGTAATATATTTTATGGTTTAATCTTCCAATGAATATGACATAATGAAAAAAAATTACGCTTTGTAACGTATAACATGTTTTTTTTTTCGAGTTGACCGTAGCTGTTAGCCCTATTGGCTTTTACAGCGTCACCGGGAGTACGTGTAACATGTAATCATTTCATTGCTATACAGAGTGAGAACCATTGAATTGTTGTAAGATAAAAGTGAAGGGTAAGTTTTATATAAAAAGGAACCAGCGTCGGTGACAAGTTTAGTGTCGATTTCGGAGTCGTAATAGAGGAAAATAGGAAATGTGAATAAATCGTTGGCTGTTTGTTTTGGGTTGCGGTGATATAACAATGTTAGCGACAACTGTAACCGAGTTACAAGGATATGAAAATATTACAGTTACTATTTGTCTAGATCTCGATTTTCTTGTTCCATTAAAATTATTTATTTATTATAGTTTAATAAACGTGGTTTAAAAAAAACCTATTAATAGATATGTGAATATTTTACATTTCTAAGAATAATCAGGAAAAAGAGCTTCGTGATTACTCTTAGGAATATTCTTCATGATTTTAAATATAATAGATTTCGTGCCACGCAATATATATACACTAATAACGTAATTCATTTTAATGCAAAGTCTTCGCGTTCAATAATAATGAGAAGTGACTTAATTTTAGTACAAAATAAATTATAATTTTTAAACGAGAAGATAAAAATAGCAAAAGGACCTTGCGATGTTATATTTAAATATAATATATTTGAAATATTTTAATAAATATATAGTTTCTGCCGAAAATGGTTATGGGTGTATAAAAAATTTCATCGTACTGTATTCGTGACGAGGCAGAATTTTTCTGGAAGCATTATAACAAAGTTGACGATCCTCTATATATATTTTCAGATGTTTTAGATTTTTGAAGAAATATTTCATAGAAACCTTAAAAGCGATAAATTCAAAATATGCTCCAACGTAACAGATTGCCACGGTCGGATGTATTGAAAATGTATCGCTAAATTTAAAGTAAAAGTGCCAAATCTATTCCCAACTTTACGTACACAGACCTGAGGTTCGTTTTTGAGAATACCTTATTATTTAGCTCTATGATCATAGACAACGTTTACAATATTTCTTAAAATTTCTTAACACCTACTTTGTGATTTTCGTCGTTATTAACATTACATCCTGGATAGGTGACTGAAGATTTAAAAATATTCGTTTCTTATAACTGTTGAATTTCTTACGAATACTACTTTAAGAGCTAGGTTTATCGACAGCTGAAGACAACAACATTATGACTAGTTTGAAGAAATAAACTGTCAGTTCATAGACAAACAATATTCAGCGATAACAATAAAACTACATTCATCATGGACCAGGACAAAACTAATATACATTGTAGATATAATTTTCTATGCTAAAGCTATGAACAATATAATCAGTTGTCATGTCCATAAAAAAATTTAAACCGTGTTATGATTATAAACAGCAGACAATTAACAGAAGTCATCAGAAAAATATTGAGTTTGAATGAATTCGTCAACTTAATGGGCTCATTATAAAGATTACTTTATATTTTTTCCTCTACTGCTTTTTCCTGTCTGCTCGTCTTTCTGTGACTATGGTATCTTCGACTATGTGGAATGTCTTAGGTCGTAGCAAGTCAGAAGGAAGAAGTTCGTAGGTATTGCAGAATATTTTATTTGAGGTATGATAAATATTTTGTGTTTAAACGAACCTGAGCTGTATATAGCCTCTCAATAAAATCAGATTCCATTTCTTTGTAATTTACCCCTATTTCCTCAATCACCCCACTCAAAGATAACTTTTATTGCTTTCACAAATTGAAAAGGGTGTTTTTAGTACTAAATGCAGAATCTGTCTTTTTTCGTACAAAAACGTACGTACTCTGAGAAAGGTACCCATTTAAACAACGTTCAATGTCAATAACATATTTCTTTTGAAATTATTTTTGCAACATTTGATGAAAGTTTATGGATGCATTAGATTTTCAAAGGAATATTGAAATTATGTTAAAATTCATAAATGACCCAAAATATGGTTATGTTTGCTAACTATTTTTTATACTACTTAATTAATTAATTTATGTTTTAAACCAAAATAATTTAATTATTAATTAATAATATCAGCCCAAACTATTCCTTACTTTTGGTCGTAAGCCTTCTAATTATTCTCACGATGCCCGGATTTTGCACCAAAACCAAAAGCAAAAGCCCCTTGCGATGTTATATTTAAATATATTGTTTTTTTTTAAACATAATTGAAATATGCAAAAAAATATATATTGTTAAGTATTGTTAGTTATATATTCAGAAAGCTCAATGAAACAAAATGAAACAACGAGCTAGTACTTAGGATTTTAAAGTAAAAAATATAAAAACTTATACGAAATGTAAATAAATTGAATAAATGTACATTAGCGGTGAAACACTGACCTCCTGGCTACTTTAACCTTGTAATCTATTCCAGAGATTGCACATCTGTTTCCTCATGATCACTGTAATAATCTTTTTGGTTCCGGCGAGTGACCGACAGCTACTTTTTGACAACTACTCCATATTCGACAAAAAATGTAAAGATTACATCTAACTATGGAAATATATTTTGATTTCTCTACACTTTGTACTAAACACATAATTTACGAGTATTTACAGCACATGTAAGCTGTTTAAATGTAAAATTTTGACCAATTCCCGTCGGACATGTAAAATATATCTGTTGGTCACAGCATCGGCATCGATGACTTAGGTCGTTGGTTCAAGGCCTGGCTGGTGGGGTGGATTCAAAACGGTATCACTTGAGTTTTTCAAATTTTCTCATTAAATGTTGACTTGAGACACTGTAGTAAGTTTAATAAGTCATTTAGTTTTCTGAACCGCGGGTCATCCGAGCCGGATTCGACGATTCCCATTTTATGTAATTTTTTCAGTGCGTAATTTTTTTTAAAAGTATATGAAGACGTTGAACATTTACAAAATTTGCTAAGGAAATGAATACTTCATATAAGTAAGTTTGGTGGGAGGGTTAATAAGGATAAGAACCGATGAAAGCTGACCCCTGCTTGTGACCCTTAAAAGGTTTTGGCTCAACTCCAAGATCTCTGAATTTCTTGCATAGTTCTCTTATACTTGCTTAATTTTATTATTTATGATATTCTTAAATTCTTCGCATGCCTATATACATCATATTTATATGTTGTTACAGAAAAATAAAAGGTGTAAAAATTTATTGCATTCATTAAATAATTTCAGCCAAATAAAACTTAGGATAATTTAATGTTTTCATTACATTTTTTTTTAAACTTGTAAAATTTAGTTACCAGATAATATCTAATGTTGGTGTCAGCAATTAAAACGGAAATAAACTACCTTGAAATATCTTAAGAGTCAATGAGAGTGTCAGTTAAAGCTATTTGTTTGATAGCGGTAGCAATGACATCGCTTGAAACTAAGTCACAGTGAAAATGAATTCATTGATTGCATCGCTTAAAGTGTTAACAATCTAAACTGTGCAATAATGCCTCTATCGCCACGAGTTATGTAAATTGATATTTTCCTTGCAATGATCATCAGTAGCCTTTAAACATATGATTTTCGAAGAGACGTTTTGATTACTCGTTTTAAAGAATAAGACATCACTTATTACTAGAAAGGATATAATATTTGTCTGAAGGGACATATAGGGTTTTCCATTAAGGGCGCTTGATCTTTCTTTTCTTCCATCGTAGCGTGTGCTGTGTGGCACGTAGCGCCGTCCTGTTGAAACCACATGTTGTCCAGATCCATATTCTCGATTTCAGGCCAAAAGAAGTTGGTTATCATCGACCGGTACCGCTCACCATTGACGGTGACGGCCACACCATTATCGTTTTCGAAAAAATACGGACCAATCACGCCTCCGGCCCAAAATCCGCACCAAACAGTCACTTTCTGCGGGTGCATTGCCACTTGGTGAACCTCGTGTGGATTGGTCTCGTCCCAAATACGGCAATTTTGCTTGTTGACATAGCCATTCATCCAAAAATGCGCCTCGTCGCTGAAGATGATTTTTTTGCCAAAATCGGCGTCAACTTCCAACTGCTCTAATGCCCAGTCAGCGAACACACGGCGCTGTCTATGGTCATTAACCTTGAGCTCTTGGGTCAGCTGGATCTTGTACGGGTGCAGGCTCAAGTCACAACGCAAAATTCGCCAAGTTGTCGTGTGCGAAAGGCCGAGTTCCTGTGCGCGACGCGGAATTGACTGCCGCGGGTTTTCGAGGACACTGTCGCGCACAGCGGCGATATTCTCGGCAGATCTCGCGTTACGTTGACGCACGGGAACCGGCTGATTGTTAACTGACCCGGTTGACTCGAATTTGTCCACCAATCGACGGATAGTCGACTCGGCAGGACGATCATCGCGACCGTAAAACGGGCGAAGTGCGCGGAACGTTGCTCGAACTGAAGACCCATTTTCATAAAACAATTTTATGATTTGCACGTGCTGCTCGACACTGTAACCTGCCATGGTGGTTTGGGAGGACGGAATGAATATAACACACTGCATTTGACAGCTGTCACTCAAACAACATGGCCGCAATCAGCTGTCAAAGTTCAAGCGTCCCTATTGGAAAACCCTATATAACATTTAGTAAACAAAGAAACAACAATTTAATTCCAGCTACGCTTACTCCTTTTTTCTGCTACAAATTTTCCTAAGGAAGTTCATTAAGATTTAAAGGCAACTCTTTACTACTTAATGCTTTATGAAAGAAGGAAAAGAATGGGGGAATTAATTCACTTTTATTACAGCTTTATTTTATTATACAAGCGGAACTCTCTTACGTCAAAACAAAGATGAGAATAAAACAGAAATATGTGCATAGTTTGCTAGTTACATAATTTATTATAATGTGAAAAACGTCATTATAAATGAAGGTGTGGCGCGACGCTGTGAAGCCACCCAACACTGTGTTATTTATTAACTGTTGGTTTCTGCTGTGATGGTTTAAATTTATATTACATATATTTATTAAAATTGTTAATAATATTATACGTTAGCTGTGGTTAACACACTTGATAGTGGGATATTTGATATTCAAAAAGTTGACCTGGGTTTTATAGTAATCAATATTAATTTATGTTTTATATGGCTGACTGACTGATTGACTGAGCCTGAGTTAGTAAAATATTTTCTTTTTTTGCAAATTTTCCCATATAACCTAGTAACTATACAATACCTGCGTTACTCTAATTTCACGATGCTTTTTGCTGTTCAAGTCATCCTCAATTACCAATGCACACAAATACACACACACAAACACACTGAAACACACACGCACACACACACACACACGCACGCACGCACGCACGCACGCACGCACTTACTCACGCACACACACACATACATACACAAAAAGTCTTAAATTTTTATCCCTTTCTTACATCCTTCAAGTGAGGAAAGCTATCGTCATTAATGTTGAATATTGTTAATTTCGGTCTATCACAGTATTGCATAAAAACAAGTTCGTAGGGGAAACTAGAATTTAAACCAGTTGAACACAGATTTTAATAAATTTTTAGGTCTACATTTAAATTTCATGTTATCTATGAATTTGTACAAAAACTTCTTAATATATTTTTCTAGAACTGCACAGTTACTTGTTGGAAATATAATTGACATAAGCTGTAAAACTGTAACAAATATTTGGTCTGCAGCAAGCGGTCTAGACTCTAGAATTAAGAGTTGTTAGTGATTGCTTTGATTCTATGGTGTACGCATGTCGCCGCTTGTTGAATGGCAGGGCTGGCGTTATTCCAGACTGCCATATATTTACAACTTTATATAACGTGAAATGAGATTTTGTTTTTATAAATAAATGATGAATGAGTGAACAAGGTCGAATGAATGAATGATATTTAAATGAATGTTTCATTTACCTCCTTCAACAGCGTCTTTTTGTGATTCAGTCCACAAAATCTAAACTTATTATGGCTGAAAAATAATGTTGACTATTCAACAACTTTTTTGTTTGTTGTTCTGTTTTTTATAATAAACAGTAAAGTGATCTTTTTTTTAACTTTAATTCTAATAGTAATTTTTTTTCTCTACTTTAGTACTTTCTAGGAGGACAAGTAAAGACAGTTACACAAGTATATTAATATACTCTGTTATATATATATTTTTAAATGAACTATCTTAAATAGATGAAGTTGGAATAACGTAAGTAATAAAAAATATGGTTATTAAGATGATGTATATTATTTTTCAATTAATATATTTTTTAAAACAAATAAACAACCATTATTTATGTTTTGTAGAATTAGCATTATCGAGGCGAAACGACAACCAGGAAAAGCAAAAAAAGATTGTACGAATAAAAAGCAAAAAGTTTGAAATTATTAAAAAAATAACTGTCATTTGTACAATTTTGTATTGTTATATTGTTTGATAATGCTCGTTTGATAATGAGAAACTAGCTCCGAATGTATTATAGGAATATTTTTGTTTGTATCATCATTATAAATATACATTTTAGTAATTTCTTATTCAATGCACATGAAATTTATCCGATCCAATGTCATGCATAAACTGATATCCTTAACGATTCGCTTCTAAAAAATGAAATAAGAACTCTGTTGAGTTTGTGAGGTGAAAAGGAAATTATGCACGATTGGTTTTCCTATTTTAAGCAGTAGGCTGTGTTTGGTAGAGGTCGCCTTAGTAATGCATTAAGAAATTAACGTAAAATTTTAAATTAATTATAAGAGGACTTAAATGAAACTAGTGTTATTCGGATTTACTACGCGAATTTTATTATTTAAAAACTACATAATCCCGACGTTTCGGTTACTTTGCAGCAACCGTGATCACGGGCAGACGAGGTGTTTTTAAATAATAAAATCCGCGTAGTAAATCCGAATAATACTAGTTTCATTTAAATGAATACTCACGAAAATCTTAGATCTCATTATATAAGAGGACTTATTACAAATAAATCCTAGGCTTCGTTACTTACTTGATTGTTAGTAAATTAATTCCCATTCACTCGAATTAACGAACCACTAATATCCGTTATAAATAATTATATGAAATGCTTGTTTTGTACCCGTTCTTTTTTTTCGTTAGCTTAATTTTTTTTTAAATTATACACAAACATCAATCATATTATAATATGATTGATTGACGTTCGTTATTCTCGAATGATCTTGAAGTTTAATTAATTAATTTCATAACTCAACTGATTTATAAATTTCTTTATGGATTAAAATTGGTCTGTTTTTAATAGGGAACCTGTTTATAGCAAAGGACGAAAATATCGCGTGTTCTAAGCATAACGAGAACATAATAGAAAAGATTTCATATATGAGTCCTGTTGATAATGAAACGTTAAGTAATTTAATTTAATTTTGTAAAACAAAAAAAAAAACTGTTTTTGAATACTTCACTGTAGGTTTTAAAATTTTAGTTCAATAAAACTGGGACTCTAAAAAACTTCTCTAGAAATCAACCGCAGAACCGAGTAAAAGTTTAAATTACTTTTTTTTTGATACAGATATTTCTTTATTGAACACTGAGATTAGTATAGTTTTATTTTAGTTTATATGAATACACTTAAATATATCTCAGCCAGTAATTTATTCTTACGAATCTCATTATTGTAATACATTTTCTTTCTTTCTTAATTTTATATATAATAACAGTCATTTATATTGGTTGGCTATAATAAATTACAGAAGTACACATTTGCTTAACGAAAATTTGTCTTAACATTTTTTTTACTATTCTGAATTAAATACATACATTCTTATCAAAAATTTCAATAATTTTGTGAATAAAACATTGAAGAGATTTAACAATGTTACCCAACAAAATGATGTATTGTATGTGCCGTTTGTGAAATAAGAGTAACGATGTTTTTCATTTGTTGTGGTATAAAATTTGGTTATTTAAGTAATGCACTGCGTATATTTATATTAAGTTGTTGTTAACTGTCTTTCCATAAAAGACAGCGGTGCATATAACTGTAGTACATAGAATGGTGTAGGGTTTTTAAAATTTACTTAATTAATAGTACATTAATGCTCTTTAAATGTCATTTTTGTTATAAAAAATATTGTATTAATTCAATAAAACGTAAAATCAAACAATAAAATAATCCGTTATACAGAAAATATTTCAAAAGTTGTAAAAAATATTAGCTGATTTTATAATAAATATCACCAACAACATTCGTTTGGTTAAAATATTTATATATGTCAATGAACTCTGCCGTTATTAAACGTCAAGTTTACTGTCATCTCGTATTTTGAAATCGCTGTAAATTTTAAATAAGTCTTCGATTTTTGATTCAACGACTCAAATAAAACGCTTCCTTTGATTGGTTCTGAAGTAACGACTTTACGAATTGTCTTAAACGAAATTGTTTTGAGATTTCATTGAATCTTGAGATCCAAATTCACATATTGTAATCAGATGTTTTATGTACTTGTGTAGTAACGTTATGCTCTAGAGAGGCTTTAAGGATTATTTAATTACATTAATGAAATAATTATAAAGCCTCAAAAAGCATTTGTTTATATTCAAACATTTCAAACTACGTAAATTAAAACTACATCATTTCCAATTTCGTTTATTAGAGAACTGGTTAAATACCTTGCTAACTATACTGCGACCATACGGAATGTCATATAAAGAACTTCCACAACGAAGATAAACAAGTTGACGGCTCGGTGTAATATATTATTATTTGATAATTTCCAGTAAAGTGAACACGGGAGAGGAAGAACTACATAAGAGTAAGTTCTGTACCATATCTATCTATATAGTATCTTATGACTAAACTACTTTGTACTTATGATGTCTTAGTAGCTGATATTTCATCTATCGTCAGTTGATTCTCTGACAATGTTCTTGTCATCCTACAAAATAAACTCAAGATAGTCAAAATCGGTACAGAATGAAATTACTATCCCATCTCTTGTTGTTCTTGTTTCATTGGACATAATTTCAGACCACATCATGTATTTGACTTATTTTATGACGTTGTCGGCAAACAGCATCCATGATGCACTCACAGTCTCTTCCTGAATATCCACCTTCACCTTCAACTAGTAGTAAGAGGAACGTGTTTAAAGACGACCCTTGTTAAATAAAGGTTGTTAATCAAAATTATTTGTGATACACAAGACTCGCCGGTCATGTGCCTTTTCTAGGACAAGGAACATTATTTTGCGAGTTGTTATGTCCCCCTTTATAGGTGTCCCTTCGACATTTATTTCCATAATTCCATAGTGTAAGATTGACTTTATACCCACATAACTGGTGCCTTAAACACTATAGCTGTTTCACCATTCTTTGAGTACATCTTCTTTACGCAACAGATTACAGCAAAATTAGGCTAGCTGTCAAAATAATATTTTCGAATGTCCTACATAATGATTTTTTTTATCTCGTTTGCCCATGATCACGGTTGCTACAACGTTACAGAAACATCGGGAGTATGTAGTTTAAAATAGTATAAAGAAACGTTATAGTACATCCGAAAATATTAGTTTTATATAGCTGACAAAAGCCTTCCATCCCGCCCTCAAGTCGTCTGTACATCCACTGGTATTCTACCGGGTTCTACTGCACGATATCTTTTTATTCCACTTACAGCTTTCTCAATATATGTATGTATATAATATTTATGAAAGTGAAACTTACGTATTGTTATATAAAAGGAAAAGTGCTAATTGCTAACAACGCAGAAATGGTAAAGTTTTAATACTCATAAAACTTTGTGGAAAAGCCTAACGAGACAACACAATTAGTAGGCTGGGGTAAAGTTTCTATCAAGTTTTGCTCCGCGTTAACTATTGGTTCTGTGTTTTATTTGAGCCTCTTATTTCTTGTTACTTCCGAGAAAAAGTCGTTCAAAAGCTTGTTCCGTTTGTATTGTTTAAATCGTGTGTATATCACTGGATTCCTTCTAAACGGCTGGACCGATTTTAATGTTTTTTTTATGCATTTGGATGGTATCCCAGATGATTTAGATTCACTAATTAGCCTAAAGGATGTCGTTGCAGTCGGTATCTATGTTATATGAAATGGAAATAATACACATAGTTACTGTGTGTATTATTTTAAAGCACTATATTACATATCTCTCTGAGCGGCAACTCTGTCGCTCACGAGGACGGAATCGCAGGTGAGAACTAGTGTTTTACAATTTATTTTTAACAAAGACGATAACTGAAATTAGATGTAATACATTTTCTACGGCTTATTTTGAGAAAATGTACTTCCATATCTGATGTGAATGTCAGGAGATTAATATTTGTTTGTATGAGTTATTGTTTTCCAAAGTCGTATGTTTTCTGTTAAAATTTACACCTAAAATAAATAAATGTGATAGAATTGTACAAAAGTAATTGTACGGACATTACTGTTCCTTTAGAGACAATAAATGGAATGCAGAATAGTTAACAGAAAGAAGCGTATTCCATATCTTATGTCTACAGCATGAAAATATACGAAAGTGCCCTGGAGAGTACATTGAATATTGAACGGAGAATATTTTATTTAAAAGAAACCTTCAATAACAATTAAACAACGAAGACTATAAAAAAGATAAGACTCAATAAAAGTTTATTTTGAATTAATAGAAAAATCTTTATTTATAGAAAAAAAAATATATAGATTGTGTATCTGAATGTTTGTTTAAAAGCGTTTTATGCTTTATGTATTGTATGTATGAAAAGTCACATTTAAATAATTTTAGCCAAAGTTTTTCTAGAATTGTTTATATGTATATATAAAGAATATGAATATTTAATCTCACTTTCTAAAACATTTGGTGCATCAGGTTAAAGCCCGCATTTCAAACATGAGGGCGCGGGTTCGAAATTTGGTTAGTACCAATGCGATTTTTTCCGAGCTATTTGTACTTTCTAAGAGTATTGAGACACTACTGACAGACGGTGAAGGAAAACATCGTGAAGAAACCTGGACTTATAATTTGAAATTATATCCAATCCGTTTGAGCAGGCGTGGTGGTTAATGCTAATCTAACCTTTTCCAAGTGAGAAGAGACATTTGCGCAGCAGTGGGCACCGATAGGCTGATGACGTGGTATTGTCGTACAATTACAATATTATGTAAGCAATAAACAATTCGAATCTTTGCACAATTTTCATACGTAGCAAATTTGATAATTTTACTACAATCCCAAACATCTTTCATATGGGTTTTGTATGATATGTTTAAGAAATAAACATGGTTTATTAATTTATTATTATAATGTTAAAAACACAGTACGCTTTGTATTATCTGCTAACAATATAATTTAAAGAGAACTCGTCTCTCTCTATTTACAATCAAATATTAAGAGTGTTAATGAACACTAAAGGCTCCCTCAAGCGTTATACTGAAGCAGTTTACGTCAAAACAAGCAAAATGTGTGAAATGATTATGACGCTCAGATTAAACTTATTAATTCTTATCAGGCAACACTTTTGGACAACAGGGAATAAAATTTAAAACTAGAACTTTGTAAGTCAAATTCATACTTACTTTTATGTACATATATGTATAAGTCGTAATGGGATTCTTGTACCAAGTAAAGGACACAGGACACACATCTTACGAACAAGTCAGCTGCAAGTATAATGTCTACATTTCGTTATATTGTCTTTTCGTAAGTCATATGTACACATTCAAATCCCTCATCTGTGCCTTACTTTCAGTCGCTCCTGTTAAGACTAGACGTAGTGCAGTCATCGATCACCAAGACGTAGTGAAGCCTTGACGGTTCACGGATAACCGCCGTCTTCATCCTTCAGTATAATCCCAGACAGACAGCTCTGGAAGGACACAAACTTTTGGTTCGTTGGTTAGAAAACCTTTTGGTCCACATGGATTTTCTCACAATTTGAAATAATTTATCAAGACAAATAAACAGACATTTATTTTAATTAATAATATACGTTCTTGTAATTTCTTTCCTTACACAATCTTCATTGATATTCTGTTTGCTTGCGTAATTGTTTGTGATGGTCCCTTTTATTTAAAAATATTTGTACCTTTAATTTCGATTTCTCATAAATAATAATTCACCCTACTCTATTAAGAAGAGGAAAAAACGAAACAATGAATTAAATAATCTTTTAAAAGCAGTCCTATTGCAGATTTACCTAAACTTATTTTTCATGACTCGAAAAGATTCTGTTACTTTTAAATACACAGTAATTGGACTCTTCGCATATTTCCAGAAACGGATGTGTAATCGGAAAAGCTTACTGCAATCAAATTTTGTGTATTGTACAAAACCAATTTCTAATGTTAAAAATATATAGTTTAGATTATAGGTATAAAGCATCTTATAAATATAATTTAAAAGAAATATCTTTACAAAACAAAGTTTTGACATACATGAGCTTTTTCACTTTAATGTTACACAGAAAAAAATACAAGAGAATATTTTAATGTGATTGAAAGAATATTTCAAAGATTATAATAAACGCTCTCAATGCATTATTCTTATAAATGATTTAAATGGACACGTCGTGATATTCATAACTGTAAAGTCTCTTTGTATTGAGGAAGCATTTTAATGTTGGACATTCAGTAAATAAAATTACATTTTCGCTGGACGCAGATAAATTTATCTCGGACATATATCTCAGTGAGTCGTTCCAATGAAACGCTATTTGTAGGGTTTAAGTTAAACCGATAATTTTGTGTGAAATGTTCACATATACCATTTATGCTGTAACTGAAATATTCAAGTAACGACATATTGTGTTAAACGATGACGTCACACAGGAAGACTTTTTTTTATTGTATATAAAATGGCCATATATTTAAATATTTTGTAATAACCGTTTTTAATGATTTCCTTTAGCATTTAGTTTATAGGTAGTTAAAGGTTAGATAATATTTGTAATAATAACTAGCTAGAATGTCTTATAAGCAACATTCTACGTAGTCTGCTTGTTTACTTTAGTAAGGAATTTTAACTAAAACTTAATTATTGATTTGTCATGACTTCGAGAGGACTCAACGTCGTATTAATACAATAATGTATTAAATTTGAGCTAAAATATATCATTCATCATCATCATCATCATCATCATATATATGTATATGTAATCCATTTTTGAACACTTTAAACAGTTATGTAACTATCAACAACCTAAAAATCTATAGATTGCAAAAAAAAAACAACACTTTTATAAATATTTAAACTACATGTAGCTAATCATTCCCTTTTTTTCAAGCACACATAGTATTTTAATTAACAATATTTTGTTTGTGCCTAAATAACGCCAAAACATATTTCAATATGCTCGTTTTATTAACAGCAATTAATCGCGAATAACTAAATCATATATGTCAGCGCATCGACATTTAAAAAACCATTATAAAGGGTAGTTGTTTCATATGTATTTCACTTTAGAGGGCAGATGTGACATAAACAATGTCAAGGCGTTAGTAATTAGTAATTACTTTAACAAAATTATTTGTTTTATAGATCGTCGTATGATTTGTATTGAAGGAAAGTAAATGGCAATTCGTATCGTGATTTGCAATATGTAAAGATAAGTTATTTTGTGAGTTTTAGTAAAACACAAACTTAAACAGTAACCATTTTGTAATCAATGTTATTCAATTATGATTTCTTTAAATTTTAAATGGCAATATAAAGTTTAGTTGGTTTAATAATTGATTACGAAAACTTTTGTAATGATTACTGTTTATTTGAATTACTACGAATAATCATTGTAAATTATTATTTAAAATTAAGAGTAAATGTAATGACTCCAAGAAAACCATTTATATTCGGAGACATCTGTGGCGAGGACACAGTGGTGTGAGAGCTATCCAGGAGAAATTACTAAGTGTTAGTTAAAGTTGAAAATAAAGTGGTGCGAGTAAGTGAGAGTGGTTTATTGGTGAAAATGGATAACCTGACAGGTGGAAATAGTGTTAGTGACGATAACATCGCTGACGTCACAGCTCCTAATAATCAACTTGGACATGGCTCTTCGACATATATAAATGATATAAATCAATACTTGTTATTAGGTGCTTGAATTCCTTTTATTACTTTCGTAATAAAGTTTTTTGGAATAATTTTTACTTGATTTGATATATTGTTTTATTGAGAACAAAGGTCACAAAACAAAGGAACAAAGGACAAGTTGAGTCAAACAAATATTTTAACTTATTTCATATGTACACCGCCATGTATAAGGATCAAAATTAAAACTTTTTACGTGAGCAATGATACCACATCAAAAAATCTTGTTGCGTACGCGCAACGTATTGAAAATTAAACGAACATCGTCGAGGCAACACCATTGCATGTGTGTATAAAATATCATATAATGAGTGACTTTGCTGACTCCTCGAAAAAACACCTGGCCGAGTGACACAGAAGATTCCTGATACCACACAAGCAATGGAATGGCATGGCTATTCTAACATCGGGACAGTCATGTAGTCTTAGGTAAGGTATCTGTTTTAATATGTACTCGTAATTTTAAATATGATGAACATGTAAGTTCGTTTCGTAATTGTCCTGGAAGCTCTGGCTGCAAATGAATCGCTCACTCTATATAACTCCCTTATAAAATATTTATTATTTAGTTCAATGTGATATAAAACTGACAGACAAATATTATGATTTATATGCAGTTTTTATTTAAAAATATATGAATATTAAACATTTATATAGCCTCGTATTTGGGTATGATATATGGCATATAATTAATTTTATTAATTTCAAATGATTCCAACTGTTACATAATAGTTTTATTTTATATTAAATTATTGAATAGTATCAGTGTCAAAAAGTATTGGTAATATTTCAGCGAATTTGTTTGTTTTTGTTGAAAATATATATTGTATAGAATATCGAGAGAGTTTGTTTTTACATAGTAGGTGGTAGAGCCTAGCTGTGGTCAATTGTAATTATAGCTCGAACTTGGGTTGGCTCAGCCAGGGAAGAACACCCTCTCACAGAAAATCGGCGTGAAGTAGCCTTTAATGGCTGCGTTTCGTCTGATGAGTGAGAGAGGTGGCTGGCCTTTTCCTACTCTTCTCTCTCTCTTTCTCCCATAATCATGGTCGGCAACGCATAATGAATGTTGAAGATGTTCATGGGCGGCGGTGACTACCCTCCATCAGGTAGACCGTCTGCTCGTATGCCCCTTTAAAAAAAATCATTGCGCCTACGCTCGCCTCATTGCACTGAATCCGTGACTTAGCATCATAACGCCATCGCAGAAATAAATTAATAAATGCAGAGAGAAACAGAGTAAGTTTAAGGCTTGAGATTTTATTCTGTTCAAGGTTACATTAATATATACAACACTATTTACTATATATGGATAGAAGATTACTTCATCGATATCTTTACTTACATATATTCAACAATCAATTATTAATATGCTTTAGACGATTCAAAATTGTTTATTAATTTCTATCTGTTTATATTTCACCGTTCTGTTGTATTAGTTTATTACACATTCTTCATTTTATTCATAATAATTCCAATACGCTTCGCTTTAATATTTTATGTCACAATGGCAGATCCGTATTACTAATTATGAATTCACTACAAGTACTCCGAAGCGAATCTGTCCTTTTGTCTCGGACATTTCAATCGAGACCAGTCATTTGAACGGTTTACGCAATACCCGATCCTCCGTAAATTTTGACAATATTAAATATTTTAAACGTCTATTTAAAAGTTAATCAGAAATAAATCATGCTTAAGTTTTAATTTTTATTTATAAATTATAGCATTATACGAACATAATCCTTATACGTATTTACACCATCTTGATAGGTAAGTTGAACTAACTTATCATTACGCCCGGAGTGTGTTGACGATCACTTAAATTGATAAGTAATTAGATCTAAGACTTTCGCGAGTGTTCTTTTAAATAAAACTAATATTTTCCGGATTTATTACGCGTATTTTTTTTATTTTAAAAAACTACATACTCCCGACGTTTCGGTTGTTTTTCAGCAACCGTGATCTCACATCTCGTCTGCCGGCAGTGTAATAAAAATGGAATCAGTAATATGTATTTCAAAAAAAGAACTGTAAACCAAAGGAAACGGAAGAAATCTTATTACGGAATTAACGGAAGACTTATAATAAATGCTAAAGATGAATAATTTAAAATTAACATTAAATTATTATAAAGAAATTTAATATACTGAGGCTACATACATATATTGCTAACAAACATCTATTTCTAGTGATTTTGTGGATTAATACTATAGCTGAAACAAAGAGCTGAATCAATTTTAATTACGTAAAATTAAAAATCTATATATAGATAAGACGCCAATCTAAGTTGCTTTCACCCCTATCACGCTCTAACTAAAACCAAGTTACTTGAAGGCTACGAGGAAACTGTCTTAAATATAGATCGTCTATTAAGTTCAATCATTACTTACTTCGAACAAATTGATTTTCCCCAATCAATTACTAACAGCGAGTATGATGGACGCTTTAATGTTATATAAATTGAATTATTGCTCTAAAACAATTGTGAGTATAATGAATAAGATTGAAAAATATACTAATTTTTAATAATGAAACACATCACTCAAATAAAGGGGTTAACAGTAAACACGAAAAGAATTCTACACTCTAATAATAAAATATGACGTCACTGGTGGAAAGATTTCATTTCCTCCTGTTCAATTCGTTTATATATAAAATAAATATGCCACTGAAACGCAAATGAACTCCTCAAATAAGGAAGGAAAATGGAAAATAATATCATAGTATATATGTAGGTGAATATAAAACTTCTCCTTTGTCGAAGTCGCTGGAAATTAGCCATTATAGACAGGTGGGGCTTGGATGGGAGCCAGAGACCTGTTACTAGTTAACGACGCTTTTCTTTGATAATCCATCATTTTAACTTTCAACTTTTGACGATAATTTTATAATTATGACCCCGTTTGATACGATGTAGATGAAAGTTAGGCTTCGCAGGTTTTAAACCTTTTCTTGACCAGTTACTTAAATTTTTCATATTTATTATTTCATTATTAATCATGAATATTCAACCGAAGTATGTATAATATAAAAGTTAGTATTACAGATAACTACAACAACGAACTAGTAAAAATGATGTGAAATTTAAAAGAAATAAAATGTACTTGAAGGGCCTTTATTACGATTCATGGTTATAGTTGACCAATGAAAATATATTAGTTTAATGAAATATAAGTTTTTTGTTTGGTATAATAGAGTTTTTATTTACCGGAATGGACTTAAAAAATTTATAGAAAATTACAATACTGATTGTAGAGATATGTTATAACGGCTCGTATATTATTATTTTTGATCAAAGTCAAACGTTCTAAATTTAAAAAATAATATTGTTCAAACAAGCTAGTCTAAGTGCACTGTTGCAATAATTAATTCTGAATTTAATTTCTTTTGTAATATAACTTAGTCCCGTCAAATGTTCCAACACTACTCACTACTTTTATTACTTTTCACGTTCTATAATGAACAGTAACGTAAAACATTTATAAGCCTTTAAATAAAACGAATATTTTATGTAGTTTAATATAATAAAAAACGCGTAGTAAATCTGAATTTATTAGTTTTATTTAAATGAATACTAGCGAAATTTTTAAGTTTTATATCTCACTTCTAAACCTTTACTTTGCTGTTGAAAAAAAAAAGCAATCAATATGTTAGTGACGAAAATGTTCTAAATCAAAAACTGTGAAATTGTAAAGTTGAAAGTTCAGAAGCGATCACTGTTCGGCCGTACTGTCTGAGTCTCTGAGCCACAAATTGCTTTTATATTGAAACAGATCATATTCTACAGAAAAGACGATGGCGTTCTTCGACATAAATAATCCTGGAGTTCAACTTGCAGTATAGTTTAGTCATTGCATACAAATTTTCAGTATTTGTCACAACAACGTTACAAGTAACACTAGGTGACTATGCATTTGTAATATAATATGTGTACATAATATGTAGATGGTAAAGCCTAGCTGTAGTAAGCTACTACAGTTCGAGCATGGGCTGGCTCGACCGGGGAAGTACCACCGTCTCGCAGAAGATCGACGTGAAGTAGTCATCAATGACTGCGTTTCATCCGATGAGTGAGAGAGCTGGTTGCTTTTCTCCTGTTCCCACCCTTTCGTGTCATTCCTTATTCCCACCCCTTCCTTTTTCTCAACGCAACGCATCCGTAACATCTATGTTGCGGATGTCCATGGGTGACGGTACACCTTCATCAGGTAGGCCGTCTGCTCGGTTGCCCGCTTTAGCATAAAAAAAAAAACTTAAATGATATTACCAAAAGATAAAATCCGTTCAAAAACATAACAACTACATGGATTGCATTAACACATTATTATATAACTTTATATGTTAATAAATTTGGGACATAAATTTAAGACGATATCCATTTTCCGAGTTTCTGTAGATAAAACACTGCGGAGTAAGCGGTCGTATTTTAAGAGGTACGAAATAAATTATGACTTAATGTTAATTTTAATGAATTTCCTGATTCATCTAGAATATTTTAAATATATACTACCATTTGAGACATGCGAGATGGATTATATATGTATGATTATATTATATATATATATATATATATATTATCTATATATAGAATAGATGCGAGGACAAATACATAAAGTGTAAAAGATTGTAACAATATAAATAATGATAAAATACCTTGTTTTAGAATTGAATTATTCATAAATAATGAAAAAGACTTAAGACTCTTTTTACACAAAAAGAAAAAAATCAATCGTTATCCTTCGTTATAAAAAGTATTGCCAGTTATTTAAACACTATAAAGTAAATTTATTGAAATTATAATTTCAAATTCAGACGCCTCTGAACACACATATGTAATGGTACTTAATTTCTTATTGATGAAATACAATTTCAGGAATTCATGAGAAGTGTTCCATGTATGGAATAATACACACTAATTATTCTTCTACGAGATACTAAATAGTTCATTAAATTAAATGAATGTTATTGACGAATGAAAATTCACTGTATTTGAAAACGGTTCAATATAATATATAAAGATATTATTTCACGGCCCGGAGTTCGCCGAACATAAAACGTTTTTCAAGTAAAGCGTCTACGAACATTAATTCGTGACCGATTGTGAAAATATCTCCTCTATGTTAAGCTTTTGATCGTAACTGAAGTTTGTGCCAACAATTACGTCAATATAAAAGTCCTAAGTAAGATTTAAACAATTCTTACAACTTGTGACGCTAGGGACGTGATGGGAAGTCCCATGCAAAAAAGCGAATTTTAAATATATCTTGTTTTTAAAACACAATAATCGCAGTTGATAAATATTTTATTGTTAATACATAATGGAACCGATATCAGATTAATGAACTTAATTACAACTAGATAGCGTTTGTAGTAATAACGGTGGTGAAAATTTATTGTTGATAACATTATATGACGGCTGCTTAATGTAACTAATGTTTGATTAATATTTTAAATGTTTTAGTTTTTAAAGTTTTCTGTGAATCTATATTACTCATCTATTACTCAATCCTCTAAAAATTATTCGTTCAATCGCTATAATGTCTATAAAATTCAAATGCTTCATAAGTAGTGAGCGGCCATTCTGTTCGCGACCTAGGGATGTAGAAAATTGTATAACATATTTATAATCTGAAGTTGACGTTGTTTGTGAAGTAATAAAAATTAAATTGAGAGCTATCTCATTCATTGATCAGTGGCTGTAATTAAAAATTTTAAATAAAAAGATTGAGATACAATAGTAGAAAGCTAAGTATAACGATTTATCGCTGAGATTTAAAATGCTTTAAAGTCCAAATTGTCTTAACCGGTTTGTGCATACTTTTATGTAAAAAAAAAAATTGAGAGGTTTATTTATCTTACATTCACATTGTCTATTAATATTTAATTAATTTTACTTTTCAAATTAATATTACTTTTTATGAAGATCCTTTAATGTATTTATATTATAATATTTTATTTTTTGTATCTTTTCCAGGCTAATACATAATGTAAGTTGTTAAACATAACAGCTCAAGAACACTCCGTCTTCAATGATGGATGATTTTTCTAGTGTTCAGCTCTTCGTACTTTTGATAACATGAACGTATCTCGTGAGTTATGAAAGAAGACATAATGAAATTAGAATTTATTTATAATATTAGCGATGAAATTTTGATTTTATTTTTATAGAAATATTTGAAATGGATTTTGTCCATATATCCATACTGGGAGTAGAGCATTATGTATATTCAGGTTCTTCCTTCACGCGATTCTCTTACAAAAAGGATTCAAAGTTTTTTTAAGATTAAAAATATTGGAATTTATTATATTTGTTAAAAGGAAATTCAATTAAACGGAAAATATCAAAATAAAGATATTTTACGTTGACATTTAGAAACAAAATAAATGAAAATTTCTATATATATTTTTTTAAGATAAAATTAATGAATATATAACAAGACATAAAGACACATACACTAATAATATCTTATATTAGTAAAAGGGCTGATAAATTTCGTTCGGTGAAAAATTTCATTTAAATATCCATGTTTAAATCAATAAAACTATTAAAATTTTAAAATCATTGATACATTTCTTAACAAATTTCTCTATCTTAATCAGGAACTACTGCAAAACAACACGTGATTTTCTTACTGTTGTTGCTTTTTCCTTATTGTATATTTGTTTTAATATTAACTTAGCCTTAACATTCACTTTTTTGTCTCTTTGCAATGAGGTTCTTTCTATTGAGGCATATATATATGTCGAAGTGCCATGTCCAAGTTGATTATTAGGAGCTGTGACGTCAGCGATGTTATCGTCACATAACACTATTTCCACCTATCAGGTTATCCGTTTTCACCAATAAAGCACTCTCACTTACTCGCACCACTTTATTTTCAACTTTAACTAACACTTAGTAATTTCTCCTGGATAGCTCTCACACCACTGTGTCCTCGCCACAGATGTCTCCGAATATAAATGGTTTTCGAGGAGTCATTACATTTACTCTTAATTTTAAATAATAAGTTACAAAGATTATTCGTAGTAATTCAAATAAACAGTAATCATTACAAAAGTTTTCGTAATCAATTATTAAACCAACTAAACTTTATATTGCCATTTAAAATTTAAAGAAATCATAATTGAATAACATTGATTACAAAATGGTTACTGTTTAAGTTTGTGTTTTACTAAAACTCACAAAATAACTTATCTTTACATATTACAAATCACGATACGAATTGCCATTTACTTTCCTTCAATACAAATCGTACGACGATCTATAAAACAAATAATTTTGTTAAAGTTATTACTAACGCCTTGACATTGTTTATGTCACATCTACCCTCTAAAGTGAAATACTTATGAAACAACTATACATATGAAACAACTATACATATGAAACAACTACCCTTTATAATGGTTTGTTAAATGTCGTTGCGCCGACATATACATTTTTTTATTGCAATGTGTTGCGCTAATACATTAACAAAAAATCAAACATTATTTAAATAAATGAATCACAATCATATAATTATAAATCTTAAATTCATCACATACGCTTTTAACTTTTCAACTTTATTTAAGTATTTAAATAGTTCAAACTCTGCATAAAATATTATTTTATTACTGCATTCCTTGTGATGCGAACAATGTACATATAGAGTGTCTGTCGTTACGTGATGCATACAATACGGAGGCTTAATTGCCACGAGCTGATAGCACTAGATCGTTCATTAATTACAAATATTTGAATTGCATTTGTAACAACAATGTTTGCAGCCTCACATCAATAATTGAAATGGAATTTAAAACGAATTTCAAACTACGTAATTTCCAGACGAAACATGAATGAGAAGTGTTCTTCATGGATGCATACGTTGTTGTATCTACGAATAGGTGTATGGATTGGATCCGATGTGATGCTACCAATGTGTGTTTTTTTGTAAACACAATTATAATTCTGTGATATTTATTTAAAATTGAAACCGAGAAAAAGCAACAGACAAATTGGTAATTAGTCAAATTTACCATTTATATCTGTATCATATATGACTGCTTATGCTATAGAATTTCTTACCAATTTTGCTAAATGTTGTTTAACTGTTCTTACTTTCAAGTGTGAGCGAACACGTGATAAAAATATTAAGAGTAACAAGATTATGTATCGTCCAAAGCTTTAGTTTCTGATTGCTGCCTGCACTCAGTTTCCTCGATATAAAATAAATGTAAGACAATTTTTTTTTTTTAACTTACATAACGTATTAACAAAAACATTTTCTAATGATAGTTCATCTTGACAGTATACACTTTCAAATACCTTTTAAAGTTAAAAGATGCTTGGGTGAAAAATAAATAAAAATACTCACTACAAGGGCGCTAAAAAGTAAAAAGATGGAGATATAACACAGAAAGTTTCAAGGGAGAATCCATAGCTGAAGGCATTACTTTCACTAAACCTTTGTAAGATATAGAGAAGCGTTTTTATGTGACTTTGTAATATTAAATTATGAACTAAGTGTTTAAAGTTTATAGCTTTATCTCTCAGAACTATGAATTTTATTTTTTTAATTATAAATGTAAAGATATTTTTAAATGAAGTTGTATTTAAATTTATATTTTGCATGAGCTTAGTACATTCTTACTCATCATCAGCCTATCAGAGCCCACTGCTGAGCAAAGGCCTCTTCTCACACTGAGAAAGTTAGAGCATTAATCAACTCGCTTGCTCAAGGCGGATTGCCGATTTCAAACTTATAATTTGAAAGTATAAGTCCAGATTTCCTCACGATTTTTTACTTCACCGTCTGTCAGTGGAGTCTCTTTATGTTAAGATCATTAATTTTTAACGCTATATAAAATATATGGTTTCTTTTGGTAAAGTAGCGACGTAAAGTACATATATGTATATCAAAATTGTTTTGCGATCTATAAATGATAGTGCGGGTATCAAAGTGTGAGCACATAATATATGGTTACTCGCTACAAATTGATACATTATGGATCATGTGTCCTTAATACTGGTTTGCGTCATGACACCAAACACCTACGGTTTCAACGTTAAGAAGGCGAACTGTGACTGTCGTTAGTTTGTCAATATTGACTATGTCTGAAATGTCATTGCTTATTAATTAAGATATTAGTTAACCAAAGGATTAAGTTAACATTACATAATTAATATAAAATAATAAAATGGCTCATTATCTCATACACAAAGGTTTTCGATTAAATTCAATATATTTTACATTAAACTATTATTTGTTATTCCCGACTGTTACTAATATTTCAGAAGGTATGTCACTTTTATTTATCTTAGAGTGTTGGGAGGCCATTCTTATAAATCACTCGTTGCTCTGTTACAAATTTATAAGGGACAGGGGGATAGAAGTTCCTCTTGAAAAGTTTATGTTTTGGATTTTGATAAAATCGACGGAGTTCTCCTTAAAGTTCGATAAGAGCTGAAAGCCTATAGGAACAGTTTGTTGTCCGTCGACTACAGTCTGTTTATACGATGGAAATTACCTTCCAGAAGTGAAAATCAAATGATTTTTGACAAATAGTTACAAAATGTGAATAGAGGGAAGTCACGAAATATATTTAAATATTAAATGTTATGCTTGAGGTATTCCGAGTTTAGCCTTTCTACTACTAGTTTAGACGGAGATTGAAGCTATTTCGCTTGTATCGAACGTTGTATAAATTGTATGTTTTTTACTTACAAAATTTTATTTATCAATATAGTTATGTACTTATATAAATCCAGATCATTATTGTTTTTTAAAATATAAATACTAGTGTTCCTGTTTCCGCCTTTAAAATCTTGTTTTTCAGATTAATAGCTCTCTTAGTGAGATAAGTTCGTAAATTATAAACTCCATTTAGTTTTAATTGAGTGAAGCGAGCGGAACGCTGTACTGCTGTCTCAGGTCATTCAACCACGGAGACGATCTCGGCAAGCGAATGTCTGTTCGAGCGGAGTTATTTTTGTTAAGTACCACCGTTATAAGGGGCGGTTTTTATTAAAGAATTAGTTCGGACCACCAATTTAAAATTTAGGACCGGAAAACGGAACCCATGTTCAAGAATACGGTTCGGTAACGAAACACTAAAGCAGCTTCACACAACCTGCACTGAAACTTGTTTTTTAAGAGCAGCGAGTCCATCTCTTTGTGAATTTTTATATCTCTTGTGCATAAATAAATAAATTAGCAAACGAACAAAAGCCCTAATATTATAAAAGATTCTTTTGTTACGTAGAGGAAAATATACATCATAAAAGTCGTGTTGTCATATAAATAATGTATTATCAATTGATAATATTATATAAAGGAAACAAATAAAGCATAAAAATGATATCAGTAGTATAGTACATTTTCAGTTATCTACTACAAACAATTCAATTCAAAAGACACTCCTCTCACACTATTTACAATGAAATATTAAGAGTGTTAATGAACACTACAGTCTTTCTTAAGTGTTATAAAGAAACTGTTTTATCACACCTAAACAAGTAAAATTACCGTATCCGAAGTTTCTATTACGTTGTAATAACCTTGATCACGTATAGACGAGATGACGGTGCCTATCATTTAGTCTTGTTTTGTCATCTACAGTCAATGATAACTTAATTCTCTCACGTATTGCTCTGTAAATGCACGTAAAATGCACTAAATTATTAGAGACAAAAACCTATAACTAGAACTTTGTAAGTCAAAGTCATAATTACTTTTATGAACATATGTGTATATCTGCGCAATCGTTATTATTTAATTTAATAACTAATTTAACTTAATTTAATAACTAATAATTGAGGGTAGTTGAAATAATCAGGTGTCACTCGCATAACCACTCGCGGAGCCACCTGTGCATGTGAAGTCACAACAATGTTAGTATAAAAAGAGGCGAGAGTAGAGATTACAGGGTACATTGGGCCTCCCACCTCTCCCGGTGACGCTGTAACAGCCATAAGGGCTAACGGGAACAGACAAAACGAAAAAAAAAGATTACAGGGAGTCTCTTACCTTATATACCTCACAGCTCGATGACAGTCAAGAATAAAGTCATTGATGACGTCAGTTATGCTGACGTCACTCTTTTCAGAAACGACAAAGTGCTCCTACTCCGACATGTATAAGTCGTAATGGAATTCTTGTACCAAGTAAAGGACACACAGGATATACATCTTACGAACAGGTCAGCTGCAAGTATAAAGTCTACATTTCGTTATATTTTATTTTCGTAAGTTATATTCACGCATTCAAATCCCTCATCTGTGCCTTACTTTCAGTCGCTCCTATTAAGACTAGACGTAGTGCAGTCATCGATCACCAAGACGTAGTGAAGCCTTGACGGTTCACGGATAACCGCCGTCTTCATCCTTCAGTATAATCTCAGACAGACAGCTCTGGAAGGACACTAGGTTCCGTTTTTAAACTCGATAAGCTATTCGCGGAGACAAATTGCTTTGCAAACGTCCATAAAAATATATCCGAAGTAATGTTTATTCAATTTATTACAAATGAACAGATTATAACGAAATAGTCAAAATATTTATACGTTGCAGAATTAAACTCAAAGCTGAAGCGAAAATATGTCAGTTAAGGCGGGAGCAATTTACAACATTGAACACACGAAGCACATTTAACAGGTATTATGACATTTACTGGTATTCATGTTGCTCTAATATACAAAATAGATATAGCTCTAACAACTACATGAATTATACAATTATTATTTCAATATTTAATATTTATTGATTAAGTTAAAAGAAAGCAAAGTATTGATAGAATGTTTTCAATTAAAATTATCTTTTAAATATGTAGTATAAAAAGTGAAATCTTCACGTAACCTTAAGTAATTTATGTCATTGATTTCGAAATAAATGAAGTCCTCTTTCGATCTAGTGTGTTATTTAATGTATCTGTTGTTCGAATGTAGGCATGGAACAAATTTTGATGTCAGGGAATTTGTCATAACTTTTCTTGCATCTGTTTTTTTTACTTTTAAAAGTAACGTTTCTCCTAAACAATTTGTTTTTAAATAACTAATGATGAACATCTTTCTTACATAGCAAATCTTACGACTACATGAACCATAATGAAAGTAGAAATATGCCACATCCTTGTTCTGACACAGTTCTATAGTTAGTTTTAAAGTTGATTCAGTAAGTAGATTCCAAGACATGATCGTCTCTAATGTGACTGTATTTTTATACTTACATCCGACATTATCATCATCATTTACTCAATCAAAAACATAGTTTTTAAGATTTAAGGAAACGAATTCGAATAAAAAAAGGTTTTTGGATTTATTATTTATTTCCAGCAAAATTATATATCTGTTCGAATAATTTATGCGAGCAATAAATTAACATTATATATTTTATTATTCCAAAGCTATCTTTATTCTAATATATATATGAATGCCTAATTTTGGTTCAGTAAAACTGTCTGACATGATAATAATTCATTCCCAGAAATAAAATACTATTCCGATGTGACGTTCGTTCTGATAAAAGCAATTGTACTGACATCAGTTACTGTAGCCGAGATTTAATGGAATAATGGTTATTGGATGAAAATACGGTATAATGTAGCGGATTTAAAATTGATAAGTGAAATTGTTGCGATGAATTTTCTCAAACATACATTATAATGAAACGTAAATCTTTAAAGCTTTGGATTTCTTTGGTACAAGTACAGAGAAAATAAAGTATTTTATATAAATAAGAGAATAGTAAAATATATAAAATATTGAAGTCATTTTTCATAAAATAATAAACATGAGACGAAACCTCTCAGCATTCCATGGATTCACCGCGCGGATGCAGGTTCATCGAGTTGCAGGGAGAGGAGCTTCAACGGTGCCTGGGACTTCCGACCCAGTTGTAGGTTTAAGGAGCCCCTATCTAACGCGCGTTAAACGATCACCTCCACTGTCCAAGCCCCCCTCTCTACCAAACCAAATTTGGAAAAGACCCTACTAGGGCTGCCTTCGACGTACGTTCTAAGAATGAACTGATGTGAGTTTTGGACAGGGCCAAGTCTTTTAGTAGGTTGTAGAAAGATTTAGCTGTTATATCTCTCGTTCCTACTTTTACCGCGTACTAATTTACAACGAACCTATTCTTAGTGAGTTCGTTAGTGAGATCGTTATACTTCATACATTGATAGCATGGGCTTTGGGGATATTGGTTTCCCAAGGAACCGTGGGCTCTATTAGCAAAAGGCGATTTAAAAGTCAAGAATATAAAAATATGTCTGTTCTGGAGGCCAACGCACAAATATCCTCTGGGATTTGATGTTGCTTCTCATACGTATGCAACGTTATAGTCCAATCCGTAGCCGCTCTAAGGATAGAGTAAGGCTTGACGTTTGATTTTGTAGCCCTAGTGCCTTTTCTCACAAAACCTATTGACAGCTTGTTTGTGGTTATCATTTTAGTGCCAATGAGATGCAAAAATCTCCTATGTGTAGCCACTCCTGATGTATTTTTAAACTCATTGCATGGATCTTATATTTAGAATTCTCTTCTTGCTGAATATATCCGTATCTTTGGCCTTCCTATTTCATCCTAATCCTACTCTGTTACTTTGTTTCCCTATCATAAACTGTTTATTGAATTGAAGACTTGATTCTAGCTCTAGAACATCTTTGACTTTTGGGAATGATGTAACGACATCATCATGGGATTTCCCCAGGTTATGTCTCTTGGAAACTTTTAGGTGTTTCTAGAGCTCCAAAGGCAATAATTTTGATATGAATCTAAAAAAAAATCATCCCATAATTATTGCGATCCCTGAATAACGTTGATGAATCAGCCGAAAGTGCGAGCCCGAGCTATAACTTCAACACCTTTATGATGCTTGCATCTAACTTGGACAAAAGAGCTTTATTAAAATCATAGATAAGGAGAGGCCAAATCAAACGTGATATTAGATAATTATCGTAGATCCAAGTTTTTTTGACATTAATTATCGGTTGGTTATCGACCTTGTTAAGATCGTTCAAAACTCTATCTACTATTCCTTCTAAGGATGGAGTACGACCTACATTATCTATCTTACGACCGAGAAATTTGAAAGGAACATTTTCCGTACCAGTAGAAACGCTTTGACCGCCTAACAATAATCTCGAATCGTAAGAGGTATATCCCGTATACTGCCTACCGAGGCAGAGACAGTGACATTTATTTGGTTTGGTCCTCAATCCAATTTAGTTTTAGTAATTTTGTGTATTACGGAAAAAACCAAAGTTTCTTGGACGTTATATCAATACTTTTTCTGTCATCAATACCAGCAGTATAACACTTTTTTTGCTATATTTATCCATCGGTAAATGTTCTAAAATCCAATTGAATCGTGAATAAATACAATAACAAGAATTTTTGACCAATTTTGTTTTGAAATTATACACAGACACTTTTATTTATATATGTAATTTCATTGTATCCATATTGTATTGAAGGTTATTTTAAATATAAAACGTGCAATTAAATTTATATTTGGTTCAATGTTTAAATTATAATATATTTTAAATTTTATTGTTAAACCCACGAAGTTTCACCATAAAAATTGTTAAGTGATTTCGTCATTAGAATACACACCAATAGTTGCAACTATTTTCATTTAAAAATTATGTAGTACAGTTTTTTCGTTAACGATAATGAATAAACACGCGGAAACTGCTAATGTGAAGTTAACAAAATTAAACTTTAATAAGTTAACTGTAAGTAAAAATGTCGTAACCATAATGAAATTAATTGAAATTTATCATTAGTCTAATTTACCATTTACGTACCCATAGTGAGGTGAATTTGAGGTTGAGCAATCAATTCCAATTAGCCCCTAATTAGCAATCCCACAATTCAATGTTTAGTGTGAATGTATTACGTACAAATGTACCATATTACAAAGGTGGCGTGATGTATTAATATTTACGTAAACTAACAGTATTAATGTTCCAGTCCAGCACTTATTACTATCGTGTATATACTGATTTCCGATCATAATGAAAAGAAGACATTTCTTTAAATGTGCATACATATACATAAGTGTGATAGCGAGAGGATCCTCTTGGAATCGAGGCCAAGATCGTAGTTCCTGAAAAGGTCTTCGAGTCCGGGCGTTCAGTACCGAGGATGATGGACGGGTTTCTATTTTGAAGATAAGATAGTCTTTACTCAAAATGATTCTTGTTTATGGCTAACAAATTCTTCAAATGAATGTTAAGAACTGTACAGCAGAGATTCTACCACTGTCATTCCTAAGAGCGACCAATGTAGAATGAGTTCAGTATGATTACGCTTGGACTTTTATATGGTAAATTCTGTATTACAATTCTGGGTACTTGAACAAAACAAATCACTAAATTATTTACATCGATGAAGTGGGTAGTTTGAAAACAATTATAATGATTTTACTTATGACAATTAATACTACTAGATAATGAACGAATACACGAAAAGGAATATTTTTGATATGAAAAATCTCTTCGTTCCAACATATATGCCTATATATATTGCAATTTATTATTAGATATCGCATAGAAATGTCAACTTATAAAGAAGCCAAATGAATTTTTATATAATTCTTATTTTTTTCTCTATTGTTAAAAAGTGGCGATAATTTGTTTTTAAAAAAAAAGAAATTAGTTTGTTGTTATTCATAATTATTTTTTTAATAAAATGGTGTTAATTAAAATGCTTAAATAAATTATTTCAATCGATAACATACTCCAAGAAACTTGATTACCCAAAACAATATCGTAACAGTAATCGAGGCTAAAAAAATATAAGTACACTTTTAGTATGTTATAGGACAACAAACAAGTATTCTAATGATACTTCTAGCTTCAATGACCTTAGTATGAGTTACTGCTCATTAGTTATAAAGGATTGTCGTTAAAAATTCCGTTTTTAAGTCCATTAAGGGAGCTTTTACTAAGAGCTTAATGAAAAAAACTAGGATATGTGCGGGGTAGACTTCAATGTTTCGGTTCCGAACAGATTTTCTGGACATAGGGTCCGTGTTCCGGCCCTAAATTTGAAATTTGTGGTCCGAACTAGTCAAGGATTTTAGGTTCTATAATGGTCTCAATAAACCATACGTGCAAAATATTTCTTAAAGATAAATGAAGACCTGATATTGCTTAAAAAAATCATAATTAAAGAAGAAGATAGTTCAAATGGTAGCAAAATAAAGAACTCATACTCTCTTGTACATTGACAAAAAAACATATTTTACTTATCTCTCTAAAAAGGATCCATACTCTAACTGAAAGTCGGCTTTCAAAAGCTGTTTTATCTTCATTCACTGAACTGAGCCGGAAGTCTTGCCTCGTCTCCATTCTTTCTTGCCATTGTTTCCTTTTACCACAAAATGGGTCCATGACACAAGTGTCCATGACTGATAAAAGCCCCTTTCCGTTTAATGGACCGTCGCCTTATTTGTACCTTTAATATAACCATGTCCTATTTTATAAAAACACGTATTTCAACTTTTTTCTGTTGAAACCTTTAGTAATGAAACCATTAATTTACCTTGTTTATTTTAATTAAGGCGTAATTATTTCTGAATTTTAGTTATTCTTTTAAACAACAGAATTATGTACAGTACTATTTTCTTTTTATGTTTGTAGTTATTTTATAAAATTCATGCTTGATCTTTGTTTGTTTTTTTCTAGTCAGTATACAATTTATTTATCTCAATTATTCAAAGTTCTGATCCATCGAATAACAGGGTCATAAATTTGATTTAACATAGGAAACAATAGTTGTGATTACTTCCAAGATAATTCAAGTTAAAGTAATAGGACATAAAAACTGATAAGTTTTAATATATATTTTTATTTTACTTCAGTTGTTATTCAGTAGTTACAAAAACTTGTTTTCATATTAAATACTCAGACTGATGAAGTTACTTTTTGCAGTGAATTTGAAAAGACTAGAGAATCTAGAGCAGCTACTGTTGTTGAAATTAAGTGACCCGTAATACTAGCTGCGTCCGAGATCGGGTCTGTAGCTATAAAAAAATAAGCTCTTCATTAATTGAATACTCTTACTAGCATATAAATTACTAGCGACCCGCTCCAGCTTCGCGCGGATGTTATGCTGACACCAGTGGCGTGCACACCATAGGTGCGAATAAGCACTGCATACCCTACCATAGAATAACTAAACCTATATTGTTTAATTCTTACTTACATACTTTTAATCATACATAACGAAATACAAATGTTTACAGACATTTAAAATGACATTTGATTCACGATTTGTTAAAAGTGCCATCTATCAATGTAAAAACGAAACATTATCGATTGGCCGCTGCTAACTGCTAGCGCCGCTATGCAGCCAAAGCGGCGGTAGGCACAAGTACTCGGTGCTGATTTTCCATACAAAAATTCTTAAGGACGATATACAAATCTCATGTTGTATTAGAGAATGTTTGCATGTGTATGTGCAAAAACCTATGCATGTGTTGTATTCGAGAAGCACTGCACCCTTTCATTATGTCGTTTGTTTTTAAAATGTCGTAGAAAGTCCGTTAATTGTCAAATGAAACGGGACTCTAATTGGTCGGTAAACTTTTCATATATTTTTTTCGCCATTTTGTTATTATTGAATATTGTCATTTGTGTTTCTAAGCGCAAGTGACGTTAATTCTTCATTGATAACGCCCCCGCAAACCCCTTTGGAGAGGAGTTTCTTAAAATCCGTTCTTAGCTGACCTCTACATGGTAAAAGTAATATCCCTGCCAAATTTCAAGTCTCTAGGTCTTATAGTTCAAGAGATATCGTGATGAGTCAATCATCTAAAGAACAGCTCCTATATATATATATATAAGACCCACCCCCGCATTCCTCTGTGGAGTGGGATATCGTAAAATTCGTTCATAAATTATTTTTACACCACTTACATAAAATTTATACAAAATTAGGAGTCTGTAGGAGCTAGAAGTCGGAAATTTTTAATTTCCATTGTTAACGTCCACCCCCGCAATCCATATTGGGAGTTGTTTGTAATAAAATCCGCTCTTTGATCATTTCTACATCACATATAGGAGATTGCTACCAAATTTGAAGTCGATAGGAGCTATAGTTTAAAAATGGGAATTTTCCATTGTTAACACCCCTGCAACCCCACTTGTGGGAGGAATTTCGTAAAATCTGTTCTTAGCAGACCTCTACTCGGCGAAAGGAATATTCCTACCAAATTTCAAGTCGCTACGCCTTATGGTTCCAAAGATATCGTGATGAGTCAATATATAGCTGGAAATCTCTTATAAATATATATATATATATATATCTATATCTATAGATTATTACAAGTTCATAATAATACTAATAGAGGCTATTTATTGTGTAAACGATATTTTCCTCGAAATGTAAATATTTTGCCAATGGTCAAAGCACTTAAACATTTTTAATTTTAAAATTCCTTCAAGGAAAAGTGGAAGAATTTCTAACTATACTGTAATCTGTGTTTGTCTGAGAATAAAAAAATGAATGGTGTCTTTGGTATCGTAGAGGAAATGACTTTTTTGTTTACATTAATTTAAATATCGTCACATGTAATTATAATTTATACAACATATTTTATTATATTATTAACATCATCTCAAAGGCTGTTTGGTATTTTAAAATACTTAGTTTACGATTTATAACCAATAAGTAAAATAGTACTCTTTAGTTTTACAAATAGAAGTTTTTCTCTAAATTCTATTTGTTAAAATAAAGAACTGCAAATCACTGTGATGACATATGAGTTCTAGGATTGTATAAAAATGACTGAACGTTCCATCCGCCGGCGGTCTCATAACTATATTTTCTTTTAATACTGTAAAATTGTATTTACTCTCAGTTAATAGCGTCTTGGAAATTGCTTCGAAGCTATTTCGTAGAGGCATGTAATTGTATGACTATAGAGAAATTACGTTATAAAATCGAATCATGCACTAATATTGCGTTCGCTGACTAATTTACTACACTAAAATCTAACTTTTTCCCTAAAAAGTGGACTTGTTCATACAAAGTCTAAATAACTTTAACTCTAAATAGCTCACAAAGAATTTTTTTCTATATTCGGGCTTTCCTGCAAATTAATTTATTTTATTTTTATACTAAGATATGATTCTATTTTTAAAAAGGATAATTAAACGTGTGTCGATTAAAAATTAAAAATAATTATCTATAGATAGATAAATCTTTTTCCAAAAAAACTAATTTCTTGAGACGGTGGCTTATGTTCCGTATAATAAACTTATACAGAGAATAATAACATTATAATATAAATATTAACATAAAACAATCAGAACCAAGTCTAAGGGTTTAGTAGTGATTTTTTTTCACCAAAGATATATAGTTACTTAATTATAGACAACCAATAGTAGACAGACTGTTGAATTGCATTTGCTGGATGTAAATTATATTACCGCTGCGTATAAAAAATGAAAACAGTTTGCCTCTGTAATGGAAGATTTCGGGAAAAAATAAGTGTTATTCATAAAAATAGTATGTTATTTCAATTTACAATATGTAATTTTAATGTATGTAATAAGTGACTATTACTATTACATATAATGTGGACAAGGTGCAGCCAATTTCATCACATATACTCGTTTGCATATGTTCACGAAAAATTTCAGATAATAATATTGATTAAGTCAATTGTTATATTGGCTGCGTTTAGCGAATGCCTGAAATGAAAGCGTTAAGGTCGCTCGATACACCTAACAGTCCATCAAACGCTTTAACAGGCCGTTATTTATTTAACATTGATTGGTGGAAGTAGGCTTTAACATATTACTTTTTTATAACAAATAATAAGCGCGTACCAGCTATAAGTTCTGCAAGCCCATTATCTAAATCATACACGTAATTTTGAACTATAGTCCGTTGAATAATGTTAAATAAAATATTGATTATTACTAATATAAACAACGACGTGTACGAAGCTAAAAAAAATAATATTTCATATATATACATAATGTATTTACCTTCGAATAAAATTGTATATTTGTGTGACACAAACCAAATATTGGACAAAATAAAGAGTAAATATTGCCAGCATCTTTTTAATTAACTCCTGCTAAAATCTATTTTTGTTTAAGAAATGTAAAAAATATCGCTTGGTACTTAACGATATTTGTATAAACATAAAAATATCCAGACATAAGATACACAATGTATAAAATTTATCTCTTCCTATAATTAAACATATAAAGGAAAAATATTAACATCTATTGATCTGATAAGTATTTTCTCTTTTGTCATAGTCTCTGTTGTTTTATTTATCTTTGAATGTTTCTTTGAAATAAAATATTCTCTGTTCAATATTCAATGTACCCTCCAGGGCACTTTCGTATTTTTTAATAACGTAAGATATAGAAAACGTTTTTCTTTGCATTTTGCTATTCCACGTTCCATTTGATTTTTCTGTTACTCAAATGGTAATCACTTCAGCATAATATTTTTGTTGTACTCTCAACATTATATGTGATTCGAAAATCGAATAAAACGAACTTTCATTTAAATAAATGATATTGCATACATTTAAACGAATAATGTTAGATGATACGAACGAATAGTCTTTTGAAAATATCTAACATTTACGAGTAGATCAATATAGAGATAGAAAAGCTAACACTATTATTTGTTTATTAAAGTTAAAGAAAGTACCTGTCATTTATTGTCTTATTATGAAATAATTTATAAAAGCTTATATTAAAAATCGTATAATCTCTGTACTTAGAATTGCCACTATTTAAAGAATCCTAATAGACCAAGTATTGAAACTTATTTTTCTAAGAGCTAACTAGAAATAAGGGACTTAAATTTAACGACGTCTTAAGAAACACCGAACCAATAGTTAACACGGAATAAACTTGATAGAAACTTTCTTACAGCCTACTAATTGTGTTCTCTTGTCAGACATTTCCACTGAGTTTTATAAATGTTTGAGTTTTTATTTTTATATAATATGAAACTTTTTATATACATGTTTGCACTTCACTAAATTAAATTACTTACGAAGTTTTAATAAGTAACTAAAGATATAAGTTTTAAGACATCACGACTACGAAGCGTCTTATTTAATTTGGTGTCCATGATATATGTACATCTTAAGTACTTATTCCTCTCCCGTGTTCACTTTACTGGAAATTATCAAATAATAATATATTACACCGTGCCGTCAACTTGTTTATCTTCGTTGTGGAAGTTCTTTATATGACATTCCGTATGGTCGCAGTATAGTTAGCAAGGTATTTAACCAGTTCTCTAATAAACGAAATTTGAAATGATATAGAGTTAATTTACGTAGTTTGAAATGTTTGAATATAAACAAATGCTTTTTGAGGCTTTATAATTATTACATTAATGTAATTAAATAATCCTTAAAGCCTCTCTAGAGCATAACGTTACTACACAAGTACATAAAACATCTGATTACAATATGTGAATTTGGATCTCAAGATTCAATGAAATCTCAAAACAATTTCGTTTAAGACAATTCGTAAGGTCGTTACTTCAGAACCAATCAAAGGAAGCGTTTTATTTGAGTCGTTGAATCAAAAATCGAAGACTTATTTAAAATTTACAGCGATTTCAAAATACGAGATGACAGTAAACTTGACGTTTAATAACGGCAGAGTTCATTGACATTTTGTGAACGACATTTATCAAAGGAATTTATTCATTTGAATATAATTTTAATTAATTTTAAAACGGGTGCGTCATTTCTACTATCACGAAATAATTTATTGGTTGACTACCAGCCTCCATTTCATTTCGATCAGGAAACTGAGTAATGTTAATTCGTTCTTATCTCCACTCTGTTATTAATTTCTACTGTTTTTATATTCCTCATTCTAGCCGATACATCTATAACGCTATTACTAACTAAACAACTGAACTGGATACTTGACAAGTAACTATTAGTTTCAAACGTGCTTAGCTTGTGTAAGGCTGCGGTTAAGGTTACATTAATATGTTTTAAAACAAGTTATTTGTTAGGTTTATTTAGTTTCCTTGTTTACGTATTTACTTTCAACGAGGCGTTAGAAAAAATAATAAATAGATGAATGAATTTACTAGCTGAAGCATTAGCGCGACTATAAATTGGGGAATAATTTATATACTCTTAGAAATAATATCAAAAATTACTTTTTTAAAACTAATATTACACACAATTTCATTATCAATTTATTAAATTTACAGAAAAATAAAAACGTTTTAATTAATAACTCTAAACTATTTATATTTAAACTTATAGTGAAAATAAATTTGAATATAACACAAGCAGAGATTTAAAACCCATCTCGAAAGTCTGCCATTGATTAATCTACCCTCAAGCCCCGATCTCTGTTGACATCTGCGTATATATGGTTCGCCTCGCACCTACCCTCACATCCTCCTATAATACACATTAATTATTACGCTTTAGATAACACTAAAACAATGAGAATTAAGGATAACTGGAAATTAAATAAACGCAATACGATTTCTAATGATAATTTGATACACCCACACTACTATTTTAATTCTACATATGTTAGTTGAATGCAGCGTGGAACGTTTATCAAATGACTGGTATAAGTTAACTATCGAAAACAGCCGTTCCACTAGCAGACTCGGCTGGCAGCTACTGAATTATAACAAAGGACTGCTGCTTTATTTCCTTTAAATATATTACAACAGTAAGACTGCCATTTACAGCCTAATTCACTTATTTCACTGTTTAATGCCTTAATCAATGTTTGTAAAGTATTTTGAGTGATAGAACATTTATAATGGCTAGTAATTATAGTGTTATTAAGGTCAACTATATTTTTTGTTAATAATTAAATCAATATCAAAGAGATGTACACACCATAATTTGTTATAGTATAGCAATACTTTTGCTCTACTAACAAATGGTGTTTTTAACTTACAATTTTTCAAAACCATCTTAATAAATCTTAGTACCACATTAGTAAATGTTCGTGTGATAAATCTTTCAGCTAGATATAATTAATTATTTCACGATCACAATTCACGGGTTACTAAGTTGTTACATAATAGTCTCCGAAACTCTAGAATGATATTGATTTAATATAAACAAGTGATCCAAATGTCTTGATCATAAAAAAAGCATTTTATTAAGTGGCCTGATGAAGAAGTTTGATATATTTTGATGTTATCTTTTAAGTTATCTCACTATATTTCTAGTATAGAACGAAATTTTGATACTACGTGTAATGGAAGTAAATCGTAGTCTATGAAAAGTCATACGTTTTGACAAAACATAACCATGAGAATACTCGGTTCTTCTTATGTCACATACAACGTGAACAAACTATTTGTAGTTGGTAGTTGAATTATTTTACTATTTCGAATTTATATATACAGTAGTTCACTGAGATTTACCACAAAAGTATGCCTTTCATATAAAATAATATTAAAAAAAATTCAGATATCTCTTCATTAAATTATGTACATAGCATATATAAGTGTTATCTATACTACATAGAAATGTCTGTTTTTATTGATTACTTGGAGATTACTTGATGTAGATTTCCCTCGAACTCCTGTAATGTGCTTTTATCGGGAACGCTAAATTGCAACAAAGGAATTATTTAATTTTTCTAACCATTGCCTTTTATAGTATCCGATCGAGTAGGTAGACTTTAGTAATGTTAAGATTAATTTGTACAATTAATTGCAAGTTAGTCAAAGCAGTTTATGTTACTTGGACCTTTGACTATATAAATATATTTAACAAATAAACTGACTGAAACAAATTTAAATAAATAACAAATTGTCATCTTGAATATTTTCTATAGGAAAATAGTAACCTTAATAACCTAAATAAAACTACATTAAAACAACTTTTACATGTCTCCAAACGATATCAAAATTTTCATTTATACCAAAGTCTTCTTGAAAATTAACAAGTTTTTAAAGTTGTGCAAGTTTTATGACAAAAATTCAAACCTATATTTAAGTTTTGAAACCCAATGGAGTAATAAAAGCCACGGCATATTTAATTTAATTATAAAAACATTTAGTACCTATTTATTTGTTACATAAATTATTAGAATTCTTTTTATGTTTTACCCATTTTTACATATTTATTCCGTACGATGAGTTCCAAATGAGGAATTCAAAACCATTTCTCGTCCCCTTTTTCACTCGTAAATAAATCAAAACAAAATTACAGAAAAGAAACCATAACTAAATTTATAAATGAGTTGAGTCATCAAGACAATTCATTGAACTTCAAGATCACGCGAAAACAAACAGACAACATCAATCAATCATATTTAAATAATATACAAATTTTTGTTCGTAAGAATTGTTTTATAAAAATTTTATTTAGTAACTTTATTTTAGTTTCTGGATTTTACTATTTGACTAAATATTGACACTTCAATGTTTAAATGAGCGTTTTATTATATATATATATATATATATATATATATATATATATATATATATAAAATTCATTATAAATTATTTTTCTCAAATACAAAGATATGTTAAAATCACCAATGAAACTGTCAGACGTTTTATTATTTGTTATCAATTAAAATGTTTATTATCGAAAGTTTGTAATGAAACGACTTATGTTTTACTTATTATGAAAATTAGCACTAAGTTTACTAAATGAATTTCTTACGCAAGCTCATCAAAAGGATCGAGGAATACTTTCATATAGAAACAAATTACATGCTTCAATTGTTTTATCCTGGAAGATAAACCAGTATCAATTCTAGCTGAGTCAACGTATTATCTTTTTATAAGAGTATTAGGATACAGCAAAGTGCAATAGTACGAATAATTCATGTAGTTGTTAGAGCTATATCTATTTTATATATTAGAGCAACATGAATACCAGTAAATGTCATAATACCTGTTAAATGTGTTTCGTGTGTTCAATGTTGTAAATTGCTCCCGCCTTAACTGACATATTTTCGCTTCAGCTTTGAGTTTAATTCTGCAACGTATAAATATTTTGACTATTTCGTTATAATCTGTTCATTTGTAATAAATTGAATAAACATTACTTCGGATATATTTTTATGGACGTTTGCAAAGCAATTTGTCTCCGCGAATAGCTTATCGAGTTTAAAAACGGAACCTAGTGTCCTTCCAGAGCTGTCTGTCTGAGATTATACTGAACGATGAAGACGGCGGTTATCCGTGAACCGTCAAGGCTTCACTACGTCTTGGTGATCGATGACTGCACTACGTCTAGTCTTAACAGGAGCGACTGAAAGTAAGGCACAGATGAGGGATTTGAATGTGTACATGTAACTTACGAAAATACAATATAACGAAATGTAGACATTATACTTGCAGCTGACCTGTTTGTGAGATGAGTGTCCTGTGTCCTTTACTTGGTACAGAAATTCCATTACGACTTATACATATATGTACATAAAAGTAAGTATGAATTTGACTTACAAAGTTCTAGTTTTTAATTTTATTCCCAGTTGTCCAACAGTGTTGCCTAATAACAATTAATAAGTTTAATCTGAGCGTCATAATCATTTCACACATTTTGCTTGTTTTGACGAGAAACTGCTTCAGTATAACGCTTGAGGGAGCCTTTAGTGTTCATTAACACTCTTAATATTTGATTGTAAATAGAGAGAGACGAGTTCTCTTTAAATTATATTGTTAGCAGGAAATTGTACTGTGGTTTGATTTGTTTTGTCTTATCTTATGTGAAATGTCTATATGCCAATGAATTACAGTTATGTTCTTAGAAAGGACTTTTATCTTTAACGTTGACACCGAAAGTTTGGTGTATAATAATAATTTTCAGTTAAAACTTTTAATTAGTAAAATTACTACTTATTTAATATATGTAACTTTGAAAGAGAGAGCAATTCATAAATAATCAAATATAAGATGACATCACGACGATAGATCTATACACAAACTTTCATACGTATACTATAATCTAATAATCTAGTTTTTGAAAGTTTGCCCGAAGCTATGGATTTTCCTCTGAAAGTTTCTGTCTCATATCTCCATTGTTTTGAAAAGGAAGAGTTTGGATACTTTATATTGTTTTTTTTTTACCAGAAAGTGTTTGTCCATTTGCAATGATATTTTGACCAACCTACTTTTGAAACAATTTTTCAGTAAGATAAATTATTTACAATTCATATAGAAGAATATATACAAAAGTAATCGCTGATTTTATCATAATTTTCCTGCAGGAAAGGAAACCTGGTTAACTTGATGGACGGATGGAGGATCACTTCAAGTTGCTTATGTCAATAGACATTTGTTGGAAACCTGTTAGTACCTTTATCAACAACTGCTTTGGTTTGTATTACACGAAATATCCCGAACTTATTTTGCTTTGAACAATATATATATGTATATAGCTATAAAAAATATGTAACTTCAAACTGAAAAATATCCTTGATAAATACTAACAATCCATACACCTATTCGTACATACAACAACGTATGCATTCATGAAGAACACTTCTCATTCATGTTTCGTCTGGAAATTACGTAGTTTGAAATTCGTTTTAAATTCCATTTCAATTATTGATCTGAGGCTGCAAACATTGTTGTTACAAATGCAATTCAAATATTTGTAATTAATGAACGATCTAGTGCTATCAGCTCGAGGCAATTAAGCCTCCGTATTGTATGCATCACGTAACGACAGACACTCTATATGTACATTGTTCGCATCACAAGGAATGCACTAATAAAATATCTTTATTTACAAATGTTTCATGTTTTAATTCATTTTGCAGTTTACTATCAAAGATTGGTTTATTTTTTAAATGTTTTGATATTATTGTAAAGTTTTTGAAATAGATATCTTTTGATACTGTTGTATAATTTACGTTCTTTTAACGAAATATATCTTGATTTTCTCACAATTCCTTCTACAATAAATATTAATGTTCTAAGAGTTCTAACAAGTTCTAAGAGTATTTAGACACCACTGAAGGACGGTGAAGGAAAAGATCGTGAGGAAACCCGGTTTTATAATTTCAAATTATAAAATTGAAATCGCCAACCCGTCTCGAGCAAGGGTGATTAATGCTCTAACCTTCTCCACGTGAGAAGAGGCCTTTGCTCAGCAGTGGGCTCCGATAGGCTGATGATGATGATGATGATTACGCCTACATTTTAATACACAAATATTAAGTATTATTGGAACCATCTCATGATAATAGTAACTGGTTTTTTATAATAAGGGTAAAAATCTTTTTCATCGCAATCAAAAAACTGTGATTTTATTTAAATAAGATGTAAAGATATTCATTTCCCTAGCTCGTTTGACCAAATATTTACTAACGTAATCAATAAACAGCAATTAATGTTAATGTATGTTGGTTTGATTTTTTTTTAAGTACTTAACTAATAACTAAAAATAAATATATGTTCTACGATTTCAATAGCTTTACTATTTATAAAATTTAGTTTAAAAGGATTTTTTTAAAATAAATAATATAAACTCTGACGTTTCAACGACAAATGTCTTTGTCTTCAGAGTTGAGTTTGTATAGGGAAATATATAAATGATATTTGCTTTGAGATTGGGTATTTCAAACGCAATTATGGTCTTCTTGATCATCTTATTTGTTTCAGAGCATTTAAAATTGGTAAGGTCACATTGTAAGTATTATAATTTTGGCAGCGTTATGATTTGTTTTTTCTTAAATTTTTACCATTTAGAATTTAAATGTAGACCGTTATTAATTCTGTGAATATTACAAATGCTAGTGTTAACAAAATCAAAGTGCGTTTTCTGCAAACGGTTACCCAAAGACTATTGAGTTCTAATGCCAACGGTGAAGATTTAGGTTGTAAAATTGTAGCGAGTGAGTAATATCAGAGGTAAAAATATTGATGTTATTTTTTTATCCATGTCCAAGAAAAAGTATTATTAAAAATAAACTTTCGACTTGTAGTAGACGTGAAGTGATTTTTAGAGAGGTATTAAAATATATCAACACTAATATATCAGCATCGATTACAAAATAAATTAACTTATTTGCTTCGAAATTGTAAGCGTGATAATTAATGACATTTCAATGGTAATATTGTTTATTTGTATGCGAAATTTCAAATTTTTATTCGATTAAATAAGAAAATAAAATCGTTTTAAATCTTGCCAGCGTTTAAAAATGGATGAAGAATTTTCTCTCACGTCTGAACGTAGCAATCTGTTACTACGTTGTCACGTTGTTCGGATTTATAGTTCTTAAATTACGAATTACCATATATAATTTAAGATGAAAGTTGACAATGATTTCTTACACGAAATTTATAATCCTAGTTTGCCAACCCGTAAGCTTGTTAGTTATTTTAAATGTATTTATAAAATATGTTTAAAAATGTAACATCAGTAGATCTGTGTGTTTGTGTTTCTATCGTATTTTTTATTCAAGATACTTTAATAGATAAGAAATGTTTAAGACTGTCCAAAAAGGTATACAGATCGTTTTATCGAAAAAGGAAATTTTAATAGACGATCTCATTTATTTCACATTACAGATTTCTTTAAAAATTTCTTTTATTTACAGGAGTTTAATAATATGTTTTTCTTTTTGTATCTATTTTCTATTTTTATTTTAATTAAAAATATACGTTTAACTTTAATATAAAATTATCAACTGCTATACACACTTGTTTTCCTCTATGTGGTAAATCTTTGTATTTATTTCTAAAACATCTATCTGTTCCTTTTCGTCTATGATATTAATAAAGTTTTCTGAACTAAGAGTGTAAGACTCTAAATATTGCAAGTTTATTTAATACTGTGGGCTTATAATTAGAGTTTCGGAAGAATTCATATGTTCAAATAAAGGTTTTGATTATTTTGATTCCACTAGCTTAGGAAGCTTTGAATTACCTTTAAGTTTTCTTAAGTACTCCCTTTCAATGAATAATTAATGGATATTTTCATTATTTCCTTTTCCATTGATTTACTTAAATATCTCTTATTAATTGACATTTTCTCCAGCAGTAAAAGAATAATTTTCATTTTTGAAATGATAAATATGTAAAAAATTTGGCGCTCAATTTAATATTATCACGACTTTGTATAACATACTTTTATTATTTCAAAAAAATATAGATGCGAATATTGTTATGACGATTGAATGAACTAAGGTATTACTGACACATCTTGAGTCACGCTTTAAAGAAGGTTAAAATGCAGTTAAAGGGTTCCTGCCGCCAATTTCCGTTGATGTTAGCAATACCGTGTGTAGTTATTTCAGAGCTGTGAAACGGCCGACTTAGAATTTTTGACAATCGAAGCTGGCGTTTTCTTTGTGTCAAATATACTTTAAGGTATAAGATATCGTACACTGAAAAGTCGACATATGTTTAGTTATATGCTAACATAACCAAATTATTATAGCAAAAAAAGTCAATATATCAATCACAATAACAGAAAATCAAAATATCATTGGTTAAGTTTCCAATGAACTAAAATTTGTAATATCCGCTTTCTGGTGAAATACGTAGGTACTTGTCAAGAAAACGCTTTTAAAGAAACCCTTTTCATCAATATCTTTAAATATACTTCATTAATATGTTTAGACATATTTAAATGCGATGTATGTATCATATGAAGTTGCCATTTATTATTTTTTAGTTGAATGTGTCTAAATCGAATGATTACTTGCAATTTACAGCGTTAATAGAATTAATACTTTTTACAGCTATACATAAATTATTAAAAAATGTGGCAGGAATAATCTTTTTTAATTAAAGCAATATATTTATTTTATTCATATTGTTTAAATACAGGACGTTCAATAACCGACCTTAATTCATATAACTCCTAAGCTGATGTTGCTTATAACACAATCTGTCATCTACAGAAACTCGAAAACTGTGTTTAAAATTTGTAAGTTAAAAATTTATTTGGTTTAAAGACATTTTACTATGAGAGAAGAAGTGTTTCTAGTATAATTAATATGGTTATAAATTTTTGTGATGCATCTTACAAGTCTGTTAAATAAATTTAATACACAAAAATCTTCACCCTTCGTATAAAAGTTGTGGAATATGACAAACTTCGGTGCAATAACCTTATTTTACGAAAAGTTCAACTCTCGAAGTGTTGTGTCGTAATGAGCTGTCGTTTAGAAGACGATCGTTCCAATATGATAGCAATTTTTGATTCAAAGACTTATATAAAATCACCAAACAAACATTGGTTCTAAACTTTCAAGTACACAATTCAGTGTCTATAAAATGTTATATTATTATAAAATAATAATAATAATAGTGGCACAGGATTACAAGTAATTAGCTGAATATTAAGATTATATGCATACAAATTTCAATAACGAGAATAGTAATAAACCTCTCTGAATTTCATTAGCTTGAAAGCAGGAACTACTAAATATATTTCATGAGTAATATGATTTACCTGCTTATTTTAATTACATTTAAAAAGTTTGAGCTTTGCACATTGACTTGAATAAATTATATTTTTAAAACAATTGCTCAAAATTCAGCCGAATTCATTAGGCGTAATTGTTCTTTGAAACTTAAAAAAAAACTTAAATTATAGGACAATTTAGTATTTCTATTCGGTTTAGTAAGAAATTTTGAACACTTTCATTCTCGATTATATTACATTAATTGAAAAGTGAATAATTTTTACGTGTTTCGTATTACAACCATTATTAAATTAACGTAGAAAGGGAAAGTTGGACTTCAGATTTTAACCGAGAAGCAGCTATATTGACTATTTTATGTCAGTCCTCTGTAAGAGGTCGTTACTCCCTCGATGGAGAAATAATATGTATTTAAAAATTTCTATGGATAATTCTTTTAGACGATTTGTAACTTAAAAAGCACAATTTTCTATTCAACGAGCCAGGAACATGATAACTATTTAAGCTGTGAAAGTTACGAGGTGGATGTGACGCTCGGATCAGTCGATATCGTCTTTTTTGAGATAATTTGGTTACTTAATTTACATGTTTTATTTATATAAGAAAAAGCAAACTAAATAAAAAATATGTGCATTTGATAAAACTGTGTTTCCAATTACTGATATGTAACTGTACAAATTTGAATTTTAAAGGTCGAAGGTTGGAAGTTAAAAAACACACACATATGTGGACATATTTTATAATTACATCCTACTGAATAAACAAACCCTCGATGAAACTTTTTATGGATATATATATATATATATATACATATATATATATCTTTTTGTTATTACATAATTATATTTAGTAAAATATTGAATGTTATAGCCTATACTTAGGCTAGGCGGTTGCTATTTATATCGTATTAGAACGTTCTCTGACCTCGCTTTGAGTAAATTATCGGCAAAATCGAGTTGTTGAAGATCATTAATTACTGAATATAATAGACAATTTATATCTAAGACTATACTCGTAGCCTTCAAGTAATTTAGTTTCAGTGAGGCCGTCATAGTACTGAAGGTAACTGAGATTGGAAGCGCTTCTAGTAGAAAACAAAGATTCAATTATGTAACATACACAATTTACGGAATGGTAATGTTTTTTTATATCAATAAAACATTTAACTTATTAAATCCCTAAAGAAGAAATTTCAATGAGATACGTGTTATAAAAATTGTTATTAATTTATAAAAAAATAATTTTATAATTCACATTGTTGGATTTATACTCTATAAGAATTATATTAAATCAGATAAAATGACAACGTTGAAAATGGGGCTGGGTTTCTATTGAAATGTCCGAGACAATGGGATCGACTCGCATCGGAACACAGTTAGCGTATATAGCATTAGTAATATAGATCTGAACGTGTGTCTGAATACAGATGATAGCATTGATATATCTATGAACGAATTGCAAGAGAGCTGAATAGATACTATTAATAAAGAAGAACAATAAAACATATATAAATGTTGAAAAATTTTTTAGAATAAGAGCTTTTTTGATTTTTTTTTGACAGGTGGCAAAGAGCAGACGTCCAACTTGATGGGCAGCAGTCACCATCGCTCATGGACATCCGCAACATCTCTGTTGCGTATGCGTTGCCAACCTTGATTGTTCAGGGAATGGGATAGGTGGGATATGGAAATGGCAGGAAAGGGTGGGAACAGGGAAAGGGCAACCGGCTCTGGCACTAATCGGACGAAACGCAGTCATTAATGACTACTTCACGCCGATCTTCTGTGACAGGTTAATAGTGACAAAGAATTTTCATACAATAAACATATTATATGTTTGAATATTATGATTATAGAACCTTTTTCAACCGTCAGGAAGAATCGCAAACACTTTCTCTCTTTCATAAATATAATGTTCAAAATAAATCGTAGAGATACTTACTCTCTCAAGGCTAACATTTCCTAGAAAAGAAAATACACGTCGCGCCTTCAACTTTCTAATATTTTATGAGCCTGACAATATTAGTGATTTTATATAAAAATATAAATAAGTAAATCATAACAGTGTTTAAAAACTTTGAATGTAACAAATTACTACTATCATTCATAAATATGAGGCGATGTGAGCTTCTTATGATCTTATATTTTCAATAAATGTTCCAGTAGTTCAGACATACGTAAATATTTGTGTATGAAATCAAAACGTCATATTTGCATATAAAGTAACTTTGTTAGTTTTAGATTCGAATATTCATGGAAAATATTACATAGAAGTGTAGTAACGTTATTATATTGCTTTTATAAGAAAATGAAGGTTTAAAACTCATACTGCTAAGTCGTTCTCGGTATGTGTGGAATGTACCAAAGCTTCGTTTGTTCAAACATTACGTCGTGACATGAAGCGGTCAAAGGTCAAAAGACTTTATTAAGAAAGTATTAAAAGAACTTAAAAATAAACATTCTATATCAATATTAATAAATGTATATTAATTGTTTAATACGAGTATATTCTTGAATCTTCGTGACTTGTATTAGTTGTTATACACTGTTTTGTGATAAACGTTTTGTATATAACTGGTAATATTTTTTTAGCTCCTTGGAGGTATTTCGGTTTTATTTTAACATGACGTATCCTCCTGAGGTTGTAATGCTTACATGGTTATATTTTAGAAAAATGCTAATATTTAACAAGTCTCTCAAAATGTTATAGTTTTATTTGAGGAAGAAGTCCTTTTGATATAATTGTAGTGTTTGTATGAAGTAACATTGTTTCTCCTAACTAGCTATATTAGCTAATATATGAGTGTTTCAGTATGTCATAGTTTTCGAACATACATGAAAACTACAGTTACTACAATTAGTATAATGTTATAGAATTATTTATGGACCTTAATTTATGCCTCTAAGTGTTGTCTTTAAAATTTTTAATATTTTCAAACAAAACCTTCATTTTATCAAAAGATTCCCTTACAGTATAAAAGGAACATGTAAATATTTCACACACAATCATCGGTTTAACAGAAACCCTACAAATAGTGTTTCATTCGGACGAGTCCACTGAAATGTATGTCCGAGATAATTTTATCAACGTCCAGCGAAAATGTTACTTATTTTCTGAATGTTCAACATATTTAAATCATTCATCTTCACAAGTAGAGAATTCGATTTCTAAAATACATATCTTTATATTTGCACCTTTTCTTAATGTTTCCGCTTGAAATTGGCTTGGTGTGCTTAAAACATACTATCGGTTTTCCTAGAATGTTGCCATGTATAAAACCTCGACGTGATGACGCTTGGGCATTTAAAATTTTATTTGAGAAGAAAAATAATTTTGTTAAACATAATTTAAAAATCCTTTTTGCTTTCCTTTTATACATCATGTTTCTAAACTGAAAACTTTAATGATGAAATATTTCTAATCTCGAGAATCCACCGGCACTAGATATCCTATTTCCTTTAAAAACTATTGAACACTTTAAAGATCATTAAAGAACATTTACCTTTATCTGGCAACTAAGATTTTTAGTGTAAAAGAACTTTTCAGTTTAAAATCTTCTCTATAATAGTGACATATTGCCATTGGAGTATAATTCTTCAGCATCTGAGAACAAATAATCAAGCCGTTATGATCATTATTTCAAGTGACTCAAGTGACTATGACTCAGAAATAACCATCGTCTAACTGGCATTTAGTGTAGTTGTGGTTAAAATTTATAATTATAATTAATGTTTTTAGTGCATTAAGATAAGTCTAACGAGCTTAATACGGAGATATATGTAGTTGTAGAAATCCATCATCACTTTTTTCTCTCAGGTAACAAGTTCTATAAAAGAAATAGAATATAAATAAAACAGTTTTTTTCCGATTTAAATCCCGATTTTTTCAGGCACTTTTATCTCGTCTTCTCGTGATCACGGTTGCTGAAAGCTAATCTAAAGGTCTCGTCAGTATAACAAGACTATATGCTGAAATGAAATAAAATGTAAAAACGTAAATTATATATTAAAATATGTATGTATTTAAAACCTTGATTAATTCATTACACAACCGATTTAAATTTTAAAATAAATATTCGTTTTATTTTGATGAATACTCGCGAAAGTCTTAGATCTCATAACGATTTAAAGTTTTTCTAGACGGTAATACAAACTGACCATTGCAATCGGAACTTTTCATTTGAGTCTTGATATTAGACGCGGGTCAGACTGGCCGTAAATTGAATATAAATATTAATCGGTTCTCTCAAAGCTCAGTTTGAAAATATTTTACCTGAATTTTTTCATCCAACTCCATAGACATCGAAAGCAATACGAGCATTCTGCAATAAATTCTTATTGGCTAGCGACAGCTTTGCGGAGATGGATCGCTCTTAGATTTATTTTCCTTATTTAATAAATAACCTTATACAGAGCTTATGTCCGCATTTAATTAATTAGTTTTTAATAAAGATTTTAAATGAAATTCTCAGTTTGAACAATGGTTATAAGATTTCGTGTTGCGGTTTCTGTATTGAAAGAGTAGTAATAGTACCTAGTAGAGATAATGATTGGAGATATAAATTTAAATAAGTGGCAAATGTGAAAAGTTATGAATAGTAATTAAGGAGTTTTATATTGGGATTTCCTTCATTAGCGCTTATTTTCTCTTTTTTTTATATTTTAAAACTTTTAGTATCCTATCTTGTTGTACTGTAAGAGCTTACCATGGATCTACCAAATTAATTCAATTAACTGGAATATTTTATTAATCAACTTTAATCAACTCGAATCTATATATATATATAAGTTAATTTATAAAGTTTTCATTATATTTATTCTAACTAAAGTTTAAAATATAATAGAATGCAGCTATCGTTGAAAGGAAGTGGAAAATTCATCAATTATAAGAATATTATATGACCACAGATGTAACGTGTTTACGTTTGTTCGTTGTAAAAGCTTTGTAGCATTTAAATATTATTTTACATTTTTGTTTCATATTATGTACGAATCGACGTTAATTACTCACAAATTCTGTAAACTAAACTCATAGCCAAAAATTCTTCGTCGAGGTATAATGAAATTACTGTGTAGTAAAATAGTCAACTGATTTAAAATAACCTGTGTCCAATATATATATAGTTACCTATAAAGCAGTCTATCGAACCAAGTCAGTTTATTATATATTTTAATTGCTCATTTTATACATTATTTTCAGTAGTAAAATGTTTACCTCTCTCTAATTTTTACGTAAAAATTTATTTATGTTAATTTCAATTGTATTTTTTAAAATTAAAAGCGTGATATTAGTTAATATATAATTTCATCGACACGAGTAGCGTTCAAATCTGAACCCTTCTTATATAGAGTTCCGTATCTTTAGCTATTTATACGTTACTTGATGCTTATATGAATATTCAAACTAACTGTAACCTAACATCTTTTTGGTAAAATATTCGAAATAGGAATATAAATGGATTTATCCCCAATTTATTAAATAATTTATGAATACGAATTTCTTAAAGTTAACACGAAATTTTACGAAATATCCAAAGCAAAATTTATATTTATTGCGAACGAAGCTTTCTTTAATATCATATTTAATTAACATCGGAAGCAGGAAGTGAAAATGACGGACGATCAAAGAAAACCGCCTTTGACTCGCCGTTTGGTTTTGGCTGTTTTCCAAACCTTGCCTTCCAAACCTTACCTACGAGTATATATAAAGTCAATTTAAAACCGACATAAAAAAGAAAATTTTCAACAGCATTATATACATAATGTGATTTAATTCTGGCTATATATTTATTATTTTATACCAATCAGTTTGTCGTTTAGGTTGAGGAGGTTTACAAAATCTTCTCTACAGCCACATGACAACGTTTTACTCGTTATAATGTTAGGACATTATTCTTAATATATTTCATTTGTTATTTTCACATATCTTATACAAGTGGATGGAAAGGGAAAGGTTTAACCCTAAAATCAGTGTTTTTTTTTATTGAGAACCCTAAAATCAGTGTTTTTTTTTATTGAGAGCAAGTTTTATATATAACAAAGTTATACATGTCTTTATAGAATTATAAAGTTATTATCCTATATAAATGGATGTTTCAGTTAAGTCTTAAATATTATACAATTTAATAAAATAAAATATGATAATGTTTTATACAAAGCCAAAAATATTTAATAATAATAATAGTAAATTTTTATCTGCAATTGCATTCCTTTCTCAATTTCAGGTAAAGCCTGCACACCAACAATTATTTTTCAATTTAAAAAGGCTGCAAATTTGAACTCTTATAATATCAGGATATTTTCCAACCTCACTTTCTACAATATTATTATATAATAATAATAATTATTAATATATATGTTTTTTATCACTATTCAGTTACACAACTATCCAGTGTAAAATGTAACATTATCAGATCTAACACAATTATTGTTAATTTAAAAGACAATATGAACGCCTTATCTAAAAAATAGCTGAATTCTTGAACAAAAAAGCAATAGATCTATTGACTGATTATGAAAATAAGGGTTTTTATTGTAGATAATTACTCATCGAAGCAGATACGATCGATGTTTAAGACTATGACTCGAAGCCTTGAACAATTGATTGACTGTTAGGGCAACATGGGACAGAACGCAACTAAAATTGGAACGGCTGGAATTTAGCGCATGTGGATAAATAAACTAGTAAATGTCTTTGTTTTTTTTTATCATTATATGTCTATCAATATATGATAGCAATAATTATTAACATAAGTTGCGACAAATTCTGTCCAAAGAAATGTTTATAGCTGGGAATGTTAAACTAAGGAAACCGCACACCTTACTTCAGTTGTGAGTGTGTGAAAAAATCTGTCTGAGCGGTGTTTGTGGGAAAAGATATGCAATCTCCGACAGGAGGACACAAATTTAATAAATATTTAATCATAAGTTTGGATCGCAACTCATATATATAAAATCGTTTTTCTTTCAGCTTTACCTACTATCTGATAGCATTAAGTCTTATCTATTTACCTTTAAAAAAAATTGTAACAAATTCGTAATATCTACATCATGTTATTATTATATAATAATAATTTTTATTCTTTCTTTTACATTAATTTACCATTTTTCCCGCTTATTTTGGTTTAAATAATGTTGTAATTTTTTTTTATATCTATTAAGAACAGCCCAAAATGGGTGACGAAATTGTTTGTTATCTATTAGGAGTCTTTTGGAACGTGATTTTGCAAACTTTAAACTCTATTTATTTAACTGTACGCTTTGTTAAACACGATACAAGTAGCAGAAGTGAAAACACCAAAGATAGCAAGCACTGAAATATATAATAGGCAGACTTATTACTAAATGGCAATGTCTTTCAGATAACCTAAGCTAAAAGAACATTGAAGCGGAACATAGTTATTTATATATTATTATAAAAACACATGTTTACAATATATATATATATACATATATTAAACAATCTCACACACACAATATAATAACATAATATATATATAACTCGTACAGAATTCATTTGCCTTTTCTTTAATTATATTGGAAAGTTTTTAGTGAATTCTTAAAACTTAGACTTCCATATTTTACGAGTATTCATATTCTTATTTCGAAATACAAATCCGTTAGTAGGCTTAGCGTTTGGAATATAGACGCCATATTGGGAACGTAGTTCCTGAAGTTGCGTAACACGCAATTTGTCTTAACCTCGTTACAGCGTTCATAACGGCGCTAAGTCTCTGTTGAAATGTGAATGACAATGGGTTCGGCTCGCACGGTGACAAAGGTTAATGAATATCTTAGATTTGAATCTGATCTATAATTAATTAATGGAGATAATTGTGTTGGTAAATGTGTGAACAAAACGCGGGCAGAGTCGATTACTGTTAATTATCGAGGACAATGTTGTAGGAGAGGTGATGTTTAATAATTTATCGTACAGGCGATGAAAGACACGTTTACACAATACGTTTAAGCGGAAATCACAAAAGAAATTAAAAGATCACCATTGTTTTATTAAATACGCTTCTCAAAATACATTAAAATCTTTTTTCTTTCATATAAAATCAGCAGCGATATAATGAAATGAACAAAGTATGAAATATTATAACTTTACTTTAAGTAATTCTGTTTTTATGAATACCATATTATATAATAATTAAGTATTTAAATTATTGTTACACGATACTTGGAATCATTTAAAACTATTAAAATATAAGCATTATATTTAGCATATGATTAGTAATTTTTTTTATCATGTTAAGATTATAAAGCTGAAGTTGGTATGGGTGGATGAAAAACTACTGGACGGATTTTGATAAAACTTTTTATATTATATATTGACATGGAGCGAATAAACACTTTGAAATTATCGTCACTCAAAGTCATTTAGTGAATCAAAATCGACAAAACTTAAATTCAATTTATGAAAGTAAAGTATCTAGTTCTTGTTACGAATAAGTGAAAAAATAATTAAATATTTATTTTATAATCTAGTTTAGTTCCTTAAAATTCAATAAATAGGAAAAAAAATTAAATCTCTGCTTTGTTTAAATATATTTTGAGAGTTTTTATAATACTAATATGTAAAATTTACTTGCGATACAATAATAAGAGTATTTGACTATCAGAGCAAATCTTTACAAGCAGGTTTTTCATTTACATTTTACAAAATAGCAGAACATTTTTATCACTGAAGTGACCTTCCTTCTATAAGCTAGATAAAGAACTCCCACAAGTTAAAATATAATATGTTATGGAAAAGTTTATTTTTAATACAAAAACTGAGTAAAAATACACATACGAAGATAAAATCAAATAAATAGTTACGTATTTCCAGTACAGTCATTCTATGGACATTCTTTTAAATACATATAAACGTATTTTTTGAATTAAATTATGTATTCTTGATACTTTTACGATAACGTATTCCGCGTTCAGTAACAGATAATATTAAATACTCTCTGCGATTTATATTCAAAGAAATGAAATTTGTCAGATATTTTTTTCATGCTAATATTTAACAAGTCTCTCAAAATGTTATAGTTTTATTTTAGGAAGAAGTCCTTTTGATATAGTTGTAGTGTTTGTATGAAGTAACATTGTTTCTCCTAGCTAGCTATGTTAGCTAATATATGAGTGTTTCAGTATGTCATAGTTTCGAACATACGTGAAAACTACAATTACTACAATTAGTATAATGTTATAGAATTATTGATGGACCTCAATTTATGCCTCGAAGTGCTGTATTTAATCTTTTTAATATTTTCAAACAAAACTTTCATTTTATCAAAAGATTCACTTACAGTATAAAAGGAACATGTAAATATTTCACACACAATCATCGGTTTAACAGAAACCCTACAAATAGCGTTTCATTCGAACGAGTCCGCTGAAATGTATGTCCGAGATAATTTTATCAACGTCCAGCGAAAATGTTACTTATTTTCTGAATGTTCAACACATTTAAATGATTCCTCGATACAACAGAGTTTAATGTATTAAAACGGATCAATTAATATATATATATATATATAAAATTCACTTTTCTAATATACGTTTATTTTCTAGTATCTCTTTTAAAATGCACTCAGGTTTTCCTATAAGATTGCCGTTTTTTGATAGTTATTTATTTACAGATGCAGTAAGTTATGAATTTTTTAAAGTTTTATTTTTGTACAACATATCATATAACAATTTCATATAAAAAAATGTTTTGTGCTTCTAAAAGAAGAGTCGAATTATAGCCCAATACCCAACAGGAGAGTTGTATGTTGATATTATTGAAGTTTCTGAAAGTTTCACCCTCTCTCCATCTTCCTTTTTCGTTCTCTCTCTCTCTCTATATCTGTCTCTCTCTAACAATCTAAACAAAGTTCTCTCAAGTAAACCTCGAGGCGCGACTGCGCGTCTCGAGCCTTTTGTGTGAAATGTTGACGTAATGATTTTTGGGTAATCCAAAAGTTTATTTGTAAAGTCAAATTGTCTTATTAATTTGAAGTTGGCCATTGGAAAAAACCTTAAATTTTTTATTGTAATATTTCATATTAGGATTCGAGTGTTTTACAACGCACCTACAAGTAATTAATTGTATTAATGTCACATACCTTACTATTTTCGTAATTTATACTCAAATATGTATGGCTGTAATAGTTTCTATGAGTCCATGTATACATCCGTTTTCGTATATCGATTGGACCAAGCTCTCCGCCTGCACTTCCGCCACTTCCAAATGAAGTGCTCAAATTACTGCGCATTTTAAATATACAGTCAATATTTTATATATTATTATAAATTAAATGCATATGGAATATTATTTTTTATAGAATATTTTCCAATATTTTCTAAACCTGCAGTGTAATCCTGTAATTGATTTTCTGAGTCAGAACCTATTCTTAGTTCATGTTATATGAATAGCTACAATGCTCTACTAATATTATAAGAAAGTTTATGTTTGTGAGCTTTCTCAGAAATATTAATTAACGGATTTTTATAAAACATTATAGTAATGTGGCACAGATATCGGCACAAAGCTTAATTCATCAGTTCCTTGTATGTAATTCCACTTGGGGCATATAATAACAGTTCCTTGGCTTATTTCGATTTTATTTTTTTTTATCACCGCGTATAAAACCAGTGAAGATTAATAGTTTTGACATTAAGCAACCTAGTCAAAATAAAAAGGTTCAATAAAAATGAAAGTATAAATAAAATAAATTATGCTAAGGATATCATTGTAATTTTATTTTTGAACGCAATTTAACTTTGAATCACTGATTCACAGTTAGAGCTTTATTGAAAATAATATAGAGCTATTTTTGAATAAAATTATATATTTTATCATAAACAAATCGAATATGGTGACGTATGTTTTAAAACTAATGTCTTTTTATGCGCTTTGGGATTTATAAAGGCAATATTAAGACAAAATCATCAAGTTCTCGAGATTTTATTGAAAATTTAAGGATAAATAATTTCTTTACGACTTAATCTAAGTTTGAAATGAAAACTAGAGGTAAATGGAATATTCTTTAAAAATTCAGTCTAAACTTTTTACACATGAAATTTTTCATCGAGCTCGATGTGTTCAAATCTAAAGCAATAAGTGTATCCTGCAATAAATTTCTATCGAGAAGCGACAGCTTAGCCGATATTGTTTTGTTCTTTATGTAATATAATGAAAAATAGTAATAATTTCACATTTACTATCTTCTGTGATGTATATACAGATAAGCATAAAAAATTACACTTCTAGTCATAGATTTAATATTTGATGTAGATATAGTTTAAATTAAAAAAGATAAGATAAATAAAAATAAGTAACATCGACCATCTAAATTACAGAGACGTCAAAATGGTTATGAAAAATAATCCATCAATAACCTCATCAGTCTTTTGCTGGAAAATGTATTAATAGTTTGAACTATTCTGTTTTTTTTATTATTATTCTTATATATAGATATTAAACTGTATTATTAAATAATTATATTACATCATTTAAACTGATATTTAAGTATTATGATATACGAAATTGCAATAATTGCTTTCATTATCATAAGAATTGATTTCTAATTCATTCGTTGTTCAGAATCAGATATAATTTAAGGAATAAATTTTAAATTTTCACGAAAGGTTGTATCTTACATTCCAGCGTTTTTCCCTCAGAATTTTTTAAAATATGACAATTACTACATGACGTTACCTCGCCCAGCTAGCATACAAATATGATCTTCCACAAACCAAGGATTATATTCTGTCTTGTTTTATTATTTATTTTAAAACCAACCATTTCATATTTTCAGTACACTCTTTCAAAATGTATTGAAAATTGATGATTTTAAATTATAGCGGATTGTTAATTTGCGTGGTCTGTACCTTTTCTAAATCTCTATTGTCCGGAGGGTTACCTGTAAAAATAAAACTATTTTGATTTAAGACTTTTCCTCTACATTAAAAATAACCGTTATTAGAAACGAGTAATCAATTGATATGGTCAAAATATTTGTTTTTTGTTTGTTTGTCGTCAAAATAATTGGTTAATGCATACGGAAGACAGGAATTTTATAATTTAATTAAAAGTTCAAAGTACTTTAGATCTTACCCTAATCCTTCAGTCTTCATATTCCTCAAAAGAAACATGTCCAGTCCGTCAATATAAAGGTTTTTCAATTTTCATTGTATGTTATAGATTAAATACGTTAATGCGAGAAATAAAGAGGCAAAATTTAATATAATTTAGATATTTTAATATCGCCCGGAGCATTGCTTCACGTTACCCTCACGAGTGGGTGTATCGTCTTGTAAGCTAAAAAGAATACCCAATTATTTTTAAAGGGCAATGTGATATTTAAAAGATTTAATATTTTACGGTTTTTTATCGATTATTATTTTTTTAATAACTCGAATTAAAAAAAAAATATTAAATTACTTAGCATATTTTTGCTCTAGGTCAATTTAGAAATTATTGTAATATAATTTTTATTATTGTCATCATACAATGATTTAAATCTTGTTTGTTATTTTATAGCAATACAGATTATCTTTCTGCAACTTTATCTGAGTTAATTGATTGTGAATCGACATTGTTTATTTGTTTTTTTTTTGTGGAATAACATAAGATTAATGTGTATGATTTGTTCCAGTCTCTCTTGAAGGGAAATAACAAGGAAGAATTGAAGTACTGCTTTAGTTCAGTCAGTTTATGAGAAAAGCTTTAATTTGTTTAATGTATAAAAATAAGCAGGGTAGATAATATATTGTTGACAGTGAACGCACCCTCTTGTAAGGGTATCTATGAGCATCCCAAAGCCGTTTTTATGACTTGATTACAAAACTTGGAAATATCTGTGGTATTTTTTTTACTTTGAGCATAGCTACAACCCCCTTGTATGTACTTACACAATACATAGTACATAGTGTATACGTATGCTATGTAGCAAACTGATTTATTAAGTCATTTCACTTTAGTATGTCTCACTTAACTGAAATATGATTAGGGACAGTCAACATTTATTTTATACGAATATATCTCAGTACTTAAGAAGCTTAGTAACAATTTACATGAACTCATAAATACACAACAAAATGTTAAAAGTTACGTTAAGAGATAAATTCATTTAAGAAAATATATAATGTTTTAAAAGAAACTAGAAAAATAAAGTAAAAGAGAATCCTTTTGAACTTGAAATATAACCAGCTTTTATAACTTTACATATAATAACAACGATTACTCATATATATATATTTATGGAAAGTGATTTTAGCTCTGAAGAAAATCTAATATCATTATTATTATTTCACTAAGCCATATATACCGTTTTACATTCTTTATAAGAAGACTTTAATTATTTTTATGTCTTTAGTAGAAAATATCTCAAGAAACCGTTGAACATTTGACATATAATTTAACCTGAACCGTCCACTAAGAATCGCAACATCCTAGCACGTAGACATCGTATTGATCACATTTCTTTAAAAATGACTTTTGTACCTCGTTGTACAATGAAATTCCTTGCCGACGAAAATATTTCAACTATAAAAATTGGAATCATTATCTGCGAAAGGAAATAAGCTTACGATAGATGTTTTTAAGTTAAGGATTTATTTTTTGTCAAACTTTATAATAGTTACTTTAATTACAATATTAGCTGCAGTGTTCCGAGACTGAGTCTGGCGGGGGGCTGCACCTGGGCGGCGGCCGGCGCTTCCACGTGCCCGGGCAGTCGCTCGCGAGCTGTCCCGGGTAAACGTTACGCGCTCCGCTCAAACCAAGCCATGAAACTTTAATGGTTCCACTGGTTCCGTGCTGTGTGTGCTCTGAATTTGAAAATGGAACAGGTTTAATTACTCGGATTTATAACTCTGTGAGTATTTTAATATCTGTATCGGCCCGGCGATTCTTGATCGTGAGGCTTTAAACATAAGTTTGCTGAGCATGAACTTTAATCTTAAACAAGAAAACAATATGCGATGAATCACAAGAACATCACAGGCAAATCGCAGCTACGACTATAGTGTTTTGTCATACAGATGAACGTTTCTGTTAATAAGTGAAGACATTAATTTGTATGTCTTTTAATGCCGGTTTCTACTTAGGCTGATATTAGGGAATATAAATAATTTCTCGTGGTTTTAAGCGTACAATGAAAATGTTTCGAGTTGATTGTATATCAAAATTACCATAACAAAAGACATAGTTTTGCCATTTTCCTTAAGAGTCGACTGTATTCAGCGGCAGATCGAAAGTTCATCATGGCCGTATTGTTGAGAGAAAATTAATTATTACTCGGGAAACGACTTTTGTTCTGCTAATTGTATGGGCATAAGGACCTTGTTAAGATCTTTCCTTTCACTATTGTTTAATGGGAACCATATTTCTTACGTGTTCTTTTTTTAAGGAGCGTTTTGTTTAACTATTTTACATGCTTCTTTAATTTTTCCTCAATGAATCAAAGTAACAACGAACTGTTACTAAACACTACTATAAAGAAGACAATAATAATTTATATTAAACAAATAGTATATGATATTATACATGCATATTTATATACATTTAAAACATTAACCTCTTTGCTCCAAACCTCATTACAGCATTAAGGATTTCTGTTTGAAGTGTCATTATGAATAAAATTCGAGAATATAAAAACATTTATTTAACCAATGAATTAATATGAATAAGGGCTGTTAACGAATGCGAATAATAATTTTTCCACTTCGTTCCAAATAACCGTCATTAGCGAGTGGGTCGCAATTAATATTGTCAAAAGGATTTTATTATAGAAATTTATTCATTATACGAGTGTACTTGTATTATTATATATTCATAATTTTGAAGTTTTTTAAACGATTTATTGGAAGACTCTAATAAACGATTGGTGATGGTCTTGCTCTTTATAAAATGTAATCTTTTCTTACTTCTGCTATTAAATGTTTATTTACACACACAGAAAATTATGAAATATTTACATATTTGGATGATAATATAAAAGATATTTATAATTTAATAAAAATAGAAAAGCTGCTATGTTACATTTTATGATTTATCTTATATTTAAATAATTTATTTGATTGTAATTTTTTCTATTATTTTACCGAACAGAAGTAATTTCAAGGGCCGTGTCGGTATTCAGCCTAAATACACACCAATCGAGTTTTTTAAAAAAGCTCTAAATATCATATAATACAATGTTTTTAGATGGACAAAAGTATTTTGTTAATAAGTGTACATATTTTTTTTAATATATTCATAGAACTCAATGTTTTTCGAGACCGTTTTTGGCTGTTATAATATTAATATATCCATACAGTATGTGACACAATAAAATTATGTAACGTATTAAAAAATAAACATTTATTTATTTAATCGCTTCATTAGTTTTTCTATAACTTCTTTTTTTTTTAATTCTTATTTAAGCTATGGTGTCATTCACATTGTAATATTCAGCCAATGTCAACGTTTTTATTTGCCAAACGAATTATACTCTTCAATACTGTGTAGTGAAATCACAAAAGAGTTTTTCAAAAGGAATTAAGGCGTTTTTTAAGTTAGTTACATTTTGACCAACACTTAGAACATCTATACCTCCTTAAGGCCTTCACGAATGACGGTTCAATGTGACATTACAAGTCAAAATGTCATTTTTATAGGTAACTAATGGCGATTAAACGTACAAAACCTTATTCACGACACGTAATTAAGTATCATATGATTAATTAATGAATTTATTATCTTATTTATTTGATGAATTAATTACTTGAAGTGTCCAAGCACATCTTTTTATTTACGCTATCGCATCATTCAAATTGAATCTTTAATCTAATAGATATTGATTAATATGAATTCAGTGAGAATTCAAAATAAATTAAAAAAAAAATATTTTTTTTTTTTTAGTTTACTTGAAACATAAAATCAAAATGATTTTACATTTAATTAATGAAAAACTATTCATACAAATGATATAGGTCGCTTCCAACGTGGTTCTATTAATAAAAACTAATGAAATTCTCCATTTTAACATTTAACGTCATTAAATTTATTCAAATTAAAATGTTTAGATGTCATAAAGACGTTCTGTGTTACGCTGCATTCAATAAGTTTATGCTTAAAATATTTTAAATGCCTTACAAATGAAAATATTACCACCAGAGTATCTTTAATATTATCAAAATTAAATTTTTGAATTATTTGGATGTTAAGTAGTTTGTTTAAGTTTATATAATTAATTTGAATCGTATGTATGTTAGATTAGGATTTAAAATGCAAAAAATATAGCTATTGAAAATTTAAATTAGAATTTCAAATTATTTAAAATGAAATAATTATCTCAAAACCAGCTGCAGTCATGTCAAGGACCAGCGTACATACATATAAATTAATACATACTAACTTATTTTTTATGTTTAGTTAAATCCTAATATATAGCAATATATGTGTATTCAGTTTCTGATATTGATAATATAATATTAAAATCAAATTTTTATGTAGTCGGTTTTAATTGCAACACCTAGTAATCACGTACTAATTGCGAGTAAATGGCTTCTAGCATCTAGATGAGTCTAGATTCTAGACAAAAACGAAACACATCTTGAAAGTTTAAGCGCAAACGTTCCGCTGCGAGGATATATGGTTCAACAAATTGAAAGTTAACAACTTCATATTCTATGTAGCGAAATGAAAACTACAGTGCTGTGGATACGAGCGATTGAAAATGCAAATATAACAGCTGGGTGTTGTTCGTACTTTCGAGTTTATTTTAGAATATAACAGGTTTTTTGCTTAGTACTGAAGTTTATTTGAATAATTCATTGGTAAAACGTTAAATTGAAATGAATGAAGTGATTGGAAATTATATGTCGCTGTATGCGTATATTATTTTCGTTTTAGAAGTTATTAAAAATATTAATTAACCCAATATTTGTTTCTACAGATTAAAGACAGGTAATATTAAATGGTATGCAACAATATTTTTTATCTATGGTTAAATCTATCTTGATGTCAATCTCTTTATCTAGTCTAGACTATATGGTTTAATACTATTATGCACCAATAACTTTCATAAAACATGACTGTTGTTTATACACATTATAGTGACTACTGAAAATCTAATAAAAAAAACACAGTCATCTAGACGGTCTATAAAAGTCCGAAAATGAGGAGCTAGATAGAAAAATCTTGCCCTCGTTAAACGTATATAATCTCTGTGAAGTTTTTGTAACACAATATGTCTCTCACACTTAAGCGATGTTCAAGTTTTCTTCTAATATTTCATTTCCACCGCGATCCGGATGTGTTTAACGAGCACTGGCGCTTCTTGGGTTGAGTTTTATGAAAAATATAAATCGTACATAAAAGTTATTATAACTTTTTTAAGCCATAAGATATCGAAAGTCTGTAATTTTATACACGAATATGTTTGTGATCCTTCTTATAAAGGTTACACAGATGAGTAAAGGCATCATAAAGTAGATGTATGCGGAGAAGGAAAACACAACACTTATGTGACAATATATCTGTATGAAGTTATTTAGTTGATGATTGATGTGATTAAAAATTAAGTAACTAAGTAAAAACATGTAATACGTGTTTTTGTTCATAGAGTTACAAACAGTATTAGGTATCCATGTTTATGACTAGATCTGCATAATTTTAGAGAATATAGTTCCGTACATTTCTTTGTTGAGATATCAATTTCTCCTACATCACTCCTTGCTCCAATCCTCAGAATAGTTATTATCTAACCAACTTCAGAACGACCTTTATCAAATAGAATCAGAACCATTAAATTTGTTCCAAGAAATGGAAAAAAAGTTGTGGATATTATAGAAAAAAAATCTTGAGTTACAAAATTCGTTTAACTGACACGTGAACCAGCTTCGACTATTAATTGAAATTGATACATTTCGTCTGAACCATAATTTTTTATTATTCTTCATACTAATTATGACTTCAAAATATGACTGCAATGTATATCCTTTTAGTCTGATAATCTCTCCGAAGGCTATGTATTGAATGTTCACATTGTTTGATATTTTAATAATGTATTTTGTAACAAAAATATATAAGGCAGAATGATGAGTATTTTTAAGCCACTCCATGATTTAAAATTTTGTCGCATAACATCGACACGAGGTCGGCCGCGTATGAAATGAAGCTTTTAACTTTGGTTTAATATTTTTTATTATTACGACGGCAACCTTTCACAACTGTAAGTTACATTTGATGGATCTGATTTACTGTTTATGTAAACCGCGTCTGAAATGTAAAATATTTAGAAGCAAATTTTTAAATAACTGTTATTATTTTTAACTGTAATTAAATTCATAATATTTCACTAGAAGGTTTAATATGAAAAGTGATTTTTCAGTACGTTTTCTAGATAGAAAGAAATAAATAAACATCGGAAGTCGATCTGTTTAAACAAATATAGGACTTTTCATGAAATAGCTGGAAAAACATATGCGTTGTATTTGATTTCCTAAAAGAGTAAATCAAAAAGGCTTTCAGTTTCCATTTCCAATATTTCATTTTAAAAGCTTTTTCAAACTGGGATATATCTTGTATAGAACATTTCTATTACTGGCTATCTGCCCGAGAAAGGACTCATGCAGAACAAGATCTTGGTTCTTGTATGCGGCCACTGGCCAATTTTGGCATACAACTTACTTTTCCTATTGAATACTATAAATGACTATATGACATTTATGGGTTTCAGATTCTAGTTTATTTGAGGCTTGTTTTAGCTATTTGATATAAGAATTTTATGTCCTTTTGACGAGACGTATTACGTTATTGGATAATGGCTTTTAAAGCCTAGAGATTTTTTGGATAATAGCCATTATAGCCTTGAAATTTATGTCCCAGTCAGGATATTGTACATGAAGATGTAAATACATGGTTTTTGTAGGTCAGATTCATTAATCAAGGGAAAGAAGGAAATTTGCTGGCACGTTCTGTTTTATGTCCATATTGATTATCCTGAATAATAGCCTACTGTGATAATGACCTTCAGAAAAGCCATTGATGTCCTAAATGTGCTCCTAGTATATTAATATAAAAATTATATAAAAGTGAAATTCTATTTATAGTTTAAATCGCCTATATTTGTAATATTACAAATTAAATTTTACATCTAAAATTTATACCGCTCTAAATAAATCTGACTGAGCACTTGTAAAGGAAAACGTATAGCTGAAGTACTCAGCAAACTAAAAAGGGAAGTTAGATATTATGACCAATAGTTCTACCCTCGACGTGAAATCGCGAGGTTGTGTTAGCAAAATTTAAAAATAACTTCAAGTAACTAATTATATAGGGTGGCAGCCAAAATTTTCACGAAAACTACGAAACATACTTATATGTATATTATAATAAAAATTACATATTAAAAACTTATAACCTATACCTAAGACTACATGATTGTCCCGATGTTAGGATAGCAATCCCATTCCATTGCTTGTGTGGTATCAAGAATCTTCTGGTTCACAAGGCTTGGTGTTCGTTCCGCGAAGTCAGCAACATCACTCGTTATATGATAATTTACTTCGTTATATAATATTTTCATTTATTTTTTAATATATTGTTAACTGAAAAATAAGTTGTTTAATTATCGGCTCAAAAAGATAACTATAAAATGACGATCATATTCATAGTCTGTACCAAATTGTACCAAAAATTTTTCCCGTAGTTTCTTAGTATCGTAACTTTATAATGATCAGATTTGACCTCTCGATTTTTCTCCTATAAAAAATGTTTTGAATGAATTTATTGTACAGAGTCCCTTGGTAATTTTTTAATCAAAAGTGTCACATAATATTTTATATATGATTTGTACAATAACTATGTCAAAAGCAAATTATTGTCTAAATTTAAAAATTGTAAAGACAAAGCGATAATGCATGTTGCATCCAAATTCTCAGTTCCGAAAAATAAACTTAGTGTAGTTGTGTATTTAAGCTATGCAGTTCTGAAACTCGTCTGTTGTTTTAATAGTAGAATAAACTTGCCAATCTTCGTCTCACAGTATTAATTATAATTATAATTTGTGTAACACTATGTAGCCTTCGTTATTTCAATAAAACTTACATACCGATGTACTACCATTTTTTATTCAATATAAAATTCTTTTTAATTTAAAGGCGATTAAATTTATAGATAACATTCCTAGAATAGTTTTTGGACCATAGTTTCAAAATATATCAAAAATGTTATAGATATTAAATTATTATCAAAGCTTTTGATAATAATTTTTTGATAATAATTTAATTTACAGGTTGAATAATAGTTCCAAAAGTGCCACCTTTTTGAACGATCGATCTTTCTTTCCTTCTTTCGATTAAAGCATAAATTGAAAAACTAAAAGTCAGGTGTTTAGGCAGCAAAGGCTTTTAAAAGATAGTCCATAAATAACAACTAGTCAAATGGAAAAATTGCAAACACATTCCGCTCCTCTGAAAACTGTATAACTATTTTCTTTGCGTATTTAAAGAAGAGTGGTCAAAATCAATTCAATACCATCCGTGCAGAATAATTTTTAATATTAAATTGTACAGAAAATATGTATAATATCTTAATTTCCCTATATTTCGTTTTTAATAAACTATAAAAAAATGTACATGGGCGACATGTAAATTCTTTTTCTGGAGGTTTGCTTAAGTATTGAGTGTAGGAACAATATATATAATTTAATATTCAAGAAAATGTATACTGTATTTTATATTAATTTCAAAGACATTAAAATATTTACTCTGAAAATGATATTAAACTACAAAGCAGACTATTTAATGTATGTAGAGAATGATGAAAAAACTTTGAAGAAAATGAAACATGAAGAGTTTTTTTTAAATTTTACAAAAAATTCTGAATCGAAAAATATTGACTGCCAATTTACAATAGTGTGTCAAAAGTTGAATTTAGTACTGTTGTTTATTAACGAGGGTAATATCGTATGTGTTTCGGGAAGTAGCAGGTGCTATTTAGCACTTTCAAGCACTTGCAAGCCTCGCATTAACGAACTTGGTAAATATCTCTTGTTATATAATTCAAAATAATATTTTACTAACTATTAACATTCAAATCCATATGTTTATTTCATGTCTTCATAATTCTTTTGAAGCGTGTTTTTAAACATTAAATAAGTATTAGTGATACGTCACCAGTTTTAACAACAGAATATTTTTTGTTAATAAAATGTTGAGTAGTACTTACTCCTTGTATTACAAATGTATTTCGTTAATATTGGCATTTAGTTCATATATCATATACATATATAATATCTGTAGAAGATTTCATTCTCTGTATTCTTATAGAAATTTGTTATTTTAAGTGATCAAATAAACCTTTTTAATCAGTTATAAACGTATAAATAAAAGTTATTTGCTGTAGAAATTCAATATTTCTCTCACGCCGTTCGCTCGTTTGTAGACTGGTTAAGATTAATTTTGGGCACGTTGGTGGGCTTTACCGGCAACGAATAGGCCACCTGTAGAATAAATACTATACGATATTAATGATAGCTATCGCTGAACTTGGTTTTACTTATAAGGTCAAATATTAAGTCCAATATAACATAGTACACCAAACATTTCCGTGATCCACCTTACACCACATTTTTTCACTCACTGATCATTATAATAGAAATATTCTTTCGTTTAATTCTTTTTTATTTCAATAATACTTTGATGGAATTTCATAAAACAAAAATAGTAAATAATATAAAAATATATTTGCCTTTATCTTTATGTCATTATTAACCAAATCTTTTATATCTTTAAGAGGAACAAACTGTAAGACGGTTGCCTTATTAGTCTAATGGGTTTTACGAAACTGAAATGACATTATAACCTCACAGAGGGGATGTGCAGGATGAGACCTGTAATGCCTCTTTTATTCCTTGATTATGTCCATGTCATGCAAATTTTTGTCCTGGTTTGTTTTATGATAGCTTTTAAAATATGTTTTATAAAAATATATATGAAATATATTTTAACCATTAAGATGCGTCTGTTAACTTGTTTATTTTAACCAAATTGGGTGTTTACTCATTAAATCAAATTAAAGTATTCAAGCACTAAGTGGAGAATACTAAGTAATGATATTTAAGACTTTATCACTTCAATAAAACTAATATTTTCAGATTTTCGACCGTGATCACCGTTGCTACAAAGTAACCAAAACGTCGGGAGTATGTTGTTTAAAATAATAAAAAAAAAAGTTGTAAATCCAAAAATATTACATTTATTTCAAGATCTGACTTCCGTAGAATTAGCTTCCTATAAATGTCAAGATACAATGCAACTACATAGTACTTACACGTTAAAATGGTCCAGATATTGCAAGGAAATTTGGTAGCTCTATTCTGGTGATATTATACTAACAGGAAAGACTGAATAGCATGTAAAAATTAGGAAAGCAATTATGTACTTCTGTTGTAAGAAAAGAAAAAAACAAAAAAAAATTGTAACAGGAATAGTAACTTGCTTAATATGTAATAAAATATTACGGAGTAGATAAGAAATGACTTTACTATTATTATTGCTTTGTATGGACCAAATTCTCATAGCAGATTACTTTAGATTTGCCATACAAGTCGTATAAAACCTCTGCCGATTGTTGCAATGTCATTGTTGTACAATGTTGACAAAACAACACAATAGCTCTAGAGTATAATACGTACGCTCTAGAATCTCCTTTTCATCATACTTTAATATATATTATGTATACATATATTACACACAGTATTATCAACTTTTTTAGGGCACATATCCTAGATTTCTGGCATTTTATTAGAAAAAAATACTGACTAACAACTAGTAAAATTCATATTCGTATGAATGTTAGAAGAAATGTTACTTTAGTATAAGTAAACAAATAACTTAAAAATAACTGATTTGTTAAGTTTATATTAAATCTATTATGACTAAAAATAAGTTCACTGTATCTTGCTACTAGAAATTGTATCTATTTGAAAAATTCTTTTCCTAACTCTACAAATATTCTTAATAAAATAAGCGAAAGGAAACTTTTCCGGTCTAACTCGTTATATGTAATTCAATTGTCGCCACAGGAATCCATTACGTAGTAATGAGCAAATATTAACCTAAAAAAAATATAGCACCGAATCACCCTATTAAACGTAATAGAAAACGTTCGTTTACGTATAATATTTATGTATTCATTTTTCAAACCCGTATTTGAATAACCCTTCCACCAAATTATAATACACATAAGAAGAAATAAAGGACGAACTGTATATATATGTATATATATTAAGAAGTGTTTATTATTAAGAAGTATATATTTTCAACATGAACAAAATATACATTTATTATTTGTTAAATTATATAAGAATTGTAGTAAAGTATTCCTGAGCATGCCTTAACTACTGTTATACCATGCCATACTAATCATGTTTCAATTTGTAGTATTAAAATGTTGCAGCAGTTTTAAAACAGCAAAAGTGCTTTAAATATTCAATTCTTAATATGTATATAGCTCAGGAAACTCCAAGAGAGGTTCGAGGGCAATTTGTTCTTGTGAAAATCTAATGAAAGGAAATTGAGTGGGAACAATCGCGGCAAGAAGTCATATAATATTTACAACCAAAGTAAACAACCTGGAACGTTTGCTATTTCAGTAATAACATAAATATTTCCAGGTATTTCAACCGTCTCATGACGTGAAAAGTTTGTAAGATTCTGTGATCGCTGGATGAATAAGGAATCAGAAAACTTAAACGACTGATATGGTAGATTTTTGAGACATACATTTGTGATTTCATTTTGTTTATCATATACAGATACATACAGATAATGAATAATGAGAATTAATTTAATTTTTGTTTGTAATAACAGACTGTTACTAAATTAAAGTTTTTAAGTATACTAACTTTCAAGACACCGAAATATAAAGTGGCGTCTCTCACTTCGTCTTTCCATGAACACGGTATCGACAAAGTATCTGAAAATCTTGGCTAACAATTAAATTGTAAAATATATCTTTTAGTTAAACAGAAACATTTAGTTTTACTTGCGTGTTTACAACTTAACTTACTTTAATAAATTAGAGAATCTACAATAACTGTTTTTTCGTAAGTGAATTTACCAATATAAATATATAGAAAATATAAATTTTCATAACATTGTTCTACTGCGGAGGGATGTTCGCAGTGCATAATTTATCTTATTTAATGGCCGCTTCCTACATTGATTGATATTAGACATAATCATCGCTTGAATGAGTTATGAGCTCCCTGAATATAATTCAACATTATAGTTCCTTTTTGGCAGAGCGCCATGTATACAGGCGCTAACAAAACAAACGTCTTCTTGTATCGCATAATAATTCATATTTAACATTTGGACCGCAATCAAAACTCATACAAACCGATTCATGTTCTATTGTATTCAAATTTTTTTCATGATCATTATTTTCATACAGAGTTTTTACTTCAGGGGATGTAAGATTCTATGGGTGTTATGAATGTCATAAGATCTCATTACGTAAAATTCCTAAAATTTTATGTCAATCATAAATAAAGTTGGAAGGTGATAAAGACATTAAGGATAATACGACTAATAATATGTGTAACTTCGAATAAGAAGGCTTACTGTGTATTATTAATGTTCAATTTATACTTCGGTAATAAAACTCATATCTGTTGTATAACTAACTTGTTTATTGCACAATACATCTTACTTGTCTTTTCACAGTAATTTCCATTTGACTGCATGTGCAGTGAAACGTGCAGCTGCTGCACTAAATCAGTATTTTAGTTAGAAGTTCTCAAAAGTACGGACTTGTCATATCAGTACATATTCTCTAATCCAAAGCAATTTCTCAAAGAGGATAAGTAATAATACCTTGTAACATTGTAATTATGGGATATATCATATATTTTTAAAAAGAGATGAACTTTAATTCACATCGTGTCTTTAAAAGAAAACCTTTTATTTTACAAAACACTTCATTTTGGATTTAATTCCGTACCATGATTAATGTCTGTTTCACAAATTCATGTAATAAAAATGTGAGCATTCTGTCTGGTTCAACATTTCAATTCATAAAACCCGGGAACAAAGAGAGGCTTCAATTCGTGCATTCAAAAAACCCTCTGCAGATCGACAATAAAACGAGCGATATATCGGCGACCCAAAAAATAAAATAAAATATTTTCACAACACAAAATTCAACATTTTTAAACACTAAAGTGGATTTTAAGAATTCAAGTGAACGTACAGTCGAAATAGTCCGAATTTGATATCGGGAAAATTTGTTTGCGAGTGTTTGTTAGGCAGATTTATTTTATTGATTGGAAATAATTTTCATAGTTAGCATTAGTTATACATCCCGTTTAATTATTATGACTTTAACCAACTCCAATGCAATAAATAAACAAGTCAATTGCAGTAATTCTCAATGATAACAGTAAACATATTTTTATGTAACAAAACAAAGAACAATTCAGTTTTTCAGTCATAATATCTCTCTTTTAATGCCTCTATCTATGAAAATGTATTTTATTACCAAATAAAAACTACCATTAATATCAATATGACGCTCGTATATCTGGCTGTTTTTCTATGAATCCCGTACACTTATCCTCGAGGGTGGAGTCATAAATTGAAGTAAAAGTTTATGAGGTAGCAAAACGTGAGGTCTATTGTTGTACTTGCCTCCTATTGATGGCAGATGCTTGTATTCCATCTCCCACTTTATTTCTACGACCATTATAATAATACTCCATCAAAGTAATGGCTATGATGAAATGTATAAAAAACTATAGCGTAGTTTATTTATCGCTTAAAAATACTTCGAAATATCGAAGCCACAACATTAAACCTACCATAAATCACATCAAAGGCGTATAAACACTATCTTGGGCTGTGTAAGTTGTTGTGAAAAACTCTGAATATGAAAAGGTGGAAGTCTTAAAGTCATTTGACACGTCCAAGGGTCCTCGCAAGGTACACTTCACTGCGCAAAGTATCTACAGCTCTTGGGCGATGGCATGAATATTTAAGCATTATAAGAAACTTGGAATCCATTTAATATCATAAATGCGATTATGTAATAAAGTAATTTAATGAGATAAATCAATTCGTAATCTCTTAACAGTATGTCGATAGCCCTTATAAAATTTTGTCAAGGTAAGCTTCAAAGTGATATCGGTAATCAATAAATTTATATTCATATTGGTTCAGAACCTGTGTCTTGGTGAGGTAATGTATTTTTTTATATCGGTCCATTAGGTACATAATTACTTAATAATAAGTTAAAATTATAAAAAGATGATGTGTAGGAAAAAAAAAATCTTGATTTTCAACATAAATTAATATCTTGCTTAAAACATTTCGTATGTCAAATCTATGGCGAAATATTAATATTTATTGACGGTTTTAACGTGCGCATATATATATACATGTGTTAAAATATAGCCTCGATATAACTAGATCTGTAAAATTAATTTGAAAACATATATCATTCAGTTGATTTAATGCATTTGGAGATGCCAACATTTAATTATGAGCTCATGAATGTACGAAACGTTAATATCGGGGTCGATCGCTTCGCCACGCGTCACATCCCGTCAAATGGGATCAACATCTCTTTACTTCACGCAATTAGGTCAAACTACGTTTCACACGGGGACTTATTAATTATATGTATTCGTATAAATAAAGCTTAGTCTCTTAGTTAAAATATTAACAATTTTTTTTCATACATTTTTAATCATATGGTAATTAAATGCAGAAAGAGAGGAATAAAAAACACGAGCAGCGTCTTATTGAATGACATGTTTTAATGAAGGCTTTAATGTATTCACAAATATAACGTCGAAGATTTTTTATTAAATGGAATGGTTTCGGAATGCGAATTACAATATTCGGTTGTTTTACGAAAACTTTCTTTAACATTTCATTTGTAAGTAATTTCACTGGTTAAAATCAGCAATTCGGATAATGTGTGTTGGAACGTCTCTTTATTTGAGATTTGTGCATCCTCTGGGAATTTCCTAAAACACGACGAGCGTTTCCGTCGGTAATGTGTCTCAAATGGACAGAATTTAAGATAATAAATTTTATTCCAAGACTGGATTGACTCAGGTAAACTTAACGTCCTTACGGAACACGGTCTCCTCTGCGATTTTCTATTTATTTATTACTCACTGGCAGCTGAAATATTTGTAACAAAGCTTTTGATATAAGCGTTAATTATCGCTGCATACTTTTTTTTTCTACAAATTAACAAGAACTGATATGTTTATACAACTTTAAAATATTTCATTAATAATAAACGAGTAAATTAATTCCACATCTAAAATGATTTTGGATACGTTTCTAAACTAACGAGCTAATAATCATAGCGGTCTACTAGCGGTCTAGCGTAGTGTTAATCGGCTTTTCTCTCTGGGTATTGATCTTAGCATGCATAGCCAATAGTTATTGAGTTAGTGAACACCAACAACGTTACTTCACTAACATTTGTCTGTGTAAAACATCGCTTATGAAAATCAAATATAAAATCAAGCATTCCTGCTCCATAGGCTTTATTTAATCAAGGCTATTACACTTCATCATCAAATTCTCCTAATTACACTCCAGACGTTAAAAGAGCTGAAAATTCATCCTAAATTAAAGGGGACCCAAAACACATTCGTGTAACTTTAATTAACGAAAAATTCCTGGCTATCAGCCTGATGTGGAGGGGTCTAAAGGGCGTACTGCATCATCAAATTAAAAGCCGCTTTGAAATGGCGACGCCGCTCTCTAATCCGGCTGAGATCCATTGATATGATGTGAGTGGGCTTTGATTTCGTTAGTGGCAATAAATTCTACATAATATATGTATAACTCAGAGAAGAAATTTGATTCTTTCGAATGAATTTCTTATGGTTCAAACGAAAAGAAAAATATGGAATCCTTTTAAATTACATATTTATTATAATATTCAGATATATCTGTATCAGTAGGTTTTTGGTTTTCAAGAAATTGTTTAAAGGAAAAAAGTAGGAGTAGGGAAATAATACTTTCTCTGAATTCGTTTTCAGTTTTTCTGAGAAAAATAAATAACAAAAAAAATATGCACATAGATTCATAGTTATCATTGTAACGTTTAAAAAGGTAGATCTGAATGCTCTTACTCAATCAGAACAAAAAAATCTCGTCCATACTATATGAGAACAGAATCTAGCATTATTGCCCTTTTCCTTAGTTAAACTGGAAATTAAATTTCAAGTTACCTTTCCTTATACCTCATACCAATCTGTGTTGAACGAGGTGTGCAAAATCGATTATTAAACGATAAATCTAGTTTGTGAATCGATCCTGCAATACGATGTTTAATTGTCCTTTAAAGAATTTAGATTAGAGCGAAGGAAAATTTAACTTGAAATACATATATATATATAAGTCATTTTGTTCTCTAATTTTGGTAGTTAATGTAAGAGATATTAAACAATATAAAACAAGTTTTTATCTAAAGCATTGCTACCGGTACCTTTGAAAATTCGGAGTTAAAGCTGCCTTTGTAAATTACATACAAAATTAAAAATCGTTTCTTTCCTTTATACATATGTACATATTGAAGACACGCGTTAATAATCTCACTCTTAGATACTGTGTCATACGAAGATGTACATTCATTACATTCTGTGCGAGAGCTTCATCCGCCTCTGAAGAGGTATTAGACGATTACCATAGCATAACGTGCATGGGTCTATGCTTTAGCATTCTATACGTAAGCAAATATTGGGAAATTCTTCATTAATTAATCTTGCACGTAATGATGGCATGGCATGGCAAAATGGCATTTCAATTAAACTATAAAGTCACTTTGGGACGCATACTAACCTTAAGACACACGATGATATGTGACTATGAAGTATTAGATCTCTTTTCAGAGTCACTTTGTATACGATATTATCGTGCACTTATTCACTAAACTAAATTTTTATGTTATATGAATGTCGGAAAAGTGTAAGATATGATAAAAGGAATCTAATGACCATAGTTCTTTTTAAAAACAGCAGCTTTAACTCGGGGTGGATAACATGAGTAGACCCTTTTAAACTCAATATTTGAGGTGAAAATACATTTGAGTTTAGTATATTATAAAAATGTTATAACTCAGACCAAAACGCATAAAAAACATCTCAACAATTTTAATATCTAAAACGTATCATTTTTGCAAGAGCTATGTCGTAAACACAACAACAGTATTTCTTACTTCATGGAATTAAAGTTCCTTTTCATGCTTTCACAAATTATATTTTACTAATGTCACGTCTGTTTGTTACAGGTGGTAGCGGCATGTGGAGGTGATGACGGTCCGTGCAGAGCGCGGCATGTCCCGCTGACATGGCGGCCAGCCGCTCCGCACTCCTTACGTTGGCAGCTCTCACAGCACTCGCCGGTAATATATATGTCAGATTTATTATCCCCCCCGTAGATCTTAAAGAGTATGACGTCAGCATTACTGATGTCACAAACGCCTATATTCTTGATTGACGTCAGGATCTCAGGCTTAGTGAAGTTAACATCGTAGAAGAATTTTTTATTTCGGAAAGGTCCTATCGCTGCAACGATGAGTGGGAATGTTTTTAAACTGTACCCTAGCAACTATTTATACCAACCAACACTCGATGTTGACTTCACTTGCACAGGTGGTTATGCAGGTGATCCATTCATAATTAATAATTACGTAAACAAAAGGCATTCGCTACGATATATATAATTATTAAATTTCACCGAAATGTAATCACCGTACACCTTTATTTCCATATTCATCTTGTATGCATTAATATTAAGAGTAACAAAACTTTACTGTCGTCCAAAGTAAATTCGCATTCGGTCCAAAATGATTTTGCTATGATAATAATACTTAAATGATTTTATATAATTTAATAAGTCATATACTATTCATTAATCTATAAATCAAAACGCATTGATCAAAAGAAATGAAGAACTGAGTTTTCGTTTACTCCGCATATGAAGTGCACTTTCGTTTCAGTATGCATGAATTGCAATCGATTATAATCGTAGCTTGAGGAACTACTAGCAGCTTTAACGGTAACAGATCCGGGATACGTTAGCAAACATTGAATATTTGAAGTTGAATTTCTGACTTGGTTTACTTGATAATGTTAATGTTGGAGCACTGTTTGAGCGAGCATCCCTTTGGCATTATGATATCTCTTTGAACCTTTCATTTTATATTTGAGCTTGCTTTATACAGTCTTAAATTCTCTTCATAATATACTTTCTTTTTAATAAGAATAATTGAAATAGTCGCTTAATATTTTTTTAAGTAATATATCATTTTCGAAATATTTTTCATTATTTTTATCTGCGGAAGTTTAAAGGCTGTCTATTTTTATTTTAATGAATAGTGCAGTCATATTATATCATATTTAATATTTAATGCGAGAAAAAAAGTTTGCTGCAATAGTATGCGGACCAGGTCTTTTCTACTTTATAGTTAATTAAAATTATTAAAACACGAAAATGCCCTCGTTTTTCAAAATAATTCAACGCATGTTTACTGCCATACTAACAATATTAATAATTTGATTGCGTAATCTTGTTTATTACCCAAAGCTATATAGAAACAGACTGCAGATGGTGTTTCGTTTAATTTGTATGTTAATTATATATAAATTAAAAAATATATATATTTTCAAAGCATTTTCAATTGCGAGCACATATATGTAGAGATAGCTTTATTTAATAAATTATTTTCTTTGTATGAAATGGTGCTAGCAAATAACTAACTATGTCTAGCCACTTATTGTACCGATAAAACATTCGTTTCCTAGCTTGATCAAATTAATTTCTGTAATATTATCAGTATTCATAAAGGTACAATATTAAAAGCAGTGTACAGTTATTCGCACAGCTTTATATAATTTTAAACGATTGCTAAACGTTGAATTAAATATAATTTTTTATTCCCATTTCATAAAGTTGAGCACTCGCGTAATGCAGGCATAGAAAATAAATGGTTATGGTCGCTTAAAGCAAACTTGCGGTTACATTCCAGCATAAATATTCTTTCGTACAGCATGACGTTTCACTGGTTTACTCCATGACCTGATATTAGAGGTAAAGCAGGGTACATACATATGTTAATATATTTTTCAATACGTTTATGTTAGATTACGTTGTAAAGAATTACGTTTATTAGTTACTATTAGGCATGGAGATTATTTTGGTTTCTGATTTGTAGTACTGTTATTTATGATACTATTTTCATATAAAAATCACCATCAGGTTGTCAAAGCCAAATAAACATTGAATGAAATGAAATTTTCAGGTATATCAATGTATGAATAGAAAAGTATTTTCTAAATCAATCCCATTTAATCGCTGAAAGCGAATCGTTAAGCTGTTGGTGAAAAATACAGCAATCAAATCAGCGTAGCGTGCAAGCTTTTATTAAATTCTGTTAGTATAATCGTACTAGGTATCCCTAATGCTATATGGAACTGTCTAAATTTATACGGATTTTCTTATCACTATGGAAACACTAAACAAAGAAAATGTTCAGTTACAAGTATAACGTGAAAGCAAAACCTAATCTCATATGTTACGCCATCTTTTATGTTCTTGAAAGACATAAAAAACAAAGACGTATTCTGCCAATGATGCATCGGGGATAGTATTATGGACTTAGTACAATGACTTGATCACATTCCGTCCGTGGGTACCCGCCGTTAATCCGCAGCGACCTGAATTCGCTTTGAAAATTTTTGCTTTGTTCCCATCCTTAGATGCGGTAACTTTTAAATTTACACATCAAATTTATCACTGTGACTTCAACGTGAGCAATTTTAATATAGTTAAATTACGGAAGCGAATTTACGAGTTCATAACTTTAAAATGTTTTATTTTGATGTACTTTCGTTTCATATTGTTAGCGTATGTTTTAATACATATATAAATTGAAAGATTGCCTTGAATTTAAATGAAAATCAATGTAAGGAATAATTTTATAAATCATGAGGTAATAAAGATATCCAATTTAGTAAAGGTCATTAACACATGGTAGAACCACAGTGGTTTTTAATTAAACCTTATACTGCATCCTCTGTAAGAAGCACTTTCATTGAAGCAATAAATCTAGTTTCACTTACAAGTGTGGGAGCCACTCGACGTTGTACCTACTAATACAGTAGGTAAAAATTAGAAAATTATAAAGATTAAATTTTTAAGTTTCAATATAAAACATTATTTTAAATCTTTATAACATTCAGTGCGAATATTCATTAAATATACGAATTTAAGACGATGGTTTGAAAACTAATAGCTTTATGCGTCTTGGCTCATTATAGCTTCCATTTGTAATAAACCGTAATCTTATGCTGGTGGAGCGAAACGCAACATGATATCAATAAACATTTCACTTTAATTGCACTCTCATTCGTGTAACACTGAATAATTGATATTGTTAATTATTTGTCGCTCGCGTTTAACCAATGTACGTATAATTGCATATCAAACACAGGCTTTATTACCCAACATATATTCGTTTCATAAACACATATTAAACGAGTTTATTGTATTCGATTTGTGTCGTAATTGTTTATCAGCATATATATCTCTGTGTGTGTATGTATATGTGTGTGTGTGTGATTGAAATGAAAGTTTGAAGAAAAATTACACGGATTTTCTTCATAACACGTCATTATTTCAAATAACTGTAGTCTTGTTTAAATTACAAAACCCAAATAGAAGTGTTTTTATTTTCAATAGTTTGATTAAGTTAGAAAAGAACTAAATTAGGAAATAGTTATTTGTATTTATTTAAAATTGTAGATCAATACGTTAAATATACATAACGGTGTGTATTTTAATTTGATATTTTATTTCCTATGACTAGCTTCTTTGTAACACATGAAATATGTTAAACAATCTATTTATTAATACATTACAATGTTACCGTATTTGTCTGTGTGTTAAATTCTACATATAAAAATCGGTTTCTTTGTTGATTATAACCTTATTGATGTTCCCTTAAACTGTTCGCGGATGTTTAAATAGCTCAAGAACAATACATGAAAGCATGGAAAACATTTATCTGAATAAGTATCTCGACACCCGTGTAGGAACAAGGCCAAAGAATTTATTTTTAGTGTATTATTTATAAAAACTAACCTTCAATAGTTCATAGCTTTTAAAACTTTTAACCAACATAATCTCAAACGAAAAAAAAATTGAGGTTTTGAAATACATAGGAGAATTCACATCGGTGGTATTTTACTTGTATGCAACTGAACAACTTTTAATGTGACTTACAACTTATTTAACTTTAATCCTACATCATTAGAGACATAATTTTGATTTGTAATTTTAGTTTAGGTAATGACTTCTTATATGACATTTTTCTCCAATCTATAAGTTTTGTCCTCATACCTGATGATAACTCCTCATGGTGGAACGTTCCTTGTGTGTATTGCGATGTAAATATATATTTAATTGACATCAAACATTGCATAATGCTAACCTTTGTTTGGTTGAAAACGATCTGGACAACTACTTATAATTTTCGTAATTCTTTTATCCATTTAAACTTTTCAACTTAAATATTTTAGTGGTCTAAAGAATTGTTTTTCATAAAATATTTAATTGTTAGCTCTTTTCGATTAAATTTTTTATACTATTAAGTGACACCGTCCAATGACACTACAGACATTGAACGGTTTGGTCAGGTATAACATCTAAAGTAATTATGACGCAGCGGAGCTTTAGCTTTTAGCATCACATAATAATAGCTCCGGAGACGAGCCTTAATGATCACTCTGAAGACATTAACATGCCTGCTTTATACGGCATATTTTGTCTGGAATAAATTAACCTCTATATGAGAATTTCAAATATTTGTAACCACAATAATGTTACTCAAAAAATTTAAAGGCAAGTTTCGTTTTGACGAAAAAGAGAAGCACTTTACATTTTGACTGAAAATGATAAAGGCTTGAAATAAATAAGATAACTCGAATTGCATCTTTAAGATGGCGAGAAAAATAGACAAACAAGATGAAGTCACATAATTTAACAAGTAAACTACAGAGATCTGGCAAACTAGTCTTCTCTCAACATTTACAATTTCCTCTTTCAAGATTTAATTCTGTCACTATAGAGGCGGGCAGAAACGTTAAAGCTAAAGAATGAGACATTTTTCATTTAAAATTTTAGTAACACTATAACTTGGTCCATCAAATTTGGCTTGTTCAAAGAAATTTGTTGAGGATATCTGTATGTAGAGGTGGACGGATAAAAATGAGTAAACGAATTTTGATTAAGGTTTAGAGTATTGTAGATACTACTTCAGAATAACATGTCCTCCTATCTTTTTACTCTGGGTTGTTCTCGTGGGATTACTGTATGATAGTTATATATTGCTTGAAGTCACGTAACACGGACTAAAGAAGTTGCTGAGGGTTAGCATATTGTTTTAATACAGTGTTTATATTGCACTCAGAGCCCAATTCCACGCTAAAGAATTCGCGGGCCAAGACTATTATCATTACTATCATTCTTATATTATATATACGTTTTATTTATATTTCAAAGAGCTTAGAGTTATATTAGATTTTTCTAAAGTTTTAATTATATGATGTGTTTTTAGAAACGTCTCACACAATGCATTGTGTTTGCTTTGTCAAAGTCAGTTTCTAACGTGGACTAATTGCCCACTTTCTTCTTTTGTAAATAACAAGACATTTCTTTTATAAGTACGACCCGTTTTAAAATATCCTAATGTCACTATTTCCAAGCGAGCGGAATGAAATATCAACTGGCAAAATCCTTTAAGTTTTGTAAATAGACACAATAACTAAAAACAAATTGCGTGTCACAGAAAACTGGCACAACTGTGTGGTCGCATTTTATAGTGTTGGTTCAATGTTACGATATTTCCCATTGACTACATATAAATCGGACTATATATATATATATATATATATATAAATTCAGCTTAAATTTAATATATATATATATATTACATTTAAGCTGAAGGGTCGTATTAGCAGGTTTATTACAAAATTAGGCGTAGTCAACTTATTTATTAGGAGTTTAGAAATTATTGATATTTGGTAAAAAATATTGCTCAATACTATATTATATTATATTTTATAGAAGTATGCGATTTAAAGAGCGCAAATTTTGCAGACCGTCCACCTTATAGGAAATTATCACCACCTGCTATTGGCATTTGGCAATGGAGCAACAATGCAAAATTTAATATACTGTGGAAATTTTTGTTCTGCTTATTGAATATAAATTAACAAGTAATATGTTTAAAATTTGTTGTATTCTTTTTGCTTTTGTAAAACGAAAATTAACAATGAAATCACACTAGCTTTATCATTAAATTTTTTATCACAAATAATCGGTTTCCATGTTTAAATTTATAACAATGGGGCGAAAAATTACTGTGTGAGTGTCACCTAACTCATAACACAATATTCCGGGACAATTAAGCTTTGTTTGCATTAAAACCACAGAGTGTGTTAGGACAGAGCTACGTGCCAGGGTTTTGTATGAAATATTTGGAAACGTAACAACTTTGAGGTTTGAGTGTCCTCACTGGTACATTATTTACTCTTCGTGTGTACGGTTCCCTCATTTCTATGTCAATCCCATGTATCCTTGTATTTCTTATGAGTTTGTACTTCTATGTGTAAAATATAAATATTAAGTTGAATTTCATATCTTCAAATAAATATTGTAAGAACCTAACACACACCTTCAATACTTTGCATGTGTTAAAGATATCATAAACGTGCAACTAGGAAAAAGTTATATGTATGTTATTAATTTTTTTGGCAAAAATAATAGTTCCTGATCAAATAAACACTTATATGTTGTTAACGTTGTATACAGGGTGTTGTGTGTGCGCGCCGCAAGGCAGCGTGCAGGGCGGCGTACAGGGCGGCGCGCAGGTGCCTCCCGTGTCACACTCCACTGCGCCGCCTGGTGTCGGCGGCGTCCGCAGGTACCCTTATCGTAAACACTATAAAAACATGAGTGTGTTTCCCACTTACACTTATAGAACTCTGAGCCTCTAAATATAGAGGTGGAGGCTAGTGTGAAACAGCCTTTATCTACAATCAGATATGTGTGTTAAATAGAAATACAAGTCAGTTCTTACTAGAAACATTAACTAGAGTTAATAAAGATATTATATAGAACATAATTTAACTAGGTCTTAAGTCAAAAATCCTTCCTAAAATATCCCGCTTATAATGACATGAATAATAAATTAAAATAAATTTAAAGATTAATCAAAAGCCAGCAATCTAATAATCAAAACAAATTAGTCTGGAGCCTCAACCCCTATTAAGTAAGGAGTTCCATCGGCATTATTTAATGACTACATCCTACAAGTCGAGGGACTAATAAACAGACGGTCACTGTTTATAAAGGACTAATAAAAGAATATTGCTACTGCTGCCAAGACGTTAAAGTGCAAGACGAAATTGCATAAATAAATGAATACTTTTTTTATATAATTTTTTATTGCTATTGAAGTCAAAAATACAAAAGTTCATGGACTATAAATTGCTGGCTTTGAATATTGGACAAAAACGACTGATATTTTATGAATGACTATTTGTAGTAGGTCGGAAACACATTCCCTGTAGACCACAGTATTTAAACAAAATGTGTGTGTGTAAACGTTTGTCCACTCTGTGTCTATCTATTAACAAATAAAATAAGCTTAGATATAATATGCAAATAAATACTTGACGGTGTTAAATTAACGAGAGAATATATTTGATATATATATTTTTTTGTGAGTTCACAGAATATAACAGAGTCACAATAAACTTTTTATTCATAAAACTCACTTGATGTTGAGTTGAAACGTTAAAAGTTAATTGTGGACGTAAATATGTAAGTTGTTTTTTATATTATATGTGATCATCCGCAACGAACGGCTCCGACGAGATAACGTGAGTAAATTAATATTTAGAAAGTTATATTTACCATATGTATTTTACATGAGAGCCATACAGACAGTGTAAACCGACGTTTGTTACCGTTGGTTAACGTAAATAGTACCACTGCATGAAAGTTACTTGCACGTTTGATTGTAGTTTAAAATCGAGTAGATTAAAACAGTAACAGCGTAAACGTTGGAAATTAAAACGTAAATATATTTACTTGTATATCAAACTCGAAATTCTCCATTAGAATTTAATTCATATCTAACACGTAACAGGTACTAAAATAAGTTCTGCGAAATTGAATTGTTTATAACAATGTTTGTATATACTCGTAAAAATATTTTCAATTTAACGATGCTTCCTTTGACCTAACGTCGCGTTTGTTTTGATGTAATATTAGAACGTAAATAAACACGGTAGTTAATTGCATCGCATTAGCATGACCACATAATCATAGGCATTCTGCACGAAACTCAACCGATCTATTGGGGAATGCTAACAATTCAATTTCGCTTTTTCGCTCTTTCCTGTAAAAACTCCAATTTGTATGGAAACGTCGCTGTTTGGCAGAGATCCAGCGCCTTCAGAGGCTGTACTGTATATTGCTCGTATTACCATACAGATTATAGTTGATTACGGATGAAGTACAGCGCTATATAATTTATTTTCATCTCGTATTTGTTACGCGCTGTATATGTTAATGTGTTTGTACGCAGATTCAGTCAATATACCAGGGGGCGTGGGTACCGAGACTGGCGCACTCGAGGGGACCCCACTCTTATCAACTCACTGTGGCGCAGTCGGCAGCCATTAGGCATAAGGAAGCAGCTGGGTACGACCCAAGACAACTTGCCACGTTATTTAATACTCCCTACGAACAGCATGCGATATTTGACTTGAATAAATATGTAGGCAGTGTTGAATAACATCAGATCTTTTTGTGTAAAAGATGTAATGAGATATTTTGTTTTATCAAAAATATTTCGGAAGCTTTGGCTACTAAATATTTTTTATTAGGTAGTTATGTTAAGCATTAAGTTATATAATTCGTATGTGGGAAATAAATTAAGATCTAAAGCTGAATTGAGACATGCTCTCTACATACGAGAATAATTGTAAGGATAGAATAGCACCCAAGTTAGTTTTTTTTATTCTGAGACTTTAAATTACAATTTTAACCTAGTAATTTACATATGTACAGGGAACGCAGAAGTATATATTGTGTTGGCGCTGCTGATCGGCGTCGTGACTGTGGTGGTGGGGTGCTGGCTGTCAGACAACTGCTGGTCTCCGGAGCCGGAGGATCTGCTGGCGGGCGGCTGACCAGTGACGGCGGGCGCGTGCACGCACGTGTAGCGCCCGCCGTCCGCGGAGCTCAGCCCCGCCGGCCAGGGTTCATTGTCGCCAGTGCTGCCAAATGCGCCGCCGTCCGCGCCCGCCTTACTCTGCGCAGCGCGACATCTCTGCCAGCAGTCTTGTCTCCGCCTCCCCTGTGAAACTAGACGGCCGTTCTGACAGAATGGTAAACATGTGCCGAACGGTGCGATAAGACGTTAAATTTTTACGTGATATAGACTATGAACATGAGCTTCTTCATTGTGTGAACGTCGTTTGTCAGAGACTCGTGTGAGGAAGTCATCTATATCTCTTAGACTCACTTCTAGCGGTCGCTCCATTTTAAATCACTAATTTTTACCACTGCTCTCATTTCTAAATGTATGTGCCTTGAAATGCTTTCCTCGATTCAATCTTAGACTAGAGCCTTTTTTGAACCCTTTAGATGGAATTTCTTCTCTCGTTTCGTATGAAGTTTCCATACGATAAGTGCAACACACATCATTACCGTGCCTTTACCGTTCTTTAGACTATGTAAGGGACGTAATTAACAATAGGTTTTTAATACGCTTACCCGAACGGAAGGCAACATCATCCCGATTATTGTCATTGATTATTGAGTTTTTGGTAGAAGACGCTCATCATTTTTATAGAGGAATGAGTTAGGACCAATGTCTTTCTCGAAACGCGTCAATTGGGTAACGATCATAATAGGATAGTATTAAACATTGTGAGACAACGATACGGTAACATTTAATGTAGAATTTTGATAAATATTTTGGCAGTTTGTAAATACCTACCTTTACACGATGAAAATGAGAAATGCAAATCAGGTATACCAAACTAGTTAATAATTCGATAATATATTTGTGTCATTATTTTATCATACGAGTGTAATTTATGTGATGCGAGAACGATGGCTAAAAATAATGTAAGACATCTAACGATTCGCATCAATCGTGTATTAAAATTATATGTACAGACTTTTAACTAATTACGCTATTCTTTAGACATGTCTCGCTAATTCTCATCGATTATAATTCTGTTTATAAATTCATCTCAAAATTGGTTTTGAAAAAGAAAAATAATTTTCAATAACTTGAAAAAAATACTCAAATATTTGTTTATTACGTAAACAGATAAATATTAATGTGATGAAATATTAATAATCGACAAAACTAAAGGATAATCGACATTTAAAAAAATATATAAATCATTTGTGACATTTGAATGCAGACTAATATTGATTTTCGATTCTCCATTGTGAATTCGATATGAATGTAACAACAGCCAAAGGGACTACTATTCTATATAAACTCACAAAATAAATAAGTAATAGTAATTTAATTTCCGTAAAATGAAACGTAAAAGAAAATAACAAGCAGAGAAGGAAATTAAAGCAGTGGGTGGAAACTACAATGAGATGCATTATATTCGGGTTCATTGATAAGGTCCTTTTAAAGGTCAGTGATAAAGGCATCACTGACATTTAAAAGTCAAGGGTGAAGGCGGAATAAACAACATGTCCCCTTAGCCTTTAATACCTAGACATATAACCGAATTTATTTCAGACATTCGAGTTACGGGAACCGCGCTGTGTTTGCTTTGCAAATTTGAGAAATGAAATTCGTGCAGCGTGTATGGAGAGATTACTACTCCCAGTGTAAAATTGCAATATTTTACGTATTGCAATTCAAGATACAAAGTTTGGTACTAGCCAACATTTCAAACTGGACGGTCAGTAACTCTAAAAGGCTTTCTACCTTCGAAAACTATTATAAACAAAATTTTACACAATCTTTTATTCCGAGTACATAAATGTTAAGGCAAAATGATTATATTGGTTAAAAAAGTACATATGCACTTACATCGATGCCTAAAATCTTTGTTATTTGTATATATATAATAGCTTCGATGTGGATATAAATAAAAATAGGTCAAAGCCGATGATATAAATAAAGAAGTGTTAAAAATACCAACAATTGATAATAATGCAATTTTATACGAGACCAAGCAACGTCACAGGGGAAGCTATAAAAGGATCACTCGCTTCGAAGCAGACACATTCAACAAATATAGCTTTCTATTTCCAACGGAGACAGAAGCCTCCAGTAATGCACACCTTTTTAAAGTGGAATAGAGAATTCATTTTTTTTGTCTACGCCTAAACCAACCCGTAATAACTTATCAGTTTTATAATAATAATAAAAATGTTATTTATCCTCGACAAAACTAATTTTATAACTTGTCTCTTTGGTCTTTATTTTTTCTAATAACAAAGTGAAATTTATGATTTATAAATTTTTTTATACATTTCGAGTGCATTATGTATTTGAATCTTTCAAAATCGTATAAACCTGTCTAACTCTAGTTCCTTCTTTCACGTGACATTCAAAACTTCCGCCTGGTTCATACAGAAACAGCGTTTAATTTTTTCAATGGTAAATATTTATAGTGATTTTTGATAAAATAAATTAGCTTATAAATAGATTTTAGATTGTTTAATATGTGTTTAATGTTGTTCTTATTTGTATTCAATGTTGTAGATGTATGATTGTTTGTGTTGTTTTAAATAGCTGTAAATTTTATTGTGAAGATATTGAAGTATGTTATTATACCGACTAATCTTCTTTGTACCTTCTTCATTGTATGTGACATTGGTGGTGTGATATTTCTACCATATTTTTTAATGAACTGTAGGCGTTTACGTTGAATTTAATAACAAATGTGTTTTACTATATGTCCATAGAATGTGTAGTGGACAAGCATTCACAATGATCAAAATTAAATTTCATTGTTTTTTTCTTTTGGAAAGGATGAAACTTATCAACTGCATATGATATTCAATCACAAGTTCTGTGGCTTAAATAAGAACGCTATCACAGGTTTTCTATTGTTTTAGAATCAATAGTTTCTTGTCATAAACTTTTAAGAATACTATATAACCTAACCTAACCTACCGTCCAAAGAAACGGTTACACATACACAAATTTCTCATAATGATTATAATAAAACAACGCTATTTAGTGCAGAACAGAACTAACGTTTTTATTTAAAGTAGTTTTGACGTTAACTAAACCATCACAGATGGCAGCACAAGTTCACAGATAACATTTTAGATATTACTTTTCTACACCCCCACTATATCTAACAATGTTATATTGATAAAAATCAGTATAATGAACAATTATTAACTTTAACATATGTGCTGAACCCCCAACTTATCCAATAAATAATAATGCTTATTAGAGCACAAGCTCTTTGTAAGTAAGTCAGCTGGCATCTCAGCTGATGGTAAATATTTAACATTCACAATATTATTATTTACACATTCTCTAGAAAAATGATAACGTATGTCAATGTGTTTGCTTCTCTTATGAAAGATTGGATTTTGAGTTAACTTTAATGCACTCTGGTTATCATTATATAATTCAATAGTGTACTTCTTATTAGTTATTTCAAACTGTAAATTTCTTAAATAAAGAGATTCCTTACATGCTTCAGTTAAAGCCATGTACTCGGCTTCACTGCTTGATAAAGCCACGGTCTTCTGTTTCTTTGTCTCCCAAGAAATTACACAACCTGACAAAGTGAAACAGAAACCCGTGTAGGATCTTCTATCAATAGTGTTCCCACCCCAATCAGCATCTACAAATCCTTCAATGACAGAGTTCCCATCTGCAGAAAATTTTAAACCATAATGTTTGGTCAATTTTAAATATCGCAATATGCGTTTTACATATGAACAATGCTGTTTGGTATAGGAATTATTAAATTGACTTAAAAAGCTAACTGCAAATGCAATGTCTGGCCTTGTAAGAACCGCTAAATACATTAAAGAACCTATCATTTGTTGATAAGGAAACAATAACTTATCTACATTATTCTCATCTTTAGATGCATGTAACTTAGTCTCCATTGGAGTTTGAACAGTTTTACATTGACTCATTTTGAATTTAAGTAACAGCTGATCAATATAATCTTCCTGACTTATTGATATTGTTTTCTCACATTTATTTACTTTTACATTTACTCCAAGACATTTCTTGATTTCACCTAAATCTTTAATTTTAAAATTGTCAGATAAAACATCTTTTAAGTGCTTAGTAGCTATAATATCATTTGAAAAATGAAGAAATCGTCGACATACAGAGTAACAATAGTTTTTAACTTATCCTGTGTTTTCAAAAACATACAAGGTTCTATCTTAGATTTAACAAAGCCAATTTTTAAAAGACATTCCTCTACTCTCTTGTACCATACTCTTGAAGACTGTTTTAAACCATACATAGATTTCTTTAATTTAAGAACTTGACCTTTCTCTACTTTCTCAGAAAAACCTTCAGGTATTTGTATATAAATGTCTTCTTCAAGAATTCCATACAAGAAAGCAGTTGTCACATCAAGATGTGTTATATCAAGATTAAGTTGAACAGACAGAGCAAATAAAAGCCGCAATGTGGTATGCCTCACTACAGGTGAGAAAGTGTCAGTATAGTCCACACCTTGAACTTGTGAAAAACCTTTCGCCACTAAACGCGCACGGAACCGAATGTTATTATCACAATCATATTTTTTACGTAACACCCACTTGCACTTTACAACTCTAACATCTTGAGGAGGATTGCTAATCTCCCATGCATCATTCTCTTTGAAACTTTGTAACTCTTCAGCCATAGCTATTTTCCACTGTTCTTTTTCAGGTCCGGCTAAGGCATCCTGAAGAGACAATCCTGTCACATCATCATATGTGCTCTCACCAGCACAAAAATTTGAACATTTGAACCTGTCTGGTTGCTTCCTCTCTCGTGTAGGTCTTTGAGGTCTAATCTGCGGGATATCTTCAGCTTCAGAATCACTAGGTTTATATGTCTCATCAACCACATCCAGAAATGTGTCCTCTGAGCTATCTGTGTGGTCAGATTCCGAGTTTGGTTCATCTATACTAACTTCTTCTTCCCCACTGAATCAAAACTCTGAGAGGAAACTTCCATCTGACATTCAGATTTTGATTCCTGCTCTATTATAACCACATCTCTACTAGTCAATATTTTCTTTGTTTCTGGGTTATACAGCCTGTATCCCTTTATGTTTTCTGGATATCCAAGGAGAATGCATTTTTCTGACTTCTTGTCCCATTTCTTGCGCTTCTCTTTAGCTACATGGACCATTGCAGTACTACCGAAGATTCTGATATGGCTTATGTCGGGCTGACAGCCAGTCCATATCTCATACGGTGTCTTATTACCCAATGCTGCAGCCACGCTTCGATTCTGTAGATATACTGCCGTGTTAGTAGCCTCACCCCAGAATTCTTTCCCTAGGTTGGCATCAAAGAGTAAGCATCTTGCCTTTTCAACAATAGTACGATTGAATCGCTCACATAATCCATTTTGCTGCGGTGTGTATGGATTACTTTTTTGGTGTATTATGCCAGCACCTTTTAAATAATTGTCAAACTCTTTATTACAGTATTCTAATCCATTATCACTCCTTAATACTTTGATTGTCTTCTTAGTTTGATTTTCCACCTGGGCTTTGAATTCTTTGAAACACCTCAAAGCCTCATTCTTGTGTTTTAGAAAATAAACAAACACCATTCGACTACAATCATCGACAAACAACAAGAAGTATTTGGATCCTCCTATGGATATATTTTCCATAGGCCCACAGATATCTGTATGGACTATATCTAATAGGTCACTGCTTCTCTGATTGATACTCTTGAAAGGTAACCGACACTGTTTGCCTTCGCAACATGTATCACATGAAGATTTACCAATATCCACTTTTTCATCAAAAGACATACCCTGTACTGCAGTCTTCATCTGATTCAGGTAGTCTTTATTAATGTGTCCTAATCTGCGATGCCATGTAACACCTGATACAACTGATGCAGCCAAATGTTCCTGGTTTTGTAAGTTTACTTTGTACACTCCATTTTCTAGTAATGCTGTTGCTACTAACTTATTATTTTTGTTATATACCGAGCAACTACTATCAGAAAAAGATACCTTGTTTCCTTTGCTTATGAGTTGGCTGACTGATAGCAAGTTAGTCGCCAGACTTGGAACACAATAAACGTCTTCAACCATAATTTCGTAATCAATATCACCAGTTGTAGTTATAATTTTCACATCGCCAGAACACAAAACTGACAACTTTTCACTGTTCGCAACGATAATTTCCTGTTTCTGATCATACGACGCATTCATAACCAAACTTTCATTTGCCGTAAGGTGTACACTGGCTCCAGAGTCAATATACCATGCATTTTTACTGAAATTCCCGCTTAGGAACACAGCACTAAACGCATTAGACTGCATTCGGGGTTTTTCCTTGAAGTTCGACGCGTTATTTTCGTTATTAGTACATTGATTTCTATAATGGCCTTTTTGTTTACATCTGTAACATGTCACGTTTGACTTTGACGTATCGGCAGTGCTACCAACATTGACATTTTTTCTTGACGCCATTTTATTTTTCTTGTACTTAGAATTCGAACGAGCTGCGAACGCGCCGCCAACTTCATCACGTTCCTCTATGGTTGACTCCATGTCTAACAATTTCGATTTGATAGAATCAGCCGTTATGCTAATGCCTGAATGCTCAATTGCCATGATCATCGGTGAAAATCGATCCGGCAATCCTGCTAATAACAATGAGCCTGTCCACTGGTCATTTATTTCAAAACCCGTGCCACTTAATTTTTGAGCCGTGTCAATAATTTGAGTCACGTAGGACGTCATTGAACTGCAGTTTTCCAATCTTATCGAAATTAGATTCCGTAACAGATTTATCCTTCTTGAAAAACCGTTGTCATCGAATAACTGTTGTAGTTTATCCCAGAGTTCTTTCGTTGTTCTTACACTTTTCACATGTGCAAACAAAGACGGGTCGATTGTCATAATCAATTTTGCTCGAGTTTTCTCGTCGTCTGCAGCTCCTACTACAGCTCCTTCTGGCTTTACACAATGTTTCATGCCTTCAAGGATTAGGAAATTCTCTGCCGCGAAGCTCCACTCGCTGTAATTTTCCCGCCCGCGTAATTTGGGTACATTTACCAAGTAGTTTGCCGCCATCGTAATTCTGAATAAAATACTTTTATTTCACGAATGTCCAGCCAATCTACACAACACAGTGTAAACGCGTGTCGAAACAGTCTTTTTAACACTCGTACCGTGACGAAATACTTGTTAAAACACTACTTTTCATTAATTTTCTGGGCCCATAACCTATAATAAAACAACGCTATTTAGTGCAGAACAGAACTAACGTTTTTATTTAAAGTAGTTTTGACGTTAACTAAACCATCACAGATGGCAGCACAAGTTCACAGATAACATTTTAGATATTACTTTTCTACAATGATCGAGCATGAATGCACTTCTATTCACATGTGAGGTCATACTTCACTTGTCCCGAATAACTGTTAAGAATAATTTGCAACTATCTGTAATTATTTCGGAATATAAGTAACAACAATAGAAGTTTAATCTGTATTATTAATAATTAAGTAAACATATGATGGGCGACCGGTTAGAAAAATTAATAAAAAAACACAATACACACCGATAAAGACATTACTTATAAAGACAGTTCTAATATATGTATCTACAATACCCGTTTTAAAGTTTGTAATATGTTTAAAAAATCTTTAAAGCCATATAAAGTATATATATATATATATATATATATATATATATATATGTATATATTAATCTTATATTTATACATTATTATTTAATATACTTTAAAAATAAATTAAAACTGTTTTTATAAATTGATATTGAAATGAATGCAAATATAATCTAATTGTAATGTTTGTAACGTTATAAAACTATCAAAGTTCAATATGTGAGGTGTCCTGTTGAATTTCCTAGTCTGTAAGTGAACCGACTGAATAGTCAACATTTTTTTATGAATTGTATAAATAATGTAGCGTAGATATTAATTATAACTAAAACACAGTAGGATAAGTTTTTAATTCTATGTACCTGCTTAATATTTTTATATGTGTTTCAGTGTTTGTCTGATCGTAAACCGATAACCTGTTATATTTAAAATCCAGGTCGATGAGTTTTTATTAAAAATTATCTGGATTTCCTTTACGGTTTTAATATTTATTTATAACAGTTTTTTAGATGTAATCTGTTCAGTACTGGTAGACATTTTCATTTGTATCAAACTACCATTTATAAATAGAAATCAGCTAAGATTTATTAATGTTTAAATAGTCATTCGTTTTTTAAAGAACTGATTATTAGATGACTTAGAAAATTTCACTATTTACCATTCGTTTTCATATAAACTGAGATAAATATTATAAGGTATGTCTAATATAATATTCATATTCATATTTGTGTACATGTGATGCATAATTATTTAAATACATATATACCATTTAATCGGATTAGCACAAAACGTTTAAAAAAAAATCGTCTGACGTCTTCATTGTAAGGGATAGCTGAACTTTTTATAGTATGGGAGTTTTTTTTTTGTGCAAATTCGATTAAAATATACAATTCATAGGACACTGTGAATATTGTAAATATAAACTGACATGCACGAACATGTCAGTGACAGCTGGCTTGGCTGAATTAGGAATTGAGAGAAATTGTAAGCTCAAAATAATACTTAGTACTATACTCGTATTATTATTATTATGTCATTTGTCACGGATAATTCGATTAAATGTAATGTAAAAGTGGAACTGGTTTTATTAAAATGTTTTCAAAAAACAGCAATATGATAAATTTAAATTTGAGAACATATAAAATTTTGATATTATTAGTAAAGAAAGTTTAAACTGGGACTGTTTCTGAGAATTGCTAAACGATCAAGAGGGATTTTAAGAATGAATGGTTGTTGTTACAAAGAATCAGATTGCAACCTGCTCCATGAAGATTTGACATAGAATTTCTTTACGTCTTATAACTTCAATTATAATTAATGTGATAAAAAAAACTGGTTCGCTTTTGAGGTTATTTAAATAGAAGCATTAATCATCTTCTTTCAAGTAATCCGAAATAACTCTCTATATAACGTATTTGTGTGGTTTTAAATTTGAATCATTAACACGAAGGAAATTTACCAAAAAAATCAGGAATAAACCTCACACGGCACTAATAAAATTGTTAAAGTGTAAAAACATTTTTGACAGCTCCGCGACCACAAAGTACGTGCTACATCGTCAAGAGGCTGTTGTCTCGACACTCATTAATTCTGTCGAAAGCCGCCACTTGGACTGAAAAAAGCGATCTACAACAAACAATCTCTTTAAGGTTCCTCTTTTGGATGTTGTATAAAAATATAAAAAATGAAATTGTTGACTTTACTTGTTTTCATTGTCACATATTTCATCTTAATTTTCAGAAGATTTTACTCCGAGTTGTATAATTTGAAATTATACTTTGTAGATTTATTCGTAAACTGGTTGTAAGTCAGTACAAGCACATCGGATAGATTTGACTTGGCTAATAAAATATATGGTCTTTGGCTATTCATTTCAATACAACACTTGTCTTCGGTTTTGTTAACGTTTGATTTAAAACTTTCACTGATATATTTTTAGTCTTAATATATAATGAAAAATCATCGGCTGGTAGCAAAATTTTAATCTGTAATTCACAGAACGTTGCATTCCTGTTCGTTTTCAATTAAGATACTCGACGATTACTACAAAAGTTTAATCTTGGATTGGATTTATATTTTTACTGTTTACGAGTTCGTGTATTAGCTCATAAGTTTTACCTTTTTGTCTTTCATCACTTATGTGATATTCAATTACAGATAATTCTGCTCCGTCTTCCCTTAAAATTCCAAGAAAAAGTACCTTTAAAATAACCAGATTATAATTATGTATATTATCAAACGTAATAGGAGAAAAATGCGTCATGATTTTGTAGTCAAATCTTCCTAGTTTCATATTGAAACAGAATGAAACAAGCCGGAGTGATAAAAACTGAAATCTCAGCGGTGGAAATTGCCGGTTCGTATTTTTATTTCTAATTGCATGTCCTCCGTAGCTTTTGAATACTTTGAGACCAGTGTTAACCACATCGTTTTGCTTTTTTGTCTATCCGTTTATTACAGAAAATTCATGTTGATCTAACGAGATGGCTCTCAATCAACGTTCGGTTTCGTTTTTGTTTAATGTTCATCGCTGATTAGATAGCTAAAAGTTATAGCGTTCACTTTACCTGTTTTTATTTAAAACGTTCTTTAATTATTATTAAATTCTATTAACACACGTGTCTTTGTCTTAGGTTAGAAAGGTAAATACGATTTATTTAAATCTATTGAACTACAAAGGCAGAATTAGACAAAGTCCATCTGAGCAGCCGTCTCTTTGACTAAAATAGAGCAACTTCGTGCTCATTGAATATTTAACTTAGTTTCCTATTGATGATTTTATTAACTGAATGTGGTCAATTTAATAATAATTGTTTTAGTTTATTTGACATTTTTAATTTTTATATATAAGAGAGAAGAAAAGAATCAATTCTCATCAAAAAAAGACGTATCTGTTAGGTTATAGAACCGGTGTATGTATAAATTGAGTAGTATTTAAAAATCTTACAATTATAGTGTTTGTTTTATGAACAAAATTAAAATTTACAGAGGCAAGATATAAAAACCGTCTTGACATTAAAATACTTCTAGCGGTACAAATAGTACAAATACAACAACAGTTGAAAGTCCGATAATATTACATTTCTTATGTAATTTAAAAAAAAAAAAATTATTAAAATATCTCTATCAAATGATACATTGAAACCCGATATTTATGTATTGAACGATTTTTGCTTAACGATATGTTTTATAAGGCAGATGTTCATTGCGGTTTGCATAAACTCATAGCAAAAAACAGAAATACCCTAGTTAGTAAGAGATTTGAAATAAGTGGCCAAGTTTTAATTTAAATGTTAAGTAGTCGTTTTGTAATATAAATCTTTTTTACATATTATAATAAAACAAAATCATATAACTGTTTATATATGTATTACTTTTCTTACATTCAGTTGAAATTTGGTAATCTCTAAAAAAAATTCTAACGCTCAATGAAGTTGCAAATATTTCAGAGTCCAATGTAGTTCTATATAAATCTCGTTACGAAAATCGATAAACGAGTTCCGTATTTAGAATACCGTGTGACTGAGAGAAAAAAAGTTATGAAACGTATTTAGTTTTATATTTGACATTCACAAAATATAAATCATTATTTGAATAATAATTTAAACTGCTAACCTCACTGAATGGAATGATTATTATAATATTGTCCAGACTAGAAATAAAATAAGATTGCAAGTATAAATATCATTTGGACCCTCTGTTTATATGACGATTATATTAATAAAATTTCCATATATAACTTTATATTAAACTTAATAATATTTTTTTTTATTGTATACTGTTTACTACAATTGTATTTTGTTTAAAAATATTTGTTATTTTCAGGTGTTTGAATAGATCAGTTTGAAGGCAAATTATTATCATTATAATACAATTGTTGTGGTTATATTATTGACAAGTTCTTAAGCGACGATCTTGACATTTGCTAGCTAGCTTGATAGCTTTATATAAAATTCAAGCTTGCTCTAGATAGCATATCGTGACACATGTGTGTTTCCTAATGTTAATTTATTTATGTAATGCATGCGGATTGAATCATTAGGTCCGTTAATCATGGCAGAAGCGATGATAATCTAAAAGCTTGAAGAAATATATTTGTAGCACCACAGAACGAAAAAGTTACATTTATTAACACAAGTTGAAATTAGTAGATCAAGAATTTATATAATTTACTGCGAAACATGTGAGAAAAGAAATAAAAAAAAATAAACACAATAATAACGTATGCACGAGCAAATAAAAATGGATAGTTTTTCAACGCTTCAATAATTTCGGATGTGAATGATGTTACTACCCAGGAGATTTCAGTAACTTTAACGTGCAAATAGGTAAGTGAAATCAATAATATTATTCAGAGAGACAAATCTCGAGGGTATGACAGTCTTAAAATTTTACACTTACAAGGTATGCCAGTTGTTTTCGACTAGTAATGTCATGTCAGTGTCATAATTAATATTTAACGTAGGCACTGACAAAAACAGAGGTGGTACCAGATTGCAACAATGAGCCCGAATTTAAAATTTACATAAAACTATCCGTCTATTTTACATACAATTATAATGGTAAATATGCTTGAGACAGATTACCTCGATTCATATTTTTTATTGGTATATTAATTTGCATTTTTAGAATAAGTTTATTAAAAATGTAATTGTAGTCAGCTAACATAATAAAATGAAAAATATTATATGTGTGTTTATTTATATTGAATATAGTTGAGATTACTTAGACCTATTTACTTATTCATATGATATAAGTTATAAATTATATATTAAATATACTAAGATATGTATTAGCTTGACAATTAATTTAAGGAAAACAAGTTATTTTAAGAGCTTGCTTCTTTTAGAAGCGTCTACTAAATTAGGTGTACCCGAAAATAAACTAGGGTCTGGCGTATTCGAGTCAATACGTTCAGTATGTTGATTTTATTAAGCTGTCACTGTAAAAGTCAAGTTTTTTTCTTTTTATCAATACTCGAATAATTTCTAGCCACTGATTCTCGTCATTGCTTAAACGCGGTATAAATTACGTTTCGTCGTAGATAGTGACTACTGAATCTAACCATCCAATCTCGCCTTGCCTTTTCTGTAATAAAATATTGCTATCAGTAAATCATATGATTTGGTTTTATAGATTTATATAAACCATGTAGTAATCGATGACCTTTATATTTGAATGTACGATAATTATGTCATAATAGATGAAGGATGAAGTTGGGAGGGATTATGTATGCAAATCGGAACGAGACGGGGCAGAGATCAAGACCTGAGGGTATTAATTATTCGAGACAATTAGAAACTTCTTTGGGTAGAGACGTTAAATGCTTTGGTGTGCGGGTTTTTTTAATTGCTTATAATTAACATCTAAACTATTTATTCGATATTGTTTATTTTAAAATTAATAAGAAAAATTTGCTTCCAATCAGTGAATTTTACGAATCATGGTGTCAATGTTAAAAATGTTTTAAAATATTGAGGATAAAAAATACACATTGAAATTCAAATGCCATAGTTATTAATGTAAGCAAAATATTAGCAATCAATATATATAATCAAACTATATTGAGTTATAATCAATGTTTACTGTTACGAGGTCTTTATCTATTTGGTGGTGTTTAGGAAATCCGGTATATCCTCATGATTTGATTACTTTATTCGCACTAAAAATTTAATTAGACAAATGGACTGTATGAATGATTTGAATGTGTGAGGCTTGTTTGTCTTAAAAATTATTCGTTTGATACTTGAGTGCTGTTTAAGACAAAATAAATACTACGATGTCGAAGATTAAAAAATATATAATGGAAATATAAAATATAAAGAATAGAAGTACTGCATTAAACTACACACCACGCTGATAACAAAAGAATAAAGTACAGTATAGTGCAGTAAATAAAGATGACAGGGGACTGTTATATTCACTGGACGTTATCATATTTCATTAAAAAATATCTGGGTATTTGGAAGTTTTGCTAATTAACTAAATAATTTGAATTTTTTTAATGATGATGATTTTATTTTTTCTTCTATGTAATGAAAATTGCAGTGAAAGTGTTAATGTGACATACAACTTTCAAAATTAAACATAAATCTTTTAAAGTTTTTTTATTTATACGTGTGTCAAATAAATCAAACAAATACATAGGGTAACTTATATATGGAAAGATCTGTCTTTAAACAGAAAAAAGATATAATTAATCATAATACTGGAGCATTATAATTTTATAATGGCAACATTTAAGCATCACCTTGTATTTGAATACTTACTTCAGCATACTTACTTCGGCTTACTACATAAATACTGACTTCAGCCATTTTGTAAGACGTTACTGGAAGTAAGGCTGAACATTATAAAACAAGTCTGAAACTGTACCTCGAGCGATATAGTATAACAATTTACAATCAAGTGTAGACTGCACCAAATGTAATATTGTCGGATCTAAATGTAATTGGGATTACAGTTGATTTTGTAAATAGATTGAGATACGTACACGTATATAAAATGTAAATCGGATGGATTTTCTTTTCATCACGTCCAATCCGAGGATATTATCGTGGCTGGCTTTATAATCTATTTACCTAATGATAATGTCTTACTTCATTAAATTTAATGGAAATGGATAATTAAAAAGGCATAAAGTTATGCTATAACGATATTTCCTGAGGTGATATTATTTATTTAGTTAGAAAATGATTTGAAATAGACTGATTAAGTCAAAAGAATAACCGCAGCACTTAATCGAGCAATGATACACAATTATCCAGAGGAAATATTGAAATAAGCCAAATTATGTTACCGTTACCGTAAAAATTTGTACGAGGATCTAGATAACAGTCAAACCAAAAAAGTTTTAATCCGGAGCTCATTAATAATTCAGAAGCATCCTCGACATAAGCCGAGTCAATCGCTGTCAGCACTGCAGCTTTCCTTTGCTCCTTAACCGCATACGATGGACATTAATATTCATTACAACTTCATTATGAAACTACATATTCCTTGATCATAATTTACCTTTTGTATACTGCACGCTATGTAGTTAGTTATAAAATTTTTTCACCTTCAAAAACTATAGGAAATTTTTAACTCCGCAGTTGTTTAAACATAGTAATCAATGTTGCCTTTATCAAAGCTAATGATACTTTTGACTTTGATAAATCTAATGTTAGAGAAAATACTGTAATACTTAAAAATATGAATAAATTAATGTGTTTATTATAAAAATGTAACGTTTCCGTTTTCCTAAACAACGTATCAACACATTTTTTTATAAACGTAAAAACTTACATACAGCTTGTACAGCTAGTATCTTGCTAAATACATTATTTCAATCGAAAATACTCTTTTCTAGCCATTTTTAAAAGAAGTAACGTAAACATAAAATTCCACTGCAATGTTAATATAACTTATTATATCCTGTCATCAGTGAGAGGATACTTTGTATTCTTCCGGAACATCAGACGTGTTCTACATAGATTTTTTTTTGCAGTAAAGTGTGCTTACCGTGCTATTTATTTTTAGATCGTTTATGAACATTACCAATATTAATAAGCTCTGATTTCATCAATCCACAAAATGTTCATCACTTAAACAGACATTGACATCTCAATCAATTATGAAATATGTATAGGTGGAGACCAGAAGAATTAATTCTTTATAAAATCGAGATCCAATGGATATTAACGAATGATATAAGAAGACAAAAAAATTATTAAAAATTAATTTTATTTGCAACATGTCGTGTATTGCACTGTTTAAATATTGCAAATATTACACAAATAGGCTAGTTATGTTTGAATAGTAGGCTTTATCGTATCGTATATAAGATGTGTACCGAAAAATAAGTATATGGTAGGCATGTAACTTGCTTCATTTGAGTGACCTAGAGTTAAACAAATTGTATTAATTTCAATTTGATATCTACCCTGTGTATTTTATTTTATAAGTAGAAGTGTTATACATTAGAGGAGTACTTCAATGGGATTTTAGCTTTCCTTTATAGAGAAAAGAAACGATGCTATTAAAAATGTTTATACAAATATATATATTACGGAATTGGACGTATTTTAAAATCAGAAAGCGTAGATCTGAATTCTCTCGACTGATGAAGTTCAAGATTCTCTTGAATAATTAACAGTCTCACGTTTTGATCTCAGCTTCTTAGCTGCGATGTACATACACGTTCCATAATAATGGCGTTCTAAATCCGTTTGTATTCAACGATTGTTTTGGTAATAACAAATGAATGTAACCTCTAATATGCTAAGGTTGTCAGAAAATTATTATAGCGTATTAGGAAGATACACAAATAGTAAAATTGACGTTTCAAATTGATTTTATGTAAGAGGAAACTCAAGCATCCATTTACATTAAGAGATGGTTATCCATTAATGTTAATGGATAACTGTACTGCAAAAGGCGCAGCTACGTCTTTTCACACATTTTCGCACTTCTAGCGAGTCTACCGATAATTTTTAACAGCATCTATATGTGAGTTAAATAAATAATTAAATGACGTGATAACATGAAGTTCTTAAGTATCCACAACGTAACGACGAAACCATCCCCTTTTATGGAAAAAAATAAAATGCTTTTAGATAATGTATGCGAAAGTAATTATAAAACAACTGGGTCAGGTATTCACAACTAATATTATTAACTCAAACAAAAAAAAATATTAGCAGTAATACATAAGACTGAGTTAAAAGGTAGTAAGTAGGTAAGGCTCTTTTCAAATTGCAACATTTTCCATTCTTCCGAAGGCCTCAGCTAAAATATTTTCAGAATAACTAACATTATAATATTATTTCCAGATCCCACTTTAAATTCAAACAAATAACGAAAAAAGATTGAAAAAAGACCATTTTTCGTATACTTTGATAAAAATACAAAATTTTTCATAACTATCTATTTAAAACTAATTAGCATGGCCTCTATATGGCTTTTCAATGTCGCCTTTTGTATAATTTTTTTTCAAATTAGGTTACCTTAGAATTCGAATTTAATATTGTCTTACTTACGATAATTTTAAAAAAAGGGCCTGTGTATATCAGTCATTTAGTTTGTATGAGTTTCTCAGTTAAATTTTCATCATTACTGACATGAATAACAAAAATAGATCAAGATGCTCTGCGAATGAACATCGGCAAGTCTAAAATACAATAACTCATTTATAATGTACAGATTTACCAATTACGTGGTAAAATATACAGACGTCCGTAGGCTGTAGCCCAGAATATGGAAATTCAGATCCGAAGTTCTTAACTTGAAAGAATATTAGTCTCTAATTACCTCTGCCTATATTTTTCAGCATTTATTTGAGTTCGTTGCTCGCTTCTAGCTATGAAAACCGTTTTTCGTTTTGGTTTGTTGAAACATAGTTATTTGAATCTTGACCTTCGTTAGCATATGTTAAAGAATTAATTGATTTACTTCCCATAAAGTTACACCGTCTGTTTCCCGCGTATTAGAAACTTTATTTTTAGATACTTTGGTTACAATTCACTTTCATGTTTGTAACTAAATTAACAAGATAGCCTATATCAAAACAGTTTTAGTAGTGATTTCTCAAGAACTCTGAAGAAATTTGTATACTTTTTTGGAATACGATTCGCTTATTTATTTCTTCCATTATTGAGTAAGCGCGGTGTTGCGGTTGCTTTGAAGCAAATCTTTTTACGTAAAGAATCGTTTGTCATATAACTTTTGAAAAAATATTTTTTTGTTATTAAATTTTTATTAGTTAATAAATATCTTAGAAAACTATTAACAAAGGCTTATTAAATTTCATTAGTCGTGATGATTACATTTGATTGTGTTTAATTACCTTGATTAAACACTATCGTCATTATACACTAAGCAAGAGCTAACAACATACAGATTCCTAAGACAGTTTTAGTCATTTAAGCATTTAATATATCGCAAACTAGTTTTATTATTGGTTTTTTCAGCACCTAATATTGAAATTAAATTTAAACAATCAGAAGAAACTAATTTTCGAATATTTTGTTTGAAAATAGAATTGAATATATTCAAAAATTTACCTTTTTATAAGAAAAACTCGCCCGTTTAAATTATATAGTTTTAAAATAAATACGTCACATAAAATATTCAGCGAGTCTAGAATCAGGTATTTTCTTAAATCTTGAGCGCTTTAGTCACAACGATGCCAATATTCGAATCTGTAAATTTATGAGTCTACAATATTTTATTGTCTTTTGATTTCTTAAAATAGGTCTTATCTTTTAGAGGTCAAATGATATAAATTTTAATGAAAAGAGATTCTAGTTTTTTCAAAATAATATTACTAATTCCAAATTCATCAACTGTAAGTTTAAAAAACAACGTTTCCAGTTGTTACGCTAAGTAATTGCTGATATTAGAGTTAAGGATTTAAAAAAATCTAACAGTTCAGGTTAGAATTATTGTATTTGATAAGAAAATAACATTTCCATATTTTTATATTCTACACATGAATATCTTTGAATAAATATAATATACGAGCTTTTGCCTGCGACGCCGTCAGCGCGAATATCAGAATAGTTACTGCCACTACGGCCACTAAACCCATACTGCACTTCATGGTTGCACCCGCATGGTTTTGGGATGCGAGTTGGTATCCAATCGGGATTGGGATCGGGCTCGGGATCGTGATCGTGATCGGAAAGAAATATTTTATAAGTTTGATTATTTGAATCATGAGTAGGTATCACGTCACCAAAACGCCGTGCACAATTTAACCGGCATAATTGCAGGATCGGAATTTGGGATCGGGATAAAAGATAGCCCATGTCCTTTTACATTGTCTCATCTATCTCTATATCAAATTTCACCAAAATCAGTTGAGTGGTTGAGGCGTGAAAGCAAAACACATAGACAAACAGTCTAGACGGACTTACTTTCGAGTTTATAATATTCGTAGAAATGAAATAATAGTGGCTACTAATCTTGTGATTTTTCATAAATTTTTCACCACAAAAACTTCATAATGTTATATTAATTATGTTGATTGTTTTTCTTTCATAAATAAAAAGTAATATGTTCGTCTTAAACACCCTGTAGCAAGGATATCATTTAGAGATACAGTAAAGTAACATTAATTAAAATATAATAATAAAACATACATTAATTTCCATTTTTTTATATTTAATTCATGATGTATTTATATTGTATGTGATAATTTTTAAACTTTTTAAAGGTTGGAGATATTATTTTCAATCGCACCCAAAAGTTTATGTAGTACTTGTACTAGTAAGTTCATAAGTTTGAAGGTCCTTTGAATGCCACAAGGAAACTTTTGTTGGACAAGTTCCAATAAACCTCTGATGCATTTTACATTCCGTTAAATGTTGGATTTACATTATTTGTTTACTTAATATAAAAATGTAAGAAAAGTTAAAATTGTTAGAACTTTTAAACTAGCTAAATAGGTTATTCCTACAAATAATCCGAGAAAGATTACTTAAAATTAGCAGTGATTTCAAACTGCTCTGTATCAATAATTGAAAAGAATGCTGAAATCATCTTTTTCTTATGATCCCTCAGTCATTAAGCAATTATAAATATAGTACATAAACACACCATAGAATTGAGATAGAACCGTGTTTCACTTAAAATCAGATAACATTTCCTCTACAACTTATACTTATCTAGTCTTACGGTGAGTGATTTAACTGGAATAAAATGAAAATCAGATTTTGCGATGAAAGCATCTCGTTAGCAGGATATTTCTGTCATTAACGTATGGTCAAAAATGATACATTAAACATCGCTCCAAAAGATTTCAAAAGCTACAGAGGACTTGCAATTAGAAATAAAAATAGTAACCAGCAATTTCCACCGCGGAGAGTTCAGTTTTTCGCGCTTTGACCTAATTCTTTCCAGGTCTAAATAAAACTTAAAACGTTTGACTACAAGATCCTGACATATTTTCTTCTACGAAAGCGTAAAAACATGCATAATTTAATTTTTAATGCTTAAGAAATGTTAAGATTTTTGAGGTATATAGTATGGCAATACGCTCATATTTAAATAAATTTATCAGTAATATTATTTCATAGGTATATAAATTGTCATATCTTTGTACGTTCTAATATTAGAAGTTAAAATGTTATAAGAAAACAAACATAATTGAACCAAGTTTACAGGGTGTTCTGGGAGTTATAGGGGAACTCATAGAACGAGACGACGATGAAATTTTTATTACATATTCAATGGAAACGATACTTTAAGCAAAAGTTTATTAAAATGCATTACAAAAGATATTAAACTTTACTCCATATAGCTTACTGTATTATCTGCATTTTTATTTATTACTACTAAAAAACATTAAACATTTTAAGTTATACATTTTATGGATATACATATATTTTTAATATCTATATATCTATGTCTTCCAATTTAAGATAGAAATATATGGTAAGTGAAGGAACAGATGTTAAATTTTGTATACAAAATCTAAAAGAGATTGTTTGTTGTTGATCGCCTTTTTCAGTCCAAGTGGCGGCTTTCGACAGAATTAATGAGTGTTGAGACAACAGCCTCTTCACGATGTAGCACGTACTTTGTGGTCGCGGAGCTGTCAAAAATGTTTTTACACTTTAATAATTACAGTAGCGCTCCAAGAGGTCTTCCTCGAAGACTTTTAATAAAATTATATTTCGTTTTAGATAATATTATTTAGATTGATTTATAGGAATATCATATTTTATTCTATTTATAAGACCCAAATGATGAAGTTTGTTCAAAAAAAAACGATGAATTTGGTTTTGTTTTATTTTTCTTTCTATTAACTTAAAATTTTGACTTTGATTTCAATTGACAACACATTTATACCGTTTCATTGCCAGGATGGATTCTATATAGTATATTACACGTTATATATTGTTTTGTAGCTAAAACCACTCCGATCTTGTTATAGGAAAAGGTTGAAAGATAAGTAAAAAACTATTCAAAGTCATATAAATATATACATTATGAGCTTTTTTTTAAAGAAAAAAACTCTACATCCTGCTAATTATAAATTTAAGCTTCCGCAGAGGATAAATAAAACTTGCTCTTAAAAATTTGAAACAGTTAGTCTTTTTGGTCACTTCACCTTTGAAAAGATTCCAGTGTGCTTTTGTCATGAAAAAATCATTCGTTTCTAAGAATCTCTAACGGTTTAAGAATATTAAAAATAAGTCAGTTTTAATGAATTTCATTACTATTAAATCATACCATTTTCTCGTCTTGATTAATAACATTCATCAGCTATTTCCAAATATGTGTAGTAAAAAAATATTTTCCTACATGGCAACAAATTCAAAATCAATGTCTGATATTTAATATCAGTTACGGAGATGAAATTCAGTGAACTGTGAATAAAAATCTACAAAGTTTGAAGGTAAAATTTAACGATATGGATTTAAAAAGATAACCGTTTATTGCGCTTCGCTCTAGACTTATATTCATATCAATTATATTCTTGATAAAAAAAAAATTACACTCGTTGCGTCATTATGTTAATGTCAATCTGTTTTTTATATTTCAAAAAAAAATGAAGTGTTTTTGAAAATTCATAATTAATGAATAAAAATTTCGTATGCTCGTATATTCACACACACACACACACACACACACACAAACACACCTGAGCACTTACACTTTTATAATACAAAGTTTACACTTAGAGTTACTCACTTATGATCTTTAAACTTCTTTAATTTGAGTCCCAATAAAGTTTATACATTCATATTGTTTGAATTTCCTTACTCATAATTTGTAATCACACACAGTTTAGATCTATCCCGTCAGTCTTTTATGTGTAGATGAAATAAAATATTTAAATAAGTACATTTAAAATATTGCTATGTACTTTCAATTATACTCAAATACATATTATACTTTAAAATAATTCCATCCGTAGGAAGTAGTTATGTTATATTTCAGTTTTCTTTTATGATCTTCTATTTTTCTTGTGTATTCTGTAGCTTCACGCAGGATTTATATACTGTGCCTTGAGCTCTCGCAGCAAATACGGTCGCAGATATTGGATTTATTACTTTACACGAATAAATCCAAGTACTAGATAATTAATCGCATTTAAGGCTATCGCTAGTATACCTTTAATAAATGTATGTTTTTATTGTAAATTTTACTCGATGTTCAATAATAAACAATAGACACTCATTGCTTGAACTAAGGACGTATTTAATTTTAATAGAACTGGCTTCACTTAAAAGGACCTGTAAATCGGGAAATTGAATGTAATGGTTTGGTTTGTCTTGAAATCTAAGCCCTCGGGAGGAAAACTTGCAATGTATGCCTTTGTAACATTAAAAAAATTATTGCTTATTTACTTGATCAATAAAATAATATCTATTACGTAATAATTCACAACTATCACAATCTACGACAAATCGTGTCCACTTACCAGCTGGTATATCCTCTGATCCATTAAAAGGATTATCCTCTGATTCATAAGGACTATAAAATTACAGTCTCGGTTAGAAGAACAGATCTTGGAAATTTCTTTAAATGTTAAGAAGTCATGTTTAACTCAAAAGATTTTACGAGCCTATGTTAAGTTGTAAGGAAGACCTGTTAATTTTTTAAATAAGTAATACAATAAAGTAGAAAGGAGTTTGTTCCATTTTTAAAAATGTTATTTTGCTATTATAAATCGCCAAGTTTTAGCTCCTGTCTCATTCCGTTATTCGAGTAGGACCTGGTAGCTAAAACTCTTCAAGATCTTTATTTAATAAATTTGATAGTTTTTGTATTTTATTTCACTTTAGTTGAGTTTTCTACTTAAAATACCAAGGGTTTTATCGTATTTATTTCGTAAATTTTTGCGCTGCGTGTTATATATTTCAAATTACTACATATTTTTGATAGCCGTAAGTTGTAACGAAATTACGAGATTATATTATCTTAATTCATATTACCTACTTCACTATTAATGTTTTTCGTAATTATTCGTGAATGTTGTGTTTATTTCAACCAAACACTGACGGTACTGCATTTTGCGCGACATTTAAGCGAGGAACATCTTATGAACAACGAAGTAAAGCCAGCAATAAAATAAGGAACACGGAGGATTTCAAAAGCCATTTTTCTCATTCTTTGTCTTGTTTATTTTTACTTTATTATTAGTATCTTATAGTCTTGTCTTCTGGCGTAGCCAATAAATAAAAAATTTATTTAACTAAAGTATCAGCAAAGCGTAGCGGTCTTTGGTGGAAAAGCAAATGTTGTAAAAATTTGTAGTCTTTTAATACGGCTAAATTCAGTTTATGAGTTCCTTCGAGTAATAATTTCGATGTCTGAGGAATATTGCTGTCAAAGGGAGCACAACACTTCCTTAAGTCCAAAAAGGACAGGTCTCGCCTTCCATGTAGTACGTATATTGTTCTTAACACCAATCAGGTGCCTTTACCAATTTTCATATTGTTATTCGTTTTCTACACAGAGTTGAGATGTCATTCATGTCATTGTTAACCAGTTGGTTACCATAAGATGAATCGTTTGTTATTTTATATTAATGTATAGATTATTCAGGCTTATTACATAACAAATAAAATTTAATATTCAAATAATAATAAGTCACTGAATCTGAGGAAGAAGTTTTAATCGTTTAAGTCGGACATTTAACAGGCTTTGAGTAAGCGATCGTACATGCAGATTAATTAAAATTCAAAAGTAAACACAAAATAAATGACTCAGAGTTACGAAAACTGTAAGGAACTTGTGAAATCATACACGTCTGATATAAATGAGGTTTACTGCAAAATACCTTGAGAGGTTTAATTGACTCGAAATATCAAATAATGTTATTAAATATGATTTTTATTAAAATGGTTTCAAATACCATTTCGACGTTATTTGAAGAATAAATATTTGTTTTTTTTTCACTAAATGTCAACACTGCTCTCGTTTTAGAATTTCATAAAAATCAATAAAACTTAGTGTTTAAGTTTTGCTAATTCAGTCATTACTTAATACGATAACATTTCAGCAACTGATTACAATAAAATACAAGAGTTAAACCCTAAAAACATAGTTTTATGAATATAAATAATATAATATATAATATCGATAATATCGAAAACATCTTTACATAAATGTCATGTGTTTATTGTAATGATCAGCTGACAAGGGTTGTATATGTGTTTATCGTGTGGGATTTTACGCGACAAGTCGATGAAGTATCTGCTTGAATAATTTAAGGACAATTATAGAACATGTTCAACAATGAGATTTTATGTCGTTTCAGTAATGTCATTAAACTTGTTCTGGACTGCACTGTTTTGAAACAAAGAGCAAAATTTTAATTACATCCGACACTAATAACACTAAAGCGACTCTGATGAATTACATCGGAGAAATTATTTTGAATATTTATAAAGTTCTCAATTAAAACAGTTACTTTTTAAAAATTATAGCAAAATATATATTTTTTCAATCCAATTATCGTTCTATAAGAAATTATTTTTCTTAGTTTCAATTAAGTATTAAGTATTTTTATAATTGCACTTCGATTGCTTCCTTTTTTGAGTCAATTCACACTTTAGTTACTTTTCTTACTTGATATTATTTTTTAAACCACCACGAATTTGTTTCGGTATAAAAAAAATCTATTACATGCAGCCAGAATAAAATATACATTTATTTGGAGCAAAATGTCCAAAGGAATAAAATTTAAATAACAAAAAATGTGACATTTAAACCATTCAGATAGTCAGGAATGCAATATTTGTTGTTTTCCTAATCTACCGTATAAAAATCACGGTTTCATAGCATTCCTGACTATACTATTAAAAGCTTCATACTAAATTTCTGGATTTCACGAAATTATATTAACTTTATTCATTTGGATGAATTGCAATCAGCCTTAAGTTAATATTGTAAGCAACGTTTGTAACTGCAGTTAACTTACCTTTTTTAAGTTATCTTTCAAAACAATATACGTATCCTTTTTTTAACATTCAAAGATATCATCATTTATTTTTATCTTAAGAATTTGTTTTATTTACTAAGACTAAGACTAAAATTTTTAAGTAACAGATATCTTTACTTTGCCTCTTACTCGTACAAAGAGATAATTATTGCAGTGCTATGGATTTTAGAATAATATAAGATCTTCGATTTTCTTGTTCACCAAACGAAATAGTAATTAGAGCCACTGTGGCACTTCGCACACGACAGTCTTTGCACTGCAGATATTAACTACTATTTTAGAAATGAATGTGTTTACGGGTCATATAATAAATAAGTAACAAACACATTATATTAGTATTATACTTTATATGGACATTATAATAGATTTTACTATTATAAAGTTATTACTCCTGTTAATGTTAGAGTTATAATTAAAGACCGATTTTTTATAAATCATACAAAGAACGAAAATTTTGTTCTGAAGTATTTGAAACATGAAACATACTAAAACATTCCGAATAGTGAGTCGTGCATATAATGTATGGCTGACAATAAAACTACAGTCTAGATATAATTTTATTGGAAATCTCTTAGGTAGTGAATATAAAATTTATTTAAATTAATTTCAAGATATGAGAAAGAAAAATAAATAAAAAGATACATAATTGTTAATTGGTTTTTATTATTTACAGAACAAAGAGGATGTGTACGCAATGGAGATAGACGTAAAAGGCGAGTTATTCCTACAAACAAAAAAAATCTCTATGCTTCTTTTTTCTTTAACACACAGGTAAATTTATTTATTGACTTTTACAAAACGTATAAATTCCGAACTAGAGTTTTATGTCCAATTCTAATACTATTTTTTATTCAGGAGATAACACTGACTTTGTTACTCTGTAAACGAACTCTGATAAATTTTTAGTAAGGAAGCAGAACAAACAGTCTCTTCGATTGCCTAATTCGATGTTACAATACCTTTTTTGAGTCAAATTTTCCGTTAAATTTTGCTCTTTATATCTTTTATACAAAGCACAGACTATTAAGAGACAATTAAGAATTTTCACAGAAAGTCACGGCGAACATTAGGATAGAAGCATCTTTTCATAGGTTCGTATGAATCCCGAGCATTTTCCAAGTTATAAATGTAACGAAAAGTTTACAAAACATCCAATGTTAATATGAGACGAAACCTCTCAGCATTCCGTGGATTCGCCGTGAGGATGCCGGGTCCATCGCCTTGCAGGGAGAGGAGCTTCAACAGTGCCTGGGACTTGCGACCCAGGTGTAGGTTTTATTTATTGTAATCTTTTTTATGTATTTTTTTTCAGGTTGTTCTGGTTACTGGACAATTGCGTCAAGTTTATTTATACATATAACTATGTAACTTATATGTATGACTGAACATATATCTATTTTTAACAAGTTTAGTTTAAGTTGACGAGTTTTAAATGTATTTGGAAGATATTTAAGAAATACGTCTATAATTTTGTCAATATTTGTAATGAATGATTCAGTTTTGAAAATATTGGTGAAAATTACCTGTTAGAAGATTACTAAGCAAATTATGGCTTTAATTTTATCTAAGTCTTTCGAATAATATCGCGTTTATTATTATTTTGTTACTGCAGCTTTCAGAAATTTTGATTACTTTTCAGCAACCGTGATCACGAGCAGGCGATATAAAAGTGCCTGTTTAGCAATAAAATGCTCGTAATTACCCAAAAAAATTAGTTAAATTTAAACTATGGTTTTATGGTATCACAAATAAGAGAAGAAAGAATAGAATAATATAAGAATTTATTTTATGTTTTCATATTAATGATACCTTAAACTTTGTAATATGTAGCTCGGAGCGGACTCATTACTCTAATGAAGGCCTCATGATTTAGTTCGTTGAATTCTCTTAGTGTTTGCTCATAAATGATGTCATACTCTGCTTCTCATATGTGATTTTTCTGTGAGGTACTCCATATATATTCCAACACTTTAAAGTACTATGAAATATTTTATAAGAAAAAAATCAGTCTGAATGATTTAAGGAGACTGTATTGTTAATAAATTCTTTGCTTGGAAATTGTTATTCGTATACCATTTAGCTGAATGATTTTAAGGTGATTATTGTATTAAAAATTGTTTTGTATTTAACCTATCTAATTTAATATCATAAACGTAATTTCTTGTTCGCATTTAGAAATTTCTTGTCGTTGTTTTCAGGGCGAAACCCACATCCTAAACCTGTGGTACATTCAAAGGACTTTTTGCTGTATATTACGTTTACTAAAGGCAGTCGAAATTTCAAGAATTTTTAAGGATTTTTAAAGAATTCAAAAAGGATCCTGCTTTCAAGGAAAATCTCTGTTATAATTCTCATTTTAATGTAGAGAACAAATAAATAAAATAATAGTATTCTTATAGAATCTGTTTTTATTTATTAACATTATTTTGGTGATCGATGGGTTTAGTGTCTGCATCATGAAGTTTTTGATGCTCTTCAGTACGTGTATACGTCACTTATTACGTCCTTGGCTATGACTATATTTGAATAATCCAATATAAATTACAGGAGCTGTTATTGCAATCACTACTGCTACAAAAAAAAAAAAATTAAACGGTCTTTTTTCAGTAGGAATAGTGGATTTTTTAAATAGAAAATTATAATATCTGGTTGGTTATTTTTTTATGTACAACATTATGTAATCCGACCGATTGGGATATAAATTTATTAAAATATATAATTAACTAGTAGACCTCACAGACCTTGTCGTATCGTCAAAGACTTCAATCAGACCAAGGAGGTGGGTGAGAAAAATAGTTCGTTTTGAAAACCATAGATTTTAATAATGATTAATGAAGTCCATATTTGTGACTAATATAATTCTAATTAAATCAAAGACATAACACAACTTTACTTAAGAAATATGAGGGATAAAGAGATATATCGATTCATTTTTACATATATAGATAGAGAACGCGTATTTACTGTGTCTTTGAAAGCACAGAACAAATAAGATTATACAACAAATAGGAGCAAATATTTATGGACAATTTATAAATAAGTATTATATTTGTAAATCCTATTCCTGATCGAACTGTGTTCACATAATCTGAATAATTGATCTGTCAGTGGTTTAACCGAGGGTTTTAGTTCGGTCACACTCATGTCGTGATATGTGACAAGCCCTGTATGAGAGCTTTAACGACTCAATGTTCTGTTTACAGGCATTGGATATAATAGATGATTGTTTGAAAAAGCTCAAGAATATTAAAAGGCAGCCTGTAACAGTTATTAAAAATAATGTTGAATACATTTCAGGACACGTCAAGAATCATATAAATATTATAATTTAAATGAAACTAATATTTTTCGTATATACTACGCGTGCCTTATTTTTGTTCACGGTTGCTGAAAAGTAACCGAAACGTCAGGAGTATGTATATTTTTACAAAAATAAAGCATGCGTTGTATATTCGAAAAATATTAGTCTCATTTAAATGAATAAAATTAGCGAAAGTCTTAGATCTCATAATATTATATTTTTTTTACGAATTACGAGATAGTCTTATTATCCTTTACTAGTACAAACTTTTCCGGTTTTTTGAATACCCACTCATTATTTTTGTGGTTCTGATATCTCTAAGGACTCTTTTATTCACCTACAGTTTTTTTATGATCTCATAAACGAGAGGGAGTTTATAATGAAATAGTAATATTAGCATTATGTCCAAACACAGACGGAAATGACAATTTTTTTTGTAGAATTCTAATGCTTGGACTATTTACTTAGGCTGGTTGTTGCTTTTTCTTGTACAATAAGATCTATTTATAAATATATTAAGAGATAAATTGAATTTAAGAGATTAACAAGTTACTTGAAGTGTTTAAGTAATTCTTACGTGTTATCTTTATCATTTATCATAAAATGACGACTTTCGACCGTTCTTTGGTCATTGTAAGATATGAAAAACCATAAACATAAAAAAATATTCTATTTCTATATTTCAAGGACCACATTAAAATAAAAATATCTCCAAAATTCTATGAACTCCAGAATTATATATATATATTTATATATATTTTTAGAATTTCAAACAAGTACTAATCGCGCCGTTTGTTTAGCTATTATTTGTTTGGAATGAAGTCAATATTAAGATTTTATTTCTTCCCTCAATATATTGTCCAAAAATCAATAAAGCATTTCTAGGTTTTTCATTTCAACGTATCAAATAGAGTGAATGGTATGGACTACCATTTTGCGTTTTTATTAAGTATAGCATATTTTTCTCTTTATATTTATATATTTAGATGAAGTCTTATGTGGATTTCCACAATTGTGTTTGTCCTAAAACATCACGTGTGTCAAATTTCTGTCAAGTCAGTCGCGCCCACACGTGTCACCGCTCACATACCACTGGAGGGGCCTAGTTGTATCTAGGTGCGACAATTTTCCACGATCGTGAATACAAAATAGTTTAAGTTTTGGGTATTATGTAATTTTTAAAATAATAAAATACGCGTAGTGAATCCGAAAAATATTAGTTTTATTGAAATGAATACTCGCGAAAGTCTTAGATCTCGTTATGATGTATTAATAATTTATGAACGTATTTTACGATATCCCCCCAAACAAGAGGTTGCAGGGGTGAGTGTTGACAATGAAAATTTTTTATTTTATGTATATTTATTGTATTTTATGCCACGCGAAGCGGACCAGTAACGGCTGAAATAAATTATAAATATAAGAAAATATTTTAAAAACGTAAGAGTTGATACAAATAGGTTTGTGCGAAAAGAGGCGCAGAAATATAATTTCATAATAATTTTATCAACAAATGCTTTAACCTAAAAATAAATCCCAAGCGTCATAAACACCTTCGAACCAATAGAGATTAATCTTAAATGTGTGCATTGAGTCCTAAATGAAATATGGGTTTTATTTCATCTTAAGTTTATGTTGTAATAAATTATTTAAAAAGAATAACAAATAATATTTAAGGTAATAAAAATAAGGTTTTAATTGAAATAATACAGACAGGATGACATAGTAACAACAGTCTTTCAGATCATAGATGTGTGTTAAAAACTGAGGAATATTTTTTTAAATCATCACAGAATGTAAATTCTACACTCCAAGGCCCTCGCCGACTGTAATGGTACATGTGATAGACGAATGAAAATTTTTGAGGTAAAGTAATAAGAATTTTGTTTTAAAAAAAAGTAGAAAGGAAAATCTTGTAATTTCGGCGTTTTTTAACTGAACGCGATATAAAATTATTATATTCTTATTTTGAGGAGAGCGGAAAGTCAGCTTTAAGCTGATAGCGGAACTTTTAGCATAATATAGGTATTATGCCGTAATATTGGACACATATACATGTTAGGGGATATTATAGCTTCTGCCTTTCTCTATATAACCCACGTATGCGACTCTAAAAAAACGATTATTTTTATTAAGTTTGTTCAATATGAAATATAATTAATTTAATTCTAGAATTTTCACTAGAGGAAATGGATAATAGCAAGGGTTTTACTATTGTGTATTTTTTTTTTAATTCGAAATAAATCATAATTTGTCGCGACCTGTTTGAACATGTTAGAATTAATTTAAAAAAACAATTATTGACAGTTAAAATATCACCTATTAAGCTTCAAAAGACAATAATCAACGAATGAGATGTGACCCTTTCAATCGATGGCAGATAAAAATCACTTTGTAAAAAAATTATTTCTAAAAAAACGCTACACAGACCAGTGGTGCCAAAAAAAAAAAACAGTTTTGTATTAAAAGAGGATATGGACGATTTTTAGAGACCAAGAGTCTAAGAAATAAAACGTATAATATTCGATTGAAATCTTTGTAGTGGTAGTGATATATGGACGACTTATTTTATTTATATACGAGTAGATATGCACCATGGTTGACACTGCTTGCTAAGCAAAGCTTACACCGATTGTTATTAACAAAGGTTTTTCATGTTTTCGTATTCAAAGTTACGCCCGTTTTTTAAAAATAGGCGTGGCTCGAAATACTAATATTTCCTATGTTTATATGAGCTCTTTTGAAAAATATTTAGTTTTATTTCAGTTAATTTTCTTATTTGTACAGTAAACTACATGCGGTAAATTTTAAATTCGTATTTGAAAACGTGACATGTGAAATATTTGTTTTGCAGAACGGACTATTATATTTAATAATCCCATTATTGCAATCTCTTATAAAATAATGTTAGCTAAATAATTACAAATTTATTTTGGCTAAATAACATCGGAAGTTAATTAGAAATTAGTTGGCCGATTAGAACTTTTCACACGCTAGAAAATGGAGCAAGTCGCTTAGTTTCAAGCTTCTCTAAATTTCCGGGCTTAATTCAAAACTTACCTGTATCTTTAATCAGCTAAGTGATAACCTCTAGAGAAGTGTTTAGACAACTACTTATAAGATGTTGAGTTTTTGATTTATTCTCTGTGTTTTGCTTGCTATATATAACACTGTGTAACTACCGTCTTCGAAAAGTGATTAGATATTAATATATATTTAGTTAGGTATTAAATAAAATAATTGGAAAAATACTATAAATATTTAAAGAAAAATAGCGTTCGTTTATCTACATTTGGTATTTAGTCGATTTTTGCGCAGATTTGTAAAATTTATTATTAGATAGGTTAGGTTAGGAAATAGGGTTTAAGTTTAAATTTATATTTAGATTGTTAATTCCATTGTTATTTTTTGAAGTCGACTTTTTTAAATTAAAATATATTTTTTTATTAAAATATTTGTTTTATGACTAGTAATTTTTTTCCTTGCTTGTTTAAGTGTCAAGAATTTTTATATTGAAATGAATTTTCTGGTACGATTTTTATTAGCATTATTATTATTTTTACTATAAACTTTATTAACAGGTTTTCTAGTGAAAATTAAATTAAAACTGTTCATACTTAGCACTCGTCGACTCGAGTGTTTCATCAATATGAAATGTCTAATATTTCCAGGCACAGTAAATTTGTTGTTTGGCCCCTTTTTTCTACCATTCATTTGTGGCATTTAATTATATTAATATTGAAGTTACTTAACAGATTCGTAATATTCAATAATGCTTTATTAAATAGCTGCTGTCTTTGTATAACGACTAGCACTAAGAAAAAAATATAAAGATATGATTAAGCGAGTTATAATCTATATGCATGGTTTTTTTAAATTTAATTAAGTTTAAGATACTTTTTTTCCTTCATTTTTATTCAAAATTAAGCAGAGATTTAACTGAATTCTCGTTTTCAAACTACTTTGTATTATATGTTCAACATATTAAACTAACTTTCATTGTTTTTTCTTTAATTCACTCAAACACTTTTGATTTTCTGTGGATCTCAATTTTTTAACGACAATATTGTAGTGCATGTCTGATGGCCTTAATTTAATAATTGATTCACTAGACTTATCTTAGAGACTTAATCTCAAAGTATTATGTATGTATATCCATTGATTGGTAAAAGATGAAATAGATTTTTTAAAAATCCATCCCTACTATTACTTCTGACACTAAAATAATTTAAGGTCTACAAAATTTTTAAAATTCCTAAATAATGATGAATAAATGTTGTGGTGGTCTAGAGGTTAAAGGCTCCTCTCTCATGCATGAGGTTGCGGTTTCGAAACCTGGCAAGTCCTAATGTGATTTTTCCGAGTCTTATGTACTTTCTGAAAGTATTTAGACCCCACTGACAGGTGGTGAAGGGAAACATAGTGAGGAAACCTGGATTTATAATTTAAAATTGTAAGTTTGAAATCGCCAATCCGCCTTGAGCAAGCGTGGTTATTAATGCTCTAACCTTCTCCAAGTGAGAAGAGACCTTTGCTCAGTAGAGGGCACCAAAAGGCTGGTGACGATGATTTTTATGAAATAAATTAGAACGTTTACTTAAAAACTGTAGGCTATATGCAAATATATTATTAAATGCTTGTAGAGATATCATTGGCAACAAGAAACTATATTTTCAAAACGATAAATTATTACTACTTAGGCGGTTATTTTTAAATGTAGGTACATGAAGAGAAAGGTAATACCACCATATTTTAATACTGATATCACAAAAAAAAAAAATTATACGAAGGTATTAAATAAAGCAGCCTATAAATATATTAAAGGATATTTTAACTTGCTTTTTAGGCTTTATAAAAATACTTATCTTGAAGTTGTATCGGACCTACGTAATAATGTTACCCTTATACTGTTTATGACTCTGGCTAACAGAGTTTTTATTGTTTTTAAAATAAAGATAACACACTTTAGATTCTACTACCACTTTCTGAAGTGAATATATTTAAAAATTACACGTATTTTTGAACAAAAAACAATCATATTTATTTCACGTCAAGAATCGATTAAGAAAAAGGTGACAACTTTTGGAACTAAATGGATCGAATTGGAGAATAAAAGAGGCAAGTACCATAAAGTTAAGAAAAATGTGAAATAGCACATACATACATACAGAGAATTATCAATTCGGGAAATGGTATTATGAGACTTTTATTTGCTTGTTGTTTTTCTTCATAAGCTGAACAAATTATTTATTGCTCTGTGCATGCTTATAACGAAACTGCACAACCGCTATCTAATCTACTGGTAGAGCGTTTGAAAAGTTAATTTAATATGTCAACTGAATAAATAGTAACGTATAATAATACCTTGAATCTTTATCCTGAGCCGAATAAAAATCTCAATAGAACTGCATTTACAGTGATAGACTGTGATAGACCTTTAGTATTGATACTTCTAGGTAACTTGACGACTAAAACCTCCTTGTGAATTCCTATTTGACGAGGTTTACTACCAATATCCTGATTCCTATGTAACCACTTGACTTCAAATTTAAGTGATGTTATGGCTTAAAATTTTTGGAAACTACAAAGTTTATAGCATACAAGAAAATTCAAATACTAATAAATGAATTGTAAGATATAATATTAAACTAATTTTTTGTTTAATAATTATGAAAAGAGGTGACATAATCAGAGTGAGTAATAGTTACTACACATTGAAGTATTTATAAAACCTTTATAATGGTTTAAATATTGAGATATTACTTTAATTTATTTATGAAATTTGATGAACAAATTTTCTGCAAATATTTGGAAAATTCTTTATATATAATACATTGTCATACCAAAATTTTCTTTCTATTTTTTACAGGAATAATTTATAAATTTAATATAAAATAACTAGATAATTATTAGGGGCACTGCGACTCAATTTCATCTTTGATGAAGTTTGAAATTGACGTTGGCAAGCTTTATAATAATGTCGTTACGATTTTTATTTTTTTACGGAATATATAAGTGCTTACTGCTTTACATGTAATTCATATAAAAAGTTGAAAGGAGGTCTATTCGCCATAAAAAGTTTCTAGTTTCTAAAAAAAAACAACGGGGTATAACAACTGTCCACATATAATTCCAAATTAAAAGAAATATATTTTTTAGAGTTCACCTCTGGGCGTACTATTGCAGCTTTGGTGTGGGTTCATCAGAATGGGAACGTCCTTAAATAATCTAGCAATAAAATCTATTGTAGGTGAATTATAAATATAATATATCAAAATACATGGGATGCTTCTCTATTTACTAACTAAATTCTTTGTCTTTATAAATTAACCTAGTCAAACAAAGGTATTTGATGACATCAAGCGCAGGCTATCAAAGATTATCTACACTAAATTAATATGATGGTTGAAACCCAAACGATAACCATTGAATATATAACGCAATGTTTGCCATCTGTTAGCATTATTTATATAAAATAATTAAGTTGCTTTATTTCCCGTCGTTCTATAAAAGGTGTTGCTTTCTTTACTTATGATTCAAATAAATAAAAAAAAAACTTATATTTTAGACCAGTATTTCCAAATTACTTTTTAATTTTGATATTTAGCTGATGCTTTTGTTTATTGGTTGAGTTTTTAGTACGAAAATAAAATGAACAATTCATTGCTTTTTAATTTTTTGCATCTTCTTTGTTACAATAATGTACGTCTGTAGTTATGTTCAATATAACAAAGCTCTGAACCCTCACAACGATTTAACGAACTACAATATTGGTTCATTAATGATGAGTGAACCTGCGTGACTCCATAATTGCTACACTCTCATGAGAAGCATTCAACGTGCTCAATTATCATTGATTAATAGGAAACATGCTCATGTTTTCGGTATATTGTAATGTGATTTGCAAACTACTGCGGAAATATTTTCTTTTTTATAATTCTAAAGTAAGTAAAGTCCTTGTATATGTTTGTTAATTATTATGTTCTTACCGACTTTCTCTAGTGTTGTAACTATATTGAGGTTTATATTGTTTTAATTAAACATATTTATAGCATCATAATGGTTGCCAGTAAATTAGATTATATGCAAAAAAAGACAATTACTCTTTTTATGCAACGATCATACCGGGAAAATTATCTGCTTACTAGGGTATATATACAGCAAGAACCTAACACTGAATTTAGATAACGAAAATGAATCAACGAATTTATCATTATTTTATAATATTATGGGAATTTCAAACAAGAGAAATATATTCTCATCGACTTCTTTAAACCATTTCAAAGTTAAATAAATTTAAATGACATGATGTATTCGTGTTAAAAAATTATAGGACATAAAAATTAATTAATTGTATATAAATATTTTTATACAAGAGAATTTAAATGCAGCAGAGGTTATATACAAATAAATAGTTTTATAGAAAGCGGCACCTTCCACCGTTAACGCTTGTGTGGTCCGTATTTATTCAACTGATTCACCTCAAGTGTGTGATCAAGCGTGTGATTGAGTTTAGTATTTATCACCTGCACCCTCTGCACTTACGTATAATAAATGTTATCTTTTGAAACAGTATTGGAAATGTATTCTTATTTTAAAATTGTTCTATATATATTTGAAACATAAAACATTTGTTAGTTTACGAATACCTTCTCAGTGATTATTTTACTAGTAACTTTGTCATGCAGTGTTTGATGTAATTGTTACTATTTCTTCTGATAATTTCTTTCTTCTGTCACGTTACTTCATTTTATTTATCTGTGATAAAATAATATTATTGTATCCAATATATTATATATCAAATTACAAATAAATAAAGTGAAGGAAAATATATTATATCTTCTGTCAGGAGAATTTCATCACGTCGTTACCTTACGCTACGCCGTTGGTATTTACAGACAATTTAACCAATGAATTTAGATCCTCATGAAAAAAAATATAGATAAACCTGTGGAGAATAAATATGAAATAAAAAAAATTTTTTTTTGCTAAGTACAAATCAAAACCGATGACCCAACAAGATATCATCACAAGTAATTTATATATAAGTTTAATCAAAATTGGTAATTATATAGATTGACATATATGAAGTTGCTGCCGGAAAGGAATAGAATAATTGGGATCCCGAACTTGATTTTTTTTTTGTAGTTTTCATTTTCAGTGCTTATTTTTGGTCACAAGAAAGTTTAACCTGATAAACGATTACTCAATCTTTTTTCATTGCACGTATTTCTCGGCATTCAGTTTTTTATATATATTTTTTGAATTTGCACGTTTTTATTAAAATAAAAAAATGTTAGCAAAGTATTGTTTCATTGTTAAAACCAATCCTACATAAAGATCTTATTAAGTCTTAACAACTGCGATTAAAATTAACTATATTTTCCTTAACATATATTTTGAAAAGTTTTTAATCTCGAGTAGACTAAACATTATCTAGATGGCTTAGGAAAATTAGAAATAGAAACGACGACCGTAGTGTCGTGAAAATACTCATTCCATAATTATTTTTTAATTTAGTTTTTATTTCACATATAGATTTTATTGTACGGCTGTTAATATTATAATTTTCTGAGGGTTTTGTGATTAATAGTGGAACCTTATTTCATAGTCACCGGAATAATATTCATTCATACCGAAGAAGAATAGTTTTTTCTTTGCGCTTGTCCTTTAAGACACTGAATTCTTGGTTTAAGATTTTTACACATTCTTTTATATCAGGAGCATTCAATGTTCCATTCAAGGTATGGAAACTCCTATAATTTCAAGAATTTTTACTTATAAAAATGTTTATCTGTGGAGTATGCTAGTAAATTATTGTGGTGCAATTGTTACAGGCGTCAGGTATTAATCCAATTTCTATGTCGTAGAAAATCTTTCTTGAGTTTTGAAAGAATTCTATGGTTTCGATCATGGGAAGAGGAATAAATTTTTTCTTAACTGACTTTAAAAAAGGAGGAGGTTATCAACTCGTCTGTAATTTTTATCAATCTCCCTTACTGCTCACATCACTCTTGTAAGAAAAGTTTTAGTTCCTTTCGAAATACAAAACTTGCTTATGTTAAATATATTTTTATCGTCTTCTTTTCCACATTCAAGAGCACAACTTTGCTTCTAAATACAAAACAAATTTCTAATAACTGATTAATCATTTGTTTTTATAATGTAATTTTCCGTTTTATCCTATTGTTATATGCTGCTACGTCTTAATAAATAATAGCCATGTTTCTACCCAAAATTCCATAGCAAGCGGTCTCCCTTAAACAAAGTGTCATATCTTTTGAAAAAAAAAATCTTTCCGATAAACCAAATTTTGTGTTGGTGTATAGCTGTTTACTTTTCATTGATTAAGTTATTCCTATTTGAAAAAAAAATATTTTAGATAGGAGACTGACATAATAGTTAGGAAGCCCACGATATTAAATAGGGATTTACTATGGCATAATGAAGACTATTGTGTTTCAAAGGTTAGTTAATAAAAATAATGTTATATGTATATCTTTCTATCGATGGGGGCAGCTGCAATAGATTTTCAAAAATTTAAGAAAAATTTTGCACGGACATTCTCGAGGTCGTCAGATATTGATAGAATTCATAACCTACGTATTTTAAATAGTGTACGTATATTAATCTGATCATTTGCATGATAGGAGTGGTTAAACGTAGATATTGAAAGTGAAAAAAGAATAAGCGAGCTCGTCTAATCTTCTAAGGGACTGTTAAGTGAATCTAAAAAGGCCTCATGCAATAATAATAAGAGGAAAATGGAAACGTGGAGAGGAGAATCTAGGCATCACGCATGTCGGTACGCATTGAACTTTATCTTTGAATTCTTGTTACCTCGGCTTGTGGAAATTGTTAGGTTATATATTGAGATCTAGGACTTTCGCGAGTTTTATTCAATTAAATGAAACTAATACGCTTCGGATATACTACGCGATTTTTATTATTTTAAAACTACATAATCCCGACGTTTCGGTTACTTTTCAGCAACCGTGATCCGCGAATCTGAATGTAGTGGCCTGGTTTGTCCATTGTGTGTTCACACACTGCTGACTTCGACGCGCGCTATTTTTGATTTCTGAGATGAGTTCCTTAACCCTTATACCGATGCCCCTCTTTGTTTGTCCAATTTATGATAAGCCACAATCACAATCGAGTTTGTATACTTGTTGCAAAGGAATGGTACTCATGATAGGTCTCAAGAATTGGCTCAATTTCTTATATGGTCTGTAAATATTCTTGATTGAAACCTTCTTCAAGATGTTGCCTATTCTATCAGTAACTCCCTTCACATGTGGTAATATGGTAGGTTGTCGCTCAACTGTGGGTGGCTTCGAGTGGTTCTCGCGATGCTGGCCAGGCACGGGCAGGTTGTTGGTGGTGAGAGTTACCATTGTGATACCTATCCGTATGTGTGATTTCCTATAAACAGTATGTCCCAAAGTATTGTCAGGGTTCCTAATGACAAGTATATCTAGGAAAGCTAAAGAATTATTTGCCTTTAATTCTATAGGGAATCGAATCTTGCTATTGCTAAAAGTAACCGAAACGTCGGGATTATATAGTTTTAAAATAATAAAATTAACGTAGAATATCCGAAATATATTAGTTTCATTTTAAGGTTTATCTTTAAATTACGTCCTTCAAAATAAAAAAATAAGCCATTGTTGAAAATGTCGAGTTAAATTTTTTGGTTACAACTTGTTAGCCCTCCCCTTCCTTCAAGCCACTCTCTAATTGTCAGTTAGTAGTATATTCAGGTTTTAAAAAAATAATCAACTCACCCTATTATAATCTGGAGTGCGCGAGAATTTCTGATGGTCAATTTTTTTCACTAATCTGATTCACTACCCTGGATGGGCGGCCATATATATGAAGCTCATATTTGTTGAAGTTACTTAACCGGGTCCAAGGTATCCCCCTATATATTAATCTGCCGCGATTTATTAAATCCCGAAAACCCCGCTTGAGCTCCCTCACTATAAGACGTCGGATTTAATTAAAATATGAACCAAAATTTTACAAATATATTGTAACATTATAAGTTGAAACGAGCGAACAATAAATACGCAAAAGACAACGAAGTCAAATACCTGCTTTAATTAGTACATATTCAACTAAAAAACAAAGCAAACACTAACATGTATGTAAGTATGATTCTGTTGAACTTTGTACAGCAAGTATAAAGCAGTTTGAAATAAAATTGAATGGAATTTACTCTAACATAGTTCCGTGGGTGTCGGAAATCGTTTAAGAAAACTTGATGAGAAAACTAGTAATAAGTTCTAAAGAGTAGGTACATATGGGTTCCGTAACTCCACTGACGACAGTGTTGTTTGTGTTGTCTTGTCTTAAAACTTCAGTAATATGTATAAAATATTGGCTGATCTTTCAACTTACATTGATTAGCTACAGTCACCAAAATTTAATATGTCTACAATAAAACAGTTTGTATAAAATTTGCAACATCCGTTGTTTGAGCTCTTTGATAGTTCGAACATAATAAAAAAATATGAACCTTGGTAATTCATTTAATTTCATGTTCAGCATTACAGTTAAAACTGTTACTTTACAAAATATGGGAAAGAATCAGTGATAATGGTTACAATCAACTAAACACTTGACACAGGCTATTAATTTAATATACTTACCTTTGAGACTACCACCAAAATAATATATGCTTACAGGAAAAGCCACAGCCTTTCTTTGAATAGCAGAACTACTAAGAATGACATTCAATAAAGTATCCAAAGCTGCACGTGTCATTAAATTTTACACCCGAATATAAACATCATACTAGTAAATGTGCACTTGCACTTATTTTACTATTATTTTATGGAGATTCAAATACATTATTTTTATTGGTTCTAGTATCGAAAACTTTAATCAAAATTTAAGCCAAAACTACATAAAAAAGGAAATTGTTTATGTCGTAGTATATTTTAACGCTACTCAATAAGACAAATGTCGAAACCAAATTCAATTATAAATAAGAATATAAACAAGATAGGAATTAGGTTACGTCACTTGTGTTCAACCCTTTTTAAGTTGGGATGTTTATTTTTCTGTGAAAGGGTGAGAAGAGAAAGCAAATAAATAATTTATGAAAGGGAGTGTTTCGTAGCAGTCGTCTTATTAGATAAGCAAAATATTTGGATATTGAAAAAAAAATGGCAATATACATTTACTTTTTCAAAATTAAATTAATTTTTAAATTATTAATTTATAAACTAAGAATTTTCGGATAAAAAAAATGTTTTTTTCACCTCGTCCGCTCCAGATCACGGTTGCAGTAAAGGAATCAAAACGTCTGGAGATTGTAGTTTTAAAGATAAAAAAAAGTGTAGTACATACGAAAATATTAGTTGAATTTAAATAAATACACGCGATAATCTTAGATTTCATTATTTCTTTTAAATGAAACTAGTATTATTCGGATTTACTCCGCGTAGTAAATCCGAATAATACTAGTTTCATTTAAATGAATACTCGCGAAAATCTTAGATCTCAGTATCATTATTTCTTCTTCTTCTTTTTGGTTAGTGGCGGTATCATTTTTTAAATATAGTTGCTATAAAAATTAAGATTTTTCCAAAATGAAGATATTTTGAGACTGGATTATTTTTTATGAAACGGTAATAAATATTAGGGCATGATAGCTTACTTTTCCTTTTCTGGCAAGGTATAGTTGCCTTCAACTGGAACGCTAAATTAAAAAGTTTCAGATTTGAAACGTGTTCGTTGAAAAATCTTAGATTCTTTATATTTAGTTCTATTTGCAATGAAATTAGAATAGTTTAAAAATAATTTCAAATTGATAATCTGAAATGAAATTATTAAAAAAACATTTTAAAATATATTAATTTATCTATAACGAAATCAGCACAAGAAGTTACGAAAATAATATATCAACTTACATAGTAATCAAATATACAGGATTGCTTTATTTCTTTTTACAGGTAAAACCATATTTATGATTTTAGCTGTCAAGTTAATTAAAACAAAAGTTAAAATTTTTAAAGTAACATAATAATTTGGACTTAAATGTAGATGTACAATAACAAATAAATTAGATATTTTGCAATAGACGTTCGTTTCGTTCGTTTCGTGATTCTGTCTATGAAAATTTGTCTAAGTTAGATTTTTATGACAATATATCAAAAGAAACGAGATTTTCTGTACAATTGCTGCGTTATATGGAAAAAATATTACAAAGAAATCATAAATTATAAATTATAGATTATTATTAACTGCGTACTTAGAATTCGAGTAACCAAATTATAACCCACTTTTCACATTCTCTTATGACTAGTTTTTTATTATAATTGAAAATTTGAAAGTCCATATACACACTTCGAAATTCAAATATTTACAACACGTTAGGGGTTACATACGTACATAAAACTTATTGTTATCTTAAAAACTTCAGTATAAATAATAAGAGATTAATTTTATGAGCTTTTGCAAATGAAACTAAAACAAATGTGTGTTTTTATTGACGCTACACTTCCGGTGTTAGTTCAATTCTATTCAGGACGAACGGGATGTGTGAAGATATTTACACTGTCCGTTTTCAACAAAAACAGTCCCCAGATATCCACAAACATACAGTGTCCCCGGATATCCATAAACTAATCTTATTTATATCCCAGAAAAAATGTCATCCTTTCTTGTAATACCATAATTCCTGTAATTATATTTTTCATGTAAACGGTTTATTTAAAAATAAATATTTATGCTACAAGCGAATTATATAAGGTGGCAACCGGAGGTTCCAGGAAAACTACGAAACATACTTAATTGTATATTATAATAAAAAATTACATATTAAAACTTATAACCTCTACCTAAGACTACATGATTGCCCCGATGTTAGGACAGCAATGCCATTCCATAGCTTGTGTGGTATCAGGAATCTTCTGGTTCACACGGCTTGGTGTTCGTTCCGCGGAGTCAGCGGCGTCACTCGTTATATGATATTTTATCCATACAACGATGTTGCCCCGGCGATGTTCATTTATTTTATAATATGTAGCGCGTACGTAACAAGCGGCAGATATAAAAACAGAACTTATATAACTTTTAAACTAATTTCATAGAATCTTTGTTGATGTCAATCTCCCACGCTTCTTGTTTGTCTCTTGAAACTAGCAAAAAAACATGCACCGTAGCAAATTTTTTCAGAGAGCTATAGTACTGACAATATTTTTATATTTCACGTGATTCAATAATTTTTTTTTTTACCAGTTCAGTATTTTTTGCGACATAATTACATTATAGGCAAAAGAAAATCGATCAAAATACAACAAAGTATTTAATCTAGGCAATAAGTTAAATTTAGCTTTACCTAGCGTCCCAGTTTTTATTTCATTATTTACCTAAATATATATTATCTCGGGAAATTTTTACGCGTCATTTTGAAATGGATATACTTTTAAGAAAATCAAAACTAGCAACGGTTTCTATTGAATGTATCAACTATGAAATCTAAATTTAATTGACTCTATTTACTATCAATTGCTGAAAATTTATAAGATTTGCTAACTTTAACGACCGGATTGAATAACATTTTAAATGTGCATTATCATTCAAGCTATACAATATTAGAGAGACAAAGTGGATACGTGAGGAAACGTATAATTGTCTGGTTGTTAATGAGATGCCATCACCTTTCATGTTAATGATTAAATCAAGCTATTTTTAATAAATAATTGTTTTTACTTTGCTTGCTCTATTTGGAGTGGTTTGTGCAAGAAAAGTATCAATGTCAGTCACTATAAATATTAAATACTTTATTATATTTTTTTAACTAGCAATATTTCTAAGACTTTACTAAAACACAGAAACTGTGACAAATAGTACTAATTATACTAATGATGAAATAACATACTGTTATCAACCTCGACAGAACATTTAAGGCTTTTTTTCTAATCTTCTATTCTATTTCTATAGTTCTCAGCTGAGGCTTGAGGTGTCAGTAATGTTTTTTCGAACTGACTTTGAACAGCTCAACACAGTGATAGAAAATAATTACATTTATTTAACAGCTCGGTTAGGTAAATGGACGACGGCTCAGAGGGATGCTTTGTGTGGGTATAGGCACGTACGTTTGAAAGGTATGTTTGCGATTGTTGTCAGCGTTTGTATTTGTCCTTCAGCCAGCAGTGTCCAAGAATAACATTGTAAAATGAACCAATGAAATTCAAAGTTACTACGGATTTGTGAAATAAACGAAGTATGTAATTCTGATAAACAGAATTGTATGTTAGAAAGCCAAAAGAAAACGTTTTTTCTAAAGATGTATGTAAATGTAAATTCTCTTTTGTCCATAAATATTGTCATTGAAACCTGAGATACATTAGTATTCACTTCTTTTTTCGTAAAATGTGATGTTATTTATATCGACCTTTTGAATAATTCATTATTGTTTTTTTTTGCAACTCGTATTTATAATTGTAAAGCCATAGGAAAACAAAATACGTCATATTATAGTATGTACTCTGGTTAACATAATTTTTCATAGAACTACTGAACCGATTATGACGTTTATCAATAAATACAGAAGACATCGTAAAGATTTTTTATTACAAAAACATGTATTCATAAACGATACGTTAGAATATGATTGCAGCCTTTCTACATTTTTGTATTTTGTATGAAGTAATTGGTTTTGTAGGTGTGGCCTTTTTGTTAGACATTATTCTATATCACGAGTCGTTGAATTCGCTGGTTGAAACAATAAATGCAAGCGTAAATATATCAGCACATTCTTGGATATTGATTACCGGTATGGTAATATTGATTACCGATATGGTAACCGGCTCCAAACTATAAACGTATCAAGTAAAACAAAAATTCTTATTCTTAACAACAGAATACATTAACTTACCACACAATCTTCCGATCCTTGTTTAGTCTGTGAGATACACGATACATCTTCACATGGTTTATAAACTTTTTATATAGTTATAAGGTTACAAATATTAATTCTAGATAAAATTTATAATCATAGCCTCAACGCGTATTATAGGCGAGATAGATTTATAGAAATAGTGAGAAGAATGAACCCTTATTTTCAATGCATTTGTACATTACTAAATACAACACTTTAGGTATGTTACACAGGATGAAAACCATATTTTCCTTTATTTTCTAGCTCAAGCCACTTTACGAACGCTCATCTAAAGTTACGAGTATTTGACATTGCTATATGAAAAGAGCTTTGTTCGTTGGTTTCGCTTTAAATTATGTGAAAACTCCCATCGGTACGTACATGCACATCAATTTTATAAACGATTTTTTCGTCAAGAATAAGTAGATAAAGATAGCTATGGCATGAGATGATGATTGATCTATATTTTACACTGTTCCGGAAGGAGATAAATTATTTTATATCTTCGTCTACAAGAGTTTTGCCGATATGAGTAACTAGTAAATTAAGATATTATAATTTCAACACTTTATTTTTGTAATAAAGATTTTTATTTTTGAACTCCAAGTATTTTTAATTTTCGTTTCAATCAATTTTGTATCTTTAATGGAAACCATTACGTGCAATTCTCAATCACACATATTGTTTATCGTGATTGTAGTATCAAAAAAAAAAACCCTCATTTCTTCATGTTATTAAAGTTGCTAAAGTTAATTTTACAATAGATTTCTTTTAAAAACATGTTAATTTTTATTTTTTTTAGCAGACAAAAAATTTTTTGTTTTGATTTTTTTTCAACTGACAAAGGTTCTAAGATAAAACAAATGATTTGGGAGATACTATTGAAAAATCATCCCTAAAGAATATTACGGCTTTAGAGCCAAACATACGAGTATTCATCCAGCAAATCGCTGAACAGTGGACATGTCTGTCCCCAGACTACATGCTTACTCTCCTTCAAAAAGAGTGCAATCTTTAAGGCAAAAAGGTGGATAAAAGTAAACCTTGAAAAGAGGAACCACAATCGTTTTCACTATAAAGAGTCGTTTTGGCACTTCAAAAAAGTCATATTACACGGTACGAAGGTCCTAATCCTTAGAAGAATATCTAGAAGTTAATCTAATACATTTTCACGCCTTTCTCCCACCCACCTCTATGGGAGGGTAAAAAAAATTTAGAGCGAAGCTGCTTATTTCCTGGGTCACCTATCCTATATTCCTGGGTCAACTACTTATTCTGCAGTAAAAGTTTAACTTCCCTTAGAAAGAAGGTCACACATTGAAACAAAGTATTTGGCAGGCATGTTGCCACATCACGTTACCATCCTCCCCTGACCGGTCTTCTAAACCGAGGTCCGGTATTTCAGAGACCCCTTCTTACGGTTATACCCACGCGTAGGCTCTTCAGGGCCGAATTTCAAGATAAAGTCCTAATATATAATAAATAGTTAAACATAAATTACTTGTAGATAATGCAGCATACCTTGAAATGGATGAGAATTTTAGTCATGAACTTCTAATGTTTCATGCAAATAGTCATAAATATTAAAGATTAATGTCTGAGACACCGGTGGAAAAATGGAACGAATGCCTACCGCTAAGAAAAGAGTTTTTGAATAATTTATTTACAACTGAATGTAACCTATCTTTATTTATGTCAACAAACCAACCTTTCGTTTTTACATGCAATTACTTCCGGTCTACAAAATTCTATCCACAGACTTCAAATATGTATGCGAGTAACAACTAAAATGTTTAATGATACAAACAACTTTTTCACTGTTATTATGCTTTATTAAGATAATGACTACCTTTACTTATTTATATTCGAGTCAAATGTGATATTTATAGTTTTACCGTACTTTTGCTAGTTTATGTAAATTCTTAGCTGTTTCCACATTCTTAGAAGTTTCCACATAAATACGATTTTTTTTACATTTGCTTCTTTGTGATTATATTACTTTAATCTGATATTCTTGTTAAAAAGATATGAACGCTCCCTATAAACATGATATACTTTATATTTGCCTTAATTATTTTTATCCAGAAAAAACTGTCGGTATCGCATTGAGAGGACGCTTCAAGAAAACAACAATACACTCAACACATTAAAGCTAACATAAAATATACAAAACTAAAAGTATCTTGTTGATTAAAGTCAATCCTATTAACTAATTGCATTTATATTGTATTGGCTATCTATTAAAGATACTATATAAATATAAAAATCATTTCATTTATAATTTAAAAAAAAACGGAAAAGCTTTCTTCCCCTCTATTATTTATTCAGCTATTTATTATTATATATCATATACATTCTTTTATTCAAACAGATCTTAAGGTTATGTATTTCAAATTAAATGTGATAAACGCTTTCAAATTACATAATTTTTTTTTAAAGTAATATTTTTTTTAACCACTTTTATGTCGCAAAGTGAGTTTAAAGCGCTGCGAATAAAGACTACCGTAACCAAAAACTAAATTCTATTCACCGGGGCTCGGATACAAATGAATTTTGAGCGAGCGCCTGACAGCAATATTTCCTCTGTTTTTTTTTTTTTTCATTTCGTAAACCAACGTATATAATACGTAAAGAATTAGGTTAAGTATGATACAACATGTATTCTCATAAAAAGATTAAATATTCCTACGATATACCGCATACAATCATATTTCAAACATTTAAATGATATAATATGTACTCTGCGGTGTAATTAAGACATTCACTGAAGCTATTATAGATATTTGTTCTTGAAATTCCTGTTATTGAAAGAAATTTATGTTAAATTTTCATATTAAATTGACCAAGAATATGATTTTCAGCGTTCTAGTTTCTTTTCTTACGACTTTCTTATGGACTTTAGAGGTATAACACAAATAATGCCATACCAATATTTCATTTCCAGTAATCTAATTTAGTTCTTAACTAAATATATACAATTCCTTATATATAATCACCTTTTGAAGTCGTCAGCTTGTACAGATTAAGTAACAAAACTCTATTAAAATACTCAATTAAATAATACAACACATGTAATGAAAATTTATGTAAAAAGAAATGATTTCCCTCAAGTTTTAGAGGATCCCATTATGAAAACCCACTTCGTACCCATAAGATCACTTGGGGGATGCAACCTTTTAGGTAACAAAAGAGTTTCTATATTCAGCCCAGGAACATATGAGAAATTGGGAAACTTGCTAAAAAAAAAGGTTGATAACAAGATAACGAAATCTGTCTTCTGACAATTAAGTTCCAACATACACATCACAAGGAATGCCGATACTTCATGTGCATTATGTATGCCTACACCTCTTAAGAATTTTCCTCAATTTTCTACGGATCCCATAATCAGGTCTTGTTGTTATCATCATGGGACTATTTGTGAATTCTACCAAACAAATAAATAAATCGAAATTGGTTTGCGTTGTACTTACTCTTTCATTTGCCGCACACATAATTTCAGACTTATACGGTTTGTTGTCGTTGTTGGAACGAGATCAAATTGAAATGGAACCAAAAGGGAAGCAGCAGCTTTCAAATTAAAAAAAAAATACATTAAAATCGCTTCACCTAGCCTAAAGCTATAAGGTAACAAACATAAAAAAAATACAGACGAATTAATAACATCCTCCTTTTTTGAAGTCGGTTCACAGTATGAATATTGGTCAAGATATCAATATTACCAAGTCAATGTTCGTGAAAATTATTTTCACATATATTATTTTTAATAGTGCTTTACTTAAATAGTATTAAATGTTGTATAGAATTTTTTTCCAATTACTGAAACAATAGATAGTATGAAAGTAATTGTATAATGTGATTATTAATCGATACAATATCACACACCCATACTTAGTCAACATATTCCAATCTCCTGTACTTTAGGGATGGAAATACTTTTTTTCTATGGTCCTATTCACTTATAAAAAAAAAATATGTATTTTTTAATAAGACTACTTAAAGTGGAATAAGTGATAGCTTGCATAAAATAAAATAAAATCTTTTTTTAAAGTTCAATGAACCTGACCACCTCCATTAGAATATTATCCACAAGTTATTAAAACAAAATATAAATTTAAACAATTAAGAGGATAGGAAGAAACTGTACATTTTTAATATTTATCTGATTAATGATTTTGTTTCACAGATTGTATAGAGTTATAAATATATGACGTCATTTTGCTTTAATCCGATTAATATACGCTTCATACAACCCACAAATGAATAACTATCACTGTCATTTTAATTATAATTACTTCGAAACGTTCAATTGTTTTGCAACATCTAGCAACAAAATATTGCGTGTTTGTTTTTTCAATATATTACGCTAACAAATTTTGTTCATTTAACACAATTCAAAGTTTTTATCATCATCATGAGTCTATAGGAGCCCACTGCTGAGCAAAGGCCTCTTCTCACACGGACAAGGTTAGAGCATTAATCACCACGCTTGCTCAAGACGGGTTGGCGATTTGAATCTTATAATTCGAAATTATAAGACCAGGTTTCCTCACGATGTTTTCCTTTACCGTCCGTCAGTGATGTCTAAATACTCTTAGAAAGTACATATGATTCGGAAAAGATCATATTGGTACTTGCCAGGTTTCGAACCCGCGCCCTGACGTATGAGAGGCGGGCCTTTTAACCTCCAGACCACCACGACTTCAAAGTTTTTATATCATATTTAAATTTATTGTAAACACGACCAGGTAAAGTAAATCTCGTTGTAAACAAGTTATCAGCACATTAATATGAGTTTCTTATATTAGCGGCAAACTACAATAAACAAATGTAACAGAATAATTACGGTATAGTCGACTTATTGATTGGATACGCTGTATTTTTCACTGTACCGAAACGTCATGGCTTATTTGGTCATTAATAAAGCATAATACTTATATCTTAGCATCTCCTATGAAGTTGTCTCTGCCTTAAATAAGCGTTCAATGAAGGTCTAGAAGATCTGGAGAGCGGCCAACTCTAATATAAAACGAGTAGACAATTTAACAAACTTTAACTTCAGATCTTAATTTAATAAGCTTTTAAATAACAACCATAAATACCAGATAAATTATGTTTCTATAATATATGTATTTATTAAAATGTTCAGGATTATATGAAGTAAAATATCAGAATGCCATTGTTTAATTCATTATGAACATTTTGAATAATCGTTGCTCAACTTTTATAAAATTAACGCCAAAAACCAATTTTTAAAGGTGCTTTACTTGATTTATAAAAAAAGATTATTTTTTATAAATAGATACTTTCTATATACTAATATAGAATTCCTTCGTTTGTAACTCACTGAATTTTCCGGAGAATGATTTGTCTTGGCACCTGTATTGTTCCTCATATAGGTACCTGCACCTGTATTGTTCCTCATATAGTTTGCTTCTATAGTAAATATTAATTGGAATGGGGACATGATATCTAACTGTACATTTCAACGATAAAATGCGTGTTAGAAATAAGGAATTCATGGTAAATTATTGCACTAGACACTAAAAACCATTATTATTGTAGTAAATAATCGATAACTATATTCTGTTGGATCTGCTGATTTTTAAAATTGGAGCTATATTGACCCTTCGATGCTCTGCCAAGTCTCCTCCACCTTATTTCTATTACAGACCTAAGTTGTCGCGACAAGCTATAGATGGACGAAATTATTTAAGATTACGTAAAAAGTATTTAAATAAATAAAAATAGTTTAATTATTAAATTATTGATGAATTTTTAATTTATTAATTGAATCTTTCATATTGAATACTCCGCCTGTTGGAATTCTGACATTCTGAATAATTAATCTGTCAGGGAGTTTCCGGAGGGTTTTTGAACACTCATCTTCATCACGTAATATGAGATCCAACTTTTTGATAACCATTAAAATTAATTGGAAACTGAACAGAGGAAAAGATCATAAATAGGAATATGGCATATTTAATTAATACATGTATTTTTTATAGTAAAACAAACTTACATATATAAATTGAATTATATAAAGATAATGAATTTTCAACCAATGTAGTATAGTTACAATATAGTTCGATCATCTTTAACAAGTACAAACTTTTATGTCTCTTCAGAACAAAGTCTCCTTGTTATTAGGTCACCTTTTCTATGAACTTTTTATACTCGTATAGTTTTCTTACGAACAAATGAACCCTTATATTTCCCTTGCTTGTTTCATGGGGTGTAAGTTATTAGCCTTATTTTAACAGATCATAAATAGACAGAATATAACACCTTAGTTACCAACTTAGAGTATTCCTTAGAGATAGAGAGATATATAGACAGAGAGATATATAGATAGATATACAGGTGCTTGGATTGACCTATATAGGTCGATCCATGCCTTTCCAGTTTTCGGATAAGAGGTAAACTTGTTACCAACTTATTTTAAATGAATGTAACGTTAATTTTCTGCTTTTTTCATTTGTGGTTTTCCACATTATTACAATTGGATTTGACTTATTTCAAACCTTTCACAACCTAAAGATTAGGTTTCATAAAATAGCTTCAACGTCAATAATATGAATATACAACTGACTATAATCAGGTCCACGGGCAAAACTTCTTGCTTACCATAACTTTCATACATTGCTCTTGACAATAGACTATTAGAATATTAGAGGGTAGGAGAGGGGCGAACGACATATAAGCAGTTGTCAGAGGAGATCAGGACTCTTTTTCGTTCGTAACGCGCGTTGGTGCGATAGATTATCGATCGTAGATTTTCGGAGTGTGTTCTTACAATCTTTCGTTTGTGTTATATTCAGATTTCTTTTCACGATAAGTTTAAATCGAGATATTTAAAAGTTATTAATTTAAAATTTGTGTTTAGTTTTGTGTAAATTTATTGAATTAACAGTGAAATTGTATCGAATATTAATTTTAAAAAAGTCAATTCTTATCATGTTTCTAAAAATATATATATCATAATTAGAAAATTTGAAAAGATAATAATAAATGTTACTGTATTGTATGATATGCTCAGTAATAAAATAATAAAACGAGATTTAAGCTCAAAGAGTCTAGAGAGTATCATTTCGAGTAGTTTGTACAAAATTTTAATGCACAACATATTTATATGATGAATGAAAGTAGAAGTTGACTTAACAATTTTTATTAAATATTCCGACTATTGTGTTCTGTCATTTAATGGGTTGTAATTACTGACATTACCACATTCAATATATTAAAATAAAATAGTTACAAAATAATAAATATTAGCATCAGTTCTAAACCAATAAATTTCCCTTTAATCCAAATGTACAAGACCTCTTAATTAATAATAATATAAACGATTCCGAAAGACCCAAAGACTTGTGAGGGTCCGAAATCTGAGTGCTTTGGGATTTTACATGAATTTGAAGATCTCTTTGAATTTGTTACCCTATGTAATAATACAACTTATTACTGAAAACAAATTTCAAGAATAAAGTAATCATTAAAATTCTCCATTAAATTGCTTCAGAAATACCAACAGTCTAATAGACATACAAGATCAGTTAGTACAAGTCATAGTTTTATATACATATATATATCGGCGCAATTCCTATTATTTGAATAATCATTAATTGGTGGCAGTTGAAATTATCAGGTGTCACCTACATAGCCACCTGCGTAGTCACCTGTGCAAGTGTAGTCACAACATGAGTGTTGGTTAATATAAATAGAGGAAAGATTAGAGAACGATATCCCGGCTCCAAAAGGACCAACACACCTTGCCCTCTCGCCATGATACAACAGTTAATACCACATCACAGTCTCTGGATTATATAATTTATCGGCTCCAGAGAGCAACCAACATCTTTGGGAAATGGTTGCTCCGATGGAGAATCGAGATCAACACCGATAAAAGCACTGCAGTCATCTTTAGCAGAAACAACCGAATAGGCATCCCGTCCCAAAAAAAATTACTTTATACGACAGCCCCATCCTTGGCAAAAACGAACCAAATATCTTGGGCTTACCCTGGATAGCTATTTGACATTTAACCCCCATGTTCAGACAGTTAGGAATAGGGCGGCTTACTTCTTAACTCATCTATACCCCCTGATCTGAAGTAAAAGTAAAATGTCACTTAGAAATAAGGTCACAGTTTACAAGACCTGCATACTACCTGACATGTCATACGCAAGCGCGTGCTTCGCTAACGCTCGACCCTCAGCCACTAACAAACTGCAAGTGCTGCAAAATAAATTCATGCACACAGCCACAGGCGCACCGATCTCCGTAGGGACCTCCAACTTCCTACGATAGATACACATTTCAAGACGATCTCAACGAGATTTTTCGAGACCACGACGGTGTATCAGAATCCACTAATAGTCAAAGCGTGTAACTATTCGCCATCTCCCAACTCCCGGATAGGAAGAGGCGTCCTAAAGACGTCCTCTTAGACCCTGATAATAAAATAACAACCCACAATACAGACACAAATACCCCCATTACACAAAATTACCATACCAACACACACCGCCTTCGCCAGCGAAGAAGGCGACTCGTTTCTTACGAGTACATGTCGCTCCAGCGTTCACCCGCGGGGGGCGTCATACAATCTCATTATCCGATGCTTAGTGGCATTTTGATTCAACTGTGATATTATGAAGACTGAATCTTTACTTTATGTTTTTCCTCTCAAGGAGATTATATTCAAAAATAACATTGTTAAATAGAAACTAAAGTAACGAAGTTAAAGAAGTAATGAAAGGTAACATAATTTCATTATCATCATTTAATACGATAAGACAAGATTTTTTACTTAGTTTCAAATGTTCCAATGAAAAAGCGATTACAATAAGAATTAACGGTTATTTTGTAATAATATATTTTTATTTTTATTACAATTAACTTTTTTCCAACTGGAAAAGAATAGTTAGTATTGATGTTTTTAATTTCCATTGAATCTAGATTAAATGAAAACGGTACCACAAAACAAGTTGGAATTGGGTAGTATGTTTAGTTTTTATATAAAATACGTGTTCAATACATTATATTAAAAAAATGTTAGCTAACTATCGTACTCCTAACTTACTGTGTCTTTGAATCCGTAAACATTAAGTAACGCGTTTCAGGTCACGTGTTCAAAATTTACTTACGGTCGTTATAAAGCGTGGATAAGGTCTAAGTAAAAATTTTGTACTAGTAAAGTGTTTGGTTTATATATATTTACTATAAAACAAACAATCTAAGTCTAAGTGAGACGAAACCTCTTAGCATTCAATGGATTCACCGCGCGGGTGTCGGGTCCATTGCGTTGCAGGAGATGAAGCTTCAACAGTGCCTGGGACTTGCGACCCAGGTGTTGGTTTAAGGGACCCCTAACTAACGCGCGTTAAACGCTCACCTCCACTGTCCAAGCTCCTCTCCATACCTAACCATATTTGAAAAGAACCTACTAGGGCTGCCTTCGAAGTACGTTTCCAGAACGAATTGATGTGAGTTCTGGACAGGCCCAAGTCTTTTAGTAGGTTGTAGAGAGATTTAGCCGTTATACCTCTCGCTCCCACTTCTACCGCGTATAAATCCACGACGAACCTATTTCGAGTGAGTTCGTTTGTGAGCTCGTAATATTTGTTGCCCTTGATGGTATGGTCTTTGGGGATGTTGGTTTCCCAAGGAACCGTAAGCTCTATCATCACAACGCGCTTTAAGATTCGCGAATACATAAATATGTCTGGTCTGGAGGCCGACGCACAAATATCCTCGGAGATTTTGTATTGTTTTTCACACGTATCCATCATTATAGTCCAATCCGTAGCCGCTTTAAGGATGGAGTAAGGCTTGACATTTGTTTTTATAGCCCTAGTGCCCTCTCTCACAAAACCTACTGATCGCTCGTTTGTGGTTATTTCCTTTTGCGCTCTGGCTACCTAAAGACTAACCGCTTCACGTATGATTTCCAGAACCCTATCGTGACGACGCGAGTATTGACCGCTATCGAGGAGTACCTTACATCCCACTAACAAGTGCCTAGCAGTTCCAACTGCCTTCCCACAGATATAGCAAGTCTTTTCGGTACCTTTACCCCATCTTACTAAATTACTTTGATCTGGGAGAATCATCTGGAACGCATTGAGATAGAATTTTAGCAATGCTGGCGACCAATCATGGATTAAGGTGCGCCATTTTAGTGCTAATGGGATGCAAAAATCTCCTATGTCTAACCACTCGTTCTGCATTTCTAAACTTATTGCATGGATCTTATATTTATCATTCTCGTCTTGCCGAATAAAAGACTTCAATATATCCGTATCTTGGACCTTCCTACTTGATCCTAACCCTACTCTGTTACTTTGCGCTCCTATCATAAACTGCTTGTGGAATTGAAGTCTTGACTCTAGCTCTGGGGCATCTTTGTCTTTTGGGAGCGATGTAATGACGTCATCCTGGGATTTCCCCAGGATGTATCTCTTGGAAACTCTCAGGTGTTTATAGAGCTCCGATGGCCTTTTTAGACTCATCCCAAAACTATTGCGATCCCTAAATAAAGCCGTTGAATCAGCTGTTAGCGCGAGCCCGAGCCACAACTTCAACATCTTTATGACGCCTGCATCTAACTTTGACAAAAGGGTTTTTATTAAAATCATAAACGAGGAAAGGCCAATTTAAACGTGAAGTTAGATAATTATCGTAGATCCAAGCTTTTTTAACGTTACTGATCTGTTGGCTATCTACCTTGTTGAGATCGTTTAAAAAGCTATCTACTATACCTTCTAAAGATGGAGTACGACCTATATTATCAATCTTCCGAGCGAAAAATTTAGAGGTGCATTTTCAGTAACCGTAGAAATGCATTGACCGCCTAACGATAATCCCGGATCGTATGAGGTGTATCTTGTACTCCGCCTACCGAGACACAGACAGTGACATTTACTTGGTTTTGTCCTCAATCCATCGGTCCACTCACAGAATCTATCCACTTCATCTAATAGTACTTGACAGTGTTTGGGGTTACGTGTCAGTATTGCGAGATCGTCAGCGAAGGCTAAAATGAATTCCGTGTATTTATTATTAAACTTGAACCGATACCCCCAGTTTTTCTCGTTGCTGGTTAGTTTATCTACTAAGATGTTAATTACAATATTAAATACAATTGGAGACAAACAGCAACCTCGAAATAGTCCTACATTGTAACTAAAAGTTTTTGAATGGCCTACTTTAGTTGCTATAGAAAACTTTAGAAAATCTCAGCGCGAATAGCATCAATTCGTGTTGTATCGACCCGAACGCGTTCTCTAAGTCTATCCAACAAACTGTAATTTGCCTCTCGCTTTTCCTAGCATCTTTTAAACTCTCCGACAGCAAAGTGTTGTGTTCTAGGCATCCAGAAATTCCGGGTAAAAACCCTTTCTGGTGATTTGGCCTAAAATACCTGTTTCTGAGCATGAATCGCGCCATTCTCGTTTGTAGAACTGAGAAAAAGATTTTGGATATAGTATTTGTTAAGGCTATCGGTCTAGTATCTTTCGGATCTGTGACTCGATCTGTTTTGGGAATGAGGACAAAAATTGCTTTCCCGAAGCACTCCGGGATTTGCTGCCTTGACCAGATTTTATCGTATATATATGTGAGATGTTTACGAACCGATGGACATTTTTTAAAGACTATATATCGGATACCATCGCATCCCGGCGCAGATTTAGACGATTTTTTCTTTATCTGAATACTTATCTCATCTATCGTTGGTGGAATGCCGTGGAAATCGAAACGAGGAATTCCAGGTTTTTGTTCGTTGGGATCCGAATAGAGTCTTACACTTTTAGGCACTTCGTATGTGCTCTTAAATTTAATATATTTATGTGTATATTTCGTAAATGATAAAACAGCTTTATATCTTACAATGTTACATCATTGTTTATTTACAGTAAAGTTTATATGAACAACATTAATTAATAACTTTTAATTCGTATTTACTGATTTAATTTTTATATATTTTCTTAAATAGCATCATTCAAAGGCTTACAGGAAATTAAAAGTTACAAGTCCATTTAAAACCTTTCAGACGCTAGACAAAGGAACAAGTTGCTAAGTTTCAAGCGTCCCCAATTTCCGGGTATAATTTAAAACTTATCTTTGTTTTTCTACAGTTGAACTTCAAAGAACTATATAGGTTAATAATTATCTTCCAAGTGAGCTTCTTCAACTAGATAATGTTAGCAATCCACTCTTTTGATTTGTTATTTTTCCGGATAGCATAGTTCAACAGTAATTGCAATCCCAGTACCTATATGATGCATGTATACTTTTTTTTCTAAACCACATCAGTAGTTTCTTGGTCAAAAGTCTCTACTTCAATTTGTACGATAGTACAATAGACGCGATCTAAAACTTCTGCCATTCCAAGGTTGCCAAGAACTCACTTCGACTCTCGATTGCGGAAGCCTACCACTGAGTGAATAACAATAAAATATCTCCACTCGAGTGACGCAATCGTGGGAAAAAATAATCTCTAAACAAATCGTGCTCCTCCAAATATCTAACGAGGTTCGTATTGATTATAAGTTTTGTATCTAATTTTCGACAGATATAATGTTATGGCTTTAGACCTGTAACTTTATGGATCTGAGTGGCCAAAAAAGGGTGAAAGACACCCTTTTCTGGCCCAGTATGCATGTAGGCTGGCTACCAAGAAGACAGAATTTCATCATCAGCCTATCGGAGCCCTCTGCTGAGCAAAGGCCTCTTCTCACATTGAATTATTTGGACATTTGAAAATATTTTTTTTAGCTTTTGCAGCAAGTTTAATAGGATTTTTAGTGGATGGTAATAAAGAGGAATTAATGTATGGAACATAAATCAAAGCAGGAACATTGGAAAGATATATGCTTAAGATACGTCCTCGAAAAATCAAATCAAAGAAAAAAAACATATAGGTTTCGCAAAAATAATATTGATTTATAGGGCAAAGCACATACCTACTAGTAACCCAGTAAACATGTATGTATGTAATGAATGTACTTAGATTAAATCAATTTGTTGGTTTAGATAAACAAAATTAAGGATTATAAGCTAGTTCAAACAACAGACAAACAAATGCCTTTAAAAATATATTTTAATAGTCATGGTGGCCAAGAAATTAAAGGTTAACCTAAATGAGGGTGCAAACCTGGCAAGTACCAATGTGACTTTTTACGGGTCATATGTACTTTCTAAGAGTATTTAGAAACCACTGACAGGTGGTGATGGAAACCGTCGCAAGGAAACTTGGTCTTATAAATTCAAATTCTAACTTTGAGCAAGCGTTGTGATTAATGCTATTATCCATGTAAGAAGAGGCCTATGCTCAGCAGTGGACATCAATAGGCTCATGATTATGATATATTAAAAGAAAATCTGGTTATATGATGTCAAAAACAATGAAATAAGACAAAGTTTTGAGTAGTTCCACTATATTTTCTTTGGCAAAATTTTTATAAATTAAATTCTTTTCATTGAATTGCAAAAAAATATTTTAATGAATTTTGTAGATCACACTTATTGTTCTGTATTCTTTAAGAAACTTTAATTATTAAAATATATATTAGCACTATCATGACTATTTCATATCTTATAAAAGTCTGTTTAATATTTTTTAATCCATGAAGACATATTTTCAGCACACGATTCTTTCAGAACTACGGTAAAGAAAAATAATTTAATCATTCAATAAGCAGACTTCACAACGCCAACATAAGACAGGAAAATAGAAGAAAGAGTTATACATTTAGATGTATAGCAAACAAACCATTTACACTCATATATTTAAAAAAAACCGAGTAATTTATTTAAATTTATATTCATCTATATAAATGAATTGTGTTACTAGTATTTTATAGTACTGCCGAGAATATATGTGAGTGTAGAAGGTGCAAGTCATAAATATTAAACAGAAGTTACACGACATGAATCACTGGAGTGAAGGCAAACAACGCTAGCTAGTGTTATCGAATAAGTTACTGCCTATTTCTATTGAATTATTTATTTGTTAAAGAGCCCAAACTTTATATTTGACTTCTGGAATGGTTCTTTATGAGAACTTTTTAAATATCATAATTTATTTTTAATTAAATCATAGTTAATCATTTCTATTTAAGTGAGAAATCTTGTAAGTTTGACAGACAATTATAATAAAAAAAAAATCTTTTGCAAAAACACAATGCGTGAAATCAATATTTATATTATTGTTTTTGTGTGACGGCATCCATACCGGACATATTTTTATATTCGCGAATTTTAAAGCGCCTTGTGCCATCAAGGTCAATAAGTATTACGAGCTCACTAATGAACTCACTAAGAATAGGTTCATTGTAAATTTGTACGCGGTAGAAGTAGGAGCGAGAAGTATAACAGCCAAATCTCTCTATAACCTGCTAAAAGACTGGGCCTGCCAAGAATTAACATCAGTTCATTCTTGGAACGTGCGTCGAAGGCAGCGCTAGTAGGTTCGTTTCAAATTTAGTTAGGTAGAGAGAGGAGCTTGGACGGTGGAGGTGAGCGTTTAACGCGCGTTAGATAGGGGCCACTTAAACCTACACCTGGGTCGCAAGTCCCAAGCACTGTTGAAGCTCCTCTCCCTGCAACGCGATGGACCCGGCACCCGCAATATTAATACATGGAATAGTGAGAGGTTTCGTCTCTTAATATAAAATAAGTTCAATTTAAAATTGGTTATCACAGACCAGGGAGTTGGAATTATTTCTAATTTTTAGTGTTTACAAATTTTACATTACTTTTAAAGCGAAACTTTGCATGTGAAACTATGCATGCCTGGAAGTTTAAAACCCAAACACAATAATATTAAGACTTGTTGCGCTTGAAATATACTTAGAAAAATTAAAGCCATTCTAGTAAAATATAAGAAAATTGGTATTATTTTTGAATCAATGTCATTTAAACAGGCTTACTATTTCCTGGACCTACGGTACCTCTAACAATGTTAACAAATTGACGAATTTAAATTTATTTAAGTCATTGAATTTGAATCAACTTATACTTTAAAAGAAATAAAAAATATTCAAACATCTGCTACTATTTGCCAAACAATTTAGGAATTACGTTAATATTCTTACTAAAATGCTAAATCCAAAATCTTTTCCTTTGGGATACTGTTTTAAATCATATAAGCATATTTATGTTATTTGTTAAAGATAGTATTTTGATATTGACTTATAAATTTGTATTTATTACTTATATCAATAGTAGCTACATACTTATATACATGTATATATAGTAATATATACGTATATAGTGATTTTAACGAACTGTAGAAATGGTATTAGGAGCGTATACCTAAAGACACATTTTAAAGATAGTCATATAAAACACATAGTATAGATTTTACAACAGATTACGAGGTCCTAGAAATTGTGTTTAATTTTCTTATAATAAATTACTATTTCTGATTTATTACTGCAGAAATGGAATTATTTTTGTTGAAGATTATTAAAAGTTCAGTTTCTTCTTTCCAAAAAGTCTTTTCCATGATACCAACCGACATTAATATACATGATACCAATGTGCATAAGTTTTGAAAAATTTGTATAATATCCAAAGGGTTTGTAAAATAATTTAAAATTCTATATCACAAATAAATTGACACGTATTGAAGAATGCAATTTATCATATTAAGTTGAAGGTTGGTTTTCCAGATCAATTGGTAACTTACAAGTGTAGATATAAAGAGAATATGTTATTTATAATATAGAAATAATAGTCACCATTTATAGGAAAATATAATAATAGAATATTTTTAAAACCTCAAAAGTCACATCAAACTAAAACTACTTTGATATGCAGGAAGATGTTTCTCTGGTTTTAATATTTTTAACTATAAATCGGATTTATAAGGCAATGTTTTGATATGTCGAATCGGTAAATATATCAAAGAGTACCTTTCATTGTAATGATATATATTTTATCTTATATGATTAACTACGTAGTCGATATTTTTAGATAATAGCTCGATGAAAAGAAGTATTATTTTATATGTTCTGAAACCGAATTTGTCTCGTCCCAGAGGCGCCTGTTATAAATAAAAAAATATCAAAGTGAGCGAGTTTATATCTTTTTAGTTTTCCACAGTTTTCTTATAAAAATATCATAACATTTATCTTACTAGTTTTGAAACAAACTGTACCAAATACCAAAATGTATAAAACTGTTAATTTAATTTATATGAAAACTATTAAATTTATATGAATTAAGTATTTTAAGCACACTTTCAACTAACCAATTATTAATATAACAAAACGTGTGTCGAAGTGAAGTGCTGACTAAATGAATTTACTCTGTGGTTAGCCACAGTTTAATCACACTTTCTGTTTTCATAATTCTCAGCAATTTAGACAGTATTCAAAGTTTTTTATTATGTTTGGAAATTAGCTAGTATCGATTCGATTATTATAATGGTGAAAGTGTAGTTTTTTAATTAACAGAAGTGACTGCAAAGGGCCACTTATGAAGTTGTTTTTGTTCCCTTATATTTATTATGACTCTTACAAAATATATTTTTGTGTTTTTCATATAAAATAGACTATAACCACACAGTGTATTAATTATAGCTTTTGTCTTAATCAGACGACTAAGCTACTTTTCTCAAAATGTTTACAAATCTGTTTAGTAGATTGCGCCTGAAAAGGTTACGAACATCTGAACATTTAAAAATATACCCTCAATAATATTATTAGTGCTCAAGTTCAGACTTTAGACTTATTTCAAATATGCTAGCCGTTATATTATATTTCAAACTGAAAAATTCTTTTAAAGAATAAATAAATTCAGAAATATTTTTGACCCAAAAATTGTTATAATCTAACTATTCTTATTATGTTACTCTCTTTTCCATCGTAAAAAGCATTCAGACTCATAATGAGAAATGTTTCTGCAAGTTCATATTCGAAAAATCGCATCAAGCGGGCTTCAGAAAAAGCAATTTAAGGCAGAAAGCATTTAATATTAAAATGATATTTAAAAAAAATTAATAAATATTGTGGCATTTTATTTCATTTCCTAACGAAGCCATCAACTGTGTATTGGTTGGTGGTTTATTATTATTTAATAAATTTAAAAAGTATAACTTACAAAAATAGATTTTTTTAAACTATTAATGTTAAATATTAGCTCTTTAAAGTTCACTTCACTTTTGAAAGCTTCTCCACCCCCTGAATTAGTTGCTGCCTTAAAAAGTACCTCATAGCCCGTCCTAAGTCACTATCTATGGGGTTTTCCAATAGGGACGCTTGAACTTTGACAACTGATTGCGGCCATGTTGTTTGAGTGACAGCTGTCAAATGCAGTGTGTTATATTCATTCCGTCCTCCCAAACCACCATGGCGGGTTACAGTGTCGAGCAGCACGTGCAAATCATAAAATTGTTTTATGAAAATGGGTCTTCAGTTCGAGCAACGTTCCGCGCACTTCGCCCGTTTTACGGTCGCAATGATCGTCCTGCCGAGTCGACTATCCGTCGATTGGTGGACAAATTCGAGTCAACCGGGTCAGTTAACAATCAGCCGGTTCCCGTGCGTCAACGTAACGCGAGATCTGCCGAGAATATCGCCGCTGTGCGCGACAGTGTCCTCGAAAACCCGCGGCAGTCAATTCCGCGTCGCGCACAGGAACTCGGCCTTTCGCAGACGACAACTTGGCGAATTTTGCGTTGTGACTTGAGCCTGCACCCGTACAAGATCCAGCTGACCCAAGAGCTCAAGGTTAATGACCATAGACAGCGCCGTGTGTTCGCTGACTGGGCATTAGAGCAGTTGGAAGTTGACGCCGATTTTGGCAAAAAAATCATCTTCAGCGACGAGGCGCATTTTTGGATGAATGGCTATGTCAACAAGCAAAATTGCCGTATTTGGGACGAGACCAATCCACACGAGGTTCACCAAGTGGCAATGCACCCGCAGAAAGTGACTGCTTGGTGCGGATTTTGGGCCGGAGGCGTGATTGGTCCGTATTTTTTCGAAAACGATAATGGTGTGGCCGTCACCGTCAATGGTGAGCGATACCGGTCGATGATAACCAACTTCTTTTGGCCTGAAATCGAGAATATGGATCTGGACAACATGTGGTTTCAACAGGACGGCGCTACGTGCCACACAGCACACGCTACGATGGAAGTTCTGCACGAGCAATTTCTGGACATGGTCATCTCGCGCGGAGGCGACGTGAACTGGCCACCGAGATCGTGCGATTTGACCCCGCTGGACTTTTTCTTGTGGGGTTTTCTTAAGTCGCAGGTCTATGCCAACAAGCCGCAAACCACCGATGCCCTCAAAGTCAACATACGCCACGCCATCGATCAAATACAGCCCGATTTGTGCGCCAGAGTCATCGAAAATTGGACCTTTCGTGTGCGCGCCACCAACCGAAGCCGTGGCGGTCATTTGAATGATGTCATATTCCATACATAATGGGGTCGATAGACCTTCCAAATAAAAAAAAAATTTCGCAAATATCTTTCCTACATGTATTTTTTTTTGCATTTCAAAGATTAAGCGCCCTTAATGGAAAACCCTATACGTCCTGACTAAAATTTAATTCAAAATTGTTGCTATAGTTCAGCCTTTTCTTGTGCATGTCTATTATTAGAGTAGGTCCAAAAAAAGAAGCATTAAAATAGTTCTAAACTCTTTTAATATTTAAGAATTCACTGAGGTTATGTTACTTTAAAACAAAGGTAACAGAATGCTCCTATTGTTAAATTATTCAACAGTAAGCAGCTGCAGTTCCTTCTATTTCCTGATGCTACAGCTTTGTTATTTTACTTTTACAATTGATTCATAATCAACTCCAAGACTTGTGTTATGATTTATGTAAAAGAATATTATACGTATTTAATTTTAAGTATCAAAATAAAAGAGTCGAAATCAAAAAGTTTAGTACTGTAATTTTTTTTCTTAATTTTCTATATCTTTATAAAATGTTATTAAAAATTGAAAGAGTGAAGAGTTATATCTTAAATTTAGAATTTGACATAAAGCTTAAATTAAATGTTTAGTTCTATTTCACACTTCTAATTTTTTATTAACTTGTTATTTCACCTGTAATTTAACTGAAATAAATCTAGAACTATTTCAATCAAACTTTAGAGCTTGGCTATATTGTTTAAAGTACAGATAACCTCCAGTGACGTTTTACTGTTAAATATGTGAACTGATCTTGACAGACATGCTTAACCATAAAGGTTATTTTTCTTAAAATACAAGCTTATTGTAAATGGATGTAAAAAAATATATTGAAATGTAAACTTTTTTAATAACATATTATATCAAATCTATAGTAACTAGGGTTAAATTGCCTTTTTGTTATTAATTATTCGTTATTTAATAAAAGTTGTAACTTTAATTAAATTTTGTTGTAACTTTAATTAAGACGCTGGCAGACCACGAAGATATCTTTTAGTTGATGAATATTAAAAAAAAAGTACATAATTTTTCTTTTAAGTTAAATTTCGTGCAAAAATTTTAATTTCTTTATATTGAAAATTTGTTTACGTAACAAATTGAAGGATTTATTATTTGCGATGTTTTTTCACCATATAGATTTTATTTTATTGCACACAAATTATGTTAGTGAAGACAGAAAGATGCAAAAAACTTAATAGATGAAGTCAGGAGAGGGTAGACCAGTAAAATAAGTAAATCGATCATCAATAAGAAAATTCGAATCTACGGGAGTTGCAGCAAAAGGGAACCATCGGAAAATCGATACCGCAGGGAAATGCAAATAAAGAGTAAGTATCTATATCCCACCAGAGTTTCCCGTTTTTTCTACTTATTATTACGTAAGGTTATGTTAATTAAACTTAGAATTTTATACTCAAACAATGGAATTCTTGATGTAGTGTTTAGAAATTTTATATAAAGCAATTAAAATAAATATTTTTCTTACCAAAGTAATCCATACTAATATTATAAATGCGAAAGTAAATCTGTCTGTCTGTTACTCAATCACGCCTAAACTACTGAAACAATTTGCACAAAATTTGGTATGGAGATATTTTGATACCCCAGAAAGGATATAGGCTACTTTTCAGCTCGGAAAAATGACGCATTTTCATGGGAAAATTCAGGTGGGCCGATCGCTTTTACGCCTAAACTACTGAACAGATTTAAATATAATTTGGCAAGGAGATAGTTTGAGACTTAAGAAAGGACATGAGTTAATTTTGACCGCGGGAAAACAACGCATTCCCATGGGAAAAATTACTTTTTTGGCCAAGAAAGGAAAAACAAAAAATATCGTATATAAAAATGTATTGCAGTAACCTATCTTCTTCTTAAAATGTGTTGACCTAATCTTACCTACGACAATCACACTTAGTGTGGCCTCATCCCATTTCGGCACAATTCAAACATACGTACAGCTCAGGTTTTTTCATACTACTATACAAAAAAACTATCCAATGCGGACGAAGTCACGGGTAAAGGCTAGTACCCTAATAATTGTTGTTCAATTTCAAGTAGCCACAACCACTGTTTTTAATTATCATTTGTCCTTTATAGATAGATTGAACCCTTGATTCTTACCCTTACATTGTAAATTCCCTATGATTTGTGACAAAAAGACAACACTCGACAGGATCGGCTATAAGCGTATGCAAGTCCACACAGGCCAAAGCAAACACACTGTACAAATTTCAGAATTTGTTATGGCTTATAGAGGTGATGTCAGCGTGTGGACGAAGCGCTATTTGAAATCTGACCATCTGTTGTGACGTGTGTAATCAAGAAATACACCGATGCATACCTAATAAATTTTTCATTTCAAATTTTTTAATATGCAATAATGAAAATTTATTTTTTCTATTTTCTATAAAGATATTTTTTGTAAAACACACAGTCGAGGTGGTACATATCGTTGACGTGAAAGTAATCAACATGATTGAGTTGAAATCCCTTTTAAAACTGTCCATTCATTGATGTTAATTGAGTGCACTCCAATAGCTATATGAAAATGGTAAAAAATCACAGCGTGACACGACGCAGCCTGCTATCAGATTTGTCATGTACGTGCTAACAAAAGATACCAAATATATTTTTGTAAAGAGTTTACCGCTATTATTATTATTACTTATTAGTATTATTACTTATAAATACATTACGGCTTATTTCATTTTACACTTAAATTTGTCCATAAAAGAATATTTTATTCTAGATACATAAAGTTAATTTGGAAAGAGTCTTATTACATTTGACTAAAATTTTTTTGATCTCATACATTGATGTATAAAGACGCTTATAAGAAATCTAATGATTTATGTAATTAAAGAAAAGAGGTTTGAGAAAAGAGGTTTGGAAGGAATTGATATGATATCTTGATATATTTAATTTATACTAACGTTATATTTAACATGATCATTTAATTTGTTTTTATGTGACAAATTATACTGTCGCCCATTATAAAACGATAGTCATATTTGGATTTAGAACTAAATAAAAAAATTATAACAGTCTTGGTTACTTGGTTAGGACAGAGAGATGAGAGTTTTGCCGCTGACTTACCACCGAATACCTGCGACTAGTTAATGAAATTCTGAAGAATAAAAATAGCGAAGTAACATCTTCTAGATGAAGCCACTCACTTAACAAAATAAAATATTATTCAAATTTATAATATTTCAGTCTGTTTATTGTAGCGTAAGTGTTCCTGTGTTTATTAAACATATTTTAAAAATCAATAAATTCTTCTCTAATTAGAGTATGGTGGCTTGACTATCTCAACTGCTGCCTAAACCTATGTTATTTAAATTGAGTTATTTTTCAATTTATCATTTTCATATCATTTAAAACTTTTTTTTTTTCATATTCAAAATGTATAGTTCGTTGTAAGCTGTTTACATTATTTCACTCTATACTTTGCAGTGTCTGGATGAAAACGTCAAAGAATTATATTTTTTCACTTTAATATATTGTTAATAGCAAGCACTAAATTTTGTCCATATGGGACAAAATATTCTGAGCATTAACTATCATTGAATCTTTGGCTCATGTAGTAAATAAGCTATATGTATACGAGTATTATAGTAATAAAAATATATTTTATACATATTCATATGTATCAAAAACTAATGCGATTGTTCAGCAGTCTTTCCTATTATTTTCTATATTTTGTTAAATATTACAAAAAATTGATAAATTTGAGTCCGTAAAATGTACACTATTTGATATAAAAAAAAACTTAAAATACATAATAATGTAGGTTTATTTTTATTTAAAGCCATGTACGTAAAATATCGCTGAAAAACCGATGTAAATGTATATTATGTCAATAAATAACTCTACATTTTATGTGAAAATGTTAAATAAAGTTTGCACAGCATTGATAAAACTTGAAGCTTATTATATCGAATAGTGTGAGAGGTTTAAATTTGTAGAGTACAATTTCAAATAAGTGTTTTCGTGTTGGAATCTAGGAACTAGGAAATATGTAGCGCTTGAACCGTCCGCCTCTATGTTACGCCGCATAAAGTTTCCTGCTATTTAGGTTTTGAGCTCTTGAGCTTTTAGCTTAAGACATGCTTCATAAAAACTTTCAAGTGAAAAATATATATTTTCACCATATAAATATATTTTTTATATAAAATCGATTTTATAGACAAAAATAATATTATGCGGGTTTAAAACCGAACAACACCTTTCCAACACACTAAACTAGATTCTATATTGATCTACAAATTCAATTTAAATTCAACTAATTGTTCCGCGGGATCTACTTCAATGATTTTTTTAATATATCTGATATTGGCTACAAATTTTTCGGACGAGTTTGTGAATGCCTTTAGTATTTTGCTAATGAATTTTGACCGCTACAGAAGCGGTTACGTTTATGGCTTTCTCTAGCTAGCCGCCATAAGTGAACTGTCCAATTTTATAGCCACATAAAGATTTAATTTAATTCATATATATTAGAGGAGATCTGTGTTAAAGTTTAATCATACTAATAAGCAGTATTTCCACTAAATCACAAAGTGTTACGTGATCGGAATACAAACTAAATTTTAGCTCTATACAAATATCTCAAGACGACAATACATTAGCAAATAAAATATTAACTTTACGATTTGTGACATTAAAACTTATGAGAATTCAGAAGATAACTAAATATGGTTTTAAAACGAAAAACTATTTTTGATCGAGATTAATTTTTAAATTTAATATTATTTTGTTCAAAAATATTATAAAAATTCGTTTCCTTAGTGCATCGTAACTATTTCAGTATTAATATTATATGAATAAAGTATTAACTATAGTCAGGTTAAATTTTGCAAGAGTCATCTAGTTCTTAATTTATATAACTTTTGTTCACAAAAGAAACCAATTATTTAATGATTTATGGTTTAAGTGATGACAATAATTGTTTACTTTTTTTCATTTAATGATAACAATACTTAATTTAAGAATTAAATAAGAAAATCATAATAAAATTCAAATACAAGGTTCCATTTTAGAATCTCACGGCATTAAGGAAAAACAGTTCAAATAGCTCGTTGTAGAAAACTTTTTGGTTTTAAGCGGAAAAGAGATTTTCCAAAAAAAAGGATAATTATTTAATTTAATAGATTAAAAAAAATTATATATAATGATATCATAATATATATTTATGACATCATAATAAATATTTTTTTCAAAAACATTTTTGACCCATAGATTGTTAAATTAAATATACCTGTAAAAAAATAAGCAAAACAAACAACTGAAATACCTACATTAATTTGTATTTTTGAAAAAGAAAATATAAATCACTGTCAAATAAATATAATGTTTTAAAAATATGTGAACTTTACAAAATTATTCTGACACAGAATTTGATGGAAATATTTTAATTTTTAATTGATATTCTCTTTTAAATCTTTATCAACACAAACATTCTCACGACCGGATAGGGAAATGTGTGTGTAAAAAAAAACACAACAAAAATCAGAACAAACAAGTATTTATATAAAGGTAAAGGTAATTTGATCTTATATGCTTATAGTTCTTAAAATACTACATAGAGAACGTATATAAGTTATGTGACACATAATATTATGTGACACGTAAAATAAACATAAAGTTCACCCTTCGGGTAACCCTTCACGTAAAAGCTTAATATTATAAATTATATGTGGCATTAATGCTTCTAAAGTAAGTAACGTCTCCAATAAAATCAACTAACCTTTTCAACATCAGTCACGTGAATTTTAACCTGATGTAGTTAATATTTCTTAAACACTTAACAAAATATCTATTGTCATATTGTATTTACTATACGTTCTAGTATAAATGTTATAGATTACTATATTTTTTATAGATGACGGTTTTCATGTCGGAGTCTGAAATATTTTTTCGCCTAATCAGGGGTGGTGGGTAAAATAATTTATTGATATTAGAATACAAAAACTTTATATGTTATCTATTTAAAACCACATGATTAGTCTTTTTTATATCAAAGAAAGAAAACAATCTATTATTCCTCTTTATTTATCTGTACAATAGTTTCTTGTACCGATAGGCTAGTAAGTCTATAAGTGTGTACAAATGTTTTTAACATTAAAGCAGTGTTAAATTCATTTTGCAATTCATAAAGGAATAAATAATAACAAATTACGAATAGCGTCTGTGATTTATGTTCAACCCTTTCAGCGAACAGCGACGTTGCTCCGTGAGAGGACGAGGAGGGAAAGAAGTTAATAAATTAATACATAAGAGAGTGTTCCGCATTTGACGTCTCATTGCGTATTCGAAATGGAGCCTTATGAGAACACATTTGTAAATATTTATAAATAAGGTACATACGGCTGATTAAAGACAGGTGATATGTGTATTTGGTGCCCTGTCGCTGACAGATCCGGGATGCACCAACATACCGGCCAATGGCTTTCACAGTGGTTTTAGTGAATAGGGGCCTGCCCAGGCCGAGTCTCACATATCCTCTCCGGCCCCACCAAGGCCGGTTAGACGCCTCGCAAAAAGAGTTTCCCTGCGTCATCAAAAAAAAAGGGGGATATGTGTATTTCCTTTGGATTAAGCAATAAATACATACAAGAATAATATGTAACTATCGGAAATGATAAATTGTTTCTTAGAAGTCATATTAAGTTAGCAAGAATTTATCTGATGCAAAATTCCCTCGAAAGAAAAAATATAGAAATTTTTAAGTATTCTTATGAATTATAAATAAATTCAGTATTATAATTTACCCAACATTATGTTGTTCAGGCTTACATCGAATAGGTCGTACATCGAACAATAGCTTTTAATTTCAGTTAATAGATTTAGGTTAAAGTAATCTTTCATTTTCTTCGGTCTACTAACTATAGCTCACGTACCGTAACAAAAAATTATAACTACCCTCACAATGTTCACTTATTAAAGTCGTCTACACAACTAATTTGATTTAATTATTATTTCTGTTTTATAAAACAGTTTTATTACCACTCACTATTTCTTGATAATAATAAAAGTAATTTTATATATTGTGTTAATTGTTGTTTTAAATTACATTAATAAATCTAAAAATTATTGCTCGTCGGATTACTGATACTTGTGTCGGGGTTGAATAAATATATGTATTGGCCGGTTAATTAAATTTATACGAATATAATTAAATTCGGATAATTGAATTATGTTAATATTATCTCATTAAATAACAAAACAATATTTATGTGTATACAACAACAACATTATAAATAAACTGTTGCCTACCTACTTTCGCTATTCATTTAAATTGTTTTCAACCGACTTAGGAAAAGGAAGAAAGTTTGGAAATTTGTCTGTAATTTAATAAATGTTAAAATTATTGTGTTTAAGCTGATTCAGTTTAAGGTTTCTCAATAAATTATTTGGGCTTACAACAATCAATCACTCGAACACGATTTTTAATCTATTCTATAGTAATTTGTAGTTAATATAGAATTTCTTATACTTCTCTGAACACGAAGATGTTAAATAACAGAAATTTTTATTTTAAGGTTATCCTGAACTTTTGCTGCAAGGTAGGTTTTTAACAATTATTATTTGATTTAATTACAAAAAGCAACGTGTTTATATGAGAATATGTTAGCGGGTATAATGGATAGCTCGTTACAAAAAAAATACAATCTAATTTACTCTGTTAGTACGTATAACATTTAATTATTTACAAAAAATACCCGTATTACCTTAATTGCTGTTACATTTTTAGTATAGATAACATTGTAAAATGAAAGGGTAAACTAAAATAACCTTCCTTAAACAAAATAAGGCAGGTAATGTTCAACAGTAAAAGAAATAAAAAAAAAACTAAGATAATCGGATAGTAATGATAGGATTTTCAGTTTTTCATGCTAAATTAGAGTAATTGTTATTATGAGTGACGAGTGTTGATGAGCGTTTCAGGAGCAGGTTACTGGTATAATAAAAATGAATTATCAATGACGACATTCTAAAAATGTGTTATTTCCTCCAACAGGTGCTATAAATCAATAAAAATGTAAATCTAGCGATGCTATGAAATAGAAATTTGTTAATGAATAAAAAAAGTTCAAAGTAATATTTAAAAAAATTTAACCCCAACTTACAAATAAATTTCTCTGAACTCTACATAGTTTTAATTATTTAGTTTACTTAAGAAATCAGCTGTGTTAAATTTAAGTTTGAATTATTTCGAGGACCCCCTTAACTTGTTTTTACACAAAAAGATCTAGATCATTCTCAATATCATAAAACAGTCTTCGTTTATCGAATATAAGACGGATGTATATGGGCGAGGGGCAGTAGCTACTACTGTTTCTTTTCAGTTTGTCCTCAAAAGGTTTAACAGTATATGTGTAAGAAATTAGGAGGTTGTTTCTTTTAGAAAACCGAAGAAAAAGATCAACAGTTTATATAAATTTATAATGATTCATGACAGGCAAATAAATAGCGTAGATATTAAACAAAGACTATTATAAACGTAAATATGATTATAAAACTATGCTTAAATCAATAGCTGTCGTTGGGTTGATAGGTTTTTGATATTATTCCGTCTCTCACACATCACGCATCACATCCTTGATTTGATTCTCACGTTACAGACAATTCAATAATTTGTCCTACATACCTTTTTAATAATGTGTGCACCTGCATATCAATTCAATTCGAGAGCTAAAAACACTTTGCTGAGTTTAGTAGGAAAGCAAATTTCTTTTTTATACGATTCCTATATTTTAGTTTTCAAATAACATGAAAGCCTAGAATATAATTGAGAAGAATAGGCTTCTTAACGTCCGGTTTTTATATCGTTGATGTAATGTATCTTCAGCTTTATGGAAGACCCTTATAATAATTTTATTTATTTCGTTACATATATCTCTTATAAGGAAAAGATACAAGGTCTGTGACCTGGAAATGTACTTGAACCTTAATACAAAGATTGTATATGATAAAATTATGTTTATAACACAAAGCCTTTGTATTATTGTTATCTTTTGGAATTAATAATGAAAAATAATTGTGATCATCGCTATTTGATATACACAAATAAAACCGCATTTAATTAAAATTTAAAAAAATCACAAACTTTTAGGTTTTTTGTTTGTAAAATTTCGATCATTATTTTTAGTATGATTCTATCTAGGTTGAACATGTTTGTAAAAAAAATTCCTTTATACTGAGCGACATCGAGACAAACTTATATTTATTTTGATTCAATATTTATGTAAAAACTATAGTTAAGTATTTTGTTTGTGTTAAAGTTCTAAGGAATAGATAAATATTCAATAAAGTATTTTGATAAAGGCGCTACTAGTATCAGTGTCTATAGTCAAATAATAACTTGTTCCTCCTTTCGCATTATACATTAATATGATTCCTTTTTCTTAACACTAAGCGCTACGTTGTAGACTTACACAATAAATATCTTATGATAAGGATAATTGCTAATAAATTTTGTCGTAGTACCAATTAATATGTCTTTAGTATTTTATATATTAGAAAGACACGTAATAAAAAGTTATAGAAAAATAATTATGTTAAATTAATCAAAATTTTAAACGAACACAACTGTTTTGTTTACGGGACTTAAAATTTGTTTCATTTCAATTGATACTTTCCTTGACAATAGTTTTTTTTTACTTTTAATGAAGCAGCCAATGAATTGTTCTAAAGCATTTCTTACTTAATATTGTTTAAATCGACTTTGCTTAGTTTTAATTAAAATAAAAATATACTATTCAAATTATTATATTCGTTTCCGGAAGAGTTTTTTTTTTATACCTTAACAATAATTATCGATCAAACTTTAAACATTAAATTTATTTTTTTTTAAGTTTTCACGATCATACCACACCTGGAGTACTTATAAAATTAAAAATGAAAAATAATCATCCGGAAGTTAATACGTACAATATCAGTAATACATAATGTGTTATATTTAAATAATAAATATTGTTAGTATGTGGAAGAGACAGTGAAAAAACTTATAGCTACAGAAAAGTTTCGGTTGCTCCATTATAACAATAATAAAAATAAGAAAACATATTTTTTCAAGTACCATAAATAAATCGTTAATTGACCACTAACCATAATATCGTGTTATGGAAAAGGTTGAGACCCCGCTTCAAGCGGTTTCCTAATTCAAGGAACGTACTAAAGGTAATTCATATTTTTGTGAATACGTTTAACGAGCGGACAACTTACTATTTAAATAAAAGGGACTGCTACCACAAGAAACAAGAAGTCTTAAGGTATAATTAAAGTAAAAACATAATTAAGAATCTATAAAAATCTAAACTTCAAAGGTATAAAAATCAATTTCTCTCGAATACAAAAGCATCCATGAATGTACATACTTTTTTATTTTAGAAATCAACATATTTCCAGAAATCGCATGGTCAGCATAATGAGTTTTAAAACTTTGGCGAGTATTCATTTATACAAAACTAATATCTTTCGGATTACTACGCGTATTTTATTATTTTAAAAACTACACATTCCCGACGTTTTTGTTACTTTGCAGCGGCCGCGATCCCGGGCAGACGAGATGTTCACATTAAATATTAGTTTCCTTTAATCGCATGGTCGGATTTATATGATGACCTACCCTCACCAACTGTATCCACATTCAACCATTCAGTACAAGTACATCCAAATATCAGTAACTTTTTAAATGTACAATACAGTTGAATTCTTAATTCATCTCTTTTATACACACACACACACACACACAAATATATGTATAATATGTGTCCGTCATATACATTTGAATTTTTATTTTTTAAGGATATATTTATGATGTTGGCTAAGGGCCTCATTACTCTAACGAAGGTCTCATGATTTAGTTCGTTAACCTCTCCCAGCAACTGAAAATGAATGACGTCATTCATTCGTTTTTGTATCATGATCAAATTGAAATTTTCAGTAATAAGGAATAATATAAGATATTACAGTCTTGGAAATAAGTAAAAAGTGTGTCAGGTTAGTTTGATATACAAATACAGTGTAAACTACCTTTTGTTTTATAATTAGACTGAGGAATACGATTCATTATTTTTTAATTAAGGACAATTATGTACTTTTTGTCTTCTATACGAATTAATTGATAGAAATCTGAAGTTGTGCTCGCATTAAAAAGTAATTGGTTTGATCAAAATGAAAAAAATACCAAATCAGAACTTTGTTTTCTTAAAACTACGAAAGCTATATTAATATATCAAACAAAGAGGAAAAAGTCAAAGGAATCAGCTAGTTCTAGCAATACAAATATTTAATGTTATTACAACAAAATATGATTGATGTGAAATTATCTGCATCATTGTTCGTCTCCGTTGGTTGACAAGGCTTCGTCTTATGAATTTTAATTATTGAAATGTCACTCGAACCGTAAATAAAAAAGAAGAAATTGTATATATAAGATTGCTATTATTTTCACCTAAATCAAAAGTACATAAGTTAGTAGAGGTCTACTAAAAATTTTTAGTTTTACATTTAATGATAATTTATAGCAACAATAACAGTTCTATTATAAATAACTTTCCACATGCAAATTATAATTACTCTTTCCTAGTTCTCATTCAGTGAAACGGCGGTCTTAATTCGGATTTGTTGTGAAAACATAATTAGCACGGGATTAAAAGAACGGTTATATTTCTCAGTGCTGCGTTTTTTATTTCAGCTCTCTTTCTTCTCGCTGGAGAGTATGCGATACGACTGTTGGTATTAAGTTTTAAAATATGTAATGCTTACAACAAGCTTTTATGGACTTGCAATGTATGAATGATATGTAATTGTAAAATAAACAAATTAATTTTAAAGTACTTATAAAGTTTCTAAGTAATTATAAAGCATAATGAGATCTAAGATTTTCGCGAGTATTCATTTAAATGTAACTAGTATTATTCGGATTTACTACGCGGATTTTATTATTTAAAAACTACATAATCCCGACGTTTCGGTTATTTTGCAGCAACCGTGATCACGGGCAGACGAGGACGGGCAGACGAGATTTTTTAAATAATAAAATCCGCGTAGTAAATCCGAATAATACTAGTTTCATTTAAATTATAAAGCAGTTCGATTATTTATATTCAGTGTTATATCGTAGTCTTTTATTTGATAAGCTGTTGATGTCTTGTATATGCTTGATACTAAATATAAATATCGGGAAAATTGTGATTCTTGTTCAAAAATGAGTTGATTTTATTATCTCTTTTGTAATTTTCTGTACTGTTTTTAAACAACGATAATACTCAAATAGCATACGGAACTTTTATAACTCTGAAACGATGCTAGTATTAATAACGTTTTAAATTATAAAATCGGAGCAGTTGATATGACAGTACAAAACCCATGTCAAAGGAAAGGCGACATAAAAATTTAAATGTCTGTTTATAATCCTTTTTTACACTTTCATAATTTTTTCGAAGTATTTATTTATTCGGGTTCTTATTTATGTGATCTAAAAAAGAAAGTATTTTTAACAACCCTGCAATATTTCATCTGGTGAATTCAAACTTATTCTATATTACATTTTTCTTTTTGATCAACAAAAATCGCAGCGTTGACAGTAGTATTTTTTTTTATTATAGAAGCTACGTTTATTAATTCTACAACTACTATTTACATTAATTTATAGAGGAAAAGGAATGTAATTTTACTTATTTATGTAGTAGTAAATACTCTTCTGGGTTGAAATGTGTTTTATCAATCTGAATAATTAATGTATGAGTGAATGTGCGCAGGGTTTTCGTCCACTCATTCCCATCGCGTTATGTATGAAACCACTTGTATGGGAGATTTATGGGGAGTGAATTTTTGATAGCCATCTAAATTTATTGAACCCAGATTCCGTATAATCATGGCACTTCAGAACCAGGAACTCGCACGTTTATATGAATTTCTATGTGATTTTAGTATTGAGTTAATTAAGGTAACCTTTTGCACACATTAAATTATACAGGGCTTATTTATTTTAACCATCTCATTATGTTTTTACCAAGTTGTAAGAAATTTATACTAGGAAGTAGTTCGATAATCCTTAACTCACAAACTTCCTGTCTCTTTTGAACTAAATCAATATAGTTTTATCCCTTCATTGTTAACAGATCACGTTTCCTAAGAACTTTTAAAGATCTTCCCTTATCTTAGTGACTAATAAAACTACAAACTTCCTTTACGTAAGCCAAATACAACTTTTCTACCTGAATAGTTTGTTATTGTGCTATCAGTAATACAGAGCAGTACGCCGTAGATACCGATCCATAAAACGTCGACTAGAAACGTTTGTATCGTAGCAATTACTCCCCAACGAAGAGTACCTACTTTTTATTTTCTTGATTATGGAATGCTAAAAGGTTTTAAAAGGCTTCACAATATTCAGATTCTTAATTATACTGTAATATATTAAACTAGCTCTGATCACACTAGAATAATACAGCTGGTGTCTCCACGATTGTTGCTTACTGTTATTTAGACTATGGTGTGTGTGAGGAAAATATAAAAAAAACAGTTAGTAAAGTATATTAAGTGTAACCACATTATTTTTATTATAATACTTGTATGAAATTAAAGAATAATAATGATATAAAGTGACACATACAATTCAATTATAATAGGTACTATTTAAAGCCTGCGTAGTTTGTTTTGTAAAAAAAACAGCCGTCGAGGTCTTATTTAATTCTGAGAGACGTTATAAGATTTATTTGAATTAAGTATTCGGCTTCTTTCATATTAAATTTATCTTATAAATAAACATATTGTGACAATATAAGATTTACTTTATCCGTCTCAGTTTATTTTCAACCAAATGAAATATTTTAAGGTATTGTATTGGATTATTTTATATCGCAAAATAAAAGATCGATTCTTAAATAGGGTTTATGAAAATAATAAAAGTAGTGAATCAAAATATTATAAATCATAAATGTTTTATAATATTTTAATCTTCTGAATTTCAAGGCAAAAAACATTTACATTTAAAACAAAATATATTATGAAAGACCGGGAATACTCGATTGTTATCCAAAATCCGATATGTATTTAGTATTTCGATCACGTACTATTTTAGGAGGGCGATCGTGAAGAGTGGATATTAGCTGTTATTACGTTTAGGAGATAAAGCCAGAATACCGATTGATAATTATGGATATTATTTTTAAGAAAAGTGCAATCAATAACATCAACTAAAACTGACCTTATTAACCTATAGTAGTATCTGGACACCAATAGAACCACTTCACTACATATGTTATGTAAGAACACCTTAAAAGAAATATTAAACCGAGTACATTTTATTACATTATATGTTAACACTTTTAAAAGAACTGATTTTTTTTTTAAATGTCGTCAAAATATTTCTCTACATGAATAAAAAGATCGAAGGAGATCTAGAGCACTTTTTTTCTACCTTTGATTTTTTCTCCCTTGCATTGCATGATCAAAATCTCATCGTACTAAGAAATATTGATCGACTGTGATAGGATATTACAAAATACTTTCAAATATATGAGTATAGTTAGTATGTGTAAGAACGATTTTCATGACAATAAATTTACTCTGAGATGAAAAAAGGGACATCACAGTATGAAATATCAAAAACGGCATCTCCACTGTGTCGTAACAGATTAAATCTACATATTATACACAAATTACTAGTATTATCGTCACTTGAATCTATATACATGACTTTTATTATAATATTAATTCCATACATATTCACAAAATGCTGATATATTGTTTACAAAAAAGCAACGAATCAAATTTCTTATATTAAAGTATTGAAAAGTATTAGAAAAATATAAAACTACTTAAATGTATTTCAATTACTTCCTTTGACTATGACATCATCCGAATAGCGGAAACTAATTAAGTTCATGTTTAATTCAAGACTAATCGTGATACAAAATGGAAATTCACCTTGTAATAAATAAGCAGAAATAAATTGGAAGGAGCAGTTTTATCAAAAACTTGTATGTTATTTTTGATTTCATCCAATTACAGTAGTTCAGATTTCGTTTATAGATATAAAAAATATTAAGAACTCAAATAACAAATAAAATAAATATATACATTTATATTATTTCTTTCAAAAGTTCTGTATGGGCTATAATCAATTCTAAAGCATCATGCTTCGTGAGAGTCCGAGTGTGAGATTTAGCGTTCAGAAACTATTTTTAAGACTTGAGTACAACTACTGAGATGTACAATTTCCCTGCTCTTCCTTCTATCTAACCTTTTCATACATTAGACTAAGTCAGTCAGTTTTGAGCCTTCGAGAAAGGAGGAAGTGATCGCTTCGTTCAAATGCGAGAGGGCTCTACGACTAAAGAATGGAGCTTATCGTGTGTTTGATTGTTAGATGATAAAAAGGCGATACAAGGATAGAATTGTGCATTTTCTAATAAAATCCAAATGGGTCTTTCCTATGGGAGAGACAGGATTGGAACCCAAAAAGCAACAGCGGGTTGGTTTGGGGCTTTACAATCCTCCAAACCATTAACACACAAATCGTCACACACACACATTCAAAAACAGTCAATATTTTTTTTTATTAAGTGTATCTAGGGTTTTATTAAAATAATTATTATAAATTAATCTAAAAAGATTTTATGAGTAATGATCTAAAATCTCTAAGTTTTAAGGTGTTATTATGAAAAATATTTTTTTTTAAATAATATGTATTAACAGCTAAGAAGAAAAAACAAACAAAGATTCCGCTTAAAACTTTGCAGTTTCTTGACAGAGAAACTAGTTTCTTAGTTTCAAGCACATCTCAATATGCGGGTTTAATCAAAAACTTATATATCTATACGATAATGATAAAATATAAGCTAGCCCTAATAATGTGAGTCCATTTAACTTGGACATACATATACGTGGACAACATACTGGGCTATAAAATTAGAAAAACGATTAACTTGTCGGATATTTCAACTATTTCGTTCTTAAAATTTTAATTTAACAACTAAATGAATATCAGTTCAGGTTATATTATTTGTAGAACTACCAACAATGTTTAAATTTTCACCTGCCTTACTCTAGATTCGGGTAGGACGCGCTACTTCGTCTCGAACAAACCATCTAGAATTACTCAAATGGAATTGTAAGAAATGCCTTCAAATCTATACTAATTTTTTTAGGAGGAAATGATTCATTATATTTTCAATTAGTTTCCTGCCACTTAAATAAAATTAATATCTTGGGTGCTGCATTATGTTTCTTTTTAGTTACTTTCTTCTACGGTCATGTGGTTAAGAGTACTTCCCTATTAACTAATTAGTACTAGCTATTTTAACATTTATGAATACAGGTTAGAGTTAAAATATAAGACAAAAGTTTATCATTATTTTTATTACCCTAGTGGAACGCAAACAATACAGTGAAGCTAAATTTTTGTAGGTTTGAAATCCCGTGTTTCAGAGAGTAAAACGATTTAATAGAATTTCATGCTCTCATAGTTTATGTTTTTTTTATAACTTTATATTTGACTTTGTGTGACCTTCATTAAATACAAGGTTTACTTGTAGGTAAGTTAATCATTTATGCCGATTTCGAAAATTTTATATATTTTTATCTCCTTTCCTTCTCACCGAATCCGTTGATTTTCTAATTTATTTTTCTTACATACAAACAAAAACTGTTCGATGTCAAAATATATTTGTAAAAAGATCACAATTACCAAACGCATTGGATTGAGCAGTGATTATAGACACGTAACGAACTCATTAGAAAAGGAGTAAAAGCACATCCCACACAACAAATTGCCAGTATAAGAAATATGATCAAAGCGCTTGTTATTACTTCCTCTGTGTCTCCAAAAGCTGAAAAAATGTTCTGTGGTAAATCACATTTATTTAAACATAACAAAAAAACGCTTGTACTGTTCTCCAAAAATAATTTTATTGCAGAATTATTTTATACTCACAATACAACGTACACGTATATTTATGCCAAACGTAACCACTAAGATCACAATTTTAAAGTAATTAATAAAAATATGTTAGTGACTGTACAATATCGTCTTAATTACCAATCGATACTCTGATCATCACTGATTTTACTGATGTAGGTATATTATTATATTGTGTCCTTAGATAATAATATGCGGTAAATATTATGAATACACTAAAATAAAATAAAATATCACGAAACAATTATATTTAAGTTCCAGAACTTCATAATCAGAGCAATTCTGCTCCCATTTCCACTTGCAGGATGTATGAAACTTTACCCGGTAAACTTTCAAACTTAAGATTTTAAACGTTACACATTTTCGTATATAATTAACCTCAGTTTTTCAAAAGAAATTGATATATTTTCTATCTAATATATCTGTATTTTATACTTTTGCTACCCAAATCTATAGAATGATGAGCGTAGAAAACTATTAGATAAGGAAGAAATCACTAAGCCAACTACTTAAACACTAAAGAAGAACATACAACTGTTACTACAAAATTTATTTAGAAGCTAGAATTATATTAACTTATAAACACATTGATAGTTTCCACTACAAGGGACAATTTGAAAAAGTTGGTGCTTTAAGTTTATAGCGTATATAAATGTATTAAATAACGTAACGGTCAGAGCTATTGATTATTTAAAACATTGTTTATTTATTATAATAAAATAATTGTTGATACGAGAAGTTTTGACAGTTACCTATTTAATGTTGTCAGAAAGATTTGATTGTTATATACTTGAACAATTAAATGTTGACTATGAATCTAGTTTTTTTATTTTCACATTAAATAATAAAACAATTAATAATATAAGTAAAAGCATATTTTGTTGTAAAGTCAGATTACTTTCATGTGGAATTTTTTCCTTTTCTTTTAATTTGTCTATGGTATCATCTATAGCTACATACAATACGTTATACATACATTACACATAACATTTATATAACCTAGTAAGAGTATAATATCTGAATTAAAAATATATATGTAGGGAGTGAGTTGGTTTTTCAAGGATAACACACAGTACGATTTAAGAAGAATATTCTCCTACTAATGCTCTCGCTATGAAATAACCACCCTGTTGTAGTGTTTCTGATAAAAGTTTGGTATAAGTTTCTTCCAGAGAGGAGTGAAAGAATTTTTTTTAAAAGATCTAAAACTCGCAACGTCGATTCTTTCATTGCAGGCGTTTATAAGCTACGATGACTGTAAAACGTCGGACGATACAACCAATGCTCAATGTTTTCCCAACGACGTGGAATAAATAAATTGCTTAATACTTTTTCCACTCAATCAAAACGTTTTATGTACATATTTGCACATTTCATAATCTGACCTAAGCACACATTCCTCTTCACATACCAGTTTAATCCATTTATTGTTTTTTGTGTTGGATACATACGATATCATTAATTTGTTTAGAATTGCTCAAGTTGCTTTCTAAACCTTCTTCATTCTGCTAGAATTTGATATAATATTGCATGCAGTATTAAAACGCAAGAGTGAAGTGATGAAAATAGCCTAGATATTTAATAGTAGGTGTGATGGTTGAGACGCTAGTTGAAGGTGGTTAAGAAAACAAATAATATCAATGGACTTGATGTGGGTTTTATTGTCTTGAGAAAATAAACGTAAATAAGCATAGAACATACATAAACATTTTAAAACACTTATATCTAAATAGTACTAAAGCAGATGGATTATGTGTGTTTTAACCAGGAAGGTGAGAGTGAATTCGTTGATGATATTGATATAAAAAAAATTCTGAAAAATCAAATTTGAGCATTGTGCATCCGAACACATTAATTTTGGAACAGAAGATGCTAATGAAAAAGTCATTTTTAAATTATAAATAAAAATTTGTTTAATATTGAAAAAACGTTTTCAAAATTTTTGAAGAATGAGAGAGGAGTTACAATTTCTTAACGGTAATTTCAACATAATTCCCGAAATTTTAATTACCAAGAATAAAATAATTTCTTAAACTCATATTAATTGATCTTTGGACTCGATAAACTCTTGAGTGTTTTGTTTACTTACGCTGCCGCCACATTGAGTGGTGAAATTTAACGTTCGTAATTTTCCCAAAGCTCTGTAAATTATTATACATTATTTGATTTTTAATGGCAATCAAAATTGTTTCTATAAGAGAAAATAAACATAAAGAAAAATAAAAACACCCAATATATAGGAAAATTTGTAATATTTTTAATAAACAGTTACAACATTATAACTATTCATAAAAGAGAAGCATCGCTTAGTTTATCGCTGTCTAAGAGAATGCAATCTTCAGATTTAAAGACGAAGTATCAGTATCAAGTACTTTATTTAAATTTGGCAGAACTCATTGATGTTTACACTTGGCTCTTATTCTTATACAAATAAAAAGTTCAAAGGAAATATAGATTTATCCACTAATTCTATAAGAGACATAAGAGACTAAATATTCAAGCTTTAGTCTTGTAATTGAATAACAACGGTCTTAGTTTCATAATCAACATCTAATAAATAATGTAACAATACGTTAACAATTCACTCCATTTTAAATACGCCTTTACTAGCTTGGGTTGTATGTATGTATGTAACAGAACTCTCAGCTTATTGAAACTTTTGCTTCGTTTAGTTTTGATCACTTACCCAATGTAAATAAAAAATATGTAATGACGACTATGTCTTGTATCTAGCTGAATTAGTAATTACATTTGTTATTATGTTCGATAATTAATAATGGTATTTTCATAAGTATATGGCTTTCCTTTTTCTATTTTTTCGTTTTTCTGCTAGTGGTCCGTTACAAAAATTAATATTATAAGAAAGCGTATAACTTATACTGCTCCAACATTTTAATTGAAATTAAAGTACAACAAGTTTCTATCAAAATTAATGTTACATAAGATGTTACTTGAACTTTAGAAGACAAAACGATCAACGACGGATATAATACTAATAATGTGTATTATTTATTATATATCTACAAATCATTTATGATAGCTGCAATGTTTCATTTACACAAAGAAAACAAGGAGAGCTCAACCAAAAACAAGTGAATTCGATATTCCTTTGTTGACTCTTTATTTCTTTTATTAATTCAATTCGGTTGAGGAATTAACAGAATGAATATGAACAAGACAAGAAAAAATATTAACTTTATCCGTTTTGATATAAAGGCAAACGTTTCTATTCTATACAAATTTCTATTCTGTTCATTGTATTATCAGAATAAGGTCTGGATTTATGTTATGTGAATAATCCTAAATTGAATTTTTTAATTAATACTATTATCCTCTTTTCGTAAATGTTAACTCATTATGAAACATATTTAAAACAATAAATAAGGTACGTTTAAAAAAAAATATTTTGAGTTTGATTTGAGCAGTTACTTAAGACAATTTCGTCGATTGTCGATTTTAACCTCCCCGCCCTAAACGCTGCCTTGAATAACTTAGATTTGCAAAATTGTTCGACCTTTGAGCACGAAAGATCGAGTACTGATTTATAAAATACTACGTCTCTGTATTTTATCATCCAAAAAGATTTGTAAATGAGTATCTGTAGTTTGTACTACTTTTAATTGCATTAATTCTTTGAAAATACTTAAAAGAAAAAGAACATAAATATCACATGCAATAAATAAATATACAAAAAAAATAGAAACTTTATAATATTAAAACAATAATTAACTTAGATATAAGGTATAATGGAAATAATTTAATGCATGTAGAATAAAATTTTAAATAAGAAATCTTGTCAAAAACCAGAAATACGACCAAAAATATTCAGCCAAAGTCAACCTCTGTCACGAAAAATAACAACGGCCTTCTCTTGCGTGTCATATTTCACTTTGCATCCTTAAAAGCTCACAGATATAACATTCACTCATAATGATTTTCAGCTGACGTGGGATGTATCAGTTTTATATTTGTGACCTAACAAATTACTTTGACAAACTGATGCACAATTGTTCATTTTAAAATTAGTCGGCCGAAATAAGGAAGGCTCAGCTAGGATTACAATGAGATTACGGGCGCTTTCCTTTAAATTGTGTGTATACCGTTGAAAACACTGCTTATACATTTCTTATATTTAATATAGTCGAAAAACTAAATTGCAAAATAAAAAAGACTACATGAAATTGCGTTTAGTATGAAATTGATTTGATTGCATGTATGTAAATCTAAGACAAATATCATTTAAGTAATGATGCTCCAATTAAAGTAGATCCGGCGTTTTTTATACTCCGCTAGCAAGAACTGAAAAGCTATTGAAAATAACCGGAACGATGTGTAATTGCCAATAATCTTCTCATTTGGCATAAGGATGTAGTTAATTAAAGTATGTTACATATAATTAAATCAACCTAAGCCTTAATTTTCTTCAGAATGTATTAAATTGCTTTCTCTTTATTTGAGAACACTTGGGAGAAGGGCTACTTCATGGAACCTTAATTAAGTACACAGATATATAATATATTCGAGTACTAACTCGAGAACGCGACAAAATATTATCTGTATTTGAAGAGAAACGCACTCAAATTAAATAAAATGGATAAATATTATATTAAGATGTCAGAAAAATATATTTTAATGGGGACAAAGGAAACCTTAAGCTTGTGCCTTTCCTTAAATTCTAAGTGGCAATGTTTTATTCAGGAGATTATCCCGTTATTTGTCATGTTAAAAACAAGTTCCAATAAATAATTGAGAAATATATTTTGGCTTGTCGTCGCTTGTTTGGTTTGTGTATTTAAAGTTTCCCATACATTTATTTTCTACCTATATCAGCTTTGCATAGAGATAAAGAATCTGAATAAATTCATAAAAATTAGCATTTTTCTGTAATTTTTCTTTCTTACTGTGTGTTATTTCCTTTAATATTATAATATTCTCAAAAAGCCATTCATAGTTCTACTCTGTACATTGTGATTTTTCAGAATCAGAAAACTTTTTGTCTAAAAAGTTCTTATTTATGAGACCGTAAAATTGTAATTATAATAAGGATTGTCGAAGAAACTTGTTTATTACTGTGACAAAAACGAAACATTACATTATTTGCCTCTTGTTAAAGCTTGAAAACCGTAAATTGAAAATAATGAAATGCTTTCTTTATTGTCTCATACTAGGACATGGTAACATCTGTGAACGTATTATGAAAAAAACAAAATTAGCGGTTAATCCCCTCGGTTCGATCTTACGTTAACATTTTCATATCCACAGCAAGTCTGTGTCAGACTGTTTGTGGGTATAAAAATTTTACGGTAGAAAATAATTTACTTCATATTTTTGTAACTTTTGTAACGGCTCAAATATAACCGTTTGATATTACAAGATCCAACAAAGCTCTATTAATTAAAACATTACAAATATACAAGCTCCTTAACCTCGGAAAAACCTTTAACAACAAAGAGCAGGAGTTGTTGAATGTCAACCTTTTTGAACCCACTATTAATATTAAATACAGAAAGTTAATTTTACTTGCTAAGTATAAATATTGTTATTTTATCATTGAAAAAGAAAATGTTAAAAAGGGATTTTATTTCATTTAATTGATTAATTATTGATTAAAAAAAAAGTCTAAGTGGCCTGGAGGTTAAAAGGCCCGCTTCTCATACGTGAGGGCGCAGGTTCGAAATCTGGCAAGTACCAATAGGATCTTTTAAGAGTTATATGTACTTTCTAAGAGTATTTAGACACCACTGGCTGGAACAGGCTACAGCAAGCCTTGGGGTGTAAATAGCCCCAAAAAAGCGCCGGTGCAAAAGGCAAGGGGAAACCACTGTAACTATCTTCCCATGAAAGTCATCATGTATACGGATCACTGATACGTGATGTCCACGATCAGTCAGCAAAAGCTCTTGCGCCGATGATGATGACTAATTATATTACGTTGATATTTTTTGAAGTAATCAATCAGTTTTTAAATACTTTTTCCTGATATGTTTTATATTTTTGCACCTCTTACAATCCATCACTTTTGTAGGACGTATTTTAGGCATGGTTTTATTCAGAGCAGAAAATATAATCTAACGAATACTACTAGATTTGGTTCTGAAACTTCTTTATATGAGTGAAGTCGCGCTATTGTTTATATTAACATCGAAAACTGAATTTACAAGAACATGAAATTGATGTCACGTCTCGCCTTTTTGTGATTTACTTGTTTTATCTGAAAAAATTCAATAATCCTCTTTCGTTAAGAGATTGTTTTTACATCAATTTTAATAATTTAGTATTTTTAATGTTTATAAGGTAGAAATATGGCACAGAGAAAGAAATAAACAATTTATTTTTATATCATGTTGAATAAAATATTCACATTAAAATACAAGATTGCTTACCTTGATTTCACGTTTAGCTTTCATTGATTTCTAGAACGCGAATAATAAAAATAAGTCTATAAGAATACTGTTTGACATTACAAATAACATCAAGCTTGTATATTAATTATTTAAAAGCATCTTTTGATCGATTGGTACATTAGATAGTATCATACATAACATTGTGGTTTTAGAGCTGATTATCTAATTTAGCTTTTAATGAATACGAACCCATATCTTAATAAAGTATATATATATATATAAACAATGTATATACAAAGACAACATTGTTCTTAAATTTTTACGTAACCAAAGAGGAGCTTAACTTCAATTCGTAGTGAAAACACAATTAGCAAGATATTGAACAAATAGAAATGTTTTTTGCTAGTGTTTATTTTCCCTTCTTACTGTTCGATTGTTGTGAGGTTTAAACTTCAATGTTAACATGTACTACTATAAAAGAGGTTACGATCTCGATCTTGATACTTTTGATTTTGTAACGTTGCTTATATAATTTTATAAAATTTATTAAGTAGTGATTTTATTTTCATAATATTTTGTCATACTTTAAGTTCCTAATATGTATATTTGTAAATATATATATAAATTTAATGTCAAGTTGAAAGTATGACCTGTTAGATGGTGGCCTGTTACTTTTATATTATACATATAATATAATATAATTATACTTTAAATTGCTGATATGAGAAAGATATGAACTATATTTTAAGAATTTTTTAAATTATTAAACTCTTAACAATCCGCCTAACGTAATTTCAGATACCATAAAGCAATATTTTTATTTTTAAAAGATTCAGCACGTAAAATGAAAGATACGAAAGAAAAAAATTACGACGCATGTTTAATTCAAGTATTTTATACTTTTTAAGTTCTGCTTTTATGCCTTGAAGTGTGTTGAAAAAGCCACAAATAAAGCCTAGCATAACAAGAAACTAAATTCAATTCACTGCAGCCTGAATACAAATGAATTTCGAGAGCGCTGCTGACAGTCTTTCTGAAATTTTCCTCTGTTTTATTTTCATTTTCAATCTTCTTGGAATGTAATTCGATGTTATAGTTTATTCCGTGCAACAGACATGCCTATTAAGAGCATGGAATACGCAGTATTTGTATTTGTCTTCAACAGTTAATTTATTTTTTCAGTAAATTTTGTTTGATATTATTATAACGATATAAGTCTTATCTGATAAATCAACGTGTCTTGTCTAATTCTCCATACACATCTGCTTTTCCTTTGGCGTAAACGAAGGTCAAATTTGTGAGAGTATGTCTTTCTTACACAACCAGACGTTTGTGTTATAAATATATTGGTGCACAGCAGTTTCTGAGTCTTATAAATAAAGACGAGTTATGTTTTCCTTTGATAGAAACATAAAGAATATGATTTAAAGCACATATATTTATTTCCTAGCAACATTTTCTACGTAACTAAGATGTTACAATAAAAATCCTATCTCGAGATGATAGTTTTTCATTTTTTTAATAAATTATACTACAATTTATTCCTTTGTTTATTTCTAAGCAGATAAAAAACATTATTATAAACGACAGATGTAGATGAACGACAGTTAACCTTTTTCCTCAAAAAGAACGTGTAAACAATGGATTCGTTAAAAAATTTGTTTCTTTTAGGTTATGAATAATGATTATGTAGACATCTTAGAGTAACAACAACTACCTTAAAGCATAATGATGCTGCCATTATCTTTTATTCCTATCATCAACAATCCCCATGTAGCCATTATATGGAATCTGACAAAACGTCTGACGTTTCAATTACTTTGTAGTAGACGTTGTCCCGGACCAACGTCGGTCAGTTTGTCAAGTTTGTTGTTATCTAATGCCAACGATTTTCTATTTATCTCTCGTTCTGCTCTGGATGAACATAGAAAGGGCTAACTACATATATCTTGATTTTATATTTTTGATGACGAAATGCCAAGTGTGAGATAATTGCCAGCCAGCCAGCCAGAATCTGTAGTTTGTCAAAACGGAATTAATGGCTTGGCTTAATGACTGTATTCATACCCGGTTGACTTCCTCGTTATTATCGTCAATATATCGATAAATATGTTATACATGTCCAACCTTAAAAGTTATCGTGCTTTCTTTCGTACCGTTATGTATGGGGTTTTCCAATAGGGACGCTTGAACTTTGACAGCTGATTGCGGCCATGTTGTTTGAGTGACAGCTGTCAAATGCAGTGTGTTATATTCATTCCGTCCTCCCAAACCACCATGGCAGGTTACAGTGTCGAGCAGCACGTGCAAATCATAAAATTGTTTTATGAAAATGGGTCTTCAGTTCGAGCAACGTTCCGCGCACTTCGCCCGTTTTACGGTCGCGATGATCGTCCTGCCGAGTCGACTATCCGTCGATTGGTGGACAAATTCGAGTCAACCGGGTCAGTTAACAATCAGCCGGTTCCCGTGCGTCAACATAACGCGAGATCTGCCGAGAATATCGCCGCTGTGCGCGACAGTGTCCTCGAAAACCCGCGGCAGTCAATTCCGCGTCGCGCACAGGAACTCGGCCTTTCGCAGACGACAACTTGGCGAATTTTGCGTTGTGACTTGAGCCTGCACCCGTACAAGATCCAGCTGACCCAAGAGCTCAAGGTTAATGACCATAGACAGCGCCGTGTGTTCGCTGACTGGGCATTAGAGCAGTTGGAAGTTGACGCCGATTTTGGCAAAAAAATCATCTTCAGCGACGAGGCGCATTTTTGGATGAATGGCTATGTCAACAAGCAAAATTGCCGTATTTGGGACGAGACCAATCCACACGAGGTTCACCAAGTGGCAATGCACCCGCAGAAAGTGACTGTTTGGTGCGGATTTTGGGCCGGAGGCGTGATTGGTCCGTATTTTTTTCGAAAACGATAATGGTGTGGCCGTCACCGTCAATGGTGAGCGATACCGGTCGATGATAACCAACTTCTTTTGGCCTGAAATCGAGAATATGGATCTGGACAACATGTGGTTTCAACAGGACGACGCTACGTGCCACACAGCACACGCTACGATGGAAGTTCTGCACGAGCAATTTCTGGACATGGTCATCTCGCGCGGAGGCGACGTGAACTGGCCACCGAGATCGTGCGATTTGACCCCGCTGGACTTTTTCTTGTGGGGTTTTCTTAAGTCGCAGGTCTATGCCAACAAGCCGCAAACCACCGATGCCCTCAAAGTCAACATACGCCACGCCATCGATCAAATACAGCCCGATTTGTGCGCCAGAGTCATCGAAAATTGGACCTTTCGTGTGCGCGCCACCAACCGAAGCCGTGGCGGTCATTTGAATGATGTCATATTTCATACATAATGGGGTCGATAGACCTTCCAAATAAAAAAAAAATTTTGCAAATATCTTTCCTACATGTATTTTTTTTTGCATTTCAAAGATCAAGCGCCCTTAATGGAAAACCCTATACAAATACTACAAAAACAACCCCCGAAAAAATATTTTTAAATGTTCCTCAAGATGTTAAACGTCGTAATCAATGGCTCCAAGCAGCGAGACGACCTAATCCCAAAACAACATCATTTTTTTTATGTTGTGAAGATCATTTTGATCTAAGTAATTTATAATAATATAGCAAACAACAATTATTTATGTAAACGAATAAATTGATTACAGAAATCAATAACAAAAAATATTCAACTAAATTCCAAATAGTAATTTTAAAAGTCATAGCATAAAAAAAATGTCTATGAATAATTTAAAACGATTACATAATAAATGTGTATATTGATGAAAAATAATGATGATAAATGATTTTGGTTTAATATATTATTTTTATATTTTTATAACGCGTTAGGTTGGGTATTATACGAAATTGAAATTTCAAAAGTCTAAAAGATTAATGCTCTAACCTTCTCCATGTGAGGCCTTTTGCTCAGCAGTGGGCTCTGATAAGCTGATGATGATGATAATGATGTAATGGTGGTTATTCTGTTGTTATAATGTCATTTAAATAATTCTTCTGATTATTTTATTTTTCCTTTTCAGCTGAAAGAAGATATTGAGAATTATATTTACTATATTGAAATGGGAGGTAGAGCAAAAATTTAAGTTAATGTATTACCATATAGGTTTAGCTGTCAAGCTAACCGTATCCGACAAGGCAATAGAACTCTTAGACCAGCTGCAGAAAAAACGAAAACTCCAAACTATTCAACAGATTTTAAGTGAATCATCAAAAAATATTGAAATTAAAAATCCTCAAGAATCAATCATTGAGACTATACCATTTAACACTATTGAACTTATTGAAATTGACTGTGCTCCTTCAAATTCTTTTAACGTTGTGACGTCATAAGCATGGCGACCAATCTTGGCGCGTTCTTAGTCGCGTGGTTATTTTAAAATTCTTATAAATTTTTAATTCAATTATTATTTGAAATTATTTTTTTTGAGTTTTGCGCATCAATTATAAATATAATTATATTATATTTTAAAGTTTTGAAATAAATAAAAATATCGATAATATTTTTTTTCAAAAACCCAGATAAAAGAAAGTTATAATATCTAACTGTCGCTTTTATTCTCTGCGTTTAACGCTTGAGGAGGATGGTACTAAAATACAGGATCGTAAACTATCGAGTTGAGTATTGAGACAGTAGTTTCTACGGGAGATGTGTACATACGAGTAATTTAATCTAGGAATCCGCTTAGCACTCTCTCACTAAAACACGATTATATAGCAAAGACGATAGCCGCAGTTACCTTCGTGCTAGTAAAAGCTTAAATAGAGGTACATATGTACCTTTTTCTATAAAATATACTTACCACAACTCCTCAAATTTGTTTTGTAACTTATTATTTTTAAAGTCCCAAATGATGCATATTGTGGCTGTCTTAAAGAGTCGCGCACTTTGTTTTGCATTATAATATAAACATAAGTGTTACTACTACTGACGGACTTTAAGAAATAAATAAATAATTTTAAGTTTTTCTACTGTCATACTACTAAGTTATGTCGTCTGCCCTCGGTCACCGTTGCTGAAAAATAATCGAAACGTCGCGTCGGGTACATGTGGAAATGAAATAATAAAAAAGCTTAGTTTCCGATAAAGTCAGTTTCATTTAAATGAATAATTAATTATAGAGACAAATGAGTCATTAATAATTATAATTATGTTTTTATTGCTACCCTAAAATCATTATGTTAGCTTATGCAGGTTTACAGAGATGGGTGCTTTTCATTTCTGCTTTTCGTTTGCTTTCGTGTTTGTTAGAAGTTGTTGTGAGTGTGGTTGAGATGATGAGTGAGAGAGAGTATGATGGTGGGGGGGGTTCCCGGGGGGAAATACCGGGTAATGAGATGAAGGAGAGTGTGTTTGCGGATGACTCAATGTCATCGCGCCCGGAATCGGTGTTAGGAGCCAAACGGCTGTTCTCGGACGTATCTGGTTCCGACACCGAGACCGGGGGTGGGATGTTTCGGGGTCCGGTAGTGTCGGGAAGGCGGGGCCGCGGCCGTACGCTGCCGAGAGCCCGCAAATTTTTAAGGGAAAGGAAGGAGGAGGAGTCGGAGGCTGCCTTCGACTCCTGCCTCGAAAAGAGGCTCCGAAAGGAGAGTGACGGGGGTGGGAAGGCGAAGGGGAAGGGGAGGGAGGTCCCTTTGGACCTGCAAGCAATGGGGGCGGAGGCGATAAAGGTCGAGGCCGAGAAAAGCCTCGACCTTATCAAAGATTTGGTGGGAAAGAGTAGAAACCTCAAAGGGGGCTACTCTTCCCGAATTATGAAGGCCTCTGCCTTCCTGAGGGAGTCCCTGGATGCGCTCGTATCGCGCACCGAGGCTGAAGAGACCCACCGCCTCAGAGCCGACATTGGTCGGCCCCAGAAGGAGAACGCGGGTCTCAAAGAAGAGGTACGCGCTCACCGTCTCCAATACGAGGAGATGATGAGGGAGAGGGCGGCGGCGGAGTCCCGGCTTAAGCGGGAAGAGGTCGCCCGCCCTCCCCTGGCGGGAGATAACTCGGCCGTCGCCGTGGCTGCCAGAGCGGCGATCCGCCAGGCGGCCATACAAAGAGGGCTCAAATCCTCAGCCCCTTTACCGGCGTCACCGGCACCGGTAATATTAGTGTCAGAGGATGATTTCCCTTCCCTCCCTGCGCCCTCCAAGGGGAAGGCCAAGAAATCAAAGGGGGGGAAGGAGGTTGCCTGGACCGCCTTCGGTCCATCCACCTCCGGTGGAAGGGCTGAGGCGATAGCTGCCGGGGCCGGGGCCGTTGCGGCGGGGTGGACGGAGGTGGTCCGCCGCAAGGCCCCCAAAAAGAAGGAAGTGGTGCCGGTACCCAAAACACCGGCGCCACAACCAAAAAAGAAGGCGGGCCCTAAGGAGGGCCCCAAGAAAGTGGCGCTCCCACGCTCACAGGCCGTAATGTTGAAGTTACGGCCTGAAGCAGCGGCTAAGGGGGCGACCTACTTGTCGGTCCTCTTAAGGGCCGAGAGGGAGGTAAATACGAAGGAGCTGGGTATCGGGCCCCTGAAAATCCGTTCATCGGCAACAGGGGCCCGCATCATCGAGGTGCCCGGCTCAGCCAGCGCGGACAAAGCCGACGCTTTGGCCGCTAAGCTGAAGTCTGTGCTGGCGGAGGAGGTGGAGGTGTCGAGGCCCGTGAAATTCACGGACGTAAGAGTAACGGGCCTCAACGACGCGACGACCGCGGACCGGCTGATAGCCGCGGTCGCGCAGGAGGGGGGCTGCACCGAAGCCCAGGTTAGGGTTCGTAGCGTGCGACCTGGGCCTCGCGGCACAGGCTCCGCCCTGGTGGAGGTGCCGGCTGCGGCGGCTAAAAAGCTGCTGCAGCTGGGCAGCCTGTCAGTCGGGTGGAGCCAGGTGCGGCTCTCGCACATGGAGGCACGACCCAAGCATTGCTTCAAGTGCTTGGGAACGGGGCACGTCGCGGCCGCGTGCCCCAGTCCAAAAGACCGCAGCGGTTTGTGCTACCGCTGCGGCAAGGAGGGCCACAAGTCCGCCCAGTGCTCCGCGTCACCGCGCTGCGCTGTGTGCGCTGACGCGAGCAAGCCGGCGGACCATGTTATGGGGGGTCATTCGTGCCGCCCCCCATCCACCCGTGGGAAACTCCCGGCCCAGCCACAAAGGGCGGGGGTTTCGAGGCGGGCGTCGGGAGCTGAGATGTCCGAATAATGGCTGGACATCTCAGTTTCCTGCAGGCCAACGGGAACCACTCCGCCGGGGCTCAGGACCTCTTCCTGCAGTCCATGGTGGAGTGGGCCGTTGACGTGGCGGTCATAGCGGAGCCGTACTATGTCCCTGCCCTACCTCATTGGGCGGGAGATAGGGGCGGCTCCGTGGCGATCGTCACGCGGCCGGGCGCCGTGCCCCCCCTCGCAGTCAAGGCGAGGGGCCACGGGTATGTGGCGGCGGTTCGGGGGGAGATTGCCATAGTCGGGGTATATTTCTCTCCGAACCGCGACCTGCCGGCCTTTGAGAGATTTCTCGACTCTCTCGGGCCGGTGGTAGGGCAGTTAGCGCCTCTACAGGTGGTTGTGATGGGGGACCTCAACGCCAAGTCCACGGCGTGGGGAAATCCCCTCACAACACCCAGAGGGAGGGAGCTGGAGGAATGGGCGCTAACTGCCGGGTTGTCCCTACTCAACACGGGGACAGTCCAGACGTGCGTGCGACGGTTGGGAGGTTCAGTGGTGGACGTCTCGTTCGCCACTCCGACCATCGCACGCAGAGTGGAGGGATGGAGGGTTGAGGCAGGAGTGGAGACGCTTTCGGACCACCGCTACATACGGTTCGAAGTGTCTGCCACTCCTGCCGGTCGCCGGAGTCCAGCGTCGAGTACCTCGTCGTCCCGGGAGAGAAGTCGGTTCCCGCGTTGGGCCCTGTCAAGGCTCAACCGGGAACTGGCTGAGGAAGCGGCCGTTGTCGGCCGCTGGAGTCTCCCGGGGAGTGAGGAGTTGGGGGTGGACGAGGGGGCTAGTCGCTTTGGGGACGTTCTCCATAACGTCTGCAGAGCGGCGATGCCCCCCGTTGGACGTCCACCCCCGCGGGGTGCGGTGTACTGGTGGTCGGACCACATTTCCGACCTCCGGGTCGCCTGCAACGGGGCCAGGAGGGCATATACCCGGAGCAGGCGACGCCGCCCCCAGGACGAGGAGCGTGATGGCCGGCTGTACAGGGTCTACGTGGCGAAAAAGTTGATCCTGCAGCAGGCCATCTGCCGAGCCAAAGAGGCAGCCTGGCTGGAGCTGGTGGAGGGGCTCGATCGAGACCCCTGGGGCCGACCGTACAAGCGGGCGCGGAACAAAATCTGCGGCCAGTCGGCCGCCATCACGGAGGTGCTCCAGCCGGCTGTTCTGAGGGGGATCGTCGGGGAACTCTTCCCCGACGCCCCGGCGGGATTCACTCCCCCCAGAATGGCTCGGCAGACGCTGGAAGAGGGTGACCGCGTTCCGCCCACCGTCACGGAGGCTGAAATGGAGGCGATTCTGGCTCGCCTCCAGAGTAAGAAAAGCGCACCGGGTCCGGACGGGGTGCACGGGAGGGTTCTGGCCCTCTCCCTGGTGCACCTCGGAGGAGCCCTCAGGGAACTGTTCGACCTCTGTCTGAGGTCCGAGCAGTTCCCGAGGGCCTGGAAGGAAGGCCGGCTATGCCTACTTCCGAAAGGCAGCCGGCCTCCGGACTCGGCTTCGGCGGTGCGACCGGTGGTTGTGCTGAACGAGGCGGGGAAGGCTTTTGAGAAGATTATAGCCACCCGTCTCGTTCGGCACTTGGAGGAAGGCTCGGGACCGGGACTTTCAGAGTCCCAGTTCGGGTTCCGAGCCCACCGGTCGACCGTTGATGCCCTCAAACGCCTGAGGGCGGTGACGGAAGAGGCGGAACGCAGAGGAGAGGTAGTGTTGGCGGTGTCGTTGGACATCGCCAACGCCTTCAACAGCCTCCCACACAGCGCGATACAGGCGGCACTCGTATACTTCGGAGTGCCCCTGTATCTGAGGAGGCTATTAGGCAGCTACCTCTCCCAGAGGAGGGTGGCAGTCGAGAACCGGAGGGGGTCCATAGAGTGGTGGACAGTCGACAACGGCGTTCCACAGGGTTCGGTATTGGGACCTGTCCTGTGGAACGTCGGGTATGACTGGGTCCTGCGGAGCCGCCTCCTCCCCGGGATGGGTGTCATATGCTACGCTGATGACACCCTCGTCTTATCCCGGGGACGGAGCTACAAGGAGGCGGCGCGGCTGGCCGAGGTCGGAACTGCTCTCGTGGTCAGCCGCATAGAGAGGTTGGGGCTTCGGGTCAGAATCGACAAGACCGAAGCCCTCCTCTTCCGCGGGACTGGGCGGAAAGGACCCCCGCCGGGTGCCACCCTCCTCATAGGAGGAGGGAGGGTCAGGGTGAGCCCTACCATGAAATATCTGGGGCTCACCCTTGACGGAGGGTGGACCTTCGTGCCCCATTTCAGAGAGTTGGGGCCGAAGGTCATGAGGACGGCAGGTGCGCTGGGGAAATTCCTCCCGAACCTCGGAGGTCCCAGCGCAGCTTGCAGGCGGCTATACTCTGGGGTCTGTCGGAGTATAGCCACGTACGGTGCTCCCGTTTGGGCTGATCGCCCGATGAGCCGCGGGGTCAAGGCCATTCTGCGCTCGGTGCAAAGGGCGCCCACGGTGAGGGTGGTTAGGGGGTACCGTACGGTCTTCTGGGCCGCAGCGACGGCTCTTGCCGGCGATCCGCCTTGGGATCTTGTGGCGTCGGTTCTCGCCGAGGTGTTCTCTTACGTCTCGGGTAGGAGGGCTCTCGGAGAGAACCCTTCGACAGAGGAGATCCGGGTGGTTCGCCGGCAGGGGGAGTCGCGCCTTATGCGGGAGTGGGGGGAGGACCTGGCGGGCCAGCCGTACCAAGACCTTGTGGCGGCACTCGGCGGAGTGGGCTTGTCGCTTTCGAGTGTCGCAGAGAAGATGCTCGAGAGTGACAGGTCCTGGATGGCGGTGTCCTCCTTCTGTGAGACGGTCATGTCCACGAAGGAGGCATCTGAGCGGGAACGGGAGGTTGCGGCTGATGCACCCTCCCTCCGCAGACGACGGACGGGGGCGCGCCGGGGGCGATATCAACGCCTCCTCCAATAGCGCCCCTGCGCCCCGGGCTGGGGTCGGGCTGGTAACCCGGCTCCTGTGAAAGCCCGGCGTCGTCGGGGCGGTCCTAATTGCCGGGATCGCCCCCTTTCTCCAAGGGAGTAAGTCCGGTCTTTGCCAGGACCGGCCAGTCGCTGGTGTGCCCTGTCGCTGACAGATCCGGGGTGCACCAACATAGCGGCCGATGGCTTTCGCAGTGGTTTTAGTGAGTAGGGACCTGCCCAGGTCGAGTCTCACACATCCTCTCCGGCCCCACCAAGGCCGGTGAGACGGCTCGTAAAAAGAGTTTCCCTGCGTCATCAAAAAAAAAAAAAAGGTTTACAGAGATAATCCGCGTAATGTTCATCTTGTTTCCTATACGCACTAATGTATACTGTAAACTCACATTTATGTAAACTAAACGAAGGAGTTTTTTTTTTCCTTTATTTAATTAAAATAAAAATTGATTTAAGCTATTAACAAAAAAAATATTTGTCGCATAAGTGTGAGTGACCGAAACGGTTGGTGGGGTTTAACCATAATCTGTAATGGTAAACCATGGGGAAACCTATTACCTCTGAGGGATGTTGAAAATATCATGCATTTAACATAATTATGGTCATTAAATGAAGTAGAACTAAATATAATGTTTTGAAAATCGGAAACCCTTAATTTCCGACAGACGCCAATTGTCCACTTTCATGACCTTATATGTACATTATACCTTCGGATAGGATTCTCGTAATATATTGAAAAATATTTAACCAAATATCAAAGAATGTGACAATTTACCGGCTTTTACATTGGTTGTGTGAGACCCAGGTTTGTTATCTTCGATGTTCAAATTCAAGATTAGCAATTTCTTTTTATTAATATTCATTTTAATGTAAAAATTGCGACAATTATTGTGGACTGACATCCAGTCTTTATGAAAATATCATCTGTACTTAAATACATTATCTTTAACCATAAATATTTTACATCTGCATAGTGCCTAACATCCAAAAGTGCTTATTACATATTAAAGTGGAACTTGCTGGTGCATCATAAAATAGAGAATACTTTATGACAGACGAATTTATGCGTATTCAAGACAAATAGTCTAAATAGTACAGGTATTTTTTTTATATTTTTGATTAAAATATTCAAAGCATTTTAAGGATATATTGTGACAAGTTGTTGACTGCGGCATTGCTCATAAAAAACCCATTTAAGATATGCGTTATCAGTATAAAGAGGGTTCAGTCGATTTAATAAAGATCGCTTAATCAGATCCCGACCATCGGCTTTTAATTGTATGGGTAGCAACGTAAAAAACATAGTTGTATTAACATTTCCGCCTTTTGAAGTCGTTTGAGAAGTACCCTAAGTTACTCCAATTCCAGAGATTAGCTGGAACAAGCAGACACACGGATAAAAATTTTATTATGTAGTTTTAAGTAGTTAGTATAGATTAAAGCGATAACAGTCATAATAGAATATTAAATTAAATAACCTGTTTTAAAGAATTATCCAGAGTTGATGGAATGTTGATGAAATGTTACTACTACAGATGATATCCTTAATTTCACTAATATAAAATTTTTTAAGACAAGATTAAGTGTTACAAGAGTTCCAGTTTATGTTTTCGTTAAATAATAATAATTTGAGAAAAGCTAACAGTACTTAACTTTGAAGCTTTTTGTCGATTTTATTAAAATTATATTCTTTAATTTAAATATGCATACATTAACCAACTATTTCACTTGTGGTACCTAAAGTTATTTTTAATTCAATGTTGAAAAATAATATCGCTTGTCAATATTCAGATTAGACTACTTACATTCAGACAGTTTATTCGTTTATTATTATTTATTTATGAGAATTTCTTGCTGTTTTTTATAAAATAACTGTCTAAAACATTGCAATGCACATTCCTATAGTTAAAAAATGGATATTTTAATTAATATATATACATTATACTGTAACTTGAGACAGATTTTTTTTTTTTGATAATGATTGGACAATGAGTTTTAAGCCACAAAACAACTTGGAGACTTGAGCGTTTGACATTGAAATATGCAATATGCTTTATGTGTTGATTTCAATCCTAAAAAATAGTTTTAATATACATAGGTATGTAATATGTTTTGGAAATCAGAAAAAAAGCTTGCATTGTTTTGTTTTAAGTTCACGAGTTCTCTAGTTCATTTTCTAATATGGCTTAGTCTAATGGCGATACGGTTGGTAAATTGATGACATCTAAGATTTTCGAGTGTACACATTTAAATGAAACTATTATATAACCATAACACATTATGGATTATGTAGTCGTAACAAAAGTCGTGGTGGCCTGAAGGTTAAAAGGCCCGCCTCTCATAAGGGCGCTGGTTCGAAACCTGGCAAGTACCAATGTGATCTTTTCCGAGTCATATGTATTTTCTAAGAGTATTTAGATGCCATTGGCTAAAACAGGCTACATCAAGCCTTGGGGTATAAATAGCCCCAAAAAAAGTGCTGGTGCAGAAGGCAAAGGGAAACCACTGCAACTATCTCTTCCCATTAAAGTCATCATGTATCATGTATCACGAATCACTGATACGTGATGACCACAACGAGTCTGCAAAGACTCTTGCGACGATGAAGAATGAAAAGAAGTCGTAACATAATGAAAAAACGATTGGTATTATCCGAAAACCTTAGTTTAAATTAAATGTTTACTTATTTATAAGACAAGTCAACTTCAGAGCAAAAATAAATAAACGCTATTCATTTTATTTACCAAAATGAGAGTACAACGTAAGCAGCAAAAAAACATATATGTCTATTTAAGAACCTCCAGTTTTGTAATTTGTTCAATATTAAATAAGTATATCGTAGAAGAGATATTAAAATGGAGCATAAATTTACTTAAAAATTAAGTTACTTTTAAGAAAACATAAATTATCTATCATTACTGTAAGAAAGCTACCATATGGAATAAAAGTACATAATAAAATATACTCAACAATTCGGCTTGAAACGTGATGGAACCACACACTACCAAAAGTCTTTGAAATATACACACAGTTGCAAAACCTCCGGATTTATATATTTTATTTGCCAGAACTGTTGACAGACTTTTTTCACTTACGATATTTGCGTCAATTTGATGATAAATAATCATTAACCTCGAACTCGTTTCTCATGCTCTTATAATATTAGAAAAATACTTATATCAAACAGTGAAAATCTTTGAAAAAAAAAACAAAACATTAAACTATTATTTTTTTATTCTGAGGTTCTCGTATATAAAAATACGCTAAGAAAAACTAATACACAATAAACCTAAACCCACTAAAAGGTGAACATTTGTTAAGTGAAACGGTTATTTGAGCCGGCAATGGAGTATAAGTAAAGTGAAAGGCACTTTTCAGAACTGCCTAAACCAATGTTGCGGTGCCAATGGCGAACATCAGCTGTGCAAGAGCATTGAACTTCTTACGCATTTGTGAGAGTGCTACTCGGTATTTCGAGTCATATGTAGACTGAAATTTTTATGTATATTTTAGATGTGTTCTCTTAAGTTGATTTCTCGTTATCATAGCCATGTTGCAATGATAATTTGAAAGTAATAACTCTATTATAATCCCCTGATTTTAATAGTTATCCAAAAAAATTAGAAATTAAAAAAGTTGACCCACAGAAACATCGACTGGACAATGTCACAGATGCCTACTTTACGGCAAAAGTTCTGGTAAGCACACAGACACGCCACAAAGCGACACAGAGTGTAAGGTCTTGCCTACAAATAATGTCATGTCATGTCTTGTGCAGCTACAAGCGTTAATTGTCGTGGATGTCCCAAAACCCCGTACTAGAGAAAATTTGGTTGACTCTCAAACAAAGCTCTGGAACCGGCTTCCACACCTACTGCCCCTTCAAGAAGCAACTCTTGGCAAAGCCCAAGAGCTCCACTTACAGCCTGATGACAAAATAAAGACTGACAAAAAAGTGACAAATGCTCCCTCAACACTGTGAAACAGCAATGAACTACACACCGGCTACCTACTAAGGTATATATTTTAACATTCATAAAATATGTGAGTATTTTTGAAGGCATTCTAAGTATTAAGTATCATTTGTGTATAAGCAAAGTACTATTACAGATAGAATGCTGACGCAAATAAAAGTTGCGTAAACGTGTACTCATAGGAGATACCTGATATGGATGTTAGTCGAAAGAAGCAATTTAAATTAATCAAAATGCTAAATTATTATTTGGAAATTATATTTTTATTATACTTTACTATACTACATTACATTTATTATAAATTTTTAATATACTTACATTTAACGGAAATGATAAATTAACACAAAGGAATTAGATTCTTACATATAACTATTTCTCGACCTTATCTTATCTTATAACTTTTACATTATGAGTTATATAAATTCAGTATTATAATTTTACAAATATTTATATTGTTCAGACTTACACTGAGCAGGTCATACGTCTAACAAAAGCATTAAGTTTAATTTTAAATAACCATTTTGTTGTACAAAGTTATTTCAAGTAATTTATTTTAATAAAAGCAACTAAGAGTAGTTTCGGTTTTTCTTCGGCCCTCCATCTGTAGTTTACTAATCACGTACGATTTCGGGTGATTTTAGAATATCATAATTACAACAAAAACAGGCACAAACAAAAACAATTCATAGAAAAACAGGATAATCAAATAACTTGACGAGAATGATTGTGACTATAAAAAAAAAATCATCAAATTAGTGCTTTAAATTAAAAGTTTAAAAACGGGTTTATAGTTTTAATTTCAGTTAACAACAAAGGTACTTGATGTAAAGTAAATTTATAAAATAATTTCACTATATTGCGATCTATTAAAGTGAATTCCTTTAAAATGTATCCGAGATGGAGAATATCTGTTATTTAACGCAAGCTATGATTAATATTAATAGTTTTCATGTAGTCATGAATCAATGGAGTGAAGGCGAACATTGCCACCGTTACTCCGCAGACAAAATAACCGCGAAGTGCTTGTGAATAATTTATTTATGGCCGACGGTAGCCTACTCTTATTTCAGTTCACGTGCCAGGCTTCTGTTCTAACATACAATTACTCTACATCTTAACAAAATATTTTTATTTCACTTAACGTTACGTAGAATCTGAAGTCGTTTGTTTTTATTTTTATTTTTATATTGTATTGTAAAGTAAGAGTTAAATTTTCTTTGCCGGTCGAAAACGAGTTGTATATACTCATTCTTAAATTTGGAATATTAACCTATGTTTTCAATGTAATGTAATTTAAATATGGGAGAGAAGCCTCTTTACTCTTACGAAAGTCTCATAACGTAGACCATTAATCTGCTTAGTTTTTGAACAGTAAAGACATCGCTTTTCATTTCGATATTATCGTCAAAAATTTGATATATTTTAAACAATAAAAAAAATATTTACGTATTTTGTTTAATGCGTATTGAAAGTGACGATAAATTATAAACTAAACTGAAGAATACCAATAACAAAAAAATATCTATATTTTCGTTAAAATAGATTTTTCGTAATGACTTTAGAAATTTCGCAGTAAAATCTATTTTAAAGGATAGATATTTTACATTAACTAATATAGAGATAAAAAAATTGGCCTATCATGTAAAAGTGTGTGTTGTGTTAATTGGATTGACAAATAGCCTAACGGAACAAGGCTCGACATGATTCAGATAGTATACAAAAAAAAATGTGATACGGTGATATGGAAAATTTTACTTGCAAATGAAATATGTTTTTCTACAGTTGTCATTCAGAAGAGAGCTATATTTTTCTCATTTGTAAAAAAAAAAACATAATTAACAGGTGATTAAAAGAAAGGAAACTATCCCAAGAGTTTTTTTTCTCATTTATTGCTACGCGCACAAAGTACGTCTGCTGGCATCTAATATAAAAATATATGATTTTATTTTAAGCCAAATTCAGGTTTTCATCTTTTTGTTAATACTCGAAATTATTGTAATATATTTGTTGATATTCCACTAAAGTAAAATTAGTATGTTTCCTTATAAATATTAAGTTATATTTTTACATTTTTTTCATTCAATAAATTAATATGGATTAATTAACCTCATTTGATTTACGCTACCATGCCAAGGATTATAAGTTTGTTAATAAAATAATAGCTCACTTGGTAATATAATAAAAAAAAATTGTGCATGTCAGATGTGAAGGTTTGACTTAGGATGCCATTTTGATTTACTTAATTTTTGTAAAAATTAAAAATTACTGACCTCAATTTAAATTTTTACAAATATTTATAAATGAATCATAATAAAAAATAAATTTGAGCAAAGATAATTTGACAAATATTATTTAAAAAATATTTTATTGAAGCCTCTAATAGCCAAATAAAAATTTAATATACCATTTTTGTCAATATAATGTGCATCTAGTTGTCCAATGATAGAAAGAAGATTCAAGTATTAAAGCTTGTAATTCCTGTGCACGCGCTCCAATGTGTATTTTGCAGAATACTGAGAGGGAAGCTACTCTTTATCTGTGCTCAAGAATGAAGAGATTGGTTTTTAACAAGCCGAGGAGTTGAATAAGGCATTTGGTATAGCCTGCCCAGTTGCGCTTCACCGTCACAAATCTGATGACATGCGATTAAAAAAAGCAAGCAATTCATGTGACATGTTCATCATTTATTATTATTAAATTAATTAAATTTAATCATATTATATTATCAATTATTCCGATTTCACTTAAGGACTTAGAAAAAACGTTCAAATCAAGTGAAGTGAATTCCAATTATAAATTATTTCAAATTAATACCAATATTCTGTACCAATTTAATGTTATAATGTCATCGTTATAATTTATTTTATTTTGTGTAAATTTTAGTTACAGTATAGATTAAAAAATCGATAAAGATTATGTGAAACAGTGACAGTGACAAACAAGTGACAGTTTTCTGTGTAACAATTAAAATATGCATATTTTTAATTTATATATACAAATGCTTCATTAATAAGAATTAAATAAAAAGCTTCCTTAGAGATCATGCACGAGATTTGAAGACCAGAAAAAATAATTTTCAGAATTTTATTTAATTTTGAGACCAAAGTATTTTATTTAAATAACAAAAAAAAATTAATAACAGTTAATTAATTAAGGTTATAAATATTTGCTGCAGTAAAAAGGACGGGCAAACATACCATAAGATTTTTATTAATAAACGGTTCAACAAAATGCTCTGAGGTAAATACTAGACAGCTTCGCACCACAAAAAAAATTAACTTCGCTATATTTGCTTGGTAAAATATAAATCGTTTTTTCTTATCTTTTAGAGTATAACTTGTTATACAATTCTCATATTAAAATAAAAACTTTCTTTAAGTTGTCACACATATATTCTCATACTCAACCTTTTATTAGTACATAAACAACAACGAAATTGTAAAACTTGGGACTTTTACTTCTCAAGTCCTTAAACTAGGATGTGTAAGTTTGTATGAACCTTCCGCTTGTATCAGAGATCCTAAGTTTCAGTGGTGTCGTGGCTTTATAAAACCAAACCACTGCCAACACCAACACATTATGTTTTATTTATATTAATTTTATACAAAGCGTATTAACCTAACGGAATTAATATAAACAAAGACCCTCTGAACGTAACCTCGTCGATTCCATATAATTTAAGTGACCGTTATTTGCCTATTCGCAAACGAAAGGCACCTACGGAAAGTGGTTATTTTACATATTGTAGATGTTGCTTTAACATTAGTTTAAGACCTTACTATTTAATGTATTGGTCTCAGAAAAAATACTTATGAAATAATTACAACCTACGAAGTCTTTAAGTGTCGGGCTTTATTTAATAAGTAGCTGATCATTTCCAGCTTGGTCAGATAAAACAAAATAATTTCCGAAAAATCAAAAACTACAAAACTGTTAATAAACATATATATTATCCTTAATATTACATTTCTTTCCTTGAGAGGGACAAAGTTACTAAGAGAATGTCAAAAGCCTAAATTTAAAGTTAGAAGTCTATTGAAAACTTTTCAGACGCTAGACAAGGGAGCGAGTTTCTTAGTTTGAAGCGTCCCTAAATTTCCGGCTATAGTGCAAAAGTTATCTTCGTGTTTACGCAGCTTAGCTCCAGTGAACTATACGACAGCTACCCATACTAGTTCGAGTTGTTTAAATTCTTTATACTGACTAACTAAATTCGCACTCCAAGAATTTGTATATATGTAGTTATTTATACTACTGTGTACCTGTAACATTTTTTTTATATAAATATGAATCTGTTTCCTCGATTTGTACTGGTGTTATTTATTCAAGTGTTTTTGTTGCCTGAAATAATACCTAGTATACGTTTTTCAATTTATTGATGATATTTTTTTGTAATTTTTGTTTATATGTTATATGGATAATGCGATAGGTATATATATTTTATGTGTGCACATAAAAATAATAATGCAAGTATTTATTGTTATGTAAGTAAATGTACATGTTCGTACATATATATGCATACATATAATTTTCAACTTGACTTATTGAATTTATATAATTTATAGTTGTGCTATTCACGAACTTTTATAATTAAAGCTTTTTTCTTTTTTCTTGTATTCCGTATTTTAGAGCAATTTTTTCAGACTATGATAGTTACAATAATGTATTAAAAATTAATAAGTACAAAATGCATATGTAATATTTAACTTCTTTATAAGAAAAAAATATTATTTATCTCTTGAACGGACCTCCTAATGTTGTTTAAAAACCAATTAAAAATAGTACCACTTCTTGCATACTACTACGTGTAACTTCCTATCGGGGGTTTACGTTTAATTAAAGTTATTTAAGTCATAACTTGAATACACGTAAAGTTATTATAAATAGTTTTCGAAGTCCCTGCATTCGAAAATTTTGTTCAAAGTTATCAAGTTAACCGCCTTTGAACTCTTAATGGGAAATGTTTCAACTTGGTTAAAAACACCCATGGTTCATGTAGACATAATTAATTTCAACAAATTTTTGCAGAAATACACTGATGTCATGTTTATCTAGGAAGTAAATATTATAACGTACTAAAAATACGCTTTATATATTTAAACTATTTCTAATTTTGAGATTTAATGAGATATATGTTTTTTTTTGCGTACTTATAATGGTATTACTCTTTAAGTAATATGTTATATATAATCTTATATTTACCTCTCGATTTTCCTAAAGAGGACTGACAGATTTCTTAAATAAATAAAAGCAGGCAAGGCTCAGGTAAAAACTAAATACCCACAACAATCGTTCTATTCTAGTGAATGATAGTAAAATAAACTTTTGGCTTGATTAAAATAACCTAATAGAAATCAAGATTTCAATTGGCATTGTGGATGACTATCAAGCTTCGTTAGCCTCATAAAGACATCTAATTCACACCACTGAGAAGCTTCGACTGACAGCAGCCATTGCAAGGATCACTTTGGAGATTTTGGTAGACGACATTAAAGAGGACCTTATATCCCAGCGTTTACCAGTGCTCGAAGAATACAGAATATATATGCAAGTGTACCTAAATTATTCCCCTGGCTTAGGAACTATTTCCTATGTATTCAGTCTGAAGGTAGATAATTTAGAAAAGGAGGCGTCCCCGAAAATCGTAACACTTGGCTACTAAGTAATCACCCGCAGAAGTTCTGTTACGTACGCCTACGCTTCGAAAAGTGCCTAGATGGCGACTTGACAGAGGAATTTAATAGGATCAGTTTATCATACGGACGAGCTGCCGAGGTGCCTTATGTAACTTCATTAATTTTTCGCTTCTGATAGATCTCACAATTATTCAAAATCCTTATCGCTGATCTCTGAGTCACTGATGGCAACTCTCAGCACTACATCCTGGTAGGAAGACAATGTAATGTAATGACTGCCGTCTAGCGTTTCAAGCTTATAGCAAAAGGTCAGCTAATTTCAAGGTCTTTAACTGTAACTACGTTGACGCAAATTGACTCACTTATATTATCAAATTGGTACATTTGGTAAATTTTAATTTAAATTAAATTTGGCAATTGGTAAACACATTTGGTAAAACAAACACAATTGGTAAACACACATTGCCAATTAAAATATCCTTAAAACTGACTACTTTTCTACTAAACAAGGCTGCAATTATCTATAACAGAAGTTGTCTTCATTGCATCCGATTCCTTGCCAACTTATTTAAAAAATAAAGATAAGCCCATATGACTGGTAAAAATGACAAGCCATAAGCCTATTATTCAAGCATCCGTCTTATTAACCCCAAACAAAAGCTTAGAGGAAAGCAAGGTTCAGTCACTTTACTCCTTAGAGTATTTGGCCATACTTGCCGGTGACCTGAACTGCGAATACTCCCACTAGAACTCTTGATGCGATAGACGTGGCGAAAAAGATCACGATGTCCCAAACTACGAACTCCCTCCGGCAATTAATTTCTGTTAAGAATGAAAAACTCTGCCAATAGACGCAGCACTGAGCAACGAAAACCACAAAGCGTTACGAAGTTCCGAAGATATGTGAGACCAAATGCTGCGATGACTCCATACGACTGCTGAAACAGGATATTCACATTTCCTTATTCAACTCACCAGTCAAAAAAAAACAAAAGGTGTGACCAACTCATACTTTTCAAAAAGAGAGTAAAATGTCTAGGAGTCACCCTTTTTCTTCATCTGAATTTAATGGCGGTTAGGAACGAAACTAGCGGTTAGGGTAACCTTTTATCTGTAGTAAAAGGAAGGTGGCCCATAAAAATAAAATTAAAAGCCTCTTGTCGTTGAAGCGATCGACTATTTCCCGTTCCCCAGATTTGAAAAGTGACCTCTAAAGGACTTGTTTTTAGAGGCTGATGTTAAAATAATGACATACAATACCAATAGAAATAGCACAGGTATATTCCATATCTACACATAACCCCACCGCTATAGTCGGTGAAGACAATTGACCGATAATAAAACATTTTCCTAACCCCAGACGCTACCAATTGTTTACGAATTTCCAGTCCATAGAGACACCTTTCCTATCTCCCTCTTATTAGGCTATTTTTCCTAGTTCTTTAAGCTAGAATTTCGAAAATAAATCAAAAACGAACCACCTACCCTTCCACTTGATACTGTTATACCTCATAGTGATAAAAAATATAGGCAAACCGGAAACTATTTTAATATTATATACCAATATGTAATAACTACATAACATAACTCTTCGAAAAAGTTACCCCCTCGTTCTCTTTTTATTTATTTTGTACGTATATATAGTTATCATCTACTTACTGTAGTAAAACACAATAATCACAAAAGCCTCAACTAAATTAATTAAAAAAAAATCACTTCCGTAAGTACCTTGTTTTAACAAAATTTTCTATATCTGAGTACTAATAAAATATTTTGGAATCACTTTTTAGTAACTTGTAAGATCAATAAATACACAGATGCACACGCAAATGAAAGTAATAAACTTAATTGCAATGAAATCCTAGTTAAAACTGTCCATTCTTCGATGTTAATTTAATGGACTCAATGACTATGAAAATGGAACGACTCCCCAGCTGACATAAAGCAGTCTGTAATTATACTTTAAACATGCTGTAACCGTTGTGTCTCATACAGTGCTTTACTATCTAAAAATTTGTATATGTCTTTAACAAATATAAAACCCGATGACATTATTTCACAACCATATATTTTACTTAGCGAATTACAAATAAAATAGTAAAATTTCCTTGATTTCGTATCCTTAATATAAAAATTTGCTCATCTGATGACATGAATCAGAAACAAATAATAAAATGAATAAATTAAAAAGGTCAATTTTAATGTACTGACATTTTTGATTTAAGAAAATTGATAAATTTATATAATATTTTTGAAAAATGGGTAATTTAATATAAAATTGTATGCCTAATCGTACTGTCATCGAATTCTTAAATCACGGTATACTTAATCTGAAAACCCTTATCACGTAGAGATAATCATAATGTTATAGAAGATATCCAAAACATTAAAATAAAGTTCTAGTCACTTTACATTGGTTATTGTCGGTCTTATTTTTGTAATCTGAACCAGTGGTATTAAAATCAAGAGACAAGACACGTACTTGGTCATCTCTTAAACAGTTCCAAGCAATTCAATCTTTGTTTAAAATTGTTATTTTGGCCGTTGTAATGGTGATTATTAAGGCAATACTTCACTATATTTAAAACATTGAAAAATAGTTTTTTTGTAAAATGAGTCCATATTAGTGTTGTTCAAGGTCATAATCACTGAATAAGGGGATTACTCAGTCATATGACTAGTCATATTATGATTAATGCTCAAACCTTCTCCATGCGAGAAGAGGCTTATGCTCAGCAGTGGGCTTCCGATAGGCTAATGATGATGACTTAGAATGTTCTCTTCGTAACAACTTTACATGTTAATAGTTATGTTATAAATATGTTTGGATAAAAATTGTGACTAGTTTCACTTAATCAGTGCATGTGTATTCAGATGTATGTATGGTAACTTATACAAGTTAATTAATTATATTGTCACATATTATAACAATTTTTTTATCACTGTAATATTATTTAATCAATTGCTAATATAGTTTTGTAATTATTTTCATTGAGGTAAAGTTTTCACATACTTTATAATTTTTATGCAATTTGAATGATTTGATCTTGCAAAAATGTTGTACTTATAGAGGTACGTTACCTCCGAGACTGATTGTAAAAAGTTATTACTGAATATTAGTTAAAGGCTATATTGTCGTTGATTAAGTGAAATCAGTGTCCAAAGAGCATGATATAATTGCAAATAAAAGTAACAATACATTAAACGGAGACAAAGATGTAGTCTTTATTAACCGATCTAAGAACACTCATACCAATAATTTCTCATAGTCTGGCAATAGACAAATCACCAAGGTTACCAAGGGTTACCAAGTTGCCAAATTGTCAAATAATTTTTAAGCATATAAAATTTAATTGACAGGTTCGTAAGAAATCTTGCCTAACATTGTTAGGTTTTAAAATTTAATATTACTTTAATATTTATTTATTAATTTATTAATTTAATATTTAATTATATATTAAAGATAGGAAAACAACATAAACTTACCTTATTCTTTGACTTTTAGATGTTAATAAGGTATTACCTTCGTTTTGTATATTTTTTCATAGAATTCCAGAACATTATTTACATGTTACGTGTTTTAATAGATTCCTAGCTGCTGGGGAATTTGCGTTTATTTCCCAAGTGCAATAGCTCTAATACCCAGTATTCTTTCCAAACCAGAAAATCTTACGTTCTCGGAATATGGTAATACGGAAATACAAACTAATACTACACCGTTTTTGATAAATGAAATTAAAGATAATGATGTGATACTTAAAAAAATCAATTAACTGAAAGGTTTATTATGTTTCTATATGACTAGTGCTATTATTGCCAGCATAAGTTCTAAGTTTGTAACAAAACAGTTCTTCAAACACATGGACACATAAGCTATTAAATTTTTGGTCTGCATATATGTTTGAAGTTTTCAGAACAATCCTTACATAAAAATATCCAATTTGAGTACATTTCTCACTTCTATTGTTAAAATTAATTAATAACATCATGTAAGCATGCAATCGTATGGGCTTAACTGGTGGTGAGTAAAAAGTTTTCATATAAATACAAAACAAACAACAGGTCCAGTCTACTACACTTTTATGGAAAATACTTTAAATATTATTAAAATCGAACGATTTTAAGGATAAAACTTCAACCTGGATTCACCTGGTTCTAAACGGTACACTTTTCCATGGATTAAAAAAAAAACTCTACAATAGTACAAAATACGTTGCTTTTAGTTTTTAAACTTTCCCGTAGAATCTTATGTAGCAATGTTGAATGTGCTTGCATATAGCCATAGCCTGTAAAATTAATATTGGCATATTGATTGAGCTTGAGTTTTTATGTATTCGCTACAGTTTAAAACATAAGAAACTTAAAATATAATGCAGATTTTTTAATACATTCATTCACTTGAAACTTAGAAAAAAATGAACAGCATTAAAATATTCCCTAAAGTTTGTAGAACATTATAGAATATTTAACACGTACATTGAAATCAAATTCAGTTTATAAATTTACATTAACAAAACACATAGCATTCTGTGATCGATGTTCAACCATTTTAAAGTTATGTTTTTCTATGATCGGGGAAAGTGTGAGAATAGGTTATAAAATAATAAAAGTAAGAGGGTGTGATGCAAAAGACATCTTATTAGGGATCGTATGAAGGGAAAGTAAGAATAACAAATTCCCTTTACACGTCACATGTATATATTGTTGTGAATTTGCAAACACTCGTCAATCTTTTCCCTCAAAACCAGGGAAGGTAAAAAACAAAGTTAAACAAAGGTAAAAAATAAAGTTTAACATTAAAGTAAATCATAATCGTAGAGCAAGCAGCTGTCCTCGCAAGTAACCATACTTTAAAATGTTTGTATTTCATTTCTGGAATATTACAAGACATTTTCAATTTATTTTATTTTTGATTCCACTCTTATCGATAATATAGTTACGACATCCTGAACCACAGCTGACACAGCACTGGATACCCTCACTTGCAAAGCAATTTTCGAAGGATTAGCGCAATGGAAATACCAAGGCAGGACATCCATTGAGATACGACCTAACATCTACAGCAGCTAAGAACATTTCCAAAAAAAAAGGATGGTAATATCTCACCTAGAATAAATTTAAAATCATTTTAAATCACACTATTTAAGGCAGTCTAAGTAATACTTGTCAATTGAATGTTAGATTTAATTAAAATCATTTTAAACAAACCCTCCGTCGTTCACAGAACTAGATATCAAATAAACGTGTAAACTTACGTATTTATAATATTCTATTATTTCACATTCCTGTTTAAATTAAACTAATATTTTTCGGACTACACACTCCCGATGTTTCGGTTACTTTGCTGCAACCGTGATCACGGGCAGACGAGATGTGAATGTCTGATCACATTTCGTGTGCCCGCTTAGTAAAATGAAAAATATTAGTTTTATGTAAAAAAATACTTGTGAAAGTTTTAGATCCCATTCCGGTTTAAATATTAATAAATTATTATCTATAAAACCAAATCAACTATCTAAGAATGTTGAGTTGTTCGGTGTCTTTGTCATTTGCCATTTATACTTAATAAGATAAACATCATTCAATCAATCAATGAATCGAATGAGTTTTATCATCAGCCACCGCGGTAGGTATGTAGGCGTGGTAATAATATTGTTAGTTAATAATTAATTCATTAATAATGACTTAAAAATTTATTATGATTACTTATATTTATTGACAAAGTTAAAAATTAAAATTTTACAAATATTTTCATTATTTTTTTTTTAAAGTCATTAAAGTACTTCTTACGACATAATTAACAAAAACTAATAACAGAGTAGAAGAGTTTTTAGTTTTTATGTACAACAGTCGACAGTTGTAGTTTATAACATTTTTATAGATATAAATTTGTACATACTTTATTTTTATTATAATAAAAAACGGGTCATTCAAATAAAAGTTATTTCTATAAGAAAGACCTTAAAGTCTCTCAATAATTAAATATTTTTTATTTTTTTCTCATTTTATTTACAATAATTATCTTGTTTCCCTTATTATTGAAGTTTTGTTATACTTGGTTTTGACTATATCTCCTTTTTTACGTGTTGATGTGGTTATTTTTATAATAAATAAAATTGAAGTGTCTGTGTGTGTTTATGATAAAGTAAGGCCATTATATTTCATTTTTTGTATTCATTAATGTTTTACTTAAATTGATTTTTAATGAAGTTTTACGTGATATGCCAGCTGTTATTAATAGTAGTTAATTGCTTTTGGTTCAAAAACTACCACCCCCTGTTTTATGTTTTTATGTAGTATTTCTAGTATTTGTAGTGCTTTAAATAAATTATTATAATAAATAATAATATATAAAAATCCTGTTAATAAATTAATATTAATAACTTGCACTCGCACAGTAAGAAGGGCTTATAAATCTTCTTCTTCTTCCTGGCAATTATCCCGGCTTTAGCCAGGGTCTGCCTTCCTGCTTAAACTCCTCCACTTTGCACGGTCTTTAGCATCCTCGGTGGTAAGTCCATTGGCTCTCATATCTTGCTTCACGGTGTCCAGCCATACCTTCCTTGGACGTCCTGGGTGTCTTGCTCCAGGGACAGACATATCAAGAAGGGCTTATAAATGTGTATAGTAAATATATTATTATTTCAAAACCCATTAACAGTTGATTTATTTTATAATAACAAAACGTCCAACTGCGAGTCTTTGATATGGACATGCCATTTTTTTGTTCGTTTGTTCCAATACATGCTATATCAACATTTTTCATTGAACTAATATGTATTTAGTTTATTTCAACACACACAGGTACAATAAACTATTGGTATTACGGTTTTGTTAAAGCAGAAACTCCTCCAGGGATTAATTTCTCTATCACCAGTACTTTTTCCATTTTTATTCACAAATTCCATGGTTTTAATGAAAGCCAATACACTGTTCTCAATCACGCTTATTGTTCATCGTGATTGGAAAACGGATTGGAAATATGGAAGCAAAATAGTTACACTTTAATATTTTTTTACCATAAATCTCATTTTAATAGAAATATAGATTTGAAAAAATATATTAAAAAGGAAAAATCTTTATTTTAAAAATAAAATTTCATGTTTTTAAATATTGTTAAACGTTAACTAGACTTTCTTCTTCTTCTTCGTTCGTTCTTCGGCGTTCTTCTAATTTGTATAAAAATATAGAGAAGAATATCTGATTCATGCAAACTTTGATAAATTGTAATTTCTAACATGTTCTGTACCAGTACAGTGAACCAAATATCGCTACGGTGAAACGAGAGACGAAGCAGCCGTGAAACGTTCCTGAATTATTTATCTACAGCAGAATGTGCCCTACCTTTATGCCAGGCACCATACCAAACTCAATTGGTACAAGCAATTCCTTTACGTTTGAAACACCAATATTTTGTATTTGAGACTAATTGTTTTTAATTTTATACTTATTAATAATACATTATACGCTGTGCTGATTATAAGAAATGTTTTATTTTCCCTCTCTAGTTTGGAAAAGTAATAATACATGCTATAATTTACACTCAGAATAAATAAAATATTAACAATAATATTAATATCCTTCCAGAAACATTGTGAATTTTATATGGGATATATAAAAGCATGACAATTTTTGTGTGTCAATGTAAATACAATTCTACATTTGTATCTGTTATATCAATATTATTTTTATAGATCTCTGTAAGGGAGTGAGAGAGACAGAACCAAAGTTAACGCTACAACTCTATGCGTGCTGGCAGTTTTACACTTAATATTTCGCAAGAGCACAGCACAGTGGAGGTATATACACTTTTAGAGTAATTGCATTTTCATCTTGTTCACTCCTTATACTTGCGTATAAATGTGTGTAATACACTCATTTTCCTGTATATAATGTTCACGTAATGTGACCAATGTGAATAATTATTGATTAGACTACAAACAACATTAATTGAAAAACCAAGAACGAAACTAATGAACTAGATGCGCGGAAAAATGCCTGATTGCGTCTTAATTACGTCAGGAGATTCACGGTTACCTCTCCCCCTATCTCTTTGATATTTATTATGTCTTTTCATAACTCTTTTAACATGTACTCGAGTTTTATTACCGGCACATAAATAACGAAAACCAAACAAGTGGCGAAAAAACTTAACTTAAAAGCAAATTTCACAAATTTTATAATTTTTTTTCACATATCAATTATTTAATAACCTTAATACTTGGGTGTACACCAGACCTAATGTTGTTATTTATTTCATATTTCTATTGTTTAAAATGTTAGAACAAAAATATACAAAAAAAATATTACTTTTTAAGTCGGCTCTAGACAAAGCATAATTATGTTCTTTATGAACCAAATATCTTTATTACATACTTAAAATAAAATTATATCCTTCAACCACGTCAAAAATTCTATATTACCTAAATAAAATTTATTACAACGGAATCACGCACAGAAGTTTAAATATAGGACAATGTTTTTAAATACTATCAAGATATTTTTGTAAATTTCATTTCATTGCTTATTTGATAAAAAAAAACACTGAGTTTTTTAAAGTTTAGGTAATTGGCATCGAATAAAATATAAAAGTCCAACTAATCTTGTAATTAAAACCGAGGTTTGCCCCTTTTGTCAGATTTGACTGCCCTCCAGAATAGAAAACATAACCATCTACATATGCAAGTTCCTCAATACAAATACATATATATTTAGGTTAAGTGATCGCACAATATTGAATATAAATATGCAATGAGGAATATTATGGGGTAGAAGCATTGCTTTGTAAGTAATGTCGTTCAAGGACAATGTGCTAACGTTTAGCGGGTAGTTGTAAGACTGTTACATTGTCAGTAGATTTGATTTCTTTGTCTATCGTAATTTAGATTATTTTGTTCCTAAATTCAAATCTTAAGATTTTTTAGGCAAAATAAAATTAAATTTAATATTTTAAACGTATCATTGGATTTAAATATCATTATTAATCTGAATTAATAATAATTATGGGGTACAATAGTTTTTATGAACTTTTACTAAGTAATAAATAACCATAACTTACAACTTCAATGATTGATAAACAAATACAATTTATATTGCACCCATCATTTCGGCTGTTGTTTGTGAAATAATAAAATCCAGTGAAAATTTATTTCAATAATTTATAATTTATACTTAAAACAATTTTATTATCATCAAAACTTATTTATAATATCATCCAAACATTGTAAATCATTAAATATTACAATAAATTAATTATTGGAGGAAGGGATGACTAAGGTAGAAAACGTCAAAGGGGTACATATAAAAGGGGTAAGCAGTGATCGGTCGGGGGTTAGAACTGTTTAAAAATACTTGGTGTATACGCGTGTTAAAGTATTGTAATAAATCGAAATAGTGAATCTCTACTATGTTGGATTTCCAATATATCCTATACTGAGGAGGTATTTCTACATGTTATTAATATATATAAGATATTCTTACATAATTTATGTACTCGCTCATAATAATGATTAATAATACATTCATTTGTAACGGAGATTCTACATTTCATTCTTAACAATTCCGACCCCTTGTTTGCGGAGTATAAACAAGAACATAAAAGGTCACTGTAATCCCCTAAATAGAACATTGTACTGTAGAGCTGAGAAACATCACATGTATTACATTTCCTTAACCTTACTTTGTATTAACATATATATAACAAACAAGTAGGTACACACACAGGTATTCAATGTATTACTTGTACATGATGGTTAAAATAAGAAGGGATATTGAAGAAAAGAATTAATGTGTTAAGCGTAAAATGTGATTTTTGCTGTTCATTCAATAGCGTAGCGTTTTTTTCATTTCTCATTCCAGTATTTTTTACTTCAATAAGAAAATAAAAACGAACGATCTTTAAGAAACAGATCTCAAAGAAACGATGTAGGACGATAAAAATATATTGCTATTTTTTTTTTGTGACATCATTGTATGTAAAAATAATAACAACGTTGACAGAAATAAAAGTAAATTACATTGCGCTATAAATAAATAATTCAAGAGCATTTCGTGGCTTTATCGTTTCCCAATCAGCTGTATATTTGATTTTATTCGATTGCTTTGTCATGAAGCATTAGAATAAAAACAAATACACGCTGTTTATCAGAATATGCAAGAAACACTAAATATCTTTAAATAGTGTCTGATAATTTTCAACGCATCTCAGTTTAAAGAACAATATTTTTGTATTAAACGAGTTCTTATTAAGTTTCTTTATCATCAATAGAAATGAGTTTAGACTTTCAGTTTGAGTATCTAGAAGCTATATATGTATCTGTCAATTTATTTAATTTCATTTTAATTATTTTTTTTATGCTAAAGGGGGCAACCGAGCAGACGGCCGACCTAATGGAAGTAGTACCGTCGCCCATGGACATCCGCAAAACTATTTTGCGGATGTGTTGCCACCCTTGATCAGGGAAGGGGGGTGGGGGAGTGGGAAAGGGCAACCAGCTCTCTCACTCATCGGATGAAACTCGGTCATTAAAGATTACTTTACGCCGATCTTCTGTGAGAGGGTGGTACTTCCCCGGTCGAGCCAGCCCATGTTCGAGCTGTAGTGACTTGACCACAGTTAGGCTCTACCACCTACAAAAATATATTTATGACACGAAATCACAGCTGGAGACCAGACGTCTGTCTCTATTGCTGCGATGATTTGGCTCCGAGGGCAGGACCACGTTTGATAAAATATAAAATGCCATTTTCTTGAAGTATTCCCAAAAACATAATATTTGATTAAAACTGCTTTCTCCATTAAACCTCATGTTCATGACTCTACGAATAATCTTCATAATATAATCTGTCATCGCTGAGCCAGGGAGCATTGCGATTAACTTTATGGTATATTTAGGATTTGAATATTTTCAGTATGAAGGAATATTTGAATGTAACAATGTTTTCTTTCTTTCTCTTCTGTCATACTAAGCCTGTAATCCTTCCATAAAGGATACACAAGTGATAAAATTATTAGAAAAAAGTGTTATAGATGTAAGAATAAATACAGAACGAGGTTCTAATTAAGCTAGATCGTTATCGTTATATAATATTAAAATTAACCACAATTAATATCAAACTCATGGTATAAGAATTGAAGATATACTATTTTTACGCGATAACATACTCAATACTTTTCAACATTACAATTTAAACTAAAGAAAAAATCGGTCATAATTCAAGGTAGTCGAAATAACCCTGTTTCTACTTTCGCAAATTATTACATTAATTACATTTGTATCAAACAATTGAAATTATTTAAATTGATAAATAAATTCTTGATAATGCTAAACCTTAATCGCAGGTTATGTTTCACCAACTACAAGAAATTTAATGAGCTTTTTAATTACGATAAGTTAATTTTACAGTAATAAAGGTCAAACGATCAGTCGTAATTATTTACCTTAAAATAAAATACTTAATGAAATTTAAGTTATTAATAGACTAATTTATTTCAGAGTAAAGTACATAGGCACCTTGACATAATAAATATTACACTCATTCCATTCATTTATGACAGGTGTATTATGAAAATGTATGAAAATGTACCAAGACTAGATGATTCTCCCGATGTTACGATGGCAATGCCATTACATTACTTGAGTGGTATCAGGAAATTTCTAGATCATACAGCCGAGTATTGCTTGGACGTTACGAGCAAACTAGCTCGTTATATGAAATTTTATCCATGCAACATTTTTATTCCAGAAACGTTCCTTAAATTTTTAACAATATTCTAGAATAATTTTTAACAAATATCAGAGTTCTTAGTCGTTATAATCACGAGATGGACCCGGCGCCCTCGCGGTGAATCCATTGAATGCTGAGATGTTTCGTCTCTTAAAGATTTAAATGGTTTGCAAGTAGTAAGGAACCGGTTCAACATCAAAACATCCCTCAGTTTAGTAAATATGTTTAAATGATAATATTAAATTAAGTTTAAAATTGATATTTCCCGTTTTTATCAGCAACCTACATTAACATTCGGATTCCTAAATGAATTTTTGAGGCTTACTATATATCTTAATAATCAACGGTTGATATTGTTTATGAAAATTGTTTGATACTGATACGATTCTGTGACTTATGCTATCATTAGAAGTACTTTATACAAATCTACATGAATGTTCCGTTTCATGGCAAAAAGTTTTAAATTCAGTATTAATTTTTAACTTCTTTAAAATTGTTTCATATTAAAGATATACATATTGTTTTTCCACTAGCTCATCACATTTGAGTGACGAGACATAAATATACATTATTTTATTGTAAAACATGAATAAAGGACCTAGATGTTATGAATATATGTGAAATACGATTTTTTTGTCAAATTTTTATAAACTAAGATTAAGTTATCGATATAACCAAATAAGGAAAAATGAAAAATTGTTGACCGTATTAATTATTTCATATTCTGCTTATTTAGCAAGTTATAGGAATTGCATTGATTATCTTGTATATTTAACAATTTTGAAGACTAGTTACGACAAATTATATGCTTATCCCTCTCATTTGTATTATTTAAATTCAATAAAAAACTTTAAATGATATCCTAACTTTAATCAAAACTGCCTATATGTAACTTAAATTTGTACCTTTTTCACAATTTTAGTATATCCCTAAAGCAGCTAGATTTTTTAAACTTATTTATGGTTTATAATTTTACCTACTGTTTTACTGTCCCCGTATTAGAAAAATAATTTTTACAGTATCTTTAATGAATAGTGTACAAAGTTGATACAACCTCAAAATGTAAATGTCAGGCATAAATAGAATTAAATATTAGTCTTTATTTTTACAACGTATCACATCCACGTGAAATGAGACGTTTGCTACTGAACATTATTTTACGTATCAATTTATTAATTCTTTTTAACCGAACACAAAAACCAAAAGTATCACTTTATAAAGATTGAAAATAAGTAAAAAAAGATATAATTGGTTTATTCATACCAAGTTATTTAAAATTTTCAATTAATTTCAATATTTACAGCGTTGTTATCCTAATAGAAAAATAAGCAGAAAATGGAGATGACAACTAATATTTTTTTTTTTTAATAAAATGGATTTTTAATATTTTACTTTCTATCTTAGAATATAAATAAAAAATATCATGATTTCACTTGAGAAGTGTATACGACACGAAAACTTTAACAAAAACAAAATATATACACCAATATTTCCAACTATAAATTACTAGGTTAAAATGATTAAAATGAAACAAACCTCTTTAAATCGTCAATTATATAAAATTTATAATAATTAATTAAATTAAATTAATTTAATTTATAATAATTATCTCTCAAAAATTGTCTTTTTTAAACTTCATGTAAGTTGTAAAGGAGAAGATGTTGAAAGCTTACTGAAATAATGTTCTAGAAGGTGAGTTTTCTTTCCACGACTATACAAATTATGCACTATTAATGTCTCAACATTTTTATTCCATACACAATAAACTTAAGTCTTAAATTAACCTAACTGTCATGCCGTGTTCTGAACACACATTTATGGGCAAATTATATTCATATATTTATTAGACTTAAGAGCTCCATCTCTGAAAGGTTTTATGAAAAGAGAATTAAATGTCCATACTTCTAGAAAAACAGACTTTCGTATTTATATGAAATATGATATGGAGATATATATTTAAACTTAATGAAGTCTACCAACAGTTCTGATATTGGTGGACCAAACCACATTGTTTTTATTAAATAATTAACAAATGCGATCCTTCTCCAATTATCTTTGCAAACTTCATAATGAAAAATCCCATGACATTTGTTTCGTCGTTATATCTTTTGCTTTGTTTCTGTCCATGAAAGTTTCCCATAAGTTGGTGTATATACTTTACATTAATATCTGTTCTATAATACACATAAATACCAAGGGAATTACAAAAAAGAGGAGATTTTTTTATCCTACTAGTTTGTTTCTTTTCTTCTATTTATGATGTTTCCTTATTTCGGTAAACGAAATCCAATTCCCTTAATTCTTTTGTTTGCTGTACAATGATTTGTTCCTTATACATTATTAAAAACCAATACACACATAAAGACGTCAGGTTTATAGATAACATTATTATTAAGGAAACGTGAAACAAGAAGATGTATTTATATTAATTAGAACACAAACAATAATTATATGAAAATAACGAAAACTAATGATACAATTTTTCTCATTCCACCCGAGTCGAGTGATAATTTTTCTAACTAAACCGACACGCTAGCACACTCCATCAATTGTTTCCAAATAACACGAAATAATATCCGAAATATAAGACTTACTACATGGTTGAGCAATGTACTCCACCTTTGTTAAGAGTATATTAATTTTGTTAGTTCTTATGTTCTCATCTATATAAATTAAATTATTGAAGTCAAAGGTTGGGTGTTCATCACGCCGAGTGGACTGGATAGTTTTCAATAAAAATCAATTCTATAGATACCTAGCGTCTACGTAAAAATACGTTGTGATGATTTCATTATATCTAAAGTTATTGAAGGTCACAGAAAGAACGTTTTCAATCAAACGGCGTCCAGTCACGTTTCTTTTGCTAGTATACCGAAACTTTATTAATATATAACAACGTAGACAAAGACGCGGCTGTGAACTAGTCTTAACAAATCAACCATAAAATACAAAATAAAATATATATTTTTTAAATCGACTTCACTGACTTGGAGAGTTTCAACGAACGCGTATAGTAATTTATCCTTTTCTTTAAAAATTACCCAAAACGGAACCTATAATGGCGAACCTGATTTGTGATATAAAGGGATATATTTTATGTCTGTCTATAATGACGAGAAACATAAAAATTGATTTTCAATTTTTTTTGACTAAATAGTGTCCATATGATGGACCAAGGCAATCATATCAGGGTATTACCTAAATTAAGCAAGATACAAAAAGTTAAGTAAAAACAATGAACAAAAAAAACAAATAAAAATAATAGTTAAAAAAAACTAAAAAACATAATGAGATCTAAGATTTTCGCGAGTATTCATTTAAATGAAACTAGTATTGTTCGGATTTACTACGCGGATTTTATTATTTAAAAACTACATAATCCCGACGTTTCGTCTCGTCTCGACGAGACGAGGTGCCCGTCTGCCCGTGATCACGGTTGCTGCAAAGTAACCGAAACGTCGGGATTATGTAGTTTTTAAATAATAAAATCCGCGTAGTAAATCCGAACAATACTAGTTTCATTTAAACTAAAAAACATGCTTTTTATATAAAACCGAACTAAAAAATAGAAAATAAATTTAAATAAATTTAATTTAAGAAAATTGTTTTAAAAATTTCAATAAATATAAATTAATAATAGTATGAATAAAAAAAAATGTATTTTATTTTCAAAAAAGCGTGGGGTGCATGGTGTCAATAGTTATAAATATTTTATTGACAGATATGAGTAGAGTGATTATCATTTCAATAATATCTTAAAAAGCACCACAAGCTTTTTTTTATAATAATAGCTGTTTTTTTTTTAATTTTAATTAAGTTTCTTACCTTATCGACTATAGATGAAAATTATATAAATTAACAAAAATCATATTTTGCAAATTGAAAAATGGAATAATTTTATCAAATTAGTGTATTGTCATCGGTCCTCAATAAATCTACAAAGTTTGAACGAAATCTGGCCATTTAAAGTGGGTCAAAATCGCACCCAAAGAAGTCGGTTACAAACATACAAACAAACATACAGGTGAAGCTAATAAAAAGCTAATAATAAAAATTACTGTTCATTGATTTCACAAAAAAAAAGTAATATTAAATAAATGTATTATTTGTACATTTTGATAAATACATTGTTCGCATGAAAAAATTATTCGAATATTTATTGCACTCGAAATCTACACACAAAGCTTTATGATTTTTCATATAACAATATCAAACTCTCGTATCAGCAGATCGTGAAGAGTTTTTAACCTCGATTTTATGAAAAAAAAAATTGTAACAAGCTCCAAATCATTGTCAGATGAAACTCATCATACAACAGAAAATTATCCGATTCAATGGTTTTGTTATTATCTAAAATATTTTTTTGAAAACAAAATTTTGTTCGATATTGCAATTAATTAGAGATACCAAAGTTAGCGTCTATATAAAAACAACAAATAGAGCCAGTTTCGGAGTTAGAGTAAAGAAAAAATACTAGACGAGCTGTAAAATCCGTTACGACAGCACGAATAGCTCACATCAGTTATATCTTAATGGAGTCATCCGTGAGAGTAAGTTTCAGTATTTTTTAAATATGTCCGTCCGCAAGTGACATGAATGCATTTAATGCATATCCTAAACGTTAAAACACATTAAAATCAAAATTTAAAGCTTTAAATAAAATCTTGACAACTATTTTTCGATTAATTGAAGAACCTATGTGACCTAAATCACTTGAACCCAATGATTTTTCCAAGTTTTATAAGACAAATTCTAACCACCCGAAAATACTTACTGAGTACTTCGTGGTTTGTAATTTTTTTTTTAATTCTGTTATCCAAATTAAGAGACATTACATATGCTCAGTCTCAAAAGGCTTATTTCTAAAAAATCAAGAAGCGAACAGATTAATACATATGAGTAGGTATTCATCAAAGTGAAAGGTTTATTTACGTAGCAGTTTAAAAATAGCAAAACGACCAGTATAATATATTTGAGAGCTAAAAACTTAGCTTTTAGTCGTTACTTCCCGGACGGACATTAAGTAGAATTTTTAAAACAGCATGCATCCATTACCTTATCCTTATATATCCGCCACAAACTTTACACCGGCTAATACAGTGAGTATGATAATTAATACTGGTATGTGGATTGCGTCTTACATTTTATGTAAATACGAAACATTTAAAAATAATAATAATATTAAATATTAAAAATAAAATTATAAAAAAATAAAATCATACCGGCCTTATATATTGTATGATGTTAAAATACTTGCAACTAAAATATATGGAAATCAATTGCAACTAATTAGATAGATCCAGTTGACGAAGTTATCATTAAGTACTGCTGATTCGCTACCTAGCGTTATTCCAGGGTCGACATTCTATGGAATTAAACAATACTCTTCTAAGTTTACATCTTTCCGATAATTAAGACAATCAAACATTGATACTATAAGAAAAATACCCTCGTGGGTGGCATTTATATTAAGATTAAATATCCATTATGTTTAAATGAAATCTATTTTTAAAAAGCCCTTCAGCGTGCATGAAACTCGACAAGCTTGTTAATATAAAAAAAAAATATTTACAAAATACAATTAATCTGTTATTTATGTTCAACCCCTTTTACTTTCAAAATGAGGACCTATGTTTTTCAGCGAGGGGTAAGAAGGAAAAGCGGTTAATAAATTTATACACTAGAAGGTGTTCCGTAACAGGAGTCACATTACGTATTCAAAATGGACCCTTATGAATGTTAGTAGCGAATAATAAATATCCCTTAATATAAAATTTATTTTGTAAAAGCTTTATCAAATTGAGACGTGTTCAATAATACAATATAACAAATTATTATTTACATTAATAGTAGCTATACAAACTATTCCAAATTTAAATCTATGACAGGATACGAAGAGGAGTCTTCAAAACTGGCGCGGTGTTAGAATTTTTTCCTTTAATTCTAGTCTATAATAATTTTTCACCTCTAATGAAAAATTAATAAGGATGCCATATGGTATTTTATTTCTTCTTCTATATGAAAAATTGGTCATACCTGTGACCTCAGTCCGTGTCCAAATGAGAATAATGTATAAGGATTGTAAAGTCAAACTAATTATTTCTAGTACTTCATAGCTGCTTAAAGAGGTTTTTTAAATTTAAATCCAATAAACTATTACGTACACATAGGGTATTATCCTAAGTAAAGGTTAATACTTTTAACGTTTTATCTCTACATTCGTATTATTTCATATATTTTATATACAAATTAAAAGAACAATTTTATTTTATTATACAAATCTCACAATAAAGTCAGCATTAAAAAAAAACACACAATTTGGCCATTCTCTTCTGGACTGATTCCAAAGTGGACCATCACAAGTGTAACTCTATATTTCAGGGATAGTCCATTTTCATCCGTAAACTTTATTATATCCAAAAGACTTTTAAACATTACATACTTATATAACAACTTTGATTTATGTCCATGAATGATTCTATCTACGGTTAAGTGACATACATCATAGTGACGGCGCTATTACTTACAAATTAAAATAACAATTAAACTTTTGTACATTATATGTACGGCCATGATGAAGTCTGGTTGATGTTAAGCAATTTGCACGTAGATTCTAAAGATGGAAATAAAAAGCTCTTTACATTTCTATAAATAATAAAGACGCTTTGTATTAAGGATGTTTTGGAATAGAGAGAATGAATTTCTGAATGCTGAGGTGGGGTCTTGAGAGTATGACGAACTGTTTCATGCAAAATAGTGATAAATATTAAAAGTGAACATGTAGTCGTAAATGTGTAGAGTAAAAGCGAGCACTAACTGTTAGTAATCAGAACAAAAAACTAAACTGAAGTGTTATTAAACAATTTAATTTTAGAAAAACAAAGATATTTAAGTAAATATAATTGAAACTTTTATTAGTATTTCAAATTTTTAGTTCATTCGAAATTGAAGTAAACAAGATGTGCAATAAAATTCCGTAGAAGTGTGGTTCGTAGTTTACTTCCTAGATTTTTTTTGCGTTTTTTGTACCTGAGAAAAGTCCATTTAAACAGTGAAGGAATTTTGTTTTAATTGCGGTTTAATAGAGCAACATCTTATGTGTAATTCACTTGACCTCAAAGGAAGTGCTTGCGGATTCTTAAGGTGGTTTTGATATATATGTAAAATTATACTAATCTCAAATAGATGGTTTATGTGTATGAAGCTATTGTTAAAAAAATATTTAATTCAACTCTGAATTATTGAATTGACTTTGAAAGGGTAGTTTCATGAATCGGATAATTAAAACGTAAATGTTAACAAAACAGATCCGTTTGAAAGTTGAAAAAATATATAACTTTTGAAAATACACATATCTGGCACTAATTAGGTTTCACTGAAAATGGCTTACGAGGTCTAACTACATGAAAACAGTGAAAATGATTTTTTATATCATTAAAATATGAATAGCCTTAAAATTCTATTATTTTTTTTGTCTTAAACTTACTTATGTTTGAATGAAAACGCGTTTATATACGTATAATATAATTATATGAATGATTATTACTTCTTTTGGGATCATTTTTAAAATATATATCTCTATTCATACCTGTGTATACAAGACAATCAACTTAGATAATCACTGGAAACAATTCTACGAAAATAACAATAAAGTAAGGTTTTAGTTAGTTGACGTTCTGTATTTAGGTATGAAAACGACATTAAATTACTTAAACAGAATATTTTGTCCAGTTTTTTTAATTTATAAAATAATAGACGAATGTTTGATATATTTTTTTTATTCTATCTAGAAATTAAAAAATATTTATTTATCACAATTTAAATTTTCCTTATGCAATAAAAGTAGTATCAATTTTATTAGCTTTATGGAGACTATTCGTCAGTCTATTAAAACATGTTTTGTTACGTCATATTTCAGAGAGATTCTTTGATGACAAACGTCAATTGACAATCTAGCTGACATTACTTATATGTTAAATTTTCGTTTTTTAATTTATTAATTTATTCTGAGCATATCACATTTCAATACATAAGTAATTTTTAATGAAGAATCATATAGAAATAAGTAGAAATCATATAGAAATAAGTAGAAATAAAAGTGACAATAGTTGACTTAAGTACAAAACTTTTTCCTTTTAAACTACTTTCAAGTAACACATCCGTGCCTTAAAGCGAGTTTCAAGCGTGTCCTTAAAACTCTACGGTTAGAATACAAAGGAATTTTGGTCGAGTTCTCGGGGCTACTGTTTTTGAAAGTTTTATTTGTTTTTAATTTATGTTGTCAATCATTCTAAAAAATAACTCGAGGTTTAAGTTTTCAACAAAAAAAAAATCAAGAGAAAAATCCAATTACAAAATTTAGGCATTAACAAATCAATTAATATTTTGTTAATCGATTCTTATAATAGTGAAATTTATCAGGTAAACGGTGTACGTCATTTATAATTATAATTACCATTAAAAAAATTATATATATACATACATATATATATGAATAATAGCTCTTGAAGCTTTTCTTATAAAATCAAATCATTACAATGACATCTAATAATTTATTATTTTTAAAGTAAAAATTACGTCCCCCTTAATTTCTAATCTAAAATTCATTTCAGAATGAACACATGGAATGTCATTCTAACCTGTCATTCTAATTCTGTCGTTAGAATTAATATAATAATATCGTTGTTGATATTAGATTCTCGCAAGAAAAATACAATCTCAATATACTACTATTTTATCTTGTGACTATAACGAATGACTGTGTATCTACTCGGTAGCGTCCCAACCCTCTTAAATCATTATTGTGAATGTTTGTAGAAGAATTTTTCTTGCTTTTAAAAACTTCTTATTTGAAATATATATATATATTTATTCTTATATCTATTTAAAGTTAAATTTAGTTTTTTTTACATTCAAATAAAATATTTGTAGTTTATTTTTCAAAATACGATAGCTGGCAAAATGGAAAAGAGAATAAAAATTTAATTTCTACTACTTTCATTGCTCGAAAGAAAAAAGTTGTGGCCGATATATTGGAGTGTTATAAGTTCATGTCTATTTTCAGTACTATTAAGGTACCACCAATGTACCAATGACAGTTTTTGCTAAGGAAACGAATTAATTAAAGACACACCTTAATCTCGTTTACCGGTGATCTCGGTTGCTATAAAGGGACCGAAACGTCGAGATTGTGTAGTCATAAAATAATAAAAACGCGTAGTGTTATCCGAAAAACCTTAGCTTCTTTTAGAATTCATTAAAGTATATAAAAAAAATTATGCGTTTTCATAATGAGATCTAAGATTTTCGCGAGTATTCATTTAAATGAAACTAGTATTATTCGGATTTACTACGCGGATCACCTCGTCTGCCCGTGATCGCGGTTGCTGCAAAGTAATCGAAACGTCGGGATTATGTAGTTTTTAAATAATAAAATCCGCGTAGTAAATCCGAATAATACTAGTTTCATTTATGCGTTTTCGTTATCCTTAGAATTGTAAATTATCAATCCTATATTTTAATTAAATCTCAGAAAATCATTATAAATAAACATTTTAATACGAGTCATGAAAAGATTATACAATACCTACTGTATATAACATGATCTACCAGAATTATTGATTTATGGGATCCTTTTGTCTGAAAACCAAATTGGACTCTTATAAAATAACTTGAGTTATACAGAAATTTGATCCTTCAGTTGAAGAAAATGTTATTCGAAGAGTTTATCAAATTCTCACTTGCTCTGAACCCGATGATATTTATATTCAAATATTTATGACAAAAAATTCTAATGAAAAATATACTTTATTTCCTCATGACGTTAAGTTTAGATTATTTTAATTTAAAATACAATTAAAAAACTAACTTACGTATATCTGTTGACAAATAAAAACGTATTTAGTTCGATAAATTACTTGAACTAGATAAATTTTCATTTTCTTTTATAAATGTGGTAATAAGTCACATATCTACATATACATCTCGTCTGCCCGTGATCACGGTTGCTGAAAAGTAACCGAAACGTCGGGAGTATGTAGTTTTTTACAAAAATAAATCACGCGTAGTTTATCCGAAAAATACTAGTTTCATTTAAATGAATAAAACTCGCGAAAATCTTAGATGTCATTAATAAGTCAAATATCATAACTGTTCTGATCTAAAAAGTTCTGTTCACTTTCTCAACTTTAATGTAAAATCCAGGTCGTAACCATTCGTACAATCTAAGAGAGATCAACATCTAGAGTTATATTAATTAGTAGTTGATAATTAACTTCAGTTATAACATTTTTTTATTCATATATTTAAAAAAAAACACTTTAAAATAAAGATGTTTTCTGAATCAGAGGAAAATTATTGCCTTTCCCTAGATAAATAAACTTATTAATTTCAAAGTTAATCGATATCATTGTGGATGCAAGGTATACTATTGTGGAAATCCTTTCCTGTACATATCTGCAAAGTTACTAATAAATAAAATAATTAAAGCACATTCCCACAGACACAATTTTATTTAAAAACGCTAGAACTAACAAGAGAAATACTACTATATCATTTAAGTAAAAACGAAAGTGTTTTGATTTCAACATGCGTATTATATTGATATTTATTTAAATCTCATATAAAATAATAATTCCGCAGAATATTTGCAAGGATCAGTGAAATATAAATCCAACAGGTTGAACCGATTGGAGATCTATCGACCGCAGTACATTTAGCACCTACTTAACCGTCCCTTATACAAAAATGGACAGAAAAATTTTAACAATTTAAAAAAAATAAAAAATAAAAGTTAAACGAAATACAAATATTTTTAATTACAACTTTAGGCAAAGTCTAAATTAACCAATAAACTTAATATAGGAATGATAAATTACATATTAAGATTTCACAGTAAGCATTTTTCTTTTTGTTTATGTATGTATTAAAATGCTTGAAAAAGTATTTGAATTCATTGCAGTTCAAATACAAATACAGACTAGATGTTTAATTTTTATGAAAAAAATATACGGTGTGTTTAGTTTTTATAAATAATGTAAAAGGTACGAAATTAACTAAGTAACTAGCTGATACTCTTAACTTGTATGTGTAGTTATAAAAAAAAACTATTAAATAACAACTATTTAAACAAAATCCGTTCACAACTTTCCAGACACTAGACAAAAGAACGATCTGCTTAGTTAGAAGCGTGTCTAAATTTCTAAAGCTTATCGTCATGTTTGCACATATTATACTCGTAAGCAAAGAGATATATAAAAAATAATTATTTGTGCGAAGCAGATAGATACAAAGAAGAATTGAAACTAAATTAATTTTAATCTCTTGTAATCTCTTTCGGCTATCCAATAATCTGAGTCAAAGGAATTAGAAGCGTGGAAATACGCAAATACTTGAGCTGACGTTGAAAATCGAACTAATAATTCTAAACGTAGTATTTACTATTTATACTAAAACTATTTATATTTATTGTAAAAAATATACTCAAATCATTTATATGCCTATAAAAAAATTGCTACGTAAAAATATTTTACATCCGTTTAAAAAGGAAGTTTTTAAAGTTGTTTACCTCAAAAATTAATAGCGAATACAATTTCCCTTATTCTGTCATGACATATTGAAACTCTTTACCTATTTATTGCTAATATCAAAATTTGTGACACGGGAATACAAAAGTGAAGTGGCCGTCATCAGTCATTTGTTTATAGGTCACGAATTTTTAATGATGAGAAAAATTTCCTTGATTTTTATATTTATATATCTCTTGCAGTATTAATTGTAAATCTTTTATTACTTTTCACAACACCAAGAGTAAAGTGATTGATTTTGATTAAGTGTTTCACTTCAATGTCATAAAGATTGCTGATGGAAAATTGATGACGGACGCAGATATGTATGTCTTGTTGTAATATGTGATCTTACAAATTTTTTGTTACTTTATTCGCGATCACATCCATTCTCCTGTTTTAATAACATTATCAGTCATTAACTTGTAGATCGGATAAGTTATTTCACGATTCGGGCAAATGAAAAATCACAGTCATATATCTATTTTCACTTAAAAAGATATAGAAATTTACAAAATCAGTCATGCGGGTCGCCTTTTTGCAAATGATATAAAAGTGAGCAGTCGTAATCCATATTAATAATTAAACCTTTAATTACCTCTGTGTAAATACGGTTGTTACGTTGACCTATTTAAATAAGTTCGAGTGAAAATGTAAGCTATAATTTAAAGTTTGTCACCGCTTTTCGCAACTGAGGGAAACACAAACTTTACGTTCCAACTCAATAACACTGTACTTAAGGCTGTTTACAGAGTGTCTTTAGAATTTAAAACGATAAATATAGATAATAATAATAATCACTACTAGAGAGAATCTATCTCAAAAAGCAAGATAACTTATTTTTTTGTTAAAGTGCCTAAATTTTATATAAATTTAAGAGAACTGTAATAAACATTTTCCTTGAACCAGTGTCTTTTGTTTGAAGCAATTCGATTTTTGTTTTAATTTTTGATTATTCCCGATTAAATTTATGCACATCTCTTCTGCCCGATATCACAGATGCTGTAAAGTACCAGAAACGTCGGGAGTATGTAGTTTTTTTTAAATAATAAAATACGCGTAGTATAATCCGAAAAATATTAATCTTATTTTAATGAATTAATTTTAATAACTTACATTAATTTCTCTTTAAATGCACTCTAATCTATTTTATAGCTATATTGAAATATTCTACTTATATTGATACGATGCGTATGACCTATATAATAAATGTTACCCTCATACAGTTTATGACGTCGGCTAACCCCATGTTTTATTATTTCATTTGTTGAGGTCGTGTGACCTTTATCATATACAAAGTGTGCTTCATAAAGAAATTCATTTCAGCTAGTTGTTAAATTGAACATAATTTTCTAGAGACTGTTTTTTCTTCTGTATTCTTCTTAATTTCAAATCAGAATTTTTGCCTGATACTATTTAGATAATTTTTTAAGGTTTAATGTCCACAATAAATTTGTTATTTGCGAATAATTCCTAAATAATTACAATCTATGTTCTTTCAGTCATTAAAATGGAATGACACGAGTAAGAAAGGCGAACATTCGACATATATATGACAATCCATATTATAAATAGCTCAAGCTTTTAATTTTACAAGTTTTTCTTATGTTTACCAGTCATATGTCTCAAAGTTAAAACTTAATTAAAAAGTAGTATCCAATGACAAGTTGATACCAGATTACAATAACTACAAATTTATTTGCTTGCGATTATGTGAACTAAATTTTCCGTATTTATATATATATATATAAATATTTTTACTCTGAATTTTAATAAATTAAAACAAGCACTGCTTCACTCTCATGAAACACAACGTCTGCTTTATAATATCAGTGATTAGTGTGAAACCCCTTTTGATTTTATTATTCTCCGATTATATTTAAAAAATATTCGCTAAAATCACCCATTATTAATATAAAATTACAAGAAAAAATTTAAAATTCGGAGGTATTTACGCGTCTGAATGACTGACTGTGGCTTTTCATAATATTAAACTAAAAAAAAGTGGGAAAAGTATTCGGTTCAGGATATTACAATAGCATTTTTATCATAATTTAATATGAGACAATTGGGAACGGTACTAGCTAATAACGCCGTTTTAAAATACCCAAGCATCATCTTCAGTTTCAATTTATCTTTTAGAGCACGTAATATATGAAACAAGTAAATATAATCATTTATTTATAGATGTTTTCTAAAGCGGAATAAGATATTTAATTAAATCAGTACCAAGAACCCACAAATACAGCGGGAACGGCGAGAAAGTCACAGGAATGAAGGAAAATATGAATTAACATTTGTAATCAGCTAATAGAAGTGATTCGCAACACCATATCATTCTTGACTGCTCCGCCGACGGTCTTACAACTTACACTTGCTGGGAGGCAGTCACTCAAGCGTCGTAGTATATGTGGATAAAAAATATATAGTTATATAATATAAGTATCACATTGTACACATTAATAATGCTGAACTATTGTATCTGTTTTACACTCCACTATGATTATTAAACGGCGTGTTGAGGACGTTATTATTCCAATTTTCAGTTTAAAATATTGAGGTCATTCTTGTCACTAAGGCTGCAGCATTATAATATACAATAATACAAATATATTTAACAATAAAATGTAATTTTGGAATTAGATCGTTGTATTAAATATTTATTATAAGTTCACATAAAAGTTAATTGTACAGATTAAATACTATATTAGTATTTGAACACTATACAAGCGTATAATTTTGTATCTTCACAAAAAATTACCAAAAAAGAAAAAATAGATAAATCAGGATTAAAAAACTGAGGATAATTAAATGTTCCTTTTCGATTATAGTCTAAAAATGTTTGCTGCAGTTTTCGCATTTGATATATAATGTATTATACACTGATGAGATGAAATTTGAAACAAACAGTGATATTTAATAACATTTATAAGTAGACACCAATATCGTTTATCTTGCTAACTGTTCATTCAATAAAATTAAAGGCAAATATACTAAAAAGGACTTATGTATTCCTTTTATTTCCAATTTTCTTTGTATCAAGTTTGATTAATTATAAAACAAGCCTTCACTGAAATACTGTAATAGAAAATTAAATTCCTACCATTTTATTAAGAGACTTCGAATTAGAACATCGGAATTTCCGAATCAAAATGTAAGCAAATCGAATTTTACACGCGTTGCTGGCTCATCAATTTCAAATTAAAATTGTTTGTTAATTGCGACTTGTTAAAATACCGTAATGAACATGCGTCGAGGACAAAAACGTGACAAATTGTCACAAAAACATTGAATAAACTTTATTAGAATATATATAACAACTATTGAACAAAATAACGCTAAAAATAATGGGATCTGCAACGCTGTTATCGTAGGCTTCTACAAACCACCGCGACCGCTTGACATACGTGGTCTGAGCGCTTGATTGTCACAAACGTGGTATAAAAAAATTAGGTTTAATTTTTAAATTATTAATTACTATGTTTTATCCGTCATACATAACGTTGTTTTACATTCGCTTGTATTACAATTTAATCGTTAATGAACCGTTATCTCTATCTAAAAAGACATGTAACGTGCACAAGAGTAAATGTGCTCTGAAACAGGATATCTCGCCTCAAAGTTAAAAACCGTATCAATATCTTTCTAATGTTCCGTATATTTTAATGAAACAATAATTCTTTAAAACACACAAAAATAATTTTGTACCTGTTTTCAACTGATATTTCATTTAATGAGATCTAAGATTTTCGCGAGTTTTATTCATTTAAATGAAACTAGTATTTTTCGGATAAACTACGCGTGATTTATTTTTGTAAAAAACTACATACTCTCGACGTGTCGTTTCAGTTACTTTTCAGCAACCGTGATCACGGGCCGATGAGATGTTTGATGATATTTCATTTGATTAGCTTTCTTGGTGTTTGTGAGCCATAAAAAGTTCGCTTAATCAATAATACATCATTTTACTTTTATGGTATCATAAAAATATTTGTTTTTAGACAACACACACATATAAGCATCTTAATAATCTATTGGAAGTAACAATAGCAAAATTTGATTGAAATGACATCTTGTTTAACCTGTCCATTCGTCGATGTCAACTGAATGTACTCAAAGCCTCTATGAAAATGTAACCAATCACTGGTTGACATAACGCGTGCTTCAGCCAAGCTCGTCGTATACTAACAAACGGTATGCAGTGCGAATTTTAAAGGTAATAGCAGTACGCTTAATACAAGTTTGTATCGTTACTATGTACGAAGCGTTAACAGTTTTCCATTCATAGATCTTCACGTAGGATTGCATAACGGTAAACCTTTAGTATGTAGTGAGATAATGAAAAGTTCCTAGGATACAGATAGATTATTTTATATTTGAGATAAGTTTTCAATATGAATATATTAACTTTTTTTAATACATGTAATGGATAATGAAATGAAAAATTTATAGAGAAAAATAACAAAACTAAAAAGTGGAAATATGTATAATTTATTTTTGTACATTATTATAATGACGCCACTTGAAGCGTAATCATTGAGTTTTATAAGTTAACTTATTCGACCTCATCGTGTATAAGTCAACAACCACGCATTTTGAGGCCAAATCACAATATTATTAAGAAACTAAATCACCATGGATTTGTTTACAAAAAAAAAAATACGTTTTCTGAAATTCATTTATAAATATTATAAGGAGCCAAAAATTACTAACTAATTATAGGATGGAGTTAATCTATTTTTATTTAACGTGTATTATGTAATCGTCTGTCGTATAGAAAAAAAAAAGTTTTGATAACAGGTAATAAGTTCAAGACGATTCCTATTTACGTTAGAATAAATCTTACCGAAGTTACGATCTGAAATAATAAAACTTAATATATTTAAAGTCGGGAACAAAGTATGGTAATATAATAGTTAAAAAAAATAACATGTTAGATAATATTTCAAGTCGTCTAAAAACAGTTCTGTCAGAATGTAATTGCTTGTCGGGCGTAATCAGAAAAGTTTTCAATTGCTTTTCGCATTTTGTACTGATTGTTTCGTGTTTTTGTTTTGTGCTGTCCTAATTAATCTGAAAACCTTTAAAATGAAACTGTGTTTTTCGTATATACTACGCCGTTTTGTTATTTTATTTTACGTTTTCTCGAAGCTTGGATTACTTTACAGCAATGATCACGGGCAGACGAGATCAAAATATCTGTCAGTAAGTCTTGTGATTTGTCATCTACCGACAACGATTTTTTTATTTACTAGCCTACTTTTCCGGACATATAATCTTAAAATAATGTTTGTGAATCTAATTTTATTATACAAAAAATTATAAAAAAGCTTACTGAAGGTTTCGTAGACGAGTATTCTTTTTCGTTTAATCAAAACTAGGTGAAGTGTCCAAAGACTAAAAGGAATTCAGGATTATTAATTACATTTAATGTTTTAACTGAATAACTAAAGACTACGTTTAATAATTGGTTATAGTGAAAAATATTTAAAGTCATAATAATAAGATGATTTTGTTCTTAATAAATAACAAAAAAACTTATTTCATTAATAAAACGCAAAGAAAATAATAAAAAATAATTATTGAAAAACAAAGACTTCAAAGTACCTACTGAAAGCCTTACCAATAAAAATTTTGATATGATAAAATAACTGTGTGACCTTTATGGTAGTTTTTGAGAGATCATTTTTTTGTATGTCAGTTTTTATGTTTGTTTATTGTTATTGCAACGCTAAGCTTGTTTTTTAATGCTCATCTATAAGACAGGATGCAAGTTTTTTTTAGTAAGCCAGATTTGAAAAAGGTTTTTTTGCAAAAATACCAGTTTTTTCGAATAAGTACCATTAAACCTGTAATAAAATACTGAGCATATCTTTGCACGTCTCTGTGATATCGAGAATATCATTACATATCAAACCAATCACATTCATTTGCATCTTACTCGGTACTTGTTCAATATCACATGAAAATGGGTTCGCAAACATTTTCAATATACTATAGAATTTTTAAGGTCACCATATATCAGATAAAATAGTAATGCAATTTAATTTAATTATTTGTATATTCATTATTTAAATGTATATTTGTTTCCATTCCCTCGAATGTCTTTTTACAGTTCAGGGAATGGTCAAATTTATTTCCTTAATATATTTGATGACGAGCTTTAGTTTTCACTTGAAATACCTTAATGTCAGTGAGCATTTCACAGGTAATAAATTTTTGTGTCACAGCTTCACATTTCGCTTGCTTAATAATGAGTCTATATTATTGTGTTTTGTTTAATGCATGTCATTAATTCAATCTACTTTAGGGACCTGTAAGTTCTGCAACCAATTTACTTTATCATCTCATAAAAGTTTTGATTTCTTATCTGAGATCAAATTTCTTCCGTACTGTATCTCTACTGAGCTATCTCTTTCAAAATAATACAAATTTGCTATATTATATACTTTAAACTCTGAAAGAAAATTTGATATTTGATATTCGAGAGTTTGATATTTTTTTAAGTTAGGTTACAGGGGGAATCCGAATAGGAAATTATTTCCAAGCAAGCTAGGAACTTAAGACAAAATGTCTTTTGATAGATAGCGCACTTAAAAAATAAAGGAATGTCGCATCTCATCTCTTCTAATTTACTTTCAATTCACCCATTTTATCTTATTTTCTAACTTTTTTGTTTGTTTATCTCCATCTGATATTGCACTGACTCATTTTCCCTACGATAATTACTTTGACGTTATGGCTGGTTCCAAGTTAGGAAACATATCTTCCTATTTAATCCTATCTTTCAAACTACATAACTGTAAAAGCTCCTCGCAGACGTTGAAGTTCTTATCAGTCCCACGAACAAATATAAGAAGCTGGGCAGTATCTGACACGTTGTCATTTTCAACGAGGGTTAGGGAATTAGCGAGTAAGGTACTTAGCGAGTTAAAAACCTCTGAATTTAGATGCATAAACATGTTTTGTAAGTGAAAGTTTAAATAAATATTATTACATAAGGTACAATGTGTGATAAATATTTAAATTTTCTGTACGTGAAACACATTTTTTTTATTTTTATACAAGATTTTCATTTACAAAATAGCTGTGGGTAGAAAGTAGATAGGTATTGGGCTGCATGCGGCCCGCATGTCGAGCGTTCCCAACCACTGCCTCAAAAAGACCAAACTCCTACCTAAATAGCTATAGGTTTATTTATTGTCATTGTTTTTATTCTTATTTTAAGTTATAAAAGAAGTTTGGTTAGGATGAGTTATTATGATGGGTTTATGTAAAAAACTTTAAAAAATGAATATCTACTGCTTTTTAAACTGAACCGTAACCATATACGTAATCAATTTTTGTAAAATAAATAATGAAGAATTATGTGAAAAAATATTCCTGCTTTAGAAATTAACCCCAGGACCTAGGGTACATATATATTTGGTGTGTGGTAGGCCGAAGGATATATAATCTTATTATTTATATAGATTATATATTTCTCACAAATATAATTTATCATAATTCGTTAATAACTCGCTAATTAGATAATTAAAATTTACAAACATAATGACGAACAAACGTTTAACTCCATCAACTAACTTAATTTATTTTTCAAATATTTTGGCTTGCAAAAGTCACTACCTTTGAAATTAAATAAGTATACAAATATTGTATGTAAGTACTCACCAAGATTTGACGTGATAATTGTGTGACAAATTGTACTACTTCCTGTTGCATTGGATACAAGGTGGCGCTAGTAGAGACTGGTCGACAATGTTTCTGTTTACTTCCGATAAATGGCACTTTTTCCCTATACTAAATCGATTGGGAATATAAATCTCAATGAACATTAATTAAGTAATGTCTGATTAAAAGCTGAGCTTGTTAAATTTGTAGGTTATGTAGTGCTTATTTACATATACAAAGTGCACGTCATTGCCTAGGACACGGAATTAGTTCTAAAACGGAACATAACAAAGCTGAGCCTGATTCATTATTAAAGTGAACTACCAATTCAACTTCAGCCGGCTGTCTGTGTGTCAAATTAAACCTAAATTTCTTGTCTGTGATATGGTTAGAAATGCATTGTCCATTAGTTTTTAATCTTTTTCAGTGAATTTAATGAAGAACAGACAATGAACGATTATCTTTTGTTTTTATAAATTCTCCGTATTTAAAATTAAGTTTTAACCGCGAAAACTTAACTACAATCCAAAACAAGGGCTTGGTTTTCTTTTCAATTTCTATAAAAAAAATAATAGTCAAATAGAAATTCCAACTCGAATACTGTGAAGTGCCCTAGTCAATATGACATATACTTTGATGCTTTAATAACTTAAACATATATATACTATATTTTATATAAAAAATATTTTTTGACTTATTTTTCCAGTGGGTATAATTTTTTTTGTATATTCATATTCTAGTTAAATAAGCTCTGTATTTTGTATTAAAAATTTGTATTTCTTGGACTCTTACAGCATCCGTGAGAATGTCTAAATAAACATTAAATTTTCGCAATAAATAAAATTTTTCAAATATTTTATATTTCTATGTAACAAAAATTTTGAATGGCTGTATTCGATCAAATTATTACAAAGTTTATTTTCGATTTTTCATTTCTCACCAAATATAACGTAGATGTAATAGTATGGCTAATACAAAACCGATTTAACTGAATACTTTCTGAATACCCAATTTTAATAGTACTGAAAATACTTAACACTAAAGTTTTTTACACAAGAATGAGAATGAAGTAATGACTATTAAATCAAGGTTCATCGACATGTATCCCATAGTCAAAGATATCTGTATTCATGCAAAGTGTGAAATATTTTGATATTAACGTGTCTTATAAAAATCTTTCGTCACTTTACAGACATAATAAGAACGAATTTCTGTTAAATTATTTATATATTCAAGGAAGAACGTAACCTATTTTATATCAGTGAAATACTAATGCTGCTAAAATGCTGCTGATCCAACATACAATTCCTATACGTCTTATAAAAAGTACCTAATCATCAATTTTTATTGTCTTACGTTTCTTTTTCAAGATCTGGTTTAATTTGCTTTTAGAGTAATAAAGAAGATTACAGCAAGATAAATGATAAAGCGATATACGAATATATTGAACCGTAAATGAAACTAGTATTATTCGGATTTACTACGCGGGTTTTATTATTTTAAAACTACATAATCCCGACGTTTCGGTTACTTTGCAGCAACCGTGATCACGGGCAGACGAGGTGTAGTCACGGGCAGACGTAGTAAATCCGAATAATACTAGTTTCATTTAAATGAATACTCGCGAAAATCTTAGATCTCAATATTAACCGTATACTATAGTAGTCTATTATTGTGCTAGTTTATTATACATCAGAGAGTATTCCGTTGATAGTAATTAGTATAATACGAGGACATGCGAGCCTACATTTGTGCATCTATTAATCTGTTTATGTAATGTAACGGTTCAGAAACATCCCAACTCCTGTAGTTCTAGGGTTCTAAGTTGTATTAAGTTCATACGAGTGTTTGTATTAAAAAGCAAAACCACCGTTCCAAAGATTGAATAATTTATTTATATTTACTTCTGATAATAGGAGTACTGTAATAATATTTTATATACACTTATATACATAATTTAAATATTAGTATAATATAGACCTTAAAATTGAAATTCAAATATTAAATACGAATGCAAAATTCATCCATACGAGCAGGATTTTAACCTGCGACATACATGTTTAATAATGTATCCTCTATTCAATTCTATGTTTATTTCACATTAACTATATTTTATTGACTTGAATTTTTGGTTATGCAGATGGCAGCAAATTTGTAGTATAGTGTCAATCCGTGTCAGGGTCCAATTGGGATGAAATAGATTTCGAAAGTGTTCATGTTCATCATCATCATCAGCCTATTGAGGCCCGCTGCTGAGCAAAGGCTTCTTCGCAGATGAAGAAGGTTAAAGCGTTAATCACCACCCTTCTACCACCAAGATTAGAGCGTTAATCACTAAAACTTGACTATAACTCTTCAGAATATATCCTTGATGATATTAGAATAATCCAACCACCTCCTCCTCCTTTCTCATGCAAACAACAAATGACTAGAATTGTTTATTGTGTGTTTGTGCTTGTATTTCCTTTCAATTCAATATGAAATGTAAAAAATGTTTTAAAACAGTAGATTTAGCCACCATAAAAACAGCAACGTCTAGATTATGTGTGAAGTGATTACAACCGTAAGTCCGTGATCCCAACGGGACTACAATGGATTCCGGGATGAACTATGTCTTTGTCTATGCCTCAGCTACATAACAGTAAAATTTCATCAAAATTCATAAATTATTTTGTACGTGAAAGAAAAAAACCACACATACATTCTCAAAATGTGTAATATTAGTGGAATGTAAATAGTGGTTGTATCTTTAATTATATAGGGTGGCAACCGGAGGGGCCAGGAAAAGTACGGAACATACTTATATGTATATTATAATAAAAATTACATATTATAACTTATAACCTATACCTAAGACGACATGATTGCCCCGATGTTAGGATAGCTATGCCATTCCATAGCTTGTGTGGTATCAGGAATCTTCTGGTTCACACGGCTGGGTGTTCGTTCCGCGGAGTCAGCGGCGTCACTTGTTATATGATATCTTATCCATACAAAGATGTTGCCCCGGCGATGTTATTTTATTTTATAATATGTAGCGCGTACGTAACATTTTTAACAATATTATAATGTATCTTGTGTGTAAATACAAATAGATATTTGAGGTAATTTTAGCATTGGAAAGAAAATATCTTATTTGTTTATATTTCATTCAGATGGTGTATATTAAACTATGTATTATTCTATCAAATGTCTAGTATGGAGGTAGATGTATATGCATTATTTTTTGTTGCTTAAATTGTGGCTTTAAAATAATGAAGACATTAATAAAAAGTAATTGCTTGTAACAACAAAATCTTGTTACTTTGACTGAAATAAAGGGAACTGCAAGGAACTTTTCCGCTCAAAATAATTTATTCAAGAAGGTTTCGCGGATGCTTTGTCTTTCGTCTAGCTTTCTGCTTTCCTTTCAGTTATATATTATTTATAATGAATAATTTATTAAACATAAAACAATTATTAATATACTTTTTGACAACTAGCTAAACTCTATGGAAGACGTGACATGGTGCTCATTGAACCGAATCTAAATTTCTTCTTTTCTATTTTAAATTCTAAAAACTATGTCTATTCTAAACATAACTTTATTTGTTCTGTCTTCTCGGTTGAGTTGCAAAAATTCAATATATTAATTATTCTTGATTTAAAAAAAAATTATAATAATCACGGTTGTTGTAACGTAACCGAAATGCAGGGAGTATTTAGTTTAAAATACTAATAATAAAACGCGTAGTAATAAATAAATATTAGCTCTATTTAAATGAATACTCGCGAAAGCCTTTGATATCGTTGAGCTAATATTTTACATTATGAGATCTAATCTACAGACATTCACATCTCGTCTGCCCGTGAAACGTCGGGAGTATATAGTTTTAACAAAAAAAATAAAGCACGCGTAGTATATCCGAAAAATATTAGTTTCATTAAAATTTTATTTATTTTCATGATAGCAATAAAAAAGGCAAAATATTAACACGGTCTAAAGGTATCACAATTTTATCAAAGCCAAACCGTTTTGTTATACATATTTGAATACGTGTCTTAATATATCTATCGGATTTATTAAAAATTCATTGTTTTAAAGACAGTACGCCAGCCTCGCTGACGTCACTAATGTCACTTGTTTCAGTACGTCCAGATATTTTAAAATGAAACTTCAATTCTTCTAAATATTCTTGTATTTCTCGAAGGTTCTTCATAATCACATTCTTGATGATCCGCACTCGCTGAACCCTGCAGTTCGCTGTCGTGCGTCCAGACGTCATATTTATACCAGAATTCAAACATAGTTCTATTCTCTTTGATTTCGTTTTACTTTTAACAATAGTAACGACGACCAATAAGTTGTTATAATAATTGATGCCAGTCTTGAGTTATATTCATGTTACATCCGTCATTGAAGCTGCTTGCGCCGATATATCTCAATAGTTCATTTAGTTCCGTTTTTAATGTCTGCCATTCAAATCTATTAACAAAAGTGTTACGTGGATGCATAAACTGTAGTTATACATTTCATAAAACACTATCAGAATATACTGTGTACGTTTTTGCATGGAAGAAAGCCGTATTAAACAAAACCAACCAACTAACATTTGATAGAAAAACTATTATTATTTATATTTAAAGATATAAATAAATAAAAACAAGAAGATAGATTTACCATTAACCTGTTTTATGAAAAAAAAAATTGATTTATTTTACTGTCATTTACCTATGAAAATTATTAATGTTTCAAAAAAATATATAATATCTAAATTTCTTAGAGAAGCTATGTTATAATAAATATACATTTATATCCAATTCTGGTCATTGAATTCGAATACATTTAAGTCTAAAATCCTTTAAACAAGAAATGAATGAACGTTTTGTGAAACATATTTTAATAATATTAAGATCCTGTTGAAGACAACAATGTTCAAATAAATGTATTTCTAGTTCTATAGTGAACTGAGTGTAGTAATTTTTATTTCAAACATTATTCCAAATAATATTAACTCATTTAATAGTACATTTTTTGTCAGGGAATTTTAGCCGGGTATTAGACAATATTAAGGCTTTCACTAATAGTCACTTCTTATATAAATTTTTCCTAATATATTTTACATTAAAAGGAAAACCGTTAAGGACATACAAACTGTTACAATATTTCGGGTTGAATACATTTACAAAAATATATTAACGTAAAAATACCACAAACTAAAAACTACAGCAATATCGTGAGTGTGAGACTGATGTTCCAAAAAGTCACATTATTATATATTTTTTATATTATTTGAGTTTTTTTGTTTGTAATATTGAAAAATCTACCCATATAGAATATGTTTGTGGTAATAGTGTTCAGAAATGTTCAAACGTAGCAGGAGAAAAGTTTCAACAACTCATGTCGAAACTTTTAAAACTTTAATGAATTTAGCACGAAACTGTTCCATTTCAGACCTTCGTACTGTTGCTGGTTATAATTACTCATGCGTCAAAATATTCACATTTTAAACAACCCGAACAATTATGTTGATGGTTATTTTCATAGTTTAAATTTTTTTAGTCCATTTATTTGATGAACAAGGACGTCTGAGGGCAGTTTTCTCTACGTAAATGCTTCTTGTTCCCCACTTCTTACCAGTGTTAGCTTATGCAGCTATAAGAATATATAATTTCTCATAATCTAAGGGTTTCTAATTAAAACTCAAGTTTAAACTCTCTAAGGAAAGAAATGATAATATAAAAAAATAACTTAGGAATTTAGCATGAAAAAAAATATAACTTGATTGTATGATTATGACACTCGCAAAAACTGGTAATCAAAACATAATAAGCCCAATCTAATCATAATATAATGAATTGAAGTTTTTGACAAAACAACAACAGTTTTGTATTTCAGTTAACCAAGAGAATAACGACATTTTAGTAAATAATTTATAAATACAAAGGTGTTATAACCACATCCGGTTAAACAGCTTAGTCTGACCGTTGACACGACACCAGTTCCGCTCGGGACTACTCGGGTTTGCCGGGCGACTTCAGTGTGTCTGAAACTCGGATGACGGAAGCTCGTACTATAAAACAAATGGGTCGCTATATAATCTATTTGTTACTTTTTTTATGTTATGTATCATAATAATTTACGTGGGTCTCATTTTATATGAATCCATATACGGTAATCCAAAAAGATTCGATCTTAAAATAGATTAATGCAGTGGTACTTTGGATAACATACCGTTTTTTGACAAATGACGCGACCATTACATACAAGATAGCAAAACATTATCTAAACCAGCTGTGTTAATGGCGTCCGTTTAAAGTTCCCTAATTTAGGTCTAACCTTGATTTGCTCAAAAAAATATTAAAAAAAAACATTAAAATATGGCCAATAAAACGCCAATTAAAACTCATTATCTTGACTACGTAAGCACTATACAATACCAATATCTTTGTTTAATCTGACCCTTTTTTTATACAACCTTTTTGTTTCGATAGAATTTGAGTAACCTACAAAATAAGTAAAATTTGTTAACATTGATTAATCTTCTTATCCATTTATTTCTCCAATAATACAAAATGTCAAACGTAAGATCACATCGTAATTGTATTTTATTAATAAAAAAAACAATTAGTTAAAAGAAAAGATCTGTTTCTTCTTTTTACAGCATTTACACGTTATATTTATAGTTTTTGAAAATGCAGAAGTAATAATAAAAATAACACATCTGATCAATACACAAAGAGTAAAGCAAATGATTTTCATTCGTAATAACCCTCGCTTGCTGATTTTGGGGATGGTGAAACATAAGTTTTTATTCCCTTATTTTATCAGTATTCCGTTTACGTAAGATTTTGTGGTTTAGTAAGAATAGGGGCTATTTATCTAGGATTGCACTTGGGAAATAAACGCGGGTTTTCGCAAGTTACTAGTAATTTATTAAAATATATGACTGTACATCCTGATATAAAACTCTGTCAAAAATTGTCTATATCCAAAACCAAGATAAGGTTTTTACTCATTCTATTTCTACTTTTACAGAAAGTATAATAAATGTATTTGTCACATATTACCAACTTTCTATAGGTTTTTAATTTTTAACTTCCATATTTTATAATATATGATTTTTTTTTATTTAAATTAATATCACTTTCCTCCAGATTCTAACTAATTATTCCAACAAGACTAAGATAATGTTAATCTTAATTTAAAAATACACTAAAGCAGAAATTAACCTTCACATTACTTCATTATTTAATCGATAATTAGTATGTTATAATCGCTTTTTTTCTCGTCTCTTGAGAAGAGATATGTCCTCATAAAAATATTATCATGATTTCAGTGTAAGAATCAAGGTTTAGTTACACTATAATAAGGTAATAACCATCTTGGGGCACGCTCCGTTCTGGCATTTTCATTTCATATGATATTCAAGCGTCATATTCAAAATGTATTCACATAAAGCACCGTACATTTATGTTTAAAGTTGTGAAAAACATGCATAGAAATCTTCTTATATTGTTCGTAAAGCATTGTAAAGCATTGTAAAGCATTGTTAAGCATTTATAATAAGTGGTTTAGCAATGGTTTGAACCTCAAAACGAGGACAAGTATCAAGCTACTAGGACACGTACAGCCAGATATAGAAGAAATACTTGGATATGGTGTTTATACCTTGGATATTGGGGAAATCCAAAAATTGGCCCTGAAATTAAGTCAATTTTAGAACACTATTTTAGTTGTGTACTATTAAATTTATACTACAATAATATAAATCTGCTAGCTTATAAATACGTTAATTACGACTCTGATTGTGCCAGAGTAGAGCTAAGTATAAATAACTAGAGCTCGTTCAGTGCTGTCAATATCTGTAATGGAATTTTAAGAAAAAAATCTTTTCAGTTTTAAATTTCTCTACGTCACAAATATTCATTTTTTTTATTTATTTATTTTACGAGAAGAAAAATATAACAAGACAATTATAGACATTTAATTGGCCACAAATAGGTCTTGCAATTTTTTTTGGTAGGATCGCTAGTTTATGGGATACGGCTCTAAAACTTTTTAACTCGTTTTTCCAAGATGGCGGGTCAGTACAAATGTCCTAACACCATAAACCTGTACTTATACATATGCCTAAATGTATGTTTTGAGGAACTATCTGACACATTATTATTATAAATTCTTTAAAAAGTAAATTAATTACCAAAACAGCCGACATATTTATTGTGAAGTTCAAGAGGTTGTCCGATTTTCAGTTATTTAAATGTTATAGGGAGGGAATGGTTCGTAAAGATTACAGTCCAAAATGAAACAAAGTCTCAGTGACGTCGTTTATTTCAGTATCTTAGTCTTCCTAAGTTATAATTGATAAATTTGAAAGAAAAAAACAATTATCTCATCTTTATTTCTATTTGTTTTTTCTTATCTTTAATGGATGAAATATAAACACATGTTATAAATATAATATAAATGGATGTACTAAATATAAAACTATGATAGTTTATTAAAAAGCATGTTATTCATCCGGAAGGAATTTATCTCCGGAATTGGTTTAAATTTTTTGACAACTTCAACTTAATCGACATCGCATGGTCGTGATACTTTACAATCTACTATTATTTTTTGTTACAGTATTGAAACATAAATGTAACTGAAGAAAAAATATCTCATATAATGTCTGATATTATAAATACGAGTATTTGCTTTAATAGTTGGTTGCAAACGAAAAAACTCAGCTTTAATTTTCTATAAAAAATTGTTGGTTAACTCTTCGTAATGATACGTCTATGCGTATTTCTCCACATGCATGATAATCAGCCTGGTTAATCATACAAAGCCTATAAACCCCAATACTCATAATGAAAAATATACACACTATTCTCATCTCTCTACCCAGTGGAATGAATTTAATTTACCATAGCAACAAATCAAGATTTTTATAAAGTGCTCCTGCAAATGTTACATATTTTATACAAATCAAGAAACAATTTTTTATGATAATCCATTGGATATCGACATTGACTTATACAAAGATAGAGACAATGATAAAAAATATATTTACGAAATTCTAAACACAATAAATATAAACACACACATAGCACCTAGTTTAAGGTTTATATATATACAGCCTCTAACATTGAGATAAGACTAGTAAATAATGCATTAGATTGAGTTTCAGACCTCGACTGCATCGTAAGCAATGATACTGTTCTATAAAGTATTGAAACCGTATCAAAGTCTTTAAGAAAAAATAAAAATAGCAAGTTATTTTAAAATTTAAGAATAGATTTTCAAAGAAATCCAATAATAATAATTAAGACCTGTTCCTGATAGGATAGAATGTCCACCATCTCTGCGTACACTTTAGACATTTCTTCAAAATTGCTTTCGTATTTTAATTTAATACAAAGTATGATTCAAATTAATATAGATAAGAAGATAAGAATTTTATTTGTTTTCATTTAACATTTTCGTCTATATATATATGTACAAAGTTGGAACCGTATAAAAATTCCGCTGAAGAAAACTGGCATCTGTTATAATTGTATTACTATAATATAAAGTTAATGTGTTCCACTCAGTTGAGAAATGATGACAAACTTGAAATTATAGCTCACATATTCACTTGCATTAATTTATTTAAGTCTAAGTAGACTTCACACAAAACAACTTATTTCATATATTTTATTATTTATAAATAAATACAAAAATGCATATTATCTTAAAATCATCACGATTAACTAAAAACACTTCAGCGTTATTTGAATAGAAAACAAATTATTACTTCAATTACAAAATACAACTGACTTTTTAAAGAAAATAATTAGTACTTAGTACGACTTCTTGGTTAATCACTTGTTTATTTCCAATTCCCACAAAATATTACATCCAAAAAATCCTCTTTAAATCATCTCTCCTCCCCTCTCCTCTCCTCTGTCCTCCTCGATACATGACACCCTTCACCCGTCATCCCTTAGTCAATACAGCTCCTCTTTATTTTTGTTGCAAACTTATAGAAATAAAATATATATGCGATAATATCAAAAATATGAATTCATTATCACACAACCTTAAATAGTAGATTGTGAGATAAATATAATTGCTATATTACTGGAATAATGTACGTAGTTGCATATGTAAAAATAAAGAGAGCCTTTTATATTATATTAGTCAAAGTTTATCAATTCATATAAAAAAAATACGTCAATGACGTAAAATATCTCTGTAATAACAGTTTTATCACTTCGATTAACATATAATTTAATATTCGTCCGTTATGTATTTTTGGATTAAAAAAAAATACTATTATTAGATTTGTAATTCTTATATAAAAGAATACATCTTCTTTATTCTCTTACTTAGTGTTGTGGCCTAGTTTATGTGAGCTGTTAAAAATTACGAAAACCCTCTGAAAAAAATATATAAATAATGCGAATACGCTTCGCTGGTCATACAAATTATAATAATAAGATAGCAATTTATATCTTATAACACATAAGTCCAACTTTATTGAGTTAAATACTTGGTTAATCAAGATATTCAATACCTCCTTAGTATTCCTTAAGGAAGAATTAAATATTTATATCGAAGGTGTTTATATCCCTAAAATAACAGCTAATATTCACTCCTCACATCCTTAAATTAGTGCGGGATTCAAATTAATATCAAAGTTTCTAGAATACAATATAATTATAAAAGTGAGACAAAGAGATAAAATATAATTAATAACTTTGCTTTCATTGGTTCATACCCCGATCATATCAGACTTTGTTTTCTTATGCATAAACACTTATAGGGTGTTATAAAGAAATTATACTACACGTAAGTATTGAAACGAGCATAACTTTCTTAAAAGACCTGATATTGATAGAGCAGATTGTTATCCTATAGGATCAAGGCGATGGCCAGCTTTCAATTCCTGTCCAAAAAAACTTTTTTGGCTAGAATTTCTACGTCAGTATTTGTAATAGAGTGCTATAACTTACTGATAATACCTTATTCGATCATCAAGGTCATAAAATGTAATGTGAGTAAGGAAAACTGTGTGTGTGTTTTGTTCAAATATGCAAGAATAATATTAAATAAATTCGGAAATCTATAAGACAACTTAAGATGACTCGATAACAACAAAATAAGTAGAAATATATTGAGTTTTTGAAGAGTTATAAAATTTTGAAACTCGTTAAGAGGTTCCAATTTCTAGCTTAGTTAAAATAAATAATCCTTATTACGTACGTACGTCTATAATATTACTGTATAGTAATATTATAAACCTCAAATGAAATGCTGAAAGCAATTTCAACATTTATTTGTACGTGGCAACGGCTTTTTTAATTTCATTTTTCACTTCACGTTCAATCACTTCGATGACTAGTGGACAAAAACCCCTCGCCAACTCACTTATACATTAGTTAATCAGATTGTTAGATTTATCCATTACATTTCTATTATTAACTGTCTTTATGCGCGACTAGTTGTGAATTTGACAGCATTTGTTCTGATATACCTTTTGTTTTTTTTTATTATAAAATTTGTTTATGGATACTATTTGCTGTTAAGATAGCTAACACGGGATAGAGCAACTTAAAGTTACGTAAAGCCAAAAAGAACCTGAAAATGAAAATAATAAACCAATTGATACTAATATTTTACTTTGTTTGGGTCAAACAATTGTCATAACAATTAACATCCTACTTAATATCTTTTGTATCATAACTAGACATTTTTTGGTATATTTAGACAACAAAGAGAAAGCTTCGTATGATTTAAGCTTTAAAGTTTTTGGACCAGAACGTTTTTGGAACGGAATGATAACTTCTTATAAAAAAGCTACTAATATAAAGAAAAAATAAAAGCGATCAAAAAATAAATAATTTTATGTTTTTTGGTACGTCTAGCTCTGGTTCAATTACTGTGGCTTACTTTGGGAACCATTTGGTTTATGTTTTGTTATTAATTTCTCGTGGAAAGATTTAAAATATATAAAAAAAAATAGTAAAAAAACATTATATTGTATACTTTATTAAGAGTTTAAAATTTTCAAATTCTTCATCTTACGTTTGAGAGATAATAATAATTTGAGGGTCTCTACATTAATTATGCCTGTCATAAGTTGATTTGGTTGTAAGTTAAGTTATTTTAATATTTTAGTAGCTATGATAGCTACTCCTACTTCCATACAGTTGTGTTAATGTTTTGAAAAGCAATAATACAAACCATACAATAATAGAATGCATGAAATCGGTGCGTAATAAAATAAACAAAGGTAGAATCAATAGATACACTAAAAAAAATAAAGTCTGGCTTTTGTTGGAAAAATAAACTCACTCGCATGAAAATCTATTATTCTGAAAATGTTTATATAGAGCTCATATAATTTTAATTTTAAATGAACTTTACATATTAATATAAATACTAATTGTTTTACAGAAACTTGTTAAATATAAAAAGTCAACAATGAAAGTGTCGAATAAAACAGAAACAATCATCACGTTGTTTCACCCCACCCGAAAAATATTCTTATAAGAAAATTTTACTCACAAAAGATTATTTGAGACGATAAAGCTTTAAGACAGCGGATTTCTTGCTCTAAATAAAACAGAAATACATTTCGAGAAGATTGAAAATAAAAAAAACAAATAGGAAAATCATTTCACAAATATAACCGGCGCTAACTCTCCCGATATTCTTTTGTGTTCAGGCTGCAGTAAACAGAATGTAGTTTTTTGTTATGGTATACTTTGTTCGCGATGCTGGAAACTCACTAAAGCTTTGATGTACTTTTAAAGTCAAATGATATTCAAAGAAAATAGACTTGTCTCAAGTGTCCAGTATATATATTCTCTTTTTATACAATTCACAGATAGCTTTTATACCAATAACCAACACTTAAATTAGTTAATAAGTAATTTTGTTACAATTATACTTCAATTTAAAAGTGTTAAAGATCAAAATAGTTTTTTGCAAAAATCGTCTGAGACGGTCCTTGTAAAGTTTTTAAACGTCCAGATATCATTGAAATCTTACTCTTTGTTTCAAAACAGTACTACGTGAACTACTTCTCTAAAAATTTAAATATATGAAACAAGAAGCCAGTTTAATCGAAAGCAAGGATAATGAAAAGTAGATGAATATGAGTTGGAATAACATTGTATATACTGCAGTCGAAAATCAGTATCAAATGAAAGTATTGATTAAAAATTTACAAATCAAAATGTTTGAATAACATTTTTTGTTTATCTATGGTTTCGAATCTACCAATTTTTTTTTTATGTTCACTAAATTTTTATAACACTTGATCATTTTTCAAAGTGTGGAATAAAACATGCTACTTAAAATTTATTTATATTTATTATTATGCAAGAAAACACAGAATCTATCATTTTATTTAAATTGAAAAAATATATATATACATATATCTTTAAAAAATATATACAGCCTTATATGGGGTTTTCCAATAGGGACGCTTGAACTTTGACAGCTGATTGCGGCCATGTTGTTTGAGTGACAGCTGTCAAATGCAGTGTGTTATATTCATTCCGTCCTCCCAAACCACCATGGCAGGTTACAGTGTCGAGCAGCACGTGCAAATTATAAAATTGTTTTATGAAAATGGGTCTTCAGTTCGAGCAACGTTCCGCGCACTTCGCCCGTTTTACGGTCGCGATGATCGTCCTGCCGAGTCGACTATCCGTCGATTGGTGGACAAATTCGAGTCAACCGGGTCAGTTAACAATCAGCCGGTTCCCGTGCGTCAACGTAACGTGAGATCTGCCGAGAATATCGCCGCTGTGCGCGACAGTGTCCTCGAAAACCCGCGGCAGTCAATTCCGCGTCGCGCACAGGAACTCGGCCTTTCGCAGACGACAACTTGGCGAATTTTGCGTTGTGACTTGAGCCTGCACCCGTACAAGATCCAGCTGACCCAAGAGCTCAAGGTTAATGACCATAGACAGCGCCGTGTGTTCGCTGACTGGGCATTAGAGCAGTTGGAAGTTGACGCCCGTTTTGGCAAAAAAATCATCTTCAGCGACGAGGCGCATTTTTGGATGAATGGCTATGTCAACAAGCAAAATTGCCGTATTTGGGACGAGACCAATCCACACGAGGTTCACCAAGTGGCAATGCACCCGCAGAAAGTGACTGTTTGGTGCGGATTTTGGGCCGGAGGCGTGATTGGTCCGTATTTTTTCGAAAACGATAATGGTGTGGCCGTCACCGTCAATGGTGAGCGATACCGGTCGATGATAACCAACTTCTTTTGGCCTGAAATCGAGAATATGGATCTGGACAACATGTGGTTTCAACAGGACGGCGCTACGTGCCACACAGCACACGCTACGATGGAAGTTCTGCACGAGCAATTTCTGGACATGGTCATCTCGCGCGGAGGCGACGTGAACTGGCCACCGAGATCGTGCGATTTGACCCCGCTGGACTTTTTCTTGTGGGGTTTTCTTAAGTCGCAGGTCTATGCCAACAAGCCGCAAACCACCGATGCCCTCAAAGTCAACATACGCCACGCCATCGATCAAATACAGCCCGATTTGTGCGCCAGAGTCATCGAAAATTGGACCTTTCGTGTGCGCGCCACCAACCGAAGCCGTGGCGGTCATTTGAATGATGTCATATTCCATACATAATGGGGTCAATAGACCTTCCAAATAAAAAAAAAATTCGCAAATATCTTTCCTACATGTATTTTTTTTTGCATTTCAAAGATTAAGCGCCCTTAATGGAAAACCCTATATGTTACCTGGTTACAAATACTTGTTTTACTGTTTTTTTTTTTCTTTAACACAATTTTTTATGGCACTCTTTAAAATTAAATGTTATACTATCACATTCCCAACACTATTTAAGAAAACAAAATCTTTATAATAAAATTAAGATTTTCAGAAAAAAAAAAATAAAGACTCGATTTAGAATTCAATTTCAAACTTATTTTCAAGACGTATAGTGTCGAAAATATTTTTTTGATCATAATATGAAAACAAAAGCATGACGTCACTCTATTCAGATTCTAAGAGAAGTTAACGAACTGAATCATGAGACCTTCATTAGAGTAATGAGGCTGTGCGCACAGAATATACATAAAAATATATGCTTAAAAAGCGAAGGTACTTTTATACGCTGGTTTATTGTACGTACAGGGGAAAGAAATGTTCTGGATTGTGATGAATTTAATTGAATAGGTTATTTAACACTTTAAAAAATCATATTGTATTTAATATTCACAGTTTTCTTTAAAGCTAATATGAAGTCAGTCTTGATTATAGTGCCCTGGTTCGTTCGTCTCGGACAAAAGTCTTTGGGAGACGTTAAATTTTTCTGATGCCGTGGCTAGATTTTTCCTCCTCCAACAAAATACGCTTTCGTACCTTATCAGCTCCGTGTAACCGTTTTTTATAAACACCAATTATTTGGTTTCAACGTTTATTCCAGTGTGACACTTAATTCTAAGTAGCATTCATTTTAATTTTTGGTTTTTCTACCCCAAGCGTTCGTCTGTGACACTTCACATTCCTAGCAAAGTAACTGTTGTTTGATGTGAAAAATTCGAGAGTTTGTATTTTCGCTGCTGATGAACATAACGAACTCAAAATTATTATTGTCCAATTGTAATGGAACCACAATTTAAAAAGTCAGTGAGAGCTGATTATCGAAATTTTAAGGGAATTATTAGTTTTAAACAAACAATAAGGTACTTGTTGCAAACAGTCATTAGTCATTTTGTGAGAACGTCTCCTTGAGAACAATACAAAACATGTGAACATTAATCTAAAGATATAACACTTGGTCAAAGTATAGCTAGGAGAAAACTTTTCTCAATTTTTTCCTCCCTGGGTTCCTCAATACCTGCTTATTGGAAATACAGATAATTTTCATAGAGGAACCTCAGGTAAAATAGCTTGTATGCAGAAACGGGAAGTACACAGTGAATCGGAAATACGTCGTGATTTAGCTGATTCCACAGGGTCGTGGTGCGTGGCAGAAAGTTCCTTTTAAAGTGCACTGTGGTTGACTGCCAGCTGTCAAGGTGGTGTTGATGGTATTGCAGGCTGTGACGTGCAGTGCGGTAGTGAAATTGAGCTGCAGGTAGTCGCCTGAAGAGCTCCTCAGAGCATTCCCTATAGTAAATGCGGTAAAAGACGCTAAGAGAAGCAACGTCTCTCCGAAGGGCTAGAGTATCGAGCCTATCGGTAAGTCAACCATTAGTCTAGTAATCTGTATCATTAACCATTCGAGTTGCACGATGTTGAATTTATTCAAAAGGAAGAAATTAGCACTGGGGTGCTCCAGACAGAGGTGAGAGCAGTACTCCATTCGAGGTCTTTCCTGCTCCTTATAAAGAGTCAGGCGCTGGCCCGAAGTGAAGTACCGTCCTGCTCTTGGGATGCCTACCACCTGTGTTAGTTACGTATTCCTTGTCTGTAAGACTTAAAATCTGCGTCTCATAAAGAAAATAACTAGGACAACTTATAGTCTCTAGCTTGACGATAAATGAATAACTATGAAGTTATAATGTTTAAACGATGAACTTTGACATGAAATTACTGCTCTTGTTATACTCATCGTTTTATTAGCTTAAACTAGATTACTGAGAAAAAGGGAAGATTAACAAAATCTAGAAACTATTGCCCAACAACACCACTAGACTTGACATTTTATTGAAGGCTTGATCTGGAAACTAAAAACCAACAAGTTGTTAACGGGCACTACTGAACCAGCGTTTCAAAGAAGGATCGCCCGCCAATTGAAATCTCTACTGAGTAAGGGGCTAGCTGAGCATCCCCCTTTGGATTTCACTACCTTTGATTATCAACGACCTGATTCAACAAATATCTTTTCCTATCTTACTCCGTTCAAGTCAAAAGGCAACTGTTCAGACCTGACCTCCGAATGATATGGCAACATAAAGACATCTAAGGAATCGGTTTTGCGACATGACGTATAAAAATAAATAAGTTAAATAAAAAAATCTGTCTCATAAGAAAAAAATATAATCTGAAGTCCATGCGTAGTAACATTTAAATAATTTTATGGTAAAGAATCAAAACGATAATTTGTATAGGTGGAAATTTCAGGACTAAGAAACATCTAGAAAGTAATTTGATCATATTACATAGGCTGTCTCTTTTGTTAGGATATACAACTTCTTTATTTCCCTCCCGTTTTAAAAAATATAACACTATCAGAAATACTCCTGAAGATTTTTTTTTTGTTATAACTGAATCAACTATAAATTATTTTAATTATAATCAAATCAAGCTTCTAGAAATCGAGTCCATACGGTTTTGTATCATACGATACCTTTTTTTTACAAATCACTTGATACCTATACTTTTATATCTGATAAAAGTAATTAAAAAAAATGTTTATTGGTAGTTCCAAATTACTCCTTAATAAATTAAATCTATCAAAACGCTAAATCCATGCCATATACATTGTTTTGAAACCCTCGTTCTAAAGAACGAGAGAATAATTTCACTAGAATAGTATTTATATGGTACAATGTTTCAAACAATACAAGAAGGAAACCAATGCAACCGTTCATTAAGTTCATGGTCGAATCAAAGTGGTCCGAAGTCATAAAATAATATAAAAGTAATGAATATAAGATATTCTTATATTCAATGTCTAGCTTAGCGTTTCATTCTTAACAGCTCCCCTGTTATTGTCTGTGGATTATACATATATTCTTAAAATACCCTTAATAACAGATTGTTTCTTATAATTGTAGGTACATAAATAGCTACATTTCCCTTCCCTTAACATATGAAAATTCACTCACAAATTTAATTTTGAATATATCATAAAGTTATTCTTTGATTTTATATTTATTTTTTTCAGAGGGAGAAAATAAATTTCAATGAAAACATAATAGGAGTATTGGGACACTACTACCAAGATACTAAAGATTTAATATTGAATATTGAAGGAAAAACAAATCAAATATGAGTATAAGTAATACTTAAATTTGATTTGTCGTCCCATACGCAGCTCTTTCTATTGCTTTCTCTATAATTTCTTTGGACTTTAATATAAAAATAAAAACAAACGAATTGCTAAAATAAAATATGTTGTTAATATTTATAATGCGATAAACAATAACTTGTAATAAGAGAAACACGGTACGTGATCTAAAAAATAAATAATTTGCTATGCGTAAATTATTCCAAAGCACTTTTGCTTTTGCTTTGCACTGTTTGCTTGAAACGTAATTATCTAGAAAAATTTAATGCAATAGGTATATTAAGTGCACGCTTTACATTACTACGCTTCCAATATTAGCAAATTGAGGTTTTGTCAGTCTTGCCTGATAAAGCCTCAGCTGACGATAAAATAAACAATAAAGCATTATTTGGTAGAACATATATTTCTGTGTGAAAGAATCCATACATTTTTTAAAAAACGAAAATCTCTTTACTAATATTATATTATATGATATTTTTTACTAAAATAAGAATTTAAAAGTAAATAAAAGTTCCTGAAGCTCTCAATTTTAGTGCGAGTATCCATTTGGAAAAGGCAAATGTAAAACAGCTAGCTTTAAAACTTTAAACTTAAAAGACTGTCAAGGAAAAGTTTAAAACACGTATGATTGTTATTACACATTTGGATCGTTTCCTCAGTTCTTTTTTTCAATATTAAGTCTAGTTATAAAAGTGAATACTCGTCGACAACAGTATAATTTTAAGCAAAAAGCATTAAGAAATATTGTAAAAATTTCAACAGAGAAGTAATAATATAACTTGTTTTGCAAAAGTTCAAAAAATTAAAACAGTTATAGGAAATACATTTTTTTTACAATAACATCAACTATGGACAGTGTTTAAAATAATTTACGGAACGTGAAAGACGTCTGTAGTCCAATCGTTTTATAGATAAGATGAAGTACCTCTACAAAAAGTAATGATCTAAGAGTATTTTAAGCAAAACTAAACTAAAAAAGTACTTAAAGCCAAATACAAACCTCGTTCTCTAATGAATGGAAATGAATGAAATAATATGAAGATAAAGTATTTTATATTCTTTACTGTTCCTTAACTCCGCCATATATTCGAGGCGCTCGTCAACCTCGCCTTGTATCTGTTGATATGAATCATCTTAAATCTTTGAATCCTGTCCAAGTGTTGTATTATTAAGTGCTGGTACACTTAACCCGGATTTTTTTTCTAAGATATTTAAAAAAAAAAATTCGAATTACGCTATTAAAAATAGTTTAAAAGTCCCGCATAGGTAATAAGATTTAAACTACGGACCACTCTCTTATGTTTTAATTTTTTACCTGATTTTCATTTTTACCTTTTCCCGAAAAAATAACACTCCCCACTATAACATACTCGTAATAATATTCGTAGTTTTGGTTAACATTAATTGTTTATGGACTACTTATATATATTGCTGTTTTAAGCGAGCCCGACGAGATGATCCAGAAAAATATGATATCGTCCAAAGCTATACTACTTATAATTAATTGCATAACTTAAACTTAAAGTTAAAATTTAAGCCTAAAACTATATGACAGGCCTGATGTTATGAAAGCAAATCATCACAATTATTTGCGGTATCAGAAATCATCTTATTCTGGCCAGATGTTATTTTAATTGTAAAAAATATTGGGACTACTTCATGTTTCACACATAAAAAAATGATTTATTTAATTTCTCAAAATAATGAATAATAAAATATATGTATGAAATTCAGTATTCATTAAATTAAAAAAACTATTTTGTGTTTCAAACTCCAACGAGGTTAAAGAGCACTTTATTTATATACGGTGTAAAGTTTACGGCGTGACACTTAATATAAGTTAAAGTTAATAGTCTACTTAATATTCGTCTGGAAGTTGAACGACCAGTAACAAAGTTTTTAGATCTTTGTAAATAGTATGTGATATTTGGTAGCGAACTTACAGGGAGCCGGCTTATTCGCAATAACTTTTACAAAGCCTATAAGTGAAAGTATCATTTTCAATTAGATCGATTTATATTGAAAGTATGTTCTATTCTCGGTTTTTGTTGAAAATAATGCAATTTCCAATGTAAACATTTCTTACGTTATATTTTTAAATACATACTTGTGTACGCTAATTCTCTTCATTCACTCGAATAGCCACATTCATATAAACTGATAAGAGAGTTTCTTTCTATCTATCACTACTCCTGTAATTCTCACTGTATATTAAATATTGTACCTATTCATAAAGTTTGTACTAATTTATAAAGTTCATGGTTTTAAGAAAATCATATTGATCAAAGCTAAAGGTTTTAAATACTAATGTTTCAAAGTATGATATTTGTGCTCCTTAGAAATAAATAAACATGTACATTTAGAGAAAATCTTTATTTTAATTTTAATTAATATGAACGAAAATTAAATATTTATGTTCCATCGCTATTTTTAAGTATCGCCTACTCGAATGGAGAATAAGAAGTAGTCCGATGAAATATGACCGAATTTTTATTTAAAGCCGACGCTTCAGTGTTTTTCTTTCAACAATATAAATAGTTATTAAATGAAATACAAAAAAAGCTGGAGGTTCTTAACGTCTGAAACGTGTTTGTATTTTCCTGTTTACATCAATTGTAACTTTGGCAAATAAAACAGAGTTTCCTTAACTTTTTTGCTAGAACGCTTGATATACTTCATATATACACACATATATATATATATATATATATATATATATATATATATATGTGTGTGTGTGTGTGTGTGTGTGTGTGTGTATGATCGTTTAGTTGAAAATATGTATACATATATTCAAATCTGATGTAATCGTAGGATATAGATATAATGAAGCCCTTCGACTGCTAGTTACAGACATTATTTTTACACAGCAGTTGACCTTAGAACTACCAAAGAAAATTCATTACAACAAACCTTATAAATTATGTATATAAAACGGAAATATATATTTTTATCACGGGTGATGAGAATCTGTGAGTAAATATTATATTTATAAACATACATATGTATAAATATACCTAACAATCTGTAGTTCTTCATTAACACCTGTATTTGGATGACGTAACATTTCTTGGTGGAATAAAATTCACGTGTATAATCTATTATTGCCGATATAAATAAAGTTTTGTAATTTCTTGTCGCAAGTAATTTACAATGTATACTATTTTAATAAAAACATAAAAGCCTTTTATCAAACTCAATTACAAGCAATGAAAATGTAGGTGAAGAAAAAAATGACATACCTAGATAAAAATAGGTATTGAGTGAGTCTACTAAAAACTGTTTAAGCATTTTACATTAAAAGTTTTACAGTCCGTTAACTGGGCGACCAACAGAAAGTTTGTTGATATTCCAGGTGTTCCAATTCCAGGTGTGGTTAGTTAATTTCTTTTATTAATATAATTAAAATTTAATCACAGATATAAAGTCACTGTTTAAGAATTATTATTATATAGTACTATTACTTTTTTCTTCAATATGGTCGGAAGTTTTCGCTTCGTTTAATAATATTATACGTAATATTTTAAATGGAATACAATATTAATTGTTACCGAACATCACAACGGAATGGATAGCAAACAAGTAACTCTCTGTGAAACATAACGACTTAATGTTTGAATTCAATCTAACAAAAGTTCCTAATTATGAACCAACAACGGTTACATCCTTAATTATAAATCAACATTTAAACACAAACAACAAAGCGTTTGATAAATAAACTAAATGTGAGCATCTTTCTGATACTCCCAACCAGCTGAAACGTTGAAACAATTCTGTTTATGTCGTACTATGGAGACTTATCCTGGGACAGTATAAAAGTTACCTTTAGGTGTCATAACTTATATTCAAACAGAGTGAGCTATAGATCAATGTTATTGATTGGATATAGAAAACTAATATCATACAAAACATTTTAATAAGGAGTAAAACAAAGCGACATATTATTGCTATCTTAAAGTATAATTTTTAGATTCAAAAGTTTTCCAAGGAACTGTAAGCACTACATATTACGAGGAAACTGAAATAATGTATATATCGGATTTATTATAAATTCATTATTTTAAAGAGAGGACGCCAGCCTCGCTGACGTCACTAATGTCACTTGTTTCAGTACGTTCCAGATATTTTGAAATGAAACTTCAATTCTTCTAAATGTTCTTGTATTTCTCGAAGGTTCTTCATAATCACATTCTTTACGATCCGCACTCGCTGAACTCTGCAGTCCCCTGTCGTGCGTCCAGACGTCATATTTATACCAGAATTCAAAGATAGTTCTATTCTCTTTGATTTCGTTTTACTTTTAACAATAGTAACGACGACCAATAAGTTGTTATAATAATTGATGCCAGTCTTGAGTTATTTTCATGTTGCATCCGTCATTGAAGCTGCTTGCGCCGATATATACAGCTTACGGCTCCTTGGAAAACTAACATCCCCAAAAACCATGCCATCAAGGTCAACGAGAGCCTCGAATTCAGGTGACTATGTGATAAAATGATGTCCTTTCATTAATTTTTTATATAAAATAAACTAAAGTTAAGATCAAGTTGAAAGTCTATTGTTGTCGGGTGCTTTTTTGTTTCAATTATTTTTATATAGGTTTTCGTTTTAATGTTACTTGTGTTAGTCTAACAACTATGCAAATCTGACAAGAACAATATATATAAAAATTTTGTCAAATTAATCCGACATGTCGTGTCTGTAAAAAATTTAATCCTAGCTTAATTTATAAAGAGTCACTTAAATTAAACAACTTTTAACTACCATTGCTAAAATTAAAACAATCATCCATACTTAAGGAAAAGTAAGACAAGGTACATTAATTAATATATATATATATCATGATATTTTGGACAGAATTTAAATTTTTCTCCTTTATTAATACTTTGCCAGGATTTGTTTACAAATTCACAGTAGGAGCTAATAAATCTTTCATACAATTGTATTATACTCGGAGGAAGTCGCAGGCAACAAGTAGTATAATATAATTTCGTTTGAAATTCCGTTAATAAATTTATCACTCGCGTGAAAATTTATTGCTCCGAAAATTTTCACAGCAAAAACGTAGTTTCGTCGTTTTTTGAGTGTACGTAATTTTTAATTTGAAACAAATTGTTTATGTAACTTGTTAATAGAATTAAAATTAAAACCGGTTAACATTTTTTTAATTAAATTTCAAGTTACGCAGTCACTGAACATACGTTTAGAGAGTACGACATAAAAAATGTCAGTACCGTATGGATAAAGTAAAATCAATGTTTGAAACCTGACAAAACCAATGTTAAGCAGCGAGTGTCCGTGCTGGTTCACATAATGAGATTAAGACTTTCGCGAGTATTCATATAAATAAAACTAATATTTTTCGAATTATACTACGCGTATTTTATTATTTTAAAAATGTATGGGGGAATATTTAGTTTTTAAAAATAATAAAATAGGCGTAGTATAATCCGAAAAATATTAGTTTCGTTTAAATGAATACTCGCGAAAGTCTTAGATCTCATTATTTAATATGATAGTTATAAAAAATATGAAAACAAAACAGAAACAAAAGGTGATATACAGCTTTAGCGAGGAATTTAATATCCCGCTAATTGTGTGTCAATAAAGATTCGAGTTAAGACTTCTCTTTTGTTATATGAGAACAGAAGATAATGCTTTAATTCCGCGTATTTTTTTCCGTACAGTATATGTATCTTAAAATTACTACTTACTAATGTTTTGATTCGTATTGATTACAATGAATGGATCTAAAATATTTTTTTGCTTGTAAAAAATCAATTAAAATAAAAACAATATAATATTAAGTGCATACTCTATTGTGAATTTAATATTTTTTGCGGATCCCTTAAACGTGCAATTTAACACTCCTGAATTTTGTTGGTTCTGTTTGTCCGATTTTAAATGATTTCTTTAGAAATGATGTATAGAGATGAGTGAAAAATCTTTTAATTTTACTTCCGCTCTAATAATTCGATTATAAAACATTAGGTGTAACATTAATAAAGACAAAATTTATTTAAAAGAATAATAATGAGCTGTTATAACAATAGACAATGTGTATCTTGAACCAAAATTATAATACTTATATTTCCAAAGCCAAAACATTTCCTTTAAACTTGTAAGGTTATGTTTATAAAATATTAAAATCATAGGTAAAATTAATGTCAATAATTTATAATTTACATTTAAAACAATATGATTGTCATCAAAACTTATTTGTAAGACCATCAAAACATTGTAAATAGTTAATTCGATTTTGTTTACAAAGATAATTATTGTAATATTAGCCTCTGGTAACATTGTCGGAGGAAGGGATGACTAAAGTAGAAAACGTCAAAGGGGTAGATATAAAAAGGGTAAGCAGTGGTCGGTCGGGGGTTAGAACTGTTTAAAAATACTTGGTGTATACGCGTGTTAAAGTATTGTAATAAATCGAAATAGTGAATCTCTACTATGTTGGATTTCCAATATATCCTATACTGAGGAGGTATTTCTACAAACTATTCATGTCTTCCAAATATAATAAATAACAAAACATAGAGTACAACTATGACTAGCTATGAGATAAAAATACAGTAATACTAATAACATTACAGTTTGCTAAAAATGCTAGATGGTAAATTTCCATTAAGAATGAAAACCTGAATGGGTATCTTAAAATTCCCTTTAAGGAAATATCTTCAGATCTTTTATCTGCATTGAAGGCGGATGTTGGCAATAATAATATTTTATAGATTCCCTTTGATCTTCACAATACAAACTTCCTTCAACGTTGTTACAATAACTTCCTAATATTTTATCCTCACTTGTTTACAACGTTTCCAAGGACAATATAATCTCTTGAATAAAACATTGCCTCTTTCAATTTGACGATAATATCGAACTTTGGGTTGACTGTGTGCTTGTAAAAATACATTTTCCTTATCCACTAAGACACTTTTTCAATGTTGTATTCGTGTACAATCTACCTGTATACCTTTTTTTCTATAACTACATTAATTCTTACGCTCTCCAGGGCATTTATCAACCTATCATTTCCAGCCTACTAAGCATCCCAGATAAGACTCCTTTGAAACACAGAAGGTCTATTACAATAGAACCCGAAATTAAAATCAGCAATGACAATTAAGAAACCCCATGTGGTATAAGTTATTTGATAGTGAGGATTTCCACCGAAACGTAAAGTGACACTTGATTTATTAAAATAAATATTATTGGTGGTAAAAAAGAATTTTATTCATATTGAAAGTAAACATATTGTTATCTTCGTAAATCTTCGTAAAGAGGACAAATGGCAATAATCATTGTGTTCATTAATTCTTAATAACTTTCCAGTTTTTTTAGCGGAGTATAAAAGGTCATATAAAATCCAGTATAACCCCTTTAAAACATTGTTGGATCTCAGAATTGAAGGGTTGTTTAAAGTATAGCATATTCCTTAAAAATACGCCCAACAAATAATAACTCTGCTATGAAACATCTTTCTTGTAACTTAACAATATTTATCATAGCATATGCATGGAACAGACATCCTATTAGCAATTATTCTTAACTAAACTAAACTAAACACATTCTTCAGACTGTATGAGACATTCTAAGGTTACACATTGTCCATTCATAAAGTATTGCCTAATAACTGTACTCCTCTTACATACTCCTTTCTCGTGTCCATCGCTAAATTTAAGTAACTTTCGAATTTTAATACACAATATTTTAGCAGTATTTAATTACTTAATACACAGGAACACATTCCACTATAAGTTCCAATATATAAAACTTTTGTCACATCTGAAATGCGAACTTCATTAAAAACCAGTATAATTAAATTAATTCTGAAGGGAATAAATGCTTTTTCTTTCATATGTTATTATCAAAACAAAAATACATGACTTTCAGTTTTGACTTATTAAAATTTTTATGTGATTAAAATGATACCTGGATTAATGATACTCACTACGTGAGATGAAAACTTTTAGTCAAAATATTGTACTATTGAAATCTTAAAAACGTATATTAAATTACAAATACAAATTATATGCGGTTCATAGTTAAGTAATAATTGACAATATTACATGATAAAAAAAAAATGGATCTTAGAATAACCGTAAAATAACAAGAAAAGTCAACTGAATAATTTATTTTGGCAGGAGAAATCTGTACATTGGAATTTTGAAAGCCATGTTGGAGCCCTAAAAGCTAACCTCTGGAGGGGACTCCCACCCAATCCTGTACTTGTTCGAAAATAAATACATGCTGTTCTGTAAGTATAAGCGTCCAGGTGACATATAGTTGTAGGAAACGTAGTGCGATGGTAAAAGTATTACGAAGACACCATGTCCCATTATTAACATAACCTGCAGTGTGAGCTCGCTTCCATAAGGAGGTCTAAGTATACAGAACGTCTGTGAGATTTAGGTCACCGAAAATGTGCGTTACTCATCGTTCTATGGAAGCAAGTCGATGTATTTAGTTTTGTGGGGCACCGGACCAAAGAAGAAAATACTATTTGAAAATGAATCTGTGCTTTGTATAGTAATTAAATTATTTAGTAAGTATCTTTATATATAATACAGTCTTATCATCATCAGCCTATAGGAGCCCACTGCTGCTCTTCTCACATGAAGAAGGTTAAAGCATTAATCACCACGCTTGCTCAAGACGGGTTGGCGATTTCAATCTTATAATTTGAAATTATAAGACCAGGGTTCCTCAGGATGTTTACCTTCACCGTCTGTCAGTGGTGTCCAAATACTCTTAGAAAGTACATATGACTCGGTCATATCACATTGGTACTTGCCACGTTTCGAACCCGCGCCCTCACGTATGAGAGGCAGGCCTTTAACCTCCAGGCCACCACGACATTTTTACAGTCTGCTGTGTGTAAAATACTACGTTATAAATCTGTTGTAGTAGAATAGTAGTGGTAGAGTAGTATATAGTTTTTTTGTTGCCTTAATTCCTCAATGACTCTGCAGAATCCTATTACTACTTTCACTCATTTTTAAGGGAATTCTGTAATTTCAAGATTTCAGAAAATGGGGTATTTAACGCTTTAAACTTGTGCCTTCTTGAGGCTTAGCAGAACTAGGTTCAAACTACACAATTCGAAGACTCGATCCAAACAAGTCTCAATTTCATACACAAGTTTCAGCCTCCACTTAGACGGAGGAAATATGTTCCGCCTGAATAGTCAGCGTCGTCTTTACTCTCTGCATAACAACAGATGTATGTAGCTGAAACCTTGAGATGTGCAACAACGGTGTGTTGTCACGAACAAAGGATTTGTAAGCAATAAGGATCCCATTCATTCACATTTGCGCTTAACTAGAAATAAAAATTTAAGTTTTAACAAAAAACAAGAACATTCTTAGGCTTTTGCTTTCTCTAGTTTTATATTGCAATAAATAATGTAATTATTGAATTTTTTAAGGTTATTTTATTATTAATCCGCAATAAAAAAGCCAATCTCATTTCTCGGAAACTACAATACGTATAATAAGATTATTTAATAATATTAATGATTAAATCTTTTTCTTTTCGTCCCTATACCATTAACTGGTTGTAATAAAAAAAGTTAAGTTCTGATGAGATGTATATAACGCTTCATAATCTTAGAGAATTTTCAGACGAGCAATACACATAGCTTAATTCTTCCAGTTTGCTCTTAGGGTCAGGTGTTTGACTTCACATCATTATAAAACAAATAGTGCCTTAATATTGGATTTTTTTTATAGAATTTTGTCTCGTAGAGTTGACTCTCATATAGACACATACAAACATATATGTATTTCGGAGATATCCATCTATTTCGAGTGTATTTTATATATAATATAAGTGGTTTAAATTGTGACTGTTGGTGCACAGCCAGGAAAGAGTCTTTGAAACATTACTTTAAGTTCAAATACATCAAAAGGCAACACAAATAAACAAAATACTCAAAACTTTATGAAATTCAAGGAAACCAATTAATAAATTGTAAAGTACTTATTTTGAACGAAATAATTGAAGTGGTTTATTTTACAATTCATTACTAAAAAGTTATATTAGATCAGTGGTTCCCAACCAGTGGTCCGCGGGATTTAAAGAGTGGTCCGCGAAAGAATTCAAAACTCTTTTAAATTTTATTAATGTCATAATAACATATTTTTGTTAACAAATACATTTTAAATACATGGAGGTTTTTATTATAGATTATTTTCTTCATCATCATCACTTTATTTTTCTTTTACATCGTGGTCCCATGCGAACGACAAAGAATACAAAGTGGACCCTAGTCAAAAAAGGTTGGGAACCACTGTATTCGATGTATCCAGTAATATTTATTTGCTTATAATATTTAACGAATACGAGTGAAACGTCATAGTCTATGAGTAATCGCATTAAATACATAAGTTTTACATCTTTCATTAATAAAAAACTCGCTTCAATCAAGACGTTATAATTATAATAATAGTGTGGTATCTGTGTTGTAATGAGCACATTTTAATTTTAATAAATAAATAAATATCTATGTATTAGTTGTTCGGAATTAATTGAGTTGTATTTTTTTTTTAATTCCATACCTGTTATTATCATCATCAGACAACCACAACAATAAATTTTACTTTCATGTTCTTATACAATTTATCAAATTTTCTTAAACATTTCCTTCAATTGTATGCATTACTATTAAATATATATGTATATATTAAATTCACGCTATGGTTTCATTTATATTAACATACACAGTAAGACTAAAGTCCACTGTACAGTCCTTTGCCTAGTTTATATATCTAAATGAATAAAAAGGTTAAGTTCAATGCAGTGTGAAAGAGGTTTTATAGTTTCATTAATATAACTATAATAATATCATCACTAACAACATATAAGAGCTAAGAGAGAATAACATGTGAAAGTTAATGATCGCATCTTTAATTCCCATATAAAATAAATATTTCATAATATTTGAATTGATTATCCTTCAGCATTAGGTACATTGCTGTATTTGTGTGTGGTTTCAGTATTTTGAATTTATTTGTGGCTTCCCAAATACAAATGAAAAACCCGCTTATATGATAACAACTTTTTCATGGAGCGTAGTTCTCTTGTTTTAATATCATGTGGTTAAAAGTTAATATTCTAAAACATGTGAGAGGTCCTAAAATTGCTCGGTTTAAGTACTCGTTTTAATGTAAAAGGCGAATGACAAACAGGTCACTTTAAAACTTTGCAACTACCTCAGAATATTTTAAATATTCTAAACAACCTAGGCGTCACACAAATGATTATGTTTCCGAGTATATTTTTAATGTATAACATTATTATATTCAATGGACTATATGTTTAACTTTACAGTCGTCTTTATGTCAAGCAGTCATAGACTGATGTCATACTCATTTTGACCGGTTTTGTAGACGTCATATAAATAAATGTATATTAAAAAAAATTATAAAGAAGAAATATTTTCTCTTCAAATCTTCTTCTCAAGTTAAAAAAACTTGTATTGAATAACGACTGTCTCAACTTTACAAGATCGAAAATTCCAATCAAACGAAACCAATATTTTAACGAGCTAATGTAATTGTAACAATAAATTATGGAAAATTAAATTTGCAGTCTAAGCTGTATGAGTTAAATACTTTTATAAGTAACACAATGTTACAAACAACCTGTTATTCTAAACATATACAATAAATAATATAAGGACTTTGTAAGTTTATATATTCCTTTGTTTCTTCACCAGCATATTTGCTGAGGTCATCCCTCGACCTGATCGTATATATATTGATATGAAACACCCACCCACACAAGACCCAGGCAGTACTTTTTACAATTTACACCAACAATATAACGTGTCCAAACATAAGTAACAATAGAAATTTCATCCACATGTCATATTTAATCATCGATCTTTCTTTTTACAAACATTTTACATATATAGGGTTTTCCATTAAGGGCGCTTGATCTTTGAAATGCAAAAAAAAATACATGTAGGAAAGATATTTGCGAATTTTTTTTTTATTTGGAAGGTCTATCGACCCCATTATGTATGGAATATGACATCATTCAAATGACCGCCACGGCTTCGGTTGGTGGCGCGCACACGAAAGGTCCAATTTTCGATGACTCTGGCGCACAAATCGGGCTGTATTTGATCGATGGCGTGGCGTATGTTGACTTTGAGGGCATCGGTGGTTTGCGGCTTGTTGGCATAGACCTGCGACTTAAGAAAACCCCACAAGAAAAAGTCCAGCGGGGTCAAATCGCACGATCTCGGTGGCCAGTTCACGTCGCCTCCGCGCGAGATGACCATGTCCAGAAATTGCTCGTGCAGAACTTCCATCGTAGCGTGTGCTGTGTAGCACGTAGCGCCGTCCTGTTGAAACCACATGTTGTCCAGATCCATATTCTCGATTTCAGGCCAAAAGAAGTTGGTTATCATCGACCGGTATCGCTCACCATTGACGGTGACGGCCACACCATTATCGTTTTCGAAAAAATACGGACCAATCACGCCTCCGGCCCAAAATCCGCACCAAACAGTCACTTTCTGCGGGTGCATTGCCACTTGGTGAACCTCGTGTGGATTGGTCTCGTCCCAAATACGGCAATTTTGCTTGTTGACATAGCCATTCATCCAAAAATGCGCCTCGTCGCTGAAGATGATTTTTTTGCCAAAATCGGCGTCAACTTCCAACTGCTCTAATGCCCAGTCAGCGAACACACGGCGCTGTCTATGGTCATTAACCTTGAGCTCTTGGGTCAACTGGATCTTGTACGGGTGCAGGCTCAAGTCACAACGCAAAATTCGCCAAGTTGTCGTCTGCGAAAGGCCGAGTTCATGTGCGCGACGCGGAATTGACTGCCGCGGGTTTTCGAGGACACTGTCGCGCACAGCGGCGATATTCTCGGCAGATCTCGCGTTACGTTGACGCACGGGAACCGGCTGATTGTTAACTGACCCGGTTGACTCGAATTTGTCCACCAATCGACGGATAGTCGACTCGGCAGGACGATCATCGCGACCGTAAAACGGGCGAAGTGCGCGGAACGTTGCTCGAACTGAAGACCCATTTTCATAAAACAATTTTATGATTTGCACGTGCTGCTCGACACTGTAACCTGCCATGGTGGTTTGGGAGGACGGAATGAATATAACACACTGCATTTGACAGCTGTCACTCAAACAACATGGCCGCAATCAGCTGTCAAAGTTCAAGCGTCCCTATTGGAAAACCCCATATAAAGAAACGTCTACTCTGGAACTTCATCTTATGTGCAACTGTTTTTCCCCTCCATAAAAAAAAATATACCTCATTATTTTATAAGAATTTAACACAAGTAATAGAATGTACTGCGTTGTTTGTAATATTAATTTAAGTACAAACTTAATATTGCCTTTATTGTACATATGACGGTCCATGCGAATCGCCAGAAAGTTCTACGTTGGCAGTTCCCAGTAGAAGATACCTAAAATTCTTTTGCACCGGCCAACTGTGTCCTCAAAATTCAAACATATCAACAGCCTTTTTCACCAGCCATTCGTGTTCAATCAAGTTTTATAAGTTAGAAGATTCCAATTTGAGTCACTAAAGGAGAAAATTTGATCTTAGTTACTGGTTGTAGTTACAATTTAGTTATCATTTTATTATAATACAACCTCGAAAAACATCTTTTCCTGTAACTCTCAAGCAGTCAACGTAATTAAGGCTATTAGACTTTAGAGACTTCTTTATTTATTTTTACTTTAGAAAATGCATTTATGTTATCCCGTAATGTGTTTCGTTAAGTTGCAAAACTAAATTCAACAAAAATCATGTCAATCTACAGCATTTTTGAAATTTTATACCTACATAAAATTAAAAACTCAAACACAGTTCCAGTGTTCACTATAATACTTAATTTATAATGTGATGTTAAATTTTGGAGAGATATATATCAAAAATGCTATTAAGTATCCGTCCGGAAAGTTTAACGGCTATAAGCAAGGCTTTTAGCTATGTTACAGGCAGTATATGGCATTCGGTAACAACCTCAAAGGCCACCCACTCATGAAGAATCACACTTAATCAATAAATAAATGCTCTGTTTTTCATAAAATGATTTTTTAAGTATGTTGGAAATATATCTTTTTTTTAAAGCTGAATCAATTTCCAGAAAAATATTCATTAGTGTATGTTTATATAAAAATTATGGTTTCAACCTATTTCCTTCTATTAAAATCCATTCATATAATTAAAAAAATGAACTAGTTACTTTATACCACAAATAAAATCGAAATTTGGCTTCAAACATCATATTTACTGGAAATAATAAAGACTATATATGTAAAAGATAATTATATTACTTCAAATGTAACTGAAAATGGTTTTTCTCACATTAATCTTATACTGACCCTTTGATATTTTTATGTTAAGTATGACAGCAACAAAGAAAATACACAACATTTACGCCTGACGTCGTAATAATTATATTTTAACAAAATTCTTCCCAGACAGCGTGAAGCTTCAATACATCACAAAAAAAAACGGTTAGCTAATAAATACATTTGTGAGAAATATATTTAAAAGACGAACTTAATTCAAATCCAACTTATGAGAATCAATACTGCTATAACAAGCCTTACAGTTCCTAATTACGATTGAACATTCAAATTTACAAGACAAACAAAAAAGCGCTGTCGTTGGACGACCGACGAAACTGCAGCGGCTTGCAGCTGAATAATTCATAGATTGGAGCTCACTCTTTTTTAAATTATGTTATCTCTATGGATTTCAAGGAATCGTAAGACATTTATTCGATTTCATTGCTTTTGTTCTGTTCATCTAGTATAGGTTACAATTGCACAATATTTGCCCATATTTCCTTGTGGCGTCCTCAAAATTAAACTTCACAACGAATTTTAAATTTACCTTAAAAAATAAATTACTACAAAATTATATAGGCAACTTTTGATTGTGATAATTGTTACCAAGGTTTTAAGGTTAGTGAAGGAGTAAAAAAATCAAATATTAAAAAGTAGGCTTCCAAAGTCAAAAATAAAGAGATGAAAACAAAAATAACGTAAAACTTTTTCGAATTTTATAATACTATATATTTAATTCAATTTGTTGCTGTACTAAATTCCTTCAAAAGAAGGAATTATTTTTATTTTATTTAGTTATTGACTTGGCGCGATTATTGATATGCAAACTGTTAAAAGCATTTTTTATTAAGAATCTGAATGCTTTTTACAAAGCAACTGAAAAACAAACAAAATTTTGTGCTAAAAATAAGACATTGATGAATAAATCTTCTTCAATAAAAAAAAACCGAATATATAATCTAAAAGTTACTTTTACAGAAATACATAAAAATAAGGAACATCAATATAACTAATAAATAAATTACTCAAAATAATGGACATACATAGAATTGAAAATGTTCATAAATTTTTATTCCATGTCTCAAAACCGTTGAAGATATTAAAACTACGTCGTTCCTATTTCAAATAAAAATAATTCAACGCGATGATTTTCCATATAAATACTTACGACGTACTGTTAAAGGTGTTATGGAATTAATGTATGTATATATATATATGTGTGTGTGATATATACAATACAAGACGATATCTATTCTAATGTAATCCATAAGTGAATCCTGATTAGGTCTGCCAAGTAATTACTATGTCTCCAGGGCCTAATTTTTATACGAGCTATTTTTTTTAATAAAGACCCATTACCTTACAGGCATTATCATGATGTAATCGTCGTTCATACATTTTTATTGCTATTTTATTTATGACGCACAAACAATAACATGAGGGTTGATAAAACAGGTTTAGACAAAGAGAGAATTAGAATGTAGAGAAAACACCCAGTATATTTAATATAACAAAAAAATCAAGTGGTACTTTTTGTTTTTAACAATCGTTGTGTGCTGAAAAGTTATAGTAACTTGACATAGCATAACTTGACATAACAAAATTCGGAAGATGCGACCTGATGCTTAGCGTCATTTCCTACTTCTATTACTGTATTTAATGTATAATGACGTGAGTGCTCGCGATGCAGTCACATTTACATTGCCCCTCAGTTTATTTCAGAAGTCATTGTCTTTCTATAATATTATTTATTACTTGTGATTAACTACAACATGTTACCAACTTGCTTTAATAATTACATTTAAATGACGGATTTAACACGTATATTTTGTCTGGTTATTAAAGATAGAGACAAGATTCAGAAAATATTCCCGACAAACATTGTAACACTATATATATATATATCTAGGACTAAATAAAATCAAGCGAATTGAAACTTTAAATCCGGTCATAAATAAATCTGTTTGATGAGTAATATTAATTAATTATTTCGTTTTATAATCAAGGTTTGTGAATAGTAAGATTTAATATGTCAATTTTGGAATCATCCGTAGAGTATGTCCAGCTTTCTCATTTATACTTTGACAGGGCTTTTATAGTGATAATAAACCATGTAATTTTTGAATAAAAGCTATAGTAGCAAGCATAAATATGCTACCAATAAAATACCGACAGTGCGCATGTTTTACATACAATCAGTTAAATTGCACGTATGAAGTTTCGAGCAACAGGTTTTGCAAAACTCTTACAATACAATATATTTTGTAATTTGGCTTAATATTTATCACTCGCATGAAAATATTACTTCGAAAATTTTTTCTTCACGAATGTGGTTTCAATATTTTTTTGAGAGTGCACAATATAACTGACAAACTTTATTTTATAATTTGCACGAAATTATTAATATAAGTAACAATAACGTAGATTCAAAATTGGTTTGTATTTTATTTAAATTTAAAATTATCGATAATTTTTTTAAGAAGAATTATATGTGTTTGAAGTTCAACATGGACTTAACATTGTATAAATCCATTTAAAAATTTAATGAAATGTATACATTTTAAAATTAAAGAAAACTAGGGTATTTACTGAAAAAAAGTATTCCTTATATTTTAAATCAATGTTTATTGTTTGTATAATATTTAATATTAGTTTCTGCCTTTAAATGTATGGAATAATCTTAAAACTATGAACATATTAATATAAAACCAAAATGTTTATCAATAAGTTAACCTTCATTCAACAAACATCGTTTATAAAAATGGCTTACGTCTATTGGGAAACTATATATAGATTTATTTAAATGTAACCGTAGCATTCTTTTCTTTAAAGGGGAAAATCATCAAATGACCTCTCTTGTCCTGGATGGGGCAAGAGGGGGTGTCAGACTCCTACTGACCCCCCGTACCTTCTCGTGCTCCGAACCAGGCTGCATTACGTCATTGCTTGCACCCGCAAGCCGCCTTCAAACCGTAGCATCCTTAGATACCATTTTAAAAGCTAACCTTGAATAATCCAGATAACTATGAAGTGTAATAGTAATTATTAAAATCATATTTAAAATACCATTAATGTAACAAATATTATTGACTTAATACTCACCCTTACAACAACTGATTGCTAAAATAATTTAAAACTATTTTAAAATTTTAACTATTATAGTAATAATTTATAACTTAAACTCACGTAGCTTAAACTAACGAGTTACAGAAGATGTGAACTCTTTGCTCTGAATATGTCTGTCGCACAAGACAAAAAAAAAACAACGTACTCATCTCAAGATTTTGAAAATGGAATTAGGATTTGAGGAAAATTCAGCAATATTACATTCGGTAACTTGCCCCGAAATTCATTTGTATGCGAGGTGCAGCGGACAGAATTCAGTTGAGTTGGCTTTATTCGCAGTGATTCACTTTAATATATAAAAATATTTTAAGTACAAAATGGATTCAAGGCAAAAATCAGGTCCTAGTTGCATACATATTCACTGACGTGAGTTTTGTTAGTTCTTCAGCACGTTTAAAAATTAATAACATTTTAAGAAAATTATAATATTAACGCTTACGCTAGTTGTATTTTAAACGTTTAAAACTTTCAAAAACACGATAAAAATCATTCAAATTAATGTATGTACTAATATTAACTATATATAAATAGTTGTTTCAAATGATATTCCATATATATTTTTAAAGACCAAATCCATAATTGAGTCGCCAGCTCCACTACAATATATAGAATAATTGTACAACACCATTCTTGTAAACTAGCAAACTCTTGTTTACTTAGTTACGATTGCTTTTTAATAATTTATCGGGGTTTGTTTACAACGTAACAAAGACCAGTATAATCACGTGAATAATAGATCATCTTTGCAAATTTGAGATAAAACTTAAGATTTTCCTCTGTTTCCTATTAAATTATATTACTGTTACTAAATGACAATACCAATAGGCCATGCAATCTGCGTGTAGGTTATAGATTTTTTATAAATTTATAATGTCTTTTGGGTCCCTGAATACTGAAATTTAACAACTGTTCGTTCCCAACCTGCCAATCATTGCAGATATGAATTGATAGCTCAGAAATAAGGTTTCAATTAGAATTGTTATCGAAATTTGTTGCTAGTAATTAAATTTTTGACAGTTTTAAGGCCCCATGTGGAAAGTTCTTCCGCGTGAAGGTTTCCAAGCTCTAGATAAACCAAACCAGTACAAATGATCTGACAAATCATACTTTATAGATGGTGAGGACATATTGGTAATTAAATAAAATCGAAAGGCCATTGAAATTAAGTAGCTTTTTGTTCGAATAAAGAAGATGATAGACAATTGTCTTTCTATTCATTCATTCCAAATAACTTTCCGGTTCTTTATAGAATATTTAAAGGGAACACGAACACCATTATGCCCTTAATACAGTTTTCCACTTACAATTGGCGCAACAATTCTATTATTACATTGCTCTTACAATGACATATACTCACACAAACAAATTAAAGAGATATCTTTACCGTTTATTATACATTTATATTACATTCAATTTGTCCTATAGGTACGAAAAACGAGGAGGAAATTGGAATTTTCACTACATACACAATATCCTTTATACAATTTTCCATGTACCCTTGGACCCTAAGTAGCAAACAGTAAAAAATTTGAAAGAAATACCATAATTTATTTATTTTTTATGCTAAAGGAGGCAACCGCAACATAGATATGCGGATGTGTTGCCACCCTCGGTTAGAGAAAAGAGGGAGGAAAAGTGGGAAAGGGAGGGAATAGGGAAAATCTCCATAAATACAACTTTCTGCGGTCAGGAGGTTTTATATTTATTATACATGGTTTTCACATCTACAATATACCTTTTATGTCACAAAAGTAATTAGTAAAACAAAATGCTAACAATAGAGTAAATGGTCATTTGAATACTTTTAATACGTACAACATTTTGTAGTTAAAAAATTAAATGAACCTATAAAAATAAGGAATTATCTTAATATTAGTATTGTTGGTTTTTTGAGAACATATACATGTACATCTCTATTAGGTTCTTATAAAAGACGTTTCACGAAAATTATTCATGACGTTACTCCAGGACTTAATTTAAGACCGTTTTTGTATGCCCTTGGTTATTTTGCAATTGTTTTCTTTGACTAGCTTGTCTACATAAAACACCAGCTGTGACTACATACATATAATAGGGATAAAAAGGTGTTCGCTTGGCTTGTTAAAACCCTTGTTATATCGTCATTAACTTTACTAACCCTTAAAGTTAATTAAATTAAGAGTAATTGCATTGCGCTTTTACTTATCAATTCAAAAAATAAAACTGTCTCCACTCCTGGCTAAAATAATCACAACATATAATATCAATGAACATTTTCGAGAGGAAACTGAAATGGGTAACCCATGCGAGAGACGCATTTATTTGACGGAGGTTGAGTTCGCCTGAATACGTTATTTTTGTTACATAACTAAGCATAAATTCCTATATGAATAATTTTTAATATTCATTGCATTATTAGAATATAAAACATTTTCTTTTATGGATATACAGAAAACGAACTACATTTGAGTTCCAACGAGAGATAAGGTGGTAAAATTTTGGTATCTTTTAAGCAAAATATATATATTTCTTCATAATCTGTTAGTTAGGTGATTAGGTCATGTTCTCTTTCGGCTTATGAAGCAAATAGCATTCTTAAAACATTCACGGAAAGAATTAGATCTTTCCGTGAATGTTTTAAGATTCTACTAATTGCCGTGGTGGCGTGTGTGCCACAGTGTTCTAATGAAAACTCACATTAAAATGCTATTTGGTATACGTACAGGCCGCCGCAAAACGGATAGTACAAGACCGTTTCATCAACAATAACTCCAGAGAGAGGTTTTCCGAGTTTTCAGTTAAGAGAGGTTTTCCGAGTTTTTTCCAATAAGAGAGGGCGAAGATCGGGCTGGCGGCTCACCGTAAAATTATTAACCGAAACATTTTACAGCATATGCACTAGAATCATACAAATAAAACTAGTGTTATTCGGATTTACTACGCGGATTTTATTATTTAAAAACTACATAATCCCGACGTTTCGGTTACTTTGCAGCAACCGTGATCACGGGCAGACGAGGTAACCGAAACGTCGGGATTATGTAGTTTTTAAATAATAAAATCCGCGTAGTAAATCCGAATAACACTAGTTTCATTTAAATGAATACTCGCGAAAATCTTAGATCTCATTAGAATCATACAATATGCGAAACACAAGCAGAAATGTTAGTTGATGTTGTGAATGTATTGCACAGAATAATTACCTCTTGACAATTTTCTTATGGTATCTTAATGAGTTTCTCGATAACGATATCAGCAATACAGCATATAAATAATGTTTATAAAACTTAATAATGACATAAACATATCCCAATGACCAAATTTTTTGTGCATGTTCGAACACATTGCACATTATATGCAAGACATGATAATTATAAGAGATACTTACATACGTAGTAGAGTGGGATGCTGGCGTCAACAAAGACGAATTGGAATTCACTTAAATAATAAAATTGGTGTTGGTTTTATATCTGCCGTTTAACACAAATCTACTTTCATATTTTGTTGTATGATAAATTTAAGAAATTTAACGTTATTTTATAAAAAAAATTAAATTAAGGAAATAGTTGTATGGTTTTTGTTTTGATTGAAAACTAGCTGTCACCCAGCTCACTGCCAATAAAAGTCCTGTCAAAATTGATCCAGACATTTTAGAGATTAGCCGGAACAAACAGACAGGGAGACAGACAAACATACAAAAATTGTAAAAAAAATTATTTTGGTGTATATACATTTATATGCATGTAGTAAAAACCAGTTATTTCGATATTACAAACAGACACTCCAATTTTATTTATATGTTCAGATTGCCAAATGAAAAAAGTAATATTAATATATATAAATCACGTGTCACGTTGTTTGTCCGCGATGGCTCCTAAACTACTTAACCGATTCTAAATTAAGCTGTCACACCGTGTGCAGCTAGATCCAACTTGACAGACACGATAGCCTACATCTTAATTTACAGCCGCAATATTGTTCCGTTACAAATTGTTTGTCTTTTATTTGACATTCATAATTATTAATTTTTAATACGATTTTAACAGACGATTATATCTGTTGAGTGGATTGAGTACATGATCAATAAATAGGAGTGCTATCTTAAACCTGCAAACCTGTCATACAAGCTACAATTTAATAGCGTAACCACCATGTGTTGTTCAGGATAAAGTAAAAATTAGATTTATTTTGTAATAAACTAAATACTCTGATATTCAATTGTTTCAACTTTTAAAATTTCCGGTGTTAGCATAGCCGGCCACGTTTCCCTCGGGATTAAGGTATAACAGTTGTTTTGTGTATGACGTTACGTGACACAGACTATATATGTATTGACGTTAACCATATTTATTGTTTAACACACTATTTACCCTGTGACATGTTCACGCGGACGATGTCGCGGGTAAAAATATAGCCTCATTATAAAGTTGTTGTATGCTTTAGGATTTAAACACAATCATATAATCTGTATTTAGATATTGTAATAAATAAATAAAATAAGATTTTGCTGTCAAAAATGGAAAATATATTTTCACTCATTCTGTTCCCCATTTATTTCAATCCCCAAACGAATTGAAATAACAATTGCAATGAAAGTTAAACAAGAAAAAAATTCATCCGTTTTCAGTCGGTTTTCTTCCTTTCATTCTATTTTCAAATATCCGATAAAAATAACAATTAAAATTTCATACAGAACATAAAATATATTTTTGATTTTTGTTATACTGCGATCTTCGTTAATATAGACTATGGATATGGATAGAAAATATACCTTTTAAATAAAAGAAAAAGTAATTTTTTATGATATAAATAATCTTAATATCCTTGACATGTTATTAAGGAAAAAAATTATCTTGGTCTATTAATAAACCAATATCTAAGTCATTCAACTATTTTTATGTCTCATAAAGGCTCGTAAATTCTATCGATGACATAAAATAAAGAGTACGTTAAGAAGATAAATTTTATGAAGTTTTATATCGCCAGTGAAGTTTTTTGAAAGCAGTTAATTTTCACTTAAATAATAATAACTTGTTATATACTATTCTGCTGGATTAAATTTTATTTAACTAAAAGTAATAAAATGCCTATATTATTTAAATTATAATAAGTAAAATATTAGTGCATTAAGCAACGTAAGAATAAATTCAAGCACAGTGATAGAGACAGATTGTTTAAACAAGTACTATAATTATTATTTTTATATATTAAGTAATTTATCAATTTTATACTTTATTAATTTAAAGAAAAACAAGTGAACATTAATTTCAAAAAACACGTATAATTGTACGCATTACACTCCTATATCAATCAGTGACTTATAATGAAACTAATATCTTTCAATGATATAAAAATTACTAAAATAAAAAAAAAATCATAAAAATAAATAAAAAACTTTTTATTCATTATTAAAATTTGGGATGTATTTTTTTTCTGATTGAAATATAAATTATAATAAGGAGTTACAAATGTTCTTAAAAAATAATATAAAATTCGATCCAAGGTAATTATAAAAGGATAAAAGCTACGTAGTCATACTACATTTTTTTTAACTTTTTTCGTAAGGTTTTATTGCAGATTTAAAAAGACAAAGACAGAAAACAAAAAAAAATTCAGTCACCGTCACCAAATGTAGATTTCAGTTAAAAAAAACAGAAATTATTTTGTAACGCTCACAAATTTATAATATAGACAAAAATATACGATGAAATTGATGTTGACAGGAAAATTTTATACAGGTGGTAGAGCTTAGCTGTGGTCAAGTTACTACAGCTCGGACATGTCCTGGCTCGACCGGGGAAGTGCCACCCTCTCACAGAAGATCGGCATGAAGTAGTCTTTAATGGATGCGTTTTATCCCATGAGTGAGAGCCGGTTGCCCTTCCCTTTTCCCATTCTTTCGTCTCCCTCTTCCACAATCAAGGATCTGGTCAATGACAAACTGTTTAAGCCTCGTATGTTATGTGACGATATTATTTCGGGGTAAGCATAAAGAAGAATAATTTGACTGTATATAATTGAAAATAATTACAACTAAAGAAGTCACAGTCGATTTATTTTAATTTTACGTAATTATTCACAAGTGTTACAAAAATAAAAAAAATTACAACAAAATGTCTTTAAAATTAAATATTAAATTACTATTTCAAATACACCTCACACTTCTACAGATTTCATTCAATTAAAGAGTACTTTTAATTCAAATTCACAGTGAAAACGTAATTTAATTAGCAGAGGGTGAAATGGACAAAAAATCCCACTGCCGTGTAGTTTTTCCCCGTTTCTTGTTTCGGGTATATTGCTTTATATAAATCTTGTTGAATTATATGTGAATTTGTGTTGCGAGGGCGCGTATTACGTAGAAGTATGTTATTCATATCGTGTTAAGACACGTCTCGTGTTTTATCGTTCATAAATGTGTTTTATGGCATTACTTTTGACATCTTATTTGTTTAACTTAAAAATATATATTTTAAATTAAAATGCACGAAGTTTAAGTAAAAAAGATTCAAAATTTCATATACGTTTTTTATACGTACGTAATTTTTTCTTGGTACGCTTGTTAGTTAATGATTGTTACGAATATTCGTCATAGTTTTTTTTTTGTTTATGGGAGTTCAAGGACAGTTATTGCTTCATCCGATTCTAAGACGCATTTTTTTTTTAATTGAAGAGTATAGGCTAGCTTTTGTTATTTGATTAACTAATATTGGTAAATTATTAATAGGAAAAAAAAAGGAATACCGTTAAAAACCGATTTAAATTGGCAACGCTTTTGTTAAATTTCAATTGTTTGATCTTTATGTAAAGCTTAAAAGAGATATGTTATGTATAGAGAAAGTCAAGAAAAATATGAAAAAAGTTGCCAATTTTAATGTAACACTCGTGGGACTATCTAATTATCTATAAAGATCAAAATTAAAGGATGTATTTTCTTTCCAATACTTAGCATTTCAAGGCCGTGATAAGTTTAATAATGAAAACAAAAGCAAATTCTATGACAATTCTCGTAAAAGAAAAGTTTGTGCGCAAACTTAAAACATGTGAACAAGAAACGGAAATATTTGTAAGGAATATGTATTTCTTGTTTTTATTGTGCTTTGACAAATTATTCTCACAAATTTCCATTCTCTTCTGTTCTAATCAATTATTTCAATAAAATCCTCCCTATTATAAAATCATATGGTGGATGATATATCATATAAGAGAATTAATTAACGTGCCTGACTGAATGTGTATAGAAAAATACAATGACAATACGTTCATCAAATTCGACTATTCGTGCATAGAAATATTTGATAGGAAGTACAACTATACTAACAAAATCTTTCTTTATTTAGATTTAGCTAATATATATTTTTGTATAAAATATATACTTGTTTTACAAATAGGTCAATTGCTTCTCGACTTATTTTAAATTGCGTTTGTGCGTAAACATTTATTTCTCTTTGAAGAAATGTCACGAGTTTCATTGTTTTCGTTTAGTGACCTTATTATTACATGCAAAATTGTTAGTGCTATGTCTTAGTATGTTTTGTGTCACGTTTATTATAATAAAAACTTCTATAGAATGAAATAAAAATATCTAAATTTGTTTGTTTACATCAACAAATACTGACTAGTTGTTAACTTGGATTATTTGAGGTTGTCTGCCCTTGACCTAGAGGTTTAATGTAGTTCAACTTGTCTCCTGGATGTCATCCAACTCTCTGACTGAGATTGGAGTTAATTTTATTACACTAATAAAATTTTAAGTTCATATCGAAATCTTTATTTGAATTGACTTTTAGTTTTGCTAAATAAATAGACCAGTTACTGAGTATTAGGTAGTATTAGATAGTTTTTTGGTAAGATGAATTGAATATTATTAATTAGTATTTTAAATTGTCAAAGTTTAAATAATTTTCACTGTTTTGTCTATTCGTCGATCTTTATTTATAAAGTGAACGTCATAAATATATTGTTGGCGGACTACAATTCATTTCATCTCTGCTAATAAATAATATTCCTTAAATTAAATAAATGATATTTCTTTTTTTTATGTGAAAGGTCGCAAACGAGCAGCCGGCCTACTTGATGGGCAGTAGTGACCGTCGTCCATTGACATCAGCAACATAGATGTTGCGGATGCGTTGCCAACCTTGATTGTTGAGGAAAAGGGAGGGGTGGGAGTAAGGAAATGGCAGGAATAGGGAAAGGGCACCCGGCTGTCTCACTCATCGGACGCAGCCACTAAAAGCTACTTCACGCCGATTTTCTGTGAGAGGGTGGTACTTCCTCGGTCGAGCCGGCCCATATTCGAGCTGTAGTAACTTGACCACAGCTAGGCTCTACTACCTCAAAAATCAAAAAATTCTAATCATCTTCTAAACATATGCAAACGAAAACTATAACAGATCTGCTAATTACCAGAAATGAATTCACTTGGCTTTCTTAACAACATAGTAAAGAGCTACTAAGTTCCATCAATGATATATTTTTCCTTTTTTAATTTATAAAATGTTATTATACTTAGAACTAAATTGTTATTAAATCTGAAAAGCAGTAATAGCTGTGCATAAAAATGCTTTGTATACTTTCTAATGTTGCTACATTACAAAAGTCTGCTAGACTCATTATTCTAAGCAAGGCTTAATAATTTAGTTCGTTGACTTTCTTAGTGATTTCTTATGAATGTTACTCTTTCTCATTTCTGATTCAGAACCAAGAAAACCAAGTGTTCATTATAAATAAACAAAAGAATTATTCATAAAATATTAAAACAGTATTAAAAATGACGTTATATATTTACAGCTACTATCTATATAGGACAGAGTATTAGAGTTGTATTATGACTATTTTCTTTTAACAAAATAAACACTATACCTTATACTACAAAAACATCTTGATAAACTTATTGAACATGAACTGTAATATATAAATAATAGTCTTGCAATGTCAGTAGATTTAAGACTTCAATATTGTAAATCATGTTCAAGTGGCTACATTAACTATAATATGGAAAGTTAAAATTTTTTGTAAGAAAGGAGTTTTTTTTTTGTTTAAATGAAACTAGTATTTTTCGGATTTACTACGCGGATTTTATTATTTAAAAACTACATAATCCCGACGTTTCGGTTACTTTGCAGCAACCGTGATCACGGGCAGACGAGGTGTGAATGTCTGTCAGTTGGTCCTTGTTATTTATCATCTACCGCCATCGATTTCTTAATTTTCTGGCGTACCGCTCTGGATGCCGGAAGAATGCGCTCACGGTGTCTTGAGGTCCTGCGGTGTGGTTTCGGACATGGGATTTTATATTTTTAAGAACGGGGTCCCAGGTGTTTGATAGATTCAGGTCAGGATAAGTTTATCAAGATGTTTTTGTAGTATAAGGTATAGTGTTTATTTTGTTAAAAGAAAATAGTCATAATACAACTCTAATACTCTGTCCTATATAGATAGTAGCTGTAAATATATAACGTCATTTTTAATACTGTTTTAATATTTTATGAATAATTCTTTTGTTTATTTATAATGAACACTTGGTTTTCTTGGTTCTGAATCAGAAATGAGAAAGAGTAACATTCATAAGAAATCACTAAGAAAGTCAACGAACTAAATTATTAAGCCTTGCTTAGAATAATGAGTCTAGCAGACTTTTGTAATGTAGCAACATTAGAAAGTATACAAAGCATTTTTATGCACAGCTATTACTGCTTTTCAGATTTAATAACAATTTAGTTCTAAGTATAATAACATTTTATAAATTAAAAAAGGAAAAATATATCATTGATGGAACTTAGTAGCTCTTTACTATGTTGTTAAGAAAGCCAAGTGAATTCATTTCTGGTAATTAGCAGATCTGTTATAGTTTTCGTTTGCATATGTTTAGAAGATGATTAGAATTTTTTGATTTTTGAGGTAGTAGAGCCTAGCTGTGGTCAAGTTACTACAGCTCGAATATGGGCCGGCTCGACCGAGGAAGTACCACCCTCTCACAGAAAATCGGCGTGAAGTAGCTTTTAGTGGCTGCGTCCGATGAGTGAGACAGCCGGGTGCCCTTTCCCTATTCCTGCCATTTCCTTACTCCCACCCCTCCCTTTTCCTCAACAATCAAGGTTGGCAACGCATCCGCAACATCTATGTTGCTGATGTCAATGGACGACGGTCACTACTGCCCATCAAGTAGGCCGGCTGCTCGTTTGCGACCTTTCACATAAAAAAAAGAAATATCATTTATTTAATTTAAGGAATATTATTTATTAGCAGAGATGAAATGAATTGTAGTCCGCCAACAATATATTTATGACGTTCACTTTATAAATAAAGATCGACGAATAGACAAAACAGTGAAAATTATTTAAACTTTGACAATTTAAAATACTAATTAATAATATTCAATTCATCTTACCAAAAAACTATCTAATACTACCTAATACTCAGTAACTGGTCTATTTATTTAGCAAAACTAAAAGTCAATTCAAATAAAGATTTCGATATGAACTTAAAATTTTATTAGTGTAATAAAATTAACTCCAATCTCAGTCAGAGAGTTGGATGACATCCAGGAGACAAGTTGAACTACATTAAACCTCTAGGTCAAGGGCAGACAACCTCAAATAATCCAAGTTAACAACTAGTCAGTATTTGTTGATGTAAACAAACAAATTTAGATATTTTTATTTCATTCTATAGAAGTTTTTATTATAATAAACGTGACACAAAACATACTAAGACATAGCACTAACAATTTTGCATGTAATAATAAGGTCACTAAACGAAAACAATGAAACTCGTGACATTTCTTCAAAGAGAAATAAATGTTTACGCACAAACGCAATTTAAAATAAGTCGAGAAGCAATTGACCTATTTGTAAAACAAGTATATATTTTATACAAAAATATATATTAGCTAAATCTAAATAAAGAAAGATTTTGTTAGTATAGTTGTACTTCCTATCAAATATTTCTATGCACGAATAGTCGAATTTGATGAACGTATTGTCATTGTATTTTTCTATACACATTCAGTCAGGCACGTTAATTAATTCTCTTATATGATATATCATCCACCATATGATTTTATAATAGGGAGGATTTTATTGAAATAATTGATTAGAACAGAAGAGAATGGAAATTTGTGAGAATAATTTGTCAAAGCACAATAAAAACAAGAAATACATATTCCTTACAAATATTTCCGTTTCTTGTTCACATGTTTTAAGTTTGCGCACAAACTTTTCTTTTACGAGAATTGTCATAGAATTTGCTTTTGTTTTCATTATTAAACTTATCACGGCCTTGAAATGCTAAGTATTGGAAAGAAAATACATCCTTTAATTTTGATCTTTATAGATAATTAGATAGTCCCATGAGTGTTACATTAAAATTGGCAACTTTTTTCATATATTTCTTGACTTTCTCTATACATAACATATCTCTTTTAATCTGAGCTTTACATAAAAATCCAACAATTGAAACTTAACAAAAGCGTTGCCAATTGAAATCGGTTTTTAACGGAATTCCTATTTTTTTTTTTCCTATTAATAATTTACCAATATTTGTTTATCGAATAACAAAAGCTAGCCTATACTGTTCAATTTTAAAAAATGCGTCTTAGAATCGGATGAAGCAATAACTGTCCTTGAACTCGCATAAACAAAAAAAACTATGACGAATATTCGTAACAATCATTAACTAACAAGCGTACCAAGAAAAAATTACGTACGTATAAAAAACGTATATGAAATTTTGAATCTTTTTTACTTAAACTTCGTGCATTTTAATTTAAAATATATATTTTTAAGTTAAACAAATAAGATGTCAAAAGTAATGCCATAAAACACATTTATGAACGATAAAACACGAGACGTGTCTTAACACGATATGAATAACATACTTCTACGTAATACGCGCCCTCGCAACACAAATTCACATATAATTCAACAAGATTTATATAAAGCAATATACCCGAAACAAGAAACGGGGAAAAACTACACGGCAGTGGGATTTTTTGTCCATTTCACCCTCTGCTAATTAAATTACGTTTTCACTGTGAATTTGAATTAAAAGTACTCTTTAATTGAATGAAATCTGTAGAAGTATGAGGTGTATTTGAAATAGTAATTTAATATTTAATTTGAAAGACATTTTATTGTAATTTTTTTATATTTGTAACACTTGTGAATAATTACGTAAAATTAAAATAAATCGACTGTGACTTCTTTAGTTATAATTATTTTCAATTATATCAGTTAAATTATTCTTCTTTATGCTTACCCCGAAATAGTATCGTCACATAACATACGAGACTTAAACAGTTTGTCATTCATAATCCTCACACATAGTAATAACGTAGGTGATTAAGAAATGAGATACGGGAAACGCTTTGTATATAGTGTAACTATGCAAACTTGTTCTAAGCGTACTCCTTTCTATATGTTTCAGGATACAACAAAAAAAAATTAACTACAGTTTTGATAGTATTTTCCAATAAAGACAACGTAACATATAGCTTCCGTATTATTGTAAAAATAATAGCTAACCGCCAATAATGATAACGTTGCGAAAAGATAAACTAAATTATGTAACCTTCATAAGAATAATGTGGACATGCATACATAAAAAGCATACATTAATATGTGTTTGAGTAGGACAGATATATAGATAAAGAAATTTAAATGGGTTATAAAAATATGTAAGTATTTCTTTTGATGAACGAACTGAAACGAACTAAAAGATCTGATTTCCCTTTAAGCAAAAATAAATTCTATCTATTGACGAAGATACATCTTTTTTATATTTTTTTGTAGAAGAGTCACCACCTCTTTTCATATTTTAAAGTGTTTATAATACTAAATTAAAATATAGATATTTATATTCATATATTTAAAAAGTTTGGATCTACGATAATTACCTAACTTTACGTTTAAATTGGCCTTTCCTCGTCTATGATTTTAATAAAACCCTTTTGTTAAAGTTAGATGCAGGCGTCATAATGATGTTGAAGTTGTGGCTCGGACTCGCGCTAACGGCTGATTCATCGGCTTTATTCAGGGATCGCAATAGTTTTGAAATGAGTCTAAAAAGGCCATCGGAGCTCTATAAACACCTGAGTTTCCAAGAGATATATCCTGGTTAAATCCCATGATGACGTCGTTACACCGCTCCCAAAAGACAAAGATGCCCCAGAGTCAAGGCTTCAATTCCACAAGCAGTTTATGATATGAGCACAAAATAACAGTAAGATGGAGTAAAGGTACCGAAAAGATTTGCTTTATCTGTGGAAACGCAGTTGGAACTGCTAGGCATTTGTTAGTGGGATGTAAGGTACTCCTGGATAGCGGTCAATACTCGGGTCATCACGATAGGGTTCTGGAAATCATACGTGAAGCGATTAGTCTTTCGGTAGCCAGAGCGCAACGGAAAATAACAACAAACGAGCGATGAGTAGGTTTTGTGAGAGAGGGCACTAGGGCTATAAAATCAAATGTCAAACCTTACTCCATCCTTAAAGTGGCTTCGGATTGGACTATAATGATGGATACGTATGAAAAACAATACAAAATCCCTGAGAATACTTGTGCGTCAGCCTCCAGACCAGACATATTTATGTATTCGCGAATTTTAAAGCCCGTTGTGATGACTATACCATCAAGGTCAACAAATATTACGAGCTCACTAACGAACTCGCTCGAAATAGGTTCGTCGTGGATTTATACGCGGTAGAAGTGGGAGCGAGAGGTATAACGGCTAAATTTCTCTACAACCTACCAAAAGATTTGGGCCTGTCCAGAACTCACATCAATTCATTCTTGGAACATAGTTCGAAGGCAGCTCTAGTAGGTTCTTTTCAAATTTGGTTATGTAGAGAGAGGAGCTTGGACAGTGGAGGTGAGCGTTTAACGCGCGTTAGTTAGGGGCCTCTTAAACCTACACCTGGGTCGCAAATACCAGGTGCTGTTAAAGCTCCTTTCCCTGCAACGCTATGGACCCGGCATCCGCACTATGAATCCATTGAATGCAAAGAGGTTTCGACTCTCTTATTATTGAAGGAATGTTCCTTAGACAAGAAGAACGGCAGTTTGATTAATATAAGAAATAAGTTATTACTGTAAATCTTATTACGCACTACTTAACCCCTTCTTATACTAGTTTATAGTTTTGATAATATAAAAATATAGTTATAGATGCCAAAAGTGGGATGTTGTAACTTTGGCGTCGGTGACTAACGTAGATATGTCAAACGGATAAACCGACTTCGATGCGGTTTGTTAACTTGAAAGGAAGTTTATGCAAATACAAGAAGTCTAGGTAATAGTAATCCCACAATTAGACATAGTCAAAATTAATGAAAAGTGTTTTTATTTTGTTTCTTAGATTCTATATCATATGATTTGTCCCTGAAGATCGTTGTCTATGGTAAACAGTTATAGAAAGAGAATTTTAGGTTCCCAAATGGCTTGAATAGGTAGAGCTTAATACATTGTCGTAATACAAACATTATTTATTCCACTTAGCATTAATTATTGGATTTCCTTTGTACATAAAAAGATTTTTTCTTATTTCTTTTCCCAATTTATCAGTTTTCTAATTATTCTATTATCTACCTGTGTGTTGGTCCATTTCATAATTTTATAAACACGACCATTAGAAATGCTTATTAAAGATATTGAATTTAAATAATCTTAGCAAATATATATGTCGCGCCGACAGCCTTCTCGTATCGAAAATATTCCTTTTCGTGTATTCGTTCATTATAATTGTTTTCAAATTACCCACTTCACCGATGTTAATAACTTTATTAATACATCAGGTGATTAGTTTTTTCCAAGTACCCACAATTGTAATATAGAATTTACCATATAAAAGTCAAAGCATAAACGTACTGAATTCATTCTACATTGGTCGCTCTTAGGAGCCACAGTGGTAGAATCTCCGCTATACAATTCTTGACATTCATTGTAAGAATTTGTTAGCAATAAACAAGTATCATTTTGAGTAAAGACTATCTTTGCTTCAAAATGGAAGCCTGTCCATCGTCATCGGTACTTAACGCCCAGACTCGAAAGCCTTTTAAAGGACTAGGGTCTTGGCCAAGGTTCCACGAGGATCCCCGCGCTCTCACATATATTTTCGAAAAAAACTTTTATAAAATAAATATTAATAAACTACATATATACTCTTTAGATCCAGAAAGATAGGTATGTAATCTTTTAAAATAACTATGTTTATTGATAAACTTATAAATGGAACTTAGTTTAAAAGACGTTAGTGTTGTATAATTTCAAAAATTTTTACGAGCAGCAGTGATTAGTCGACGATGTGTCGATAATGATTAGTTATTATTGATGAAGGAAAAACTTATTTAATTTTAATTTTTATGACATTTTGTTCCTATGTCATAACTTCTAATCTCCGTCTACGTCTCTTTCACCTGATAGGTTCTCACTTTAAAATAAATCAACCATAGACCCCGAATGATCTTAATATTATGAATTATTTCTTCCTCGACCTTTTGGCTAAGATCAAAGTGTGGTATTCTTTTCAGCTTAATGTTAGGAATACTAAAATAATGTAAAGCATCAGAATTTCAATTACATTATATTAAACAATCGTTACCACTCCATGAAAAATAATAAGTCCCATTGCTGTGACTATACTGTTCTACATCTACATAATAAGTTAATACGTTATTTTTGCTTCCAGACAACTATTCGTCAAATATTGAAATAAATGTTATTTAAAATAAAAGGGTTACATTTTTATCTTGAAAAACATACATCATTACAATGTTGGAACGTCGACTTTTGAGTTCCATATTTTTTAGAAAATAGCTCTACACAACATGTAAGGAACCTATCACATTGTATGCTGATACAATGTGATAGGTTGCTTACATGGCTTAGCAGTTTTGCAGACATGTGATGGAACCTACTTTTTTTTAATCGGGAAAACCTAGACATGTGTATTTAACATGAACAGAAAAAATTAAAATAAACTCTTCTTAATAATTTTGTATTTTTAAAAGCTACACTTAAAAGATATATATTTTATATCTCTTAAAACTATTTATACAATTATTTTTTTAAAGTTTAACATTTCCCTTAAAATAACCTATAAACTTATGTCAAAGTCAATTTTGAATGTCAACTAGAAGTATGTTCACATGGAGAGTGGAGACACTATACCGCTGTGGGATTTATTATAAAAACATAACCTATATAATTCATAAAGTTTGAAAATATTGATTCACCAAGATATTGTAAATAAACATGAAGACCAAAAAAGTATCCGTGAAACCCAAACAGAAAAACAAGAAACAAAAATTAAAAGCTCCTAAATTAAAGGCTGTTAAGAAAAGTAAAAAAGTGCAAGTGAAAAAATCTGCTATTAAGGAATCCACAAAAGTAGCCAACGTCAAGAGTCCAGAGACGAAGGAGGTGAAAAAAGTGCAGAATGTGAAATATATAATGCCTTCTAAAGCGGTTACAGATGAGATCGTAATCTCGGCTTTAACTGCCTTAGAAAAATTAACAGCTCATACTTCTAACAAAAATATTATATTTGGTGACGAACATCAAATATTCATGGAGATTCGATGCATTAAAATACCACACTCTAAAGGGAACATCAAATTGTAAGCAAATAATTTAATCATTACATACACTTCATACATTAAAAAGAAAGCTAAAGTTTAAATTTAATTTGTATATTTCAGTGTACTCCCGCACAGTACAGTATTATCATCTAAGGAGGTTTGCCTTGTAACACCAGACATCAAGAAAGGAAAGAAAGTTGATCATGAGCCTACTGTAGACAAATGGGAGGAATTGCTCAGAGGAGCCGGAGTTACCAGTGTAAGTATTTAGAATTTAAAAGTTATGTAAATAAGATATTGAAATAAATATTAACTCAATATATTTCAATAATTATAAAAAGTCACCTTTCTGAAATTGTCCTTAAAATAGTCTAAGTAAGTTCCTGCTTAAAATACTTGATATAAACCATTTAAAACTACTTACAGTAATTTATCACTAGTAGTAAAGAAATATAAAAAAAAATTGGCTTGTGTTTTAATAACTGTCAGGTAATAATGTACAATGTTAAGTGATTTATAAGTCTTGAATTTATCGTACAATTTTAACCCTAGGTCAAGACCATCCTCCCTATGAGGCAACTAAGAGTGGAGTATGACCAGTTTGAATTGAAGCGCAGATTGTTGACTCAACATGACTTCATAATGGTCGATACGAGAGTTCTAAACCACGTGTCTCACATCTTGGGAAAGATGTTCTTCAAGAAACACAATATGTTGATACCCGTCAAGATAGATGAAACGAAAGATGTCAAGAAAGATATTGATGTTGGCTTAAGGACTGTCATGTTGAGAATCAGTGCAGGTCAAACTACCACCATAGTTGTCGGACACACCGGTATGCAGCACAATGATATTAAGGAAAACATTTTAGCGGTTGTCAATATGTTGAATAAGAAGTTTCCAGGCGGCGAAGCTAACATCAGAGGTCTAGCTATAAAGCTACCATTGTCACTTTCTCTGCCAATATATATGACACTGAGTAAGTGTTTATTCTTTTAGTTTTTTTATCTATGTTAATTTTTGTTACAAAAAGATTGCCTTCTATTATTATTAGGAGGTATAATGTGTATGAATATAAATTTCTATTTAGTATAACATTATATATCCATTTTTAGGGCCAGGCAGTTCTGTAAAAACGGTGCCAAAACTTAAACACCCTAAGCCAAAATCACATGTTATGTATGAGGATGAGTTATCAACTCATCTCAGGAGTACTGTGAGAGTCAATCCCGATGGAACTGTTAAATTGAAATTACAGCCACAGAAAAAAAAAGAAAGGTAACATTATCTTACATATAATAACAGATTATAAAACATTTTAATGTTAAACTTTTTGGTTGTTGCCTTTATTAATTTGTACTGAAAATGAGTTATAACTTATGTTATTTTTAGAATTGTGGAAGATGACATTCTAAGTGATGGTGATGACAATCAAGAAGATGATGAAATGGATGATGATGGTGATGAAGAATGATAAATAAAAGTTTTCATACAATTATATGCTCTTTTATTACAAGTTATAAATGAAACTCTTGATTTACATATTTTAGTATGTTATAACTTTCAATAAATGTAAAGATAATTAACAATTACGATGCTACCTGACTTGGGTTACAAGTGCTATAGTCGGTAGAGAAAATTTCGGAATTCGTAACGACGGTAATATGCATTTTCACGGGCCAGACTTTTTTGAATTTCTTGAAATTTTTTATTCCGTTATCTGAACATTTCACTTGTAATGGTTCCCTCTTTACAATGAGATCATTACGTACTATTAGCGTTGTGCATCCTATGTCAACACTACTCAGTTTTTCATCGATTTCTGATATATCTTCCTTCTTAACTTTTTTAAGATCTAAACCAGCGTTTAGTTTTTCTAATTCAACTAACTTTGAACCTCTCATAGCATTAATATCGAGATTTTGACTGATCTTTTCATCTGCGGGCTTTGTTTGTACACTATTACTATTGTGTTCTTGAATATCATTGCTTTTATCAGCGGTCTTTTCATCATTGACAAAGTTGAATAAATCCTCTTCATCCCCATCAACGGAATGCTTTCTTTTCAAAGGCTTTGAGAAGTTTAATTTCTTTGTTTTATTATCTTCTGTCACAGCTGGCACTGTTTTTGTAAAATTGAACATGTCTTCATCATCAGCTATGTTTTGAAGAGCTATTTTTTTAGCAGGTTTCTCGACTTCCGTGTCTTCTAAAGTTCTTTTTTTCGTTAAACTCAAATTTAAACGCTTTCTTTTATGACCATTTGTATCATCACAGTCTTCGTTAAATTTTCTTTTCATACTAACATTATCTGTACTTTGACTGAGCGATACATCTTGTTTTGAAGTCAAGCTCTCATCTATTGAAATATTTTCTCTTTTGCAAATATTTTGTGAAGTTTCTTGAGATTCAACTGCTAATATGTTGTTGGATTTAGTCTGTATAGGAGCTTGCTTCATAACTTCGGATGAGTAATTGAAGTCGGGATTGCAGTACTTGTTTATGGAACAGTATAACACTGCCAGACCTATTTCCGCATCAGCCACAACTCGTTTGCCTTTACTCTTGAGGAAATCAATAATCTCTCTGATTTGATCCCTCTGTGACTGTGTTTCCTGACTGGTATTTGACGAATTATACTGAATAACTATCACATTATTTTCACAGAGACCAGATTTGGTCATTTTTGTTTCACTCAATAGCATTGGTGTAGCGGAACTCTTTGTTAAAACAGTCTTATACATCTCTAACTGTCTCCTGCTAAAGAAGATAAATTTTTTGCCAGCAAAAATAGTGGACCTGCTCTTGTCAGGAAGAAATGAAACATTTTCTTTATTAAGAGTTGATTCTAATATGTGTGGAACAAAATTACCGACGTATGGTAGTGGAGTATTATTACTTATTGCCTCAAGGCATTTGTTCCAGTAATCAACAGTTACAATATTTGAATTCTGGACCAAGGCTAGGACTACTTTAATAGTCAATGTAATAGCTGGCATTGTCAGGTAAATACATGTGTCATCCCAGTCATTTTTGAGAATCCCACCCAATTTGTTAAGGATGTTTTTTAAGTTAAGCAAATTTTCACCTTTCAATGTGGAAGAACATGTAATGAAATCAATTTTGCAAGCTTTCCGCACACAACCCAGTTTGCCAAATTTTATAATATCATTGAAATTCAAAATTTTCACATGATCTGGTTCAACTTTTTCGGAATTGTTAATGAAAGTCCCATATTTAGAACCTACATCTTTTACATATAAACAACCGTCTTTAATGAATAAAGTCGCATGTTTTCTACTTATAGAGGGATCATCAGGAATGGCAAAGTTACAATTTTGTCCGTCTAAACTTCTCCCTACTATAATATTTTTGTTTTCTTGAACATATATTACCCTTTTATCGCTGTCTGAAGTTAAATACCACATTATGAAACTCTCCTCACTGAGAACATTAAATTTATAATACCAACTAAACAAGGTTGAAAGAAAGAAGTCACAACTCGAAAATGAATACGAAGAAATTTCAAAGAATAATAAATAGTCAATATTTTCTTAATTATATCTAGAATAACACTGTCAATGTCATAAGCTAGTCAAAGCCAAAACCGATTAGGAATCGAACATCTAAAGTCTAAACAATCGTACACAAAATGCTTGCTAATAATTGATTTAGTACAAAACTTTTAGAATCGCAACTAATATTTGCCATTTACCTAAATTACTAGAAGAAAAGATTTTCATCAGCTTAGGAAATTTATTCTATATTTAAAAAAATAATTACATAATATTAAACTTATATGTTATAAAAAAAAAATTGTGTAATAAACAAAATAATATTTTTCATTTAATGTGAAATTGATTAAATATACAGTTAGTAACACACTCTTGACAGTTCCCATGGTAACGCCATAATAAACAAACCGGTTTACGCACAGTAGAGAAATATATTTTGAATACCTCAAGTTTTATTTTTTAAGCTAAAACATGACTTTATATATTGATAAAAAATTAAATTTTATTGATACCAACGTTGTTACAACCTTAGGATGCTGGCATCCGTCATTACCACTTTTAGCAGTTGGATCTTACAATCAAGAAAAAGGCGGATATGTAACTATTTTTCAGGAAAATGTTAGTATTACCCCTAATAAGTAGTGTAATGTTAGTTAACTGTCTATGTAATATTTTTTTTGATGTTTACAAGCCTTTTCAACTCAATATTTATCCTTACATTGTGTGCTCCGAAATGTTTCAGGGTTCAGCTTTAGAAGGCTGTGATTGGCCAGTGTTATTATCGAACCAAGTTACAGCTCTAGCTTGGCATCCTATCAGAAAACTATTAGTAGTTGGATGGGATGGTGGAGAACTCTATATCTGGTTAGAATATTCCTGGGCTCGTTTAGAAGCTCCGCACACTGCGGCATTAACTACCGTCACATTTAGCCCAGGAGGTGGCAGGCTGCTTGCTTCAGATGCTGCAGGTTCACTTTCCGGCTGGCAATCCAGCTCCGGCGCACCATTGACTGCATTCCATCATCAACTAGGAGATATAATAACACTTGTTAAGTTTTGCACCCCACATCCAACATCAGAAACCTCAATAAGGGGATTAGCTAGAGCTGCAGTTGAAGGTGATGAGAATGCCCTAGATGCTTTAGCCGCCTGGCGACCTCGAACTACAGCTAAGATGAGAGAGGGACTTCAGCCAGACAATCATGCCTGTTATGCGGCTCAGGACAATGGAATCATTCTATACATAGACCATACAGGTGCATGTTCAGAAGTACTTAATGCTCCAGGTGTCATAGTTTTTATGGACATTATAAACACAATATACCTGCTTGTTGCTTGGGAAACAAGTGGAGGTGTTAGTCTATCTAGATTCACCATGTCAAGTGATGGCTCGCTCACAACAGATACTCATGTGAGAATGACCGCAAGGAACGGCCAATGTATTGTGCTGGCAGGTCATTACAATATTGCAGTAATCACGGGAGATAACTTAATAAGGATTTGGGACAGCGAGAATGGTGACAATGATGTCCTGCCAAATGAAACTGATGTAACCATGCCCGGAGATATATTCACCAGCATAAGTTATTGTAATTTAAGTGACACATTGTGCTGTGGTACTGGGCAAGGTAATTTGTACTTATGGAGACGAGACCATAAAAGTAGATGGAAGTTAATAAGCAGCACTGCAGTCAAGGGTACGGTGAAGGAAGTCTATTGGGGTGCAGAAGGGTTAATGAATCCACTATTATATGTGAACTGCATAACAAATGCGTTTATACTTCGAGAACAGCACGTCTGCTGGGGTTACTCGAAAAATATGTGGATGGTGCAAAAATCTGCTCACGAAGTAACCGTCATAGGAAAAAGTAATGCAACATCTAACATCGATTCCTCTATAACAATAAAAACATTCGCATTTAAGGATAATTATATAGCTTTAGGTGATGGTAAAGATGTACAGGTAGATAATGCCCTTTAATCAATAAAGTTAAAGTTTATCATAAGGTAACATTTGAATAATTTTCAGATTTGGATGAATAAAGACAATGACGTAAAATTTACTCTTATCAGAACTTTTGAATGGAAGACGGACGTTCTTATATTGCATAATGACATGATAGTAGGTGTTGTCAGCCCGCATATAGAATGCTACAATGTCTCTGGTACCAAGATAGGGGTGCTGCCTAGCAGTGAGGGCGAAGGGGAACCTATAGCAATAACAAACACTAACAGGTTCATTGCAATCGCAACAATAGATGGAACCCTTAAATTGGCCGAAATCACAAAAAAAGGTCTCAGAACGCCTTACCCGGCCAAAAACTGCTACCAAATGATCGAAGATTTTGGAGAAATCATGAGGTCTTCGTTAAATTGTACCGGACTCTATATATGTCTCAGTATTGCGAATGCTGGTTTGGCGCCGGACCCTCGCATATACCTATGGGATGTGGCTAATGATGTTATAACCCATTCACTGCTGTCGGATTCCAAATCCCCGCCATACCAGAGCGTTCCCATCTCTATATTATGGGATCAAAACGACCCCAGACTCGTCGCTGTCCACATGCGGTCGTCGGACTTCGACCACATCCACCTCTTTTTTTGTCACGAAAGCAAACTCTACGAATACAAAAACTGGTGTCCAAATGCTGAGGATTATTTCAGTTCTGATTTTATTTTTTGCACATTGAATGCACCACACGTCGTCATACTGACTCAGCAGAATATAAAAAGGATAGCGCTTAAGGAGTTTGAGGAACAAGGCGATGACGAACCTAATAAAGCTAAGCAGGTACTCAATTTCCTCTTTCATATGACAACTGGACATTTGGAGAAAGCCGTTGTTATCGGCTCTAACATATGTGGGACTAAGAATTCTATAGTTTGGGACAGTTTGGCAAAAATGTGTGTGACACTGAAACGAGCTGAAGTCGGTTCCGTCTGTTTGACGAAAATGGGAAACATCAAAGGCGCTTTGATGATGAGAAAAGTTTTAAACGACGATAGTATGAACGACGTGTCGAAGGTGGGAGTTTTAGCTGTGAATCTTGGTATGATAGATGAAGCCGAACAATTATTCCGTGAAGCACAACGTCCCGACCTTATAACCCGTCTGATATCAGCCAAAGAAGGTGGTTTGAACGAAATCATTAACGGGGAAAACGAAGGAGAAAATTTGTTACTCATTAAAAGCGCTCAACACAAACTGGCCAAAATCATGTGGGCTAACGGGGAAACCACAGCAGCTTTGAAACTGTTCGAGAGCGCTGGGACTTTAGTACCGCATGTCCCAAGAATGCTGATAGCCCAAGGGCAAGCGTCAGTTTTAGCCCAATATGTATCGACCTCCAAAGACAGCAACTTGATAACCTGGTGGGGACATTATTTGGAAAGTATTGGAGATCTCGACGGCGCGTTAGACGCTTACGAGAGAGCGAACGACTTCGGCGAGCAAACGAGGCTCTTGTGTCACATGGACAGAATAGAAGAAGCTGAAAAAATATGCAACAAAAACAAAGCTTCTATGTACCAAATGGCGAGATATCTAGAGATGAGCGCAAATCAAACAGAAAACGCTGTTAAGGTGAGATCATTATAAATACAAGATAATCAATTCGTTGTTAGATCATACACGTAAATTTTCACAAAATTTCAAAATACCTGAAAACTTCTAATGCAACCAAAAAAATATACGCTAACACCAGTTATAAAGAGAGGTTGTTTGATGATATTGATGATACAGATCTACATAAAATGCGGGGCCATAACATCCGCCATTCGCGTGGCGGCGGAAGCGAACGCGTGGAACCTAGTGTGGCGAGCTGGTTCGTGTTCCCCTCAACACGCAGTCTACGCCGCATCCATACTAGAGAACGCTGGACAGAACGAACGAGCGATAGCCTTGTACCAAAAAGCTGGTAGTTATTTCACTTTTGACCCATTTAAATCATCCAATCGAGTGCAAATAAACAATAGTAGGGTATGCCTTGTTATGCATTAGTATAAAATTATGGAGTCCATCAATAAGACACGTTTTAGGGGTGATTTAAATTTGCTTACACTTTTTTATATCAAAATTTAGATAATCAGACGAATAGTATAGAACTCCATTTAAAGAGCACACGAATACCTTAATTCCTAATTCAAAAAATATCTCCAACATTAATGTATATGGAAGAATTTTTATTAGAAATAAATTGAATCCAGATAACAGCCATTGAACCCATTCTGCTCCTAACCACATTTTCGTTTGAAACTGTATCTGCGACAGTGCTTCTTTAAAAGCGCACGCTATTCCTGATATATTAATTTCGACGCCAACAAATTAGCGGAAACTCATTAAAATCTTCAAAATACGCGACGGCATTATAATTTCAATGGAAATACCTGGATCCGAGGAACCAGGAGAGTAAAGATACATTTTGGTAACAGGCAAACCGCACATGTCACTGAAGCTGGCCCTCAGTAGCGGTGATACCGCGGCCGTTATATCTGCGGCTGAATCTTTGCAGCGTGTTGAAGGGTCTTTGGCTCGCTCGCTGGCGACCCATCTGCGACAAGCCCAGAGACCAGCTCATGCTGCAGCTGTACTGGCCACTGCTGGACAGGTCTGGTTACAGATGTAGTACTTAATAATCTTATTGATATTGTGAATGCTCAGACATAAGAATAACATATGGGACCTAGACTTACACCCTTTATTGTGAATAGTTTGCATGGGAGCACATTACAGCAGTTACATAAATATGAAACAGACAATAACGTAGGGACGTTATTGTCGGCTGCCGGCTGGTTGATATAAATATATACATATATTAAATTGAATTAACAGTATTTTGTTTTCAAAGACAACGCGGATTAAGTCCTGGATACAAATCTATATGTATGTACAGAGTTAATTGCTCTATTATTTGCTACTATAAGCAGTCAATATGTGACAAAAACCACAGACTATGCTAGAAATTTTATTAAAAAAAATATTGAGAGATATATATCCAAAATAGGCTCACCATATATATATGTCTGTTCAACAGTACGAAGAGGCTCTAGATATAGTAGAAGAATCAGAAGCGCCGCTGTCAGAAGAACTGAGCGAGAAGTTAGCGGCTCCGGCTGGAACTGACGGGAGGGACGCGTTGTTGAGGAGATTAGCGGATATACTGGGCACCAGGGGCTTGTACCACCAGGCCGCCAAACGACTAGCACATATCGGAGATAAGGTGGGGTCAATCGGTACATTATGTTCTTTATGTTAATTCATAAAATATATGTGTTCTTGTCTATGGTCCCCTATTCCGATTTTAAAAAAGGTAAACTGTAAGAGTTCAAAAATTAAGTGTTTTTTTAAATCATTTTTATTTTATTATAGGTATTTTTTGAATAACACATTCTATTAATTTTAAAAAAGTAAATATTTATGATGTGTTATGACAAAAATCATTGTTACTTATTCACGTAAAATGTACTGTATAGATTTTGTTAAAATTTTCCAATGATGCAGCTTAGCCAGTAGAATAACATATAGGCTATAAGCGATTTCTTCGTTCCTAGTATTTTGTATGAGAGAACATCATAACAGTTGCATCGGGTGTATATTAGGTACACATCATTAATGAAATGTAAGGTTTTCACTAGTACTCCTTGAAATAAAACTAATATTTTTCGGATTTAATGCGCTTTATAATTATTATTAACAGCATACTCTCTGGCACATCCTGTCAGCCCGTGACCACGGTTACTGCGAAGTCGTCGTCGTAATTATGTTATTTATTTCTATAATTAATTTGAATCTCCTAAGGCCGGTGCTATGCGCTGGTTGATGCGTTCTGGGGACTGTGAACGCATCGCAACCTTCGCGTCGGCGTCCCGGGACCGTGCCGCTCAGCTGATGGCCGCGGACTTCCTCAGACGACACGCCTCATGGAAGACCAGACCCGACCTGGCTCGCCATGTCATACACTTTTATAGCAAGGCACGCGCATACACAAAACTTGCCTCATTCTACGCTGAATGCGCTGCCATGGAGATTGAGGAGTACGAGGTGTGTGATATATTGCTATCTCTGTCACCCTTGCAGTAATTTTTATATAACTGAAATTATATATCGTTCTCTTTTTTTTATAATGCTTTCTTATATATGATTAAAAAGTTTTTTTTTTGTCTTTGTCATTATGTCCCATAACAGTATACACACATTATAGTATCTGGAAAAATATTTTAAAGATATTATTTTATTTGTAGAATTATGAAAAAGCGTTGGAAGCTCTGAAAGAGGCGGCGAGGAGTTTAGCAAAATCTTCAGATTCTGAGACTGGTAAGCTAACTAAAAATAAAACTGACAATGAACATCATAATTATTTGATGAATCTTTTTTTTTTACTATTTCTGTAGGTCAACAAACCGTCGCTATACAAGAACAGAGTAGCTTTGTAAAGCGATTTATTGATATGAAGAAAAATTTACAGTCTGGTGATATAAATGCAGGTAGGAAAATAAAAAAAACATAATAATAAATAACATATAAAATGATTTATGTATTAAATAAAATATTTATACATTACATACAGGCTTAACAATTAGTCAACAGCTAATACGTTCAGTGAGTGGTCGCCCCGGACTTATATCAGAAGAGAAAGTGTTAAAGTTATTTCTCCAGTATGCATCTGATCATCCTGAAGCGGAAAGTAAGTGGTTTCTTAATTATACTTAAAAAATAACAATTACATCTAATTTAATATCTTTGTCTACAGAGTTTCAAATGCAATTGAAAGCAATACAAAAACCAAAACATACAGACAGTCCAACGACAGGCTCCCCTGAACAAAGTATTGAAGAAGATCTAAATTGAAATATATTATAAGTAGCTGGATGTTTTTTTGTTTATTATTTCCCCTAAAAAATCATAATCCTCTGAAATTAATACCTCTCCAGATGCCGTCTATTTTAAAGGAATATGGTAAAACCTAATACAAGTATAATATTATCTATGGGAATCTGACACTGTCAATAAACAAAACATTATTTTGGTTTTGTCAATTGTCAAATTTGTAGCCTTTATGGTTGTTATTTGTAGGTTACAAACATTTCACGTGTTGATGTAGTTTAAAGTAAAAATGGTGCGACACAATAATCAATTACCAAACAATCTAACGCAACTGCAGAATTTAATAAAAAGAGATCCAGATTCCTACAAAGATGAATTTCGACAGCAGCTTGCACATTTTGAAACAACCCTCGAGATATTCAACTTGAATCCTACGCAATACAACAAGAAATTAGACGAACAAGCAATGTTTCTAGCGCAGGTAACACAATGTTATCAAAATGATATGAAGATGTTTCCTCAGAAAATAGTTGATATTCTCAAAGCTCACAACACCACAATGAATAATGAAATGCGATTATCACTATGCAAATGCTTAATATTGCTGAGGAATAAAAACTTTATTACGGCTTTCGATTTATTGGAACTATTCTTTTCGCTTATAAAATGTCAGGACAAAAATCTGAGGGAGTATCTTAAGACGCATATCATATCCGATATAAAAAATATGAACATGAAGCATAAAGATATGAAATTGAATTCGACCCTACAGAATTTCATATACTCTATGTTACGAGATTCAAACACTAAAACTGCGAAGCTGGCGATTGACATTTTGATTGAATTGTATCATAAAAACATTTGGAACGACCACAAAACTGTTAACATAATTGCTGATGTGGGATGTTTCTCTAAAGTCACCAAAGTAATGGTTGCTTCTTTGAAATTCTTTCTAAGCAGGGAAGAGGAAGAAAAATCTGATTCGGACAGTGACAATGAAGTAGACCCTCGGGATACCATGATCGCAAATAAGTTTAACAAGAAAACTAGAAAGAGAGAGAAAATGGTTGAAAAAGTTAAGAAAACAGCGAAAAAATTAAAAAAGAAGAAAGAAAAAGCTCCTATATTTAATTTCTCAGCTCTACATTTGATTAACAATGCTCAAGGATTTGCAGAAAAACTCTTTAAGCAAATAGAATCATCAAATGAGAGATTTGAAGTTAAACTTATGACATTGGATGTCATATCTCGGCTAATTGGCTTACATCAATTATTTTTATTCAATTACTATGCGTTCATTGCTCGTCTGCTTATGCCACATCAAAGAGAAGTCACTAGGATCCTACAATTTGCAGCACAGGCCGCACATGAACTAGTTCCACCTGAAGTCATTGAACCAGTCATGAAAGCTATAGCCAATAACTTCATCACAGAAAGAAATTCCACCGATGTAATGGCTGTTGGGCTAAATGCCGTTCGAGAAATTTGTGCCCGCTGTCCGTTAGCAGTGAGCGAAGATTTATTAAGAGATTTAGTTCAATACAAATCATACAAAGAGAAATCTGTTATGATGGCTGCCAGATCACTTATACAATTATATCGCCAAACTATGCCTAATATTTTACATAAAAAGGATAGAGGCAGACCTTCTGAGGCATCAGTAGAATTAAAAGATAAAAAGTATGGTGAAATTGATATAAAAGATTATATACCTGGGTCTGAAGTTTTACTTGAAAAGGAAGAAATAAAAGAAAAGAAGAAGATCCAGAAGAAATCTAAGAGCAAAGATGATTCCGATGATGAATGGGTTGATGTTGGTTCTTCAGATTCAGAAATTAATATATCTGATAGTGATGAAGATGATGAAGATGAGGAAGATGAACAATTAGCTGAGGAAAGTGATGAGGCAGCTGAAAGTGACGTTGAAGAAGGTGACAAAAACGAATCAAATGAAACAGTAGAAGAAACTAACACATCTGCAACTGAAAAAGAAAAACCTAGGAAAATACTGAAAGCCAAAAGAACTATCACCAAACAAGAGAGAGACGAAAAGATCAAAGTGGCCCGTGAACTGGCTGCGGAAAAAATATTCACTGATGAAGATTTTAAGCGTATTGAAGCTGCGCAAATCAAGAAAATGGTTAGTGGCGTGAAACGTAAGTCAAATATAATCGAAGAAGAAGATGAATCCCCTGAATTAGTTCAGCTTTCTGCCATCGAAAATATACACAAAAAGAGGAAGCATGATAAAAGTGCAAGACTTGAAACTGTACTCAAAGGAAGGGAGGAGAGAGCTAAGTTTGGTTACAAAGATCGAAGGAAGGATGAGAACTGTTCGAAGACCAACAGGGAAAAGAGAAAAACAAAATCCTATCAAATGGTGAAGCACAAAGCAAGAGGCAAAGTTAAACGGTCATTCAAAGAAAAACAAATAGCTTTTAGAAATTATCTTATAAAACAAAAGAAAATGAAATAAACTGTTTGTCATTATTTATTCTTACAGAAACTGAATAAAGTTATTAACATTAATGTGTGTTATTAAATTTCTTTCGTATATTTGTTTGTAGTTAGACAATATTTTAATATTTATAGCTTTATAGTATTTTCAAATCAATTTAATAGCATCCTTTAGTTATTTATCAGTATCAGATTATTACGATTCACATTCGTAACAAAGTTGTCCACTTGTCGCTTATATTACGTAGAATGGAAAACGTCTAACCCCGAGTTTCAAAACTGACATTTATAATTTGACATATAGAAAGTTTGACATATTAATTATAACAATAACGAAATAGTTTTTGTGATATTAGTGCACACATTATACGAAACTTTTAAAATGTTGAAACCCAAAGCCCTTACACAAGTTCTGAGCCAAGCCAATACGGGAGGAGTTGAAAACACACTGTATAAAACACTCGACTTCTTATACATTTTATTTTAGTAAACAAATGATGGTCTTGTAAAAAGAAATCTTATTCCAGATTACTCAATCATCAAGGAGCTTTATTAGCGTATTCGGGGTATAATGACAAGGATGCACGAGTTACTGCAGCAATAGCGAGTAACGTTTGGTCAGCATACGAAAAACATGGAAGAAACGTTTTTAAAGAGGATAAATTGCATTTGATATTAGTTGATTGTTTGAATGGAAAAATAGCAATAACTCAAGTAGCTAATTTATTATTATGCCTTTATGCAAAGGAGACTGTGGGTTTTGGTATACTTAAGGAAAAGATCCATGCAATAGCCCAATATTTGGAAGGCCCTTTAAAACAGGTAGCGACTTCATAAAACAAAACTTTATTGTGTCATTCTAAACTTTCCATAAGAAGTTGAATTATGGCTTTTTATAATTATATAATCTAAATAGATTTATAAATAATATATTATCATTTTTATTTATGCAATGTATATTCAATATACATTCTAATTAAGTTATCTTGCAAGATAAAGATATAAGGATATTATATTGTTACTGCAATAATATGAGTTATTATGGCTTATATCAGAACTGAATTTAAAATTACTAACTTGAACTGATGTAACTGAGAATACTTCAAGACTATAACAGATGTGGTGCCTTTATGAAAGTAATAATATATAACTAAATGACTTGAACATTTGCACTGTAGGTTTATTTCATATTATTATGGATGAGTTATGGCATTTGAAGAAAATTTATGTCTTAAATGAAAATATACACATTTGCCGGTTGAAAAAAAAATTGTTTTGTAGTGTCTTTAATAGTTTGCAAATTAATGCTAACCCCTAAATATGGTCTGTGGCAGATTTTTAATATAGGTTATAAAAACAAACAGTTAAAGGTAAAGTGTTACCATTTGTTTCTTTTCCTTATAATATATGAAGAACTACTATTTGTGATATGTTTAAAATATTTTTCATATGCCAACACGCAACCATAAAATAATTGTTTAATATTTGTCTGCATAATCATTCAATGTTGCCAAATATATCATGTTTGCATCTGAAATTGTAAAAAATTTTGGTAGAATATTCTGGAAATGCCGGAATAAATTTAGTTTATTCTTTTTTTTTATTGTCGCAAAAATTTTTGTTTTGCTTTGAATAGGATGGTGTTAAACAAAATAAAGAGTGAGTATGAAAATTTATTAATCAAAAAACTTATTTAATATTTACAGAATACAGTTCACTTCCTTATAAATTAAAACCTTAACTAAAGAAACATTTTGTTTTACTGGTATAAACCAATTTTCATTCCTTTAATATAATATTTTTGCAGTCTTAGATTATAAGACTTTCGTTTTACTTCCGAGATATAATTTTTAATAGGACGTGCAAACAAACTAAGTATTATTGGGTGAAGTGGATAAATTCTGTGAGTGGATGGATGGATTGAAGACGAAACCAAGTAAATGTCACTGTCTGTGTCTCGGTAGGCGGATATGTTGTATTCCTCATACAATCCGGGATTATCGTTAGGCGGTCAATGCGTTTCTACGGTTACGGAAATTTAAATTTCTTGGTCGTAAGATAGATAAAACAGGTCGTACTCCATCCTTGGTAGGAATAGTAGATTTTGGATTTTTTAAAATTTTAAACAATCTCAAAAAGGTAGATGACCAACCGATCAGTAAGGTCAAAAAAGGTTTGATCTACGGTGATGACTTAATATCACGTCTGAATTGGCCCCGCCTATGATTTTAATAAAACCATTTTATCTGAATTAAGTGTCGCTTCATAAGTGTTGAATTTGTGGCTCCGGCTCGCGCCATCGACTGATACGTCGGCTTCAATTAGGGATCGCAATAGTATTGGGATGAGTCTAAAAAGGCCATTGGAGCTCTATAAACATTTAAGAGTTTCCAAGAGACATATCCCGGGGAAAGCCCATATTGATGTCATTACATCACTCCCAAAAAATAGAGATGCCCCTGAACTAAAGTCAAGACTTCAGTTCCATAAACAGTTTATGATAGGAGCACAAAGTAACGAGAGTAGGATTAGGATCAAGGAAGAAGGCCCAAGATACGGATATATTGAAGTATTTTATTCAGCAAGACGAGAATGATGGATATACGATCCATGCAATGAGTTTAGAGATGCAGAACGAGTGGTTAGACATAGAGAGATTCCATTCCATTAGCAATAAAATGGCGCACCTTAATTCTCCCAGATCAGAGTAATTAAGTAAGATGTGGGGGTAAAGAGAACTCGCTATATATGCGAGGAGGCAGTTGGAATTGCTGAGCATTTGCTGATGGGATGTAGGCTACTCCTGGATAGCGGTCAATACTACCGGTCTCCATGATAGGGTTTTAAATTTCATACATGAAGCGGTTAGTATTTTGGTAGTCATTGCGGAAAAAGAAATAACCACAAACGGGCGATTAATTGGTTTTGTGAGAGAAGACATTATGGCTATAAAGTCAAACATCAAGCCTTACTCTATCCTTAAAGCGGTTTCGGATTGGACTATAATCATGGATACGTATGGGGAACGATACAAAATCCCCGAGCATATTGTGTGTCGGTTTCCAGACCAGACATATTTTATATATTTGCGAATTTTAAAGCCCGTTGTGGTAATGGAGCTCACGGTCCCTTGGGAAACCAACATCCCTAAAGACCGCGCCATCAAGGTCGACAAATATTACGAACTCACTGAGAACAGGTTCGTTGTAAATTTGTACCCGGTAGAAGTAGGAGCGAGAGTCACTGTCAAAACTCTCTACAACCCAACCCAAAAACTTGGGCTTGTCAAGAACTAACATCAGTTCATTATTGGAACGGGCGTCGAAGACAGCCTTAGCAGGTTCGTTTCAAATTTGGTTAGGCAGAGAGAGGAGCTTGGACAGTGGGGGCGAAGGTTCAACTTAAACCTACACCTGTCTCAAGTCCCAGGCACTGTTGAAGCTCTCCCTGCAACGCGCTGGACCCGGCACCCGCTCGGTGAATCCATGGAATGCTGAGAGGTTTTCATTATCGTTGGTCTTTGTAATTATCACTAGGTATAGTTTTCTTCGTGAATACTCCTCCCTAGCGCGGTCGTGTGCTGCACGACAAGCAGTCTCTTACAGTCGATCACCCGAGATCATTACATCACACTGTATAGTCTTTGTACGCTGGGTGTACAAACGGCAGTAGTTTAGTTGTATGCAGACCAATCAGCGATTCTTAAACCGCACACCTCGGACGCCTCATGAATACTGTTAATCTGTCCGTCTAATGTTGTTCGTCGTTTTGTAGATGTGAGTAGAGCGTGGCCGGTCTGTTTCCGGCCGCCATGCGTCCAGCGAAGTCTGGCCTGCGGTGCGGTCTCGGGGCCCCGAGCAGAGCGTCCAGGGCGCTCCGCGGGGCCCACACGTCCGCCGCCCCGCTCACGGGTGATAGAGGGGAATCGGTTGTAGCCTTTATTACTGTCGCCCGGGAGTCACCTTGGGTGAAGAACGGAAACAGTCGCGTCAATTAAACTTATATGATTTAATGTAGATATATATTATTCGGGTATTATGTATAGGAACGAAAACATCAGTTTTTATAAGAGCAAAATCAAATATATAAACTACTGATGTTAAATAGATTATTTTTTATAAAATATTTTATTTGCATAGTGGAAAGAAAAATTATGGAATAATTATTAGAATATTAGAGTATTTTAGCCCCTAACTGAACGAATTGAATATTTAAATCTAAACCGAATAAATAATGTTCAATAAAGAATCCAATAAGTTTGATCAATCACAAACAAAAAAAATCACACATATTTTAAATCTAGTGGCAACACTAGGTGCTTAAATATTATTATGTCGGACCTTAATGTTGTTTACTAGTGAACTCGGACACCTCTTGTTGTACTGAACTGTTAGTGTTATAGAGTTGTTGAACACTTGTTACAGTCGTCGTTTTGCTATGTGTGCGTGTGTGTGCGTGTACGTGTGCGTGTGTGTGCGTGTGCTTGTGCGCGTGAGTGCGTGCGTATGTGTGTGCGTGCGTGCGTGTGTGTGTGTGTAGGCGGCGTCTCACCGTCGCTATTGTTGTGCGTCCTGGTGACCTGCAGTGCCCGCAGCAGCGCCCTGTGCGCGGGGGTCGCGGCGTGCGCCCTCACCAGCGCCTCCGCCTCGCTCCACACCTGACGCCACTGCTCCTCGCGACGACCGCTCGACTTACCGCTGAACACACACACATACTATATTATAACGAATAATGGATAGGTATATAAGATTTTTGTTTTAATACGGAAAATATATTCGTCGGATACCATTGGTATTTTTTCTTTAAATAGATGTTAGTATCGATAAACACGTGATACATTCAATTTATTTGAGTAGTGTATTATTGCTTATCTTATATATTTGTATGTCGTGACAAAAGCTGACTCGGACAAGTTTTTTCTAGACATGTTAAAGCGACATCACAGAATAGTTTTTTCATTATGTTATACAGAGAGCACTTCGTCTTTCTGTGTGTTGTAGGAGTGTGTGTGTGTGTGTACCGCGCGGCGGCCGGCAGGTGCGGCGCGGGCAGGTCGTGCCTGGCCTCCATCGCCAACAGCGACATGAGCACTCCCCGGCACTGCTCCACCTCCTCCTCGCTGAGCGACTCCTGCACCACCAGCCGGGTCAGCGGCTCCATCACCTGCACACACATAATACAGAGAACAGCTTCACACACACACGATTAAAGATATTTGATTGGTGCGAGGACTCCGGTCATCTCTAAAATTAAGTAAAGGAAGTAATCCGACCAGCCTCAAATTACTTGCTAATAGAAAGTCACACGAATTAAATTGAATTTGCAGACAATTTTTTTATGGGACTTTTTTTTTAAATCTCGTTTCCTATATTTGAAGGACGATAGTTATATATAAAATTATAAAATATTGTACATGTTACATACAGAGCCCATGTTGAATATGAGCGTCGACGAGATAGTGAGAGGCCAGTACGTGGTGTGTCTCTGGAGACGCGCCCGAGCGCGCGTGTTGGCGCCGGCGCCGCGGCCCGGGTACAGTCTGTTTTGCTGCATTAATGCACCGAACTCCTTAATGCTGTACACACATATATAATATTAATATAAAACTATATAGAAGCGATTCATAATATTCAGTTTTCAAAATTCCAATCGGCTATATGCGGGGTGTGATGTTCAAGCCACTTCGCCAACTGAGCTGTCGTGCTTCATGCAGTTAGAACAATACGTTATGAAGTCCACCTGATTTTAAGCGCTCGCTTATGACTATGTTCGATATCTATATATGATACTTGCCGGTAGTCGGTGACTCTGCCCCCGGCGCCCTCGGACAGGGCGGGCGGGTCGTCGTGGGGCGAGCGCCCCCCCAGGGCTCCGATCCACAATTCGCCGCCCTGCGCCGCCAGCACGTGAGACGCTGAACGACCTCCGCCCTTTTTACTGAATAAATGAAGGGTAATGCAGGCCGAGGAGTTTCAATGGATTTTAAACTCTACTACTTTCTAATAAGATCTACTTCGAGTTCGTAGTCAATGTTTCGAGCTGGACACATCCGGTGTCACCGCAGGAAACAAAAGCTATCAATACAGATTTCTTCACAGCGATCTACTAAGATCTTACATTCAAAAAATAATTTTAATTCACGTCATTAATTTTTTTTTAATATTCGGTTTCTAACCCAAGTGATAATACAAGTTCTGTTAGTACCCACCTCGGCAGCTCGAGGGTGACGGATCGCCCGTTCAGCAGGAAGTTGACGAGACAGGCCGAGGGTCGGGAGGCGGCGTCCGCGGGGGTCACGCGCCACAGCGGCCCGTGGCACCCGCCCGCCCCGCCCTCCGACCCCCGCGGCGTCCACCAGCGGAGCACCACCTGTGTAGCACATAGCGTTCGGCTAACACATACATTAAAACTCCTATAGATTATATAGAATCTCAGGAGAAGCGACATCTTGAAGATATCGGTTCGATGTGTATCTGTATTTGAATCTTAATTCATATATATATATATATTTAAATATATATATAATTTTAAACTCTTGTTATATTTTAACCGCCAAGTAATATTCTAATCTGATCTTAGTCCTGTTATGTTGGTAACAATACAAAATGTCAGTACACATTTCTATTGACACATTATAGTATCAAATCAATTTGATTTTAATTAAATTTTTACCAATAAATATGACATAAGCAGGTAATAGTATTGATTAATGATCAGCAGCAGTCATATCTAAGTTTCTAGTTTATCCTCGAGTGGTGTGTCTGAGTAGTGTGCGGGTCCCTCACCGACTCGGTCGCCTCAGCGGCGGTCTGCGCTGCCCTGAGCCCCGCGTGGGCCTCAGCCGAGTGTATGATCTCCACGTCGTAGTTAGCACTCGACGTAGCGTTTTGTTCCTCCTGTGGAACAATCACAAATATTTTAATGTATATTGTTTTGAGGAAGCTTTTAAAAGAATGGCAACACTAATGTCAGACCACATATTCTTAGTAATGTAATCGAAACTAATTCAGCGTTGTCAGCATCACCTTCATAGGTATACCAGTGACGGTGGTGATGGCCAGCCGATAGTGCGGCAACACCAGCCGTCCCAGAAGACCCGCCAGCAGACTCGCACGACACACTATCACCTCCACACCCATCAAACCACCCGCCATCTGGGAAACAACAAGCATATAGAGAATAATATACAATATAAAATATAAATACTCCCATGAAACTTCACATGTGACAAATTAAATGCAAAACATTAATTTGAGCCATGAGGGTAGTTGGTGAAAAGAATAAAGTGGAAGGGGAAGACATATATAAGGTAGAGTTTTGACACGGCCGGCGCTAGTGCAGCACTTCGTTCATATAGAGAACGTCGCCGTGACACTTGACAACATCCATTTGAAAAAAAGTTCAAATTAAACCACTATACAAATGTCACTTTAAATTAAATTGTTTTTATCTTTATAACTGTATTTAATAAAGTCAGAAGTCATTATATTTATGAATATAATATTGATTGATACACCACGTTTGTTCCATACCTCAGTGAGCGGTTGGTTGGTGACCCTGGAGTCGGTCTTCTCTGGTGTGACATTTATCACTATCAAGTGACAGTAATGTATTGCAAGGGTCCTGTGATATAGGGATTTAATTTATCATTAAAAGTGTTGCCTCTATATGCTATAGAACACTTTTCTATTGCCACAACCAATTTATATATCAAATAATCCAATAGAATTCAATATGGGACTTTTTTTTTTCACCTACCCACATTTTCAAATACTTCAAGAGATTACAACATACACATGAATTAACAGAAATAACATTACAATATGTATTGAGTAAATTAAAGTCATATGGAAAATATAGAATATAAAATTTATTGGACAATCATTTTATCCTGTTGAGTATTGCTTTAATTCATGAAAAAAAAAAATATTACGCAAATATATATTTATACGGACTGTGTGTTAGTTCCGTCGATGGGTGTCGGCTGTGGTTCAGACGCCTTCTGGTTTTGTTGAACGAGAGTGTTCACAGCTATGTCGATTAAGCTACGTATAGAGTCGTCATCCCTAGCGCTTGTTATACACAGAATGCGGCCGCTGAAAGAAGCATATACAGCTATGTTCACATGACATTTAAATAGGTGAGTGTTACATGTGGCGCCATCTGTGCCGTACTAATTATAATATCGTTAGAAGTATTTTTATGACTTTTTACAATCATTTATAAATTTATGTACCTGTAAATATTCCTGGGCATAATTTTTAGAACCTGATACTTAATTCTAATTGAATAGTTAAAATAAAAATGGATATTAATTATAATGAAATTATGTACTTATAATTAATTAAAATACTGAACATTTTGTATCAATTTCAATCAAGCTATAAATACTGGCTTCAGCCATTTTGTAAGATGTTATTAGAATACTTAATAAATGCTGAACACTAATAATCCAGACGGAAACTGTGCCCCAAAATAATATATTAAATTGATTACCAACACCAAATTCTGTTTAGAAATTATATATACTTATATGGGGACCTAACTAACTGGAATGAGATATGTGACAAATTTGTTAAATAGCTATTAACACAGTACCGATTCTGAAAGAGGCTATCTGGTGGTCGCGCCGCCTGAACACCGGTGGGTTCCCCTAAGGCTTCAATTGCAGCACAAAGGCCAACTACATCACCACCAGCTCCACGACGGACTGGTCCAACCAGGCATAGACCATTTAACAACTGCAAATATAATCTTACCCTTAATAAAATATAGTTAGTACATTCGATATTGTCATATGATCAATATTTCGACTCTCAAAGTTCAATATTTTTGCCATGCTTACGTTTATTTTGTTTATACCTATATTAAAATGACTTACATGTGTGAAATTTTGCTGACTTATTGCCCATGTATTCAGAATGTGTGCAGCAAAGTCACTTACAACAAATCGCACCTAAAAATAGAAAAAAAGAATTAATACAAAAAAATGTGAAATGAATAAATAACTACATATTTTTTTAACATCAAGTGATTTTCTAAACAAGAAATCAAAAGTTGCAAATGTTAACATTTTGATTAATCTAATAAATGGAAAGATCAAAATTACATATAAAACAGGTTTAATACGCGTAAACATTCATAAGCATAAACTATCGTCTATTTAGTAATCTTTCGAAAATTGTAATATATTTTGTTAAGCATTAAAACTTACTAATTTTCCCTCAGGAAATAGGTCCCACACGATACGGCAATATTCAACTGCAGCCTCTACGCTGCAAGTCCAAAGGGACTTGCAGACGGCTGGAAGCGGTACATACCCTGGACCGCGACTTTTTGCAACATCGAAATCAATTGGGTTTTCTGATGATATACCGAAATAAGGGGTATGATCTAGTACAAATACAGTTTTATGATTCGTAGGAAACATTATTTATTATTATTATTATTATAAAACTACATAAACATAAGTTATACAACATGTGATTAGGCTAATTGTTAAATCGTTGGGACCAATACATCCAATATTAAAGATGCTGAACGCCGGGCTGACATTTGATGATTTAAAATCTGAATGTTCAATGTCTAATATGCTTTTGACAGTCAGCTGGAAATCAACTATAGATGCCAAAAATTGCTATCATGGCGCTAGTGAACTGAAGAAGCTAAAAACATACACAGATTATATAATGCTAGGGATTGCTAACTTTGATACACTAGAGTAATTCCATAATCTATACCGGTAAATGATTTCATAAGTTTGGGATTTAAATATATATTTTAATTTTGGCAAGAATTTCGAAGTAGCTTCTTAATTTCTGAAACAACTTGGAAGAGAATGGAAAAACCTTGAATTTGAAAACCATGGCAAAATTTTTAAGTAAACATAATACAAATGGCTTATAAAATTTATAAGACAAAGATCCATGGTTTGCATTTTCTAACCATTAATATTTCTACAAAAGTATTTTTATTCCCTAAACTTAAATTTAATAAGTATTCTCTGTTTTTTGAGATATTTTTAATCTATATTAAAAATCGAACCTCAAAATTACAAAAGCAAGTAATGGCTACATCTCTACAGTGAATGTGAGAGAATGATAAAATGGTGCATTCGTCGATCAAACCGGGCCACACATTTGAAGCCAGAAATTAAATTAGACATCCACCATTTTGTTTATTTTTGCGAAAATACTTCGTAAGTCGAATACGATAGTGAGGTTTTTAGAATTCGTCGCGGTTATAACGTTAATTAGTTATTCTGGCAATGATTATAAGATTAGGAATGTGCTATTAGCGTACACTGTGCTGTCGGGCCCTTGTGTTGAAATTTGCAGACATCGGCCGCGCCGCTAGTAAACACTCTTTAAAAATTAACATCCTATCATCCAAGAAAAGTAAACGCCCGGCTGCGGAGGGTGCTCGAGTCGATGAGAAAGGTCCGTTAAAATTCGTTCAGCGAATTTTTAGCAAGCCCAAAGGGAATTGCTCCCTGTCGTTAAAGGTAGGTGTCGAAGTGATGTTTCAGTTATCGAACTAGTGCGATGAGTTGTTGGCTAAAGTGAACGATTAATTTAGGAAATTTCTAAGAGTTGTGGGCGACAGTCCTCGGTGGCGCGCCCGGCTAACATGAATCACACACCTGCACCCGACAGGCCACAGCATGACCCTCACGTGAACCAAGTCGAGGAAATGGAGACGCAGGAAGGTGAGCTACGTACGTGTCAATAAAAACGCTATATTTGTGTCGTACATTGTACACGCTTAACGAATTATCGTGTTACTGATACGTTATGTGTACGCGATATTTCAACTAAAACTAGTCACAATTAGCTTACGACACAGTGACATCGGGTATTATGTTATATTAAACATTTATGTTTACATTTTTGTACCTATATCATTGATTTAATTATAATTACTTTTTACACTCTAATTTACGTAAGTTTATATTGAGTGGAGTAATGTAGCATTATCAAACAATTTCATCTAACACATTTTTCGGGTACAAATAAAATACAAGTCTTTGTTTCAATTTGTAAAAAAATGCAAGTCGGTTTCTAAATTTAGAATTCTTTGTTGAGCATTAGTGTGATAAAATATGGGACAAAAAAAAGAAAATATTCCCAAAATAGTCATTTAAAATTAACATTTGAATTCAATTTAGAATTAATTTACTTTAAAATAATTTATGATATCTGTTTGAAGTAAAATTGCTTTTATATGTTGATAAAAATGCCAATAACAATTAAAAAAAATATTGATTGCTATACAGTTGGATATATAAAATTTCTAACCCTGTCTTTCAGGATATAATAAAGAATATATTGGTAATTATTATTTATAATAAGTCTCAGTGTAAATATATTCAATGTAACCATATTTTTTGTATGTTTTAAAAATTATTAAATTTCTGTGTATCATAAAATACAATGTACATTTATATTAAGATATTCATATATTAATATCCAATACAATATATTAATCTGGACACATACAAATCAGAATTTGTCATGTAATAGATAAATAATTTCTTCCTACATAAAATATAATATTAAGATATACATGTGTTTTGAGTGTGTTGATTGTTGTTACTGTCATGTAGATAGGAAAAATATTTTTTTTGATAAGAATTAAGTCACATGTTCATGATATATACAACTTGTAAGAAAAAAAATATCAATGAAATCTTATTAACTACTGTAGCTAGTTCAAAAGAGTTTCTATGTCTCATATTTAATATTAATTTATTATTTAATATGAATATTTAGTTTGTTTACATGTGTAAACTGTTTGCACTTGACTTAATTTTTTTCCGCTCAGACCTTTTTTCTATTCAATGTTAAATGTTGATAATGAAAATAATTACAGCTCAGTCAAATTATGTAAACAATAATAATTAATTATTGTGATACAAAGTATGAGAGATATTTAAATGTTATATTTTTAGGGATCAAAATTAACTGCCTGTCGATAATTGTGTCATTCAAAAAGGTTTTATATATTGCCTTTATTTATGTCAATATAAAAGAAAAAAACTTTAAAATTACTGTCAATAAAACAATGGATGCACATTTTTTGCTGCACACATTAATATATTTGTTTGCATGTTAAAAGTGTCTTAAAGTAATGTCTGTTTGAATGTATGTTAAAATTTGTACGGATTTAACATTTAATATGTGAATATTTTTTTTTTTAGTGGAAACTGTTGACACGTGCACAGATAAGATTTGGATGGAAGAACTTATCAAGGGACCCAATGGGGGAGTCGTTATGAGTGATGTTATGAAAAACCAAGAAACCTCATCTACTGATATGCCGGTTAGTATAAATACGTATATATGCTGATTCTCTTATTCATATTATCAAATGTGAAGTATTTATTCTTGTATTAATGTATATGGTATTGTAAAAAAAATATTAATTTTATATAATTTGTTAATAAACAAACTACTCATTTGTCACATTGTTGTCTGTATGAATAGTTTTAATAACATGTAATGCGTAATTCCAGTTGGCGTGCTTGGACGCTGAGATGGAAGATGATGAAGCGAGGTCGGAGGCGACCTTCAGGTTCACAGTTCATAACTTCCGCAACCTGAAGGATTCTGTCCTCTCACCTCCGTGTTACGTCCGCAACCTGCCGTGGAAGATCATGGTTATGCCTCGCCAGGCACCATCCCCTGACCGACAGCAGCAGAAGTCTTTGGGTTTCTTTCTTCAGTGTAACGGGGAGAGCGAGTCTTCATCGTGGTCCTGTCATGCAATGGCCGAACTGCGACTCCTCTCCCACAAACCGGAAACTGAGCCGTTCTATAGAAAGATTCAGCATTTGTTTTATAGGTGAGCTATGTTTGTATTTAAATCACTTCGCTATTTACGTTATGTCAACATTAATGTTATTCTGGTGAATGTAATTTTTGAACAGATTTGAAATAATTTATGACTACATACATATTTAAACATGAATACCAACAACATTCTTCTGTTATAAAGTTATTTTAATCTCTCTTAAAATATGGTAGAATACAATGCCTTTTACCTTTTAATAATTTAATATTTTACATGTATAGAGTAATATATATAATGCTGATATCACTTTTAAATTTTTAATGATCAATTAAAAAGTATATAGGTACTGGTCAATAAAGTTGTGGTTTTTTTTGCAACTAAGCTTGTCAATTGACTATAGTTTTTTGGAATGTATCCTAGATTACATAAGAGTATATGTCGGAGTAACTTTATTAATAATGATTATAATATCTTATTTGTACAAATTTCACAATAAAAAATACATTTAACATTATAAAACAAATTTCTATCGAGTTATTTATTGTGTTGTATTATCAAAGTATATGAATTGCAGTAAGGAAAACGATTGGGGTTTCTCCCACTTTATGTCATGGAATGATGTGTTGGACCCCGAGAGGGGTTACATTAAGGATGACTCCATCACACTGGAGGTCCACGTCACTGCCGAGGCACCCCACGGGGTCTCCTGGGACTCTAAGAAGCACACCGGCTACGTTGGTTAGTTTCAATTGATATATCAAACACATACTATAATCCACAACATATACACTCGTATCATATTCTGTACAAACGATGGACTCATTAATATATGCTTATGGTAATGGGATAATGTTATTATATATTTTATTGCATGTGACTTAGTGAACACCAACTCGAAGCTTTAGAACATTTATAAGTAGTTCACTGATCAATAGAGTATTTATGTTCTGTACACAAGAGTGTTGTGATAGTTTTCATATTGTATGTTATTTTTGTTCCATAGTTAGATATATATTATTAAAAAAAATATTGTATATATGTATGCTATGCATATAGCTTCCATGCAACTATTCCAACAGCAATCTAATCATTAAGTGTTATTTATATTTTGACACATTTCAATCTATTTTTTTTTTTCATTGCACTCTTATAAATCTGAAGTCGTCTTAATTTTGGGTCCATTATATCTGAATACTGTACCTCCGTCAAGTGTAACAGTAAAGGCATTCTTGCACAACCACAATCTTAGATGTTGTAATAATGAGGTGATGATTAGTGATTCTTATAAAAAAATGCTCGATTCGTCTTTGCACATTAATATAATATTGTCTTACTTATTTTTCAAGTAATTTTTTTTTTTTTTTTTGTTAAATTACTAAACCTCTTTTCTTGAATTTTTTTTTATATTACTGAACTTACTAATAATTCTAAATTATTATTAATATTTTTTTAAATTTTTACATTAAAATAGAAACATCATCTTAATAACATTCTTAGCACTTTCTATAGCATATATTATACATTTCTTTTATAGTTATGTAATATCAATGAGAATTTTAAATAAAATTTATATGCTTCTATATTTTTTATTCAATGAAATCGTGGACATTCAAGGATCAAACTCATGTATGGTGTCAAGAATTACTAATTTTAATTGCTAATTTACTTATGTTAAGGTCTTAAGAATCAAGGAGCCACCTGCTATATGAATTCCCTTCTTCAAACTTTGTATTTCACCAATCAGTTGAGGAAAGCTGTATACAAAATGCCCACAGAGTCGGATGACAGTACACGGTAAAATATGACTTATTATGAATAATCTTACATATAACTATAGCGTACATTGGACATTAAAATAAAGAAGATATTTGTAGCTTGATAATGTATAATATAATAATATTGTGTGTATTTGCCTTAAATTATTCCCCATATATATATATATTGGTAAAATTTAAAATTCAGTTTACTTAATGCCAATATTTCATACAAAAGAATTAAAAGTATTAAGAACATTGTAAGGTGTGGTCCATACAATATGTTTTAGACTGTGTACTGACATGTGGAATGCCTTATGCCCGGTAATACCTTTTTTATTAATGTAACAAATTAATTCTCCTCTAAAATGTAGAATAATAATAATTATTGTTCCTTTGTATGTAACGTAAATATTTTTTCAGGTCTGTAGCTTTAGCCCTACAAAGAGTGTTCTACGAATTGCAATTCTCTGATAAACCAGTCGGCACTAAGAAGCTGACTAAGAGTTTTGGTTGGGAAACTCTGGATTCGTTCATGCAACACGATGTACAGGAGTTTTTGAGGGTAATGTTATAACCAGAATAATTATAAATTAACATATATATATATATATATATTTGTAATTGTAAACTAATTAAGTCTAGTGTATTTTTTACATAAAAAATATACTGTATTTAAAAATAGTTATATTAATCAGTGTTTTAGAATATTTTCTTCCAATATATGTCAATTATTCATGTATATGAGATATGTATGTATGTACATGTGTTAACAATGTTCAGGTGCTGCTGGACAAATTGGAAAGCAAGATGAAAGGTACCTGTGTGGAGGGAACCGTGCCGAGGCTGTTTGAGGGGAAGATGACTTCGTACATTAAGTGCAAGAACGTTAATGTATCCAGTACGAGAGTCGAAACCTTCTATGACATACAACTCAACATTAAAGGGAAAAAAAACAGTTAGTGGATTTATATATTTATTCTATATTATATATATATATATATATATGAACTTAATAACTGACACATAACTTTTTCAGTCGATGAGTCGTTCAAAGATTACATCAGTACTGAGACCCTGGACGGTGAGAACAAGTATGATGCTGGTGAGCATGGGCTGCAGGAGGCTGAGAAGGGTGTCATCTTTGCTGCATTTCCGCCGGTACTGCACCTGCACCTCATGAGGTTCCAATATGACCCCATCACAGACAGCTCGGTGAAGTTCAACGACAGGTAGGGCTCGGTTCACACTAAAACTACTCCCATGAAGCTTTATATAACCATTACAGATGTTGTAATTGGAAACGCGTTCATACTCACTGGCACTGTCTCCGCCAGCTGTTACGCTCCGTCACAGCTTAGCAATTAAATTCTATATTACTTTGCCTCAGGTTCGAGTTCTACGAGCACATCAACCTGGACGCGTACCTGCAGGAGAAGCCGGAGACGCCCGCCGACTACACGCTGCACGCGGTGCTGGTGCACTCGGGGGACAACCACGGCGGACACTACGTGGTGTTCATCAACCCCAGGGGCGACGGGAAGGTACGCTACCGGCCTTGGCTATATATATATATCTATATATATGTGTGTGTATATATTTGTGATGCTGTATTAGTGTGTGTGTATGGGGTAGGTATATATCTGTGAATGTGTGCTTAGTCTGTGTGTATCTTTGTGTGTGTGAAGATCTTTTTTTTTTCATGTGAAAATTCAACAGAAATGTTAGTTAAAACAAGTAGGCTGGTTGTCAGAATGGTCAAGTGAGGTGGAATGCGAAGTTAGTTACAAGCCGGTAATGTAATATAAAGTTGTTTTAATGTTTGTGAGCTGTATTCAGTTAGTGTTAGCGGAACTAAAGGTCGCACTGACAAGAATGACGTTGATATTCTTTCTTGAAGTCTTCTAGATAACATTACAATGTCCGACAAACAACAGACGCTTTAAACCATTTTAATAGCAAATTCATTATGATAGCAAGGTCTCATGTATGTATGAGGGAAATATATTAGACTTAAGATATGGTGCAAAACAATTAGCAGCTTAAATGAGCTTTAAATAAAATATATCCAGGTTACTGTTCACCGATGTTAACTTTGTATGAGTAGTGGTCGAGTTTTTGTTACATATTGGTACAAACCTCAAATTGGCCAACGTTTTTCATAGTGGTGCATAGTGGTGGAGTTCTCTATAACTACACCTCGGCCAACTTTCTCGACTGTAGTCCCACAGTGGCCGGGTTGTTAAGTACATATGTTTCCATAGTGGTGCAAGTTTGACGACGACGTGGTGTCACGCTGCACCAAGCAGGAGGCCATCGAGTACAACTACGGCGGCCAGGACGAGGACATGGCGCTCACAGTCAGGCACTGTACCAACGCGTACATGTTGGTGTATATAAGGTTAGTGGTTTAATGATATATGTTGTATTAGAATTATCATAAACATTTTTTTTGCGACACATGTGGGTAGTTTCAAAATTGAAATCATTACTTTATTATCTGTGAATAAATTGTCTGTTTCGCGATTAGTAATGTATGGAAGATAATTATTTTTTTATATTTATTTATATTATATATCAATTCAATATATTTCGCAGGGATTCTCAATTAAAGACTGTGTTACAAGAGGTCACCCAAGCAGACATACCAACGGAACTCAGCGAACGACTGGCGGACGAGAAGAGAATAGAAACCGTGAGTGACAGATAATTATAATTGAAGATATACAGGGTGCTGCAAGTCACCTATTGTAGGTCTTCGTGTGTCGTAATAACAAGATACATATATTTTAATCATGCTGTATATGTTTTATAAGATCCGTCGCAAGGAGCGCAACGAGGCACATCTCTACATGAATGTGAACGTGGTACTAGAGGAAGCCTTCGACGGACACCAGGGGAATGATTTGTACGAGCCGGAGAGGGCTCACTGTCGCGTGCTGAGGGTCCGGAAGCAGGCCACGCTAGCAGAGCTGCTGGCCGCGCTGTCTGACCACTTCCGGTACCCGCGGGCTCATCTGCGACTGTGGCCCTTCAGCGCTCGCTCCAATCAGGTATGAGACAATAACGATCACAACTAAGCCATTACACTCCCTCAATTTATTATTAACTACGTAAATGTTACGAATCCCCTGCCAGACGTGCCGCCCGACCTGCCTGGACGTAGCCAACGACCAGAACAAGACCATAGTGGACATATCAGAGAACATGAACCCTTGGAGCGTGTTCCTGGAGATGTTGCCGCCCGACTCGGGGCTGAACGCGCTGCCGCCCTTCGACAAGGAGAACGATGTGGTGCTGTTCTTCAAGTTCTATGATCCGAAACAGAAGAGGATCCACTACTGCGGACATCACTACTTACCGATCGCGAGCAAACCGGCGGACCTCATACCCATCCTTAATAAGAGAGCGGGTGAGTTGGAAGTTAGACGGAAAATGTATAAATAGTGCATGTAATGTAAATATATACAGACGAATAGAAACTGAGAATATATATATATATTATCGTATATGATTGATCTGTATAATGCTTCCAATACCGAGGTGTCCTCAACTTGATGTTCTCTTCTTTTCCAGGCTTCCCTCCAGACACTCCTCTGAACCTCTACGAAGAAATCAAACCGGACTTTGTGGAGAAGATCAACAACTACAACGATCCCCTCGAAAAGGTATTATTTATCAGTTTTACCCTGACAGACCCTTACTATGTATAAGCCATACATCTCATAGTGTGCAAGACGTATGCTAGCGATTAACGCACATAGTGTGCATACAGCCGATGTATCTGTAATTAGTCTTTATGTTGTTAGAAGATTATTTAATCTATTGCTGACTTATGACTGCATCACGACACGTGTCATTCATCATCCATATCACTCCACACTGATGGAAAAATAAGGCCAGTTTAATTTGAACGTTGCTCTGTTGCCGTGCGACGTTCGGTTATGTGTTGGCTACATTATTAACGATTGTTAGATTTGGTAATATTTTTAGCTCGCATATGACGTCCCAGGTACGGTGATCACTCAGTCTCTGTAATATATTAGCTATTATATATATATTCTTTCTATGAAAAGTATTATTTTAATTCTATTTTAAAATTTCAATAATTTTAGAGTATTTGTAATGTTTTGTATGCTCCATCGTTCGTAATACTAACAGTATATATAGTGATGTTATTTTGGGGGTTGTGTTTGTCTCCCCCCTCTCCCCGGTGGGCGTGGCGACCCCCCCGCCGCCTCCCGGGTTGAGTGTGTGCACTTGGCCAGGTATTGGACGAGCTGATGGACGGGGACATCATCGTGTTCGAGCGAGCCGAGCGCCACGACGACCTGGAGCTGCCCACCTGCCAGGACTACTTCAAGTACATCTTCTACAAGGTGGAGGTGCAGTTCGTCGACAAGACCGTGCCCAACGACCCCGGGTGAGACACACACACACACACACAGACACACGCGCGCGCATACACACAGATTCATACATACATCGACGCTAAACATCGCTCGTTCTGTTTCCACATATCAGTGGTTCTTGAACTTGGTTTAATTCGTTCACTTCCTGATAACTCCGCGGCGGACTCTGTTGGCGTTGTTTAGTTTATTGCACCAGGTGCCGTATGAAATGATATGTGTCCTATGATGAACAAAAATAAGTAGGCACTTAAAATTTTGTTAATAGTTCTAGTCCTAGAATTAATGTAATTGACGTGAGATCCCAGTTTAAGTGCATATTTTGTTATAATATTTTTAACCCACTAACCATGTGCCACAGTGGTTAGGTACAAGAGCAAACGCTTGGGAGGTTTCTGTCAGAAGACGCATACTAAAAGTGCTTTTTGTCATCACAGTAATTGATTTAATAGATATTTCGTTGATACAATATCTTTTGTTTACTACATATATGAAAAACGCCAATCCCTTTATATGAAAAACGCCAATCCCTTTATATGAAAAACGCCAATCCGAGTTTTATGAATAATATTATATATAACGTTCCATTCCTACTGTTTTAAGATTCACGATGGAGCTGTCGATGCAGATGCGTTACGACCAGATGGCGCGTGCTGTTGGTCAAAGGCTGAACGTGGACCCCTTCCTCATACAGTTCTTCAAGTGCCAGAAGTATGTCCACTCTACGAGCCGCAGGCCGAGTTATACTGGCCGTGTTGACACCATACAGATTAATACACAACATAGACTATAAAGATATTAAACATCATTTGAGACATGCAAGAAAAATATATTTTGAAAGATTACATGATGGCAGCTGTTTATTAATAATAATTTACGGTTGCTAAATGTTAATCGTGCAGACCGGGCTCAGATCGCCTCGGATGGTGGCGACACGGCCTTATAATGCGGTGTCAACCCAACGCAACCCGACCACATGTACCGTGCTCTTTCTATCTAATTAAATATAAGTTGTGCGAACTGTTCCAGTTACAAGGACACCCCGGGGATGCCGCTACGTTACTCGTACGACGGCATCCTCAAGGAGCTGTTGGTGTACTGCAAGCCCAAGTGCCCCAAGAAACTCTTCTACCAGATACTGTCCATCAAAGTCAACGAGCTGGACAACAAGAAACAGTTCAAGTGTCTCTGGGTGGGTCCATTCATACCGTCGCTCTGTCTGCCGCTACTGCTGAGCCGATTTTGATGAAACTTCTCAGTACTGTAGCTTAGACGTCAGGATATATGAGTAGTTCTGTTAAATGAAATGAGTTTAAAAAAATATTTGTCTCGACTTGTTGGTTCCCGACAGTTGGTTTGTTTAACTTGTTCGTATTTCAGGTCGGCCCGAATTACAAGGAAGACAAGGAGCTAATTTTATATCCCAATAAAGGCGGCAAGGTGTCGGACATACTAGAAGAGGCGGCCAAAGTAGTGGAAATGTCTCCCGAGGGCTCTGGAAGGTACGCTCCGGCAGATCATGCGACCGCTGGCATCCAAACGTCTTGTTTGTATAGAGATGTAATCCTCGTTATAATTCCGTATGTCATATTCAATGTATTTTATGTTTTCTCAGGTTAAGGATCGTGGAGGTGTCGTGTCACAAGGTGCTGCCGGGGCCGGACCCCGAGCTGACGCTGGACCAGGTCACCATCTCCCCGCCGCGCCTCTACAGGATAGAGGAGATACCGCGCGACGAGATAGACTTACAGGTGACACAGACTCGCGCGCACACACACACAGGCGCACTCGTCTCCTCTTACAAATGTTGACATATTTTTTATATAGATTTAACTACTAGATGTATTTTGTACATTAGTAATTTTTTCTGTTATACCACTCGTTTTTCATTATTTTAAAAGGACATAATGTGTTGTTGAGATAACGAATACCGCATAGTACAGCTGAGAAAAATCTTAGTTTTATTTAAATGATTACTCGCGAAATATTTTTCTTACGTTTTTTTCCTTCTTTTCCTGTTTTTAAACGGCATATAATTTACTAAACTAAGTATTTCCAGTATTCCCCATCCACTGATTATTAATGAGTTGAACCTGTCCCCCCCAGGAGGATGAGATCCTGGTGCCGTGCGCTCACTTCCAGAAGCAGGTGTACTCGACGTTTGGGATACCTTTCTACGCTCGTCTCAAACACCACGAGCCGTTCTCGGCGCTCAAAGATCGACTGCAGAGAAAGTTGGATGTTCCGGACAAGGAATGGGAGAAGGTTCATATATTATTATATAATAAGACATACATACACATGTATGTGTGTATATATTGCATTTCTTGAGCTCTTAAACCACTCACCTTTTCGGTGACGCTGTCAAAGCCTATAGGGCTGACAGCGGAATAAAAGATAGTAAAAATATCTTGAAAGTCTTGAACACGTCTCAATATTAACACATGTTTGGTGTAAATTTTTTTTTATACACTTTATAAATTAACAACTTGTTAATAGTTTAAAATGTGCCAGCATGTTATTAACGTCTCGTATAGCTCACTGACCGTTACACGCATCACAATGTTCTCAATCGCCTGAGGTGAACCGTAAATGTGTTTTGTATTCCTACATTGATGTAATTTGTCTTTTTCAGTACAATTTTGCAATAGTGACGAACGGCCGACCTAATTATATAAGCGAAGGAGCTACGATTAACATTTACGACTTCCGGACGACTAGTAATGCGAGTGAGTTGAGCCGTGGCAGATATGATGGAAAATAAATGAATTAATATTAATACATGTATGTGTTAACGATCCGCAGACGCGACGGGTCGGCCGTGGCTGGGCTTGGAACACATCAACAAAACGCCCAAACGCTCGCGTGTCAACTACCTCGAGAAACCCATCAAGATCTATAACTGATCATACGGACACACACACAGACACACACAGACAGACACACACACGCGCGGCGCGGAGGGAAACGGACCGATGGAAGGATTGGGTTGCTTGCATAGAAACGATCCCGTCTCGGCTGAGCTCTCACTAACATAAGAGTAACCAATGTAACAGACAGCATAGACATAGAAAACACGGGGGGATGTTGCGGGCGAGCTGTGGCGGGCGCGGCATCCCCCTGTAGAATATATTTTGTTTATTATTATCGTTACTGTCATTTTAAATTACCTCACACATAGCGACCGGCGCCGTCTCCGAGCACGTCTGTGAGGTGTACCGTGTGGGGTCCGTGGAGCGAGCTGGTGTGTCGAACAGCAACCGTACATAGAACTGTTTATATTGAGATGAGCAACCGCCCGGCCTCGCCGCGACGGACATCCGCTTAGATATACATATAAATGTAACATACATGTGTAATTTATCAGAAATAGCCTTAACACGCCTTCACATTAGATGCGACGCTGCCGACGTCCCGGGATACGCCGCCGACGAGAGTTACTACCGGGGTTGAGCGAGGAGCGGACGTATCGCGGGACGCGGTGGCGCCGCTAGCTAGTTAACGGACGAATATCACGAGAGATTATGCAGTACTGTGGCAACTTATGGTAAACGCATCGGTAGGTTAACCCCGACCGAGATATAGGGGGGTGAGATCGGTTGGTCACATCGGCGACGGTGACTCGACTGAGCAGCCTTGGCTGACACACGTCACGTTTTATGTACATTTTATACGCGAATAAAGGGTGGCATGGATTTTAATTCTGGTAATGTTTGATTTGCTGATATATATATTTAGACAAAATGTTGTCTCGTTCAATTGATAATAGAAAAATATTACTAATTTTTATTTAAATAGATTCTCATACTGCAGCATCGGGTCAATTAGTAGATGTGAGCCGTGAAGGATGAATGGGATTTGTTTTTACTGTCTGTTATAACGTTTTAAAAGCCGCTTTTAAAGTAAATTGTTGTATAATTTGAAATCTTTGTGCATTTCATGAGTGTCTATGATCATTATAATATTATTTTTTATTATTTTGGGCCATTTTTTTTTATCTGTCATTTTTGATTTTAAGGCATTTACAGTCTGTTCCGCCGAGTCACCGATCATGTACACCCGCGGAGGCTTGTGACGTCACTCGTGGACGTCACTGCGTGGTCGGGTGTACGCTATATATAAACACGTCGCCGGCTGAGAGCCGGTCACTGAATATGTGCTATTTAATTTTTTTGTACTTGACCTGCCACAAAAAAATGTTGCTCTATTAATAAATGATTATGTCGAAATTATGTATATATATGATGTAATAAATTAAGAAATAAAAAAACATACAGTAAGTTTTCGTAACGATGCCTTAGACGTCTTAAGACATTTTTTAGTGGTTTGCGATGATACTGAATTATTTATATAATTTAATTCTCCCGAACACAACTCGTTCCCGACACTGACCGCGAGGGCGCGCGTGTGCGGGTTCTGTTTTTTTTTTATTATTTTCGTTTAATTTAACAACGTGTGTCGGTTGCACTATTTTCTTTAACAATACTTGTGGATGCAGAGCGGCTCGCTACATCGGCCGCGTCTCATATGTCGGGCAAATGGGATTATAGTCTTAGCTAATTTTTAACTATAATCGGCGACATGCCTCGATACGACTGTACACAGCTTGTACGCAAACTATTGGAGACTGTACCAATGTTTGTTGTTGGATTTTGAATGTTTCTCTGAATATAATCCTATATTTGTTTAATCTTTTGTTTTCAAACTTCACCCTCACATCGATTTTATTATTTAAACATTAATAATGCTGAAACATTAAATCGTTTTGTTTTAAATGACATCACTAGAATGGAGTCCTTAACAATTACTTCACATCTATAATTTTTCTATTTAATTTTTTTATATACATATTTATTTGTTCTTCTGATACAAAGGATTTAACTCGTAGTCGATCAGTTTTACAACCTGTGTTTAGATAGTTAAATGCTCTTGTCCGACGACGAGGTTAGTTAACGATTAAGGGGCAATGATTTATCATATTAATGGACAAAAAACTGTAACCGAAAATAAAAATTGGAAAACAAAATTTGTTGAAACAGAGAAACGAAGTAGGTTGATAAAACTCTTTATTTATTATTGAGGAACACTGCTGAGGTGTTTGAGGAGCAGCTTACTTATTATATTGTGCTTTATTACGAGCTGGAAATTATTATTGAACATTTTGTTTCTCAAATGAAAAAAATGTCTATTGTGTATGTTGTTATACTTTTAGCAGAAAATGGTATTTATTTTGAGCGGAAGTAATAAAATTGGTGTTTAATGTGATGTAAAGCGCCGGCCGGTCATAGTTTTCTATTGTCCTTTATTGTTCAATGAAAGAAAATTAACAAAATTAAAACTTTAATTTTTAAACTTAGTAAGCATATGCCTACACGTCTTCAGATTGTGTTCAGCGGACACGTAGAGAAACACGAACGTGTTAGAAGAAATAAGATAACGACAATAGGCTTGTGATGTTAGAGTTAATTGAGTTTTATTGTTTATTTTATTTTATGAATAGTTTATATTCATTGATCCATCGATGTGACCAAAAACTTGACGAAAATGTATGTGTGAGCTGAAATATTAACAGTGTCGTTACTAGGAGTAACGGCACTGTTAATTCTCGATGGAAATTCAGTTTTGAATCACTGGCGAGTTTGTATGTAGTTGAAAGGATTCGATAGCAAAAGTCATTTTAAAGTTATTCGCTCAGAACCTCCGTCGGAAGATTATTTTAGTTAGAAAAATATTTTTTTGCAAATAAAAAACACATGAATAAGCTTGACTTTACGATTAGTCTTCTAGAAACGTAGGTCCCACTGATAGTAGACTGCGTTTTTCGTCTCGCCAAACGGTTCCACAATGTACATATAAAGTAACAAATGTACTGTTTCCTGAACGGAGGAGATAAATAAAAGTGCAACATTATAAAATTAATATCTTATATTTTGTTCAATAAAAACTACATTGTGGGCCCTGGCCCGGGCGGCCCCGGCGGCCCGGTAACACGACCTTTGTATTATATAGTTCATAAACTCTGAGGGCAGACTGTCTTAAGGCAATGGAGTGAGTCGCATCACGCATACAACTATTGGAATGTCACGCGATCTCGGGGACGAGGAGGTCATCCGAATACCCTATAAAACTTACAAAACCGGTAAAACTTAGCGCTAAGGTTTCATTAAAATTAATCGGAATCGGAAATAAATTATCTATTTAGTGTGTGTCGGGGTCAGTGGGAGGCCTCGCGGGCCCGCTTCAGGGGTCTCGGGTCCCCCGCCTCGGACGACTCGCCCAGAGAACTGTCCTCCGCCGAGCTGGCCTCCTCCAGCGGTCTGAAACACAACGGACACGTCACGAACAGACACAAGCAGCCAGCGACATCTAGGATCTGTGCCAAGTGACTTCAGACACAATACAACTGTCTCATGGACCCGCAATAATGTAGCGATACATTAGTACGCCTTGATAAACATCCACGATGTAGTTTTTTCATGAAAGCCTAACTAATTAAAGGTCATATATCTTTATCTAGATATTCATTGTCATATCTAACTGACCCTCCTCCCGTCCGAGCCACTGACCAGTGCTGTATGTTTATATTTAAGAGGTCACATCTACTGAACTAGTCAAATTTTAAGTTTGTTTCCGTCCGGTTCATCGTCTGGGAGTATGACGAGGGAATCTAACTTAAAGTACTGCGGATACATTTAGTATCATTTCTGCAATAATAATAATATTATTGTTGAGAACGTTCAGAGTATCAAAATGTCACAATCATGGGATGAGTTTACAGATGTAACAAATATTATTGTGTCTGTGTGTGTGTGTGTGAACGGTGTGCAGGTGTATTACGTAAGAGCAGGAGAGCCCGTGTGTGCACGTGGGCGGATGTGTGAATGTGTGTTGTGTCGTTACGTGTGAGTGTATCAGTGTTGACCACCTTCCGGTTTTCAATTCACAACTATAATTAGTGTAATGTTCTTTATAACAAGCTACCATTGTTATTATATGGTGCGGGAGTAATTTAAACTCAAATAAAATATAATATGAAGCCATTACCTACGTTTTGTTACTACATCTCTCCTCTGACAAAGGAGCCGACCTCATTCCTTTGATAAGTTACAAAACCCCAGCATGGCACAACAAGCCTTACAAGTATCATGTATTTATACCGTTTTTGATCAGTTGTGTGTGTGTAGGTCTATGTAAGGTTTGTGTCGTAGCGTGTTTGTGTGTGTGGGTGCGCATGTGTGTGTTGATGTACCGTTTGTGTCGTGGGGTGTTTGTGTCGTGGCGTGTTTGAGTGTATGTGTTTATGTACCGCTTGTGTCGTGGCGTGTTTGTGCGTATGTGTTTATGTACCGCTTGTGTCGTGGCGTGTTTGTGTGTATGTGTTTATGTACCGCTTGTGTCGTGGCGTGTTTGAGTGTATGTGTTTATGTACCGCTTGTGTCGTGGCGTGTTTGTGTGTATGTGTTTATGTACCGCTTGTGTCGTGGCGTGTTTGTGTGTATGTGTTTATGTACCGCTTGTGTCGTGGAGTGTTTGAGTGTATGTGTTTATGTACCGCTTGTGTCGTGGAGTGTTTGAGTGTATGTGTTTATGTACCGCTTGTGTCGTGGCGTGTTTGTGTGTATGTGTTTATGTACCGCTTGTGTCGTGGCGTGTTTGAGTGTATGTGTTTATGTACCGCTTGTGTCGTGGCGTGTTTGTGTGTATGTGTTTATGTACCGCTTGTGTCGTGGCGTGTTTGTGTGTATGTGTTTATGTACCGCTTGTGTCGTGGCGTGTTTGTGTGTATGTGTTTATGTACCGCTTGTGTCGTGGAGTGTTTGAGTGTATGTGTTTATGTACCGCTTGTGTCGTGGAGTGTTTGAGTGTATGTGTTTATGTACCGCTTGTGTCGTGGCGTGTTTGTGTGTATGTGTTTATGTACCGCTTGTGTCGTGGCGTGTTTGTGTGTATGTGTTTATGTACCGCTTGTGTCGTGGAGTGTTTGAGTGTATGTGTTTATGTACCGCTTGTGTCGTGGAGTGTTTGAGTGTATGTGTTTATGTACCGCTTGTGTCGTGGCGTATTTGAGTCTGTGTATGTTTATGTAAGGTTTGTGTCCTAGCGTGTTTGAGTGTGTGTGTGTGCGCCGGCGTGTGTGTGTTCATGTACCGTTTGTGTCGTGGCGTGCTGCGCGCTGAGTCACAGTCGGAGGCGGAGGCGGGGGAGGGCTTGTCGAGGGAGTCCTCAGTACATGAAGCGACGTCACCGTCCTCCGTCACTGATACCAGTTTCCCTGCAAAATAAATAAATTCTTTAATGAATCAGATCAATTTCGCCAACACTCCTTCATAATATATGTATCCAACCGGTTCCATCCGTTCTATCACAATACTAACATTATTCACACAATATACCTATCATGTTGTGTCACAGAGGCAGGACGTTTACAGCATGAGGACATGAGACTAGTACTTTGAATATCAATATAAATGTAAAAATAGATTTCGTTGCTTTATGGAATACAAAAAAAAAATATTCAACAAATATAGCGTTCGTGTGTATACTGTCATCTCAATAGTCTGAAGATATCAAACCCACATGTCAATGTTATTGTTTTAATCTGTAATAAATTATAATCTTGTCTATGGCACAACGCATCTATGTTATTTATGATTCGAAAGAGTAATTGTAACACTTTTAACTATGCCATAATAAATAATCTCTTAATTTCCTTCATTGAATAGATTATTCTCTGTAACCTTTAGTGACCAGTTCCATCCACCCATACATGGCTAACTTTGTATGGAGAGTAATGACCGTCACCGAAAGCTGTTGAATCCAGCTACGGAAACTCGTTATAGGTAACAGATAATAAATATTATCGTGTACATATTTTAATGTCGTCCTAACATACGTGTAATGTTGTATTGAACTATGACTATCTATATTCTGATAGTTAATATTTTCTTAGTCATCATCCCACTTTATCCTGTTTCTGTAATAACAGTTCTGAACTAGTGAATCGATTCACTTATATGGATGAATATTTCAGATAGGAAGTGGTAGTGGCTTGTAGGAGATGGAGCTGTTTGGTGAGTGGTGTGTTAGGAGGTAGGTGGTAGGTGGTGGTACCGTTTCCGTTGGTGGGCGGCTCGAGGTTGCTCTCGTCGCTGGGCAGCGGTGACTCGTGGCGGGGCGGCTTCCCCAGCAGCTCGGGCTGTAGTTCAGAGAGGACGTGGTGCGTCCAGAGAGCCAACTCCACACTGTGAGGAGACCACTTCTTGCCGCAGCCGTTTTGTTCCTGAATAACATTATATTATATTTATTTGAATATTTTTCAAAAACATCAAAATTGACTCATTAGTCTCTTCTATTTTGATAAGTAACTTGGATACGTCTGCTACTATTACTCCATATTTATGAATATCTACTATGTATCCAAATTATACATATGTATATATATATATATATATATATATATAACCACTACCACTTGTATAACAGTACAGTTACTTTGTATAAATAATTTCCACCTCATACTTTCTATTCAAAGGGTAATTAATATGATAAAATTTTATTGCATATATAACGAGTATCCTGATTGATATATCTTCTTTAAATAGGTAACAAGTTTTTGTATATTATTCCTCTGTATATAATCTCGTGTACAAACTAAGTGTCAACATTTTAACTCTTAAGCACTCAAAGTTCTCTATAAAACAATTAACATTCCTGATTGTTTTATTCAATTCTATTCAATATTTTTACATTACAAATTATTTCGTTTTAAAAATATGACATATGTTATAAAATAACATACAATTGTAGGAACTCTTTGTCTATGAAGAAATATTAATGGATGTCTTGATTATTGTGAATTAAATTATAAACGTAAGCTGGATACACACTTGATCAATATTATGAAACAATATCAATGACTGATTTGTTTTATTCCTAATTTATATTAATACATATATTCTGTTCGGTAGATACATAAATAATATATATATATCTGTGTGTGTGTGTCCATATCTTTATATAATCATGTGTACAAACCTTATTTAATCTATCACAGACGTTCAGTATATGTTGTACAAAATTGAGGTATTCCTTGGCAGTGTAATCGCTTCCTTCCATCTCTGGTATGGCCTGAACACATTCATCGGCCATGAAGGGTGCTATCTCGGGCCGGGCAGCTGTGAGGAGAGCTGATGCTGTAGCTATGCCGACTCCTTTCAGGTTGTTGAGTGCCGTCATAGCCGATTCTATGTTGGGCAACTTCTTGAATGCTTTCTTTGTTTCCTGCATCACAGCTCTGGGTGTGTTCACTTTTATGAGATATGATAATTGTGGATAAAATTTCCCTCTCTGTAACAAAAAGCAGTATCCTCCTAAGTATATCATAAGCTTGTTAACAAATAATATATTTTAGTATTTACGTGTTAAAAGTAACTACATTTGTTAATATAAACGTATTTAATATATAATAATAAAAGTTTTTATTCAACATACGGCCTGTTTCCATTTCATGAGCTTGACAAGTTCCTCGTGCACCATGTGAGCATCTTTCCCCCTTGATTTGATTTTCTTTGGCAATTCATTCTGGTACCTGTAACATAATATACATATTTATTATTTTTAATCTAATATTTAATTTTTAGTCTGTGCTCTGTTTCCTATGTCTCGTACTGGCTGTTTCACGTTTTCAAAATGTAAATTAACTTAATATCTTCTCTTACACATTTGATAATTATTATTTATCACTCATTAATATTATTTTTAAAAATCTTGTTTTCAAGTATTTCGTTATTTATTTTATTTTGTAGTTAAATAAAACGTTAAGGTTACGTATAGTATTAAACGCGGACAGGTTTAATAAAAGCCCGCGAAAAAAGATCGTAAAATATCTAGCTAAGTTTACATACCTGTCCTGAATTGTATTTCACAATTATAATTAAAAATATACACATTTCTTAAAAGCTCCTTGTTTTTATTTATACAATAGAATGAATTTAAAATTGTTACTAGTTACTAATATGTTGGACTTAATTATAAAAACAAATTTTCGAACATTTAATTAAATTTTCAATAATAATTTCCTTTAAAAAAAAAAAACATTAAACAAAATTATGGTTTTAAAAATCTCAAATGTACATAAATATGTCAACTAAGGTACAGTTACTCGTGTTCTATGTAGTAAGTTGATGACTCACTCACGTTTTTTAAATGAATTTCAGGAAATAAAAAATATAATTTATATACCATATGAATTTCCTACAATTCTATTAAACAGCTTGCCTAATTTTGTAATAATAAAAACGAGTAACATATAACAAAATATTATTACGAAGCTAAATGGCAAGTCACCATTTTGAACGGATGTGAGTTGTATTCAACAAAGCATTGTATTATCTCGATACATGTATTTAAAATTACATAAATATTTAATACAAGTTATCGGGCCTGTTATTTAATAGACGTTTTCAATGTACTGGCGAGCTAACGAGTCTATAATAAATGCATTTTTACAAGCAGCGAAACGTAAAGGATCGCCACCATTTTATAACGCCTAAGCGCGGCGATATTTTCCCCCACACTGGCTTTAGGAAAAACGATAGTGTCAATTTGACATCGATCCCACGTGACGCAGTGATTTTAATGAGCCGTCCGCGGACTAGAGATGCAGTCCGCGAGGGAGGTAGCTATCAAATCAGTTTGCACGGATACACACACAATACAAGTTCATTGACACGCCACGGCCGCATTTTCTCCTCTGAAAGACGTTCGCACTTACCAATTGTCCAGTTTTAAGAGCTCCTCTGGTTTCTTTGTTTTCTGTTTCGCTTTCAATTTGATAGCTTGTGGGTATAACTTTAAAACACTGTCAAATTGTTTTGCATCTGCCTCCAGAAAGAAAGTAGACGTGTCTTTCGCGGTAGCCATTGTGAACGTTCTAAATGTACAACACTCTGCTCTGCGTACCTATTTAGTTAGCTATAGCGCCGAACTCGACGCGGCGGCAGCACCTGGCCAACTGGGCGGCCTCTCCCCACTCGCCGCCATCTTGTTGATTGAACTTCGTTGTGACGTCGATATTATTACCACTATTCTATTATATTTTGCTCTAATTTGAATCTATAATATCATCGAATGCCCTAAAATACTTATAAACACATACTGAGACCTATTTTTATGTCATAAGTACAAAAATCGCTTCGTACGGCGCAAAGAATGAAACAAAAAACATACGTACTTACCGATATAGCAAGGTTATATCGGACACATTTCGAGTCGTGGCGTCGCACTGTAATCGGCCGTCTGTGGTAAAGATGGGGATGAGTAAAAATGGATTCCATGATGTAGTAGAACACAATCACACTACTTAAAACCATAAGACATGAGAAAATAAGAAAAATAAACGCAAAGTTCACAATAACGTCGGTCACGTCGACCTAACATTATCAATTTCCTCAAACGTGACGCAACACGACACCGTTCTACCGAAACGGCTTTGGTAAACACGCATATTTTCCGTTGCAATGCAGTACACACTGAGCTCGGAGTAGTCATGAAGTAACTAGCTGTGTACATAAGGCATTTAGGTAGTACGAGTGTACGAACACATCACGGGGTGGTACGTCACCAAACCAATCGGCTTTGTTGTTTTCTACTCTGCTCCCTCTTGTACATTTTCGTTTATATCCGTTTTATTAAGATAAGCCGCTAAGCGTTCTTAGTATACCGAATTTGACTAGACTATCTTTCTAACGCCTGTTCTGACTCGTTGTATATTTTGTTGTCGCTTTGTACTTCTTATTATTTACATATGCTATTTCTGTTCTATAATAATGGTGAAGGATTAAATTATTCAGCCGATATATAGATTAGATTATGGCCCACCACTTACATATAACAATTTTTCAGATTTTTATGTAATAGGTATAATACATTTTATAAATTATGAACATATTCAGCAAATTATACCAATATTTGTTATTATTTGCCACAATAATTATTCTTAAACAATTATTCATGGATATAAATACTCTTTCTTAAATTCTGTCTTTTTTTGTTTTGAATTATAACGTCAATAAAAATAATGTTTTACAAGATGACGTAAGACAGTTTTACTACTAATACTATATATGTCAGTTTAATGTATTGTTTTGAAAGAAAAACACATTAAATATGTTAAATATTACTGTAGTCCTCGATATGATTAAAAAATATATTTCTGAATATACAATACTAATTTGTCATTTAATTCTCTCAATACCTAATACAATTAATAATTCTTCTCACAAAAATGTTGCAGTCAGTGAACCATCGAATGGAAATGGACTCCGTCGGATTTTTTCTCTAAAAATATGTTTGGTGCATATATCATAGTTCATGTACAAAACTAATAAACATATGTGAAAGAGATTTCACCTGATATGTCATTATTAAATCAAGTCTTTGCCGACATGATTATGTATTTAAAAAAAAGAAATCCATTGCTGAATGTAAACATGTCCGTCTCTAAGTACTCATTTAAAATTATCTTTAAGGATTAAGAAACGCATAAAAAGAGAGGAAGTACAATAATTACTACAATCTTATCATCGCTTTGTAGAAACAAGGATAATAAAAGTTTTTTAATACAATCCTCTTCCTAGTAGAACGAAAGAAAAATTACTTATATCAAAAATTAGTATACGTTAATGCAAGAGTCACGAGAATTCATTAATACCATTTCTGAAAATAAATTTATACAAAAACAGTATTTTATTAAGTTAAATAGTTAGTATATATATAAAAAAAAATGCAGTGCACTGCGTCTATAACGGACTCGCGTTATCATTTGCTGTAAAATTAATAGGACGGCTGACGGGCTATAATTTTGATAAATCGAGTCGTAACAGCGTGGAGTATTGCCAGAAAAATATTACAAACAAAAATTAACATGAGATAAAAAATACAGTAGGCTGTACTAATAAAAGGAGTATTTATGTTTAAAAAAAAAGACAATATCTTTCCCTAATTTTAGAACATAATTAAAATTTATAAAGTTAAAGACAGTTTAAAAACGTCAAATTTTAAAATTCTCTCAAACTGCCATTGTTTTTAATATACAATAGATATTACAAATTTTCTAAGCGATATTACCTGAGAACATAATACCGAGTTAGGATCTCCAAAAATAAATTGTACCCGTACTTATGGCGAGTATTTCATGAGAGTAACAAAATTTCTATGGCTTGGGATAGTAACGAATCGTTCCCAAAAGAACTTAAATTTGAGGGTTGTAACAAAAAGTACGAAGGGTCGGGGCTAGGATTTGGGGTTTAATTTTTTTATGGGTGCCCGTCGCGTGAAGCGGATAACTCTTTGACGTGCAATTATCTACCTTAACACCGTTGTATACAGCTTACATTACAATAAAACCATATCCTTGGCTCCATACAGACTGCGCGCTGGGAATCATTTGATATGAAAATACATTTGAGAGAATAAATTAATGCAATATGTTTAAAATTTAACGTCCCATCTTTAATATACCAAACATTTATTATTACATTAAAAAAAATAATCATTCTATTATTTTCATATAATAATAATAATATAAAAATTGATACATGTTACTATTCAAATAAAATAAATTATAACGTAATGCAATAAATTTAAGAGTTTGCATTTTGACGCACATTGTTTGTAATGTAATGTACACGTGCAAGCATTTAAACGGTCAAATTTAATATGGATTCCTCAAACACGGACTCGGTAAAATTGGCTGTGATATTAACTGAAAAAATGGCGCCATACATTCACAATTATGAATACAGGTGAAAATAATCCTAGGAGCTAACCTTTTCAATATTCTGTTCTTTAGAAAAACCCCGCTGATTCAACTTTAAGATTGTTTCTACTTTTTGTTCCAAGGCCGGTGAGTCGCGATAATCACAGCTCGAATGCGACACCGCAAAGTTATATATAAAGCTTACGAACCAAATTAAACCTTACTAAGTTGAAATAAATACCATTTTACCATGTTTGAACCGCTCACCGTAGAACGTACAAGATATTTATATTACAAATGTAGACAACGCCATCTAGTTCTTTTTGTGAAAACTGCGTGTTTTGATATTTTGTTATTACTTATTACGTGTATATAGATAAAAAATATTAATATAACGTACAAGAAGTTAGTTATAGTTGAAATATCTAGTTAAATAATATAAATGTAATTAAAATTATCTTGATTGTAGGTCTTACAGGCTTTAGGCAGCCTCGGGAACACAATTTTCATTTCATCCTACATGCGCGACAGCTGGAAGTCTATTAATCTTTAGAGGACTTTGACATCAATAAGAAGAAGGTCAAGGCTACGGTTACATATTCTGATAGGAATGTTCAAATAACCTCATCAGGGGGACGAGCTTTATCTAAATGATGTGTATTGGGGTAAAATTTTTGATGGCACTGGAGAATATTACTACCGTTTTCCGTGGAATATACCAAGTTACAGCCATTTTGATTTTTATCGTAAATTATTTGGCATCCGTGATTTCGATATGCATCATTTGGTGGAAAACACAGTGCTCCGACAACACTCACAATAATGTTATTTCCTGATTGCTCACACAGTCATGAGGCAAAAAAGTAGTTTTCATGATATCACGTCATCCACAGGCTACATGAAATACACAACACAGCCTACGTCGAAAATATAAACTAGTGTTAATATTAGAATATAAAACATTAAAAAAAAACTTTCATTCTCAGCATAAACGTAAATATATTTTAATTTTCACATTTAATATAAATACGGAGATGGATTGTTGTAAATTATTTCTAATCAACTTCCCTTCCCCCCGCCCCTCCTCCACCATCATCCCTCATCTCAAATCCCTCACGGCAAAGGGCGGAAATAATATTATAATAAGTATATATGCATTCGGTACTAAATCATGATCAAAGTGTCATGAAAGCTATTTATCCCTTGCTTAATTATAATAATTATAATTAAAATATTGTAACAGAAAGCAATACATTATATTCTATTTACATTGTAAAGGTTATTTTAATTTAAACTAGTAAACTAATAGAACAAACGCGACTTAAATAATATTAATATAATAAATTAAAGAAATAAATAAATTACATTCAATAAATCAGTTCCCGCCACAGGAAAAGTAACAATATTTATTATATTATGATGATTAATTTATATGTTACTGTATATTATATATTTAAAGAGTATCTGTACATAAAACTGAAATTATCGATTTTTATTTAATCTATGGCTTTCCTACAGTGACATTAACTACTCGTTAACTGACGTCGGTGGAAAAAAAAATAACCTATAGCTGTCAGCTGAACTGCATACCTACGTTGAAGGATATAAATATAAACAGAACACATTAAAATATCTGTCAAGTTGTTTAAACATTAATTTAAACAAATTACTATGTACAACATTACTTTGTAAGCAGAATGCAGGTGTGACAGACGGAGGGGTCGCATAGGTCAGTTATAAATTAAACCCTTCCATTGGCAACTTGCGAGTTTGGATACAATTGGGTATTTGCATGACAATGATACACATAAAATACCTAAGTAAGAATAAAATTTAATTCTTACAAATATTTTTAAATAAATAAATAAATAAAATTACGTGATGTGAATGGTCTGATGTCATTGTGCATATTAAAAAGTTATAAAGTTTATATTTTTGCTTTGAAATAATTTAATCAGTTGTTTTTTTAAATAACAATCACAACAGCTGATCGGGCGTGTTTATAAAAACATTGTGAGAGGAATGGCGCGAACTAATTTGGATGGAATATGCACAATGACGTCACATACGCAAGAGGGAGCTATTTATTCGATTAAATTATAACATTTTTTTATTGTTAAATAGTTTAAAAGTTTATGAATAAAAAAATATTATGATATTAAAATTAAATAAAAATTTAAATCATAAAAAATAAATATTTAAGGGATTGAAAAATCATGCAAATACCGTGTAAAGGTAGCAGATAGTAATAATAACACGTTCATATAAAGTTATTGAAGAATTGTAGAAAGAATGTGTGTCTCGAGGTTATTTAACCTGGATCTTAACTTAATATATTAAGTTTAAGCTAATTCATAGATCGCGATTAAAATAACTTATATAAGCGCCCACTGGAGAATAACATAAATTTTAGCCCGTGTTCCCCCTTGCTGGTTACAATATAAAAAAATATTATTAGTAAACAAAAGCTTATCTTTGGGATTACTTTATATTTTAACCTAAAGCGTTCATGGTTAATTATAAAAGGCTACGTAATGTTTGTAATTAACCATACCATAGATGCACGTGGCAATAAAAAATATATACCTACTCAGTACTCGATAACACCACTTGGATACGTTGGAACATTAGTTCGAGTCGATAAAATTTCCAAATTTTATAGATCTTTTATGTATTCATGTACGTGTATTCGAACCGTTTTTTTTTTATTCTAAGCAAATACAAATTAAATAATAAAAATTGATTACAATTTCCACTTAGTCGTAAAATTCTTAGCGGTTGTTCGGAACGTGTTACAAAGCGAGTAATTCACGTACCTCCTTATATGAATTCAAGGCGCCAAATGTGACGAATGTTTAAACATTCATTTGTGTCATTAAACGTATAGCGTTTCAAGGAAACGCAGTCCTGAATGTCTTTAGACTCAAGTAGATATATTAACGTTACAAAATAATAAACATATTTTAAAACATTATGATTAATTTAAATCTAATGTTATATTTTAAATACGTATCATTAAATATTTTCACAAAATACACTTCAATACAAAACGAATAAGAAATCAATTTTAGATTTACATACTTACACATGATTACGGAATTTTTAAAAATATTAAGGTTTTTCGATTTATATATAATAGCAAAAAAAAAAACAACATCAAAAAGTACTAATAAAAATAGCAAGTACAAAACAAAGAAAACTGTTATATTATTACTAATCAGCCATTGAAACTAAAAAATAATAGTAGCATAGATTACATTGCATAAGCCTTAACAATATTTATTTAACTTATTACGCCATAAAACATAATCGGTTATAAAATAGAATCGAATGAGTCAGACGAGTGCATTACTTCTGTTTTGCACAAGGTCATTGAACTTCAACGAAAGTTTACAGGAGCATGAATGGAGTGACGTCACTGTATACTACAAGTCTACTATAGTATTATATAGATAATTGAGGTCTTTCTTTTGGCGGATATAACGCTGTAAAATAGTCACAAGCCGGTAGCGATGTGAGGCGGACGTAAGCTTGTACTTTGTTCAATCTTTCCCGCTAACCGCGGATTCGGTTTTCCTTACCCTTTCCCGCGTGTTTATAGTCGTATCTTCCATCTCTTTCCGTCTCGTGTTCTCTGATGTAATCAGTTCAGTGTTTACATTGTGTGAGCGATTATACATTGGGTCACTGTGATTGTGACAGGCGGCGTTCAAAGGTACACTGTTTATATTAATTTTAATGCTTCATAATTATATGATAATTAACGAAAGTCATCTCTCATGTCACATCTATATATTGCTTTAACGGCTGATTTTGGTGTTATTTAAAATTTATTTTAATTAATAAATATATAACATGTCTCAAAAAAAAAAATCAAATGTTCACATTTTACAACTTCTTAAAAATATATGTAGTTTAAAATAAGAATTTAAAAAACGACAGCTTTTATTATATAATTAAATCATTACAATTAATAATATATTAAAAAATTTGTTCAATAAACAGTGATAAATTGATTGATTGAATATTGATAAAAAAAACCGCGAATATTTTGATGGACAATTATTTATATGAACATGACCGATATACGTCTATTAGATTTTCCTATTTAGTAAATTAGCAGTTTTAGGGTACTGCTATTAATTTAACGACTGACAGGTATCAAAAATTTATGTCTTTTTGATAGTGTATGCTAATTATATTATGAGACAAAACAGTCTTATTATTTACAACATAATAAGGTAAAAGTAAAAAATTGGCTTATTATCTGTTTATTTCGAGGAAGCTACTGACGACAAACGAAATAGACCCTTATATCGTAAATATTTAGTTAGTTATCTAATTTCTATTTAAACATACCTACTTTTCCTTATACAAGTACACGAAAATACATACAATAAAATTAATACATTCGTAACTTTTGAGTGATGAGTTAGAAGCAATATAAATTGAATATAATATGTGGTTGGTTAAATAAGTATATTTTAAATTATTTGTTTTGTTGACTTTATTCGGCATTATATTTACAACCGGTGCGCTCTTGGCGCCATATTTATGTAGCTACATCACGCTCTGTTACTTGTTATGAAGTTTCACTCATCACATTGAAATTATTCAGTTTAAATTTTAAACAGCTCTAGCAAGGACGACCAAGTTGTCTATATAACGTGAGTTATTTCAATGTTACTCTGTTACTTAATTAAATTTTATAAACCTAAATGGTCAATTTTAAAAATATTTTTGATGGTTTCCGGTTTGTTTCTCGTGATGGAATTTTTGTTTTTAATCAAATAGTTTGATATTATTAAGCATAATCGTGAATTATTCTCATTATTCACAAATATAAGATGAAAAAAATTGATGTTTGCATAAATTTAATAAAGAAATATTTCTGTTTGTGTAAAATGTAAAAACAGACAATTAACGGATGTATTGCATCGGATGTACAAATTCATTCACATGTAACAATTTATATCGTCTGTGGCTTTTTAATTGTCAAATAACGAAAACGACGTTTCACAATTGTAGCAACACATTGTTAAATTGATAAAATACTTTACAATTATTGTCTCTATCTAAATATTTAAAATGATTATGATTTTAAAGTAATTAAATATGGCACGCTACCTGGTAAGCTATTTTAAAACAAAGAGTTAATGACACATTATTTTACGTAACTAATGAGTGAATAAGACAAAAGAAATTGTACAAGCGTTTTTTATCAGGGGGACGATTGTTTCAATGAATTTTGGCGCAACTGAATGACGTCACTCCTTAACATATAAATGTTAATGCTAGAAATACGATCTGTTTATTTTGTTGTATTTTATTTATCTAACACTTGGATACTTGTTCGATCCTTTTTGACTTCTAACTCTGAAAGAACGAAATCTAACTAAGTTTGTAGGTGTCATTTGGTTCAGAGGTAAAATAATCTGTCCTTAAAAAATAGGTAGGGTAATCAATCAACGGCGCCATTTGTGGCCTGTGTCAACGTCATGGTTTGCTCAGGATATATTAGATATAGGCATGAATTATGTTCTATATTTTACTTGATTTGAGCTACATTATTAGTAGTTTCTTCAAAAATAAATTAGTAAATTTTGGTTGTACGGTATAAAACATCCATCAATATAAATTGCTATAATGATTTTATTAGATGGACTTTCATAACGTAATGTAATAAATGATATCATTATTAATATGCAAGTATGATATGTATCACGATATGATAGGTATCGTAGTTTGTCAGTACTATCGACCCGACTCCGACTGGCGATCTTCCAGGAGGCGGGGATACGAACGAGCCAAATCTTAACCATAGACTCGCTATTCCTGATAAATTACGAATTAATGTTAATGTGTGAATAAGTATAGAGAAGCATATAGACGTATACATTTTTAATTTTATTTGGTTACAGATTAAAAAACTCTTGAAAATTTGTTTCATAAATTAAAATTTTACACATAAATAATATATTTATATAAAAGCATAGATATGTATAGACAAGTATCAAACGAATGTCTTTCATGTGGTTCTAAAGGTCAAGTTAAGCAAAAATCTAATGACTCATATTTAACATTTATATAGGTATATATATATAACCTAGTACAGTACTTGCATCCTTGACTAAATCCCCCTTAATGGATCTCAAATACGTTCAAGTGTTACAATGAAATGTGAATGTACAAATCAGTTTAATCAAAGATATGAAAAATGTATCACACTTAGATAATAATATATAGATATAATATAGACTTATTTGAGTGCAAGTAACGTATTATATTTAAAAAAAAATATATATATACATATAAAACCTTTTTGAATCTGTGTAAAGCACAACTAAAATATCTTTTTTAAAACTAAAGTTATTTGGTGTTTTTTTATTCCAAATTAAAAAAAAAAACATTCTCAGTTCAAACTCTAATGATGTGTTTAAAATCTATATATCGTTCATATTAAAAGGGTCAATTACTAACCCGAGTAATATGTCGACCGTTGGACTTTGTCATGACGCGGACGGCTGTTAGTATGAATATTAAACAAACAATGATTGGCTTATTTGTAAACATATTTCTAATGAGAAATGACAAATCTCCGTATACCTATGATTCTGTTATAATTTAATCCAATTTTGTATTTAGAATTAATACCTGTGCGGTCGTTACTAATAAAATTAATTTTTATATCGAGTCTTATAATGAATTAAACATACGACTACTAAATTGCGTTCTTTTTTTAAAATGCAATAGCCATAACATGATTAAGTTTGTAAATGTATTTGACAATATTACAATATTGAGAACTTATATTTTGAAGACAACGTTTATTAAAGGTATTGTTTTATAAGGGAGACCATAAAGGAGGATATCATAAAAGTTCATACTAGTACGTCGATACTATCCTTAGTAGGTATAACGACGAACGAAAACCTGGATACTAACTGTATTTAGGTTAATGTTGCAAATTTGTGGTATGAGTACACTACCGTTATTGTGCTGTTAAACGGATGTCACTTATACTGACCATTAATTTTAATATGAAGCTAAGCGTAATTAGGATCGTAAAATAGAAATTTTTTCCATAACAATACAATTCGTAACGTTAACTCAATAATATTTAAAGAATATACATAGGTATATATATGTATATTATTTAAAATATGTATTGTATATTATTATGTGTATTATTTAAAATATGTATTTAGTACTTGCGTATTGTTATTCAGTGAATACAATGTTTTATTTTAAAATAAAGGAGGATTAGACAGTTCGTGAACCTTGACCTCGATCAATATTTGATATGACTAGAGCGGATCAATACACGAAATGTACTTATAGCACCCCAGTTGGCGGTCGTAGGAATAGAATGGATCAATAAAATATAAGACCTATCTTAAATAATTAAATGGTACATATAAGCATTTTAATATTTAAAAAAAATTGCTTTTTTAAGTTTAATAGTAAAATAAAACGAATTTCCGAACGCTTCTAAATTGTTTTTTTTTCCTCTTAAAATGCCTCAGATTCTTTGATTTTTTTTTTTTTATATTTGTTGAATGGTAAATATAGTTTGCACTTACCACTAAAGAAATGATGTTTTATAAAAAAAAATTCAGTACTTTGTTCCTTCACAAGAACTAAAAGGATCGTAAATACAACAGCAGTAATAAAATGCGTTATGCTTTTTAGTTCTACTCGCGTGTATAACCCGTATGCTTTATACTTACTCCATATTTACAACGTCACTACACACGGTTACCAGGTTATTCATTAAAAAATCTTCGCACATGTTAGTATTATTGTTTATGAAGGAAAAACTTTCAACGCTACGTGTGAAGTATGATGCTGTTAATTTGCGATAATGATATATTGAAGTGAAACTTCAACTTAAATTCAACTTAAATACTTAACGCTCCTGGGAGGGAGGGATAAAAAGAGAGAAAGAGAGAAGTAATGCGTATAGTTCGAACGCACGCGGGCAATAATTTGTGACTTATAAGTGATTTTAATAAAGGTTGTCGTAATGAAACACTAAAAATTCCTAAAAAATCACTTTCTATCCCTTCCTGTTCATTCCAACATTCGAAGTTCTTCTTAAGCGCAGTTCCCTTCGTACAACGAACACAATATTTTCTTTATTTTTCCATCCTCGTCTCACCTTCAGGTTATATTGTTATCATGATTGAAGTCTTATCCCCAGGTTAAGTGATGCCAGTTCTCCGTAACGCGGATCACCCCGCCGCTAGAGCGACCGACTCGGTCCTCGCGCGGTACAGTGTCGCTGTACTCGGCGCCTGGGCGGCTGAGACAGGTGACGTTACATTATTTTATTGGTTGGTACACCTGTTTCGTATTCGCATTACTTTTATGTTGGTACGACTGTCTTTTTTGTATTTTTGTTGTTATAACAAATATTAATAAACAAAATTAATTAATAAGGCTTCCTGATTCATTATTCTTTATTTTTACTTAGTTTTTAATCGTGCTAACATTTATCATCTAGTTGAGAAAGAATGATTTGAATTTCGTGTTAACTGAATTAAAAGCATTAGTCATTGATTTTTTTCATGTAATATCGCTCAAGTTATTTTGAATGCTGTGAATATATATGAAACTGTGGTTTTATTTAGTTTAACAAAGATGTCCGTTTAATCTTTATGAGAGCTGAACAAACAATGTATATAATATTCTGCTATATAACTATATTACAGTAAAATTTTACAAATGCAACATATGATATCGGAGTCAATTACATAGTTATTTTTTTTTTATCAAATTGGCAGTTTATTCAGTAACAACGGCAATTGGCATTAGGTTTTGTGCTATACAGCCAATTATAATTTGAACATTTTATTTAAAGCATTTTAAAAAGTCAAGACGATAATTAATAAATTACACAGCTTTTTTTTCAAATAACTTATATAAACTTATTATGAGGTGTATTTAAAATACTTTTCTGGTAAAGAAAGAATAATTGAAGATCTTGATCATAGCTAAATCGTTTAATTTATTACGTAGTAAAAAAGAAGTAAATTGTGGTCGTCTCGTCTGCCCGTGATCACAGTTGCTGCAAAGTAACCGAAACGTCGGGAAAGTATGTAGTTTTTTAAAATAAAAAAACGCGGGTAGTATAATCCGAAAACTATTAGTTTCATTTAAATATGGTTTTCTTTTCTGCGTGAATTTTCAAATATTTAACTAAACTACGTCATTTAATGCTCATTTAAATTTGTTAAGGTATTTTTTACATCTTAATTATTAAGATCGCCTTTCGAGGGCAGGCTAAACAGGAATAAAAAAACACGAGGCGGAGCAAAAACGTCACTAGCTATGACATTAACGTGTCTTCAGAAGAATTGTATCTTTTTTAAAATAATAAAATCAACAAAATTGTTAAAAAATTCATATTTTTTCGTTAACAGTGCTCGTTTGATTATTGTGAATACAATGACATAAATGTTCAACAAGTCTTTAAATAATATCAATCAATAGCAGTCATAAAAACTAACTAAGGCTATAAGAGAATCTCTCATACTTATACTAAATGAAATATTTATAAGGAAGTTCGTCTGAAACGACTGACACATGAAATGTCCTTTAAATCTACAAACAAGACTATTATCTCTAGACTTACCTATCGTTGCATGATTTTTTTTTTGTGGTTAACGAGCAGACGGCTTACTTGATAGGCAGTAGTCATTGTTGCCCATGGTCCTCCGCAACATAGATGTTCCAGATGCGTTGCCAACCTTAGTTCTTGAGGAAAAGGGAGGTGTGGGAATAAGGAATGACAGGAAAGGGTTGGAACAGGGAAAGGGTAATCGGCTCTTTAACTCATCGGACGAAACGCAGTCATTAATGGCTACTTCACGAATCATCTAAGCTCTACTACTTATAGAAGATCTTAAAACTAGTACGCGTTACTTTAGAATACGGTAAATTAAGATTCTTCAATATCCAATATCCTAAAAACAAATTGCGTAGTTTTATATCGGCCTCATAAATGACAATCCAGTTTTTTTATTCTTTCTGTCAAACATTTTTAAAACGGTCTACAATTAACAGCCACATAATATATTAATATATATTTAAAGTGATATTTTATTATAACTTAACATTTTACTCGTGTCTGAGTTCTTAAAGACTTACACTGAACTATGAATCTTCACTTGAAGCTAATCCCCTAAGAAGCTTTTTAACGACACCTTATAAGAGTTCACTTTACCTACTTCTTTTGTATGTACTAATAATATTAACTATTAAATTACTTTTTTTATAAGTTAAGATATAATGTCGTAATATTTTCTATTTATGAAAAATAGTTTGAATATATATATTTTTTTATGATTTCACATTGATTATGTTTATATTTTTCCCGCGCTCGATAATGATTAATGAATCTACAGATTATATAAGAAAAATACTGTAGTTTGTATAACAACAGATAATATAAAAATTAACGACATATGTATTTTTTAAATATGTAATATTTTTATAATATAAATATATTATATATTTTCCTTTCAGCCACTTATCCATTCGATCTGACCAAAACGAGACTTCAGATCCAATCCGAGGTGGCGGCCACTAAACACGGATATAAGGTACATCTAGACACCGGTTTAGTAACAGTGGAAATGTTACGTAATTATCCACTAGGATATAAAATTATTATAAATTACAACCCATTAAAAACATAAGTACTACATAAATTTTTTTATATGCTACGGTTTCATTCGCACTGGCATCATGGAATGTTCAGCCAATGTCAACGTTTTTATTTGATGGACGAATTATTATACATTAGTTATATAATGCATTAAATAATTTAATTTAAGAGACAGATTGATAAGAATTAATGTAATTTTTTTTTTTTAAATTCGAATAAGTTCTTTATGCGAAACGTAAAATGCCAATGTGAAATAAATGATAAATTATATATTTTTCTCTGTATTCTAAAATTGAAGTTTTGATTGAAAATTGAAGTCTCGGCTAAACTTAAGCTCATATATCAAAAATATCAACAGACCATTCCACAACAGACGCTTATAAGATATTTGCGCAGATAATTATTAAAAATATTATCTAATATTTTCTATAAAAAAAAGCAATCTGGGAATTAGGTATTTGAAGGCGCTTACAAAGGAAGTCATTTGACTATATAAACCTCCTTGAATAATAAAAAAGATCATCAATCTACGTAAAAAGTATTTCTTTTATCATTAGATTTATTCAAATTAAAAAAGTACAAGGTCTTAAATAACGTCCCGAGAACTGTGTAGATATTTAAATTCATTATAATGTCTTTCATTAAAAACGTTTATATGCAAGTCTATAAATTTCTTCGTAAGTTTTTCTTATTCTATTTACAAGGAGTGTTTCACAGTTCATTTTTTATATCTTCATGACCAGCCCGTTTCCAAGTGAGCCTCATAAATCATTCCAGAGTATCATTAACATCGGCAGTCGGCTGTATGTTCGCACTATTTTTTTTTATCTGTTAAATTTCGTTACTCTACAATCAACGTTGATAGTGTAATAACTTAAATCTTATTATTTGTATAATTCTTATATACACGTTGCATTAATTTTAATTGTTAAAATTATTTTCATCTGTCTCTTTTTTTAGTGCAAGCTCTTATCCGCAATTTTGTCCGTCTAAACATCTGAATTCGGTTCAGAGAAATGTATACAGTGTGTTTAAGCGATAGACATCGTAATCAACCGGCAGCGACATCTACAGTCCGTGTTAAGGAACTTTCTATACTGTAATTTGTTACTGTGATTAAAAAGGAAGTACATACATAGAATTCTGGGATAAATCATTTATATTATTACCCTATGTCTTATTCTAATGTCCAATCAAACAGTATTAAGTTTAATCAAATTCCGTCGAGTAATTTTAGCTCGGAAGAGCAACCAATATAAATAGATCCTCACAGACCTTCGCATTGCATTATCAGTATAATTATTGGTGTTTTATTTTAATGATGTCGTCCTTAATAAATGGTATTAATATTATGTTTCACAAATATTTATTCTTATCATATATCATATCATATCGTAACGGTCACAACTGTATACAATCAAGTAGATTTCTGTAAAGCGCATTTAAAGATAACAAAGCGACCTTTGTTTACCTTATTAAAGTTATTGCTAAGTGGAAATGTAAAATATTACATAAAAGTATTTATTTTAAAACATATTTAACTCACGATTCAGCTTACGATTGTTGTGTTTATTTGTTTAAAGGCTCATCAATAATGTAAACAAAATAATTTTCCATAATACAATAACAGTATTGCCTAATCCCGGTGTTTATATTTATTTCGGACGAGCTCAACATTTAAATTTTTGTGTTTATGTGGACAATGTAAAATCGGAAAGAATTAATGTATAACGACTTTATTAATATATTCATTTATATGGTCGCGGACGACTAATAACTGTTATATTACAGCTTGAAAACCATGGCATGGTGAAAACAGCTATAGGGATCGCCAAACAGGAGGGCGTTCTCAAATTATGGAGCGGGTTGGTGCCGATGTTCCAAAGACATGCGATCTACTCCGGCTGTAGACTCGTGTTTTACGAACATTTTAGAAACGCATTCAAAGACGACACCGGAAAGGTCTCGTTGGGCGTCGCGTCTGTTGGTAAGCTTTTCACACAATTGCACTCGATTTTAATTTCAAAGAAAACTCATTTTTATCTCGAAGCGAAAGAAATCAATTTAGATTGCACGTATTATTATGTTTTTAAACTTACTTCTACATAGAAAATATATAATCAATAATTCGCACTGTTAGATAATAATCTTAAATGTGTCCAAGGTTACTTCTTATCGTGTCACTTGATTCCGATTGAGTTGCATAACATATTTAAATAGTTTCACAAATTGCATACGCTTTTAACTGTCACTGTCATTACGCAAGTCGCAACCGTTCATGTGTTCGGAAATAGATTGGTCAAGAGCAATTCGCTTGTTGTTGTACGTATTATATAATTGAATTGAAATATAATTATTTCATTACCATTATATTTAATAATACAATCTATTTTTTTTTGTTTAAATAGTGATGTTTTATATTACTTTATAGTTATATAATTAAAAATAAAGAATTGTGTTATAAGTTTATATATTAAATTTTTAACCTTCGTAATTGAACAAACACTTATTAAATCTAATAAATCAGCGAACAATAAATCTATCATGTTCTTTTCTTTGCCTCTTGTTTTTTTATTATAACCATATTTCGTTTAGGAATAATATGACATTTTGTTAATATTATGTAGAATAATATTTTTTAAACAATATAAGTAGTATCTGCAAACAAACAGATAGCAATTATATCAGATGAGATAGCGGAGGTCAGCGATCTCTTTACTGAAGGTTGAAATGTGTTCGATAAATTCTAAGTGTTCATCAACACTACACACGATACGTTTCCCGTTTTACATTCAATAACTTACGTAACTCGTATGTTTCGAGACAATGCTTATTCAGAATAAATATAATTCATATAAAATTGATCTGTGCTTATAACGAATGAATAAAAATAAAAAACGCTAATAATTATAGAATAACATAATTAATGTCGGTTTTGGATTAATGTTTATTAAATGCAAGAAATATGTACTAAAAACAATTTATAATGTTATATATTTTGAAATTATTTGCTTTTATACATATATATTTAAATATAAAAGAAAGTCGTGTTAGTTACTCTATTTATAATTCATGAGCGGCTGTACGGGTTTGACTGAAAATTGGTGGATAGATAGCTTAGAACAAGGGAAAGGACATCATTAAGGAGGAATAGAGTTTGCCCGGTCAGTTATACAGTTCTAATTCCAAAACTAACGCAAACGAAGTTGCTTGCAAAAACTAGTTCATATATAAATTAACAAGACTAAGGCCATTAACATCGTTTCTTGTAATCATCACAGATGTTAACACAATATTGCGAACAGCTGGTCGCCATTCGCTGCTTAACCCCTACCACGAGTCTGCGAGTTTACATTCTCACTCGACAGTATCAACGTAGACATATTAATGAATAATAGCAGTGTGTATGGTGTGACAATGAAACTCGTGGTACGGACTCTGACTCACTCATTGTATACTGTCGAAGAGACAATTATTTTGTTTTTATTTACGTTGGTTCTTTCATTGCTTGAAACTTCTCAGTACTTTAGATTTAATTTTTATAGAGTTAGAAAATGGATTACATTCCTGTAGATACTGCGACCGATGAATCTTCGCATATTATATTATTAACTGAATGAGAGACTGAAGACGTTTTGTATGTAGTCTGACCGCTGACGGTGCAAACATGTGGTAAGCATACGAGTCTGTACTCAAAGGCCGCGATCATCGACAAACGCACAAAGATTCATTCAAAGGAACAGTACGCGTTATTGTACTTTGCTCATATATAAACGATTAGCAGTCTTTTTTAGGTGGATAAAATAAAATTCCGGCATTAGTAATTATTAGCAACACTTTCATAATACAGAAAAACAAGATATTCATAAAAAATATGAATATACTATATAGTAATCACGGACATTAAGGTGGTCGAAGCGCACCGCTTCCCAGTCGACTTTAAGGCGAAATCCAATGTATTAAGTACAGAGGGTAGTCGCGAAATATTGAACAAACCTTAATTATAATATTTTTATTCCCAGTCACGTTTAGATTCTAATATCGTTAAATAAGACAAATATTATCTGTCTTTATAAGTTCTTGGTATATATTGTATATCGTATTATGATGTAGGCGGCCTGGCCGCCGGGTCGCTGGCGCAGCTGATCGCTTCCCCCACTGACCTGGTGAAGGTTCAGATGCAAGCTGAGGGGCGGCGAGTTCTGCAGGGCCGGCCGCAGAGATTCAAAAACTGCCGTCAGGTGTATAGCCTGCTATATACACAGTCTGGAATATTAGGATTTTGGAGAGGTGGGTTTAGAACATGTAGATGTTTGTAAAATATGTAATATTCACATTTTTGTTTTTAATTTTATAAAAAATAAATAAAGTACATAAAATAATCATCAAAAAAATATGTATATTATGTACATATTTTTTATGAACATCGTATTTCATTTTATTAATAAACAATCATTACAAATTAATTCTAAAAGTCACAGAATAGTATATTAAATGTCATTGACGGTATATAAAGGTGCGGTACCGAACGTGCAGCGCGCGGCGCTCGTCAACATGGGTGATCTGGCGGCTTATGACTGTTGTAAGCAGTTCCTGCTGAGAGAGGTCGGTATGGAGGACACGGCGCTCGTCCACGCCGCCGCGGCGTTCGCTGCGGGCTTTGTGGCAGCTGTCATGGGAACGCCCGCGGATGTCATCAAGACGAGGCTCATGAACCAACCAGTGGGAGCTGATGGAAGGTTACCACGCAATCTTACGTTTAGCGTCCGAATATCGATAGAAACACTTAAAATATCTCATACGCAGTCAAAACAATCAAAATCCGTTGACTGAAATTACGAATGACGTTTGTCAATGGAAATGTCATCGAATTCATTGCAAGAGGTTTTAGTCTGTGTTATGTATATGCGGACATTAACGGAATAATTGGTTAAAAAAATAAAAATAAGACAAAAATATATATAAACGAAATTAGGAAGTACACTGCTTTTTTTATGAACGCTAAATATGACAATGATGTGCCATGTGATATCCGTTATACTATCACCCTTTAAGTGGTTTATGACCTAGATATTAATGTTATAACAGGCTGTAAACAATTAATTAGACATCATCGTATATTTCGTCTTACGTATTCGTTTTTTACGTAACAATGGTTATATACAGTTTTGTATTTTCGTATTTTGATTTTTAAATTTTTGTTTACATTGTCGCTTCTTTTGGGCATAATCATAATAACATAATTCCGATCAGCGTTTCGCCGCGGCTTGGATTCTTTGAAACATGATTCAATCAATTGTTCCATTGACCTACATAGCGGTATTGTTATATTCTGTCCGTTTTAGTGAAGTTTCTTTCATTATTCCACGGACGTGTTCTAGAGTAAACGAGTGGGTGAATGTGGGCGGTGGGCGCTGTACTTCGGTAACAACTAAACAGTAGCAGGTTGTAGGGTCGAGGTCAAATAACGGGGTCAAAGTCGGAACACGCGCAAGCTCAATGTAGTCGCACCTTTCACTTTCGATTCAAATGAGATCGCTAGAACGTAAACCGTAAAGGTTCATCAATGACAGAGAAAGTTTCGAACTTCACTGAAACCAATTGTCAAATCACCTGTCATTTTGTAAGATTCATTCGATTGTCGGAAATTAGTTTTAAATTTTAATTTAATTTATAACAAACATTTGCTGATTCGCAGGCCATAATTCAAAGATATTTTTTATAATTTATCTTTATCATTGTTATCTTTAGTGAAATGTTTTAATGGAACGAATTTTTCTTTGTTTCCAGAGGCACTTTGTACCGCGGGATGATCGATTGTTTACAACAATCTGTCAAAAACGAGGGAGTATTATCATTGTACAAAGGCTTTCTACCTCTTTGGATGCGTCTCGGACCCTGGGCTCTTATAAATTGGGTGGCATTTGAAAACATAATGCTAGCTATTGGAGGGAAAACCTTTTAAACGTATTAATTATCAGTTAAAGGCAGCTTTAGACGTAGCTTTGTTTGATTTAATAATCTCGATCAAGTCGTAAGAATGCTATTAAACTTTAAAAAATATATATAATATAATTCCCTTTATAAAATAATAGTAATGAAAGCACAAAGTATTTACAATATTAAGACCAATATACATATTAACAATAAAATAGATTAAATACAATGGTATTTTACAAACAATGGCTTTATAAATATTTGTTTTTTTTTTTTTTATTGTACATTGTTTATACGTTATAAATGTTCAGATGATAAATAAAATAAGGGCTGTGCAATATAAAATATAATTTTGATATTAATCATTTTGTTTGTATACATTATTGTCAACTGGCAACATTTACAACTGTTTTTAAGAGTTAAATGGAAATGCTTTATAAAGTATATTTTTTAAATTTTTTTTTGTGAAATTCTAATAAATAACTGTCTAGTGCTTGGAAAATTAAAAAAAAAAGTTTAATCTCTTTATTCATTACTATAAATATATGTGAGATAGAATTTAACTTTTCACATTATGTTAAAATATTGTATGTTACTTATTGTTTATCATATTATGGCCGTAGTTTAGGGGAAACTGTGATGTTATTAGTACTTTTTAGATGCATTAAACTATTTATTGTTGCACATTGCTTTTTATTTTAACGCTGATGAGGTAAATTATATTTCTAAGGAGTAATAAAAACAAACGTTACAATATTAAATTTATTAGTAAAAAATATTATACATCTTCCACAATATTGGAGAATCATAACTTAACTATTTAAATATTTTGATTATAATAGATTATAGCACTTTATTTATATAAAAAAAAAAAACTTGCCACAAGCGAACAAACACTGCAGATCCGACCATCACATGTGTCAATATCAATAATGCACAACGTTAAATGCTTTGCTCATACCATTATACTGCGGGTAGTTTCAAAGGACCTCCATTTTATCATTCCGGATACATCATTAATAACAAAAATAAATATCTACATTGGATTAACGAGCACTCAAAGTTATTATTTCAATTTTTTTTTTTTTCATACTCCATCGATTCTTTTCTTCTTTGACTATTTGTTTTAAACGCTAGCTAAGTACGCCACACCCGTCGCTCGAGTGTCAATACTCTACACTAAATCGTTATCACGTTAATTAATTATTTTTTTAATATATTGACGCTCATTAATATATTTTTCATGTAAAAAAAAAAATAAAAAAACACTAAAACGGGTAACAAATCTCCATTCAAACCATATAGAACACATCAAAAGCCTTGCAATATACACGTTCATATAAAAAATTATTGCCTGATTTAACGTTTGTGCGAAACACAACGCCTTAGTCTATGGCCGGATGCCGATGGGCTTAGGACCGGAACTAGTTATATCACGTGGTTATTAAGGCGAAGGCGTTTAAGGATTTTAGGACTTTTTAGCTGGCCCTAGCCCACGCACCCGGCTGGGGAGATACAAAGCCTGGGGACGCTACGTTCGATACATTTAACTATTTATTATATAGCGATAATGAAATTATAAAAAAACCGAAAAACTTAGTAACTACGCCTTAAATGTATGTGTGTAAAGTGTAAACGTTTTTTTTTTCTTTCAAAAGAAACCGCATTATGCACTAATGTGGATAAATAATGGTCCAAATGTTCATTCCTTGGATAAAATCACTTCGACAGTAATCCTCTGGCCGCACTAAACATAATATATTAATTAAAAAGAAATCTAAAATAACATTCTGGCACGTTTAGCGGACGACGCTGGCGTGTCCGGTCGATCGCTGTGTGTTGAGCCTGGCTTGAGTCCGTCACGTGTTATACAATAGAGGGAATCGAAGACTAATTCTGCTTAGACTAAGACTAACTCTGCCGTCAGTTCGTATTCTGATAGTGAACAATATTACAATATTAAAATAAAACAATCGACCAGACATAAACATCCGTACGTTATAAATTCGTCAAACAGAACATGTTCCTTGTTTCATCCATTTATATTTTGTACTAGCACTAGTGAAGGCGCGTTCAAATGATGTAAGCACCATGGACGAAAAACAATGTGTTGAATAAACAATTACGTTATGTAATTGACGTCGACATTACAACGTATAGGAATAAGTGGTGATGACAGGTGATGACAGTTGATGACAGGTGATGACAGTTGATGACAGTTGATGACAGGTGATGATATCTGATATGTCACTATGAGTGGTAGGCTGTGACGTAGGAGGCCGGGAACAAGCCGCGCCGGTGAGCGATCTCGCCCTGGAATGGAAAAAAACATTTAATAATTTTATAGCTTAAATAATAAATCGAAACATACTTTATCGACATATGATTTCTAGATTAAATATACCAAATGTTTTTTTAGAGTTACTTTTGTTACCATATAAAAAAACAAATTGAAATTGTTGCCAGAAGTGTTTATTCAAAATACTTATTGCAAAATGTCATCTGATTACTAAAATAACAAATATAAAATTTTTACACAAAACAGTATTGATATCTATGACGCCCTTAATAGAGTAAAATACAAATGTCTCTATCATTATAAAAATATCAAAAAATAAAAAGTGTCAATTTGTGAATATATATATGTTGTAATTAATACAGATACTATAATGTTAGTTTTTATTATTTTTTTACTAGGGGTAAGGATACGGTATAGAAGTGCTACAGCTGGAACAGTTGACCGTCCTCACCTGCCACCAGTGCTGGTCGGAGCGATCGATGACGGTGATGACGTCACCGCGGCGGAACTCCAGCTCTCCGGCCTCTTGAGGAGTGAAGTCGTACAACGCCTGGACCAACATCTGGAACATTAAATACATTATGATTATATTATAATTTAATGAATCAATGCGTTAAACGAAACATTCTTTTCCGTGCGGAGGCTTCGTATAGAGTCAGATATAAAATAGGTAGTATATCAAGGCTTTTATTTCTATCGATAAGCTTTGGAAGGCTTTCTAAGAATGTACGTGGTGTACGCCATTACATTTTTTTTACAAGAGGCCTCAAATTAAATCCCATATAATAAATTTGTCTGTTGTTATACATACAAATGCGATATATTTAGAAATTCAAATCGCATACATTATCGGGAATAAATTTGGAACAAATTTTATATCAAAGTTATTTTAATACTGACAGAGTTCGTATTGGAAAACCGCGCTTAGTTCCTGAACGGAAATTGGCAAAGCCAGTTACTCTACATTCTAACTAGAGCTCTTTAAAGATTTCTCTGTATAGAAATGCATAAGTTCATATATAAAAATAAAAATCGAAGTATACTTTATGTTGAAGTTATTAAATTATTCAGGTTTACCGACTTAGAAATAGGGGTGTTATGGTTTCATGAATATTTCGATTTTTTAACTCATAAATGGTTTAAGATTTTTTTTACTATCTATCGCGTTTTATAATGTTTATATAATACTAATAATAATATATATTTCTCATTGAAAACGACTACAGTTATATAGTACTAGAGATTTTTATCACGAAACCAAAACAATATATTAAATTGACTCAAAGCAAGGCTGCAGCAAACTATTAGTTCTATAGCAAAAAAAAAATATTACCAGCTATCTGTTACGGCGTTTCTGTCGTAAACTAAACGATATCTATAAATACCAGGATATATAACACGTTCAACGTAACCATTACAAAGGCACTATCTAACTATGCAGACATGAATGTAGTTATTTTTGCCGGCCAGGGTCGCGGGTGACTGTTGGTTTGTATGAAGGGAATTTGGGAGTTGCAGCGACTTTACCTTGTTAGATATTTGATTGAAGATATCGACAAACATAAATAACATATATATATATATATGTTTAATTATATATATATATATATATGATCTGATGTTTATAGTGAAAAATCTGTTTGATATTCAAATTTTTAGGCTTATCTTGCGTCATAATAACTATTCTCAAGGAATATCTTTAAAAATTATTTTTGGTAATATAATTTTAATAATACAATCATCTTTAAACTTGTAATCAAATATATATTTGGAACATTAAATGAGGCGCGGCTGTTATTAATAAAATAAAGCGAGGTCGTAAAACACAATTAGTGTTTGAGACACGAATTTAGTCAGTTCATCCAGATCATTGGCAAATGGTCTTTGAACACGCGGTGTGGAATGACAGAACCACGGTAACTTAGAAGAGCTTTTTCTGGTACAATTATGGCACAAGCAACAAATATTATTATATAAGTATCGGAAACGTAGCAAGTATGAAATTTTTTATGTCTAAATTATTTAATTTACACATATTTGTGACGATAGAAAGCCTATAATATGTAATTCATATATCCTTACATTATTAACAGCCGACTTCACAGCAAGGGAGAAAAATATTATGATAAACAAATGGCACTTCGGCTGTGGGATTTGAAACTAATCGTATACTACTTGAAGCTTCGTTTATTGAATTCACATACATTCCCAAAAAAAAAAAAAACATTTTCACCATAATATAAAATATATTGAAGATCTGTTCTAACTTATAAAAAACGATGAGACGTCGTTATTTTACCCAAGACTGAGTCTCAGACTCGAATTAGTGACCTATGACAGTCACAGCTAATCAACTTACTACAAGTTTACATCGTGAAACTAAACAGACATACATCGCAACTGATAGTATCAACGGAATAGATATATGAACGAAAAACTACGACCTAAGTTGGTCGATCTTATCACGTGACGTAGTAACACCAAAGTTACGACGGATACGTCGTCATTTTTCAGTTCTGTTCGTTATGCTAATGTACCTACCTCCTCAGGGACCACGTCTCTCAGCTTCACGTCTTGCAGACGGCTGACCGAGGCGGTGCGGTGATAGTCCACCAGTTCGTTCAAAGAATTGAACTTCACAACCCACAGGAAGAACTTGCTGGAAGCGTCCCTTAGGACCTTGAAGTGCTGGACACCGTCCGGGCATCTATAATGGTGTTGGATTGACAAAATATATATAAAATTTTTGTTTGGGTTCCGTAATTAGGGTTAGAACAGAGCAATCACTAAGACTCCGCTATCAATACTTATATATTAAAATATAACACGCCTGTCACTTGAAATTTTAATATACCATGAATGATAAATGAAAAAAAATATTAAAAATTTAAGGCGTCTTAAATATAACAATGTGAGATTTTTATAAATTTTTATAGACAATAGTACGGAAACTACCATGCAAAAAACTCGTCTCGTCGGTTCAATTGTTTTTTCATTAATTAAAACCGTCAATTTATCTGTACGTTGCAAATTTAAATCTTATATCGTTAAGTCGAATTAAGATCCAACTGATAAAACTATTAATTTTATATAATTTAAAATAATTACCGCAAACATATTTAATAATTTGAACGCATCCTTTACTGGCATACAATGCATAAACACAGGTATACTATGCATAATTTTTTTGTTATCATTATCTATGGACATGTTACGTAACTGAGAGAAAAGTTTATATATCTATTAATGGATCTTACATTTGACAGTCAAATGTTTACAGGTAGTAAAGAAAGCATGAGCTGGAATAATACAATCGAACAATAGGAAACACATCACGTATATACATTTCAATTTAATTATCTAACGAAGACGTCATTTGGAATGACAGAAATGTTTTGTAATGGATTAGAGGTAAATATATCCTGTGTATATAATTACGCGATTTGTGTTATGCTCCGGCCGTTTAGTTTGCGTCTCTGACACATGTCAATTGGCCGTTAGTGATGCACGGCGAACAACATCAATAACATGTATTATCGTATCGCACGACGGAAAACATCACTAGTTGCCCTCAAATGAGTTAAAACTTCTTCTTAAGACATGCTTATGATAAAGTCTCGACCAAAAATTGATCCCTAGTAGCCAAACCCTCACACCGTCAGCTCAAATGCTTTCTGTTATCACCTTTTATTCAATTAATAATAATCATAATTTTTTTTCTATGCTTTTTCCTTACCTGTATATTAATTCTGACAAATGACGTCAAGTCACTTTTGACATCTAGTGTCCTAAATTTATTTATATAATATTTAACTATGTAAATATGTTACACTTAATACAGCTTTGTTATTGTTATTTAATTCATACATACGTTATGTCTGACTAAAACATTAATCACACTCGACTTGAACACTAGGCTTTTGAATGTTTCATCAACTTCCTGTGAGCCCAGATCCATCATAGAAACAGACTTCCTTACAATACTATCCATATCAACATAGATTTCTCGACTCTAAGATAGACTGTATCCTAACCTGTCACGAAAAAGTCATGGTCAGCTGCTCCCGACTCTCCCAAAACCAACTATTGTATATATTCCATTTCTTGAAATATTTTGATCCTCTATGAGAAACATTCCGGTAAGAGCTGTAAAATTTATATCAATCTCCCGAGCCATGGACCATAAGCGTGTGAGGTTCGTTATGATGAGACGAGGTGGTGCTAACTGCAAGTTAAAGCTCAATCGATACAAAGTTAACTGGAATCGCTAAAATATTTGAGGAACTGGTGCGGTCAGATAGTAGTAGATACCAAACGCCGATACGCCGTTGAAAGTACGTTGTCAAATTGGCGCGATTCAGCTTGTGGTGTTCCATAAGGTGGTATACTTTCTCCTCTCTTTTTCTATCTATCAATTTAATTGCTAAAGATTTCATCTCCCCTTATCATATCTACACTGATGTCCTTAAAATTTCCGCTCCCGCTTTTTGTGGCGGCGTTTGCGTCCTTCGAGGAAGGTTGCCTCATGATTGTAGCGACAGTGAATGTGACAGCGCCAACTTATAACAGCATAACAATCTTTTAAAACGCTAATCTAAATATCACTCTCAGCTTAAATGACTGTCTATCTTCTAGATATTTGTGTCAATTATTCTGTATGCTAAGAGATCCACTTCCTGCTCAGTGTTTGTAAACAAAATTTCCGTTATAGGGAAATTCCCACAACTTGATCATGGCTCACACTTTTCATTAAGTCGCATCGTACTGGTCTCCTCCTAAACTCTTTCACAGTTCACACAATCCAGATCTCATTAGACCAATCGTCTTGACGACCTTTTTATGGATGGGACGTAAAAAGAAAATAATAGAGTAATTGTTGTAACAATGCATCAGTTCTTATGGAAGCTTGATTTGTTTTTATTTACATTCTCTTTTTATGTTCTTTTTTATGTATGTTTAGACTAATGAATATGTATTTAATTTACCTAAGTTTTTCTATTCCTTTCTCTCCTAATGCCTAGTCATTACTGTAGCCCTGGTATATCTTTTGAGCTCGACTAGTAAATAATGCAAATGTTTAGTGCCTAATTTATTATTACAGTGTAAACATAACAAAAATATTCGATTGCAATTGTCTAATATTTTTGGTCACATCACAAAGCGATACAAAAGTGCGATTTATTTCACCAAGCAAAACTACAAATCATAGACAATCTATTTTTTATATTAAAAAAAATATCTATAGAGGCATGTATTAATCACTTTCTTTTTTTATCTGTTTATAAATCGATGGCAGGCGACTGAATAACGTATGAATCACAGATAGACGAAAAACTGGTTCTAGCTGAACGTAAGTTGACTCATAGCAACAGCATTACACGGTACGGGGTTAACGACTTTGGAAAAATATATGAAAAATTATTTATATAAAAAGCTACGATACTAAGTTTGCGAATAATTTTCACATTAAATTTCATTACATATTAAATATTTACGTCACATATTTTTTGTATTTCAAAGCTTGAGAGCTTTATTTTCAGATGTCGAAGATTCCTTTTATGTTTCATTTCCGTGACTGCATGGACACATTCGACCGATAAAAAAAGGTTTTATGTTTTTAATTTGTTGATTAAAGCCTCCTTTTTATTATTTATGCTGCCAGCATTGATTTAGATATATAAAAACATTTTCATCAATGGCTTCACACTTTGTTTATATAACTCGTTGACACTCAGACATTCAGCACGCATTCAAATATTTGCAGACGGTCCTTATTGAGACGAACCGAATCTATTGACATAAAGATAATATGCCATACGAAATAAAGTATAAAATTACGTCGTTACGATCGTAAATACCATCGACTGTGACGTAAATAGTTGATTAGTTAATGGTTTAGTCCGTATATAACAACTATTCAAATGAGGAAAACTGTTAATTGCTAGAATTTATAAAAGTTTTTTATAAATTGATAAGGGATAATAATTTATTGAGAACTATCAGGTTAACAAAAAATTGTTTTCATATATATTTTTTTAATTTCAAATACGAAATTTTTCAAGATTCGACGAAAATGAGACGATAGAGAAGACTCTGGTCACATTTTCTTTATCAGGAATTCTTTTCATGAAAGCCTCTATGAAAATCAATTCTCATGAACACACAAGGTCTTAACAGTGAGGTCAAACGATCAATGACCTCAAATAACATAACAAATCACCCTATCAGCGTATTATATACAGCCATCAAATAATAAATAAGAATACGTGAGTCACAGGAAGACAAAATACATACATCGGAGAGCGATCGAAATGAGAACGACCTGACTCACAGTCATTTTTTTCTAATACCAACAATGGTTAAATTTATTTAACAATTGCAATAAACACGTCACATTGACTATAATGTTTTCCTCGTATCTGTACTGGGTTCAAACGTCATATATTTAGTTTAGTGCATATCAGTGTGATTTTAAGTTATTTCTTTCACGGAAAGCAAAATTTTGGAACGGTAAAATAAGTGGCCTGTGATGATATCAATAGTGGTTTTAATATGGATGGGATGATTCTTAAGGTATACGGTGTAATTCTTACACAGATTAAAAATTATAACACTGCCTATTATTACACAGATTAAAAATAGCATTAATCTTTTGAACACCTAAGATATTTTTCAACTGTAACTATATATACGATTTAATCCAAACAAAACGACGATCATTCGCATTTTTTACTGTGAGTATAGCACTGTTGCTATGGATATAAAGCCCAAGAAATCACTTCGGTATATGGATATTGGATTCCTATCCCGGGATTTTACCCTATGAATCTTATAATCCCGGATCTCGATAGCGCTCATATAGCAGAGGTGAAGGTATAAGGATATATTAAATGTCCTTGCTGGTCATTTCATATTTTGTAATATCAACCCATGTCCGCTAGTTATAGTTCAGTTCTTGATAGTCTGATCAATTATTTTTTTATTACCAATTACGTAAAATCCATAATTTATATATTTTATGTATTATGAATGGCATTTATTTTTATATTTTTTCGCCTTATTATTCATGTGGATTAATTAAATGACATGACGAACAAAGTGTAAGGATTCTTCAGCTATTTCATACAGACAAATATATTTAGGATAATCGTGATGACAGTATTATTTATATTTAGTTATTACAAACAAACGCACCAAATACATTTATACGTATAGATATTCTTCCGTCAAACGTCCATCTCGAAAGTAGTATAGATGATTATTGACTGTGTCACCCTTTCACGATCAGATAATTGAATCGATTTTAACGAAAATCTATATTAATTAACTTCAACCATAGAAACGTATGAACTGAATTTTCATAGATTTAGACATCTTTCTATTAAATATAACAAGTAATATAAAGGATGAATTATTCATTGACAATTATTTTACCGACTCAACATCTCACTATTCACTCAACGCAATTCCAAAACGAACCGAGACAAAGACGCCGACGGAGGCTAGTATGATAAAGTCAACATAAAAACCGTATAAATTTAACGTTCATAATAACAGGTGAAAAATTTTATCACAAATAAATCTACTCAACAAGACCAGTTTATTAATTAATTATCGAAAGAAAGCTATGGCACACTATGGACTCGATCTGACGATACATGCGGTCATAGACAAGGTAGAGGCGACGTGTGGCCATTGTTTATGGTATAATCGCTTTATGATTGTCAGTTATGACATTTCAATTGATTCATGACATAGGAAATGTTTATTTGTTGCCGAACGATAAAAATAAAATTAATTAGCTAATAACTCGAAGAACAGAATGGACAGAAATAATTATTGTGACTTTATTGAGGATATTAATATTTTATATTGTGTTACATATCTGTTGATAAAAAATCGTCACATTATTCTGTTATTTTCATTTATAAGTCACTACACAAAAAGCTTTTATCTTAAATTTCAGTACCTAAAATAGATGTTGCTATCGTCTCTCGATTTTTATGATTTTAGATAGTCGAATTATATGTATAGTTTTCCTTAATTAATTACAACTTTCTTTACATATAGTACAATTACAAACTCTATAGAGTATAGTTATAGAACGAAACCTCCTTGTTATAGTTAGGACAATTACTTCTGTATCAACAATACAATCTCTTGGAAACTTTTAGACATGCACACATTTCTAATAAATAAAATGTTTACTAAAGACTAACAATTTCTTCCTAAAGCTTATTTAGCCTCAATAATTTTCATATATTTATTAAAATATATATATATTTAAATGGAAATGTGCATATAATGTTGAGCTCAGTTACGGAACTGTATACTGTAATACAGATTAAGCAACAAGATTATCCACACTAATGACATGATATATCCCGCCGAGTTAGTTATTTTAGTCTTCACTCTCAAGTCTCTTTTATTTCAACTTGCTATTTACTATAACTGGCACATAACTGAAGAAATTCAAACATTCTAATTCCTTTTTAACTTAACTCAGTATAATATAGTAGAGTTCGATATAAAATGGTCATGTAATCTATTATTATGAACAGTACATGTGATACTTGTGCTTGTTATGTATATTATGACCTCCAATATCAAATTACTTCTATAACAAACTATATGGACCCCTTGTTACATCTTTATCATAGTCGCCTTGATGACATCTAGATTCTAAATTCATTTTCTAGGTTTTTAATTCAAAGTTGCCTTCCATTCATACATAATAATCTTAGTTAGGATTAATTCATTTTCATTGAATCGTAGATAAGAAGGGTTTAATTTAAAAAAATTGTAATAATTCTTAGAATAATAATATAAATAAATTAATGCTTTTCTCTCCATACTCTTCCATATCTTTAAACTCTCAACATTCACTTTAAGAAAAATAACTTATTTGTTTGAGAACAAGATAAATAAGTAAACAAATCATTTGGAACATCACCAAATTTGTTATGATGAAAAGCCCATTTGTAACAATTCATACAAGATTTGTTGCTTTTGTTATCAGCTTTCTGGGTAATTAATACTTTGTTATGTAAACAATGAACAACTAGTTGTTGCCTACAACTTTGTCCTCATGAACTTGTAAATTGAACTCACAGAGAATATAGTATCCTATACCCTGATCCCAAACAAACAACGGGGATTTTCAGAACAAATGATAGTCTATATCTCACTCTAAAATGCAAGCTACATTACCATAAAGCATAATTAAAATCTGATGAGTAATTTTTGCTTAAAAGAGCTACAAACATAAACAAAACCTCTCAGCCTTTTGTTACAAAGTAAAGAATTAGTAGAATTTAAAATGAATAATCTTAGAAATGTCAACAGTAATATTAAAAAGTGATTTTAAGTGTTATAAGATCAAATACATAAATTACAATTGAGATTATTATTTCATACAGATATTTTTTTTTATAATTACAATAAAAATCGTTGAATATATTGTTAGATGATGGCAGAGCTTACAGCTTCATTAACATAAGTAATATGTAACTCACTTGACTGACAGCGAGAAGTCACCAGGGCTTGACTCACTGATCCTAATGAGGAAGCCACCTTCGGGCTTATTTGCTAACAGTTTCTCAGCATCAGCTCTTGTGATCCTGCCGTAGTACCAGCTACAACATACATTATAATATGAAAATTATAATAACATCATTAAAATTATAAATTTTGTATTATTTGAATAAGATATTGACTTATTATATATTATGTTTTGATTTGAATGACCAATATTATGAGTATTTGTTACCAACATTTTGTTTGCTTTGAGTAAAATTGAAAAATAATGTTTTATGACTGGTTACATTGGTAATTAAAATAAATAAAGCAGTAGTCTTCTGAAGATGTTTCTTGGGTTTATACATGTTTCTTATTCATAGTTTGAAAGGTTGGTACATATTAATTAAACATTATCACTGAGGTGAATGCTTTATATAAAACATATTTAAACTTATCACTTCATTGAAATTGTGAATGGAGTTTTGTATGGAAATAAGTTATTTATGAACAGAGAAAGTTTTGAAATTAATTAATGATTGTGACGTAAAGAATTTTTACGAATATTAATAAATATTGGGTCCTGCTAAAATGTTGACAAAAAAATTATCATGGGAATGTGAAACGTATAATAGCGACTATAATAAATCGTCGATAAAAAGGGACTCACCTGTGACTTTTCATCTGTATGTAGTTACTAGGTATTAAACCTTCTTTTCCGTCTAATTCGGCTCTATACCAATTCATATCGTCCTCCATATTAAGTATCTGCAAAAACAAATTCTAGAAGGATCTGTCACGTACAAAAACTAACATTCCATTTTCAGGAATCGGCGTTAAAACTTACTTTAAGGACTTGATTCTTCTTAAAACTGAGTTCATCATCAGCAGTTGCAGTAAAATCGTGTTTTGCCACAGCCTCCATGTTCAAATTAGGCACTTCACTCTAATGTCACTGATTACCGAAATAACTCACAAAGTATACAATACTATACAATCACTCTAGGTCAAGGTAATAAAGTAATCATAATGTATGCATTGGACACCAGAAAAATAGAAAAATTTTGTTTCACGATAAATTTTATGGGAATTATATTCGTTCTCCAACTATACATCAGTCATTCACATTTCAATGCACAAAGTTAAATGTTGCCATAAAATGGTTACTTCTTTTATTGTAAAGTTAACTTGGTGGTATCACTGAAAAAACATACTTTTTACATGGCAATATTAGAAAAAGATGTTATATTTTAATCATTACATTTTAGACTTAATAAGAGGATACAATTTTTTGAAATTTTAGTTACCTCTAGAAAATATATATTTTTTTTTAAATAATCTAAAGTAATCTTTAAAGAAATTTCTCATATTATTTTCAAACTTATGCTATATTTATTACAATTACTTTTGAATATTTTAAACAAAGAAACTAAGTTTTGAATCATTTATTATTTATTGTATAAAACTTTCGTATTTTTAAAGTTATTAAAAATAATAATTATAATTCCTTTTATATTCCATGACATTGGCTGAATACCTGATATCTTTGCCATGTATTGCAGATATCCAAGAAGGATAGCAAATGTATTGTCAGATTTGACAGATTCTTTTTAGTCGAACTGTCTCCCAGTGGCATTATACGCGTGAGTATTTTCTTTTTAAATCGTTATTTATTAGAAGAATCTTATTTCAGATTTAGTTTAATTCGATTTATAAAGGGTACTGGCACTAGAATCAATTGAAAATGTAATCTATTTTTTCAAATATTTTAGTTAATAGATAATAATATGAAGTGTACATGATCATAACCTATCTACTGTAACCGGCTGCTTTCTATGTTTTAGGTTTAGTCGTAACTCAAATAAACGCAACGATGTCGGGAGGATTAGACATACTAGCCCTCAACGAGGAAGATGTAACCAAAATGTTGGCGGCGACAACCCATTTGGGGTCCGAGAATGTCCACTTCCAGGTAAGCATTCCTTGGTTGTTATTTACGTATATTATTATACCTTACATGATGAGAAGAGAACCCGTTCCATATTATATTTGTCTGATTATATTGACGATCAATTCTCCCAACTGATGAAATTAATATCAATTGTACATTTTGCCTGTCAGTCCATATGAGTACTAACAAAGTTTGTTCATGATAGATGGAAACCTACGTGTACAAGCGTCGTGCTGATGGCACCCACGTCATCAACCTTCGCCGTACATGGGAGAAGCTAGTGTTGGCCGCACGTGCGGTAGTCGCTATCGAGAATCCCGCGGATATCTTCGTGATATCTTCTCGTCCTTTCGGTCAACGTGCCGTGCTTAAGTTCGCAGCTCACACTGGAGCCACACCTATCGCTGGACGTTTCACACCTGGTGCCTTCACCAACCAGGTATAAATTACCAAAACAATACTAGTAGTTCATGTAAAACTCTTGTTACATGCATGTACAGAGGTTAAATATAAACCAATTTAAAATCAGGAATATCCTACAAATTAGTACAATCTGTTTAGTTAAGATGAACACATGATAAATGATTTTGTTTTTTATTTTATATATTTTATGATGACAATCATAACTAAGGAACCACTGACTGCTATGCAGAAATGATTACCAACTATTCTGAATTTCCACATATATTAATCTACCTAACTTATTGTTTTTATGCATTCTAATTTTAATTAATCTGTACAGATCCAAGCCGCTTTCCGTGAGCCTCGTCTCTTGATTGTCTTGGACCCAGCTCAAGATCATCAGCCGATCACCGAGGCTTCATATGTGAACATTCCAGTCATTGCTTTCTGCAACACTGACTCCCCACTCAGATTTGTTGACATTGCCATCCCCTGCAACACTAAGGTATAACTATTGGTTTACAATTGGACATTACTTGACTTATAACTTACTTGATGGTCAGAATATATATATATATATATTATAAAAATCCTAGGAAAATGTCCATTAACTCCTAATAACACCAAAAGTCATTAGTAGTTAAAATTTTACATGTCTAATGAGATATTTTTTAAAACATCAAATTATAAAGGCATTTCTGATATTACCTACAACAAAGTGTTAATGTCATTACAGTCGTCCCATTCCATTGGTTTGATGTGGTGGCTGTTGGCACGCGAGGTTCTACGCCTGCGGGGTGTGCTAGCTAGAGATCAGAAGTGGGATGTTGTTGTGGACCTGTTCTTCTACAGAGACCCTGAGGAGAGCGAGAAGGAGGAACAACAGGCTAAGGAACAGGTTGGTGTTGATGAAACAAATAGCAGTACTATCACACTAAAATCCTAAATGTGAAAGTATGGCTGTGTGGACATGTTTGTCTTTGACATGGAAATTACTTAACAATTTTTTATGAAACTTGATAATGGTACAGCTAAGACATCAGATTAACATATAAAATTCCATACAGTGCCTGAGGGATCACCTGTATATGGCATAATAAAAACTAAAGATGTTGCTGCCAATTAGCTGCAATATTTTACTGTGGATACAATCTCAAAGTCGAAAGTTGTTCTCAAAACTAGTATTAGTCAATTAAACTTATGTACTACATTGGGAAGAAATCTAATGTATTTTATGATTATCAGGCTGTTGTAGCTGCTAAGGCTGAGGAGGCTGTGCTTCCTGTGGAGTATGTGGAGCCGGTTGAGGCTCCAACTGTATGGGCTGATGATACACCTGGAGCACCTGCTGCTGCTGTAGCCTTCACCGCCACACCACCCAAGGAAGACTGGGCCGCTCAGGTATGTGTTATATGGGAATGATTAAAATTGAGGTTATTTAAGACTATTAGAGTCAATATTTATAGTCCTAATGCATATGTAAGATAATATAAGCCAAGAGAATTATATGACAATTCTTATGTGGTTTTGTGTTAAATTTAGTATTAGTCATGTTTATAAATTCAACTTTGCCACAAAATTTATTTAGCAAAATTATACATTGACCTTAGAATACAAGTATGTAATATAACAGTATTTCGTCATTAAAATGTTTCGAATATACAAAGACGAAAGTTTTGTTAATCAATATGTAATCATGACAATGTATTCCAGGTCCAAGAGGAATGGCCGAACGCGCCATCAGCCCCCGCCCCGGCCGCGGCCGCTGCACCGTCATGGGGTGGATCCACCCAGGGATGGAATCCAGCTTAAACGTCCACTCCTAATATACATTGAAACATAACTGGATTTTTATTGCACATCCTGTATAGTCCTTAATTTAATATGAACTTGGTATATTTCGATTAGTTTTCATTTAAAAAATGTATATTATGCCGTATTTTAGTTAATAACAGAAAAATATCTTTTGCTATACCAGAAGAATAGTTTCACAACAGAATCGTCTCTTCGTGATGTTTATTGTATCTGTACCTAGTCGACGAACTTGGTTTAATAGTACTGATTGTATTTTCATAGTGACATGATTATGTATATAAATTCAACTTATTACAAAAATACATACTTAGAAATAGATTAGCAGTAATGAAAAATGCTTATTAAGGGCCTGAAACTTTTATTCTATACTTCATTTATATATTTTGTATATAAATGTACTCTGTACATACAAGTATATTTATTGTTCCCCTGGTTAGACAAGACGCGGAAGATGATCTGTTTTACAAGCTTATTTATGTTTAATATAAAGTATTGTTTGGGTGGTTTGTTGTATGTGTATGTACCACTTGCTCCTGTGACCCATGTTCCGTTATTGAGGACACCCTGGAATATGGGTAAAGTTTATATGGATTTATATGAAAACAATTTTAAATGAAACGTAGGAAATATATTTACAAATATTTTAAAATGTTTAGGAGCACTGCGAGCTGTGTCGGGTCGGACGTGTTCAACGCTTACTGCGTCCACTTGTATTAATTTAGGCAATTCTATTATTATTTCACCATACGAACCTCTGTAAAATTAAATGGAATTAGTACTTGGAATATGTGTGTGTGTTTTTATATGTGCAGGCGCGTGTGGGTGTGTATATATGCAGGCGCGTGTAGGTGTGTATATGTGCAGGCGCGTGTGGGTGTGTATATGTGCAGGCGCGTATGCGTGTGTATATATGCAGGTGTGTGTGGGTGTGTATATGTGGAGGCGCTTGTGGGTGTGTATATGTGCAGGCGCGTGTGCGTGTGTATATATGCAGGCGCGTGTGGGTGTGTATATGTGGAGGCGCTTGTGGGTGTGTATATGTGCAGGCGCGTGTGCGTGTGTATATATGCAGGCGCGTGTGGGTGTGTATATGTGGAGGCGCTTGTGGGTGTGTATATGTGCAGGCGCGTGTGCGTGTGTATGTGTGCAGGCGCGTGTGGGTGTGTATATGTGGAGGCGCTTGTGGGTGTGTATATGTGCAGGCGCGTGTGCGTGTGTATATATGCAGGCGCGTGTGGGTGTGTATATGTGCAGGCGCGTGTGGGTGTGTATATGTGGAAGCGCGTGTGGGTGTGTATATGTGCAGGCGCGTGTGGGTGTGTATATGTGCAGGCGCGTGTGGGTGTGTATATGTGCAGGCGCGTGTGGGTGTGTATATGGGCAGGCGCGTGTGGGTGTGTATATGTGGAGGCGCGTGTGCGTGTGTATATGTGCAGGCGCGTTTGGGTGTGTACATGTGCAGGCGCGTGTGCGTGTGTATATGTGCAGGCGCGTGTGGGTGTATATGTGCAGGCGCGTGTGCGTGTGTATATGTGCAGGCGCGTGTGGGTGTGTATATGTGCAGGCGCGTGTGCGTGTGTATATGTGCAGGCGCGTATGCGTGTGTATATATGCAGGTGTGTGTGGGTGTGTATATGTGCAGGCGCGTGTGGGTGTGTATATGTGGAGGCGCGTGTGGGTGTGTATATGTGCAGGCGCGTGTGGGTGTGTATATGTGGAGGCGCGTGTGGGTGTGTATATGTGCAGGCGCGTGTGTGTGTGTATATGTGCAGGCGCGTGTGGGTGTGTATATGTGGAGGCGCGTGTGGGTGTGTATATGTGGAGGCGCTTGTGGGTGTGTATATGTGCAGGCGCGTGTGCGTGTGTATATATGCAGGCGCGTGTGGGTGTGTATATGTGCAGGCGCGTGTGGGTGTGTATATGTGGAGGCGCGTGTGGGTGTGTATATGTGCAGGCGCGTGTGGGTGTGTATATGTGCAGGCGCGTGTGGGTGTGTATATGTACAGGCGCGTGTGGGTGTGTATATGGGCAGGCGCGTGTGGGTGTGTATATGTGGAGGCGCGTGTGCGTGTGTATATGTGCAGGCGCGTTTGGGTGTGTACATGTGCAGGCGCGTGTGTGTGTGTATATGTGCAGGCGCGTGTGGGTGTATATGTGCAGGCGCGTGTGCGTGTGTATATGTGCAGGCGCGTGTGCGTGTGTATATGTGCAGGCGCGTGTGGGTGTGTATATGTGCAGGCGCGTGTGCGTGTGTATATGTGCAGGCGCGTATGCGTGTGTATATATGCAGGTGTGTGTGGGTGTGTATATGTGCAGGCGCGTGTGGGTGTGTATATGTGGAGGCGCGTGTGGGTGTGTATATGTGCAGGCGCGTGTGGGTGTGTATATGTGGAGGCGCGTGTGGGTGTGTATATGTGCAGGCGCGTGTGCGTGTGTATATGTGCAGGCGCGTGTGGGTGTGTATATGTGCAGGCGCGTGTGCGTGTGTATATGTGCAGGCGCGTGTGGGTGTGTATATGTGCAGGCGCGTGTGGGTGTGTATATGTGCAGGCGCGTGTGGGTGTGTATATGTGCAGGCGCGCGTGTGTGTGTATAAAGAAATGTATTGCAAGGATTGACTTCATATGTTCAGAAATATTATAAATAACTTTAGAAACTTGGGAGTTGTCAATATATTAATATCTGACTAGTGTCATATTTTCCGAATACAAGTATATTCTTGTTGTCAGCATTATGTGAAACATTAAAACGGTACCTGTGAAATATTCATATAAACCCAGCTACCACTAAATTGGCTATCAAAGTATTTAGAAATTAGAAATAATACCTAATTTTTATTTCTAAAGATGGTTAATTTTGAATTGAAAAACACTATTATTTAGCGACCATAAAAACTCAATTAAGCCGTGGGTGGTAATTAATGACGGTTTCTTCAAAATGTTAGAAATATAAAAACAATTATAGTTCGGTTCTTTTACTGACGAACCTAAAAGGCCAGCAATCAGCTGGCGTGGGCGGTCTCACAGCGAGCACAGTGTCTGGCGGTAGAGTAGCTCGCCACAGAGGCAACAAACCTAACAATGTAACACTGCCAGCCCACTCTGTCGTCTCACTACCCTGTGTAGCTTTACAGCCGACTATGTATTGTATTGGGTATCCTGCGAATTGATATTCTTTAAAAAGTGTTTCGGTAATAAAGTTCTATTCAGATAATAATAATAGTTCCTTATTTCATTGATTTAATTACCTTTATAATAATTTTCTGATTGTAGCATCGTGTTTCTATGTCTCTGGTTGGTTCTAAAAATACAAGGGAATTATAATATTACCTCACCATATTTATTATATACAAATGTTTCAGTACCTTAAAGATTTTTCTGCAATTTTTAATTGTATCTGTAAACGCTTTAATCTAGCGCAGAATTTTGCTTCAAGGTCGTTAGAAGCTGTTTAAAAAACAATACGATCAAGTACTTATTATGATATTGGATTATTAGATATAAGAAAAATCTACCCAAAAAATAAAATTATACTGGCTAATGTGAGGCCTTCATCGAGGAATCATACGCCAAAAATGCCTTACATCATTTTGGAAAACTCCCGATACTCTTACAATGCTGGACCAACTTTAATCAAACATAACAAAGAAGCGCCGAAGGGAACTGGCTTTCCAATGAAAAAAAACCGCATAGAAATCGGTCGATTTGTTTACAAGTAACGATGCCACAGACAGTTTGTTAGATAGAATGTATGTAAAACTTACACCTTTTTTTTTACGTCGAATGTTAAAAAATATCGAATAATCTTCGTAGATCTTGAAATATTTTATTTGTATAGTCTTATAGATTGTAATACAAAGAAAAAGGTTTTGTTTGCCAATAATATTATTATTAAACGTTTGTTTTAGAACGAAGTTTTGATTTGACAGCAGTTGAAATGTCAGAAAAGTTTTGATACTTTGACACGACAGTTGAAACAGACATTCAATTGTTTGTATACGAATATGATAAATCAATGTCGTACAGAACATGTGACAGTCCTCTCTTACCACAAGTTTGCGTCGTTACTAACTAACTAAACACAGACGGTTCAGACTTTTCCATTCACAAATCTTTGTACATATGTATCAAACGCAGTTGTACGAATGAAGTATTTTCGTCAAAAATCTTCTATCATATAACTTACGTACATTGTGGAAATGACGGTTTTATCTTCACGATTCACGACACAAACTCGTAGTAAGCAAACAGTGTATAAAGGCTATACTTGATTACTTACGTAAACTCGAAACATCTGATTTCAGAAGCATCTTCGTTATGTCATTCTTTTTAAGATCAATGTAGAGTAGGAGGAAAGGAACTAGAATATTATTATTATTAGCTTATATTAATGATGTTTAATATGCTTAGCACAACTTTGCATCGTCACACTAAATACGTAGCGTTTACCGTGTCTGATCCAATAACCTACGTTAATTCTATAATATGCGAGGATTTACGTACAAAAGACTGTTAAGTCTTAGTATGTAGTGTGACTGCAAACCAGTGGTAGGCAAAAAGTTACTAGAAAATAGTTGTAAATAGATGTGTCTTTTAAATTATAATTACTCATAAAAAATATGTATCGTGAAAACTTATCTACTTCGCTAAAAGCAGTCACGCTTGAGCAGCGAGTTGTTTTAAAAGAAAAATGAAAAATAACTTTTTATCATACAAACTTTGCACAAGAGCAAAGTTTCTGTGTGGAAGTTAATCTGTTGTGTAAACTTAGAGCGAGGACACGATAATGGGCAATTAGGTTTATTGAAAAATTTATGTTGCTATGGAATGATATTTGTCCATACAAATCAATATTAAAATATAATGCATATTAGTAAATAAATAATGTCAATCGTAATAATTACGTATACCTTTTTTATTATTATTGTTTTCGGTACAAAACATTCAATTCTATAATTTTTAAGTTATATAGAGCTAAATAATTGTAATTGTAATTAAAATGACTATAGATAACACGTTAAAGTTCGAACCTGAGATGGCTGGAACATGACATACCAGCCACTTTAACAACTGAGCAATCGTGTCAGCTAGATTTAGTGATAGATTTATGATTTAATTGAAATAAATCACTTTAATATTAATTTTATTACAAAAAAACTAAACCAATTTTAATTATAGTATTAGTCGTAACAATATATTGATTCGAAATACTAATTAATAATGATAATAATACAAATAACTCACTCATTAAACTGAAGGCGACAGTTAGTATCACGATGAATTTAGTTCTATTGCTGCTATTTATATCAACTTGCTTGACATTTTTTCTACATTTTCTATCATTGAAGTATTTTAAATCGTCGAGAGGTGCTTTAAGCACATTAGCCTTCCTTCCTGCGGACACCAAGTTGTCTACTGTTACACGTGCTGTAATTTCCTTGCTACATCTAATTAATAGCTTCCACTTTTAAGTCGATTCCTTTTGTACATGACGTTATGTTACCAGTTTGCTTCGGACAATTTAGCATTGTTATACATACGAAGCCTTCCCCTTTTCCCATAATTAGTGTACATTAATACTGATGCGAGAAGATTTGTGCAAGAAAAACTAAAAACGGTCCGTATGTAGTTGAGAATGAAAACTTGTGCTAAGCATACAATACTCTTACTAAGACTGATTTGTTAAATTAAAGATAGTTTGCAACTTCTTGTGAATATATGTACATACATTGATACTATCTTGAAGATTTATGAACGAAAAGCGTGAAACTACCGATATGAAATTTGAGGAAGCACACTGGTAGGGGGAAAGCTCGCGAGTGTATTTTAAAGTCATATACTTTTTCAGTGTATATTATAAAGATTCTCAATGTACATCTTAAATATAAGAGCTTTTATAAACAACCGTTTAATTAATAACTTCTATTTTGTCATATTTAATGATTATATAACATTATTATATCGTTTATATTATTAAAATCACTGTATATAACGATGTAATGTATTTCTTATATACATATGTACTTACCTTTATAATGGTAAATAATAAACATCAATTAAGTATAGATATATATCTTTAAGTAGAACCGCATGAAGACGTAGTATAGCATCAGTGGTGAGCGTAATCCTCTAATATCTACGATCGCCATAATTAATTAAAGTTTAAATGTAATTGTAACAGAATCGTATTAACGTCATTAGGACCGTCGCCCGCGCTCGTCGCTCCGTTGCAGGTGAACGTTCTCATTTAATTATTGAAGCCATTCGGTTTTTAGGTCGCGTGAATCGCAGTTGGATTTTATTTAGAAACGTTTAAAAAATTTATCAGTTTAACGGAGTATGTGTTTGTATGCTTATCTAAGAATATATCTTATATTCATTTTCCTTTAATCTGAAAACCTACATCACAGTCCACAATTTATTCTCTTGTCTTTTCTATCAAAATAATTTTTGGCAGAAATCTTTATAGAGAGATAATTTATCCTTTGTGTATCACATTTTTATTATAATACTTTAATTCTTAGTACTTCTTGGTACATAAATACACACACACACACACACGAATACACGCACGCACATTTTATACAAAAAATAAATATATTAGTTGTATAAAGTTGAAGAAATTTGTTATAGAATTGTCTAAGTAATGTACATATTGTAGCAGGGTCGCAGATTTCTTACTCCGGAAAAATGTCAATTAGGTTGTTTGAGGATATCTTGTAATCAGCATGTGACGTTGTGTAACTTATTTGAGCGAGAATAGGTTATTATACTTATACACACATTTAAATTAATTGTAATTTACATTAGAAGAGCCATAATATACATATGAATAATATAACGAAATTATAATTAAATTAATTAATTTATTTTCTTTATGCTCATTGAAAGAAAAGTTACTGGTTTCCTATTCAATAAACTTACGTTAATATTATAATTTACGAAATTTACGAAGATTGCCGAATGAAAAACTTTAAACGGTCCGTATGTAGTGTAACCGTGCAGACTTGGAGTAAGCGCACTGAAGCGTGTGACGAACTAAATAATGTATCGAACATAAAATATTGAAGTCGAGTTCGAGCGAGTCATGAATTATTCTTATGTTATTGTTTATTTACTGTTTCAATAAATCCACTGGGTCACTGTCTCGTTGACCGCTCACAAAAAACGGCTAGCAAATTTTCCTTACCTTTAAGCTTGCTGTGCTAAAAATTTAAGTATTTAAGCAAAAATTTTCCTATATCAAAAATTTGTTTTAGTCTAAGCGCTTTATTTATGCTATGACACATAAATGGATTGCAGTTTTTGGAAGATTTTATTTTCTTAATGATTCAATTAAATACTTTATAAGAAGACAAGAAATATTTTTAAACGATTGCCTCAGAAAGGTTTTTAAACATTTAATAACAAATGTTTTATTTTATAAGTGGTTATAGAGTCATACAAAAAAACTTCATTCAATTTATTAATATCTAAGGTGTTCACTTATACACATTTCAATGAAACTAAGTTTTTCGGATAAACTACTCGTTTTTCATTATTTTATTTCTAGATTTTTCCGACGTTTCGATTTTTTTGCAACAGTGCTCACGGGCATACGAAATTCGTTAGACGAGATTTTTCATGAAATAAAAAAATAAAAACGCGTAGTTATCTGATAAAATTAGTTTCATTCATTTAAATTGTTATTCAGGAGTTTCTTATACATAAAAGTAAATTTAATGTTGTTGTTTTAAATACCTGATGAACACCACGGCGGCATTATGTTGTTCAAGTCTATTGTAATAAATAAATTTTTCGTAATTCTCTTTTAAAATTACTTTTCGTAATCTACTACAATTTTTTTATACCATTGAATATTTACTTATTGTTTTACTCGCGAATCACTTGGTACTTGATTTTTTAATAAAATTCATATCTTTTCCCTCCAATGTTATGTCATGTGACAGAGTATCAAAGGTTTAGCTGTATTCAGCCATGTAAAGAAATGAGTTACTAAACCATTAAAAAGAAATAATTTGTAGTTATCTATCAAATACGGCTGAATTGAAAATAGGATTTCATTTCACCTCTTCTTAATTAAGATGCATTTTATAAGTACAAAATAAAATAAGAAAAATTTAAAAAGCCAAGAAAAAAAAAACATAATTGAGAGCTACTATACGTGAAGTAAAAAATTTCAAAGAACGTTTTAACGAAGTTCTACTTTCATTTTTCTTATTCGGTTTCTGATGCCAAGTTATTGACCCCGATTCCTTTAAATTATACCGCTATGGTTATTTTCTTCCCGCATTTAACATGAAATTATGATTTTACGTTAAAGTTTTTAAATAGAATGAGATTTTTAAAGCCGTCAGTTTATTTAGTCATGTACGTGGCGGTCGTTGTTTTTTTCGTGTTGTCGGAAGTTGTCGCTCAGGAGCACGCCCCTAGTTCATTGACAACACAATCACCGCCTCTCCCGTTTGTAGATTTATTTACCGGAGCTTCCAATTATTACTCAGAACCAATACGGAAATCCTATACCGATTCTGGTCCTTACTCTTCATGTCCAAAACAGGACACTCTATCCTCGTTTGCAAGCATATTGGGAAGCGCGGCCAAAATCATGTTATCCGCAGCATTAATTGCTGTTTTAAAATTGATCGGCGGGAAACTTATGTTATTACCATTGACTGTCATGGTGATCGCCAAAATAGGACTGAAAGCGGTCTTACTGTGGCCGGTACTATCTAAATTGATGAAGTATATGAAGAAAAAGAAAAAGAAATCAAGGATGGTGGTGGATTGCTCGGAGCGTCTCGCGTGTATCATACAAAGGTCCTCGGATAGCTGGGGAAGTAACTTGGGCACCGCCGTGACATTCTCTTTGATAAGCGACCAAGAAGACGGCTTTATAACTAGAACACTGTTGAGTGTTCTCGCCGGAGACAAGGTCGCTCAATGTATGTCAATGGACTGCAACTCCGGCTTTGATATAAGCTGATGCATCGTTACAAAAGATATACACATTCTCTGACACTTTTTTTTCCACATCGGATTAATTTCATATGTTTTTTTAATAAGACATATATGGATTAAGTCTGTGAATTGTGTTATATGTGTTTCCGACGTATTTTATTACATAAAATTTCTGAAGTTTTTTTCTTAAATTTAAACATTTTTTAAAGTATATCATAAAACAAAACAGTTTCAAAGTTTATTAAATGACCTTAATAAAAGAGTCACCAGGCACGGACGATATTTATTATAATCTGTTTCTTTTATATGACAGTGGTAATATTAAAGTTTTAATGATATGCTCATAATAATTATTATCATCATTTTAACAAAATATTAAAGCAAAAAAAGTTTATTAGGCAAAATGAAACTGGGTCGTACTTATTTTCCTTACATTGCAGAACATTACTCAAACAGCGTCACGTTCATGTATTAATTTAACAAGATGACATATTTAATTGCTCTTTAGTCACCAACATGAAAATGTGTCTGACGTTAGTTCTGTGTTTCTGTGTATTTCACGTAACCGCAGATAGAATTTACTATCCTTATGAATACCGAAGCGCGCCGAGCGACATGGAATCAAAATCATTACCGTTTCAAAATTCGAATGTTCAAAATAACATGAGGCCGCCACAGATTATACATATATCTCAACCGAAGTCTTTACCGGATGTCGAAAAAGGTAACGCACATACGAATTCTTTTACTGAAATACTACATAAAATGGATCATCTGCCAAAAAACGATGAAAAGTCTCAAAATCCTCGCATGACCAGTGAAGATATAACTAATCGAGCGTCTTTCGATCCAAAAACGTCATTTGAACCTTGGATACCGTCTTTTCAAGAGAAATCGATACTTTTACCACCTGTTAAATTCGACCACGAAGGTTTGAACCAATTCACGCCGAAATTGAATTTGCTTGAGCCAGTAGCGGAGAAAGTGTCTAATAAACTTAATGGTCTAGTAGAGTTAATCCATGCTATAGTTGGGAATTCTAACAATTTTTTAGTAAGGGGATTCAAACAAATTGTTATCGATGGAATCATAAGGCCGATGTTGCTATTAAAAGGAGGCTTAAAAGCATTAATAAGTAAATTGGCGGTACCATTAATATCTTTATTGCTTATTAATGTAGAGATTTTGATCACAGTGTGGTGGTTATGGGACGACTGTTTAGTTCTGCCGGAACCAATAAATGAACCGGTAAAATTTAGAAATGCTGTTAACACTACCGAACTAAGTTGAACCAGTTAAATAGTTATTAAGATTATTTATTTGTAATTAAGGAATAGGTTATTATTACACGTAAATTAGTTTGCAAAAATTCTATTATTATTATAAATTTAGAAGGACTGATATAACAGTGACATAAAGTATAATTAAAAATGTTTTTATTTAAATTCTTGTAGTCATTAATTTCATTGCAATAAATCTGTATAAGAAATTTTACATCGTGTTTTCTTTTAAATATATATTTTAATCCTGGCAAGCTTTTTCTGTAAATAAGTCTTTTAATAAGGTTCTATAAATTTCCATTGTATTATAATGGAATCAGGGTCATGTTTTTTCTACATATATGAATTATATGTAGGTCTATGAAAACGTGGAAAAATTTAAAAACAGATAAAACTATTTTGACAAGCACGAAGAAGATACAAGAAGTTTTCATTGGGGTACTTTAATCTGTCTAATGAAAATGGCGGGCGGTGTTTTTTAATCAATGAAGATTTTATAAAAAATAAACGTATATTTTTTTCAAATGTAACACACTTCACATTTAAAAGTGTTTTGGTTTGATAATATTCACGAGTGAGAAACTATAGTCTTTTTTTTAATGTCTCGAAGGGGCAAACGCGCAGATGATCTACCTGATGGATAGAAGTCACTGTCGCCCATGGATGGACATATGCAACATACGAGGTGTTATAGATGTGTTGCCAACTTTGTCGTAAATGCAATAAGTAATATATATAATAATATGAATGTTATGTGGTATAAGGTAACTTATAGGCTAATATGCACGATGAGTACAGTTTTAAATGATTTATAAGATTTTTATACACTCCTCAAATTAAAATGAAATATAAAATAAACAAAGTATCAAATATAATGTTTTACACTTATTATAAATTTATTCCCAGCGATGTAATTAAATCATGGAAACATAACAAAGGTTATGTTTTTTATACTCCGAGCGTTTCTAAATAATTTAATATTTTCAAAGCTAACAATTTTCATATTCAAAATGTTTCACATGTAGTCATATTTTATACAGGTACTGTAAGTATCCTATTTTTCAGTAACATTAGAGAGTATTTCTTATATTACTCTCGTTTTTTAGAAATAATATTATTGTTAACTGTAAAAAGAAAATAATATTGACTTTTCATTTAATTGCCACACGCAAAAATAAATCTTATATAATTTTGAAACGTCGTAAAGAGAAAGAAATAGTGTTTTGTAATAATTATGCAGTACAAACAGAAATTTATTTAAAAAGATATTAAACATTATGATGATGGAATTAATTATATGATTACATTATTTATTGTATTAATAACTCTTTATTGTCATTAATGATTTGACATTATATGATCTAACTATTTTATGTTTAATCTATATTTCACTATAATTAATTATTGATTTGTTTTGAGCTAACTAAGCATAAATTAAGCATAGAATAGAAACATAGAATTAATTTACTATGTTGTGTGAAAATATTGTAGTCAGTTTGAAAATCCAATTTTTTTTTTAATTTTATATATTTCAAGTAATGCTTTTGATTAATGTTAAATTTAAACATTTTCAATATAATGCACTTGTTCAGATATTAAATTATAAAGACATGTCACAAAATTAAGACTCCGTTAAACAAATTCTAATTAAAGATGCTGTATACTTTGTGCAAGTTCACATCGTAAAATTAATAAAGTTTCAAAGTTTTTCAGTCCAAAAACTACTTTAATAGGATTATTCGTGAATTGAAATGTAAGGTCAGAGACATTATCTTTCATTGTAGTCTCATGTTCTGTGAAGATTTTATATGAAACTAAAATGGTTCTCAGCGAAATTATTTTTATGAATCAAATGTATTTGTACTTTTTGTTGTTGGTAAAATATTAATAAGAACGCTTTGCTGTGTTGGATAAAATGGCTTGGTTGCGTAGATCCATCTAATCTGTAAAAATGTTTCTTTGTCTCTTTTTTTAAATGAATTACATCATATATAAAAGAATAACCTACACCTGGGCCGCAAGTCTTAGGCACTGTTGAAGTTCCTCTCCCTGCAAAACGATGGACCCGGCACCCTCACGGTCCGTGGAATGCTGAGAGGTTTCGTGTCATAAGGGAATATGCGATATATTCATAAAGCTCAATATTCAAATATCTCTTTAACTAACACGAGAATTAAAGTGTCATGTTGTTTGGTTCAAAATATGGCGTATAAAATATTTATCGATTCAAATATACTCCATTCATAAGCGATCTTTAATTTTGGGAGTTTAATCTTTAATGTTTAGTTTATTTTGGGACGTCAATGAAATTTAACAAAAACAATAACGTAATAGATATTTATAATGTATGACGCAAGGTGAGCTGTTACCAGCAAATAGGAATTAGCTTTATCGGACTGAACAGAATTAATTAGTTTTTTATTATTTAGCCATCGTACAGAATCAAAGTAGATATATGAATGGAAAACATGTTTTTTCTATGACCCAAAGAGAAAAAGGGGCAGGCGGTCTATCTGACAGAAAGTAGTCACCGTCGCCAATGGACGTTTACAACATAAGAGGTGTCGTAGATGCGTTGCCGATCTCGTTAGTGGAGGTTCCCCCTGAACACTTGATGTTTGAAAGACCCCATGTTGTAGCTCTGGAAAAACTTCGGACGGAAGATCATTCCACATCCTGCACGTGCGTGGAAAAAATGACTGCGACGCACGTATAGTCTTGCAACTGAATGCATCTAGGTGATGTGGATGAAACACAACCCTACGGCGAGTAGAACGATGGTAGAATGGTGAGGATGGCACTGTATCAAACTGCTCCTCGGAGTATTCCCTGCTGTACAGACGATAGAACACACAGAGGAAGCTTACATCCCTTCGGAGGCTTAAGGGTTGCAGATCGTCTGCGAGAAATTGATCGTTAACAATACGAACAGCCCGACATTGTATGGAGTCAAATTGGAGACCATATGACATCTATCATATTAACACATTTTAAACATTTATCCATGCGTTTTCAGCCTCACCTCTGGCTACCAATAGTTTTTCAGTTATTGTTATTCGCAGAATACAGCAATTAATCTTCCTAATTTTGTGTTTGTTTATACTGAGCGTATTATTCTCATTTCATATTATTATAAGAATTATATTTAAATACATTAAATTCTGATATTGATTATTTTTAGAAGATTTTATGAGTAATATTATAAAGTTGTCTGCAATAAAGAAATCTTTATAAGAAGCCTCCTTAAATTTCACAAGTATCTCTCAGACAAATAATTTGAAACGCTAATTAACGACTTAAAATAATAAAAATTCATGTCTTTTTTATAGAATATTTCTTGAGAAATGCGATTCTGAATTATGTTTCATATTTTGTTTATCCTTAGAAAACAATAATTTGAATATACAAAAGAGCGCCATTCATTCTACGAAATTTCAATGTTATTTTTAGAAGTATAATTTATAATGGGCAACTTTTTAATGAAAATATGGACGAAGGAAAAGAAAGTAATAATATAAAATATAAAAAGACAATTTTCGCGTTACTATTACTAGTTTCTTCGAAAGACGTTAAAGATCAAACACATAGAATATATACGTACCAAGAAAAATGCACCAATTTATCCGTAAACAGAAGATATAAAATTACGTCAAGTCTCATATGTCATACTTCATGTGTCATGTGTCATTTTGTCATTTGTCAAAATTCAATTACATTAGATGCATACAAGTAGGATTGGGTGATGAAGCCATAGGGTAAAATTAGTAAAAAAGTAGAATTGAAAACTTCCTTTCTTTTCAAACAGTTGAAAATAGAACTTTTATTCAGAACCTTGTTAGTTAACTAGCTCTTGTCATCGTCGTAATAACAGTTATTTGATTGTCATCTCTTCACGCGACGTAGTTAGAACAAATAAGGTCCCTAAAAAGATTCCGCCTTTGAATTATATCTATTGTAAATTCGGAGTATGATTTTGTAAAAACGGAAAGAATATGTTATTATTGAAGATTATTCTTGTATTTAAAACAGTTTATTGTATTCAAAAATGTCAGAATTAAGTGTATTATTGTGTGTCAAAGGTATTAAATATGCTATAGAATATCTAAAATTACATTAAGGAGTGAATGTAACTAATACACTAACTGAATTGAACAGTAATCATATTGATCGAACAAAGTAAGTATAAATATGTCTGTTCAATGAAGACTATTCAAAGATAACTATTAAGTTCCAATAAATTTTGCTGAATATTATATCGAATTTATGGAGCCTGATTCATCCAAACACTTTAAGGGTCCCAGTCCTCGAGGGCGGAAATATTTTGCATCGATTAAGTCTACAATCCATTGTATTACGTTTTAAGTTAGTATTTTGATATTTAAATTGACATTCTTAAATCCTAAAAAAGTTAAGATAGACACATACATATTATCAGTTATAAATGCCTCTTAACTTATATTCCGTCTTAAGTAAATTAAGTGCTCTAAAAGATGAATGTCTTCTCACGCAAAGTTACAAGTTACGTAACTTTACTTAAGCGCTCGTAGATTTATTGTACCACAGTGATGTATGCTGGTGGTAATTTAATATTATATCTACAATGTAACAACTATATTTAATGTATAAACAAGTCCGACTTCATGGAGTAGTCCACGAAGTCGATGACTATAAAGTCTATGGAGTCGATTCTAGAACACAAATTAATTGGATAATAAAATTAAATCTATAAGATAAATAAAATAGTTTATTTAGGATAGTAGTATATGTTCACTTTAGTCGTACATCTATTATACTTAAGGTAGGCAGAAAGATGAGTTTTGAATGAATGAACTATTTCACACTAAGGCTACATAAATACTCTTTATAAAGTTAATATTAATTTGAAAGTTTTTAAGGACGCGTGCATGTTTATAACACTCAGATATTAACTACCGAATGGATTTACACGAAACTTTCCAATAATGATGAAGGAACACGATTTATGAAGGTATTTTAAATAAAATCATGTTTGTATGGATGGCGCTGACGGTAAATAAAAAAAAAAATATCTGAACCTAAACTGACTTTTAATGTATTATCTTTACGTAATTAAACACGATTGGTAATTTATAGTCACATTTTACGTAGTGTATGTAATACGATACTATGTCTACTTAGTATGTACTCAATAACCCACCGTCTTCTTTGAACTAATCTTAATGTAGATTAATGATTACGTTATTGAGTTTTCCAATATATCTTAAAATCGAAAAGATATTGAAAGTAAAGTCACCTGAATATTTTTATTGGAGTATTAAATTTTATTCTAATTTAAGACAAAAACACTTAAAAAAGATTTAAAAAAGATAGATTAAAAATGAAAAGGTATGAAAAGTAATAAACTGTGAGGTATTAAAGAAAAAAGTGAGGATTTGTTCCTTATATCAACCTGAACTTAATCAATCTTAAATTTTATGGACCTTTTAAATTTTAAGGTCTGACACTAAATCCGTCCTCGATAGAAACTCAGAAGTGGCTATAAAATTACAACCAACCAAGAAGGAGCAATAAAAAATATTTCATAATTCTTAAATTATTTAAACATAACACGAAATTACTCGAACCAAGGAAATTGGGTTTTCATATTTCATTTATTTTTTTATCTACGATCATTCAGACGTACACATTTATAAGGGGAGCCAAGAAATTCGATAGAAAGTAGAGGGAAATTTCTTTTATCGGCTAAAAAACTGTAAGTAGAACTCGACTGATACTTGACCGAATTCAGTGTAGAAATTATGTACGGCGTATTTCACGGTTAAATGTGACGGCTTAAATCAACAAACGGCTTAACTACGACTGTCTGGTGGGCGATTGAATGAAATGGATTACATGAACAGTTAGCGGATTATTGGTTATAAAGTCGTCTCGGAGCGCAACAACGTACATAGTATACATGTAATAAGACCTCGCTGTGACGTTAGGGTCAGGCTAGTTGTACTGCGGTGTCTACAGCGCAACCAGAACGCGCAGCGGCTTGAAGTCTCTACGAACAACCAACCCTTCCCCTCCCGCCCCCAACAGCCCCGCACCCCCCGGACACGCGCACTCCTTTCCACATCTCCTCGCCTCCGCTGCTGTCGCGAGCTCACTGAACGATTCGCGACGCATGTTTCACGTCTCGTCACGAAACAGTCCACGACCTTCGTAGCCGTGACGCGATAACTTCATTGAACACATAGTTACCAGTGAAACGGACATCGATAACCCAATCGTTCTGTGTTAAAATTGTATATCAAATATCATTACAGTGAAAACAAACATAGGAAAGTGCTATTAGCGCAGGCGCGCTCAGCGCGGATATGACGAAAGCGGCCATCTTGTTCGAGGACGCAATTTCGCCTCGCCCTATCATAAGAGTTTAATCGCGACCGTTTCAAAAGGATCGAAGGTAAAGCGAGATGCGACGCGGCTCCGCGACCGCGAGGCTAGGACCCTGAGGCAGCCCCGCGGCGCCGCTATCGATCCGGCGGGCGCGATGGCGCTCTCCGAGTGAATGCGGACATCGCAAACAGACCGCTGCCTCGGCCTGCTAGAGGGACGCGACCGGAGCGAGAGTGTGGAGCTGGTCGTGCGGCATGTGAGACGAGCCGCTGAGTGTGCCAGGGCGCGCGGGCGGCGGCGGGCTCGGTCGACCGCGCGCCATGGGCGAGGAGTACGCGCGCTCCCCGTGCGAGCGCTTCCCCACGGTGGGCGCGTTCAGCGTGGCGCCGCCGGAGCGCCTCAGCCCGCCGCCGCCCGCGCCGCTGCCGGACCGCTTCTCGGCGTCACCGCGGCGGGTGCGCCGGAGTGCGGAAGCCGAGAGAGCCCGGAGGCCTCGCTACGTCCCGCCGGCGGCGCACGTGCCGGTGGAGAGATATGTGCCTCGGCCACCGGCACCGGTGCGGCCTCCGCCCCCGGTGTACTGCGGGTTGGCGTGCCGGCCGCCTCCACCCTCGTCGCGCAAGTGCTGCGGGCCGGCGTGTCGGGAGGACATCGCAGGGTCTCCGCCTCCGTCGCGTTACGCGGAGTACGTGGGGGCCGCGGCCGCTCGTCGCCTGGCCTGCACGCCACCGCCTCCTCCTCCTCCGGCGCTGCAGCTCCCTTGCGAACCTCAGGAGCCGCCGTGTTGTGTGCAGGCTCGAAGACGGCCGCAACCTCCACATGATTGGTAAGTTAAGTTTAAACAATTTATTTTCTCTAAAACACGCCGTTGACAACAAACACACAAACAACTCTATCTATCTAAATCTTCGGGGTCGTCTCTAGTTCCGAATTTAACTTTAAACGTTCATTATAGGAGATATTTCTGTATTTTTGTTTCAATTAACAGTTTATGTGTAATGGTTTTAATAACAAAATGACAATACCATACAAACATATGTGTACTTTGCCTTGTAGACATTCGTCGTTACTGATGTATGTATGTACATATAAAGGATAATGTTAGACGAATGATAGTGCGAGATTTTAACTCCGTAGTGATAGATCCCGTTCCAATTCCGTAAACCATAAAAAAAGAACTAAATAATACTTTTTAATTGCTCATGAATAGGAATATAACATAGCTATAAAATACAGATTGAAAAAAACGACATCGAAAATTGCTATGAAATTTTTCTTACGTAAGATAAATGCAACTACCAAAATTTGTAAACATATTGTTGGAAGCGTTATGTAGACATTCGAGAGAGGAAGTTCGGGAAGCTGCAGATACAGTGTTAAATACATTGACCCGTGTTAGGACACAACAGTTTATTGCGTAGCATGAAGTGTTTATATCACAAAATCTCAGTCAACTTCTATCAGAGTCTATGTGTATCTAATAAAGATTAAGTCTTAACACAAACAAATCAACATTATTTGAACGGTGACAAGAAAGCCATATATTATATAAATATTAAGTAATTTGAGAAGAAATTTTTTAATGTTTAATTTCTTAAAGTTAAGAAAGATCAATTTAAACTAACTTTAAATGGTAATAAATATTAGGACAACGTAAAAATGCAACGCGAAAAACTTTTCAGCACAAGAATATTCAGTATCCTATTGCAAATCAAAGAGTACCTATTTATGAGAACGTAATACATATGTACAAAAAATCTACATCTATTAATAATTGTAACCGAAATAAATTTCGTTTCACATACAACTAAATTGTAAATAAACGAAAAATATAAAACTTAAACTTCGTAAACGTTCACAAAAAATATGAAAAAGTATGTTATCTGAAAAATTAAAACGGTTAGAAGCAGCAAAAAATAAAAAATAATATGAAAATGTTACATGAATGAATTAAAAGTCACATTTGAAAAAAATGTACTTTAAATCCTTTTTTAGAAACAAAGGATGTATCGCGTTTCTGAGTTCAGCTAGAAGTGTATTCATCATGAAAGGCTAGGTTTGCTCATAACAGATACGGTGAGGCGAAAAAGTTAGGCGAACGAGATCAAGTTCGACCATTGATAACTTGGTATTAAATTTTATTTAACTTTACCAAAGACCGCTTCTTTATAATGCAGCGTTAAATAATGAAAAAACAAACTGTACGTGCGTACACTGGACTTTGAACTTCGCTTAAAAGAGAGCTAATAATATAAAAAACATCGTTTCCGAAGTCAATTTAAAGATTTTTTGCTAAGAAATCACAAACATACGGTCCTTGTCTCGTTTGATCATGAATTATCGTCTTAAATATACCTGTCATGTAGTTTTTCTATCATAGCAACAAATATTCATCCATATGAAGTAGTGTGCAATTCCCTGTATTAGTCACAGTTGTTAACACAAATTTATCTTTACCTTATCAAAGCATCATTGTTATCCGTTTTGGTATTCTGATAAGGCTTACCGTTAGTTGGTTTCCAGTGATATACGAGTGAGATGATTGTATTGAGTTCGGTTTGAAATTATTAATTGGGATTGTGTATCCCTGTTTGTTTGTTTGTTTGTTGAATAGACAGTTCATGAAGACTGGAAGATAATTAGATTATGGATGAAAAGTAAGTGCTAATCGTACAATACACTATTTGGCGTCCATTAAAAATAAATATCTATATCATACACAGTATATGTTTTAAATGATACGCTATCAACAAAGAAATAATTTATTATAAATTATTACAAACTTAATTTTCATATACCATAAAAATCCGAAAGTTGAAAGAATGGAGTGACACTTGACATGTTTTTGTTGGTATTCCAATATTCAATAATCGAAATTCCGGCACCCGAATTGAAACCAGACGTTAGAACGATTTTCACTCAGTTTGTGGGCTGTGACGAACATTTAGCCAAAGCAGTTATCATTAGGTCCACCTAAACTATTTGGTATTGTCTAAATAACTTTGTAATCAAATCCCTGATGCAGATGTTTTGATATTTGAGTCATGATTTTCGCAACGTTTCATTATTTTCGCAACGTTTTAATTTAGTACAAAATCAAGCCTATTTTTTCGGGTTCACACTTTTGTTAAATAAAATATATTTACTTTTACTTTCGGTATAGGATTACGAATTACTACGTAAAAAATATTTTCTGTATACGTAGAATTTCGGTGGGTATATTGAAAAATATATATTTATGTAATTTAAACTTGGAAGTATATAATTAAAATTAAATAATAAAATATTTTACTTGCTACATTTATGTATCTATGCCAGCAAGACGATTTTAAGCTTGTGTTATTTAGAAACAAGTGATTCGTTGTATATTATATATATATATTATAGGGCAACTCAATTCGGGTAAAATAATAAAACCTTCCTATGCTTATGACAGCATGTCGTCAAGTAGTACGAGTGTATGCATCGATCTAAAAACAAATTTCCTATTCGGGTTTTATTTTAAACTTAATACAAGTTACTTAGAAGCTCTCAAGACAATAATTCTGTAGTATTTGTTCTCCGAAGTCGAAGTTACTTGAGGCAAGACGATGTATTTTACACGGTTTGACAAACACAATACTTGATTAATTTCAGAATGGAGGAACTGTTTGTATTGTTAATTTCTTTATATTTTACGTTTGTTTGGAGACCCGTCGACATGCTTGTCATTGTGTCGCTTTTATTTTCTTTCTTTCTTTTCTTTATTTGTTATTTCTAAAGCGTTTTGACCTTGGAAATATACAATGTGGGTGTAAATTAACATTCAGTTTATTATATACTATTGTACCAACTTAAGAATCATAGGTGTGACTTTATTCTTTTCATTATATTCCAAAGCTTATTATACTAGATTAATTGCTATGAATTTTATAATGTCTCCTTCAAGTCTTACATATATACGTTGTATAGGAATTGACGAGACCTTTATTTGTGAAGGACCGGTCTCAAGGGAAATCAGAAATGTATTTAGTGATGAGATCTACCAATTAAATAATGATAATTACTGATAATACAGTAGTCGTGATACATGATAAGTATAAACGATGAATGAATTATGATAGACAATATATCTGTTTGATATTTAACATTTTGCTTTATAAATGGTAAAAAAAAAATTTAACATCATAAAGCTAAGGTACATACTTACTGTCAAAAAGCTATAAACATTTTTGAGTTAATGTGGAGTTGTATAAACGACATCACATAAATCAAAAATTCATGTACGCCCAGCAACAAATGTAGATTCCTTTGATATCACACTAAAACATAATTACGTTTTTGCTGGAAAGCCTATTCAGAAATTCAAAATATTTTTTCGTTGTACATAAAACTAAGGTGATTCCGAAGTAAAAGCAGAAACCACTTTGCAAACTATTGCCGAGGTAAAAACAGAGGTGCGTGATTTATTGATGGTTACGCTGAAAAAGTAGAAGCAAAACAAGCGGACAAGGAAGATAAATGAATTATTTCCCCCGTATATTCCAAGGCACCTTTTAGTCTCGCTCAATTACTTACGGGATAATTTCTGCACGCAATGTATTTGAAAATGTATAAAACGTCCGCTTAATAGTCCTCCATTACTTCCACTGGTTATATTATTCTTTCCAAGAATAAGTGAGCGTGTGTTTTAAGATTTTATTTTATAGTTCAATATAAAAAATGTGCCTTGTTTGTGGAAGTTTCTACCGAATTATGAGAAAAACATGTATAATTAAAAGGGATTGTTTTTAAAGTATTATTATTATCGACTAACGAATACAATTATCTTTTTGTTTATATTAAAAATGTGCCAAGATTTAGATATACGTAAATAATTTAATTTTTTATTTTATTGTATTACCGAATCTAAATCTTCATATTAGCAACTGTTAGCAGTGTTTCCGTGTTTATTCAGTCTGCATAATGAGAACTGATGGTAATTGTGATGCAGGAGTCATATACGCGATGTCTTCATCGGATATTCGGTCTAGATCCCCTAGTTAGTGTTATTACTGCATGATAATTAGTTAAGCTGAGTTGAGACGGTTCTATATAGCATCATGTGAATACACAGTCGGGTATCGAATTGTTCGTTCGTAATAATAGATTTGGAACTATAAAGGGAGTATAGGTATTGGCGTTTTTATGAAAAAAATATATTTCTAAGTGTTACTAGAACTTGATTTGATAAATTTAAACGTTGGTTTATTCTTACACTCACGAGCAGAGAAGTTATACTGTAACATTTTCATCGATTTTTCTCAGAATATTATTTGGAGTAGGTCCAAGTAAATTATGATAAAATTGCTTTAACAATAGAAAAGTATTAAGAGAAAAGAAAAGAAAAAAGTTCAGTCCAAAGTGATGAACACGTAGCTGGTAGCAAAATTACATTTATATACATCCGATATACTTATTATATGTAATTTAGTAGAACTCCCGAAGGCACTGTGATTGATTTGTTTTCTTTTCCTTGTTTTATTGTATTAATTAAATAAGAAACGGTATTATGTCGCTTGGTCCATCTGCATACTGAAATCTTATTAAATATATATCCATAATAATAAATAACGGTATCTAACATATAATTTTTTATGTAACAACAGATACTATCTAAGTGGCCATTTTGATTTGTACTTATCCTTAAAAGTGTCTTGGGGGCTTCGGAGTGAACCGTCGTCAGGTCTAATGACTTGTTATAGAAAACGAAGCCTGGCTCAATAAGGTTGCCTGGTGTAACGAACGTGATCACTTGCAAATTAGTTTTGTGCAAATACACTCTTATACCCTTCTAAGTAATACTTGTAACAAAATAACCTTTTTGTTAGACGTCAATGACCTCAAATAAATAGATTGTTTGTGCTTATTTTGTATAATTTAATCAAAATAAACAAATTTGGCACAACATAATGGAATTATATATCTGTTTATTACAAATCTAATTTAAGATAAAATCTAAGTATATTAATACTTATGTATTTGTTTGAAACATAAATATTTTTCTATAATAATATTTTTATGCGAGTAAGATTTAAAAAAAAATTGGGTCGCATTTTTTTTAAATTGTTATTGGCATAGAATAATTTTTTAAATCCAACGCCGAGAGATTTTCCCGTCAGCGGTTTGTATTTTTCGATGCTATCAGCGACGTCACAAAAGGGTAAAAGGTTGAAGGGGGTTTTATTTAAGCGAATTCATTGCTCGTAAATATCCTCCCTCAGGTCGCGATTGTTGCATTCATACAACTGAAAAACCCGATGAGGATTTTCCATTTAAAATTACCACCCAAACTATCAAAATCGATTTGTTTTAACGTAATAAACTTCAAATTTCCTTCGACCGGACCGGGCCGTTAATCATAAATTATAAATGTTTTTATGATGCTCTGAAATTTTTGAACTTCTTATATTTCAGTAAGATCATGCTATGTGCTCTCTGAAAGTTTGGCTTCTACCCAAATCGAAGCGTGTCCTTGACAGGCGTCATTTAAAGTTAATGATAAGAGAGCGATCTTCGTGTGAGTTCGAATAATAAAATCGTTGCATATTTAAAAGTTTAAATTATCTGTATTAGATATCAAATATCCTTTTTCTTGTAAGAGCCTATGAGTTACTTTTTCTTTTATACTTTTATTTTTCCACCTTCAAAAACATATACCTATGATATACCACGTTTAATAGAAAACAAAAGAAAATAATCTGACGTTGTTATTTATAATAATAGTGTTACAAATGTTACTAGCAAGTAACATCGTAATCAGTATTTTGAAATTTTGTTCATATAAAATTTGAAAAAAAAAAATTTGATAGTGATTTCACTTTTCAATCAGTAATTTTTCATACTTTATTGTAATGACGTAGGTTATTGGATGGTAAACGGGAAGAGCTACATATGTAGTATTGCGGACGAACGAATGGGCAAACTTGTGCTAATCACAGCGAACCGTACATTAATTACTATGAGAATCTTTGAAATGTATTTCTATGGAAATTTTATAGTGGATCAACAATTACATGAAACGTTGAATTCATTGAATAAAAACAATTTTGCAATCATTCAATTCATTTTTCATTCCACTAACTTCAGTTTTAATTGTGTTATAAGTTTGTTTACACTGCTTTGTTTTAAAGTTTCCGACTCGATGGGTTACAGTTGGTTCGTTATTATCTTTGTTTCTAACAAAATGTGACTATTGCTTGAGTAATTTTACTTAATGCTTGATGATGACCTAACAACAAAGTTCGAATGTCTTTATTTTGCTTTACTTAATATTATTATTGCAGCTAATATAATCGTCAAGTGATACTAGTTTATTTGAGGAACTTATTTCTTCTGATTCATTTAAATAAGGATCGGTAATGTGAGATTATTCAAGTATATGTTTATGTATTTGTTACTCGTGTTGTAACTACTATTTATCGTGACTTTGTCCATGTGAAGTTCGGAGTTTCGGAATTCATAGAGAAATGTACGAGTATACAGAGTGTTCATCAACCATCAACAAGCTTGATCCCGTAGGAAGTCTGGGATAAATTATCGCTTACGTCTTACTCCGATGTCTAAAAGATTACCTTATGCTGTTCTAAAGTTATATCTAAATCCGCCTAACATTTTATGGGTGAAGGACTAACAAACATTCGCTTGTCCACAATTCCACACTTCCGCAAGTCCACAAGCACGCACGTCCATACAATTAGTAATATATCATGTTCAAAATTACTTAAATAATAACATGATTATAAAAAACATATAAACCATTTGTACACTCTGTATGTCGTATTTTATATATATGTATAAATTCCTTAATTTTCTTTAAGATTGAAGTAAATAAAGTACGTTTTATCCTTCCTATGATAATTTAACTTTTAAATTACATAATCGCTGTCTTTACTATGTAATGAGCTAACATTGCATATGTTATATATAAACCAGAATATGTCATATTATACTGTGTTAGCATCGGAAAGCTTATGACTTATATAGCCTCAATATTATTAGTGATCTAAACCTAACATTCATGTTATGAATAGAGATATGTCGAACATAGCGTCGGTCTGCGGTTGTCTAATCTATTTGTTGTCATTACCCCCGTATTAGTTGAGGTTACATATTTTGTATTCTTCAATAAATTAAAATTAATTTGACGTCATCCTAGAAGACATCAATTTTTTTTAAAGTTTTTTTTTACATTTCTTATAATATTTTATTCGGTAATTATTTTAACTATTTGGAAATTATATTATTTTTTTATTATACAAATGAGATTTTTCTTATTTGTTACGCTTAACTTCAATTAATTTCGTCTAAAAATATTCTTTTGCAATTAAATTTTAAATGGAGTTTTGTATAGAGAGTGTTAGATGTTTACATTAATAAGATATTGTTTTTATACAGCGAGTTGTTTAAAAAAGTAAATGTCTACAACACGTACACAGTTCTACAACAATAAATTATCGGAACTACATCTAACGACAGCTGTAATCTATGTTATTACGTGCGAGCGAAACGTACGGAAAGTTTAACCTGACGATGCTATAATATGTACAATACAAGGCAGTTTATTTACAAAATTTATCACTTTCCGTTGGCTACTATACGCCCGCTGTATACAGTACGAGACAGTTTATTGATAGAATTTATTTCTTCTCGTTGGTTACCATACATACCAAGTTATACTTAGATATATTGCAGACGATTCATAAAAACAAAACTTTTATGCAAATATATTCTCATTTTAGTCATAAACAGCCAACCAAGCTGCAGGGTGAAAAACTAGTTCAAGAGTTCAACGTTAACGACTCCATGAGAGCCTTCTAATGATGTACACGTTTCTTATTTTTTCTTTACCTAAAAAATTGTTTCTTCCAATGTACAGAACGGTATCTATTCTCCTACCTATTGATTTAATCTGTATTAATATCACTTCAAATTATTATCAAGAAGCATTAAATGTCCTAAAAGTAATGACAAAATAAAATTGCGATTGTTTTACGACACAACAATTGCTTGCTCAAGAAAATGTTTGACAACATTTTCATAGCTTTAAAAGTAATTCTTAAGCAAGACTTTATTCAGCCGGTTCCATGTTATTTGTAGACTAAATATTGAAATGCATAGCGCGAGTTTCAAGACGAACTTCGAATAATAAGAACCTGCTTTGAAACTACGGCGATTGTATTAAGTAAAATACCATTTACTTGGAAGTTGGCTGTAATAATATGAGTCGGGCTCGCGACTTTGACTGCTTAATTTCACTAAGAAACTTCTTTATCTCGTTATTAGTGTTTGTTAGAGCTTAGTTTATTATTTGACGTTGTGCTGGATTTATATAGCATTCAACTCTTATTGGTCATTGAGCTTTTACAACATTAAACACACTATTAATTTATTTAGTATATTGGTAGTGAGATTTCTTTAGATTTCTATAAAACATATTATTTTAAGACGAAAAAAAAGGAAAAGCGATAAGTTTGTAGAATCTTTTTTATAATCCATTTGAATCAAGTCATTATTTTTATTTTTTAAGGGTTGAAAAGGGACAAGAATATGAATAAAGATATCCTGTCGTGAGAGGCGATAAATTAAAACAGGTTTTTTGTTCCTTGATAATTAATTATTGTGATTCACCACCGTTTGTAGTATATTAAGTACATGTTCAAGGCGGCTTTAGCGGGTATTAAGTGAGGGATAAATCATATGTTTTTTGGGCGTTTTTCGTTTGTTTATTTAAAGTCAATCAGAATTAAATATTTTTATTTACTTTATGTTAAAGAAAAACATCTCAAAGTATCTTTTATTCCGTTTCATTGTCAAATACAATTCTAGCGTTTTCTTCCTGCCTAGCATACTGATGGGAACGAACGATAAACTCGTAAGAACGATTGGCTGTTCATTCTATTATTACTTTTATTCGTATTGATATAAGATCGAATATTTTATGTCTGTGTCTAAAGGGTTGTAAGACTCGAGTGCCAGCGACCTAGTTCATGCCGGCTGAATTTCACCCACTGACAATAATAATCTTCGTGATGATTAAGGTATCAAAAAATATTCCTGTCACTAGTTATTAACACTCAATGATAGCCGCTGGCAACGTTTTAAGCTTGTGGCGATAGAAATTTAAGCAATTACTCAACTAAAATGATAATTTTGAATCTATTAGTTAAGTTTTCCTTCAAACTTCAAGCCAGTTTCATTTTGAAAATAATATTTTGTATATAATATTAAATAACTAGTTTGTTTATGGTCTGAAGTGAATTGATTAATTTTTTTTTTTATTCAACTATTCGGTACATAAGTGTTTTATTTACATTCATAATACATTTAAAGTATGTATTTAATTTCGATGGAGACTACGGACTCTTTTAGTAAGAGTGAGGATTTTCATACTTATAATTGATCTTACATTAATTCTACAAAATATATCATGAGGTTAAATGTAAAATAGGTATAATTATATGAAATGTAATGAACTTAGAATTAGTATATTTCGTTGTTCTTAAAAGCCATTAAGCTCGGTCCACGATGTTTCTGATGCTAAAAGCTTTTAGGCGTTTTATAACTGGTTTGAAACATATTTTTAATGAGACACAGCATTTGTTGGAATAGTTGAACTTAGGCGACTCAACAACGAGGTGGTTTTACTGTTTTTTTAGAATATTTTTGCAATACTATTTGGATATTTAATTAATAGATGTGTTTCAATAACAGACAAATGAACTAAGTATTTTTATTATTGTAACTTACATGTATATAAAAGTATATATATACCTATTATTGTTATCTAAATTTCTTTTAATGTTTTAAACTGCGACGTCGCTTCAGATCAGATTAAGGAACGTCTTGGCGCGTGCCCAGAACTCAACTCCTTTTACAGATACCGTTCAAAACTTTTTAAATTCATTTTTATCTAGTTTCAGTTTGTGAATTTTAATGTAAAGATTATATTTGTTAAAGGATTTCTTTAATGCCGAGTAACGAAATGGCGCGAATGAAATGTGTCTGTTGACATCTAGAACGATTAAATTTTTTACCAAAATTATATTTACGATTTTAAAATTTCTATTGAAGTACACACATACATTTAATTTTGTAAGTTGATTTTATTTAATGATGTCAAGAGGAGAAATGTGAATGTAATTTTGTTTTTAAAATTAACGCCTGTATATAAATTACAGATGATAGTGACATTAGGCAGTGGTTTTAATAATTTTTGATGAACTGTCTACACTTAGGTACCTACATTTAATAACAAAATATATTTTTTAAAATATGTATATTCAAATGGGTAAAAAAAGTAAATCTATTATATATTTATAGATAGGTAAAACAATTTATTTTATATATGCCAGTTTTTTAAGGTATCTGTTATTTTAAGACTCGTGTGCTAGACCTTCTTATAAGTATATGTATATATATACAGTATGTATTATAATGAATATGAAAGATCAAAAAGTAGCTTGTTAGAAAATTTATTATTTTTGCAAACATTAAGTATTTTGTATTTTTTAAAAGACTATTATTAAAATGTCAAAAATAAATAAAAACAATGAAGTTAATTAACGAATTATCCGGAATTACATAAATTTTCTATTCTTAAGATAATCAAGACTAATATTTTAATAACACATATTTTTTTTTATAATAATTAAAAAATACCTTTTAATTGTTAATATAAAAATATATATATATATTAATGTCATGTATTTTTGGGTAATTATAAAAAACCTTAAATAAATTTCTTTTACATATTGCTATTTTTACGTATAAACAAATTTTCATAAGTTTAGAAAAACCCAACGAAGTTAGCTTACAATGTCACTAGACATTTATACCTTTTATTAATATCGACCGGGTAAGGCTTGACTGTCATTTCACTCGTTGTAAGGAGGAAATGAAGTCTTAGGAGGTGAAGTATCTCAGTGTCAGCCTATTATATATATGTATATTACATGTACAATGTAGCTGATGACTATAAAACTTATAAAAGTGAACAGAGTTTACTCTAATTGATATCAAATTTCCATAACATTGTTCAGTCATCGAGTATGTTACGTGTGATATGATATTCATCGCCTGTGTACTGAACAGGAATCTCTATAGGAGTCTTGTGTGTTTGGTCGGACGTTCGGAGTGTTCTCATCGGATGCCAAGTACAGTGAGAGCATTGCTATGTCACTCATTTATTATGTTATGAATACAATGCTATTAACATTGAGGAGTAACACTAAATAAACTATCGTTGAAACAGATATTTTTTCTTTTATTTTTAATAATCGGCATCGTATAAGAATATTGCGTGAAATACGAAATGTAAATGTTCCCGCGGCCATCAAAAAAGCTGCAAACCCTAGATACCGTAAACATTGTTTTAGGTAAAAGTGAGTTAAAAAAAATGTTTGCTTAAAGAATATTTCATAGTCTCTACGAGTTCATAGGAATTGTGTAAAATTTCCCTTCTTGTTCACACTGATGGTATTTTTTTTTACTTTTTATTAAAAACTTCATAGAAATGTATAAAATTTTAAGCAAATATCATTTTTGTTCCACAACTTCCTATATTTTAAATGATCATTTTTTCTCTTTTACAAAAGTATAATATGACATTAATATATGGGCTGATTTATAATAAAATAACCTCGAACTTAATATGAACTCAATTATTTCGTATAAATTCAATTAGTTTAAATTCGCATCACAACCCGTTCTCCGTAATTATGGTTAATATATTTTTAATGAAACTTGTCAGTTCCATTTTATGTTCCTTCTCACATTTGAAACTAGGTTAACAGATGTTTACATGTATGTGAACCTACTTTTATAGCTCTCCTTTCACGCAATGTACAATATTTCTATACACACTGTGGACTAAATTTGTCTTGTTATTTAAATGTTATATAATATACAATAGCTAATAATTTTAAACTGATTAAATGATAACTATAATTACTCTTAGATTCTGTTTAAATTAGTCGTGAATTTTATTAAAAGTCAAATGTTGTCGATTAAAAAAAATTACAAAAATAACCGTTCGTTTGTTTGTAAATGCTAAACTTTCAAAGAACGCTACTATTTCAACCGACTGCAATTTTCTCAATGGTGTCCATACTATTTTTTAATGGTGTCCAGACTGCAATTTTCTCAATGGTGTCCATAATAAGTGATAGGTGCAATTTGGATTCATGATACATCGATAACCTAATAACGATTATGCTTCTAACTGCGACCACAAATTAGTTACTAGATAACGCTAGTCAGCTATGAATATGAAGTAAAATTAAAAACGTCGTTGGCACATTTACATAAAGTAACAAAAAATCTTGACATTGATTGATAAATGCTGGTTTTTGAATGTGATATAAAATTATACTGAATACATTTTTTTTTTATGATTGTCAGAGAGATAAATTATTATGATTTTAAGCCTTTCGTCCGTACGAATAAAGTATGAAAGTGCTCTTCACCTCAATTTTGATACATTCGTTCATTCAATGTAAAAACAATGGTGAATATTTGATATTTTTGGTTATAAAATGTAAATACCAAATGCTTGGTGAGGTAATCGAATGATATAGACATAATCAATCATTATTAATCAATCATCTGTGATAAAAGACAGAGTTATCAATATTTATACATGGGAATGAAGGGTTTTTGTGAAAACAAACTACTGAACTAGGACTACTACATCCCAGAACAATTTCACTCGCTGGTTTAAATATTCAGTTATAACTAAAACGTTCATTCTCTAGAGGGGATGTGATCCGACACTTACTTCCAGGGCTCCGGGCCGACTTTTAATATTTAATTATAGAAGGAACTTATAACAAGAGTATGTTCAATGTTAGTGTCTTATTTAAATTTATTAAAACTTCTAAAAATATCACGAAAATTATGTTTTTCAGCTTTAAAATATAAATATTTAAGCTATATTTAAAATAGGAATTGTGTGTTCAGTTTGTTTATTTATATTAAACTGAAATAAAAATAATGTCTTTATCAGTAATCGATTTGTACATAAAGATTAAAAAAAAAATACTTACCAACGCTGTATTCCTGTTAAATATATACGATTTTTAAAGAAAGGTGAAAAGCACTTTCATCTAAAGTTTTAATTTTTGTTCATTAATGAATGTGTTTAGGGGCAAGCTACCAAGTCCTGCATAAAGTGTTAAAAAAAGCTTGTCTCGATCTCATTAGTCATAATGGCAAGCTCTTTGCTCAACCTTTCGGCAGTAGAGCTTTGTGGTCTGTAGCCAAAGCGGTAGAAACAAATTTTGTCAGTCCTCACTACTTCCTCTGGATAAACCTGGTGGTACATTAGCTCATACAGCAGTGGAATTACAGCAAGTGGAATTTCTGCGAAATTCGTCAACTGTTAATCTTCTGGTATACGCCACACGTTTCTTGGGAAGAATTCTAGAGAGTAACGGTGAAGTACTCTAGTTTCACTCTACACTACATGTCGAAAACTTTTGACAGATTCTGATAGCCTTATTGGTAACCTGTCCAGCTATGATATATTTCCTGATCTATTTACCTGAATTTCTGGCTATCTGAGGGATCGTTAAATTCGAGTAGTTGTTAATAGCTGCTCGTCTGAGCCAATGGCGGTCAACGCAAGGGCTCCTCAGGGTTCTGTCCTCTGCGAAATTTTATCATTGCGATACCTTAACGATTTGCTTTTATCGGGGGTTTTTGGTTACGCAGATGACAGCACAGTCGTGGGGTGGTATGAACCCAGTCCTGAGGGCCAGTCGGGATCAGTTAGAGTTAGAAAAAGAGGTCATATTAGTGCGTGTTAATTGCACATTGCAGGCAGTTTTGGGATGGGACGATGTAAATCTTGTAAAATTTGACGTCCCCAACACGCAAGCGTGTCTTTTCACCGCCAAGAGGAGTCCTTTCACCAGTACTTTAGTAGATTGATAGAAAATATACGATATATATTTTTGTCAAGACGAGGGACTGGCCATTAAGATTCTTACAAAGAATACATATTTTCTTCTAAGCAACATTTATAATTTTAATAAGTTGCTTTAATATATTAATATAAAACCGTTACAACAATAAAGCTTATTTAAAATGCCCTCTATTGGCTGCAATACAGTCCCTTAAATGTAGAGGAGAGTTACTATTACTAATAAGGATATTTTCCAGTGAAACATTTTCACTACCAATATATGGATGGCCATACCAATATGGATTATATTTGGGATTCTTAAGTTTCGTGTTATTTAGAGCAAGTTTTATTCTCTAAAACCGACCATAAATCATAGTTCATTTGATTTAGTTCAGGGCAAGACGACAGCCACTTTTTAGCTCTGATAAAAACCCAAATGACATTTTGAAACTGAAGCTGGATGGAATAAGCTTCACGGCCCTGCATCTGGTCTTCAGAATTCACTATTCTCGGAGAAGTTTAGGATATTAATAGGGAGCTTAATTGCCTTCTCATTAATGGTGCTTGCATAAAGTTGTGCCGACGTTTTGCAAAAATATTGCTCAATTGGAAAAAAATCCTTGAATAGAATATTTTCTGTGTTTTTCATTAGTGCACCCCTTAAGCAGTTGTTTTGATTATACCACCCTATTCCTTTGTTAATTATAAATTAGGATATTGCCAGTATTTTTTTCATAGACTTTATAGTAATAAGTTCTAAGTCGTGTTTTCAATTTTTTTTTGCTGTTTTTCTGCTTTGAGTGCATATTTATTAGGAGTACTACGCGGACGGCCAGATCATTTTTTGTCTCAAACAAAGGTTTTTTGTACCTTCCAATAGCTAAGTGCACAAATATTTGATTAATGATAAGTGTATGGAAGATTTAAAAAACTGTAATAGGCTTTATAATTACTGTTCTCCTCATCAGAACACTCTATTTTAATTTAATAGTATTTTACGATACATTGGATCGAAAACAAGAAAACACATTGAACAATCTTATAAATCTTATCACAGATGTCAAAACAAAATAAATACATACAGGCTTTATGTAATAGTTATTTAACTTATACGTATTGGGTTCGCACATTTTGTAACTTGACACTCGACCTATTTTAACAAAATTTCTTTAATGATTAGAATATGTCAAATGATGAATATAACTTTACTTTGGATAAGTATAGTTTTGTGCTATGTATGTATGTTATAGTTACGATAAGTATAATAAATTAATAATAATTCATAAAAGAAGAAGAATATTTTTTTCAAATATTTTCTTTATATCATATTCCTTTTTAACGTCGTCACAAAACTTCCGATGTGCTCAAAGTGAAACAAAATAAAGTATACAAAGTTGCGACCACTTACAGTTTCTCTGGATTTTCGATCACGTACAAGTAAAATCGAGACTAAACGGCTTTAGGAGTTCAATCTCTGAGTTTAAGACGAATCCCTTGAGGCTATAACACCCTTTGTCTTTGAAAGAAAATTTCCCGAGCTCCATCGATGTTATGGCGGATCACAACTTTTCCACGTTAACTTGAAATCACGGTTTTAGAAATATTTCAATACAAAATGTTCATAATTTCTTGATTTCCAGCCTTGTCAAGTAAACCGGGATTATTGTTTCCCCTTAGTCTTCGACAACTTAAGGATTTAAGGATTTTATTAGTCAATCAAACTTCGATACGAAATTATTTTTATATAGCTACGTTCTGAAATTACGGTCATTGTCTTATAATGGGGAAACTCGTTTTCTATAGGGCGCGTATCATAAAAAGGTATATTAAATTAAACTTGTGATTGTCTCGAACTATCGGTGAACTATGGAATTAAACACAAAAAGGTATATTTACAGAGACTTGCCTGCGGCACCAAACGCCGGTAACAACATTATTTCTCCACTAATTGTGATCTCGATTTGCGGCTGGTATCGGCATCTTAGCGATCGATCGTCTCCATTTCCCCGATATTAAACTAGACGGGAATCATCGTGTTTGTTACATTGAAGCTCCAGTTTCCCCGCGGCTCGTAGTTGCCATATAAAAGCGGTATTCTGAATCGCGCATTACCGTGTCTTCGTGTGAGAGCTTGGATGAAACTAGGTCGGATCCAACCCTCATGGCGCCTTCACTGCGCTTAGATATGAACCCTAATTTTATTTGTCTGGCAATTGTTATATCTCGAGTACGACAATCAAGTGATTGAGTTAAAGTATATTGAATCTTTCGATCAATTTAAAAACAATATATATAGGAAAGCATTAATTGATTTTCAAATAATAGCTTCACCTGTATTGCACTGGGATTTCATATAATTATTTATTTTAGAATAGTTTTAGCACAGATCGACTTTATTACCAACAACCTTAGTTAATAGGGTCAATAGTAAGTTTAATGATATTATACAGAAAATAAATCTAGAGCAAATCTCATTTTCCATAGAATATAAATTAAATATTAATTTAAAAGACTATACGTATGTACATGCGTAGACTTAAAAATAGGCTAAGCGTTGAAAGGGTATCTATGGTAACACAGTATGCATATGTGTAACTGGTTACTAAAAAAAATCTTTCAGCACAGCGACAAATACTATTCCGTTGATTAATTTTCCTACATCTATAAAAACGTTAGTTGTACCTTTAGTGCCCACTTCCAACGTCTACCAAATAACATCATGTTTCTATGTTTTCAATCATAGATTTCCAGATACATATATGTAAGTATATGTATATATATATGTATATATCGCCAACTATTTTATGAGCGAAATGCGTTTAAATGAAATTTTTGAGTAACAATGCAGTTCTCTTCTATGTATTGTTATAAGTACATTACCTAGACATAGAACTATGTTGAATTAAAATATCTTGTGATTCTTGGTCCCGTTCATAGCAAGAAAAAACTTAGAATTAAAGTATTATATGAGAACATTTGACAGTTGAATACAAATCGGTTCTCGCATGTATTTTAACCACACAATCCATAAGATAGTTCTGAAGTAATGAAATGACGAAACGACCAAATTTTTTTCAATTCAATAGATTTTAAGCCTTTTAACATAATCTCCTTCACAACACACTAATTTTACGTTAATTTTTTCGTCACGTTTTTATCAGTGGAAACGCAATCTTATTGAAATTGCATTAAATACTTAGGAACTTTAATATTGTGTTAATATGGATAAGCGCGATAACATTAACAGAACTCACCACTCGATGACAGCGAAACTTGTAATAATCCTACAATAAATGTAATAATGCTTTAAATATATCGTGATCTTTTAAATATTATAATGATTACAAAAGCTGTGATAATTAAAATTATTGCTTCGTTGGCATTTAACACACAATTAAGTGTTTTGTATTGTAACAAGTAGTCGATGAGCTGTTTTTATTTTTCATTCGAGTGTATTAAATATAATGGGCCTGAAACTAGTAATTTTAAGGCAAGCTAGCATAATGCCTTGAGTCAAGTACATTTATACAGTAAAAAGAAAACAAATAAGCTTCTTGTAGGTTTGTTTTGGTCTAATCATATTTATATGTAACAGAGACAGCATATTTCTATATTAACTTATTAATTTGTTTATATTAGATAAAAATTGTTAGTTTCAGATAATCTTTAAAAGTGTTCTGCTATTTTTCATTTTATTCTCCTAGTAATATGAATTGAACAATAATACTATAATGACTGGTTTACTGTTCTTATCATATAATAATTTTTTCATATCAAATCTTGTGAAGGCTTATCAAATCTTAAACACACATATATATATATATATATATATATATATATATATATATATATATAAATAAGCTGGTCAAATGATACCGCGCCATTAATTCCTATTATCTTAATACGTTTTTTAATTCTTTAAACACCTTGTCGGAATGTCCACCTCGTAAGTAAATCATATCGCTGACAGGAGCATCTTTAATATTTCCCGTATAACTGCTGTTGTAAATTCTCTTTTATTACTCGCTTTACATCCAGCTTAATGAGCTATTGTTTAGCTTAATATAAAGAAATAGGTCGTTAGTTAGATCCTCATAGAATTTGAATTTTTTTAAGTTAAATTTAGTATATACATGACTATTATACATACTTATTTTTTATATGTACATATTTATTTGTTATTACGTAAGTGTGTATAATTTTATAAAATTGTTGTCTGTGTTCTACGCGAATGCTGTTAAGCTGATCCGGAAATAGTCGTCGCTATTATAAAGCATATTTCATGACGTTGGTAATACAGAATATAAGATTATTTTTTTAAACATATAATAAATTTTCTCTTTTAAAATAGTATATCCGATATCCTTATTAATTTTATTTTTAACCACCGACGCAAAAAGAAGGATGATTGTGTCTGTGCCATCTCAGCTCTCATACGGGTTGTCCCCTTTCGAAGAAGTTTTTCCATTTGAAAGCCTTCTTTGGGGTGGTTTTCAGCTGTGTTTCGTCGGTTTTGTTATGTCGGTCCAAGAGTGTGACTGTTTTAGCTCTTTTCGAAAATGATGTAACCCATTTTTGGCGTTTGATTACTTGATTAATTGCCTCAAGCGTACCAGTATAATTTTAGACAATTAATGTGTAGGGAGTTTTTTAGAGTCAATAAAATTTTCAGTTATCTAACTATAACCATATCCTTGTTAAAATTATCTTTAATCCCATTTTTAACTGACGTTTGGCGGTAGCGAGCTGTTAAAACAGAATAAATAGTTTAACAGAATAAATACCTTAGTATTATAAAGTATCTTAAGTCTTATGAAGGAAGAGCAAAATTAAGGAGACCATAAAAAAATGCCATTTTTATAATAAATCAAATAAAAATAATTATAAGGTGGTTCATATATACATATAGTAATTTAAGGTAGGTATACATTTAGTTTTTTTTTTTTTTTTTTTTTTTTTTTTTTTTTTTTTTTTTTTTTTTTTTTTTTTTTTTTTTTTGGTTTCGGGTTGGAAAATCCTCATGGAGCCCCGTCGCCCTCGGGGAAGGGCGAAGGGGACTGTCAGACTCTTACTGACTAAAAACCAACCCGTGTTCCTCATGTACCCGTATGTCAAAGGGGCGGGTATCGCCAAAGCATTCGTCGCCACCCCCCCGACAAGTATTGACCCACCAGATGGTCAGGTGGGCCCCGTCAGCCGCTCTGCGGCCGTCACCCGGCCACAGGACTCAACTATGAGGCGCGCGCGGGACACACGCCGCCGCCTCGAAGCCTGCAACTGTTCGGACGACACGATGCCCCGAATCTGTCGTCCACAGGCCACGCTCTACGGTGGCCGGAATTCGGCCACCCTTCGGCGCCCAATGCGTCTGCTGCGGGAGGGGAGAGAGAAGGCAGCCTCTCTCTCTCTTTCCGCCGCCTCCTTTGCGAGCATCACAGCCTCGCAAAAGGTGGCGACGGCACACCACCCTGACTCGCTCCCTACCATAGCAGACACTGCAGTCGGAAGCGAGAGATTTCCCGCATCACCTATAGCCGCGACCAAGTCACGGCGCTGCTCGGCCCAAGCTGGGCACTCCGCCAACGTATGCAGCGCCGTATCATTGCGGCCGTCACCACAATGGTGGCACTGGGACGTCTGCTCCCGGCCTATACGACAAAGGTACTTCCCGAAACACCCGTGTCCGGTGAGTACCTGCGTCAGCCGGAAGCTGAGGGTGCCGTGGCTCCTATTGAGCCACCTCTCGAAAACAGGCCTTACCGCCGCTACAGCGGCGTGACCGGCCGTGGGTTGCGCTAAGCGCGTCTGCCACTCTGCCACTAGGACCTGGCGGAACTCCGCCCTCCGTGATTCAATCTGTCGAGGCATCAGGCGTTCGCCTCGCTCGACCGCCTCTACGCGCCACCAATAGAGCGACGTGAGGAGCTTTGCTTCGAGGTCCCAGGGGGGGGATCCGGCTAGGAGGCTCGCTGCCTCAAAGGAGGTTGTACGGTACCCTCTTATGACCCTAATAGCCATCACGCGCTGCGGCCTTCGCAGCGCAGCGACGTTGCGGGCCGTCAGGGCCTCTGCCCACACGGGCGCAGCGTATAGAGCCATCGACCGTAAGACCCCCATGTAGAGTCTCCGGCATGAGCATTCGGGCCCCCCCAGGTTGGGCAGCAAGCGCGAGAGTGCAGAAGCGGTGACCAACAACCTAGGGGCAAGCCGTGTAAAGTGCGGCCCGAAGTTCCACCGACTATCGAGGATTAGTCCAAGGTACTTCATTGTCGACTCGACAGCGATGGAGACTCCGCCTACTGTGATGCTGGACCTCGAAGGCGGCTTCATCCTTGGCCCATGGAAACAGATGGCCTCAGACTTGTGCAATGCCACCTCTAAGCCCAGCCGCCGTATTCTTCCCACGACATGCGCGACACCAGCAGTTGCACGTATGGCCGCTTGACGGTACGACTTTCCACGCGCTGTAACTAGCGTATCGTCGGCATAACAAATGACGCCGACACCGTGAAGAAGCGCACCGCGTAGAGCCCAGTCGTACCCTACATTCCACAGTAGCGGCCCCAACACCGAACCCTGCGGAACGCCGCACGACGTCTCTCGCCGACCCCATTCTTCTCGACCCGGGTACACCACAGATCGTTCTGACAAATATGCCTCGACAATGCGTTGTAGGTAACGCGGCACCGCATGGTACCGCAGTGCCTCTCGTATGGTGTTCCAGGGCAAAGTGTTAAAAGCATTGGCGATGTCGAGTGACACCGCCATGTAGGTATACATTTAGTTTTGTTTTCCACGAATTACATGTTTTAGATGGTTATATTACAGTTAATTAAAAATAGCATGAAATATAAAATATATTTATAGTAGAAACGAAACGTTTGTTTTAATCGAACCTATAGACTTCATAGAAATATCTAGGGTTATTTTGTATGTAGCGGTGAGTAAATTTCGCTTGACTAAACGTTTCGCTTTTCGTCAAAACAACGGCTTTGATAATCAGGATTACGTTGAGTTATAGGATGTGACGCAACCACGGAGTTAGCAGGTTTAAAGACATCTTTCATATTTAACGTTCCTATATTTATTTAACAATAGCTTTTGTTTGAAATCACTCAAATTTGTATAAAAAACTGAACATTTATATATATTGTTATTACGATGTAAATTTTGTGTACGGATTTTTGTGTTTTACGATTGCTTAATCCAATGTTTTTTTTTTATTAAATCAAGCATTGAATATTAAAGAATTCACCACTGTTTTGTTTATAGTGGATTTTAAATATTCAAGTGTACGATTTTTTATCTCCAACCTAACTCTCTTTGGGTTAGTATTGTGGACAAAGCGCTTCTAATAGTACAACCATTCAGGGTTGAAATATAACGATATCAATGAATAAATTTAAGTATTATTTTATTAAGTATTTTTATATAAAAACTTCAGATAGCTGTAGATTTGAGAAAATAAACAAAATCACAGTCGAAAAAATTTATTTCACATATAACTTCGTATAATCAGTGTAATTACTTTTAAAACTACTTGTTAGCTTTTTAGCATCGCATTCTCTTCAAGTTGTACTTAGTTATAAGTTTCCAAGCCTAACATGCGATAATGATTGATTGTTCAGAAAGTGTTCCAACAATAACAGCATAGAATGTTTGAATGTTTTCAAAATATTGGTATTCTTCGAAACTCGGAATCTTGTAAATATTTATAAATCAATTTTGGCATTTTCAATATGTTTAATGTTATGCGATTTATTTTGTGAAACGTAATAAGTTTACAGAATGTCATGAGTGTATTCACTTTGAAAGTCGCCTGCATGATTCTCTGAATGCCTAAATTTATTTTTTATCTTTAAAATATGAAAAATCCTACATCATAATAGATGTTTTAATTTTTTGTATATATTTATAAAAAAACTGTTAAATGTAAAACTAAATTGACATAAATTTTTCTGTTAACAAATAATTCTCCAGAAATATCATTTGGTAGAAAAAACTTCGCTCTAACAACAAAAAGCTGTTAAACAACCGACAATGAATGATTAATGGCTTGTGTTATTACTTCTTATATTCTTTATCAATTTATACTTTGGACCTTCCGGACCAAAAGGCTAGGAGTTTTTAAGAAAGAGATGTATAAATAAGAGAGATATATAGAGATATATATATAATAAGATAACTTGAGATTTTTTGTTGACTGGCATGACAATTTCTTTGTTTATATAAGGAAACTATACAGAAAATTATATATGTATATACATATAATAGGTATATGATATTTTGGCCAGTATACAAGTAAATGACACAATGTTTCTCGGATTTTACGTAACCGTTAAATACTTACAAGGACATTCTAAACATTAGTTTTGATATATGTTATATGAATTATTTAATACTTTGTTAAAATATGCTGACCTAAAATAAGAACACGAAATATAAAAACCGTAGCAAAAATTTTGACGCCTTCACGTGAAAATTGGTCACTGCAATCATTTTATAAATATAACATAGAATTGGCTTTAATACTGTGAAATAATTAATTAAAATTACAAAAAAAAAACTTATTTGCTAATGACCGAAATGTAAAATATATATTTGATGACGTCATAACATATTTAAGTGATTTTCCATATAAGAAACAAAATTAACTTCCATTAATAAATTTTTAAAATGATTTTTTTTTTAATTTTACGAACTTCATCAATTATAGGTACACATCTTGGTAGCAAGTTTGGTTCTGGAACCGATAAAATCTTGACTATAGTTGCTTACTGATAAATAACATTAAAATCAAGTTATACAAGGTTCAAACTATGTGATTCTCGTTAGCTGCGCACTAAATTATATATCGTCAATCTGTGTAATTTTCAACGAGGTCACATTTTAGTTTTTGTTATATAAATAACGTTCGCATTTAATTTTCGCGTCGCACAATGTGAGTTAAGCAGTGCTGTGGTTGGTTGAAAATATTTTCCACTGCAGTAAATGTACACAATTTATATTGTTGACAATATCAAATTGGAAGCCGTAATTAAGAGATGTTTTTAAACGGTTCGGCCATTTTGAAATACCATAGCAGATCTTGTCTTATTATTTTTCATATTATTATTATGTTTATATCTATTTTGCATTATTATCTAAAACTGTACTTTCTATAATACGTATTGCAATTAAATTAAATAAAGAGTTTAATCTTAATTTTTATAGGAATATTGTTGAAAGGATATTCTTTTAAACTGAGGTTGTTAAATCTGAAAAATGCAAGTCTAAAAAATGGAGTATAATTTAGAACCATTGTTTTACGTATTCAATTTTATCTGGGTCATTGGAATAGATTTTTTTTTATAGCAAATATTGTCGCGCAGTTAAAATGAAATGTGTTTCCTTTTCATAACTGCAGAAGCTATTAAATTTATACAAGTCTAGAGCCGATGGTCTATATAACATTCTAACGACTTCCTACAATGTCCACTTGCATCGCTGCCTCGTCATTTGACATTACTAGAGAGAGCTTCTTGAATTATTCACTAATCCTTTTATAATATTTAAAGCATGTGCTAGCTCCATTGTTAAAAATTCATTTATATTTTTCTACTTATTTTTTGTACTCACACTTTTTCTTCTTTATCCCTATGATAAGGTGATTTAGAACGCATCTTAACAATACGTCACTTATTGTTTGACAATTATATATGTGCACAAAGAGGATAAATACATTAACATAAAGGGTGATCGAAAACGTTAATGCTACCAATGAAAATCAATATTATATTTAAAAACTGAAACTGTAAATACCTTAAAAGTCAACAGTTAAAAATTCCATTCAACCTTCACAAATAAGTTTAAACTTATCAAAAACGATACGATCGATATATTTTTTTACAAGCGACAGATTGTAAAATGTGCTCTTTCATCCGCAGACATGTGCTATTTGTAGGCAACATAGTTACCATGCCATTGGGTTCGTTCAAAGAGATTTACTTCTTTCAGTTCACAAAAAAGGCGTTGGAAATTCAATGAACAATGCACAAAAGTAACGCACGCGATAGAATGTGGGTCGTTACGTTTTATACGCACCGTTCATCAGTTATATTTGAGTAATGTTGTGACGGGGAATTGTTATTCTTTTGCTAAATAATTTTATACAAAGCTATTTATGGTGTAATTATTGGTACTTAAAATTACACCGGTATCATTGCAGAGAAGTGCACCTGTGATGTATATTATTATGTATATTATTGTAATACATTATACATATATTTTACAATTCAAGAATACGCATGCGGTCTTTGAATTTGTTCAACTTAAATATTTGAAACGAAAACTTCTTCTATTTATGTGACGCGGTTAAAAGTTAACAAACAATAAATTAATAATTTAATGAAGTATGCTTATAATTTGATAATATCATTATTTAAGCAGTAGTTTTTTTAATATTTCAATCTATGAAATTCACTCAATTGAATCACTGATCCTTAAAAGAGTGTTATTACAAGTTTATAAGTTGGGACACAAAAATATTCAAAAGAATTCGGATAATATTCAATTAGTCCAAAATGTCTTATATTAATTTGTTTTCCGAATTTTTTGTTGTTAAAAATTTAAAAATTGTAAATGTTATAGACAATTAAAAAAATTAATTAATTAAAAAAAATAATAATAAAAACATGATAGACAATTAAAAAAAAACATCTATACTAATATTTTACAATGGCTACTAACAAGTTAACAAATTTATAAGGCGGGGAAGATATTAGCTATTTATATTAAAGTACGTATGTAGGTTTGTAGACCCATTCCTTGTTTTAATGCTCGGCTGCATATGTAATATGTTTGTTTTAGTGTACAGTTAAGCAAGTTCCCAAACGAGGTCAAAAACTTTCCATAGGTTTTATGTTGCACACGGAGCAGTTTCATGTTATAATACTCTTGAAAACTGATGCTTTCATAGCTACTGGAAGTCAAACTGGATTGATGTTTTTAAAAACTAATGTATAAAGGAATTACATGTTCACTAACCTGAACAACTCCTTGTTGTAGTTGATTTGATTAAAAAAATAATTAATTGACCACGTAAAATTACATTACTGCTTTTGAACCTGCTGAGTGTAGCAAAAACGTTAGATTCTCAGATAGCTTGAAATAATGTTTAAAGTCTAACCTTCAGAAGTTGTTTCCTCTTAGTGCTATATTTTTGGAGTATATTATTATCTAATTGTAAATTCTTTCCAAATTTTTTGGTTCATAAAAATTTTGTTTCACAAAAATAATTTAATTACAGAACTATTCTCAGTGGACCTGTGTATAAAAACTTCTCTAAGTCTAGGAACATAATGAGCTCGTGTTAACACACGGCGGCTAAAAAGGGTCAGACCCTCAACACAGTCGTCATTTTTTTTTGTAACTTTAGCCAAACATTTTTTCCGTAGATAAATCTAAAAGTAAAATATGAAAACTGCCTTCTGGATAATAAAAATATAACGTATACATAATGCTCCTCTTTGTGTTCATACATTCCATACATGCATACGTAATGTGATCACCATAGCTGAGTTACATAATTCACTCAGTCTGACTTATAAGCAGATATAATAACTGGAACATTTGCGTAGTGAATAGTATATTAATATTGATAAATACAGCTGTAGGCATTACACGATATGAAGCTTTGAATTAAGATGAATTACATAGGTTATATGGGACGATAAATGTATATCATTAAAATAAAAATGGTTTTTGTTTCCAGCGAGATGATAGTATCAAAAAAATAATGTTAAAGCATGCCGCAATACCTAGTTGTCTTATTACGTGGCTGTTTTTCAGAGGGTCGCAGAGAGAGAGGTTGTTCACCCCGAGGGAGGGACTAGAATAGAAAAGTGTTCCCACAAAATCTCTATCGTTGAATAAGATGTGAAAATGTTGAGTGTAATTAGGTTATAATATTGGCTATAACTTTATTGAGAGGCTTTTTATATAACTTCTTGAATAATAGTTAAGTTTTGATTTTCACACACATGCTATTTTTAAGAGGTTTTAATTGTTAAACGTCAATGTTTGCGTAAAATTATATCATTTATATTATAATTCATATGTTCGCATAAAATTTGGTAGAAAAATTAAAATTCTCATTTCTTTATACGAGAGAAAACTGTCCAAAACTATTTTTTAATACTAAAATTATTACACAAAGATAAGAAATGAAGTTACTATTTTTGAGGAATGCAGTTAATTTTGTTTATTAAGTGTAAATTTGTTATGTGAGGTTTAAAATAATAATAATAAAAAAATTATACCCACAGAACGGGGATTCCATTCTGAAATACTATGACCTCATTCCTCATCAGTGATTAAAACATATCAAATACGCATTCAAAAACATCGTAAAATAAATAACAAATTATCTAAAACAAAATTTCGATCTGTATTTATCATGAACTAAATATAAGTTCGTTGCTGATAGTTGAATTGCTTTTTGAATATTAAATATTTTGGGAGCAATCTAAATTTCGGTCTAGTTTCTGTGTGTTTGTGCCAAATAGTTTATTATCTGACAAATGAAGCATTAGATACTGGAGCTCCATAATGAATTGTTACGGACAGTAAATCAATAGCTTGAAGGAATCTCTATTCGCCTGCCACTACCAAGTGCCACGTTGTAAGAAAATAATGGAGTTTGAAGGAATCATTATAATATTACGATCTAGCTTCAACTTTGGTTAATAGTAATGCGTTTTCATTAGTGTTTTTCCATTAAACTTCTCAAACATAAACAGTTTTTTGAGTTACAAAACAAATAAAAATCTTTTATATTTCCTAAGACTGAAAGTTCATATTTGGTTATACTGAAGTAGATATATTATAATTTCCGTTGATACTCACTCGTCATGAATGTTGCCAGTGAGAATAGCACATTACACAATAATGTAACTTAAATTACAAGAACAGCATTAAAATGTGAAATCGCATCACATTTCATTGCAAAACTGATGACACAACAATGAAATAAATGGCTATGACGGGATCTGAATAGTTGTGAAGATATTCGGTCCCAAACGATATCCTGCCTCAGAATAATGTCAAACCCTTTTCTGAGAACGGATACTAATGTCCTTCATATCTAATAGAGAATACATTAATATTTTGTAAAATTTGATTCGTTTTTGTTTATATCTATATATGTACGTACATACATGTACAGCATTTTGTAACCAATATTTATATTATTAAATAACTGGGATTTGTTTTGCTGTTTTTTTTCAGATTATTAAGTTGTTTAGTTTATCGAATTGTTTGGAGATTTTTAGTTAAAGTGTTATCATTATTTTAATTTATACTCCAAATCGTCGCTTGTTAAATAGGTTCATTCACTTTATATACCTTTAAAACATATATCTGTAATTCTTTTGACTATGATTTTTGATCTCAATGAAACCCCACTTTGAATGTCTGATTCAAGTCTTTTGATCTTTCTCTTTCCCTTAAAATACTGAATCATTGGATTCTTCGTGACCTATAAGAAAAGGCCAGTCTAACAGGGGTGTTGTAGTTTTTTTACATTTTTATCTCAAACTGTGCCACCGTTCTTCCATCGAAAATAAGCGTTGTCTGCGCAGAGTGTAGTTAAAGCAGTTGTGGTCGACCTAAATTATAACGAATTGAAAAGTGCCATTTTAATATAATAAATTACGGCTACTAGACATGAAATTTCATGTTTATGTGGATTTAACGTAATTAGCAGGGATAACATTTTTGCTCATTTTATAGTCAGCTTTCTATCTTCAACAAATATTTAGATATTCCTAAACAAAAATATACAAAACAGCAAATGCACAATTATGGGAGTTTGAGTAACTTTACGTAATCAACAAAGAACATTAATATGCCATTACTATAGATTTAACATGATAAATTAACTAGATGCTTAATATCGTATATTTTATTTATTTTGAATTTTATATGGTTTATAAAATATCTATGGCCATAAAAGACAAAATGGCATACCTACCTATACGCGAAACATATTCGTAATATTTTTATTTCAAATATAAAACAATTAGCATTTTGTCGTATTTGGTTTTAAAAGAAGTGTTTATTTAGTATAACTATCTCTTTATTTATATTCATATTAATAAATAAATTCTATCCGCATAAAGTATTACTAATCTGCTAGGAAATATCGAAGTTTTGATAGTAAAAATAAAATCAGGGCCATAAAAGAAGGTTGAAAATTGTAAACTACTGTACGGCCCGCATTACTAAGGTATCTTTCGTAAAATATGTAAAAGCTTGGTAATTTTCACGTCGATTTAGTTTCAAAACATTACTTTACGAAAAGTCCTTTTGTTAAAACAAAGTAACGTTCAAAATTTATTCAACCCGAACATAAGTCTCAAAATTAAACATATATACCATATACCACTGACAAAGACCAACATAAGCCACATAAGAGTAGAACTTAAGAAAGTTTTAGTTATGTTCTCAAAAAAATACTTCAAAACTTATTGCTATCATATTTATTTGACCAAATCGCCACTCTACTCTAAAGCAAAGCAATCATAATTAGTCCAAATGCGTGATATATACTTCCGTAGGTTGTCTCGTGATTAATTAGCCTAACTATGAACTAATGATGGAAATGAAACGAAACAAATTTTATCCTTCAATATAATCACCATGAATATTAACACACTTCTGACACCTGTGAATGATCATCAAAACATTCCTCAATATTACCGAAGACGGTCGCCTGCAATCATCATCGCTTGAAATTTTTTTCCTCTTAAGTTCCGTTTTAAATCTGGAAATAAATAACAGCCGGACGGGGCCGTGTCTGGACTGTAAGGTGGATGTTCCACTACTGTGAACTCGCATTGACGAACTACATTATGGGAAACACCAGCGGTGTGAACATTAGATTTGTCATGGAGCAACAACATTTTTAGACAGCTTGCATCTTCGTGTTACCTTTATCTTATCTTTTAATTTATATATTAAAGAAGCATAATATTCGCCGTTCACGACTGCATTTCTTTCTTTAAAATATACTATCATAATTCCTTGTAATTCCCAAAAGATTGTGCATATTAGTTTTTAGTCAATTATTGCACCGTTCCCTTTCTAGTACGTTTTTCACCCTTATAACGCCATTCCATTGATTCGCGCTAATACATGGATCTAATACAAAACCATAGGTTCATCACCAGTCACTAGCCGCTCGATCACAGTCTTTGAATTTTCGCCACAAAGATCCAAAAACTCTGAAGCTCAGAATAGTTTTTCGTGCCTCTGCACCGCTGAAATAAGTTTTTTTACCCATCTTGCACTTACTTTTTATGTGAAAATGTTCATGGCTTACACGATGAATGGTAATTTTAGAGAGCTAAAGTTTAGCTGCAATTTCTCTAATGTTCGATCGGCCGTCAATCAGACCTTCTCTTCGATAAGAGCAATCGTTTTAGGAGTTAGCTTTTCCATAGGTCGTCCGTCGTGGTCAATGTTTTCGACGGTTTCTCTCCGAAGGCGAAACTCTTACACCTTTTTTTTATGTGAAAGGTGGCAAACGAGCAGACGGCCTACTTGATGGGCAGTAGTGATCGTCGCCCATGGACATTCGCAACATAGATGTTGCGGATGCGTTGCCAACCAAGATTGTTGAGGACAAGGGATGGGTGGGAATAAGGAAATGGCAACCGGCTCTCGCACTCATCGGACGAAAAGCAGCCACTAAAGGCTACTTTACGCCGATGTTCTGTGAGAGGGTGGTGAGAAGGGATAAACCTTCTTTAAACAGAAATTGTATAACATTTCAATCCCAGTTTTCGACATTTTCAAAAAAGACGTGTCTCTCGTTGTTCAAACGCCTGCTAAACTAAGACTAAGCATTTCATGAGGATGCGTGTTTCTAATATTAAGTATACTATAAACGGACTATTTAATGTGACACAATATGTAGTGACATGTCAAGTAGAACTATATAAGTTCACTATGGGATCGACTAGGTATGTGGGAAAAAATACTATTTTTTGCGTCTGTTCATTATAAAAATATAAAACCTGATGTGATATTTTTTTTTGTAGCAACAAGTTAAAAGTATTTTTATTACATTTGTCATATAAAAATTCAAGAACATTTTTTATTTTATTGTTTCCATTCCTTACAGTAATGATATTTTAAAAGATGGATTACATAAAGCAAACGGAGAGGCAGCAATATTTTAAATATATGAGACTGAGATTTACAGATAACCCAAGCCAGTAGGTCTAGATTATAATTTTAGATACTGCGACAATGGGTTTCTCAAATGTTATTAAAATACAAAATAAATTTAAAGCAAATTATTGGGTACAATATACATTAAGCGAGAGAACTACTCGTTTCGGTTCTCAGACTAAATAAGTGGAACAACTGAACTTTGATTGTGGATGACTTTGTGAGATGAGTTTGTAATTATTAAGTGTAGAAATGCAAAAGTTTTCCCCGCAGTATTAGATGCTTTGGATAACGTGCTGTTGACGAGATGTTTTCAAGTATTGTTATTAAATTGTCAACTTATTTTTACATTTGTTGTCTTGTTGTTTCGGTTTTTGCTTGACATTCTGTTGTCCAGTGCTTAAGTAATTTCCGCTACATATTAATAAGAGACGCATTTGTGTCTTTGTTATTTTTGTTTATGAAAAATACATTACCACTTTAGAGTTTTTGTTTAGTTTAGAGTCTTTAAATAAATGTTTAAAATGAATATTTTTATATATAATACGGCTAATTACGACTAATATAAAGTATCAAAAACAAAGGATTTAATATTGATATATTGTTAAGAGTTTCTAACAAGCAAAAGCCAGCCTTGTTTATTTCATTTATGTCTGTTCATAATAAGACAGATTACCCCCAAGTAGTGTCGTTCTAAAAATACAACCTCGGAGTCGAGACGAAGATTTATGACGATTACCCCCCAGTTATCGGCTTCTGGCAGAGTTTTTCCCATCATATATTTCTAATTCCATCATCATTATAACCTAATAACTATACTTAGAGATGTAATATAGTATATATTTTTGTGGTATTATAATCCACATGGAATGTAACTCTATATAAAGGTCTTATTTCAATATTATATAATTTTCTTAAAACTCATAACTTTACGTTACGTATTTACAACTAAAAACCGTGAGGTGATTATAAATAGAAATGTAATTTTAATTTTGCATTAGAACTTGGAGTCTTTAAATTATTTTGATATTTTTTTTAAACAGTCATAATCAACATAATTTAAATCCATTCAATTCTGTTTGATTATTAAATGATATTAATTCATCATCAAGCATCATTATATTTCAGTGAAGCTTCAGTGATATTATTTTTATTAAATTTTTAATATTTAAATAGAAACTGAAGTCATATATTTTGACGATAATATTTTTAAAAATTTTAGTATTCGAAATCCGAATAAATTTCGACTTTGAAGAATATTTAACAGGAATATATAATATTCATGAAAAGATTTTTATATTTTATAAGAAAAATGTGTACCTACCGTCATGGTATGGTTCGTAATGCTCGTTTCTGAACTTTATATATGTGTATGTTAATGATACTTAGATAATAGAAATTAAGGTTAAATTTCAAAACATTGGGTAAGAAATCCAAAAAATATTACTTTTAAAGATAAATTAAGCTTATTGTGATACTTTTTGTTTCAGGTAAGTTCAGTTATAGCTTTTGGGTCGTCAAAGGTAAAAAGTATTATGGTTCCCATGTTCCAGATTTAGATAATTTTGAGCACCGTCCCAGCAATCAGATTTATTTTAAAAATGTAAAATGAATATTTCATATATCATTTTGCAGTCGAGGGATTCATCTCGGTGGAAAGATTTACGCTAGAAATCTGAAATCACGGATGCGCACTCAAATATCGATATCATTGGGGAATAGTGCATACCTGGTTCATACTTATCGGGGACACGTATTAGTGTTATAAGAACGATGAATTAAGGATATCATCGTATTTAAAATAATTACGATACTCATGTTTAATTGACTGTCGCAAAAACTTTCGATATTCAAAGAAATGGCCCAAATAATATATTAATTTCTAAAATGTTTTTGAACCTTTCGAGTGGAATGAGATACACGCACTAACTGACCTCTGAGTCACCTCAGGCTTTAAATAGAATATTTGATACGCTAAAATTTTGTTATGTACGGTGTTGAAATTAAGCCATGGGTGAACGGTATCTAGGTCTAGAAACTTAGGAGACTTGAATAATAATTCGAAAATATATTTATACATTGTAATGAAAACAACTCTGAATGATTACTTTGGTACTTCAGTGAAAATATATATAATTTAGAACGAGAACATATATAATATACATAAGTTAATGATAAATATGTTGCAAAATCTACTACAGCAAAGTAACATTTAAAACCAACGCTACGAATTACTTGGACTCTAATGAAAAGTATGAAAGCGTGCAAATGTTTTGTCTCGGTACGTCAGTAGCGTTCGCGTTCTGCGGCGCTTCTAATATCGATTTTTCGCAGCGTGTCGGGGGGGTGGGGGAGGAGTGGTAGTGAGAGGGGGAGGGGTAGGGTGGCCTCTCAGCTGGACGTTTCAGCTCCCCGTAAACATAAACAGAGGCTCTCACAGGATCGGCAGTCGAGGTGATATAACGACACTGAATATTTATGAAACCCTCGTATCAGGGATTAAGATTCGACTTTTCTGGGTCATCAGATTGAATACCGTTTGTCAGATAAACAGGTCGCCAATTATATTTTGACTTAGTTTATTTTTCCACCATCTCCTTGACTTTTTTGACGGAATTCAAACAAATTTAAAATATTCGTCAAAATTTTTTCACGTCAGCGATTTTTGATTATTATAACAATTTGTTGTTCATTTCTTTCGTTTTTTTTTACAAATACTGCTTTGTTTGTTTGTTATAAATTATTCCAGAACTTACATATAAAGAAAACCATCTGTCACTAAGATGCCAAAAACAGTTTTTTTATTTGCATTTTTAACGAAATTAAGTTGATACACAATGTAAAATGGAAGACAATAATGTACGTTCCTCATTTGCTTCATGTATCATCCAACAAGTCTTAGTTTTCTCATATATTTCACTTTGAATACAATAGTAATAAAATAGGCCGTGTGTTGTAATATCTTTTGGAATTTTTCCATGATTCTTTTTTCACTATTATATCTTCTTACATATGATATTCTGATCTCAATATCTTATGTATTCCGTATTTGGATATACTATTCACACTCTGTTGGGTCTCTGTTTGCTTATCCTTGACGTCTGAGTTGTCAGTAATTCTAGTGTCTACTATACATGTTTGATTAAACATAGCAAATTCTACTTATGTTTTGTGAATATTATTTTTATATATTCAGTTTTGTTTTCATTAGATTAAAGATATATTATTAAAAATATATCATTTTTAATTTTGTCCATTAATTTGATTGTTGACGATGTCGGTTTAAGTCGATATAGTTTTCCGTCATCAATTTGCTGGTTAGCAACAAAAAATATTGATACTCTTGGCATGGATTGATCGCTGGAACCTCTCCGTTAAATGGGCTTTTATACCTAGATGAATTATATTCGATTAAAACCTACTTCGAATATAAGGAGAGTTAGTTAGTGCATTTAGTTCCTAAATTAATATAGCTTACATGGCTCCTCGACGTATATTAAATTTAATATATCGTTATAACAGCCACAGTTTCAGCATTCACATATATAAACTGGTTTTATATATATCTACATATAAAAATATTATACATTATGTGCCCTTTATTTGTTAAGTACATTATTTTAATTGAATTCTAATATAAACATTCTTCTGTTTACGTAAGTTAGTTTGTAATATCAGTTGAAATCATCGACTCATTTGTTTGTGATTGAACTTTCAAATGATTAATTGTTGTTACATGATTATTATGATCAAGTAATAAATGGGACTTGTAAAATAAAGACATCCCTTTGATGGAGACAAAATATGTATCCTTATTCTAAACGATAAAAATATTAACCTGACCTGTCCATATTTATTCTCATTAGAGAAGATAACTGGCAATAGATAATATCTAAGATCTTGTCATCAAGAATATGAAATCCCATATTCACACAACCAGACCTCAAAACACTGTTGGCGTATTGCTTAAGGAACAGTTAGTGGAAAGACTATGTTTATGTTGGTAGATCAGAACAAGACTAAGTGTCACTTTGACATCACGGTTGCTACAAAGTAATCGAAACGTATAAAAAAATAAAAATACTCAAAGTAAATTAGAAAACCATAGTATTAAAGTGCTAGTAGAGAAAATTTTTGATATTATTATTTTTGTACTGCTGTTAGGAAACACACAAAAATATATATAAATGTATCTTTATATATAAATAATAAAGGGACATCAGTCGGGTTATAATAAATGTTGATTTAAAAGGTCCTATATAACCATTGTTTTATTGCGTTACTTTGTGTGTTTTCCGGACCGCTGGCTCTGATTTCATCAAAGTTCAATAATTATAATCAAAGTAAACGCGTCGGACCGTGGCGAGGTATCTGTTCACGCCTTCTCTTCAAATGGAAACGATCGTTGCAAACATTTTAAGGATGAATTGAGAATAAAAACAATAATATAATAATATTTTGTTTTTATTAAGCATTCCTGCTTTAAGCCACGATATTTCACCCCTTTTAATTAACTGGTACAATAACGGCTTTTTGTTTAAAAAGACACAATAGTTTAGTCATAAAAGAGAAAGGTATGTAATAAAGACATTAAAAGGAAAGTTTCTAGATGTCCCTGTAAAACTAAACTCATAAAAAGGCATTTGTCCCATAAGCTTTTTAAGACACTCATTCCATTTTCACGCATTTAATATCATTTTGAACAAATATTCGAGCGAGAAATGTTAACATTATTACGACAATGGTCATTGCAATGTAATTTCATTTTAAAGACTCATAAATGTTAAAGTATATTTAGTTATAAGATTTTCTTCTTGGCTTTCAACATGTTCATATATTTATTTTATATGTTCTTTGATGCTCTTTTATTTTATTAAGATGCCACGATGATCATGCGAGTCGCATGCATGTTTTAAAATCACATTTTTTCTTCTTCTGTATTTCTATATCATATAAATATATTATTTAAGGGATTAAAATTCATAAGCATCATCAATGAAGCATTTGAAAATATGTACCTTTATAAATTGGTCATTATAATAAAACAACAAGTAACAAGGCAACTAGCAAAAATTTCTTGACTCTAATCGATACAGTCAGAATAAAAAAAAAAAATAATAATTAGTCGAATAGCTTTTTATAACAAGAAGACGTATTAATTTACGAACGATCAAAAAAATATTCTCCACACAACAATATGAAAGTATGTACTTGAATGCGACAGCGAAAATAGTAAAGACATTTTTCAGCCTCAACATCCAAAATGCATAAAGCACTTGATCCATATTTCTTCGTTCTTTGTTTCGAGAGATGTTGACCTTTGTGTGCGGTTCACATATTACGGAGGTGCTAAATGTGTTCTATTTTAAATATCAGTCACGTTTTTAAAACGTTCTGATGTATCGTACTCGCATCGTACTACATTTTATGATAATTTTGAAATGGGTTTTCAACTCCCTTGCAAGTGGTTCTCTGAGTTTGAAATTATGTGTGCATATAAATTCCCAAATGAATTTTTATTGCATTTTTTGCAATATTTTATTTACTATAATATGATCAGTTATTTGTAGGTGTTTTGGTGAAGATGTATTTATCATAGTTTTTTAGGATTGCAAATGAGAAAATGAAAGTTACAAATGAAAATTTACGGACTATGTCATACTAAAATTGAGTTTATAGTGATTTTGCAAACTAATCTACGAGTATCATTTGTTTGTTAACGAAGTCTTGCAATTATTATTAGCAATAAATCGCTAGCGACGTACTTATAGTCTGTTCTATAAAAATAAAGGATTTATTTTTGATAAATGTTTTCTGTGAGAACGCTTTTTTTAGAGTTCGCTGTCTGAGGGGAGAGAAATAAGACAAATGGTTTTCCGATGAAAGCAATTATCGTAATAACGATACAAATGGACACTTGCGGTGGTTAAGTGTTTTTACCGGAAAAGTAAATATCAAAATGAAAATGTGCATTATCTTGCATATTCTGTTTTTGTGTGTTGCCATTTAATTCTTGATTTTATTTTGATATTTACGTGTTCACAACCTGTTGCATTTTCGATATTTTAATACTTACTGATTAGAATAATAGAAAAATATATAATAAACTCGGTTTATTTAAGAGATTTATAGTTGAAAAACACCTTTTGTTATTCGGGCGTTGTGTTTACGTACTTTTAATTGATGAAATGAGATGAAATGTAACAATTGTCTTAGTATTTAAATAGATTTAAGTTGATTAGGTTGATACTAAAATATAAATTATATTCCTATTGGATACAAGTTTAAAATGATTTTGTAACGTTAAACGGTAATGCTTATATAAAGTATACGAGGAATAAAACAATTTAACATTTTTGCCAATTTACTGTTTATGAGTTTATTTTATTATTTTTTTATAATGGTCTTTATATCAAATTCTAAAAAATCTTGTTTCCCCTAAATTATCAAATAATATTCAAATCAATTGGTATTTTTTTTAATTTTCAACCTTGCTTAGAAGCGAACGTAAGTTGTTTTTTAAATGATTTTTAATTTAATACTTGCTTAATAATAACAGTTTAAAATTGTAGGTTTTTTTTTAAACAGGCCCGTTGAATGTATTTTTTGATGATTTGTATAAATTAAAGTAGGGACACCCGCAATGGGTGGATCATTAAATTTTATTAGAATGAGAATTTGAAGGGGCCTATTTTGCATCGTGTCCAACTTTTAACAAGGGGAGTTTATGCAGCCGAGATTATCTTGTGTTTCAGGTGGAGAGTTTTGAATTATCAACAACTAAGTTTCGTTTTGAACACTTGAATCTGTTTTGAGAGTTTCAAATAATTGTAACAATTTTAGATTACTAAAAAAAAAAATATACTTTCAAATCTATTTATATGTAAACGTCATATTTTATTGTTTTTGTTGATTGTTTATTCCCGTTAAGTGTATTCCCGTTTCATTAATTTCAGACAGATTTGCAACATGTATGTTATTTACACAAGATTAAAAATGTTTATCGATAAAACGATGGCTAGACGAGCCCACAAACTGAATTACATTGCATTTTAACAAAATTAACGACATTTTTTTAAACCGGAATTCCTATTATTGATAATGTCTTCTTGCTACAGATTTATGATTTATTTATTTAAATTAAATGAATAATGGACACTAATAACTATAATATTACTATTAAATATTATAGGGTATGTATTAAATAGGTTATAGTTAATAATAATTTTTAACACTAACCTACTATTAATATAGGTATGTATTAATAGTAGGTTAGTGTTAAATATTATTATTAAGGTGTTTCTATTCAAATCATGAACGCAGTAGCTTATCTTGAAATTTCACGGTGTAATTTCTGGACCTTCATTCTATTTATATCGTTTCAATAATGCAAAACAAAAGAAGGCAATATATATATATATATATATTATTCGCACCTCTAGTTTTGAGTTTATTAAGTTTTATGATTAAAAAAGTATGTACATAGTATGATACGAATACTCAATGAAGAGAAATAGCAAGCAATGAAATTAATGGTACTTCGAAAACCGTGCTGAATCCTCAGCTATTCACAGGAGATTATGCTTGGATGTTCACAATGCAGTGCTAGTATCCACTTTTATTCATGCAAATGACTACTGACTCCAGGATGCAAGGTTAGAACAGAGTCAATGTGGTGAAAATGGTTTTTCATATAAGACGTAATTCTTAATGAGCGTGTGGCGATTAAAAAAAAATGGGTTCATTAAATTAATTTATAAATATGAACAAAGATTTAAAAGGGGCTTCTTTAAGACTTTCTATAGTGAGAAAAAGTTTGTCCTTACTTTCGTCAGCAAAGTCATACGTTCAAACAACGGAAGGGTGTGTGAAAATTGTGGCTGAGGCAAAGAGCTTTGCAAGAAACGTTGCGTGTGGCAATCTATTTCTTTGGCTTCCGCTATAGAACACAGGTTGTAGTTTATATAGTGTACAAGTACTGTGAATACCGTTACTTAAAAATAAAATGTTGGCTTTAAATAAGAGAAAAATACGGTTTGCTTGAATATGTATGAATATAAATTTAAATACGTTAATTGAATAACTTAAGTCTAATGTTCCATGTTTTCACAAATTATTAATCAATATTGTTTGTTATATTATATTGTATTGTAAACAAAATTTATGAATAAAATATGTCCATATTAGAAAAGTCAGAATATTTTTCGAATTTAAATTATCATTTCAAATCAAAATATGCAAAATAACAAATACGCTAAGTTTATTGGCAAGGAGTATTGAAAGTCGCAAATCTGGTTCTGCTTTAATTCATTAAAATATTGTATACTTATCGGTTTTTTTGCCAAAAACATAAACTGGAAGATATATAGAATAAAATGAAACATTTAAGGCTCTAGAGCACATTTGTAACAAAATAACATAGCGTAAGTTATAGAGGTAAGCCTGGCTTACACTATAATATGTAATTGCTCTGACTCACTGCATTATTCTTATTCCGGGCGTGTGTAATCGGACTAAAAGCGTCTCTGAAGCCGTGTGTGCAATTTGTCTGTAAATTTGTGACGTCTTTATGGCTAAGAAAAAAGGGGTTTTTATCCTTCTTATTTATTTGCTCCAATTGTTATACATTGATCTAATTCAATTAAACCTCTACGGATACATATATTTATATACCGATGTATATATTTTTTTATTGAATTTATAATGAAACTATGAGTATCTATGTTTCTTTCTATAGAGGTTGAAAAATTTTGAATATTATTTAATACCAGCCGTTCCCTCGATATTGGTCTCTTGAAGGACTTTTTTTGTATAATTTATAATAATTTAATTAATTGATACCTAAGTTGCTTCTTATAACAACAGCTGTCTACCAGTAAAATTCATTTTATATCAAGATTGGTCCAAAATTGGTCCGTTTCAGAGGATAAATGGAACAATCAGACAGACACTTTAATTTATTTCTTTCGTATAGATTATGAAGATAGGTAACTTTAGAATTCTTGATACTTGTAAGTACATAGATGTTCTTTTAGCTATAAAAGTAAGAAACGAAACAGTCCTGTTAAAGTTAATTGAAAGTATAGTACAATCCTCTTAATTACTATCTCGATGTCAAGAATACTTTTAATGGAACCCTTCCGCAAATGTTCGATAACTTAGGAAGAGCAACGTTAGAGTTAGTCAGGTTATTTAATCGATTTCGTTCAAAAAATATCTTGAACGAATAGATTAATATTTATAATGTTCTTGAATATACAGCTTTATTGAGTAAAAGCCTTTAAAATAGAAAGGTTGATTATTGGGGGTTAATTTCTTTGATATTGCTATCATGTTATTTTGCATTATTTAATTGTCATGACTTGATGAAACAAATAAAGCTGTTTACGAAGAAACAAATCTTGAATCTAGAACAAAAAGTTCACATTGATTTTACTCTCGTAAAATCTCAGCGGGAGTCGAAGGCTTCAAAATTTAACACAGACCTCATGATTTGTAATAAATAAAGATAAATATATGAAGCTATAGCCAAAATGAAAGAAAAAGGTATAAAAATTAATTTCTGACTGTCAGAAATAATAAAAAACCTATTGAAGAATAACACGAAAAACAAAATAATCAACAGTATTATTAAAAGTTAAGATGAACTTGTTTTTAAATTCTCACTTGACCAAATTAAAAAAGCAACGTATTTTTTTTTTATAAGAGGTGCATTCACCTTTGGTATTTCATTTCAAACGAAACTATTTTAAATTTCAAATTTGTTTCGCTTTGTTATTTTAATATGGACGAGGGTACTTTAAAACAAATTGAAACGTAAGGGAATACTAAAAAAAATATAATTATATTTGTTAAACAACAAAAACAGTTCAACGCATTATCTTTGTAACAATAACATACTTTAATGCCAAATAGTTTAGCCAATCAAAATATTGCTCACGTCATCATCTATTGAATTTTTTAACTATTTTTTGTAAGCGAATTAACAGAGATATACTTAGTACTCGTATAATTAAGTTTGTTTGAACTAACCCACCCCATTTCCTAAGTAACGTTATCGAAAGAACATATAATTTATAAGGTATTAACTTATTTTGTTATATTTTAAATATTTTTAATAACGTATTATGTTTTATAAATGTTATACATCACAATTCTTTACTAAAATTTCAAATTATTCGAGAAGTAACGACTCAAGTCATGAAAACTTTTATGTTTAGGCTTGTTATGTGTATAAGTTGTACGTACGTAAATATAAATGAGAATAAAATGTTCAGGATTTTTTTTTGCCGCTTGTACTTCATTAAAGACTTTATTCTTACAAGATATGCTTTGAAAAACTTGATTTAAATTAATTTTACTAACGATCACTTACTTTGGATATGTTTACACTGGTTTTGTAGTGAAAGGGACAGGACGGAGAATAAAACAGCTAACTTAATAAATGAAATCCACCTCCGACCAATATTCCCTTGACCTACAACATAATTGGAGCAAATGTTGCAAGAACCCGGACAATTTTACGATTAATTTGTAATTTTCATGGTTAAATTCGACCACGAATGTACGTCATTTGTATGGATCTATCAATTTAATAGAACACTACAGATACTCAGAAGTAGAACATAGATTTATCTAAAATTGTCAAATTCAAACTGAACTTAAAATATGACTTAAATTTCGTAACCCATGCAAACAGTGTCGTAATTCTATAGTTGTGAAGTAATAAGTGGTTTAGGAGCAACAAAGCCTCCGTACATGGCTCATGACAGTCGTATAAATGGAAATGGTCGCGATTTAAGTTTCCCGCGCTTTTCATATTGTGATGTTTTCGGAAATTATGGAGAACGTCCTGAACCGTTTTATCTAGCTATATATTTATTAAACCGTATTTATATGTGGACGTTTGAAAAGTATTACACGAGAATTACTAAGAATGATAAATTATTATATATCTTGTTTAATAACTACTGTTTTTCATTAACATCGCTTCATATTATTCTTTTTATATATATTTTTTAAGAGCGCCTTACATAATTGCGTACTTCGAATCTGAATTTTAATTTACATCTTTATTGTTCGGCTTGTGTATGAAGGGGAAAGAACAATAAAGACGTAATTAAATATTTGAACCTCGGAAATTATGCCAAGTCCATAAAAAGCCTTGGGGTTTCTAGAAAATCAATGAAATCAAATGACAAGTATTTTGCATTTTAATAGACTGCCTAGGATAGGTCCTAGTCAGTAGACTAGACTAGACAATATCACTATTAGGAATAATGATATTGTACTAAAGTTCTGCTTTAGTATCTATGTTTACTTAATGTTTAAAGAGAAAGCTTTTAAATTATGCATAGCTATGTTCATTTGGGAGTTTTGAATAAAGAATATGAAAAAAAATACTTTTAAATTAAACAAATGTTTCTTCAACGTTATTAAGTTTTAAATAACACTGACCACAAAGCGCAGAGCAAACATGAAACAGAGTTAATAAAACAGTAGGTGCGGGGATGCAGCGAGACTGACGAATACACGTGAGTACGTTGAACTTCACGAATGTTTCTGAATTATTTATACCAATCTCGGACCAGGAGTCATGAAACTAGACAATGGAGATTTACGCTTACAATAGCTTGCTTTATTGCCTGCCAACTTCCATACTCATGTACCGTCTTGCTCCGAAGTCTCTTGTATTTGTAATCTTATTTAATTTATGGTTCTGTCCCACTAACAGAACTACAAAGTGAACTTGTTTTGAAACCTTATTCTATATTTATTGGGTTATAACGTGAGGAATGTTAGTATATGCAATATTCTAAGTGTTCATTGTTAACGTGTGGGTTTGAAATTTACCAAAGTGAAACCAATAGTAACAAGGTTCATGTTTATTGAATTATAGTTCAAAGCGTGTGTAAGACTTTAGTTAATAAAACATTCCAGCTAACCATGGTTTCGCTGTTTTGGATAAAACCTCCACTTCGGTTTCAGTAACTCAATTCGGATGAAACAAATTTTGTTTATCGTGCATAACTTTTTCCTTACATTATTATGAATAGAACATTAGGTGGATACATTATATTGTTGTACAGAGATGTAGATGTAGATTTTTTTTTATGTATAAATAATGAAATTACATCCAACGTAAGTAATATTATACTCACAAGTATTTAGAAGAAGCCCTTAAAAGTGTTCCATCCTTCGGCGATAAATTTAAAGTCGTCTCATTTACATCGAATATCGCTTATGCTCGTTGACCGTGGCTCAAAGTTCCCGAGAGCACCGATTTGCATGTTCTACCAATTACTTTTTACAAGTTCACTAATTTTGTCTTTAAAAAATAAATTAAAAAGAACACTCTGAAGCTATCTTCAAATTGTGCTTCTACAGGCCTTATATTTTATGAAAATATTTGTATAAAATAACCATACGCTGGAATTGAATACCAAAAAATATTTATATATTATGTAACAAAAAGATTTACTAACTCGGAATGTTTGGCAAGTAGAAAGAATATAGCAACAGATATAGGGATCCAGTTAATGGATTAGCTTTATGAAATTATTTTTAATTTATTATGTGTAATGTATACCAAATACTGTTAAAGGACTAATTAGACAAAGTGTCGCTTGATCAAATTACATTTTTCATTGCTGTAACAGTACTTATTATTATTAATCAGACACTAATCGTAATTAGACTTCGACCCTCTCCCTCCAATTACACTCTAATATATACATCTAATATAAATGATAAGGACATTGGAAATCAATTTCGCTACGTGAGCTTTTACGTTTATTTAAATGAACTAGATGAATAATTTTAACGAGCTTTACAAACAATAAAAATTATCTATTTATTGAAAGACGTTCTAATAACTATAGGTGTTGTAAGTGTTTATGTATATGCAAGTGTTTAATGTGACTTTAATAGCTCAAAAACAATGTCTCTGAATCTTGTAAATTTTTGATATAAATATCTTTTAAGAGGTGTCACAAGGTTTCAAGCTATATTTTCAATATACGTATCGCACAGCAGATTGTAAAAAAACAATAGGTTTGTTTGACTTTCAGGTTTATTTCTTAGAAACCATAAATTCCACTATAAATTTCGTGGCATATCTTGGAAGATACGCAGCTATGTATTCGTTACGCTTATCGAAGGGACAGCGCAAGATAGCTCTAATCGAACCCGAGAGCTTAGTCAAATTACGTTCTAGAAATGTATTTCAATATTCCGTGGTAATGCATGAGAACTAATCTCGATATTAATGTAAGTTACATATCTTGGCCGTGATATGAATATTTATACTGGTATGTAGTCATGTAGTTTAAAATTTTACTTTTACTTACCATTGTTAATATAGGTTTAAGAATATGTCATTCTCACTCAGGTTAATGTATAACTTAATGAAATATTTTTAAGTGCGATGCAAGTCTATTTTTACATTTATACTTACTGATGTGATGAAGAAAATATTATACAAATAGTATTTTGCTAAGATCTGAACATTTATTTCTTTAGAAATAAAGTTTTATACTTGATCAAGGAGTCTACTTAATAATCCTGTCTCGGATTTTAAGTCAACATATTTCATATTGCTGTTAAATTATTAACAGATTTTTTTGAGGTTAAAAAGGTTAGAAGGTTAAAGGTATCCTAATTTTTTAAGTCCCTAAACATATCTTCATATAAAAATTATTCAAAAACTTTTCAACAAAGATCTCGGCTTGAATAACAATCGCCTTTTTGTCCTTTTGAGTACTGAAGGTAATGCATTATTTAAAACAAAATTTAAATTCAATAATATACATGTGTATTATACATGTAGATTAAACATATTTACAGAATAACATTACCAAAATATGCAAGGTTTTCATGATTACAGTTAAAAATTTAAAAGAAAATATCACAACAAAACAGTTGTTGAAAACTTTAAAGGCTCCTCTATGACTAAAAGAAGAGACAAATGAAATAAAAAACGACAATTACATACGACCTAACATAAATATACTATTTTCATGTCTATCAAACAATATTTTGTATCAATTATAACAATTGCACAATTTTTCAGACATTTTAGGGAAACATAACAAATAAAATTATATGTATATATATTTATATATTATTGAAAATCTCTAGTGAGATTAATTATTTTTGATATTTTGATCTGATATACATACATGATGAGAAATTTAACTAAGAGTATTTCATCGGGTCCTGAAATGAGTGTCTACATAAGGGTGAACAGTTTTATTCGCGTCTATCTCACTTTTACGAAGTATTAGGTATGAGTTTATGTCAACGTTATAACCTTCGGTACTTATGCGTTTATTGCAAAGTTTACTGATGAGTGTCACAGGAGACGAGGCCTCCGGAGTTTGATAAAAGTTTCGAGCACTCCGCCCGAAGATCCCATCCTATGTAGGTTAATGTACGACGAGTGAAATATTTTATTACACGTCGGAGTATTAGCAGAAAATGTCTCGGAGTTTTCTTCACAAACATTAACGCTGATTACGGCACGGAAAAAGTGAGCTGACATTCAAAATATAAAGAGAGAACGAAGTACGGCGATAGTGTTTTAAGTTTGGAATGTTTTCTTTAGTTTTCGTTTTTATAATTATAAAACTTTGAAAACAAACTTTTCAAAGAGTTGAAATATTAATGACAGAGTATGGAAAAATGTTGATTGTGAAGTTTGTTTTTCACGAGAAGCTAATGATAACATTCACGATCAGATATTTTAAAAACATCTGAAGATTTTAATAGCTCAGTTCACATTGCGAATAGCGTCTCCTCATATAATTTTGCATTCAAGCTATGTTGGAATACTGAAATTCGGAAGTTCAAATTATCTTATTCTATTAATTTTGCAAATTATTATCTAATATATATATAGTCTCTTTTATTATGTTTTTATTAAAATGTCCTATAAATATAATATTAATTTATTTACTACTATATCAAATCATTCATTTAAATAGACAGTTGACAAGTTTATAAATTTTTAAGTGGTTAGCTGATTAATACATACATAAGTCTAAAAAAATAAATAAATTGTACCGTAATTATGATAATGTCGATAAAAGTAAGTGTATTTTGATAACTGAGTTAGTAAATATAAGTGATCAATCATATTGACTGACTGGGACAGCGTTCGAGGAACTCTTAACTCGTACTTACAAGTCTGAATATCCGATTCAGATTGCTGTACAATAAGTAATTAGACTGCAATACTGTAATAGATAATGTGTATATGAATGTATGAAAATTCTATAACTAAGTTTAAATTTATCATCAGTACATGTTTAGATGTTTGTGTAAGAGATGCGGTTAATAATTTTTTTCATTCAATTTATTTTTATTTTCGATTTTGCAATTTATAAGTTCATATATTTTTGGGCGTCTTATGTCAATATTGGTTTGCCTCTGCACTGCTGATTTGATGTTGGTGTAAAAATAAGTACAATTTTATTTAATATCTGACGAGCGGTGTCAATGTATCAGCTCTTTTTCAATATAATGGACTGATATTTTTGTCCTGTGAATTCTTGATTGTTTCTCTTGTATTCCAGTTTCGTATAGAACTGACACTTAATTCATACTTTTTTTTAAATTAAACAAATGTTGCAGCATCAGAAGTAACTTTATTATATAGTCAAAAATCTCAGCCCTCGTTATGGATTGTGCCTCTGCTATTTATTTCAACATAATCCTTGAAGTAAAATTATAAAATGTTATATTATACAATTATGGATTTTTTAAGTTTTTTTTTTATTGACTAAATGACTTTAAGGTCTAGTGGCGTTGTCTATTATTTCAAAAATTCAATGTCATTTCATGTCATATTTTGTCATGCGATTTTTGGATCTTTTTTATCTTTATATCTATTTCCTTGACATCAAGCGAAGAAATGATTATCAACACATAAATCATTAACATGTTAAAAAAGATTCTCAAGTGAAGTTATATAAAAAATCTACTTATTAATTGTATTATAATTCGTAAATTTTATTAGTATTTCAGCTAGAAACAATCATTCGGACGTCGTTAAAATACGCGTCATCACAAAAACATCTGGTAAATGTCTTAACCCACTTTAAAAAATATATGAAAACGATCATAACATCAGTCAATTGACCTGAAAACTAGTAACTGGTCCTAGCTTAAGGGAAATTTCAGGTAGTCTTTAAAGCCATTTGTAAAGTAGACGTCGTCCCGATTTTCGGGTCGCCGGATCACGCTGTAAGGCCAGCAATTTAGATAAGCTTCTGTTTTCTCATTGCCACATAAAAATAGCAATTATCCCTCGCAACCATAATATTTAATGATTCCTGTTACGTTTTGTTTTGATATGCATTAAGAAAAATTATTCTATCTTTTTCCTTATACTTGGACAACATTGACTTTAACAAAAGTGTCCACTAACCCTGTGATTATACTTCACTCAAGAATGCCTAGTCAACATTAATTAAACAACCTACGATACATATACCTATATGTAGGTAATATATTTAAGTAACCATCCTATTATCTTAAAGATTATTTTGGCAGATTTTAGTGCAATTACAAAAAATTTTGGACTATTGAATTAGCTCAGTAAACGTGTAAATAATATTTAAATTATGAGTTATTTTTTTTTTGATTATGGATGTAGAAATCTATGTTTAACTAAATCCTAGTTAATGATGAATTCTGCTATTTAGATGGTACCAACGAGTAACTTGTCGAAACACTTTAGAAACTTGTGTTCGTACCGTATACTTTCTAAAGGAAATAAACTTTATATAGATTACAATATATTTATACCCATTGGGCCTAAGAAATAAACAACGTGTCACATTAGTATTCAATTATTTACTTTAAAGTGTTATAATAAAAATAATATCAATTCATATTAAATTTAGAATCATTCAAGACACTATGTCCGTGCAATAAAAATAATGCGTGGCTCTTGTAAATATTTCGTTAAACAATTTATATAGAAAACAAAATGCTTTTCTAATTCAAGAAATTCTAATTACTTTTCATACTTCTTGTACAGGAAAATTCCATTTCTTAAATGATCACAGCAAAGTTAGCGATAGAAGATATCTTGGAGTTTTTAATTGCTTTCTACTTCGCCTCGTCATTGTTTAATCCTTTCTTAATATTGATTTTTTGCTATTAATTCTTTATGTATTCTGTTGTTTTTTATTATGGCTATTTCGTGTAATCATCAGAGACATTTGTTTAATATAAATTTTATGACTCTGTTTAAAAAAAAAATTACACACAAAAGCTTCGTATCACCTCAATGTATCCAATGTATAAAAAGGCTGTAAAGTGTTTTGAAAGCGACCCTATCGTAATATTTTTACGAGTAAATTTATGCATCCAGTTAAAGAACAATGTGGGAGTAAATTGCCAAGAGAGAGAAAAAGATCTGGAGGAAAAATTTAGACAAGAAACACAATGCGTGGACGTGAAAGTTGTCGACTTACTTAAATATATTTCTCTTTATGGCTTTCTTATGTAACATTTTTTTTAAGTAATACAACAGACCCTTCAAACCTTTTAAACCTACGAAGAATTGTTACTTTTGGACAGTAACATTTTATTTTTATAAAAACTAAATAAAATAAATTCAGTTTGTTTTTTATTTCGTCTTGTTTATACATAATATATTCATATAATTATATTTTCAACGTTAAAGAAATGTTTAAATTAAACTTTCATTAAAATTCAAATAGAAAGTGTAAAAAGAAAAATTAAAAATTCATCTACACGAGTAGTACTAAACTAATATAATGTAATCTTATACATGGTGTGTCCGTTCTAATATGACGGTTTAATCACTGACTTAAGTCACAACACGATAGCTGAATTAGCAAAACAACTGTAAGCGATACTTTGGAGGATTTAATTTCGGATCCTACTGGTGTCTATAAATTTTTTATCTTTATTCTATTTTAATTTAAGTATAAAATTCATATTTGTACGAATTTTATATACATTATAGATACGTTATTTAGAATTCTTAACGGTTACGCAACATGATTCTGAGTGTAACTAAGCAAAATAAATTGAAGTATAGTTCAGTTCTCATATACATGGTTAGGGAACTGAATGAACATTATATCACATGTATTTATAGGTTAAACAATGTTACATCGATTTAATAAATATTAAATAAATAAATGAAATTGCTATAAAATTAATTATAAGTATATAGCCATCTAAACGATTCTATGAATACTCACTAATACAGGAATCTATAATATAATTGTTGTACGTTAAGAGATTATCTTTTCTTTGAAAAGAAAAAAGGTTTTTATGTTGTATATTTTTTCAATTAGGATAGATTTTACTTCTTAGACTATGTATCAGAGTTTATTACTGAACATATGACGAGGTATAAGAAACAGCTTTTGAATAACATTCAGTAAATGTATAACGTGAGACAACTATTGGGCCTAGTGTTTACAATGCTGGCCATTGTTAGACGGTTCTTATTTTTGATAGTATCGGATTGGTGTTAGATAAAACCTGTACACTGACACATAGTTTTGGATTCGAAGTCCACTTATTCACATTGATGTGTGATGATGGATTCTGGTACAAATGATGTATCTGTATATATTGGCTGACAGAACATTAATTTTTGTATAATCAACAAAAAATATTATAAACCTTCCCTATATAAAGCTGAGTTAAAACACTCAGGTTATACATCGTACAACATTTTTAAAGACAAGCTTTATGCATAAAAATTCAGTTTTAACCCGACGAGGACACTTAGTCCCATTCATCCGGTAGATATAACTATGATAAAGTCCTCGAAAGCCTCAGCACTAGAGTCTTAAGCTTTTTAAAGGAGAAAAGTGGAAAATCAACGCATTATCCACTAAGCCCTTTTGTGTTGAATTTAGGTTAACCGAGATACTATATAAATAAAAATGAATTGCTTTTCATTGGTAAGTGTGTAACTTGAGGTTTATGAGGGTAGTGGATTGTATTTTTAATTGTTTATAACGTAGATGTTATAGAAAAAAAAAAAGAATTAAATCATGATTAATTTTGAAGTGCATAATTTTTTTTGTTATGTTTTCGGTCTGTTTTCATTTTGAATGATTGTATTAAAATGCGAAAAAAAAATCGTTATTGTTTATTTTAAAAATGTTTATACAAAGTGTGAAGGTTATATATGTCTGCTGGTCATATCTATTGTGTATATACACATAACATATAACACAGAAACTAATAACTCCAACGAGAAAATACTATAAATTTCTATTAACTTAAATACAAACATTTGATATCCATTAAAAATACAAAAGAATGTAATATTATGGAATAAGGTGTTTTAAAGAACGGAGCTCTCGTGGAATTCGGGGCTAGATGTGGTGGAGAAAGAATATCTTATTGAATATTTCTAAGAAGTAATCTTATTGTGTTGCCTAAATAACAAGATATATTTTCAAAATTCTAGTAAAATAAAACTTCAAAGACGAATTTTTGAATCAACATCAGTAGACAAAAGTTTTGGATGTTTTAAAGTCGTGTACACAGCGCTAGTGGATTTTTCTCAACATTGTTTATAACTTGGTAAAATTCCAGTTTGACTTAGCAAGAAGTTTAATTTATTTATTTACTCTGTTTTCATTTTATTTACATTTGGTACAAAATAAAATGTAAAACACTATATTTGTAAGCAGTTTCGTATAAAATTTATTTTTTTTCCTCTATTTTATTACATCCCGTAATCATATCGTGTCTTCCAGAGAAAAGCTATTGTGGTCCGCAAGATAACCTTGATGTAGCAAGAACACAATATGTAATTCTTAGAAAATAAATTAGTAGGTGATGCTACGAGAACTTAGATTAGTTTAACAGAAATAAAGGATTTAGTGTAAATAAACGTACAAAGTAATTCCAATCGTAGTCTTCAGTCTTCTCAATGCTCTATAATACTGACGAATCACGTAAAAATTTGGGATAGATGCAGGATAGTAAAGTAAAAAAACCTTTAAAAAATAATATTGTACTATAATTTTGGTTTATACAAAGCGTTTGCTTATGTTTATATAAAGAGATAATAGTAATAATTATTGTATAATTTACTTTTATTTTTTGTTAATTTCTAAATCAACAGCGCACCTTCAGATACGCACGAGTCAACGTTTTCAATCAAGTAAAGACTAATTTGTCACAATAAAGAAAAGTACATCGTTACTTCAATTACAAATGTATTGTTTACTACAATAAGATACTTTGAACCATAAAATGCATGTATTATATAATGTTACTTTTGAAATAAATGGTGCACAAAATAGTTGCCATGGCAGTTAAAAGCTCGCATAAATCATGTATTTTTGTAAACCATTATAACAATATATTTGTATAGCGTATAAAGATGATAAAGCACATTTATTAGATCAAATAACATTTACATTTTTGTCAACATTTCGATGTGTATAACCAACTGATGGAATATTTTTTTGTGATATCATGACGCGAAAGTCCTTTATGTGAAAATCTTAAATAGTTTTACATTAATACATATTAACTTGTATAGACTACTTTAACTAAAACTTAATAAATTTTTCATAAGAAATAAAGAGTTTATTTTTTTTATTTATAACTTAGGTTTAGTGATTTTTTTTAATAATATTTTTTTGTCATTTCAATGCTGTTTTTAAAATATAAAGTTTAGTTGAAGTTGTTAATTGAGTATTATAGTATTCTAAGGAATACCATAACTTATAATACGTAATTGTAGTAAGGTGAACCAACTGCTTTGACAAAATCTAGTCAGTAGATTTCCTTTTACTTAAAAAAAAAATATTTTCTAAATAACTATCGAGTAAAAACTCAACAGTTGTTATGTAGTAGTTGTTGGTAATTTTTAAAAGTTACTCATATAATTAAATTTTAGTTTTTAGGTTAAGTTTGCTATGTCTATACACATAAAGAAATATTCAAGGAAAAGTCGAGAACCAGTTTAATAAAAACAAAAAAAATAATTCTTAGAAATGATGTCTGTGTACTATGAGTGGCAAATTCATTGTTTAATGTTGTCAAAATACTTTCTCGTTTACAGTACGTTACTGTACGTATAGAACGATATTTTATTTTATCTAAATTTGAAAACACATAACTTGGCTTGATTAAATCTTGTTTATAAATGAGAACTAAAATATGCAGATTGAAAAAGTATCCGTTCCTTTTGAATTCCATCTCACTCGGCTAAGTTAAAATAAAAATAGCTTAGAGTTTGAGTTCACAAGTTGAATAAATTATTCTTAGATATAACTGTATACATAAATAAGATCTAAGGTAAAATTCTGAGAGAGTGACGAAGCTTCACTTTAAAGATCAACATATGTTAATATAAATATTTTACAAAAAAAATAGTTTTTTAGTTTTCTGTATGTACTCTAATTCTCCTTATGGTATTTCTAAGAAAATTATCGATAATATTAAAACGCTGCTGAGTCCTTATTAATTACTTTCAAGAATGCATATTATTATGTTAAAATGTCTAGAAGAATTTTTTATAAGTATTACCCGGAGATAATGAAATCTTACTTTTGTCAAAGCGTGTTCAATGAGACGGAGGTAATATTACACATTCAAGCGGGACAAATTAATTAACTAAGATTAAAACCCGTGTAGCAAGAGTTAATTCTGGTTTTTCTCGTAACATCAAACGAGTGAATTTTACTTTGAAATCATATTATCTTTTCAAGTATTCCTGTTTTAATTATATTATGTGTGTTATTATCTTTATAATTTTGTTAAAACACACTGTTTTATAATGTTGAACAATACATATGTACATTTATATTTTAATATTATGAATAAATAAAGAAAATTTTTTGAAGGTGAGGTGATAGTTCTTTCATTCAGGAACACTAATCACGCACTATTATAAGATATTTTCGTTTTATTGTTTTCATCTTATTTGAAAATTTGTTTCGTTGAAGGAAGAACAATCAAATTACGAACAGATTTAGGACAAAGACATGCTCATACGCTGGTTTTGTTATAAAGTCGTGTCAATATAGACGATCGAAGACTAACATTTATCAAAGAATATATGAAAATTTAATTTGTCGTATTTAATATTCAGTATTGTTAACGAAAAAGATCAAAGTAAGTTTTTATCCGTATAAACCCAAAGCTTACGTTGAAATTATAATCCACATTTTTACGAACTTATTACCATAATTGTCAAAGGAAGTTTCTTTATATTGTTGGAATTCAACAAAAAAAAAAAAAATTTTTTTGACAACGAAAGGAGTTTTTGTATTGTATTAATAAAAATAAGCTGTTCTTAAATTAAGTTTATCTTTAAAGTTTTGTTCGCTGGCTGTTTACGGAGCTATGTTGTGTTTAATTAATATTCCGTCCGTTTATTTTATCGTTTGTGTTTCTTCTTGTTTCCTCAATTAATTAACTGAGAACGATTTAAAGTCTACAATCGATAGGAATGGCTTCGTTAGTTCTAAAGGGACGAGGGTCCTTGTATCGAGTAGGTACATCGAGTACTGTTGTGTCGGAAAATGTTTGTTTAATTCAAGTCCTGGCACAGAAAACGGGAATTAAACCTAATATTATAAATCATTTCAATATTTACAATTCGTTCATATATTTTTTTTCAAACAATAGGTCTTTATAAAATAGAAGTTCGTGGTAAGAGGCTCTTTATATTAAAAGTTACTATAATTAAAATATAAGTAGAGGTTAGAAAAAAATAATTTTCACAGCGTCGAGGATTATTATGAAAATAGAGTGGCTGGTTTTTTTTTGCTCAAAGTCAAACTTTAAAAACAATATAATTCATTTTAATTTTGTTGGAGAAGTTTTTAAATTATATGTTAATATTTATGTATACATACATATTTATTACGCCGTGTACTGATAATATAAAACTCATACCAAACAACTCTTTAAAAAATATATATAAGGTAGGTAATTTTTTAGCACCATAACTCTACTTGAAGATTGAAAATTTTTACATAAACATAAACAGTGATGAAGAAAATATCTTTGGTTTCTGGTTATTTTCCATTGTCAACATTTACATTTCATAACACAATACGTTTCAGATACTTTATGTTTTCCAAGAAGTTATTGTTTGTATGTGTCCTTTATAACTGTTCCACTCATACAGAAACCATAAACCACATGTTCCATAACGCGAAACATAACAAAATTTTTCATAACACAATTCACTGAGATTCCAGCATTACTCAAGTAATATGGAGTATTTAATACACAGTCAGCGAAGAGTAGGGCTTAATGGAATTGGTCATAATTATTAAAATAGGTATTCGGCTAGGCACCGCTGGCAGCTCGCCGAGCAATCTTAGAGTAATTGTTGGACCTCGCCTCTCACTGTTAATTAATTTATAATTTGTTCGCCAACTCTCAACTTCCTAATGCTCGTCTGTTTTAAAAAATTCAAACAAAATCCCTCAAGGAAAAACAGTATTTATCGCTACTTTTCCTTTAAACTTTTTTATATTGAATGATGAAAATTTGCGAACGTTGGAATTGGTGCGTACGGCCAAAAGCTGAATTTCAGAATTATGTTCAGACAGAAATGAATCTCTTCAAGAAAACATGGATGATGTAAGATATAGTTAGTGATTATAGGCTGTCATGCCACTTGATACTTTTTATTTAATTAGGACAAGAAAGAACTTTAAAATCACGTTCCTTCGTGAACAGAATTAGGGGTAGATAAGAGCCTATAGGCTATTTAGGCATTATCGTGATGTCTAAGATTCATCGTGGAAATCTTTATTCAAATCCTATCAGTGGTTTTTCCGTTAGAGGATAACAAACCCCATACAGTCATTCCTCCGTACATTCTCACATAATTTTAGATTTATAATATTGGTATGATTAACATGCCAAAGGTGTATAGTAAATTGTCATGGGTATTATTTGTAAATTTAAAATCTTATTAATGTTTCTCTATATGAATATTCTTTGTGTTTGGTTATATTATAACCAATTGGTTAAAAGTTGTTGGCGTGAACAAGAAAGGGTCAGTACATACAGTACAAAAATGCTGTAGTCGGGACATTAAATAAAATTGGGGAGGTGTAAGAAGTTGTTTTATATTAAAGATCAGTTCAATTATTAACTTGAAAATTTAGTGTATGAAAATGACTAAAATCATTGTGTTATATTAACACTCTATTTCTCACTCAAACTTTATGTTTCTCTGAAAAGTTATAAAATTTTCGTAGATAAATTTTTAAGCCATTTGAGTCGTTTTATTGAATTTATACAGTCGTGGAGGTGTTTTATGTGAATATGAGAAAATTTTGAACATTATTTCACACCCAGTCGCAATAAATCTGTTGCCATCAGTAATTGGTGAAAATAAAAATTTAGATGGAGTTATTATGGAAATTGTGACGTAAAATGGAAATCAAAATTGCCTCAAATGGGCAATGGGTGTGATTCCGTTGGTCACGTGTCCGATGAAGGTTTAAAAATAATAATATATTGAATTACTTCCTGGTGTATTTATTTATGTTTTAACTTATGACCAGAAAGCTATTCGGGAACTAATTTGAGTTTTAATGAAAATTATCAATTTAATCAATATAAGTTTATATTATAATTCAATCATTCAATGTCTGCATTAATGCATAAGTACAGTATTAGACTAATCCTGCTTGACTATGTCTACCGTTAAGTTAAATTATGAACAAAGGAAAGACAGTGTATAACACTTTTCATATTTCATTGTCGAGTGAAATAGATTTATTTTATTCAAAAGAATTGTATTTTATGTGTAGGATTGATAATATCTTCATTGAATGTTATTCTATGTATAACAATGGTATAATATTTTCTTTTTAATAATAAGAACAACGAACATCTATCGAATTACCGATATGTCGTTGCGAACTCGATTTGGGTCATGTCCTTTGATTTTTTTGGTGCTATGAAAATTTCCACACGAAGACGTGTGAAAAGTTTTGCTAAATTTTTGTCAGATTTAGAGTCTGTCTGTCTGTTCGACAAAATATACTATCGAATCTTGATAACTTAGAAATTTATTAATAAATATATTCTTTATATTTGCGTTTCCTGAAAAAATTATAATTATGAAAGTTTTGGAAATTCTTTTATTTTGATTATGATTGAAATAACGATACTTATTTAACAGAGCGGAATACAAATATTAAATATTGTAGAATTGTTAAAAAAATGATTTTCTGTTCAATTTAGAAATAATATAATTATGATATAATTAATTCAGCAATTTCTAACTTTCACTTGCAGCTTTGCAAGCGCTTTTAATTTGATTTATGTTCTATTCATACAATTCATGTTTTCATTAATACTATATTTAAATTAATTATTTAACTAAAATGAAAACATTTTATAACTTTTACTCTCCTTAAAAAATCTTGCAATGAACGCAAACATTAAATATTCGATCCTCTATACCTTAGTCTTTTTTTTTAGTTTAGTGGAATAAATATTGCAAGTAATCTTTCAAATGTATTATTTAACGTAAATTCTAGATGAGTTTTAGTAGAGGGTTAGGAAAGTTTGAAATTTAAAAATCAGGTAAAGCCATTGCAGTTTTTTAAATGACGTACCGGTTCAAATAATTGGTGTCGTATACGGAATCAATATAAAAAAAAGATTGAGACTATACATACATATGTATATATGTGTGTGTGAATATTTGTATGTGTGAACATATATTTTATGAAGCTTATTTTTGGTCTGTGATATATGTATAATGAATTGTATGAAAAGACTGTATGAAAGCATTTTTCAGCAGATGCTTGTAACTTTCAGGTACAAGTACCAAACTGTATTGTTGCTGAATTTTCATTCGAGAGTGCTCACTACTCCACTAAAAAGTGTAAATGAAAAATGTTTGAAGGTTTTATTCTGATACATATTTTGAGATATTTCCTTCATTTTCGAGGTCGCTTTTGTCCATGGGCCTAAGCGTTTTTAATATTTGAACATATAAAAAAGATCCTACACATGTAAAAATTGACAAAAATTTTGATTGATGAATAAGTTTCAATTTTAGTATCTTGTTAAAAAAGCACAATGCGGTAATCAAGACAATAATATTAATATCCAAATTAAATTGAACGGTAGGGGAGTAATATATATTGTGATATCTTTGAAATAATTTCTTTTTAAGTTTCATTAATTTAATTAATTTAATTTCAACTGGTCTTAAGTTTCAACTCCGGACGAGAAGTTTTTATTAACGTAAGAAAAATTATAAACAGAATTACGGTTTACAATAACGCAAAGAAGTGCTTGATACGGGATGACATAAAAAACTGAGACATAATATGTCTTGATTATAATAATCGTAGAGAAAGAAAAGGCAATTTATGAAATTTATCGTTATATAATATTATGGAATAGAGTCTTTAGAAGTCGCTGTAAGTACCGATTAATTAAGAATGAGAAGAATGAGGTAGTAAAAAGGTCATTATATTTTATTATTATCAGCTTATGTGTAACGCTCCTAATAAACAGCAGATTACAATTCATATGAATCTTTGCTTTTTACTGTAACGAAGATACAGATATGAGTTACTAGACGTAATATTATATTCTGTTATTGTTGTACAAAAACTCAAATCTCAGTTTCATCCCACAATTCTCAATTCTAAACTGAAATTATCTCGAAATTGCACCTCCGTCCTGTCAATTTCCAATCGGACGAATACTGTTCTGTATATAAGTAGAGATAGCGCTCTGAAATCTTTGTCCATTGAGGTGAGCCAATTATGGTCAATTTGTGCCTTACGATTGGCGTACGTACTTAAGTCATAAATCCAAAATATACCATAAATAGTTAATAATAAGATTCATAATTGAATACTGATTTTATTAAATGCCGATTTCGTTTTTCAGGCTGTAGTAATTCCATACTTGTCTCAACCCTAACACCAATCCGAGAAAAAGCAAAGTAAATGTTGTCGTAAAATTATTATGACAAATGATACTTCTACATTTTTACAGACTTATAAATATATTCCCTCTCTTATATATTCTTTGATAATATTTTCTGTTTTCTCTTCCATTCAATACATTTTAAATTAGCATAATGACAGTGAATTTTGCGTATATATATATCATGTGAAACAGAGATGATTTAATCAAAGACTCTGGAAGAGTTATCCGTGGGACATAACTTCGAAAACATAATAGACTCACGATCTTACGCTAAAAACACTGGAGGTATGAACGATATTCGTTAGTTCTGATCGTCGCCGATCCATTCAATCGCTTAAACTGTTTTTCATTAATCATCGCTTATGAGCGATAGCTATTTTAATTAACAATCATTCACCCCTGCATATGTTTTATAAACATTTGTGAATAGTCAAATTACGAAACACAACATCGACTTGTTAGCTCTTCTATATGTTAATGTAATTTCTCACTTTTAACTAAACTTTGATCCATTTTACAAACTTTCTTGAAGCGAGATGTGATAATGGGAAAGCTCGGTTTTGAAGATTAATATTACATTAACTGAGATAATTTAGTTTTAGTTTTGAGGTATTTGGTTGCCCTTAACATATTTACTTTTATATTTTAAAATCTTTAATAATGATAATTTATAGCGTGGTCGAACAAGGTATTGTATTTGAGCCTATATAAAAAAATGAATCGATAATATCGTATAATATAATTGCTTAGCAACTTTCATTACATAATAGCAAGTACCTAGTGACCTAGTTCTTGATTGCTTCATAAATTCTTAAGTACATACTGAATAATAATATCTCTATGGCCGAACTTATTAATAATTAAATCATTAATGTCTTGCTATCTAGTACTGGCTTTTTGATACGGCGCTACTCTGCCTCGGGGTACAATATTATACATAGTATGTTGTTACTTGCTTTGGATTTGATATTATTAATTGCATTTATCTTGGTGTATGTCTGGTTATAATAAAAAAAAGGACTTCAAAATTTTTAGCACAGCGTTATATACTTTAATAGATTTCCCTAACAATATTATCAGGAGAATAAATTTGTTTTTTTAATTTATTACTGTTAAACACTGATTTGTAGCGAGTATTGGTAGGATCTGTCAAATAAATTGAATTCTAATTGATTCAAATTAATTAGAGTTGCTATTATCGCTTCTAATTAATGTTATTAAATTGTTGAATCGATTTTATTTAGCTTAAAATTTTCTTTCTTTATTTTTTTGAAATACATCGATGTTTAAAAATAGACAACCTAAAATTGTAAATATAAAACGCTTGTATTGAATCTTTGGTTTTTATTAAAAGTTTAGTTTTTCACAGTTTGGTTTAAACAGCTATAATTTCTAGTTAACAATTTATTTTGTATGTACTCTGTTATTAATTTGAAATTAGCTATTAATTTTAGGAGCAATAAAACCTTACACATTAATTAAATAGTTCAATTTTGATAATTTACTTACCTTTTTCACCTTGGAACGTTTATGGTGTCTCACTGTAGTAACCTTTTAAGCCAAGAGAACAGCATTTAGGTCTCAATTTATGTATTATTATAACTTTATTGGGTTATAAAGTGAAAAGTGGTGGTAGTTAGAAGGCATGAAGCCTACAACATTGATAACGATCTCAAATTCTAAGAAGTCGGTATTGTTTCTATTCAATTACAAGAAATTAAACGTCACTTCATTTTAGTACAAAACCTGACCTACTTTATTTGAATTTTTAATACTAACACGCAAGCAAATACAAAGTATGCGATAAACTACGTACCATTTTAATTAATTATACACATTATATTACGTAACGTTTAGAAAATTCTGCATATAAAATTTTATGTTGGCAGTTTGAACACACAATTGTTGCATATGTTTATATAAGATGAGACTACGAAGGTAAAGGTACTCCCGGGGGATTCGATTCCTATTCATTGGCTATAAATATATCCAGAGACATTCGCCGTTGTGTTACTGTTTATACTTTAATGTGAATTGTTTTATTTTTATACGCATCCAATAAAATTAAAAGAGGTTCTAGCTTTTTATCTAGAGTGGTGCTTAGAAGAGATACAATTTAAAATATACCCCGGTAAATCGGTTTCTGACAACGTCTTAAATAAATGAAATTTTATGATGAAGAGTTCGTTTTTAGAATTATGAAATATTCGACTCGGAATCATATTAAAAATGAAATGGTTTTTTTAATTTTATAAAAGTAGGACAATTTTTTTTTTTGAATAAATTTAAATGTACCGAAAGTAATTTTAAAAATATTTTTAATAAAATAAAACTCAACGTGATACGCAAATTGAACATGAGGCGGATAATATTTTTTTCTGGATACGCCATTAAAAATGGCACAGATAATAATGCTTTTTGAAAAGAAGGCCAACACTGAAGTCATGCAGAAGTTGTTTGTTACGAGGAAAACTACGTGCATTCATTATCCTGAGAAATTCTGTGACATGAATTCACTGGCGATGTTTTCGTTGCATATGACGTCGCTGAAAGGGACCCAGTTTCGCGTTCCACATGCCGACATGTTTCTTGGCTTGCTTAATTTTAAAATGTAAATTGACAATTTTTACCGCGACTAGTTTTATATATTATTTTTCCATGTCAGTTCACTTTGATGAAAATTCTTATGTCGAGCAAATGTTTCCTCCACGAAAACTAAATGGATAAAGTTTCCTTCATCTGATAAATAAGCATCGATGCCAATAAATCTCTCAAAATATGGGTGGAGCTGTAAACTTTTTACAGTTAAAATTCTGTTAGTTAGCAGGGCGATATCTGACTCGTTTTCAGCCATGGAAGCGATGCTATCATAGAGTCCTCTATATTGCTGGTTGTCACGCGAGCCAAACTTGAATTTCAACGAGCTCTCTTGAACACGCTCTTAACTGAACTCAGTTATCATATTTTCATATTATGATTGCTATGCAATGAAAAATAAAATCTAATGCATTAAATTAAAATATCTGAAGTTATAATCGTCAAATTTAAACTGCTTTATTTTATGATTTTTTCTTCATCATATTTATCTGCTGGCATTATTAAAAATACCTACAGAAAAAGGGAAAATCAAAATTAAATTAACTTTTAACGTAATCTGCTTGCTGCTAAGAATATTATAGTTAGATTTGATAACAACACGACCAATTTTAATAGAGTACAATTAATATTCCAATACCTTTACATCACGTCGTATTAATTTTATCATTTGCGGACTGCACCGTTATTCGTTTAAGCAAAATAATAATTTATTTTATGAGATTCATATTGAAAGAGCTAGGAAACGGCAGTGATGTTTATGTCTTAATTAATGACAACAATCAAATTTAACTTTGGAATAATTTATTATTCCAAATGAGATGTTTTCTGCAAAATTTATCGTCTACGATGTATATTGAATTCGTGCTATTTTGTAAGCTCGTTGATCGACATTACTCTTGCCAAAAATATATATTTCTGCCGTTCAGTATTATATTGATGAACCTGGAAGTATAAAGTAGAAGACTAGTTCATAAACGTGTACTGCTAGAGGGTATTTACAAGGCATTATCCAATAACGAATTTCTCTCTTGACTTTTATCGATTTTAGTTATATTTAGTTTCAACAAACCGTTTTATGATCTAAGTTCTTTAATGGTAGCATTCAGTAGTAAAATTTTTATTAAAAAATTAAATTTATTGATTTCAAAGACTAGAAACTATTATCAATGTTTTTGTTGCAAGTATTAAGCTGATAAGTTTAAAAACGATATGTATTGTATTATTTTAATAGTTTTTTTTTTATTTGATCATACTTTAAAAGTAAAGTAAAAGACATCATATTTTAAAAGTCAGGAAATATTTCTTACATGAGATATGTTCATTAGTGCATTATTCTATTTGCGCCACGTCTTAGCCTAATCCCGAGCAATATTGGATAAGGCGTTATTGGGGACACAAGTAAAAGGAAAAAAACTAGAGGAAAGAAAATATATTCCCTTTATTCGATAAGATTGTAAGCCACAATAATGACAAAGCGGTTCTGAATATCCAAGTTCGAAACTAGGTTAATACTGTACTTATTAAAGTCCTGTTTCAAGTCGATTTCTCAGTCCTACGACCACTGGATATTGGAAACAAGTTAGGAATATCAAATGAGCTGATACTATTGTTACTTTAAATACATATTTTGTTAGTTAAAATATTCGATATTCGGTAAAAAATTAAAAAATTTCGTGTTATTGAAGCGTATGTAATAAAAAAGTAAATATTTTTTAAATATAACGTAAAAAATAAACATATATTCATCCAAGGTCCAAAGACCGCTACAGAGACAGATTGAATATTTTTTTTTTAAATTTCTGTTTTTTTATTTTGTTTAATCACAACTTGGTTTTTACATTCAGCACTTTTTTCTGAATTCTTGAAAAACTATGTAGATATTGATTATAAAGTCGATGTCATTCGTCGCAGACCGCTTATTGTCTGCTGTCGCATCAATCAGCGCGTTCAATATATAAAACGGATATTATATTAGGGGGCAACTAACGTTGTTTCACAAACAGCCTGAGGTATAATCAAATCGATGTATTACTTGGTATGTGGCGTAAGACACATTGTTGATATTTCCTTAGTGTCACTCATCAAATTATCTAATATACGCTTATGCTATACGATACACGCTTCGTGTAATGTAGTGGGCACAGACTGAATAAAACAGTATCTTAAGAAATTGATACGATAAAAGATTCATTTATTTATCACCGATAAGACTGAATACATAAATTAAATAAAGGCCGACGCATATAACTGAAATGTTTAATTCTATGGCTGATAAAATAAAAATGTTTGAATCAGCGGGTGTTTGTAAAACACGAGTAAAATAATCAATACCTAAGGTGAAACAAAGGAGAAGCGGGCCAAGGTCATCTGTTTCATCTCTGAATACAAGCAACCTTACGTTCAAGAGTATTAAAGATATGGGACATTTTATTAAGTCCTTGTGTCACAACGAGACCATCTACTTGATTGAGATTTCCGTGTACGGTATATACTATATATGAAGAGTTTTTTTTAAACAATAACCTAACTATGTTAAATTATGTTTTTTTTTATTCATAAAATTGAATAAGCCCTGGTTATTGGTAATAATTTATTATAAGGCATGATTAAAATGCATTTTTAGATATCGTATTTTTGTCATAAATAACTTTTTCATTCGCATTGAATTGTTAAAACAATTGTAAGGTGCTTTATATATTTTACTTTATATTATAAGCATTTTTTTTTACGAATTTTTCATAGCTGACATTTTCTTTTCCTTTTTATATATTAATATTTCGAGGGGTCCAAGTAACTTGATTATTTAACAATGATTAACGGTATATATTTATCAAACTATTAGTGACTAGGGGTTGGAGTTGAAAATTAATTGTGAGATTACATCAGGAGCTGTGTTTGTTGCACAGCTGTGTTCAGTCTAGCACACACCAGTAGGAATATATACATAAATAGAATGAAATTTAAGATTATGTTCTAGATAGTCACAAGTTGGATTCATATCTGGAATTACGTAAACATGGACGTGGTAATTTAGGCGTTCGTGATAAAAATAATTACGTAAAACTACTGTGTTTCTTAGGTTAATTGGATAAGGTAATAAATACTTCTGGAAACAGAAAAGTCAGTTTTATTTCCTTTATTCACATTTATGTTTAAAAAAATATTTTAATGTCCACAAAGTTGTTATGGTTACATAAATAAAAATATGCTTATTTTCATCGCATGTTACGATGAGTTTTTTTTTTGCACAATAACAAAAAAAAAGATGAAAATGTAATAATTCTTTCATGTAAGCACTTAAATTGCTAATATATAATGTTTCCGTCACCTAGTTGATAAGTACATCAGAGCTCTGTGTTTATTATATTAAACACGATCCAATTATTGACATCCAACTATTGCAAATTGATTTTGCGACGGAATTGCAATCGGAAATACCAAATCAATCCAGTCAATTTGCCGATGACGCTCCAGCCGGAATAACGAACAGCGCAAATTGTACCTGCACCCATGGGCTTAATTTCAATACCTTCATCGTAATATAACAACAAAAGCACAAAAGAAAGAGAAAGGACATCCCTGAGTATGAATTAAAATAAATAATAATAATAATATATAGTTTTTGTCTTCGACTTCTTCCGCTATATCTTATTAGGTTAAGAAGCAAATTAATAATGTGGAATTAATATAATGAAAATGTTAAAATACAAATGTTTTGACATTTTACCGAATGAAGGAATTAGTTTCTTAAAAATCCGTTCTGTATATTCTTACGGGAAAGAGCAACAAAGATCCATACGTACTAACAAATTTTAGCAAGTATATGTATGTAGCGGTCATGATTTGTGTAAATTATAATCTCATATCTCTATTTTTGTATTGGTCCGTTGCTGTTTCATAATACATCGTATGTCATACGTTAAAACAGAGTTTTTAATCCACAAAGTCGGTTTTTATAGCTTTAATATAGATACATGTAAGACAAGAAGTCTTATGCATCTATATTGAGATATATCTATCTATCTATTAATATCTATATTATGTATATTAAGAATAAGATAAGTCTTAGAATGCGAATTTTCATGTCAGCGCTTTTAGTATCTAATTCTTTATTAATACAATACAACAATTTATCTCTATTATTGGTAAAAAATATGTTTTGTATGTATTTCCAATCTATATATATATTCGTCAAAAAATTTTGTCAATATAATAATTGATTTTGAAGATTGACTCATACATACAGTCATTACTACTTTACAGTTGCTCACTTAATATCTCAGATCCAATTATTATGTAAAGTTATTAAAAATTTCTTTCATCTTCAAATACTTTATAAGTAATGAAAATTTATAATTCAACAAAAACAACATCATTTTAATATATATTGAAAATATAATTTAGGTATAAAAAATAGCTATATTATTGTATTGCTCTTGTGAATGTTGTGTGTTAGGCGATAAAGTTGTTAACTATTTCATAGCTGATAAAAAAATGTCATTATAAACCAATTGCAGGTTCGCTCTCCGTTCCAACAATTAAAATATGCTTAAATCAGAGTAATATTGTTATTACTATTACCAGTACTCCTATTTTTATTTTAAAAGGAATGAACAAAAACTGTAGAGCCCAGTTTTTACTTTTTTCTAAATATATGAGTTTTTCTATAGCGTTCGTTTTTCTGTTTCAGGCGATCTAGTGCTGGGCTGCTGGCCTCCCAACTCACTTGCCAGAGTTCACCTGGACCACCTCCTTCAGCACCCCCAATCCCCCAACCAACCTCCCCTCCTCGAATCGTCTCAGCACCCCCACCCCCAGAACCTCAACTACCTGAAGAAGAAGGGGTGAAATTAAGACGGGCTCATACAGTAGCTGTTAGAGATTATTTGAAAAGAGAGACACAGACATTTTTTGGTGTTCAAAGAGATAATGAAAGAGAACAGAGAAGGCTATGGTATGAAAGGAGGAGAAGACATGCAGCGAGAGCACTTGGAGACCTCAGGCTGGACCTACCCCCAGATCATCATCCTGATCATGACGACATTAGGTAAGTAGAATCCAAATAATCGGCTCAAAGTATTAGCTACTAAAAAAAATCGTGAAGGATTTCTTACACATTAAACATAATCACAATTATATGAAATTGAAAAATCTCAAATTTTATGTCAATATTCATTAAACTTATAACATATCAGTGCTTAGAAGTGCAGCTTAAGAGAATAATTGACTCAAACAAACTGTAGCGAAACTCGAATTTAGGTGAAAGCATCACGTACATTATCTATATGTTTTTTATGTATACTTTATTTATGACAATAATTTATGAATAGCGAAGCATTAAGCGTTAAATTTATTGACTATGCCGCGTTAATAATTCATGCCTGTGACAAACACACTGTACGTAATGTCTCTTCGGCTAAATGGAGTACACTTTGCTATATATATATAGATTAATAACAAAGAATATAACGCCAGACATGTTTATAACAGACATATTCGAGCATATAAACCACTATTATGATCAAGTTACAAAGTATTCCACATGAGATTTTTTATAGTTTTGCGTCCTGAAATATACATGGATAGTTGCAGTTTACGAAGACTTATTAAAACTGACAGTAGTTAGAATGAGTAAGTAAAAGAAAACGGACACATGAACTCTGAGTAAAAAAAACGGACAGTTAATTCTAATAAACAAATGTTCAAACATAAAGTTCACATTATTCTAAAGAATCGTCGTTCAAAATTAAATAAATTTCTGCATTTTTGAAGATGTGATAACGAAAATATATTCAAAATAAAACATTTATATTTTACACGATGTATCATGGAACAAGTAAAGCGTGCAAATACGAACCTATAACATGTCTTATTTGATATTCAGCTGGTACGTTTTTCAAGTATTCAGTTTACGTACGTGTCTGAGTTGATCGATATATTACTGTACCAATACTGCAAATGTAAAATATTGGTATATGTGCTTATTGTGCTTTATCAAAACAGGTTGAAGCGGCGTAACTACTATGAAAGGTATTTCTAACTTCTAAATACTAGTTTGAATGGAAAAAGTAATCGCAACATAAACAGCTATTTTTTTCAATCGTTAATTTTACGTAATATACAACCAGAAACAATGTAGGTAAAGCATAAGTAAGCAATTATATTATATTTTTTATTCTTTATAAATTAAATAACTTATATTTCAAGCTCGAGTATGTATTTCTTGAATATTTTATTTTATATCTTTAATGGCAAATGTTTAAAATTTTCATGGACAAACCTAAGCTTCCTACAAACGATATTTTCGTCCAGTACCTATAGTTTAAGAATAAAGAATATTAAGTATCTGTTGGTAGAACAAAACCAAGAAATAACAATATTTGTGCGTGTCATTTGTCTTAAATCAAAATAAAATAGATCAGAATTATGATGAAAAGGTAAATATCCTTTATTCAAATACGCATTTACCAAGCACTTATGAATCGTTGACACACATTATAAGGTAAACATACTCAACCCGTTAGAGAGCTATTTAAATATAGAGGTTAGGAAATTGTCAATGATGTTATAAAATTATTACAAAAATATGTATTTGTGAATTAATATAAACATATAATTGATAGTAAAACTTGTTTATTTGGAGATAAAGTTTGACTTTAAACATGGCTTAAGGCAAGGAATTTTTGGTTGAACATTTATAAATTTTCTATAGTCATTTATTATGTGCTATATAGTATATAATATACAAAGGGATATATGAATTAAAAGAAAAAATTCACGTTTGATATTAAATTAGCAACGTCTGGTTTATCCAAATCAAAGTACTGAAACGTATTCAAAGATTTAGCGAACGCGTTTAATATTTATTAACGTGACCTGCATTTTAGACGATCGAAAATGAGGTCATGCGAATTATAGAACGGGTTAATGGGTTACTGGCTGTGAATATAGTGAAATTTAATAAATGTTTATACAACACTATTGATATACATGTGTACGTTGAATTGACATTGTTGTAGGCAAATTCAAATCTAATGATAATTTACTTACTTACTTTTGTAGCTTTAAAATTTTAACAAAGTTTATTTGAGGTTTTATAATTAAAAACTTTTGTTTATATAAAAAAAAATTTGAAGAGGAAAATTATACAGAGCGTCTGTTTCACACGCATTCGTAATCGTATAAGACATTATTATCAGATGCTGTTAGCAGAAGGAGAACTCTGTTCAATTATGAAAATTGGAATTTTTAAAGTTCCACACGAGTATTTTATTTTTATTTTCACTGCGTTAAAATAAAAAAAAGATATTCAGAAAAAATATATCCACACTAAACATGAGTCACGATTAGTTTTTACAAAATAATGAAGTTTTTTTTTGTGGAGAAAAAAAATTTGCTATGAACTATAAACAGTACTTTTTACTAAATAAAAACTGTGCCTATTTTAACAAAATATGTTAATAGTATTAAAATGCGTGCAAACGTGTTATATATAATTAAATTATGTTAAAAAAACTATCTATAATCTAGTAATAGTAATAAATTCAGTCCCCATGTTATTGGCCCCTATTTTTCTTTCATCTCCTTTTATTTTTTCTTTATATATATTTTCACAGTACTTTTATAAGTTAAAATATTAATTCAACTTGCCTTTGAAAGATTATAAATAACTCTAAGTACATAAAGATTTAAAACTCTCTTTTAATTTTTTTTTATAGTTTTATACCCATCTGTTTCATGGCATTCTAGAAACATGATCCGTGTTTTAAGATTTTGTTTTTTCATTTAAATCAATTCTACTTTATTTTATCTATAATTATTTAACCATTACATCATTGATAATAATTCTATGTATCATCTATGCTGATTTTTACTATTGATTTATAGATATTTTAATGATTTCATACAGCTATCATAAGTCAAATATTTATCTTTTATTAAAATTATAGAAAATTACAAAAAAGCAATCATTTGACTAAGTATTGTGACAATTTGTAACTATTGTTCGTAAGACTTTTGTTATAAGAAAATAATCAGGTCAAAGATCATGTTAGTTGGTTTTTATTAGGTATTATAAACATACAGTGTGATAGTTCTAGTAAACGAAATAGTAGTTATATAGTTCTGTACTAACACACACAAAATTTTGGATCCGTTCCTCAACTGGTTCGTACAGACGTCGCATTCCTTTTAAATATCCCCATCAAAAGGATTTCGCTGCAATGAAATATTTTGCGATATTTCCGTGCCAGAAACCTTTTGTTTTTTTTTTTGCCATATGTTATATAAAGCGTTAAAGATTTTCCTTTACTATTTTCTCAGCTAGTATTGTAATGTGATAATAATTGCTATTATTTTACGAATCGAGACGTGTTGTGAGTCATGTTTCTTTGTCAAAAGCTTTGGATAGAGTCGTGGCTATAATTAGTAAGTAAAAATTCTTGCTAAGGATTTAGAGTTTTGTATTAATTTACATTTATATAAAAAAATTAAAGCACTTTCAGAAATTTTCCGACAAACGATAATTACGCTGAATTTTTCTTCTAAAGAAATTTGTCTATTTTTAAAAACTGTTCATTTTGATTCATTCATTATCCCTGTGCAAAACGTTAGAACAATATCTAATCAAACTTGGGCTAGGGCTTTAGTTACTTCTAATGTCAAGCTTAAACAATAATAATAATACAATTTATCTTTTAAATTTACTAGAGAAAAAACTCCTAACAGACCAATTTCGTGTAATTCCATCATATATCCTGATTTGTAAAAAGAATTTTGAACAATGCTCCTTTTGAAAGTTGCTTTGTCTTACAAAGAAGGAACAGACATATCAAATATATGTCGGATTGTGAATAAAGGGTATACAATAGTATAGTTATAGTAAATGAATATGATCAATAGCTTTGGTTGTTGAGTTCTTTATAAAAAAGTGTTTTGGGTCATCTAATTATATAATACTCAATATTATTCGTTAGCTATACAGTGTAGCTTGATAGTTAGTACTGTGACGATGTACATTTAAATAACTTCAACCAATTTTCTAAGGATCTTAACAATAATAAAGCATTGAATTATTTGGTGTGAAATATTATTGATTCTATAAAATAATAGTAATGTATTTTGCAGTATGTATGGAGCATCTGGTGCAGCGCCAAGAGAGGCTCGGGGGCACCGTGAGCGACCCGACGTGCTGCCAGCGCCGGCGTCGCTCGATACTAATCAACCAGTTCCCCGCCTCGGCAAGGACAGCGTGGCCCGGCTTACTCTCACAGGACTTTCCTACGTAGTTACTGTGAGCATGCAATTCAATTTTTTTTCTACGTTAATATAATAATAATTATGGCATACTAAAATTCTTTATCAAAATATCGATATCTTTTATAACTGAAATATATTTATTCACATCACTCTTTCTCGATGCTTCATGCGTTATAAATGTCCTCATGTTATTTTAATAGTGTTGTTTTATATGGCTATATATTTCGCTTGTTAAGTGTGTATTTCTTTTTGTGTTCACTATAAATTTTCAATATACAACTATAAATTTTGCAGTATCGTGTTTCATAAAAATAATTCAATGAATAGTGTGACCAATACGTTTATAGGTGCGTTCAAAGTTAATAATACAAATAAAAATAAATCTTCATAAAATGAAAAATACTTACAATATTTAGGACCCAGAGCATTCCAATTTGGCATGTTCAAATTCATTAGAAGACAATATAATACAGTTATTAAATAAATTAATTTATGTCATATTCCATTAACAAAAGAAAAATACATTTTTAACAGATAAATAAGCTTTTGTTATATTTTAAATCCATATCAAACAAAGCATATAACAATTGATTTAGATTCAGTACTGAATTTTATTTGTTGAAACAAAACATAATTAAACCCGAAATCCGTTCACCGCTTTGTTATGATGTTTCCGTATCATTAAAATGTAATCTTATATGAGACGGTCTAACATTAATGTATAATGAGTATCAAAATAAGATTTATGTAATTAATTTATATTAAACGTTTATATATAATAATTGTCGGTGCTAGAATTATATTATAATAATTCGAAACTCATCTTCTCTTTATGTAAAAACGGTATGTAATTTACGTGTTGAAAAACTAAATAAGATACATAACAAATGTAAATGTATATAAAATATAGATACAAGACTGTTTACATAAACGTAATGCTTAGGCTACACCAGAGAACACTAAAGCTGATCTCTTCTATTTTATTTATAAAGTTGTTGGTATACAAAACGATATGCCTCTGAAGAAAAGTGACAGGATGCATGGTATACATATATACTTTCAGAAGACAATATTCTGATTGTCTTTTGAGGTATATTTTTTAACGTATTTAACTCTGCATTGTGTTAATTACAATTCAATCATAACACTTATAAATGGAAATTTCAATATGGTTATCCGCAGATTTATTTGTTCTCTAATATCTCATGTGCGTCATGTAATCGACGAGTGAGTCGCGTCCACCACCGTCTCATTGCTCATATACCGCAAGAGATACCACACGATATTCTCCTTTTTTTTAATGGGAAAGGTGGCAAACGAGCAGACGCCTATTCGATGGGCAGTAGTGACCGTCGCCCATGGACATCCGCAACGTAGATGTTGTGGATGCGTTGCCAACCTTTGTTGTTGAGGAAAGGGAGGAGCGGGAATAAGGACATAGCAGAAAGGGTGAGAACAGGGAAAGGGCAACGTGCTCTCTCACTCATCAGACGAAACGCAGCCATTAAAGACTACTTCACGCTGATTTTCTGTAAGAGGGTGGTACTTCCCGGTCGGGCCAGCCCATATTCGAGCTATAGTAACTTGACCACAGCTAGGCTCTACTACCTAAAAAAACGAATAATTTTAAACTTATAAATACTTTATATCGATCGATTGATAGTAAATACCTGTGTTCTTGCAATACTTTTTTTACAACAAAATTGCTAACTGATACACGTATTTAAAAAAAAAATGATTAATTTTTATCAACTTTATTTTCCACTGATATTTAAGGCGTTTGAGAAATATTTCGGACTTAATTTTATTTGAATTGTAGGGTCTGTTACATCTTACAAAATCTTCAGGTAATAAATTTAAAAAGCAATTATCACGTTCAAGTAACTTGTTAGGTAACTTGAAAAAGAAATGCACATACAAAAAGATTTTAGAGCACTTAATTATCATATGAAGTACCCGCCTTGTACTGACTAAGTAATTTCAGCGGTCTATATTTTACTAACAAAAAAAGATCCCCAAGTTAGTGAAGAGAGAAATAATAATATTAGTTTTAAAAATTAACTTTAATCGTTTACTTTAAAGCTTAGAATGTAGCGATCGTTGTCGGAAAAATATATTCTTCCAGTTGACGAAGAATGTCACTTATAATGTTTTTCCTTTTATTATCTCCTTCATTAAAATTTACTTATTTTATAAAATTATCTTTTTTATTTCAAAGACTCCTTCGGGCTGTTTTCATTGTTTACAAAATTAAATATTAGCCAAGCATAATAATTAATTTTTCATTTCGTCGAAACTAACATGTGGTAATCGACTTTTTTGTGTATCAAAATAATACATTTATTCCACATAGTAATTTCTCAGCGGAACACGTTTTAGGTATAAACTTTTTGAAAGTATGTAGTGCAGATTATAAAATTATACAAAGTTAAGCTTAAACTATGACAGATCAGGTGTTCTGGTTACAAATTAAACAACTTCAGAGCTTAGCCGTTTAAAAAATTAATGAATAATTAATCCAGAACTACCTTCAACTTTTAACTATTCATAGTGCTGCCGTTAAATCATCTTGTTGAATATGAAAGTTGTAGTATAAATTACATGATTAAATTTTAAATGTTAAATACTTACAAAGTAGTTTCATTTGAATTTATATAAAAAATTATATTCTACATATAATTTAATTTTCTTACTTTTGGATATATTGAGAATTAATTGAATAATTTATGCCGTAAGTTTTACTAGAATATATTCTTTTTTCTTGATGTAAAAAGGAAGTTTAATTCGGTTTAATTAGGATACAAGTAAAATAAAGATACCGTCCACAACATTGAAAAAAATCGTTTAAAACCGCAGCTAAAGGTAGTATTATATGAGATTATTTCTTAATTATCAACCAAATAGTAAATATAATAAAAAACTATGTAAAATCTAAAATAACATTGACTCCACAGTCGGAGCGTTCACTAAACAGTGTCAATGTGATTAAATTTTAATTTGTTCCTTCAGCCCTTTGCCTACTACTATAAATTAAGAGTGCTTTACTCAAATAGCTGAATGGCATGCCAACAACTAATTTATCTTATATTGTGCAGGGCTGGTTCGATACTAAAGTGCCGTTACAATTTACTATCACGACAATTAGTTACTTATATATAGTTGGCTATAATTATATTGAAATAAAATACATAACAAATATATTACGGTATAAGTATATGGATGTTAGTTGAAAGCCCTAACAGAGGTTACGATAATATACGTGTTACTATTCAATAACAGTCATTTAACAAAACTTTATATCTTCTTTTAAAAAATATGTATAAATAAATACGGACGCAAGTATTTTCGACGTGGCAAAATATATTATAAAAAAATTCACATACATACGTAAAATAACTCACGTCACTATTACTCTTATGTTTTATACTTCATTGTTTGCATTTCACTCAAAAAATCTGAGTACTTTCATCATTCCCAAATCAATAAAGTTTAAAGTTCAGTCAAATACACAAACTTTAATAAAACTGACGATATTATATGTGATTGGAATACGAATGTCTTCCTTATTAGATTTAGTTCACGATCAGAAAACACTCTCAGGATATTCAATTTTGATAGCGGTGATCATTTCAAAACAAAGATGGAACCTTCACGTCGAGAGTCGATTTAGAAAATTGTTCTAAATCAACAATTGCTTTGTCGTCACAGTTTCGTTTGGAGTGTTTGATTTTGAAATAAATCACGTATATAAAAATGCTTTTCACCATTTCCTTTAAAACTCTAGAACTTTATAACAGAATTGTAGAATGTGTAACTTTGTGTTATTTCGTTCGATGCAAGGTTTTAATCGAATAGAAGAGAAAAAGGTTTTAATAAAATTTTGGAACAGTCTGGGTGACATTTTATTTCTTATGTATAAAACTATTGATAGGAGAATTAATAAAGCGAAAGGGTGATAAGGAATGTGAAATGACAGTACTTTTTCACTTTATCAACAATGAATGAACGTGAAAAAGAAATTTTTAATCCTCCACGTTGACTTGTTCTTCTTTTGTTAATTGGTAAAAGTTTAGTTATTAAAAGAATGTGCTTTTCTTCAACTTTATCCGTAAATTATTTTGGAAAATATTCGTATAATCAAAGGAAGTTTCTTAAAATTAATCATATGAGATCATAAAGGAAGTTACAAAAAGAAATATGTGTTCATTTGCAAAAATAAAAATGTGTATGTTTCACAACGTATATACTCGTACATAAATTGGTTTACATTTTATTCTGTTACACACAATACCGACACATCTAGTTTAATTTTAAATTTAGTACACTAAAGTAGATTTGGTTTCTTAAAATTCTTATATATTTTTTATTGTAACGTGAAAGTCAAGGATGAAAACCGTGTGAGAAAGTTATATATAATGAGATATTTTGATATAATTTAAACCACACGCATAAAACACACAATTTAAAGATAATTCAGTAGAAATTATAATTAATTATCTATTTGTAGTAATAGTCGTATAATATATTTATTGTGACGGTAAATACGCTATGTTTAACATACTGCTATGAAATATTCTTAATACAATATTTACAATACAGACACTTACAGAACTACAATACAAAGCTTTAACCGCATTCACGTACGCTCCGTAATTGTGTCACGAGTGCTCCTTATGATAAAGTGTGACCACAAATTCTTAAGTCACGACTCTTTGTGCTCTAATTTATGACCAACAATTCGCGCATGCACAGACATTTGTTAAACAGACGCTTTTGCATAAGTTACAACCTCAATAACTCCCCATTCTAGTGGTCCCGAATATTTGAAAGACGAATTAGGCTATATATCCACGCGATAAATTATAAAAGCCATGTCTTTAGGGACCCATGAAGGTTATGGCATCGTAAATAACATAGCGCTAGCAATATCCAGAAAGGAACTTCAAGGAAAATTTTCTTAAGTACAAATGTTTTAGAAAAATTACGGCCAAGAATATGATCTTGCGATATGATGGTTCTGTTTTACATACTCGTATGATCATGTTTTATTTTTCGTGTGTCGTTCCTTTAAGCTTTATATTATCTTGAGCAATATGTACTAATAACATACAAAATTATCAAAATGTTCTAGGTCTCTACAAAGAACAGAATTTAGATAATTGTGTATGTCAGTCATTCTTCTTGCCTATTTCTTGAAATATAAGCCAAAATTATGAGACGTCTTATCAGATCTCAACAAATTTCAAACATCATTGTTTATCCATTATATTTTAGTTCAGGTAATGAATGTACTTTTAAGAAAATATTTTATGTTTAACACTTATTATTATGTAATAGATTTTTTATATACATTTATATTCAATAGGCGGTGACGCGTCGTTCTCGTCAGTCTACCTCTGTCCAATGGTCCCGATCTTTTCGTGGCAGTGCCAGTAGTCCGCACGAAGAAATAGAAATTGATGACGTCTTCTTCGCCCCACAAGCGATGACGTCACTCAGCCAGCATCACGAAGACATAGACGTCGTAGACGGAAGTAAAGGGTGTGTATACCTTTGTATCTTTTTTTTTTCTAATTTATACGTCAAACACATTATTTCACATAAATAATTGGTCCATTATTTGACGGCCAAGATATTTTTTTAAGAAGTGCTCTTGACTTTACAGAAATAATATGGACCTTGAAGTATTAGACATTGAAAGTTATTAAGACTTTATAATCCATGTTGCTTTTTTATGATATAGCCATCATCGCAAAAGTTTATTTTAACTGGAAATAGTTTTTATTATAATTATAATATATTTATTGTTATTGATTTTCCTCTTAATGTTTTAATCAAAGGCTGTTGGTGATGTTGCGAAAGATATGGTTCACAATAACGTTAGATAGCACGGTTTAATCCTGTAGGGACGAAGGATCACGTAATTTAGAATTAAAGGATATTAGGTTCCTTATTGATTGCGACAACTTAAAATTAATGTTATTGGATACTATTTTCCTAAAAGGGATAAAAAGTATCGTTTACGATATAATTTACAGCATATAGACAAAGTATGATAATGCATAAAGAAAATTTTGCACCAGAAATAAGTCCCTTGCATATTTTTTTTGCACCTCGTTATAAAAAACGCTTTAATTTTTTTTTTATCTCGAGCTAACATTGATATAACTTTCCATTTGTTCTATCTTTGACCTAAATTTGTTACCTTTAATATATGACTATTTTTTTATTAATAGTTACTGAAAGCATAACTTTCATTATATTTGTTTATGTGGGAGCAATAAACGTAAGTCATTCGAATTTCACAGTATTGCCTGTCATGTGAGGTCAGCGTTATAATATTTTTGCTTTTACCTTGCTCCGAAGAAATTTATTGCTTTTAGATCCCTTATCCTGAACGAACTATCGAGTCGGATTAGCATTTCAGGACAGTCCGTGGGGACTTCAATTTTAATATAAAAGAAATTGGAATTTACGCATTCAAAAAGATGAGATGAAACATAAAAATATTTTTTTTGATACGATATGAATGAAGGGTCATAAATCAAAAGTATTACGTCCATGTCTTACGCTTTTTGATCACAAATATAATATTTTTATATGTTATATATATGACTAGCCGTTAGACAGGTTTTCATTCGCCTTGTTTGATGTATTAAAAAAGTTTTCGTATGTTCAAGAAAACACATCACTGAACACTCAGTGGTTATAAAAGTCGTTGAACTTTCATAACTTTATATTAAACGAAGATGTTGCATAATACTTTTTTTTAAGTTAAAGGTCTTGTGTTTTAAAAATTTAACGGAGAAAAATTTTTTTTTAAATAAATTATTTAGTATTGCCGTGATGTGGATGAAAGTACAAAGTTAACCATTTTTTATATAGAAATATGTTGCTATTGACATTTGATGTAAATTTTGGTTTTATAAGATATTAAAAAATATTCATATAGTAATAGACGAATAGTGTTAAAATAAATATTATTTAAAATACAAGTATACTTCATGGTTTCCGTGTTTTTTATAGGAATGATCAGATTCCAAAATATGTTTTTGTGTATCCTTTTTAACTTATAAATATGATAGAAAAAGTTTTCTATACTAAAGCTTAAAACATTAGAGAGAGAATAAATACTCTCAAAGACGCAATTTGGCTTTAAAGCCAAGTCTTGGTCTATTGTTAAAATGTGCCACTACACATTTTAAGTTTTCGAAAAGTTGCCACTATCTTCGCCAGTAAAGCATATACGACGAGAATCCTATAGAACTGGCACAAGACTACAAAAAAAATCGAGTATAATAATTACTTAACTTCTGATTATATGAAGCTATACAATAAACATTAAAAAATAAGGCCGTTTGTATTTGAATAGCTCAAAAGTAGGAAATATTAGTTTAAAGTCATGAATATTAATACTTTACGTGAGCGTGTGTAGAGAAAATAAGAAAATGTACCAACGAAAATTCATTACAGCGTAGAGCGGCAATCACTTATTAGATTTGGATCCTCTCATTACAACTGGGACCTTTGAGAATTAGCTTTACATTTAGCTTTTGGAGCTTTGATTCTGTAAATGACGTGACTATTTGTTTCCGTCAAGTGTTCTCTTATAGGCATGTACATTTTAAAGACTGTTGAATTATAAACAATTGATTATCTAATGTATATTATAACTTGGCTCAAAGAAGCCCAAAGGTTAGCATTTCATATGTGAAATATGTTCAGTACTTGCTACGAGAATTTGATTTTGTGCCAAGTATCAACTCTTATGTCCTAATATTTATTGAGCTTACAATATGTATGATAAAACTTGTCTAATAATTTTGAATTTATGTAGCCATAATTAATTAAGAACTAAGTCAAATTGATTGTAATAAAGATTAAGTTAAAATACATGTTGGAACTGATGTACAAAATTCTTCGTAATCCTAACTTTTAAGAAATACAGCAAAATGTTACCTAAAGCTTAAAATTAACACATTTATTTCTATAAAAAAAAGTTATAAAAAAAATTATTTGCTGAAACATTTGTTTCCAAGTGTGACTTTATTCTAATTAACTTAACAATTGGCGATGAATATATAAAATATTTTGACGGATGTTAATTATCTTTTGGTTATAGATACATATATTAAACTGCCCCTATCAAGGGTTGCCTAACATCGATATAATTTAAAACAAAGTCAGCTTTCACCTATAAGTATTTTCATTACAACTGTCAGGATAAATTCGTTTTACACCCCTTTTACCATATATCCTAGCTTACTGGTCTCACCCTGTATAGTGTATTTTCTTAATGTCATTAAAATCGATCGAGCTTGTGTTGAATACACAGTAACTAACTTTCGCATTTATTATTTGATCTATTACAACACAGGTTGCTTTATTAAGCCTGTCTGAATACATTATGGTTAATGCCATAATCCTAAATTGCAAAGTTTCGCCGGAAATCCGGTTCAAGTAAAGTTTTGTTAATTTGCGCCTAACTTTCAAGTTAATCGTAACATATTTCGCGAGTTCAGCATATTAGCTATAATAGCATTATATTTATACTGTTTAATAGGTACCAAGATGTTTATTAACTTCATTGTGAAATGCCAAATATTTAAAGAGTGTGCTTTAACTAAAATTTTGATATGTGTAAATTGAAAGAAAGAATTGTAAGTCGACATACACATAATTCAAAAAATATGCTATGATAAACATATTTTAAAAATACTCAGTATTAATGTCATAGAGAATATATATTTTTTTCTTTCTCTCATCGTAAAAACAGATAAAATTTATGTCTATGATTATATTATTTAATTGTATAAAATATGAACCTTTTTTTACATTCGTATAAATACTTCAAGGAGTTCCTATACGCGCTATTAAATACTACACTAATATTTTTGAGATCTTCATAAATCTTATAGAAATATCAGTTCAGCCAGATCTTTGTGACGAGGGTTCGACTATATTACACAGTAACAACATTTCATATGCATAACTAGTACTTTTTAACGATTCCTCACGGATATTTTTTTTTATTTGTCAAATATTATGATATCTATGTATTTATTGTTCTGTATTTTGTGAATTCGGAGTGCTGTGAATGTGGCTATTATTGACAAGAGAAAGATAGATATATAGATAGAGAGAGATAGAGGCATTCACAAGAAATAGGATGAGACATACAAGAAATAGGATGAGACATACAAAGGGAAAACTAGTGTGATTTATTCTGTTAACTTTTTTCAGGTACTGATTGTATTTTATTTCGTTAAATGATATTTAGATATCTTTCGAGAAGTTTTCAATTGCAAAATAAAAGGTTCTCTAGTTTGTTGTGATCTTCATAATATTTGTTATGTATCTTAATAGAAGTTTAGAATAACAAAATTAATTAGCTAATTATTTATGGGGTAGTTTTTCCTAATAAGTATTATTTATAGTTTTGATGTCAAATCTTAAAATGTAATCAGATTCCTAAGATTATTTGATTTTACCTTGTGTATTCAAATGTGACATACTTTCGTTTTAAAAAATTTTCAATCGGTATGTTCAGTTTTAGGAGTGTTAAAAACATCATTTATTTATATTATAATTTGTAAATCTGATGCTAGAGTATTCCGAACACTCAGACGCGAAAATATATTCCCAAGGGGCTTTATATTATTCAAGATGAATCCGATATCGTGCTGACCTGATTTGTAACTAACACGCTATAAAAGAGTAGATAGAAGAATATGATATAGAAAGTCAAATTAAATCACTTTGTTAGAGTGGTCTTAAATAAAATATTTTAAAACATTAGTACTAAATATATACATAATGCATATCTTATTACTGATAAAATATAGAAGTTGTTATTGTTGAGAGATCTAATAAATACATTTGTACAGAAGAAAGTTGTTAAGTTTTATATTTTTTATCATTTAAACGACTACAGAACTTTTATCTCTTCTGATAGAATTCTTCTTATCCTTTGTTAAGGCACTTTAAAATTTATATAACTTTATTGCTAAGTTAAATAAAGTTAAGCGTCTCGTTTTCAATTTGATAAAGAATCCTTTTTGAATTCTTACTCAGTTTTGTGACTTTCCAGGGCCAGGTCTCCTCTGAGGACGTCCTCGAGTGTGGAGTACAGGAGGCCTGAGAGGAATGTTCAGTGGGGAACAGGCGGCATCCGCATACACGCTCCCATGCTGGAACCCTTGGCAGATAACTCTAATAGAAGGCAATTTGGAATGGGCATTGTAGGTAGATTCTTTAGGTGAGTCTTATTTTAATTTCTTTTAGTACCTAAAAAGTTGTTGCAAAAATTTGTGTCCTCTCAGAAGAAATAAATAATATATATCTTAATGTAAATTTAATGTAAATTGTACTAAATAATTTTCGACATTTAGAGTGACTAACTAACATAAAAATATACATGTTAAAAACAATTTTTAGAACTAACGAGTTTAAAAATTATTCATTGAAAAAAAATATTCCTTGAAGCTGCTGTTACTTATTTAAAAGTAATATATTTTTATTACGGATATAAAAAAATGTTAACTTTATTCCCAAGAATGTGATTGGTTAAATCAAACCCAATTTAAAATTGACGAATCCAATAAACACGTATGTAATATCTTTAATAAAATACCTAGTGTTTTTTTTGGTATACAAATATTGGGATTTTAAATTGGCAATTCCTGAATTACAATAATTATATTATGAAAAAATCATTTGTCTTATTTGTTAAAAGATCATAATAAGCGACTAATAAATTTAGGTGAGTCCTCGAAAAATGACACTTCCATAATGATATGTTTCGTTTAGTAAATTATAAATTAAAAATGTCTTAATGGAATAAAAACGGCGACTTTTACTATTCACAAAGAAGTTTTTTTTGTAAAAATAATTATAAAGATTTGGTCATTCCATTATATTATATTTTTCTGTAAAATATAACTCGTAATGATTTTTGAATCAAAAGTTATTCAAGTTTTTAAAAATATATTGACGAGCAATTCTTTTAAATGTGAAAGCTAGTTTTTAGAGCCTCTTCAGTTATTTATATTTATGTTGCCTGTGATTATTATCCGATATTAATTATATGGTTTTTTGACTACTGGTAAATAGACATAGTTAAAAATTTCACCTGTCACAAATGAGACGTAAATATCTTCTAAAAATATAACTGGCATCTGAAAAAAATTACTTCATTCTTTTAGACAAACTCCTTAGTGTTTTATTTTATTTATTCCAAGTTGTATCTAGTTTTATCATTAAATAAAAACGTTGATATTGCCAAAAGTATACACAATTCTAGGATGGAAACAGCCGTAAATTTATCTTAATCGTGTAAAGTAAGTTATTTTTAACAATAGAAATGAATTGAATCCAACTTAAAAGTTCGCTTATAAAGATTTAGCATATTCACGACATTACGAACAACAGCCTAAGTTTATGCATTAAACAAGAACATTGTAACGCGTCGGTTGAAACTTGTATGAAGTTCAAATATTTTTGTATTACACAAATTGTTTCACTCATCCTTTCGGTTTCATATTCCTTTTTCACTTCTATAAATTGTTTAAAATAACTAAAGATATTGCGAAATAGATTTCACAATACTTATACAAAAAGTATGGCTTTCTGTGAACGAATAATCCGGCGGAAACATGATGCATATGGTAAATTTGTCTGTTGACTCTTCAGCGAATGGTAAAAATACAAGCCGGAAATTTTTACAACATTCAAATATATATACAATTCTTTCAAAAACATCGACGGGATATTTCATAAAAACCCCAATTGAATGCTGCCTTTATGTCCTTTGTAGCTTTATAGTATCAGAATTCAAATTTTATTCACTCGGATCCGCCATTCAGGCGGATGGTTTGACGTTCGTAAACAAAACCCTAGCTTCATTGTTCATTTGATCTGAACTGCTTTAAAAAAATGTCTGCGGTCGGGAGATCATTTCAGCGTTCGGACGTAGACTCGTTGAGGTATCGATCGGGGCTGTAATTATTAAAGAGCTTGCACAAAAGCTTAGTAGGCAGAACTCGCCTAGTAGGATGTAAGAGTATATCCCGACCATCATTAATTAGAGACTGCACTTTGTGTTCTACTGTAATATTTTATTGGGATAGTGTTGCAATTTAAGTAAGTATTTTAGTTTTTTGTTTCGCATCTCTTGTTTAATGTATTTCAATGAATTTTAAAATGGTTTTTATGTTTTTACGAGTATATTTGTCCTAACTGGTGAGAATACTTAGAATTAAAAGTCTTAAGAGACTTTGTAAATTACTCTTAAGTTCGAATTAATTTTAGATATTTAAGTGATCGTTCAGCAAAAGTTTGGATTAAATTAGTTAGTACAGGACATTAATGCAAATGGTAATTGGTACATATGTGACTTACCATAGGGACAGACAAAGTCAACGATCAGTATATTATAAAGTTATTGAGAAATTGAAAAGCAAGTTTTCGTTTAGACATAAAAGTATTATGTCAAGCAATTAGATAACGGAAGAAGAGATAATGAATGACAAAAATTATAAGAGCAGATTATTAAAGTCAGAATTTGTTGTGTAGGAATGTAATAAAAAAAAATGTATATAAATTCTTATGGAAAATAAGAAATTTTTATGATCACACTACCTGTTAAGAAACTAAATCATCTGCTTACAAAAAAAAAAAACAAAATAATACATGATTTTTCTGAAAGGTATAGGTTTATTTCAACGTGTTAGTACTGATAAAAATCACACAAATCATATTCTTTTATAGAAAATAAATGTACACTGTTTTTTAATTAATTAATAACAGGTCGGGGAAATGGGTATAGTATAGCAAACAAAAAATATTATCCAGTTACCGAGGAATTTAAATTCAGAAGATAGCGAAGGACTTGAATTGTATCGTCTCCAGCCCATAGCGGTATAATTTTCCTAATAAAATGTTATAGTATGTTAAAAGTTCAACAACTTTTAACATAACGCTCAAAGGAATTTCAAGATCCAAATCTGTTTTGAATTTTATAACGAACGAAACCAGTATAGATTGTTATGTGTTACATATTCCATGAACTAGAACTTTTTTGTTAGCCTAAAATAGAAACAGGTTCGTTGTTGAATAAGTATTCCGTAGTTCGAAAACGAAAATTATGGATTGATTTTGAAATTGTATTTAAAATATGCTAAAAATAAATCAGAACGGAATTCAACAAAATCCTATGTTACGGAGTTAGATTTGCTTAGCCTTCAATTTGATAATTATATTTTCATTTTCTGATATATTTATAGTATGATATAAAATGCGTACTTAAGAGGACTTAGCACGCGCTGCCTAAGGATAATAATAAAAATAAATTAATATATAAAAGGGCTTACTTTGATCCTACCGTAATTCACCTGCGTCCTCTATATATTACTTTACTTACCGGAGAGTCGCGTTTTAACTTGCTGTAATGGGTTTTTAAATTAATACCTCGTGGACATGGCACTCGGTATTATTTATGACAATGTTATTTACCGATTTTAGCATTTTATTTTCGGTATAAACTGAATTTAACGTTAAAAGCTTTAAAGTGTAATGAAATTTTTAATCGATATTTCCATATGTACACCTTTTAGCAATACATATTCTTTATTCAAATCGTGTGCTAGTTTCCAGATTTTCCTTAACATTTGTGGAATGCTTTGACTCTTTATTGAATACGATCTGTCTATAAATAAATCATATTATTTACAATAAAAACGAGTTAATAGTGTCGCCCCCGACTGACTTTTCGCTATGAAATATATTCATATAAAAACTTTTGCTTAATATTCAATATATATATAATTTCATAAACAAAATCGGTTATTGAAATGATATAATCCGTTATTCGATTACACATTAATCTGTAAGCTGTAGGTTGTACACAGCATTTGCGTTAATAAAATTGGCATCCTAAAGAGAGCTATTTTGATACTGTCCTATTGAATAGTGTATCTAATTAATAATATTATTTACAGACTAATTTAAGTTATGTATATTAATGTACTGTTAATATTCATAATTTTAATAACAGCTTTGTTTACTTATTTAAAATATGGCTACAGTTAAATTAGTTAGTTTAATTGGAATAAATTCAACATCAATATTTTCTAAGTAGTTGTATTACTAGCTCCTATTGCGGAGTGGTTGTTTGTGTTTTCGAAAAGAATTATATTAAACAGCAATTCATTCAATGAAGGGTATATTATATGTGTGATTAGTTGTGCTGAGATCGATTGGATGATAATTCGTTTACATAATATAACAAAGCCTTTAAAAAGGGACTTCATAAATTTAGTTGAAGGACAAAGCTAATAAAAATATTGATAAGAACAAAGCAAAAATCATTGTGATTATATTTAAAAAAAAAGTTCACGAGGATAAAAAATATATCATTTTATTATATAGAATAACATTTATAGATCATATAAAATAAGGAAGACGGTCCAAGCTATAAACTTTGAATTATAAACATAACAATAGCGTTGGAAGTATTATGATTATAGCAGTTTAATATGAAATACGAATGTCTGTTCCAGGAGGTCATTACGAAAATCAGTGACGCATCAAGAAGATGTGGCTAGACAGTTGGACGAATTAACGGATTACAGGCCTTACTTCACTTGGTGGGTCAGCACGGTACAGACATTAGTGCTGTTGCTGTCATTACTTTGCTATGGCTTCGGACCAGTCGGTTTTGGACGACACACGCATTCAGGGCAGGTGCTGGTGAAGAGTTTAAGCTTACAACAGGTAGGTCACTGATTTTATGACGTAATTTATTACTGCCTCAGAATTTTTAAACTAAGAATTTGAAGTTCCTAGTAGCTGTTGAAACAATTGAGATTAATTTCTAATTAGAAAGTATTATGAAAAACATTAACTTGATGCAAGTAGCGTTGAGATTCCAAGCTACAATTTCATTTTTTATCATTCTTCTCTTTTTTATAACGGATCGATGTTCTTTTACGCGGGTTGCAGTAAAGCGAACTAGCAAAAACAATCTAATAACGAACAACGCTAAGTCCCATGATATCTGTCTCTTGTTTTTTATAAAGATATAGGTGAACTTATGTAATTATCAACTTGGTATTATTTGATAATGATCTCATTTACACGTGAACTTTGCCCCTAACAGCGAACCCAAGATTGTACAATTATTTTTATTAAATTTACCTTATACTTCGTTATATTGTTTTAAATTTTGAGTTGTTCAATAAAATTGATCGATTTCATATTTTTCGTTTCGAACAAAATATAAAATAAACAATATGAATAAAGGAGCCTATGTTTGGTGTATCAAATATAAGTAATAAAATCAATAAAAAATCTTAATTCTATTGCAACCAATATATAGACAGTAATAATTTACATTTAATACTCTAATTACAAAACAAAAGTACAATAAAACAAAAATAATCCTCCAATAAATTAAAATATATATATTTTTTTACCAAAGTTATTATGTAAAAGTCCAAAGGCGGGGAAGCGTGTTTAATTTACTACGTAAATTATTATTATTTACGAGTAAGTTACAAAGGGACCGACATTTCCGGGAATTAATTCAAATTATATGAACGTATGGTACAATTGTTAGTACTCACTGACTTGAAGATTACCCACGTATTGGAACAGCAGTTAGTGTATTATAATATTTATTAAACTTAATTATGCCGTCTAGTGATATTTTCGTCATAAAGAAATACGAAAGAAGGTTAAGGTTAAACTTAACACGCTAAGGTACTTATATTGAAATTCTTTTAATTTACTACATAATATTGATTTAAAAATGGATGCTTTACTTGTGAAGGAACAGTATATGAAAAAAAGACATTTTATGTTCAGGTAGGGTTTACTCTCGTTAAGACATACATTTCTTTCGTCTGCTACAATTTTGACTAAAAGCTTTACCTTGTATTCTGTTTCAAATATACGGAGGCAAAGTTTTACGTTCAGTCACCTAGGAATAGAACGGTCTTGAGCTGGTAAATAATTAGTTTGCCTGAACTATAGTATTATACTGTAAAGTGTAAATATGTTGGTCCTTACTTCTTGTTACTGTGGTATTTGGTATTGGCAGGCTTATTGTATTTTAGACATGACTTGTAAAATTGCTGTGTATTATCCTCCATTGTTACGTAATTGATCATTTGTATATTCTGTTAGGTGACACTAAACGGCATAAGGTACGGTTCTACATGTAAACTATTTACGAATACAAAGCCATTTGTAGGTCAATATAGTAATTGTGTTAGAAGATCTAGGTCGTTGAGGCCCTTTTGTTACCAAGTTATTTAACCCGAGCGATGTGTTGTTTTCTGTTCTATTTAATATTAAATATTTATTTTCATTATGTAACAAAATTATATTTTATTGCTATCAATATATTTTGGTCATAATGTCTTAATAGAAAAAAAAAATTCATTAAATAAATTAAATAATTTAAAGTATGGGATTGACATCAGATTTCGTTTTAACCAGGTCGAATGGGAGGAACCGGCTTCTTTCTGGCTAGGTCCTCGAGCAGCTGATCTTATACATTTAGGTGCAAAGTTCGCACCATGCATGCGAAGGGATGTCAGGATAGCACGTGCTATAGCTGCATCAGCTCGAAGGGAAAGAGACACGGCTTGCTGCATAAGAAACGACGATTCTGGATGCGTACAGTCTTCTAAAGCCGATTGTTCCGTGAGTTCTTCTTATTCCAATGATGTTTCTCTATATGTTTCCTTCAAATATACATATGTACGTAGATTTCTGAAACTTCATCATATTATATCTTTTTCTAAATAAGCCTCCGGTTAAAATGGTTTTATTAATACCCATATGCTTTTTGACATAACATGTGCTTCATAATATGGTTTGACTTAGATTTGTCCATGTATATTTTTTAAACTTTGAAGTAATAACGTTGTACATTTTTACACGCAACCTTTAGATTAGAGGATTGGTGTCAAAGGTAAGAGCTTTGAGTTAAATTTAATTTCCCTTACCAACACGCCATTTCAATTTGTAAACTTATTGTTTCTCATGCAGAATACAATATCGACGTGGAAGAAATGGTCATCCGGGGAATCTGGTCCTGGTGGTAGAATATCAGGATCGGTGTGCGGTTTGGATCCAAAGTGAGTGCTTTATATAATATATTTAATAGCTTAGGAAGGATATTTTTAGATGAACCCACAACATTCTTTACATCGTTAAAATATGCGCGCGGCGAAGTCAGCAGTGTGGGAAGACACAACGGACGAACCAGGTCACTACATTCGGTTTAATAAACCACAAATCCTCGCTCGTGAAGACAAGTATATACCGGGGTTAATCCACGAGTCTATTGCAATTAAAAATATCCCAATTTCAATAGAGAAGATGGTTGGAATCTATCCAATACCTGGGACCCCTTCCTTAAAAATATAAAATCCCATGTCCGTAAGCACACCGCAGGACCTCGCGACAAGGTAAGCGTATTCTACCGGAATCCAGAGCGGTACGCCAGAATATTAAGAAGTGGTTGGCGGTAGATGATAAATAACAGGATCAACTAATAGACATTTACGTTTCGTCTGCCCGTCATCAAGGTTGCTGGAAAACGTCGGGATTATGTCATTTTTTTGTAATAATAATATTATCGCGTAGTAAATCTGAAAAATATTAGTTTTATTTTAATGAACACTCGCGAAAGTCTTAGATCTCATTATTTTATAAAAACATTTTACAAGTTATAATGCACAGCCATGTCTCTTGTTAATTTTTAAAGAAAGACGAAGTACAAGTTTCAGTTTGTCATTTTTCTTGATACTAGTTTTCTCTCCTCGACTCCTCGTGGGTTGTGAATCTTACGTAAAATAAAACCAAAAATTTGTTTCAAGCTTTATGCGACTACCGTTAGACATTATTTTTAATAACAAAAACAATATTACAGATTCTGTGAGGCGCCGCGTTCCATCGCTCCACACGAATGGCCGGACGACATAACAAAATGGCCAATATGCAGGAAGTCAGTAATTGATGGATCAGCTGCTGCAGGGCGTGCTGGACACGCGGCGGAGCACATGGCCTGTGAGGTTATAGGTCATCCATGCTGTATAGGAGTTCACGGACAGTGCGTCATCACCACCAGAGAGCATTGCGATTTTGTTAAAGGCTACTTCCACGAGGAAGCTTCTTTGTGTTCACAAGTGAGTTTTGGTCGTTATTTATGAGTGATAAATGATGATTAAAGTAAGTGTAAATGGTATAATATTTATTCCGTGTTCGACAGCAAAAAGTATTGAGAAAATTCTATTGATGGATTTAGTGTTGCTATATTCTCATTTTTTTGTATTATCTTTACGGTAAGCACATTTCATAAAAAAAAATCGTAGTAGGCGAGCTTTGAGCGTAAGTAAAGGAAAAAAGGTTTCCGTTACATAAGAAAAAAAAAATAAGGTAGAGATAAAAAATATGACTTTTTTATAATTATTTTATTATTTACAATTCCCAAAGCCTTAAAAAAAATATTATCTTATTCTTCCATTCTTGCCAAATTTTATTTTCTTACTGTCAGAAAGTATGCATTAACAATAAACCTTACTTATATCCGAATAATGCTTTGCTATAAGCCGGTCTATTATATTTGGGTCAATCAGGAGTTGGGTATTCCACACATTTGTATCTTGTAGTTTTTATATATGTATATTGTGAATGGTTTGCAGGTATCATGTTTGGACGACGTATGTGGAATGTTACCATTCATGCGGCGGAGACGTCCAGATCAGTTATACAGAGCCTGGACATCACTGTTTGTGCATGCGGGACTATTACACTTGGCGGCCTCGTTAGCACTCCAGTGGCTCTTTATGCGAGATCTGGAAAAGATGGCTGGACCTGTCAGGATGGCGGTGATATATCTTGGCAGTGGTGTTGCAGGAAATATGGCTTCAGCTATTTTTGAACCGTATAGAGCAGAGGTGAATGAACCTAGATAATTTGATATAAATAAGGTTTTAAGACATTTGGAATTAAATCAAATGTTTTGGATGTAGCTTCAGTTGTATATTTAAATAACGATTTTTAATCCAGGGATTTGTTTTTGTTTTCAGGTTGGTCCAGCAGGCTCACATTTTGGTCTACTCGCGTGCTTAATAGTGGAAGTGATAGGAGCGTGGCCGCTTTTAAGGCACCCTCGGCGAGCTCTTCTCAAGCTTATAGGACTTGCGTTAGCACTTTTCCTCCTAGGCCTTCTGCCTTGGATTGACAACTTTGCCCATGTGTTCGGATTTGTCTTTGGTTTTTTGCTTTCATACGCGCTGCTGCCCTTCATAACATTCGGACCGTACGAGAGACGGCGGAAAATAGTTTTGGTGTGGGTGTGTATGGTGTCAGCCGGTGCCATGTTATGTGCTCTAATAGCGTTGTTCTACGCGGCTCCGGCATATGAGTGCGCCGCATGTGCGTACTTTACGTGCCTGCCCTTCGCCCCGGATATGTGCGCGTCACAGGACGTCCGCGTACGGCAGCTGGACGGGGTATGACGGCGCGCGGCCCGGGCGCCCCCGCCCCCGCCGCCTCCCCGCCCCGCGCCCTGCCCCGTGCAGCACCCTCCCGTCACTGACCGCGTGTGTATCGAATACGTGAGAGTTGACGAGACTGTGTGTGACGAAGCCACCCAAAGGATTTGTCGACTTCGAAGATCACACTAATATAGTACGACATGACATATTTTTAAAATGACGTAATCCTATTGGTGCATTCGTTGCATTCACCCGCTGTTTTGCACTCCCTAGGTGAAAAGCAGTCGGGCTACCGTCGCGCGAGCGGAGTGAAGCGTTCACGAATATGATCAGTTTTGTCTTCCAAATTTCATTTGATGATGATTGTTGTCACAAAACTATTCTTAATATATAATCGGACTATGAATGTGTCAAAATTATTTTGCCAAATACGTGTAGCGGAGGGCAAAACTGATTGTGTATAGCACTGCCATTTTTATCCTGTGACGTCAGTATTATTGCGCTCAAAGCATGGCTCCTCACGTTTGAATGATCGACTTTGGGATATTATTACCGGCTTTTTTCAAATACGAGCCGAGTCAAATAAGGACACAATGTTTTATCATTTATCATTTATCAACTTATAGACACTAATTTCTACTTTTGTGTATTCGTGTGAGGTGGATAGTTTTCAATTAGAAGCACTAGTTGTTTCTTGTAATTTTGTACACCTTTTAAATGTTAGTGCTTGTAAATGAAACCTAAGGCTTACCAACCCCTAATTGTGATAAATTAACAGCGTATTGGGTACTTTGTACTTGGACGCGTTTAATGATAATTCATTGTATATACTCTGTAAATTATACCTTGATATGATTCGTAAGTTGTATTTATATAAATATTTTCTTTTGACAGACTTTTGCGGAAAGGACTTGGTAGTTGGAAATGATCGAAATTCATTTTTCTTTAAATACCAAGCACAATTAATATAAACATGATCAAAGCACAAATAAATAAATCCTAAAGAACGGAAACATGATTGCGTAACACTATGAACATGTGTTGTCAATAATATTATAGTCATGTGTTTTGAGTTTAAGCATCTATATCTAAGTATATGCAATAGGCTGGTGTGTGACAAAATACGTTAACTTAAGCACAATTTTAATATACTTAATGGTATTTTACAAAATCCATGTCCTTTCCGTATAGGGCATGATAAATAAAATTTAGTATATTACTAAATCATGTACATAGAGTTAACGAATATTTTGAAGTTATCATTTCTAACGAAATTTTCTGGTTAATATTTAAGTCACATATTAATTTTAGTTACGTCAATTTTTATAGTCATATGAACTGTGTAAGTTTACATTTATTTATTATATGCTAGTATATTACAGTCATTAGAGCTAATTTTCTTTTACGGACAGGTAGCGGTGACGTTTACACGGAACTTGTGACGCTGAAATCTGTTGTTATTGTAATGTTATACAATTTTTATATTAACATATCCTTTTAAACATTACTTTGAAGGAATAACGAAGTAGGTCCAGATAAAAATTCTTCAATGAAATATTTTTTATTTGCTTTTAATTAGATTTAGTTTACTTTTTTATTATTTAACAAAAAGCAATATAAATCTTTGTAATTGTTTATTTTTTTTTTTGTTTAGTGAATGCAGCGTTACATGCCTTATGAATGAGAGTTGGTCAACTCTATGCAAATGTGTAGACAAGATTTGTAACGAATTTATTAATAAGCTAGAAAGTTAATATTATTTTTAATTAGATTTAGCACAACTATGATTTACTGATAAATTTATTTGTGCACAAAAATTGTACTGAAAAGCATATTCGTATCTCTGAATGGATAGATCCGGTCTTCAACGAAAGCGAAGTGCTCATTAAAACCATCTTTTTATAACACCAGTGAAAATAAAGCAACATAACGAAATTTATATTGGTGTATTGTGGAGAAAATAGTTTTTGTGGTATAAAAAATCGGTTCATGAATTAAAATGTTATTCTAATAGGAAATAATGAAAAGAATATATATTCCATTTTATAGTATTTTATATTATTAAGACATAAATCGCAATACATTATCATTTCTTTGATAAGCCGTGAATGATAGTATTTGTTATCGGGTTAACATATACACTGATCTTGTGTTTAGATGTTTATTTTGAAGATCTTTTGAGTACGTCACTCATGACGTCATTGGTTTTGATATAATATCGATCATGTGCTCGTGCGAGTATCCATCGTCAGTAAACTGGTTTTGTTGTGTTTAAAGGGCATCTAATCAAAATAGTCTGGTCGAAGCAGGAAAAGAATACATCGGAATATATTGTATTTTAAACATATTTATATTTCTAAAAATCAAATAAATTTGATATTCAATTGATAATATTAAATTTAAGAGTACAGTTTGTCGTTTTATAGATTCGATTGATCAAGACGGAGAAAAAATAATAATTGATAATTAAACGAATCTTAAAGCAACAAAATTAAAAACTAAATATTGATTTTTAAAATATAATTAATCCTTGAAAAATATTTCACTGTTGATATAAAAGGTATTTTAGAGAGATATAATTTCGACATTGAATTGTCCTTAGAGCCTGATGTTCTCAATACTTTCGTATGACATAATAAACATTCGTTTATTGATAAACAAACGCTATTTCAATATGTATGAATGTATCCGTTGTTATAAGTGCCACAACTGTATATTGTAGGTCTTTGATGAGTTGTTTTATCAATTGTTGAAACACGGGTACATAACCATGTGTCGCTGTTACACGAACGTTGTAAATGTATTTTTATACTTAAAATAAGTCGTGTTTGGAGTGAAAATGTGAAATAATGTGTGGTTATTCGAATTATTTTTAAAATTATTTATAATATCATTTCACTGGTTATCTTAAAGTGCCCTTGCGGCCGGCGGCCCGGCGGACTGCTATGAAATTAACTTTAAGAACCTTACGTATTGTACATTGTGAACATAAAACTAATTGATATTATAATCATAAGATAATCTTATTGTAACTAGCATTAATCGAACAAGAAACCTTATTATCGTAATATTATTGTGTTTTATTTCATACATATACATTTTAGTATTTTTATTTGCATGAAAAATATCACATTTTATAACAAAAAATACAAATCAATCAAACAGAAGTGCTATTATAACAACTTGTTCAAAACCAGGAACAAGAAAACATCTGCAAAATTACCGATACATCTCCTAGAGGACACGCTTTTGAGTTTGATTAAAACTTTTATTATACATCAAAATAATCTTGACAGGCTCTTGATACAATAAAAACTACGGTGACTGCGTCTACTTACTACCGGCTATCGATATCAACTAGTCATGATTAATAGGTAACATTTTGGACGGAAAAAAAAATTACAAAGCCTATAAACAAGAACAATACAAAATATATGTATAGCCTGAAACTGAAATTCATAAATAACTTTGGTTAAGTAAAATAATAAAACTCTTATGGAAACTATTACTTTATTATTCGAGTCCAAGTTAATTATTTAAGTTAAGGCCAAAGTCAAGATGTAGGTACATTAATGAAAAATATGCTAAATTAATAATATTGAAATGTATACGAAAGTAATTGTTTATTGTCATCTATGAAGGAAAATGTTCTGTATTTTATCAATCGATTTGTTCTGTTCAAAGGCTTGAGGTATTACTGGCATATAGTAAGTGTAAGTTATTTGTCTTATACAAACAAATGCCTGGCAGAAAATTATCTCTAAAACTGACAAAATATATAATTTTTACTGGTTGGTTCTCAGTGAAATTTGTCTTTATTTATCAAAATATCTTGAGTGGGATATTATACCGAAACAATATTTTAAACCAAAGCAAGTACGTTTTAGTCCAAGTGATGGTAAATTTTATCGTAACCATTCGTAACCAACCAACTTCCATCGTAACTAGACGTGTCGACCAAGGAGTTTTACTACAAAAAACTGCTGAGATTAAAAAAATGAATAATTAGATTGGGTTAAGAAAAATTGAGGTCTTAAAATTTTAACATCTATAGAAACTAACACCTTGATTACATTAGCCACTTTAGACAGTACATGACAACTATTAATATCTTTTGGACTTTTGACTTAGACTCAAAAAGAAACATTACAAAAATAAAAAATTAGATCAAAGATAATATCATTATCCCAATTATCTTTTAATTCTCTATATGATTTTACATATACTATTTCGCCTTAAAAGTACATGTAGAGCTTGGTTGATCGTATCCACTTCAAAACGCTTCATTTTAGAAATATATATTCAACAGGAACATTTTAAGAAATCAACTGTAGTAATGAACCAGTTTTTCACAAAAAATAACAAATGAGGATGTTATTAAACTAGATAAGTAATATGCGGGATTAAATCAAGAAAAATTAAATTATTGTCTGTTATCATTAAAAAAACAGATTCGGCAGTTATTTCATTAACTCGTATAAAATTATAATTCTTCAATCTTTAATGTGATCTTTTAAATTCTTGGAACCTCGCGTGCCATTTATCTACATCAAACAGAATAAAAAATTCCTTTTTATTATGGGTAAATAAGAAGTCTCTGCTCTAAAGTTTTGACATAATGTGGTTAGCCATAACGAACACTGGAATGGATTTGAGTTGGGAGCATTGAAACTAAATTGACTAATTTAATTTTATATTGTTATATTATATTACCAAAAACTACTAAGGATTTTTTTTTTTTTAGTTTCACACGCGAACTTCATGGATATTACCGTTAAAAAGTTATGCAGAAAACGCAATAAACCAATTTCTGGTAACTTATCATTTAATGACTAGCAAAATAAAAAAAGAAATATTTACGGCACGAGATTAGTAGATTAGTAGAATTAGAGATTAGTAGAATGTGAAATGAGAAAGATTTAATAAGTGGTACTGGTTGGTATTCCAGTTTACTCGTGAGAATTCTAGTTAAACTGGTTTAAAAAGGAAATGTGTATAAATAGTTGTAGGTAAGGTCTTACGACTTTGATGTGTTAATTAAGGTATAAAATTGTCGTAAAATATTAAATTTTAAGATCAGACATTAAGATCGAGATAAAATTATACAGAAATAAATTTGAAAACTGAGAGATAATTACACTTATAAAAATTGAATATGTTTTGTATATATTTGTTGTATTCATTATTTTACCAAATTTACCTTTCCTTACCTTTGATTACCTTACCTTTGATTAATTATAGATAGCAATAATAATAATGAGTGTTATAAAATGAAGAAAAGGTCAATGTTTGTGACCATTATTTAAATAAATTTGGACCTGCAAAGCTGAGGAAGTAAATTTTAAAATCATTTATTTATGCGAGTGTTTTGCTATAAATATTTATTATAAACCTAGTACCTAGGCTCTGACATAATACATGTGATTCTGTTAAGCGCCATAAAAGATAAAATAGTAAGTGCATCAAAATGTTTTTTCATATTTGTCTTTGATCCTTAAAACTTTAAGATGTATAGTATGTTAACTATATGTGATGACATTAAACCATTATTTGGTACGTTATAAAGCAATAAAGCATACAACATAAAACCTTAATACACGTACTTTTAGGGTTGTAAATTAATTTACAATTTGTATCTTCTGAAGTATCTATGCCATCTCTTAATTTGCAAGAAAATTAAGATCAAAAGACATGATTCATAACGAAGAAATGTTTTATAATCTTATAAAACTAATTTGGATAGTTCGTTGGATGCGTTTGGGAAACAATTTGAGAATATTTGAATAAGGACCAATACAAGCAACCTGTATATGTACCAATACACCAAGTGGGATTTGATAACGTCAGTCAAATGATAATAACACATGAAATGTAACAGAATTCTTAAATACAGTTGCAGTACTTGTTTGTTATTCTTGTGGGTTTTATTAGTGGTGTCACCGAGAGCAGAAATGTAAGCATTGTTACAATTTGTATTTAATTATACTTGTTTAAATGTTACTGACGTAATATTTTGTGTAAATTTTTATAACCGTAGGAAATCCTTTTTACACTTAATTCGCGATATCACAGAATATGTTGTATAATATCTAGTATTCGTATTAATTATTATTTTTTTTTTTTTTATGTATTTAATTATAAAGAAAAAATTTGCGACATTATTAAAACGGATAAAATATTTGAAATTACGATTAAATGTTTTAATATGTAGCCCTTGAAATAAAAAGATTATGAAATAATTTTTATGCATTTTAGTTGACTTGTGACAACATATGAAGAAGGTGTTAGTTTTAATTTTTATAACTTTTGGAAGTGAAGTTGTTTTTTTTTTTATTTATTTTATTATATATATTTTACTGTCCTATACAAATTGTAGTTAGATCGGATGGAAAACTTTACGAACAAAATTACGAACGAGTCTCTTTCTGCTCAGAATTTTTTTAAAGGATGTTTCTTACAGAGTTACTTCCCGTCAGTATTTAATACTAACGGGCGTTGATTTTTCTTTCGATTCTTAATACAATTGCTATTATAGGACAGTATATTTCGCTTAAAATTCTTTGTTATCTTAAATAATATCTGTTATAAAGAGAAAAATGCGACACTATCCCATTAGACAATATATCATACTAATATTTTATTTGAATGTTATAATAAAAAAAAAAACAGTTATTTCCACGCAAAATTTTTAGAAAAGTCCTTTAATTAATCTATCATTGAAATATTTCGCATTTATAATATTAGCAAGCTATCAAACCATAAAATCATATTCGTTACGATAAGAATTGATGTCAGCTATGGCAATGTTTGAGCACACAACACTCGTATATACAAATAATAAAATTGAAACCGTGATATTATTTTGAAACGGAAATTGTCTTAAATTAATGTCATTGTGAATGAGACAAGTAAAACAGGAAATCTGATGAACTTGCAAAGTTATCGAAAACATACAACAAAACATTTTTGTTCACACCTTTTTCAAATAACTGTAACGATAAGATTATTTTGTTACAGCAAATATTAGCATATGACTAAGGTAGTACCGCCTGTTTATTATTTTTTACCACTGTCAATTATGAGACAATTTAACTTAATATCTCACACGACTGTAGAATATAGTTTTCACTATAAAGTGTGCAACAAATTATTGTATAGCTTCAGCTACTTGTTTAACATACGATTTTTAATAACACTGAAGCAAAATAAACATTTGCTGATGAACAAATTTTTGGTAGTATTATGAGATTATATATAAATGTTGACATTGAACCGGTTATTATTATACAGCAACAGCTATTCAATTCAAATACAAATATTTTGCTTAATTCATATATTCTCGTATTCTTTTAAGGTCTATGGTTGCCTTGTGATCTTTTCTTTAAGTGACCTTGCTAATAAATTTGTAATACTCATCAAGTCCTACATGTTTTGCTCTTGGTAATGTACTGTTCTTAACTAGGCTTAGTGTCGACTTCAATTGCCTTGTACATTCAATTAAGACAATTTCACTATCATGGTTTCTGCTATATCATTCAAGGCCAACCGGAAGGCCTTAACCCGAGAAATTTAAAAATAAATGCATAAGGTTATTAGATTAAAAGTTACGGAATGTAAGTTTGATATGTGTAATATAAAAATTCTGGGCACTATTGGGAGAATGGTTTTGGCTTCTGGAAAACAAGGTCTACTTAGTAATGATTCAGGGTTATGACCCTGTTATCGGTGAAATTTTGAGATTTTGTCTATGAAAATTATTATAGCCATTTGAATCTATGAATTTTCTAACGTTTTATTTGTAATCTCACTTTAATTACAATTCATCATTGTCTATAACAAAAACACGTAACTCATTGACGTAAAACCTTTTGTAAACTAGACGTATTTTAATGAGATCTTTATTCATTTATGATAATGATTTCTGATGATAGAAAATAATTATAAAATATCAAGACTTTATGATTATTTAAAACGACATTTCCTATCCAAATTGCCAAAGAAGCTAAAATTGTCCTTAATTATTTTATATATTTTTGAGCATATAGTGTTTATTCCTTACGCACTTGCACTTGCGAAAATGATTACCAAAAAGACAGTGTCGTTTATGTAGATGCTGCACGTGTTTAAATTACATAAAATTGACCTCTCCGCCAAGATTCCGGTAATAACAATAAAGATTACCACCAGCACAATTCTTCATATTACAATAACATCCTGGTTGTGCCTATTTCATCCGTATTGTAAGGCAATATTGGTCATTATTGCGTGACGAAATTTTAAATTTCGCGGATACAGCTGTTGTAACGGCTTTAACACTACCTTTTCCTGACTAAATATTATGTCAAACAGTCGCATCAATGAAATAGAGCGAAGTGCCCGTAACGTTGGATGCTAAAGGATTTTCGTTTGTTCTAGTTTTTTCAAACTAACACGAGATGTTGACGGGATGGCGGCTCGTTCTATCGAAACGTAAGTAATTTTATGCTATAAACTTGATAATTTTATATCAAAATGAAATAAATATAAATAAAAACGTTATTTTAAATCTCTACTCACAAAATATTTTTGCTTTTAATATGTTCTCTTTAAGATGTTCTGAATTAAAATGAGTAATGAAAATAGTAACGTTAAATAAGTTGGTTCGGTTTTTTGGAAAATATTATCTGAACAAGTGTTAGTGAGTTATAAAATGTTACGGTTAAATATATTGTCAGTTCCCATGCACATCTGACAAACCATCGAAATACTATTAAATTGAACAATAGAAGTGGGTAATAATAATTTATTTTATGTTCCATTTCAGTATTTATAATACCACAGCGTTATGTCTTCTCTATAATGGCCTTGCTTGCGGTCGCTAACGCGTACACAATGCGAGTATGTCTTAATTTGGCCATAACGCAAATGGTTAAAAGGACGGTTGCTGTGGAAGGTGATCCTAATTACGATCCCGATGCGTGTCCTGATCCCAATGTTGATCAGACATCGCATCCAAGACATTGGCTAACATTACATTGACTATGTCCCATTATCTTCGTCAGGATACAGGGGTGGGTTAAGAATATTAATGATCTGTTCCATTGTCATTCCTGTTAAATTACTTTTTTTCTTTTTAATTTAACATTCACATGTAAGTGGTACAAATTGTTCACAAAGACACATGATGGTGGAATAAGTATTTGATTAATAGAATTAATGAAAGACATAGGGATAATTTTTTTTCCGGCGAAATAAGTTTTAATTTACTTCGCAAATAACATTCGGATTTTTTACTTAGGACCTTAACTTTTTTCTTATAGAATATAGCAACAATGTAATTATATTATAAGCAAATAATGTTTTCATGTCTATGTTTAGTTAGAAGTGTTAGTATGCTCTTTAGTCTGTTTGAGTGATATTAAGATTAAAATGTTGTTTTTGCAAATTTTTGATATATATGTATTAAATATAAATATAGCGTATTTCCTATTGTCACTTTATCTTCGACAACCAGGCTAAAGATAATTTATTAGAATAAGAGATAAAACTATCTTAAGTGTTTCCTGTGATATAACCTAAGCTTTATTTTGATTTATTTTTATATTAAGGGGATTTAAAAAATATATAGGTAGGTAGGTTTAAAAGGACATAAGTAATTTGAAGATTTGAAAAATGATAAAGGAATCCAAACTATATTTTTTAATATTTTTGTTCAAAATAATGACGGGGAAGCTTTACTGTATCGGAGTAATTTTATTTAAATTAATATATGATGTAATATGTTCATAAATACGACTAAACACTTAGTTTAAATGGACGAGTATTTAAATGTTATGATATATTATTTTATATAACTTGAGAGCTCGTATACCTGCTTTTGAGTTTGGCGTCATGTTAATTATGGCTGCTTTGTCGTCCTAAATTGATGAAAGCTAGTTGCAAAATCTTTTTTTTTACTTTGCTTAATTTAAGCAAAACATAATTTGGCTCTTAAATAATATAAATTGCATGAGGTTTCCATTGTTTGTTGCAGCCCGTACTTTTCGAATGGAGCGAAGCAACGCAAGGTCTTGTCCTTAGCGCATTTTACTATGGTTACGTGCTTACTCACATACCCGGAGGTATTATTGCTGAACGTTATGGTGGTAAATGGGTTCTCGGATTAGGTCTACTGTCCACTGCTCTCTGTACATTTATCACACCTTTTGCTGTTAAAACTGGTGGAGCAACTGCCTTGTTTATACTTCGTGTTGTTGAAGGGTTTGGAGAGGTAGATTACCTTACGAATTGTATACAAAAGACAAATAATATGTATTTATGACTTGGTAGCTGATGTTTATTTATTCCTAAAATTTCATTTGTTTTTGCTGCAGGGGCCAACAATGCCAGGACTTATGGCAATGATATCTAAATGGGCACCAAAATCTGAAAGGGCTCGTATAGGAGCAATTGTTTTTGGAGGCGCACAAATTGGAAACATTGCTGGATCTTATTTCTCGGGTCTGATTATTCATGCAGGTTCTTGGGAAAATGTATTTTATATGTTTGGTGGATTTGGACTAGCTTGGTTTGCTATTTGGGTAAATTATACATTATTTAAACATATATATTTTTTTATCGATATATAAATTTTTAACTACGATTAGTTTCTAATTTAAATTATTCTTTTCAGTCTGTACTCTGTTATAGCACACCAAATACACACCCATTTATATCGGATAAAGAGAAAAAATTCTTGAATGAAAATGTACAAGCCCTCATCCATAGCGAGAAACAAATTTTAGATCCAGTGCCATGGAAAGCTTTACTCAGATCTGTACCTTTATGGTCTTTGATAATTGCTGGTGTAAGTTAACATTAGTATTACAATGTCTGATATAAGTACATAAGGAGTTATTTTATAATTTTTCTATATCATACAATGTGTGCGGTGTTATAGCAAGTCTTTAAATTGTACACGTACTCGTAACTATGAGGTTATTGGAATATTTTTTTTTAGTTTGTTTTTTTTTTGCTCAATGCCAATAGATGTTTATATAATATTAGTGAGAAAATATTATTTATCGTAATATCTACTTTTAAGAGAACAATGACAAAAACAGGTTTCTACATTATCTTTTAATCATATTGATGAAATTTTAGATTGGTCACGACTGGGGCTACTTCACAATGGTGACAGATTTGCCTAAGTACATGACAGATGTCCTTAAATTTAACATTAAGTCAGCTGGATTACTATCAGCGTTACCGTACGTCGCTATGTGGATTGCTTCGTTTTTCTTTGGTTTGCTATGTGACTTCTGCACCAAGAGAAAGTATCATAGTATTCAGAATGCAAGAAAAATTTACACTACAATTGGTAAATCATGATTTATATTTAATTTGAGTCACGTTATCTAAATTTTTAGTATATTGTGACAAAGATGTCTAAATATTTATTTTAAATTGACAGCGGCGACTGGACCAGGTATCTGCATTATCTTAGCATCGTATTCTGGTTGTGACACTACTCTTGCTGTCTTTTGGTTTATCGCTGCTATGACCTTGATGGGTGCTTACTACAGTGGAATGAAAATAAACGCATTGGACATAACACCGAATTACGCTGGTACAACAACAGCAATGGTTAATGGAATTGCTGCTATTTCTGGCATCATTTCACCTTACCTGATAGGTTTACTCACTCCACATGTAAGTTTATAAACGATGTTATTTTTATATTTTCGTTATTTCAACAAACTATGAATCTATTTTTTTTTTTGTTTTGTCCAATATAAGTCAATCTTGTCACCTAAAACCCACCAACTTGTATTCTTAAAGGGGGATATTGATAAGCTAATACCAGGTATTTTTTGTACTTGAAATAGATAAAACCTGTCGCTTTAATATACTTTTCTCTTAAAAGACCAACTACATGAAATTATCATAAAAGATAATTGATAAGATACTTTAGTTATCTAAATGTCACGTTTACAAATAAAATCATAACAAAATAAAAGATACAACGTCAATGAGGAAAAACAAGAGGAAAAGACGTAAGAACTAAGCAGTGCTGTTAATTATGATAATAAAATCAAACTCACAAAGAAATATGAACAAAATAATGCAGTGTGTTATGTTAATAGGAAAAAAGAATATATTAAACATCAAAATCTTGTTTGTCCACAGTCAACTTTGAAAGAATGGAGAATCGCATTCTGGGTTTGCCTTGCCATTTTGGTAATAACCAACATTATTTATCTAATATTCGCTAAAGGGGAACAGCAATGGTGGGACGATGTTAAGAGGTATGGTTATCCAGAGAATTGGAAACACGGTCCTCTGCCAGTGAGACAAAATGACACAGAAGGATCAAAGAGTGAAAAAACCAAAGAGACAAAATAACCTTAATAAATTCTAGTCATAAGTTTTTAATTTATTTTAATATTAATGTTTTAATAAAATGTTTCAAAAATATTTGTTTTGGACTCTTTATTTTATGTATATATCCGATTTGTGGACAACTTGCCTTGAGTTACCTTGCACTATTTGATAAGAAACACCACAAAAAAAATCTTGTTTTTTGAAAAGGTAACCTTACACTTTCGCAATAATTAATATTGATTTATTAATTTAATTTACATGTACTGAAAAACCAGTAACCAGATCCTGTCGCTCGTTTTGCATCTAAACACTTTGTAGTTTCCGACGCTGACTAGTTTTTGCGTGTTCTCCCGCTGATAAGCAGATTTCTTTAATAATAAGTCTTATTAAAACTCAATAACGTATAAAAAGGTTGTTTATGATTTAGCACCATAATAACAAGTACTTTAGAAAACTTGATGATATAAAATGTAAAACAGAAACAAAAATAAACTATTTGAATGTGAGTGAAAACTGAGTACTAACTGAGGACTAACATAGAAATTGTAATGTTTACACGTTGAATGTTTTATTTTTTTTAATAGTATATCGTCCCCATTGATATAAATACAAATAAAACATAGTTTTAGTTAATTTTATTTTCTCTACTCAAATTTATTCACATTAAGTGTAAACGGCAAATACCTGAAAAATATATAGATATTATCATAAATTTAATGTTTTATAATAGTGTTATTGAGAGAAGCATTATACTTGAATCTTCTATTTTCTTTTATGACTTTTTTTAATTAAAATTGATAAATTTAGTAATTGATGGCTGTAAAAATAGTTGCTTTAAAGTATTTTACATGGATAAATTTGACAAAAAATTTTGACATCGCATCTTTCTCATTACCTATAATTTTGTTTTTTTAAGATAATTAATTTTAAATTATCCTTGAAACGAGATGAATCATGATACATTTGATAAATTATAATTTTAATCAATTTGGTTCGTTGTCAAAATCATATCATACTATTGATATTGAAAAACATATTTTGTGAGTGCTTTTGTTAGGTTCCGAGACGTTCCACGTGCTAGATAATATAATAATAGGTGCGAAATATTCTGCGAGAGTGTACAAGAGCTCAAGGACGTAACATTTATTTAAAATAAAAAATTATGTGTTCTTTATAATGTGGCCTTTAAATTAATTTGCAATTATTCATAATGTTGAAGAACAGATGATAAGATGGATTGTTATTGTCTTTAATTAAAATAACACAAATAAGAAATGCCTTTTAAAAATATAAATTCATTGCTGTTAAGTCTGTCTGTTGTTGAGTCTGTATTGTATTGTCTTTTCTGTCTTTTTTTATGTGAAAATGTATTTTTTAATAGAGTTCGCATATTATGTTATAGGAACATCAATAAAAATAAAACTAGACGATGGAGACCACAATTCGTTCTTAATGACTATCAGTTTTATAAGGTTTTATGACTAATGACCGACTTCCATTCTAATACTTTGTCTCTTAAAATATATTAAAAAATACTTATTAATCTTTCGTAGTGTATGGTTTAAACATAATTTCTGCTTTGTCTATAATTATTTATTTTAATAGGAATAAAAAAAGCTCAAAATATTTAAAGTAAAAGCAATACTAATAATAGCAGTCTTCTTGATTAAGCATACCTTTTACGTATTTATCTACGCAGATACCAAAAATAATTAAATTCAACTCAAAAAAATTAGGTCTTTTTGTTTCGTACGTACTTGTTTTTTCAACAAGTACAAAACACACTCGGATATAGTTTTATTATATTGGATTTTATAAATTTGTGAATAGTTTAGAGCAGAAGTTATCAACAAATTTATCTTTAGTTAAAAATGACTTTGCAAAGTAAATAATCTAAGAGTCGTATATCTGATCCTATGTCACAATCGCAAGAAATATTGCGATCTTATCTCTGATAATGTCATCTTGTTGTGTCTTACACTTCAATGCGCATCGGCTAAGGAATTTTGAGCATGGTGATATAACTTTTTTGACGCAAGTGTCACCAAACAGTGAATAGGAGGTATCGTAGTAGGTATTGTTCTGCTTTTATGTAATATAAATGACTCTCACAGGATGGAGACTGATCCTAAACAGGGGTATGTTATTAAACTATGCGTATTATTTTTGTGCTTGTTTAAATATAGGGTATGAGCTCAAGAAATCCGTTTTGTTTTAAGCAAGAATTTATTCATACAAAAAACACTGTAGGAGAAAATATACAGCTTTAAGTGATCAATGTAGTTGGTTCTAAAATTTTGGAAGAAGTAAAAGAATTTGTTTTTCAGTAATATTTATACCACAGCGTTATGTGTTCGGAATCATGGGTCTATTCGCTTTGGCGAATTCGTTCACGATGCGGGTTTGTTTGAGCATAACAATAGTTACTATGGTTACCCACGTGCCTGCCACCGAACACATTCAAGGGGAAACTTGTCCCGATCCTTCACTTGCGATATCAGACGGCTCAATCAACAAAACTGTCAGCGCTGTGATTGAAACGGTAAGAATTTTTTGCTGTAAGAAAACAAACTCTAAAGCAGATTTTTTGGGTCTTGTAATGTGTAATAGTATAATATTTTCACTACCTAGTCATTCCTAATTCGTAAGGACTTATGTAGAAAATTATCAAAGGTCGCGTAGTAATATTCTGTTGTATTTTATATTTACTTCTGTTATCCTATTTTTATCTCAGGGTCTTTTATATTTGTAGTTTACAAGGATAGAAGTAAAATTTTTCATAATTATTTTAAACATACTTATAATATTAAACAGTTGCAATCTTCATCATTCATAATATACATTAGTAAATTTATAACATAGATACGATATAAACCTAACTTTTCTAAGAAATTTATTGCTTAAAGGAATAGATTTAAGGAAGACGTAAAAATATTATGGTAGTAAAACGTGCTCAAGATCAGTCATCGTATTTTCAAGGTAATAAGTTATAACTGTTAGATTTTTATGATTCTGAGTGATAATTATATATAAAATCGTAATATCTTCTAGGTCTGGTTTAATCTATAAAACAAACCTGTATATAACATGAATACAGATAAAAAATGTTTAATGTGTTGCATATTTTTAGTTTTACCTTGTGTTTAATAGATAAAGCGGTACAATTAAAAATACCAATATCACTTTTACTTCACCGATAATTTCTTTATGGACAACTTACAGGCTCGTCAGAAATATGACTGGGATGAGAAAACTCAAGGATTATTGCTCAGTGCATTTTACTATGGGTATGTTTTGACTCATTTACCTGGTGGCCTCTTAGCTGAGAAATTTGGAGGAAAATGGACCCTTGGGTTGAGCTTGCTTAGCACATCAGTTGCCACCGTCTTAACTCCATGGGTTGTTAGTATGTGGGGTGCTGTGGGACTTTTTATAATTAGAGTAGTCGAAGGGCTGGGTGAGGTAATTCATTTAACTTTAAAAATTCATACTTATTAAGATTTCATGACACGTTATTTTTTGAGTAAATGGTTAAATTTTTTGAAACAGGTTTAAAATTGATTTAATAAATAAAATAATAAAATTTAATTTATAATTCGATCGTTTTAAAATTTTATTTCACAAATTTGTATTTTTATTTATGGAAAAAAAAATAATTACACTCACACAAATATTGTTTTTATTTTAGAAAAGTAAACAATTGTAATCGGTATTTCTCTATTTTACGATACCTTTCAGGGGCCGGTTACTCCAGCGTTTGTCCTTTTAATGGCTCGTTGGGTACCGCCATCAGAACGGTCACGATTCGGTGCTATGATATTCGGCGGGGCTCAAATAGGCAATATCGCTGGCCCATACATCTCAGGATTACTCCTTGCGGATGGCGGAGATTGGGCAAATGTATTTTATGTGTTTGGAGGGCTCGGTATAATATGGTTTATCTTTTTCGTAAGTATCTTTGTTTGTAACTTTTTAAGTTTAAGATATATTTATACATATTCTCTTTATTTGTAAATATAACATGATTTAAATTCTTTCCTGAATTTTAGAGCTTACTCTGCTATAGTACACCGAATAGTCATCCATTCATATCGGATGAAGAACGAAATTATCTGAATGCTAATATCGTTGCTTCTGGTTTGCACAAAAAATTACCACCAGTTCCGTTTAAAGCCCTGCTTCGATCCGTACAACTATGGGTTTTAGTAGCGGCTGCTGTAAGTATACCGATATGACTTAGTAGATTTATTAGATATATATTTAACTCTTTCCCTTATAAATTACGTTCATATAACGTTCACATTCAGAAGTATAAGTAATTTAGAATTATTAGTATTAGTAAATTACAGGTTGGCCATGACTGGGGCTACTTCACTATGATAACGGATCTACCGAAATATTTCTCCGATGTGTTAAAATTTAACATAAAAGACACAGGACTCATGTCTGCACTCCCATATATTGCTATGTACATTTGCTCTTTCATTTTTGCTTCGTTTTGTGATCTTTGCATCAAAAAGAAATGGCACAGCATTACAACTGGAAGAAAAATTTATACAACTCTATGTGAGTATCACGATTTAATTTGCATCTATATAGTAGGTAGGCTGTTGTAAATAATTTAACAAATGTATAAATCTCTTGTAGAATTTAAAAGTAAGCTCATTACCACAGTATGTTCTTGAATTTATCTGACGGAAGAATATTTTTCCTCAGCTTCAACAACACCGGCTATTTTTATTATTCTGGCTTCGTACTCGGGCTGCGACCGCACTCAAGCGGTGGGATATTTCGTGGCATCTATGGCCTTTATGGCGGGTTTCTATAGCAGCGTAAAGATCAATGCCATGGACATCGCTCCGAACTACGCTGGTACATGCTCTGCCTTTGTAAACGGATTGGCTGCGGTATCTGGAATTATAACGCCATATTTGGTTGGTCTTTTGACACCCGATGTAAGTGCTCTATTGGTATTATTGAATTCTAAAACTATATTATCAACATACATTATACATAAGTAATGTAGTTTGACACTATCATACCCTAGCATAAGTTTCTTACATTGATGCAAAAATTTTATATATCTTATAAAACAGAAAAATTTCAGTGCATTTGTGTTAAAATTAAAATGTTTTTATTTTTAATTTTGGAGAGCTTTAACTCATTACACTCTTATAAATGACAGCGATCATAATCACATATATACTTTTAAATTAGTTTTGGACTTTTTAAGACGCGCTTTTGCATCTTTTTACTATAGGAAGACAAACGAAAGCACTTTTTCTTTTGATTCAAAAAGAACATTGCTGCCTTATTTGCATTTAAGATACACGAAGGCTTATCTCTGAAAAAATTAAATACAAAAACAACCTACAAAAACAAAGACTTTTGTTGAGATTCATTGAGCGTTTCAAATAAGACGGTTGAACGCCTTTGCTCAAAGGTGAAATTAAATTAAATTAAAAAAAATCATTTCCTATATTAAAAGATATTACGTGCTTACAAATTTATAATATTATAAAGGCAAATTTCAAATTGTATTGTATTGTATTTGTAGTGTATTGTATTTTATGTATTATATTTGTAGTGTATTGTATTTGTATTTTATGTAGCGTATTGTATTTGTGTTGTATTGTATTGTTAATAAGATATTGTTATATGCCTTGTTTATTCACATATCTATATTTATACATTAACATTATCGAATAACCCGGTAATATAATATCTAAGCATCGGTTTAGAACATGAAGAAAATATTAAAATTAATAAAGTATAATTATTTAAAGAAAATAATGTATTTCAGCAAACACTTCAACAATGGCGATTAGCGTTCTGGACAATTTTTGTAGTACTTATTGGTACTAATATTCTATATGTAATATGGGGTTCTGGTGAGCAACAATGGTGGGATGATGTGGATAAACTTGGGTACCCAGAGAATTGGAAACATGGACAACTCAAGACCAGACAAGCAGACACCGAGAAGAAAGTGGTTCATCCAAAGCACGATCACTCACCGGTGCTGTAGAAAATAAATAAATGCTTTAATTCACGTATTTTTTTATTTGAGCTATATTTTAATATTTTAAACTGCAACGTTTTAAATATATCAGACTTACTTCCTTGTATGTGATGTGAAATAGCAGGCAAGTTTAATTTTTTTCAGGCAAATGTCAGGCATTTAACTTAGTAGCGAGATTTGTATACATTTATTTATGAATCCCTATGAGAGATTTCGTGCTTTTGACATATATTATTCTATCTGTGACATTTCTATATTCAATGAGGGGGTAAAAATATCCGTGTGTCAATTTAATCCTAGCGATATTGTTATCATTTATATTTATTACCATACAATATGCTTTCAGTTTGATATTTTTTTAAGTATTCAAATAGTGTAATCGTATTGTTGGTTATGAAACGTTGCATAGAAATTAATTTCTTTTGAAGTAATCTGTAGAACTTCTAGGGTTTCGGATTTGTTTACATCTGGAAATTGGATTGTTTATTATTTCATTTATCCTTATACAGTCTATTAAGGAAATATACCTCATATTTTTCCATTAATAACAACGATAACCGTCAAAGTAAAAAAAGTATTCCGAGTAAAAATATTTACCAAAAAACCTTTTGGTAAGTATTTGCTTTTTTTTTAATAATAATTAAAAAATTGTTATAATAAATACTGAATACGCTTTATACAAGTAGTAGTGTTAGTCAATATTCTACAGTAATGAAAAATGTTGTTCACGCCTTAGCAACTCTACGGTAATAAAAATAGCTCTTGAAGTATTGGATTTCTTTTATACAATAAAGTCCAATTTTAGCTCTCATTGAGAGGCAAAGAGCACTGACATTGCTTAAATTTTAAATAAAATGACGGTATTCAAAATATTTATATCATTATCATAAAGTCAAAAACGATTTATACAAAGAAAGATTTATGCGAAAATGTAAGCGCCTGTAGTAATTTATTAACAAGATTGACTTTGTTTGTAAATTCATTATTTCACTGGCAGGAACTGGAAGTTCGAGATCTCACACAAATTGCATTGTGACCTAACAGTTACAACAGTTGTAAACTAATATCTAAACTATCGCATTTAAAATTTTCCATTACTCCTAAAGTTTCTGGGAAATTGTTGTAAAAAATTAACATTAAAGTTTCCTTATAAAAGAATTAAGAATTTATGGAGTACATTTAACTTATTTTTATTACAATCGTTTTTATAATTAAAAAACCTTTCAGTTCTTAAGATAAGTGTTTCATTTAGTGCAATTTTCATCTTCATAGCTACCGATCTTAAAACTACAAACACTCGTTTCCGATTTTTAAATATTTTAAAGTAGATGTAATTTTATCATATTATAATGAAATGTAAGTATTATCTCAGCATTGCTTAAATAATAAAAACATACTGAATAGTAGAATGTTTTATTTTTATTTTGTGTCACAAGTTATTTTAAATATCCATAAAAGTAGGTGGCTGGTGACATAGCATCTTGGCGTATATGGTATCAAAATATATATTTTTAACTACACTTCTACCAACGATCAAATTGATTTGTGACCTCTCGTACATGGCTGTCTTTCTCAATCATTGTTTAAATATTAAATAACTATGTATATTTGTTAAACAGTTTTTATTAAGTTAAACAACTGCGCTCTCCAACTTGTTACGCTTTAATAATATTATGTGTGAAAAGTTTACGTCATATTCATGTATATTTTGAACTCTAGTTCTATATTATTAGAACTTTTCCTAATTGATTCGATGAAATTTTTTATTCAAAAGACTTTACAACTGCAATATAATCAGTAATTGAGCTCATAAAACCTATTACAAAATTAATTAACTTTACAAATATTATTTATAGAATTCTTAAGAATTTATTTTCTTAACAATATTGTACAATAATCTCAGCTGCGACAATTATAACATTATTATATCATGAACATAAAACTTTGTGACTAGACTGTGATATTGGTTTTAGATTACTTACTTCTTAATATCCCGTCATCTTAAACTAACTTGATTCATTATGTATGACGTTTTATTTTTCATAAACTTTTATTATCAGGCCTTATAAAAATACATTAAACGTTATTGAGTAAAGAAATATCAAATATTTCCATTCAGTTCCAACCTCAGCTTGTGTGGTCACTTAATTATCCTATGAAATTATGTTTATCTTATTCTATTTTACGTTAAAGTCAAGTAAAAGAAAAAAGAAAATCAAATAAAGTATTTAAAAAGCCTCGAGAAGCTATTTCTTTGTAGACTCATGGGACGGAAAATTCTATTTTATGCCAGTATTGCCTTAAGGCCTTTACAAAACTCTGGGCGCACTCACACGAGGGTTAATATTACTTCCTTTCCTTTTATTACTCGAATACGGTAAAGTTGAATGAGGATTTTATATACATAGCTTTAATATGTATGTATCTCCCTTTTAGAGTTCCAATCTCTTTAACAGTGCCGTAGCTCTACAAAGGAAGCATGTTTAGAACTTACGATTCGATTACAGATAATTAAAATGCTATCATCATAACTATTAGCTCTCAATCTAATTTATTTAAGAAATACTTTTAAATTTTTTTTTATTATGTACTCTACAACCAAAATGAGTAATTTCTTTGCGATTGAAGAATATATTTTGTGACAGTTGCCTTGATACTTCAATTTGAGTAGTGAATGAGAGCTTTTTTTTGGTGAACTTAACAATCCCTTAGAAAGTCAGACTCGTCAGACGATTAAATGTTTTTTTTTTCATATTAAACCCTTAGATACAACCACCCGCATCATGCAAACAATCAGATTAACAAACGTAAATTAGTAAAAATACGTAGAGCCATAATGCTATCAATATCTGACGCGCTCGAGGATGTCCATGTATCAGTTTTTGTAAATATTTAAAAATTTACAGCCGCTTCCCCCACCGATGAAAAGGTATATATCATATAGCATTTTTTTCTTCTTATCATCTAAGCTTTGCAACGCAATAGGTCTCTATGACGCTGAAGTAAATCCCCGTTTAACATCGTGGGCTCCCCTACTACCGAGAGTAGTAGTGAGGGAAAACACTTTAACGTGTTAAACTTGTTTGTTTGCTGGGACTTTGTATGTCACTTTTTTACAGCTTTCATACACCAAATAACATATTTTTAAATTATAATGTAGCCAAAGCACTTGTATTTATAAACCTAAATATATGTGTACATTTTTTTTTTTAAAGTGCCTATTCAGTTTTTTTATTTAAATGTGAATTGTTAATTTACAACGTTATAATTCGGTTGAACATTTTCAATAAGATTTGTAATCTTTAAATCTATTATAAAATTTCTAGATTATGTGTAGTTCATATATTTTTTGATAATCAATTTTAAATTGTTCTAAAATATATTGAACTTATACAAAAAAATCATTCATAGTTTTTCAAAGTTGATAAATAAATTATGAAATAATTTAATTTCTGTTTTATAATGAAAGCTAATAAACTCTGCATAACCCGACTAGTCACGTGTTACACGTGAAACTTTTTTTATCTTAATTGTCTTTAGTAAAACAATTCATGCGTGTTGACCTCTGCTTGTTAATAGCGCTAAATTTCTTCGATAACATAGAAAAGATTTTAAGGAATTTAAGAAAAAATTTCAGTACTTATAAATTTCGTGTATTTAAGTTTCACTTTATTTAAATCTTCAAATTTTCTATAATAATATCATATTAATATTTTGGAGTCTTAGTGAATAATATTTATTTAGTATAAGGAAAATCCTGCACTAATCTGCTTTTGAATACCTGAGGTGTTTTTAACAAGCAAGTCTTTACGAAGCTATAAAATCCCTTTGCAACCGTTTTGATGATTACGTTTACTTTTAGAACTATGATTTTTTATATAATTTAATAATTAAATTCTTTAAGTTATTCAATTAAATATTGGCGTCTTCTCGGTTGAAACTGTGTTTTTAATCTTTAATTGGAATAAAACTTATTCACATACTTTGTGAGTCTAAGTTAGAACATGATTTCCTAAGTCCAACAAAACGGTACTTTTCTGCGAGATACAGCGAGGGAGTAGAAAGAAGAAAATTATCTTTTATTCTTACAACAGACAAGATGCGATGGTTTCTGTGCAAAGTGGCCTTTGAAATTTTTATGCATCCTTACTGCTTCCCAGATTTGTATGCGTATTGAAACATGTTTGTTTAAACAAAATCACCAGGGATAAACAGATAAAAGGCTGAATATTCGAGTGTCAGAATTAGTAATTTTGTAGATATAAAACGACTAATTAATGTATAGATCAAATTAATTTATATTGTTTTTACATACGATTGTATGGATTCGACAAAAATTAAATAAAATTAAACACATGTTTCGTCGTAAAAATGTGTTTTCAACCTCACAAACTGCTCCGTTTGTTTGAATAATCTCACTGCTATAAATACGAATATTTGTTTGCATTTCTAATGCCTGTCAACATGTATGTGGTTGTGTGTTTGTTACTTAATTACGTAACAAATGCCAAACTAATTTGCGGCAAATGAGTATGAAATTCAAAATACCATTCTATAAGTACAAGAAGATGTCTAACAATATAAAGGGCCCTTGTAGTTTACATTATACTTTACCTTCTGAAATTGGCTGCAATCAAAACCTTTTGTAACAGTTTTTTGGAAACCTTCATAAAGAAAATAATTAATATTTTATCTTCAATTTAATCGCACTTTTTTCTACAGTTATTATGGTGTTAATGTTGTAATTATCTCTATATTTGTTTTCGCCAAGATGTTATATTATCTTTGGTATAGTCAAGGAAAGAAATCATTCTAATTCTGGTTTTGATAATTTTTTTTTGTAACAAAGTCAACATACAGAATACTTGACTTTGAGTTTGACTTTAACATGTCAATGGCTTTTACAAAATAAAAATTAAAACAACTGTTCTCATACATTCTTTTCATAGATAAATAATTTTAACATAAAAACACGACTGCGTAATAAATGAGCTAAATAATGGAAATTAAACAGAACTAATTAACAGTCAAGTTTATTTAACAAAGCCTCAAAATACAAATTCTAACATGATACGAGAAGATAACTTTTGTTATTATGTAAATTGTCTTATATAATAATGTATTATACTGTAGAATTATTCTCACTAAGTTCAATATGATATAGACTTATAAATAAACGTTGCACCTTTCACCAGTCGAACCTCAAGGATGAATATATCCGAGGTAACAATCTCATACCATACAATTATATCCCGTCGCCTCATGTAATATCACGTCAGTGGTAATCATTGATAGGTGAGAATCCACGTTTTCAACATGTTTAAGTTTTATACATGGATATCGACTGCGCAGTACAACGGTGCGCGAGAGTTGTCCGATTGGCGCTATAGTGAATAGACGTACACATGTTGAAAACTTTGTGAACACGGCTGTACGAGTAAGTGACTTTGTTGCTTTTTTTGGTCTTGTTAAATTTCATATTACAACTTGCGTTCAGATTTGAATTAGGTATAACAGATTCTGAGTAATTTTTGAAGACACGTTTATTACAGATCTGATAATTCAATGATAGGTAATTTTCATTCCTGTAAGTATAATCAACAAAATGATTAAATTTATTAACCATTGTAAATAAATTTAGTTGTTTTGTTTATTTTAATGTAATTAAAAATTAATCTTAAGATAAATTAAATCGATTTAATTGTTATTTTAATTAGTCTTCTATTAATTTGCATACTTATAAGATGTTGGAAATTAATTTTATGAGATATCATAGGACTTTTAAGTTAATGATGCCTTGGTTAATAAGAGTTCGTACAAAAATGGCTTTAAACTTATTATTTTACGTAATAAAGTTCTGCAAAAATATGATGTATTTGCGATAATTCTGTTAAATCCTGTTTTATCTTAATTGTGGTTTTATCTGACAATGGCGAGGTTTATGTAAATACTGTCGAGGTTTATGGTCGTTTTATTGCTTTGAAGTGTCATCATAATTATTTGCTTTTAGAATAATTGAACAGAATTTCATAGGATAAAGAAAAAGATTTTTTATTTATATTTTATATTGAATTTTTTTTTATATGAATAGTTAAACCTAAGACTTCCATGTGATCACAATGAAATAAATATAGAATTAATAAACGATATAATATATTTATATTATAATATATATTTATTATTTTAAGATTTATAAATTATTCCAATTAAGATACGAATATATTTAGGAAGTCAGGTCAAGGTGACGCGCCCTACTTGTTATATTATAAATTGCAAAATATTTTGAAGGAAGAAATGAGGAAAACATTTTTTCATGAAATATTAAAAAATATATATAATAAAACTATAACATATTAACATATATAAAATTAAATGTTGAAAATTTAAAGCGATTTTAATAACGTCTTATAAGAAGCTACAAGTCGGGAAATTAAAATTTTTAGGGCAGTCGAGAAAATTTAAAATTATAACTGTTGTACAATTTTATAGTCATCGATTTATATCAAAAATTGCCCTCGGATACCACTTATAAGATTTTAGTAAAACTCTGTCAATATTTTTATAAAATAACGATAACGATAAAGAAGCTTTCATTTGGAGAAAAACCTTCGATTATTATATATAAGCGTTCGGTAGTCCCTGACCCAGTGCATTCTTAAAAGGTCACTTTTGACTTTATGATTAAATACATTTTGACTAACGATTAGCGTAGTGAAGTTTATCCTTATTTTTTTACTTTGCTTAAAAAAATAAAATTTTAGTTCAAAGACAGTTCTGCCAATTATAAATATTGAAGATTTGGATATAAAGATAGAATATATATCAATTCATAATTTAAAAAGTACCTTAGTATTTCACTCCTATTTCAAGAAAATAATAAGGAGTTGCTTAGCGCCGGATGACAATGGTATCCCCTAGTCGCTGCCGTCAAATAACTTTTATGTCTTTTACGTTAAATTATGTATAATTATATTAACAAACTAGGTATTATTTAAAAAGGAAAGAAAAGATATTTTGTTGTTCTTTCATTTAAAACCAGTTCGCGTGGTACTTTTTTTTTGTTGGATTAATTTTGGCAGAGATTTTCCTTGTAACATCGTTATCGTTATGTCACAATCAGTATTGCTGTTTCGGAGATCAACTCACAGTTTTTTAATTGCTATAAACATACTCATACCAATTAATTATAACTTGGATGAAGATGGTGTTTCGTTTTGTGTAACAATAATTTGCAAATTCTATTTATTCCTTACCTTAGCAGCTGTAATACTTTCTGGTAGGTATCTTTAAACATTTTTACAGATTTCCTTTGCTATCAGTTATACGAATTACATAGATATTAATTTGTTTTGACACTAAGAGATTGTGCTTACAATAATTTTTATAAGTACTATTTTAATATTATTTCGACTGAAGTTCATGAAAACTTAAAGAAACGTAAATAAATAATATGTTAAATATCAACTTTACCTATTAATAAGTTTGTAAACAACCCGATCCCCTTTTCTGCTTGGGTTATCGCTCAAGGAAATTTTAATTTAAAATAATAAAGTGAGCCAAAGGGCGAAACATAATTAGGATTTACAGTTTTGTTAGACTTTATTTTTTTATAGAGAAAGAATAACGTTTTCTTTAAATTTATTTATTTTAAATATTTTCTGCTTCAGAAGTTTAACAAAGCAATATTAAGAGTTACAAAAAAAAAAACATGTAAGTTTACTGCAGACTATTTCACTTTACGAATATTTCTGTTTTAATTATAACTTATTTAAATAGAACGAGTTAAAAACATCTTTAATGTATTTCTCATATATAATTACCAGCCATTTTTTTTTAATATAAAAATTTCTAAAACTATTCAATCTGAGAATTTTTTTTTGTAACTTCCTTATTGCGATAATGTGTTAAAATTTTTAGAGTATTGTGTATATAACTAAATCAACATTACTGTATTAATCTACTTTCAATAATGCTTTGCAACTGGACTATATTAGTGAACTATAAAAAATATACTTGGATTATAACACAACGTTTGTATACAAAAGGTTACTGTTTGTTAAAATATTGGTAATAGTTGGATAAAAAAATGTGCTGATATTTTAACAAAGTTTTTATTTCATATGAAAGATAATAAATTAATTGATATTGTTAGTATATTATTTTATAGTTTTATTGAAACAAGTGAATTAATATTGATGAAAATATGGAGTTTTTCTACATTTATCGTTGAGATAACGCTTCTATTTAAAATATATAATACAATCCGATTTATCATACCACACTCTCAAGGCATAAGATTTGCGAGTTATAATTCTAAGATTTTCTTGATGATACGCAGTTTCCGCCGTAGAGTTTTTTCCACGTATCAAACTAAGACAGATGGGTAATTTAGTTTTTATAAACATTACCAGTCTGATCGAGACTCAAAAGCGTCATACTAAGATCCATATTCAAATATCTGCTAACGCTTTAGTCATTTTAATTTAGATAAAAAATTACAATTAATACAAGAAATATTTCTTGAAACAATTATTATTTAAAGCAACTACTCACTTGGTTTGTAAATAAATGTTTTAGTCTTTTAATATTTTAATATTTTTAAGGCAACGAAGTCCGTAATAGATTGTTCATTGTTAAAAGTTTCAGTAATTTATAATGTTATCGAAATAGTTCTATGAATCTAAATAGCTTTGATAAATATGTGTAAAATTAATAATTTAGAAGACTGTTTTAGTAAAAAAAAACACTTTTTTCAAATAATAATATTGAATTTAAAATAAGGTACGTATATCCCACATTTATTATATAAATTATATTGTATTTTCACTTTTACTCAAAGCCTGATTCATAAAAAAATATTTTAATTAAAACGCATTATTTATTATTAATAAAATAGCATAAATAAATATTTATTAATATAAATGTATAAGATATTTTTTTCTTTACTTTATATATTCTCAATATCTGTGTATGTTTTTGCATTTCCTTCATTAAAAATCACTAATATTTTATTAACTTCCTTTATATATTATATGGAGTTAAATAATGTTCTGTTGTCGGACTTATATGGTTTAAGTAAAGTATGCTTCTACGATAGACAATGCATCATAATAAAGATATATGTGTATGCGTATATGTCAACGTTATACGTATTAGAAGATATTGTGATGCCTCAAAACTGTCACGGTTAGTAAGACGTAAATAATACTTAATTTATTTCTCACGTAAGTAGACATCACTTGAAATCTATAAAGTTATATGATTATAATGTACTCGTTGGGATACATACTGAAATATAACTAGCACTAGACCTATACCTTTATAAAAAACCCAATACTTTACATGATTAGCGAAAACAAACTTCCAAAAGAATCTTAAGTATTTGTCAATATGAAATCTAAGCAACGAAGATTATATTACTATATTTTATATAAGCTTTTCTTTCATTTCAACTTTTTTTAAACAATTTTCCTCCTTCAATTCATTTGTCATAATTTTGGTAAATGTTAACCAATATGTTTTTAAAAAATCAATTTTAAATTACCATTCCCTCAATGTAATGAATATTGTAATAGCTCTTATAAATGAATATTGTAATGGTTCTTATAAAATATTCCTCAAGTTAAAACAATCAGACAAGTGACAAGATATACCGCATATATCCTATGTACAAGATACCGGTTCTTTGTAATAAAATTATATTTATGGACGTCCAACATAAACGTGGTTGATGATGACAAATCTAATTTGTGAAATATTTTATAATAGCAATTTATTCAGGCGTAAACACAATGCAACGGCCTCGGGGCGGCCATGACTGTCGGGCGTTATTAAAAACTTATTTGAACATATGAAAGGAATAACTTTTCTATCGATAGCCGTATTTTAATTGGTCCAGTAAAATATATTCTAATAGGAAATATCAAGACTTATCAAACAACAATAATGTTATAAAAGATTTTATCTATTTTTACTGATACAAGAGAGAAGAAACCGAAATTATATGTCGTCGTGACAAAGCAGTCAACTCTAATGATATTAACATTGTAATTTCATTGCTAGTTTGAATAAAGAATCTTTATGTTAATGTATAATCATCGGCGAGCAATTAAAGATCCATCTTCTTCAAGAATAAACTAAGCATCACTTATCTTAGAAAGAAAAATACATATAAACGTAATAGAGAAGAAAAAAATCAGAAAATTCAATATTTAAAGAACCAAAATTTAAACGTATCGGTGAAATAAATTTAAATATCATTAAATTATTTTTTTAAATTGCATTTCCGTTAAATTTAGCTACGTAACAAATTAATTATATTGCTCTAAAATTTAAATGATTATAAATAAAATTATATTTCATAGCACGTATCTTGTAATATCTACTTGAATAAAGTTATTAACATTTCAAGGATTAAATTTGGCACATTTAGAGATCTTAACTATACATACATATTTTATATGATCAAGTTAATTTGATATAATATTATTTTTATACCTGAAAGTATAGTAAAGTTATAAAAATTAAATATAATTGTGCTACTTATATTTATTCGAATTCATTTAAGTAAATTAAACAAAGGCCTGATAATATTCTAGTATTTACAGACCGACTTTACCGTACAATTTTATTTGAAAGCAGTCCGTCGCAGAGTGTGATTATTTTGGAATTAAATTCATTGAAAGTATTTTATATTAAGTGGTTGTTATTATGGTAAATTATTTACACTTGAATTCAATGATCTTTGTATTATGGTGATGATAATGAAATCCAAGGAAACGGGTATTACCAAAACTCGAAAAAAGTAAGTGTTTTCATTTAACAAATGAGATGTATATTAATAAAATTTTGAGAAGCGTTCTCTTCATATATGTAAAGATTTAATGTATTTCCTTATAAAATGTAATAAAACGTTTAAAATTCTAGATCTTACTATTAGGTAAAATGTAACACAAAATTACTCTTAACGACTAAAATTGACAGTATAAATCTACAATGTTTAAGTTTCGGATGGAATAGAAAAGTTGAGAGATGTTAATAAACAAATAAGTTTACGCTTCAGTTGGTAAGAATTTATACAGTATTTTATATGTTGAATATAATTTAATTTAATCTCAGAAGAGTTATTTGATATTATTTTTCCTTCACGTAGTGGACAGATTTTTGTCGCATACATTTTTGATAATAGCTAAGCATAATAAAATCCAATAATATCACGACTTCGCTGTTTAGTGTCAGAGCAGATATTTACAATTCATTATTCGTATTATAAATATTTATTATCTATATATACCAATGATGATGTAGGTGAATGAGAAACTGTGAAGACGGAAGTATCTTTATTTGCTATTTGTATGAAATTTTGTATATATTAAACAGAATTCCATGAAAAATAACGATTGTATAGGTCCAAATCATATTCATTTAAAGGTACATTTTATTGTACGAAATAGTGATAGTGATTAAGTATGTATAAGTAGCCTCTCAGATCTGATATTTCAATGACATTTTATTTTAATTATTACAATATTATTATACCAAATAATAATAACATACTACGTCAATAGAAAATAGTTATGCCGATGTCTTGAAATGTTTTATACGATAAGGTATACGTATAGCCAATATTTATTAATATGTCGCAAATTCCACGTCAATAAGCGTACTATGTTGCAAAAGAATGTCGATTAGTGAAAAATGTAAATTGATTTTGAATTAGTATAGAATTCTCTATGATTTTAACCGCCCTAGCTGAATTTGTGTTTTTTGTCATAATTTTTTTCGAGTCTGTTATATTTTTATTTCACGGTATGCACTCATTAATCTGTGGAAATAATTGAGTTAAATTATATCAGTGACTGCGTGAAGAAATGCATATTTTTCATAATTAGTCGTTTCGTTATTTCGTTCGTTCGTCGAATCGTTTTGTAAGAAATATTTTCATTATAATACAGAGTTTGAGACAAAGACATCTATCTTAATTGAATCTTTCTTGAGAAATATATTTGATTTCATAGAATATCTTATAACCGGATTTAATTTAATGTATAATTAAATACGCGAATAACAGTTCTTTGTTAGAATACAATAAATAAATATAATTTAATAAGTCACAGTGCTTGAACATATTGATAGTGTAATATTTACTTTTATAACTGTGTCACGTTTGAGAGGGGACTGACCTCATTAATGTTTTGACCTTAGCATAAAAACTGTATAATTTTCATGTATATAATATTCTATTTTTAAATAAGATAAACAGCCCTCACTTTATTTGATGTATCCTGAAAAATTATATTTATTATATCGCAATTATAAAATATATAAGTCGGTAGATAAGGTGATAAGCGGTTTTTATGTACATATTAGTTAAATGTAGCATTGACGTTATGATTTTTAAAACCAACTGGCTTGTAAATAAAATTTAAATTATCGCCTTATATTGAAAGAATGTTAAATACTTCATTGGGTAAGTTTTGATCAGTAAAAATAGCTATTTTAGAACATTGCACTTGTGACTGCTAACTGCCATGCACTGGCAGAAAGTGGTCGACCTTAAAGCTAAGTTATTGATTCATATATACTATATAGCGTATTAGAAGCGTGATCGGAATTTAAAATGTCTCTAAACGTCTAAAATGCATCGTTTTACTCACTCTATGAAGCAGGCATTAAGATTATTTTACTAGCGTTCTACCGTTTACTGATCGAATTAACACATTTGGGGTTATTTAGTTATTTATCGCATATGCATTTCAAAGAGTTAATTTTGTTACGAAATTTTAAACTCAATTAGATATAAACTAACAGATTTTGGTTAAGTTCAGATGCGTTGATGCAAAATATGTAAAACAGCGTTGTATGTCTGTAGTTATATATCATCATCATCGTCAACCTATTGGTGCCCACCGCTGAGCAAAGGCTTCTTCCCACACGGAGAAGGTTAGAGCATTAATCACCACGCTTGCTTAAGGTGGCTTGGATATAATTTGAAATTAGAAGTCCAGGTTGCCTCACGATGTTTTCCTTCACCGCCTGTCAGTGGTGTCTAAATACTCTTAGAAAGTTTATATAACTCGGAAAAAATCACATTGTTACTTGAAAGGTTTCGAACTCTCACCCTTATGCTCGAGAGACGAGCCTCAAGCTGCAGGCCACCACGACTTATTATAGATAAGTTTGATGAAGAAGTCTTATTTCAATAATATTAATTAGAAAGAACACGTTTTGAACAGTCTTTACATAAACATTAACTCGTTTAAAATATGTCTTTTTAAATTAATATACTGCAAAATTGTGCAATACATAACATATTCATAACATAACACTTGTATGTCGTGTTGGTCTTGCGACCTAAGTATCTCGTAAATTAATTGTTGACGAGTTAAATTAAAAAACAACAAATTAAATCAAAGACACGGCGGTAACTGGTTTTAATGGCGTATTTTTTTAAATTAATTTACATAGAATATAAATAATATTTTAAATTTATAATAAATACTATTTATAACAAATAGATGTTTAGTTTCCCCGAATCCATTTATAGATTTTTGAAAACATTTATATAAACTTGTTTAATATGTAAATTAATTCCAGAATCTAAAACCATTTTATCGACCTGTTTTAAGTATCTCTGTTCTAATTATCTAAAAAAAATAAGATTTTCTGTCACTCGGTTACCTTTTCCTTTTCCTTGAATTCAAGGAATGTAAGTACTTCAAGTTACATTAATATTCTTCACGTTATTACTAATCATTTAGCATAATCAAGAAAAGAAGGCTTAGTGGTTAAATGGGCTAGATAACTACTTACTACGTCCTTTACTGAATGAACTTAGAGATTTTTTGTTACTGGATGATAACAAGACATAAACACTTCAGACGTTATCATTCAAGCGTTACAGGATCTCAAGGATATTTTAACATTTAGAAAAAATATTATTACATTTTACACTTATAAACGTTTTAACGGGAAAAAGTACCAAAACATGTAATTGAAGAGCAACTAAGCGCTGCTTCGTAAAAATAGTATATGTGTTAATAATATATTTTTATTTTATTTCATACATTTTCATTGTCTGTCTATCTGTCTGTTTTATTTCTTAAGAACCAAAGAATGGTCAAGCTTTGTGTAAGCGTGTGTGGTAATTTTCATTCATGTAATTTTTAATTTTATTATTATGAGCATGAGAACCTAGACAGTCATTTTAATTTGTATAAAGTCTAATTGTAGGACAAACCATTACAAAACATTAAGTGTTTTTTTACATACTAAATAATTGATAATTGTACTAAAACTCATGTAATTTCAGAATCTTGGAGCCAATAAGTAAAATAATTCTCGAAATCATAAAAAATACTTAAAATAAAGGTAATATTTTCTTAGATTTTTTTTTAATACAAATACTCGTATGATATTTATTTAAGTTACTCGTGTCTAATGTTGGTATAGAATATTTCTATGATTTTGATATTATTAAGTAAAAATATTTATTATTATTATTTTTTACTTTTTTAATATGAAATTATTTTTTGTTCAAATAGGAATTTTTTTCAAATATTTTTTTTTACAATGTACAATTAGAACGTTTTACAAAACTTCATGATTATTTTTAATAATTTATTACAATTATGAGTGAGGGCAGAAAATTTTCCGCAATCCTTACAAATATTCAATGATTAAATTAATTAAGGTATATACATTTAGGTAGTAAGTAGGAAATGTTAAAAGGAACCCATAAACATGCTTAATTAAATCCGTGGCTATTGAGACCGCCAATAACTGTAATTAAAGTTTGCTATGCCAATTAACATTATTAGGCATGAGTTGTGTAATTGCTTGCTACTGAAGAAATTTACAAGTATAATAATAAATTTATTTTACAAAAATCTTTCGTAAGACAATGCTATTGAACCAGGTAACAAATGTTTAATGATCGCAAAAAACTAGGTTTTGTTTTGAACTTGCCTATTTTAAAATTTGAATAATTTTCAGTAACCTTAATTAACGTCTCAGCTTATTTTTTACATCTACTGCCAACAATTTCTTAATACTCCTTAGTACTAATGTATATGTATGCCGAACGCGCTATCTGGCTCTTGAGGTCTTCTAATGTGGTCAAGGAAATCGATTTTATATTTTTGATAAAAGGATTCCAGGTATTGGAAGATTTCCAGCTATCTGCTCTATTTGAATGAGGATGTTGTTTTTTTGTTTCTATAGCCTCGTCGATTAATTTTGGTATATTTGTCTTCAGAGCGAAGATTTTTGGTATGTCTAAACGGATGTAAAGGTTTAGCTTTTCCACCGTATGCTCGTGTTATGCTGACTTGTATTTTTTCCATTTATAAGTCCCGTCTATTTTTAAATTTAGGCAATGAAATACGCGTGCTAAATCTAAAATAAAATTTGTGTTATTTTAATGTATAATCTCGATGAGCTTAGCTATTTTTAAGTAAAAAATACTTTCCTTAATTAGAAAAGATTCCAAACCTTAGCTTTGCCGGAAACTAAATAGTTCTGAAACAAGTTCGGCTGCAAAAAAGTTAACGAGTTTATCTCCACTTTCAGTTTGAAGCAAGTCTTGGTTACAATATCGCTCCCTCTTCTCTGTATCATCGCTAGCTTTATCTAGATCAATGTTATGTATTTATAAATATTGTGACACAAAGGACAAGTAAGAGCATTAATAAGGTTGGAAGATGATGTTCATCAAGTGACAGTTCTTTATTTAAATTGACATTGAAGTCACGAAGTTAAGAAATAATTTCAATAAAGACCGGCACTGAATTTAGAATATTGGCAGTTTATACTGTGCAGTGTGCAAGATTGAGTTCAATTGAAGACCACATTCAAAGAATTGAATTGTAAATGGAAAATATAAATTATATTTCAGGAATAGAAGTTATCATTAAAATTAAAATTGTTGATACGGACATTTAAAAATGATATGCAATATAAAAAAAGTATATTTTACTGCCTTATTAAAATTTCATCGTATTTCCGTCCATTCAGCTAGACTTTCGCATATAATATTCATACGATTAATTTTTTAATTTAAATGAAACTAGTATTATTCGTGTGTGACACACCTCGTCTGCCCGTGATCACGGTTGCTGCAAAGTGACCGAAACGTCGGGATTATGTAGTTTTTAAATAATAAAATCCGCGTAGTAAATCCGAATAATACTAGTTTCATTTAAATGAATACTCGCGAAAATCTTAGGTCTCATTAATTTTTTAATGTTTGGATTTTATTTGCTTGAATATCTAAACAAATAAATAAAAATGGAGTCAATTTGTAATACTAAATTAACCGATTTTTATTATAAGCACCCATATACATAGGTATACACGGTATATATAAACGAAATATTTTCTGTTTCTTTGTTCTGTCTTACCTCTGAACCGGCTCTACTGATTTTGATGGGACTTCCACTGGCAGATGGCTACTTTTAATTTATTTAATCTTAATATCTTAGATGAGAACTAGATATATGCATAAATGAATTCATGTATAGGTGCATGTATCTATATATATGAGATTACATCTCATATTGTAATGTATGTAGGAATTTTTCGATTATACTTAACAATTACTGTAGCGTAGATATCAGAATGAGACTTAATAATTTTGTCGTTTATTAAATGTGAAGCAATAATAAAGACCATTTAATCGAACCATTATTTTAGTTCTTTCTTCTATTAAATTAAAAATTTAATTTTTTAATTCTAAATTCAAAAATTTTATATTCAAATTCTTGTTAAATTACATAATATTTTCTAACGTCCGTGAGCCATTATATTCTTATAATAATAATAAGAGCATAAGTTTCCTTAGAATTATTTTGTATAATGAATACAGTGTTTTATTTTACAATGGCTCTGACACATTAGTAACGGATGTACTAGAAAAGGAATTTAATTAGCCTTGCACGTGCCATTGATTATAAGCAATCATCGTTGGAGTAATTAAATCTGAATTGAATAGAGTCTTTCACTTCAATAGTCATAGACATCAGTAAGGCAGTTTACTTTTCCATTCGAAAGACGAAAATTATGACGTCATGACATTTTTTGTTGTTGTGTTACAGTGTTCTTTTTAAAGAATGTTCAAAAGACATGTCATTTAGTGCTATGTAGTATAAAATAGAATACGTAAGTATAGAATATTAATAAAAGTGTACCATATAAATACATTTTATAATTTCTTTACAAGTGTGTACAAGAGCCCAATTTTTTTTTAATATTTTTTTTGTTTGTAAACGTGTAGTTTTAAAATGATATTGAAAAATATCGATGAATGGACTTCCCTATATAATTTTTGAGATAAATCATCACTTTTTACAGATCCGATACTATTAAACATTACAGAAATTCTTAAAATCATAAACATATTATGTCGTAATCGACAGCAGTATAAAAAATGTGTTTGGAATATAACAAATTTATCACTGAATTTGTGATCTCTTACTTATAATTAATTTAAAAATTACTTGAAATGGAACTGTAACTAAAAGATCGCTGGATTGATTTAAACAACGGTGTAAGAATTTCTTTATCCTGAATAAAACATATTGTAGTAATTGATCTAGTTGCAAAGCTATCAGTATAATATTTCCAGCACTTGACACCACAACAGCGAATCTTATAGATTACTTATCGATAAAACTGTCATAAAATTGTTTGTAAAGATAAATTTGCTAAGACTAAGGACTTCGATAAAGCCATCTGATTGACAACTTAACTCTCTCGTTTATACAAAATCTTACAGCAAATTGTTAATAGCATTGAAATATTTTAAAAATATTACCAGTATTGAATATTAATATAACTTTGAAGCATGATACATTGTCTTGCCTTTCATCTTGAAACATTAGATCGCGACAAATTGCCTCTTTAAATCTCCTTTTGAGAAGTACATTTGTTACGCTTTGTCTTTTGCCATTGAAAATTACATCCATCTCAAATTAATTTTTATTTCTCCATATATCCAATTGTTTTTGATTTTTGAAGTATAATTGTGATGACATACTACATTATTATTGGTAAAAATAATAATGTTACAAATTTCTTAAAACCTCTCGTAGATAAGTACGATATCTAGATTTGACACAACAAATCGGTCACGGTTTTATTTATCGGAAAAAAATCATACAAAAGAAATATATTTGACATTGAACATAAACCGATCTCCACCTATTTCATTTTGTTGTTAGTAATTCGTAAACTTCGTAGATACTTGACCTTAAGAATAATAATTAAGGGATTGTTTTTTTATTTGCAGAAACGACGTCACTGTTGCTGCTCTAGTTTATATATTTATAGTTGCGATGATACCGAAATGGAGACGGCAAATAACAAAGTGTAAGTTATGTTAAATAGATTTGTAAAATTTATTCATTATTTTTATAAAAGAAATAAAAAAATAATAATAATCGGCAACTTATTAATATGCTACAGAATTTGAGTAATCGATGTTCTAACTTATAAAAGCCAGGCATATGGCAACGGTTCTTAAAAACACATGTCTATTTTTCTAGTATTTTTAATACCCCAGCGGTATGTTCTCGGAATCATGGGTCTCTTGGCGGTGTGCAACGCATACACCATGCGAGTTTGTTTAAATTTGGCTGTTACACAGATGGTCAATAATACTAAGAATGAGGAATCGCACTTCGATCCTGATGCCTGTCCTGACGAGAGCGAGATCTTCGTCAATGGAACTGTTACGTCGAAACCAGTAAGTACTAAGAAGGTTCTAAAAGGCGTACTTATTAAAATATATCATAGTTATATTTTGGGTTCATTTAATATTGGTTACTAGGAATAAACAATTCGATATATAATTTTTGAAGGATACAGGTCTATAAAAATGTTTTATATAATGTGAACTAGAATTTGAAAAATATATGTCTTCACATAAGAAATCAATCAGAATGTATAAATTATCACTAAATCCTGTTTAGTACTTTTTTGTACCTTATATTGTCGTTATTTAGTATCATGTTTTAAAGAGAATTTGTGTTAAAATTTTCAGCATGCAATATTTGAATGGTCCGAATCGACGCAGGGGTTAATTCTAAGTGGTTTCTATTATGGATATGCTATTACACATGTTCCGGGGGGTTATTTAGCAGAAAGGTACGGTGGAAAATGGACATTAGGAATTGGACTCCTGAGTACAGCTATTTTTACCCTCCTAACACCAATTGTTGTGAAGGCTGGCGGAGCGACATGGTTATTTATACTTCGTGTTCTACAAGGGATGGGAGAGGTAGTGACTCTTGTACTAAATTTTATTTGTTAATGTTACCGTAATTTCTTTATGTATAATAATGTCAGGGTGAATTATCTAATTTTAAAATTGAAATAACATAGTATCTTAATTGTACAAGATATGCAATATTACTAAAGACATCTTTAGATATAAATTTTATTATTGAAAACTCATTTAATTTTGTTTGAAAATCGTTTGCCTATTTCAGGGTCCCACAATGCCCGCTCTGATGATAGTTCTAGCTAGATGGGTTCCTCCACACGAGCGCTCACGTCAGGGTGCTGTCGTGTTTGGTGGTGCTCAGATCGGTAACATCTTCGGTTCTTTCATGTCTGGTTTCCTAATGGCGGGTGGAGGCGACTGGGCCAATGTATTTTACTTCTTTGGCTGTTTCGGGATTCTGTGGTTTGTTGCTTGGGTAAGCAAAATTTATTGGTGATACTCATTATTTTTTTTATATAATATATTGCCTACAATTCGATTATTTGCTTTAACTTCATTATCATCTTTTACATCAAATCACTTAATGAAATAGCGCAAATATTTACGTTAAATATGTTTTTTGCCAAATGATTCAATGTTTTTTAGTTTATACAAATGTTTGTTAATCAAGTTTCTCAAATGAATAACGAATAATAGAGATACACGTTTCTAGGTATTTCGGATTTTTTTTTCTATTTTACAAAGAAACAAGTTTGAATTTTTAACATATAAATCTAAAAGACAAAGTTGTAAAAGTCTAATTTTTTTGTTGGTTTTAGAATAATCGCCATAAAAAACACAAACATGTTCATTAAAATTTCACTATATTTTTTTTATAGTTTTTTTTGTGTAAAATGATATAGAGAAACATAAGCAGCATATAAACTTCTCAATACTGTAAAAGTAATCATTAAATCTTTATAAATTAATAAATGTTTAAAGCCCTCGTATCTTTTTATTTTAGAGCATATTCTGCTACAGTACTCCAAACACGCATCCGTTTATATCTGAAGAAGAATTGAAATACCTCAACGAGACCGTTACAAGCGCTGAGACATCTAGTGTAAGAGATCCCGTACCTTGGAAAGCTATTGTACGTTCCGTTCCAGTGTGGGCCCTTTTGTTTGCTGCGGTAAGTTTCTTGAAGATGTGAAAAATATCTATAGAAAGTTCAAGAACATTCTCAAGTGTATTCAAATTTACACCCATATTCGAAACATGAATTATACTTTCTGGCACACAAACCAATTATAATTTTGTTTCAAATTCCAATCATATTAAAAATGAGATCTAAGATTTTCGCGAGTATTCATTTAAATAAAACTAGTATTATTCAGATTTACTACGCGGATTTTATTATTTAAAAACTACATAATGTAAGGTGTCGTCTGCCTCGTCTGCCCGTGATCACGGTTGCTGCAAAGTAACCGAAACGTCGGGATTATGTAGTTTTTAAATAATGAAATCCGTGTAGTAAATCCGAATAATACTAGTTTCATTCATATTAAAAAAATTATATTCAAATAACATTATTTCATAAAATAATGGCATACTTATGTACTTTTCAGCTGCATTTTTTGAATTTTCGTTCCTTTATGTAAAAATTTTAATACAAAACAATTTATATTTCATCAATAGCTTAAAGAATATTTTTGAAGGCTGTTGTTACATATATTAAATCGTGTTCTTTGTTTACTATTAAATATTTTTTTAATATTTTCTAGGTGGGACATGATTGGGGATATTACACTATGGTGACAGATTTACCGAAGTACATGACTGATGTCTTAAAGTTCAATATTGCTACAACGGGTACCCTCACAGCGATCCCATATTTGGCTATGTGGATAAGTGCCTTCATATTTGGATGGGTTTGCGACGTATGTGTTCAGAGGAACTGGCATTCCATTAAAACTGGAAGGATAATTCATACAACAATAGGTAGAGTATTTTCATTTTTAATAACTTTTCATATACCTAAGTAAATACAAAATAAATTTATATAAGAAAATATTTATAAAGAAATTTATTTTAATTGGACGTCTATGATTTATTACAAAATGAATTAATTAAAATTTAAATTAATTATCCATTTTTATATTAAATATAAAGGTCTTAAAAACTAAATTTTATGTAATATATTTTATTGAGGTACAACTAAGAAGTTCTGAAATATATTGTAGGCGATTAAAAGATTTCGCTCCAGAAAATTCGTTAGCTGGAGTTTCTGAATAAAAAAAGAAGAATTACAGGCAGTATAAAAAATAAATTCCTTATCTTTTTTTTTTCAGCGGCCACTGGACCAGCAATTTGTATAATACTAGCGTCATACGCCGGGTGCGATCGTTTTGCTGCCGTTGCATATTTTATAGCGTCCATGGCTCTTATGGGAGGTTTCTATAGTGGGATGAAGGTTGGTTAAATTTCTTATCACGCATACATGTAACTTAACCGCTAATTACACGATAATTAATTCCATTTATGGTTTCATTTAATACAAGTTGTTTGTACTGTGTGAGGTAATAAAATTTTAATAATTCCTCTGTATTGTTTAATCAAGGTTTTATTTTAAAAGAGCTGATTTGTTTCGTAATTTTAATTGTTTTCTTGTTTTATATAAAGGTGAATGCTCTTGACCTGGCGCCCAATTATGCAGGTTCCTTGACTGCAATGATTAATGGCACTTCAACAATATCTGGCATCATAACACCGTATCTGATAGGCCTTTTAACTCCTGATGTAAGTATTTCATAAAATATCTATTTATATATTTTGTATTAATGTGCGATTTGCAACTTAATACAAAATAAGATATAAAAAATGTTCTAAAAGACATATTTGTGGAACTCATTTCAAACTAATATCAGTTCCCTTCGAGGCAAACAAACCAAACTTCAAAGGGTTTTCATCGACAACCTTAAGATTATATCACAGATTTCTATTAATTTTCCATTATGATATAGACGCCTTGTCAGTGGTGAATAGCAAACTTTGTTCACTTTAAGATAGTAAAGTTTTAGTTGATTCTACTCTATGGTTAATAGATAACTTTGTGGTGTATTTTGATAAATTGAACTTAAGTTTTGCCCTGAGATGTTTAACTTTAGAAAACAATGAGCGCATATTTTATTTACATAGACGAGTAACGAGCGAAATACAAGCATAACTTTACTATTTTTCTAGTCGACATTAAAACAATGGCGAGTGGCTTTCTGGGTATGTTTTGCTGTTCTCGTCGGAACGAATGTTATTTACAATATCTGGGCTGATGGCAAACAGCAGTGGTGGGACGATGTTAGACAATATGGTTACCCCGAAAATTGGAAGCATGGTCCACTCAAGATGGCTACTAAGGATAGCGAAAAAAATAAGAAGAAAGAAGCTCAAGGAACTGCACTTTAGAGAATTATTTATAATGTGAAATTATTTATGCCTGGTTGTATTTGGTGTAACCACAATATGGAAGTCAGTCGTTGATAGTTAGACATAAAGCTTTTAAAACACCTTCTATTGTGATGGTAAAGAAATAATTAGTAGCTAATCGTTTACAAAAAAAAAAAAAACGATAAGAATAACACTATCATCCTGTAAGTTTTAGAGATTATGCCTTAATAGTGCCATGTCAGTCGATTTTAAAAACTTGGTTTTGAAGATTTTTTAATGAGAATTAAGTGAATGCATGAATAAGAAACTCTGCGATTGAAACATTGTTGAAATATAAAAATTTAATGTTGTATTAGTAGAGGTCGGATAAGTTCTTCTAAGTAGCACATGATAGTATATCAAGATTACTTAACATACATATGTAATTAAAATTATTATGATTCGAGACAAAAACAATGTAATTAATTTAATGTCGAGTCGAAAATTATTGTTAAAAGCAATGTAACTTTGCTTTATTTTTTTAATAATAACATTTGTAAATGCCTTTCTGTAAACACTGAATACGATACGCTTGATAAAGCATTTACGAAGCAATTATTGACTTTGGCCTGTTTTGTTTATATCATGGAAACGGTGCGGAAATAACCGGGGAGTGTAAATATAATTGTATTTATTGCAAATATTCAATTTCGAATATATTGAACGAATATTTAAATCGTACATGAATGTAACGGAATTATAATTTGAATGTAAAAATATGTATAAATGTTTTTTATTACGCATTTTAAGTTCAATTTACTTCTTATAAGTCGTTGTTCCTTAAAAGTTAACGTTTCTATGAAATGTGCTAATCAAGTGATCCCAGAGAGTGAATTATATTAAGTATAAATAATAAATAGTAAGTTGAACTTTTTGTAAATATTATTATAAAGACGTAAGTAGGAAGTTACCACATATAATTTATGTAGTTACCATATTTGATAAAATATTAAACGTGTTAGTAACAATTCATTAAACTGAATATACGATATTTTTGTGTTGTTTTTGCTCACGATTCTTGTATTCATTTTTCTCTGATGATTAATCATTTATTTATTTAGATTACATATATATTTGTGATTTTCATATAAGATTTATTTATATAATCACATATTTATGAAAATTATTATACCAGAAGATCTTCGACAAAAGTTAAAAAATTTGCATCCCCATAGATGAAACAATAATGCTAGCATATTAAAATCTCGGATTTAAAAAATTAAAAAGAAACACAGAAAATAACAATACAAAATAGAACCTGTTATTTAAAAAGTTAAATATAAAATAATATAAGAAAATTGGGTAGTAAACCTGAAGCTCACAGTATGAGCTTGGATAAAAAAAATTGTAATGTTTTTCATATCATGATGAACTCAACATTACAATATACTTAAATGTTTTTAAAGTGTTAGGATGCAAAATTGATAAGGATGAAATAACAAACGAAATACACTGATAAAAAGTACCTTATAATTATTATATAATAATTGTATGGAAATAAAATGATCGAAAATATGTTAAATAAAATTACGATACTCTTATAGTATTTTTTTCCTTTTCCTTTTAATTCTCTAATTATCACAGAACTTTTCTTATTTTATCTCGCACCACCTCTTATATTTACGTATATAATTTTACAGAAATTAATGCTTTTGTTAAGAAATAACATTTTAACTTATAAAAATTTACTGTAGAAATAACTCAGTGTAATAAAAATGATTTTAATCACATTTATGCTTTACTTAACACTTACTTAATAATATATATTTTATATATTATTAGTAAAGTAATACAAACCAATCATGACTTCAATTCCAAATATTTTGTTCAATCTTTCTTGCTGCGTATGTTTCTTTAAAATATCCCTTCATTTAGTCAATATAAATATTATTGAGTCTTTTTAAAATTAATCTAAATTCTGTTATTGTTATGTATTACCTATTTTATCCAGAGGATGTCCTACTAAGTATTTTCCGCAATACAGAGGGAGAAAATATTCTCAGAATCTGTATTGCGTCTGACTTAGCCGTTGTGAACACGTTCTTCCAAAAGACTCCACAGCACCTTATCACGTATAAGAGCGTGTCCCACTCAACTCAAATAGATTATCTGCTGACCAGACGGTGTCATATCGGCAAGGTGACTAATTGTAGAATGGTTAAAGCCTGACGGCCCAACATGGTCTTCTTGTCATGGACTATGTCGTCACCCCGAAAAAGAAAGTAGCCGAGAAACGTAGGCCTCGAATCAGGTGGTGGTTGCTGAACGGAACTCTGCAGACCAACTTTCGGGCAGAGGTTGAGAGTCAAAATTTGTCGACTAATACCGAAACTAATCAGGAAGTATGGGATCGAGCCCAATCAGCAAACACAGCAGGTAAACGAGTTCTAGCCCTTTCTAGAGCAGGACGGGTTATTGATAGGGAGACATGGTGGTGGAATGACGAAGTGCAGGAGGTGATTCGTGAAAAAATACTGCCTTTAAGGAGTGGGAGCTATCAAATTCTCCTGAAAACAGACTAGAGTACAAAGCAGCGAAACATGCCAGTAAAAGGGCTGTTGCCAGAGCTCGCAGTAATAAGTTATCACCGTTATATGATACACTTGAAACTGCGGAGGGGCAGAAGCTTATTTACAAATTGGCACGAGTTCGGGATAAAGCGACGCAAGATATCGCAAAACGTCTTTGCGTCAAAGATTCCCAGGGGGCGCTGGTGTGTAATCATGCCTCTGTGAAGGAGAGATGGAGATGCTACTTCAAGGAGTTGCTAAATACTCAGCACCCGTGCAGTCTTCCAACCAAACCACCTCCTAATCTTGGACTTTTTGTACCGATAACACCTGACGAAACTCAGAATTGACTTCGACGCACGAAGAATCGGAAAGCGATGGGATCTGATGATGTTCCGATCGAAGCATTTAAATCATTGGGCTCTCTTGGTGTGCTCATACTGACGGACCTTTTCAACAGCATCTTGAACATTGGGACTATGCCACATCAGTGGCGTTACAGCTTCATTACCCCTATTTATAAACGCAGGGGCATTTTAAGATTTTTGTAGTTATTGGGGCGTCAAGATCATGAGTCACACCATGACGCTCTTTGAGCGCATGATCAACCTCAGGCTCCACGGAGAGTGTACTGTCTCGCAATATCAATATGGATTTCAGCCGTATTCGGGCACATTGGACGCCATTTTTGCCATCAGAACTCTGATGGAGGCATACAGGGAAAAAAGTAGAGCTCTGCAAGTCGCTTTCCTAGATCTGCAGAAGGCCTTTGACTGCATGCCTGAACTGCCTGCCTGCCGTGAACACTTGTACTATCCATATAGGTCCTGAACCAGACGTTAAATAGGAAAAGTTCAGGTACCTTGGATCTATTCTTCATGAGTCCGGAGGCATCGATCACGATGTACAAGCCCGGATCAGCGCTGCTTGGGCGAAATGGCGTGAGGTCACAGGTGTGGTTTGCGACCGCAGAATACCGCCCAAGATCAAGGGACTAATAATCCGACCGGTTCTCTTATATGGCAGCGAATTTTGGCCAGCACTGTCCAGGCACACTCAGGAGCTTCACTTCACGAAGATGAAGATGCTAAGGTGGATGTGTTTCGTTACGCGGACTGATCGCATACGTAACACATTTATTCAAGGTAGTCTTGGAGTCCGTGACGTAGCGGATAAGCTTCAACAGAGTCGCCTGAAGTGGTATGGCCACGTTGCACGCCGGCTTGAGAACTACGTCGGAAAAATTTGCCTTGATATGTCTGTCCCTGGAGCAAGACCCTGGAGCAAGACGCCCAAGGAAGCGATGGCTGAACACCGTGAAGCAGGATATGAGAGCAAAAGGACTTACCACCGAGGATGCCAAAGAAGAAGAAAAAGAAGTTATGTATTACTTTTTATTCATAAGGTCTAATAAGAATTAATAAATCAATAACAATTCTAATTATTCTTAGCTAAATGTATTATTTAACTTTTGATTCAACAATGTGGCTGGAATGCTAGCAGGAAGGTTTATAGTACGTGCTATCCGCAACACGGGATGGATTAATAAATGAGTGAGTACACTCATTATCATTAATCGATTGACTCGATTCATGGCTTATGAATTACAAAATCAAATGTATACATCCATAATACTATCTATTAAGTATGATTTATCTATTAATTGAAGTAATTTACACCTTAAATTATTAGTTATTATAAATAAAATATAAAATTCTAAATTAGTTACTTTTAATGTAATATAACATCTGAGAGAGTTTTTTATTTTTTCATAATCGATTGTATTACATTTAAGTTAAATAAATTATCCGCTTTTAAAAATGAATATGCCAGTTTCTTAAAACACGAACATACATAAAACACTCCAACTTCCACTGTTATCAAATCAGAAACACCAAATTTGGAAGTCATACAGCATACTATAATATATATATATTAATATTTAGATCACAGTACGAAAACAGTAAGATATGGCGAAAAAAATATTATTTGTACGTTAAGAGTTTTATATTATACAATTAAAACCGGTCCTAAAAGTCGTGTCCGAAGCCGGTATTTAACATTAAAGACATGCTAAAGTCGACCGTATAACCATGCATGCATAGAACTCCTTAGGAATTACGTAATCGTGTCGCGTTAGTCGCGGCGCCACTCAACGACATTGCCAATGTAGGCTGCAGCGTTGTTTATTGCATTTTGTCGATCATACCGGCTTCGCTTACTAATTGTCGTTTACCACTTAAATTAATCATTTTAAGATAAAAGTTACCAATCTAGTTGTTTGGTCACAATAAGGCAATGAAGTTCTGTGTTACTGGATTATTGTGCTTAAATTTAAAGTTCAAATTTAAACAGATTTTGTTCACATTAAGCTCTATTGAAGTGTTAAAATATAAGCAAATCTATAATATATTGTATATGTCAAACAATGGTTGATAAATTGTCAGGCTTCCATTATATTGCTAGATTAAAGAAATAAAAATAATATATGTATATATTTTTAGGGTAATTATTTCCCAGATATTGTTATGAGAAATTTTATTTTTGTAAATTTATTTTTAAAGAAAAGTAATATCATCGATATTATTTGTGACACTTTATGTTACCTAAATCTTTTGATTTGTAGTGCGAAAAAATTACGAAGCTATGTCTTTTCATCATTAAAGTCTTCCGTAACATTTTTGATAAACCAAATAATAGTGTTATAACATTATAAATGTTACGCAAACTTACGATATAGTCATCTTGATCGTTTGAATATGACTAACAAGTTTCATAGAGTGCTTGTTAAACAACAATGACAACAGTTCACACGAATAATTAAAACGCTTAGTATAATTCGTCTTAAATTTTATTGGGTCAATTGTGATTGAACAGTTCTCTATGACCTTCATAAAAATCTAAACAGTTTACAAAAATATTCCATGAGCGACACGAGTACTTAAAAATGTTTAAGCGCTGTGTTCGTTTCGTAAATATATTATACATTATATATTTTTTCCATCTAAATTTCTCTCTTTGTAAAGAAAAACGTTCGAATTTACTAATGGGAGATCCGCGGGAGAGCTATTAAGGGAAAACGTAAACGAGCTTATTAATATTTATTGAAAGTACCTTTGAAGGTTTCATTCAAATTATTTCTTTCTATGACCAAAATCATAATTTAACGACTTACACAGAGTATTGTATAGATGTTTCGACTAAATAATAAATAATTCGGATTTATTATTTCATCTAAAGATTAATAAATTTGATATTTAATCTATGTTCCCTTGGATATTTACACTAGCCGAAAATTTAAGGGTTTTGCAGGATCAGTCTAATATCATTAAATACTAGGAGGTTCCCAATTAAGGCCTCGGCTCGCTTCCAATTAATTACATGTAAATCAGGTCAGACGTTACAGCTCTTATAGCTGGATAAATTATAAACAATTACTTTCTTGATGAAACATTGAGTTAATTATTTTATATATATTTGTAGTCTAAGTACTATTTTACGTTAACATAATCTAAACATATAAACTTTCGTGATTTATAGCCTTTTTCAATGTTATTAACAATAGCCAAATTGCAATAATTCATATTAAGATCTTTTAGAGTTGTTTAAAGTAATAAATATTTATTTTGAGAATGAAAATAATGTACAAATGAAAGCAATACCCGCTTGAAACAATACATTTTAAATTAAATAAAAGCACTGCTTCCCATGAGTGAGTTGGATCCACATAATGGCTAAAGGTTTAAAATTACTCTTGTAATTCAATGTTGTGATTTTTCTTTAAGAAGGATCTGTTTTATTTTAATTTTTCACATGTCAATGTGTAATGGGACGATAAGACTGCATTCGTTAGTTTACAATTTTCTTGTTGAATTCGGTAAATTATTTTGTGGCTAACATACCTATATTTTAATTTGGAGAAAAATTATATGAGGCTTTCTTCTCCGTTTTTTTGACTTAAATTTGTTGATTAAAAATAGCAAACAATGGATAAAAATTAAAAAATACTTTTTTCTACTTATAACAGTAAAAAACGTTTTCGATTACCATTTAATAAAAATATTTTAATTTTTTATTCGCTTTATATATATATATATATATATATATATTTTTGTATTATTTTCTCTATATTTTTTCGTAAGTTTAGAAGTAACTGAAATGGACTTTAAGTAAAATACAAAATATTTCTTTAGGCAAAACTAATTATTGTTAAAATTACTTACTTAATGTATTGAAATGAATGGAAGAGTTATTGCTCTGCAATAATACTCATGTTATCAAAAAACAAAACATAAAAAAATGTATTGTAAAATGTATTGTAAAAAAATGTATTGAATTTATAATAGTTTTACGATATCTTAGATTAATCGTTGTCATTTACTGATTTGTCCTGAATTAAACATTTAAATGATTTCATTACACATCTATATTTAACGCCCTTCTCATACTAATTGTTCTATCTGTGTGAAGGTTATTAAAACGTCTTTAAAGTGTCACACACACAGCAGTGGCAGCGACAATTTTTTTTATATAAAATAATATTATATTTTAATATATCTCCTAATTGTATATCAATATTGATAGAACTTAATAAATACTTAAGCGATAAAATGATTGTAAACGAAATAAAATTTTTAAATCACACGTTACAAGTTTACTGAAGTAATAAATATAATTATTTTCGGTTAAAAAATAATTGGTCGTCGATAAAGTTTGTGTGAAGTCCCTTTAATGTTAACATTTTAGTTTTGTAACTCACTTGTTTGGGTCGATTATTTTAATAAGTTTTTTTTGTTCATACCTAAGATTCATCAAGGTCAGTGGCTACTTCTCGAGCCATCAGTCAAAGTATCCGTGATATATTTACGACATTGCTCAACTGTGTGTGTGTGTGTGTGTGTGTGTGTGTGTTTTATGTAGTTGAAGCGTAAAAATTTTTGGTAAACTAATTTACAAACAATATGGATTTTTTATTTAATAGAATATTTTTTTAAAGCAATTAATTTTACGGTTGTAGTAAGGTCATCATCTTTTTATTCTTCTTAAATTTTGAGCCAGATATTATAAGAATATATAATATAAATACACACTACAACTGTTTTCCCTATCTTAACATTTACTTTAACAAAATCATAAAAACTTACAATTATATAAATAATATTAATTAATTAATTGTATCATCTAAAATAATACATGAGCATATTTATATAATCAATGTAGCCAACAGATGTTTAATATAAAGATTAAAGACTTTGTTGTTTTTTAGCACAAAATGCTTGGCATTGCAATTTGCATGTCACTAATAAGATATTTGTTGTGTATAGATTTTATCTCGTCGAAGGTACTATGTAAACCCTAACAGGTTTCCGAGGTCGAAGGCAACGTATTAGTAGGAAACTAGTAATTTATTATCTTAAAAATATCAAAATCACACCAAACTGTACTCTTTTAATGTAATTTTTTGATAACCTCGGTGTTTTCATAATAAATACTTACCAAATAGTCGTTGTTTTTTAATGCTACATGTTTTGAATCTTCTTTCAAACACTGAGTACTATTTAGTTTTGATAATTTTATATAAAGTTTTTCATTGTAACAAAAAACAACATATTAAAACAGCAATGGTAATAAATTAACAAACCTCTGTGCCACATGCATCAGACCACTGAAAGAGTTATGTACACCAATCATGCGTACATCGTGACAGTATATTTCTCTTAATTTTTCGTTATCAACAAAAAGAGGTTTTAAAATATTGTTTTACGTGTATATCAATGTTTTTTTTAATCAATGTTCTGTATAATTCCATTAACACATACAGTATTTCACCAATTTAAATACCGATGGATTTAAAGGAATGCTATCGTTGGTATAATCATGATTGAAATTTTATTGTGACCGTGGTTTTGACGAGAATCATATAAGCTGTTAACGTATTATGTGTATCCAACTATTCCCCTGTATTTGATATGATTAGGATTAGGTTACTGTTAAAGTAATCTAATATTAGTTGGTAGATAATACTTAACTTGTAACATTGTTTTTTAAACATCATAACTTATAAAAACATCTATATTGCCAGAAAAGAATTCTATTTCTGCTTATATTAACTTGGATATTGTATTTTGGGCCTATAAAATCCATCCGTAATTGCTTATTTATCTACAACATAGTGTTTTATTGCTTCATGACTAGTTATTGTGGGAATTTATTGTTTCATATGATAAGGATTGGATGGCAAACACAACACACACAGAAATTCACACACACAGATATATATCAACCTTCAAACTGGATACGTATTTATATTGATCAATTCGATTTATAAGTTCAATGTATATTTAGGTCGATTCACATTTAAATATCGACCTAATTACATAAATATGTTTATTTGAAAATTATGTATTAAATTAGCATTTTGTATTGGAATATCACTATTATAATAGTTTAAATTTTTACAATAACAGGCTCAAAAGGAAGTCTTTATAGCTTGAGATATGTATATAGTATGTACTATTTCTTATGTTATAATTTACTATCAGTTTTGTATGTAGTATTTTGTTATCTATAGGTTGTTTAAATCGAAATAAAATTCAATTAAACCTTTATTTAAATAGAAATTCAGAAAATAATGTATAAAACATAGTTCACTGAAAAATTTACTCGTAAAATAGAGTAACGATGAAACGAACGTGTTGTTTTTTAATTTCGTTGCTAAGAATCAGAGGATAAAGTTAATGTATTTAAAGTCTTATAACGAAATGTTTTGTTGAATATTTTAAAAATATGAAGATATAATACAGTGCTAAGTTGCGCAAAATCGATCTTTGACTCCAGATAAGAGAATATCTGTATCTAACGAGAAGCATATTCTCTCTGATTTATCACGACTTTAATTTATAAGAGGATGAATTTAAGCATACCAATCCTCTTAATGTCAAATAAAGTTCACAATGAACTCGATGAAGATAATAATTCAGAAAGTTATTTAGTATTTATAGATTCTTACTATAATGGAATTCACATGTGCCGGTGTAAGTTACACGTTTTTATCACAACGATTTCGCTTGGTTTAATGTATAAACCGATTGACTCGGTCCAAGGCCGTCAACCTATAGTTTTACGGCCTAACAAACTCCCGATGACAATATTAGCCATGTATGCAGACGGAACAAACGTATGCGCACATGCTGTTTGAAATTACACGCGAATGTAATTAAATTGTGTATATCTGTGTCTCTGGATGTGTGTGTGTGTTGTAAAGGTAATGTTTTTATACTATTTTCATAATTAAATAAGGAAATAATGTAGTTTTTTTTCTTAAATAAAAATTTAGTTAAATATTTTTATTTCATTTAGCTCTCTATTTATTGTAATGTAATAGATAATATAATAGTTTTGTATAACTTTATTACGTAAAAAGGGTAAATTTATAAGAAAAAATCAATATCATAAACATCGCATATTTGAAGAATTGAAAATTAATCTTTGCTATAATTTTTTTCTAAATATATGTAAAAAAAAGTAGTGATTAAATAAAATATATTATTGATATCACCACTGACCCCGACCTCCTATGATTTAGATAATATATGTTTTTCTTCTTAATTATGACATATAATGAGTTAAAATTTTACCAGAACCTTGTCGCACGCCTCTATGCTATGATAAAGATAGTGTTATCAAAATGTAGTCTAGAATTTGATTGATTGTCGTTGTAATAATATCCTTGATTGAAATAATATTCTCTTAAACATTAATATAGATAATTTTTCTATGAGTTATTATCACGTCTTTGTGAGATCTTTTCTTAATTGTTATGGATAGCAAATGAAATATCGCTTAAGGAAACTACTAAATCAAATAAATAAATAATTTTATTTATTTCATTATTGCCACAAAGAAAATACTTTTATTTTAAACTTGTTTTATGAAATTATAGTATACATGAAATACAGATTTTAAAGATCTTGGTATAAAAATATATAAAAATAAACTAATTTTATATAAGTGAATAAAGTTAACGTTAATCACATTGTTTCAGATATAAAGCTATTGTAGGTCACTTCAAAGTGAAGATTAAATAATTTGACAGGAGTCATTGTAAATGAATAATGACTGACCTAAATCAAATACAAGCCCACAACTTACTTGGCTTAAAGAACCAGCCAAGAAAACCGAAGGACACAGCTTTTACGAGAGCTTTGCGATCATGTAAGTATTTTTTAATTTTAGATATTTTGTAAAAATTTGTCAATTCTATGACAAGTAATCAATATGGAATTGATGATTAAATTAAATGATTTGTAGACTCAAAATAAAAATAAAAAAACGAAGGATAAATAATTATAAATTTTTGTCTTGTTTTAAAATTTTTTGCGAAACATAAATATCAATATAAATTATACATACATTTATTGCCAAATTCTTCATCTCTATATACGTAAATACATTGTTAAAAAAAAGAAAGAATAAGCACAAAACGGATGCTTAATTTCATGAAAACCCTGGGTGGATATTTGACTTAAAAATCACTTAATAATGAAATATTTAATTATATGTTTTTTTGTTACTTAGCCGTCAATGCGAAATTTAAAATTGAATAACAATATATTCTTTTAGACTCTATGTAAATTCCTATCATTTGAAATCTCGACGGTTAAAAATTTAACCAAATTTAGATACCATGTAACAAAAACCATTCAATAATACCAAAAAAATATGTTATCGAAATGAATAAAAAATACTATCATATGTTGAAACGAAAACAACAAGAATTACACTTTACATATAAAAATTGTTTCGTTAAATTTCGAATGTACGAGAATTTATTTATGATGCGAACAAAATTGCGGGAGAAAATAGTATACAATATGAGTAGCACATTTTTGCAACCAACAGAGTATCATGAATTATAATCAGCTTCGATCGTGGGTAGTAAAACGGGTTTGAGAACTGAGATGGATAAATTTAGTGGGAACCAAAACGGTTGTAAACGTATACCATCATATATCTTGATAAGATCGTAATTTTTTATACAGCTTTTATTAAGTTGTTTGAAGACACCAGATGAGATTCGATATCGCTCTATCAAAACGGGAAACGGTTTCCATGAGCGGTATTCTCGGTTATTTAGTATAAATTTTTGAGGTTCATAGTTACAATGTTGTGGTTACCATGTATCGTATCATCAAAAAATATCAAATGACTAATACTACATTTTGAGAGTTAATTCATTAATTTTAATCAAAAAGAAATTTGTAAAAATTATAATGCAAATATCTGAAGCAATATAAAACTAATATGGACTCACATCGAGATGAAAATAAAGATTGAAAGAGTAAGATAGTTTGGACCTCAAAGAGCATTATACTTCTTATATTTTAAACTCTTGCCAAAACTGTTTTACCAGTTGTGATATATTATGCATAACTACCATGTAATCTTAACATTTATATGGAGAATTATATTTTCATTTCACATAAAAATATCGCTATAAAAATTATCTATACTAATGCTATACAAGAACTGATTTTTGAGCTTTTCAAACACTTCATTCAAAACAAATATTACATCAAATAAACTTTATATTATATATCTACATATATATTAGATAACTTTGTATCTAAAGAATATTGCTTTTAACTGACCTAATTTATATTAATATCGAATGAACCCAAAGTGACAAATGGAAGTGTTTCAAGAATTATTATGAACCTAATTTTAAAGGATTCTATAAATAACCGTAATATGATATAGAGTAATAACTATTATTAACAAAGGAATAATTTTAATCTTGATAAGGGATAGTAACATTAGGATTTATTTCATTAAATAAAATATACACTTCTATAAAAAACATTCCGCAACTCTAAAGAAAGCATCGTTTCTTTGTAATTCGATTCAATTCATTATAAAACCAAGATGTGTTTATTTTAAAGGAAAATTATTCAAACTGTCTGTTATTGTTAATACATTTTTTTTTGTATAAATATTTAAAGTATCCTTTACTTACACTTACCCTTAGTAAAGCCAATGGTTCTTTAAGTTTCATTATTCTTGATAAACCTAAAGTTTATTCAAAAAATCTGTAAATATTTCTTCACAGGTAAGGAAATCGATGAATTTGCTTTAGCTTTCATATAAGGCACATAGATCGGTCAAACTGTTTTGATATAAATTATGTACTTAATATTTATACCAAATAAGCAGACAAATAACTTACCATTTCACTTCAATTCAAAAGCTCTGTGCATTACTTGTCCTAAAACTGAGACATATCACCTGATAATAAATATTTCTTTCAGGTTGTGTCATACCCCAAAGGTACATTCTAGGAGTTATGGGACTTTTGGGCGTGTGCAATGCGTATACAATGAGAGTCTGTTTGAACTTGGCAATTACACAAATGGTCAATAAGACCAAAAGTGGCACAGAACATTTTGATCCCGACGCATGTCCAAGTGATATTGAAGATTCTAATTCCACAAATATTCTACGACCAGTGAGTTTGTGATCATTAAGTAAATATAAGAACACCTTGTCTCATATATTTAAATAATTGCAATGTAAGGAATGAAAATTTTGTGCAAATTAAGACTAATGCTCATTGCTCAGCTAAAGCATGTTTATTTAATGAATATATGAAAGTCACTGGGGCGTGCGTCCTGATGACACCAATGAGAATACTTTGTTGGGATCGGAATTCCTATTATATCGCTGGATTTCAATATACGAATACTTTTTTCATTGCTTTAAATTTATTAATAGTATTTTATGTAACCTTAATCTAAAAATAACAATTCAATCACGAAGTCCGTTAGTTTATCTTTAGAAATATAATAAAATATATTGTTTTCATATTCCTAAAATAATTTCATCGAGCTTACGTGAAAGCATTTAGGGTTTAAGTACATTAGAGTTGTAACCAGTTCTCGGTGTTTGTCTAATTGTTAATGCAAGTTATGTCAACGTAAACATACCGTCATTTCTATTCCTGACCTGTAATGTTGAACAAAGTACTGCTAAGCAGCTGAGTTTGCCAAGCTGTATTATTATTATAACGTAAATAATAATTAAATAATATTTGCATGCTAGACATTCAGAACGACAAAGTTATTATGCATTATCAGTATGTATTAATTTTTATAGGACTCTGCGATTATCTAAATTCTATTAAAGAAATGATTAAATTCATAAACAAAATTCGTCGACTTTATATCACTATTACTATTCTGTAATTTTAAATATGAATAAAATACAGTACGGAATAAATTTCCATAAAAAATTGCTTTGTCTTATATAAACCTTCTATTTTACAGTACGCGACCTTTGATTGGGATGAAAAAACTCAAGGTTTAATTCTAAGTGGATTTTACTACGGGTATGCAGCGACTCAAGTACCTGGTGGATATTTAGCTGAGAAGTTTGGAGGAAAATGGACATTAGGAATTGGTTTACTTAGTACCGCTTTATTTACTTTTCTAACACCAATAGTTATCAGAGCTGGAGGGGCGACATGGCTCTTTATACTGCGGGTCTTGCAAGGAATGGGGGAAGTGAGTTTTATATTACAAGACAATTTATTTCATAGATTCCCTTAAATATCTGTATAAATTTGGTTATCTTTAATTACTAAGGGTCCGACGATGCCAGCTTTAATGATAATGTTAGCGAGATGGGTGCCACCGCATGAACGTTCGTTTCAAGGGGCCTTAGTATTTGGCGGTGCACAAATAGGAAATATATTTGGCTCTTTCATGTCTGGTATTTTGTTAGCTGATGGAAGAGATTGGGCATATGTATTCTATTTCTTCGGTGGCTTCGGCCTTGTGTGGTTTACTTTGTGGGTAAGTTTGACCGCAAAAGTGATTATTTACTTGTTATTTATAGATTTTTTATATCATAATGTTACGTTTTTGCAACTTATATACTTTTTTTTTCAAACGAGGAAAAAATGATTTATACAGTTCAACCAAATAAAAAAATGCATTATTTTTTTTTATCTTCATCATTAAATGTCATTGCTTTTGAACACCTAAAAAAAGACATGATTTTTAATCATTTCAGAGTTTGCTTTGCTATAGCACACCAAATACTCATCCTTACATATCAAAGAAAGAACTTAACTATCTCAACAAGAATGTTACAACTGCGGAGAGTATTACAGCAAAGGATCCAGTGCCTTGGAAGGCGATCCTGAGATCTGCTCCTGTATGGGCCCTTGTATGGGCTGCTGTAAGTATCGCAATTTTTATATAACATGACTAGATCTGACCATCTGTAGATATTGATATTAAGATTTTAAATGTATCTAAGTTTATGTTTCCTCTTTATAATATTTTATCTTCTAACTATACGTGTGCTATACAAATTGTATGTTGACGACCGACAAGCGAATGTTACATCAGATTATTGCCATTTGTTAACTAAAGCTATTTATTTGCTTTAAAGATAGTATTCATGATAAACTTTTGTTTTCAAATGGGAATTCAACCTTAAAATGTTACTTAGATTATTAATACAATAGTTTTGTGTGTTTGTAACTCAATCATGCAAAAACTACATTACCAATTAAGGTTGATATGGTGTTGGAAATTTTGCAGTTACGTTAAAATATTTACATATGCGAACGGAACCACGGGCAAAGTGTAGTTAGCAATAGTTTTGTTCAATAAGCATTTTGACCTAATTGGTGTTGATTGTGAAATATTAGATAAGTCGTTATATTGTATCAATGCAAATATTAGCGCGAGTAGTTGTTTGCGCGCAATATAGTACAACGAAATGGTAACTTAAAACAAACTATTGTTGCAATAAAATTATGATTGTCTGGTCGCTATCTTGTAAATGACATCACTTGTTTTGAGAAAAATGCCTCAAGATCCTATCACTAAGCACACTTATCTATTAATTAAAGTAAGCTATTTATTTGGCTTGAATACTTGAACCAAATCGCCTCATTCTAAATATTTTTATTCTAATAAATTAGATCACATTATAACTGCAAAAAAGTGTTAATTTGTTTAGGTTCAGATTATGAACGATAAGAATAAAATTTTCATTAGAATGTTATCTACGAAAATTTGTTGTATATATTTAGACTATCATACTACTTTCTTGTTTATAAATTTAAAACGAAGTAGAATAAGAACGGCAGCAGTTAGAATTTAAAAACGTACTTACCCACTTACTTTATGAAGAAATTGAATAGGGCAGTAACCAGAGAATCTCGTTAAATTTAAATATTACGTGACATTCATTCCGTTGGATCCCATCACTCGCTTGTCAATTGCAAAAAAGGATTCAAATGTATCGCAACGTTTGCTGTCTTATACCAATGACATAAAGTGTAATTTTAGTAGTCGCTTCTTCGGAATAAGATTTGAAGTTTGTCCACACTCAAATTTTATGAACAAAGTAATTCTCAACATGCCCCTAAAATTTTTATACATAAATAAAGATGAATTCTCCCTTGATGCCTATCACTTTATTTAATGTCGCGATTAGTACTTCAGTGATAAGGTTTTAAAAAAATTGAAAAATATATAGTCTGATGTTTACGAGACTCTGTATGAGTAGGGTATGTGATCCAATTTAGATAAAATGCTATATTTCGGCATCCAGAGTACTCAAGACACGTACACATATATTAATTTTTTAATGAAGACGACAGGTGCACTAAAGACTCTTATAAATTTATGCAAATAACTACTAAATAAGGTTATCTATTATATTTTATTGAGTTGTGGAATATTTTTTTATGGTTGATTTATATAGTTGAGTTTTGCTTAAATATAAGGTTCATGTTACACTAAAAATAATTGTAAAATCGACGTACTTTATATTTTAAGGTGTTCTAATGAATTTTTTGTAGTTTTTACTACTTTTATGTTTGTAAATACACAGCCTTATCACTGCATAGTTGAAGGTCGGGAAGCTTTTAATTTTCCTCTTTTTGAGGTTATTTAGAATAAGGAAGTGTAACTAGGATCTAGAATAAATTTATATGCAATTTATATAGTAAATTGCATTGTTAACAGTGAACAGCTATTTTTAAGTATGATGAATACAGTTACGTAATATAATAAAAATAGAATAATACTTTTAATTTATTTAATAGAGTTTTTGGATATAATTAATACGCAGTATCATTAAATGAGTGATCGGGTATGACCGCTTGTATTTGTTTATGTACAAATATATATAGGTTGTTGGGTCAATTTAGTTAAAATTTTTGAGGTAGTTATAACACAAAAATGAGCTAAAAAACTCTTAATACTGACAAACTTACAACTGATCGTCAAAGATATTTTAGAGACTTTAAATATATCTATAGTTTAAAATTATGACAAAGGTTGTGACGCAATTAATTTATGTTCATGTTTTATACTCCTACTTTGACAGTAATACGCCATTTTGGTTCAGCGATTACGTAATCGCCACAATGGTCACATGCCATGCGAGAGACCTTGAGTTGTGTTTTATACCATAACTTTAAATTAACGTGTCTAGGTGCATAACAAAAAGTATTTACATTTTAAGAACAGTTCCCCTAGTACAAATAACATGATTTCCTCCTATTGATAATTTCTGTTAGACATCTGTCAGGTAATTTTTATCTTGGTAAAGTAAATATATCTTCGTAATCCCTTGATTTCCTACTGATAATATAAGAGTGAAATTGCGCGGTGTATGAACGTTTGCGTCTCTTTGACTCGATATTGCTACGGCATTTTAATTAACTCTTTTGTTTTGCATGCATAATATCGCCGTAGTTAATATATGTATAATATATTGCGTGGCATTTGCCACGACATTTTGGCCCTAGGGACGATGGTGATTCAAAGGTGGTGGTGAAATAATAACGTTCTTTTACAAAACTAGTTTCTTCTAAAATTGAAACACTGTTCTTTCAAGTTTGTACTAAATTTAAGATACTTTACAAAAAATCTTTTTCTTGTCCTTCAAGACGAACTAACAACCATGATATCTCTATTATTTTTTAATTCTGGGACCTTTATTTTTAGATACCAGATATAAGTGATATAATATTATTTTTATATCCTTAATTCGCGACTTTATATCAGAGATAGTTTATTTTATGTGTTTAAAATATTCAAAATACTGTGTGTAAACTTACCTAACCCAACACAGACACATTGTCGTTTGCTCAACATAAACTTGTTTAATTCCCGAGTGGGTGCTTGAACTGCTACAATTTATTGTAGGTTGCGTATTAAAATTATGCAACTGCAGTTTGAAAAGTGGTATTAAATTCATGGGTCAGTAAAACGCATAAAATTTTATTGCAACATTTCAATTCCGTTGCTTGGGATGTCAGTAGCACATCTTATATATTAAGTATGGCTATTTAAACTGTACTTGTGTGTATTGTTATAAATATTATAATAAAAAAGAATGAATTATTTTAGAATAATTCTTATTCTATTTAAAACAACAATACCACCTTTAAAGATAGGTGCATTACGATTATAGGTATATTTTACAACTAAAGGAAAAATATTACGTAAGCGATGTCTAACTTTGCTGGAGATGGATATTATACAGTGAATATTTTTAGTGATAAAAATTAAAAGTATATTAAACTTGAAACTAAAAAAATCACTATTAATTTATCTTTGTGTGAAAAACTTAGGAAAGGATTGTGCCTTTACAGGTCGGACACGATTGGGGTTATTACACTATGGTGACAGACTTGCCGAAATACTCACACGATGTGCTTAAATTTAACATTGCGACGACTGGAACTCTGACTGCCTTACCTTATATAGCTATGTGGTTATGTTCCTTTCTGTTTGGATTTGTGTGCGACCTCTGCATCAAGAAAGGGTGGCATACTATTAAGACGGGCAGAATTATTCACACTACCATAGGTATGTATTTATGAGGATGTATGTAAAAAAACTTATTAAAAACTACATGTTGGTATTGTATTTATTATATATTTTTACGCTCACTTAATCTTTCAATTTCATAGCTATTATCGGACTTAAAATAAGAAAGCACTAATCGTTTCAGTTTTAATTGTAAATCATGCATAATTCTAAAGACTATTCAAAGATAATAAATTCTTAAACGACACGTTATTTCAGCGGCCACTGGACCTGCAATATGTATAATCCTGGCTTCTTACGCTGGATGTGACAGAACTGCTGCTATGGTGTACTTCATCTTGTCTATGGCTCTTATGGGAGGTTTTTACAGTGGTATGAAGGTAAGGATAATCTTATTTGTATTTTGCTTAAAATGTGTACCTCACTTGTAATTTCAATAGTATATTATAAGAAATATAAGTCTTCTGTATCGCGTGTTGGGCCATGTTCTGTACGTAATCAGTATAAAAAAATCCTGACTTTTTTCTCTTACAATTCCTACGACTTTAATTTGTTTTAATAGATTTTAAAACTTTTCGTATATTAGAAAATAAAGAGTAACATCCATACCATTTTCAGTTTGTTACAGAATTTGGTCAATATAAACACGTAGCTATCATTTTATACAAAAGTGTTATGAAATTTTTAGACTAACATCTAATAACAAAATATGCCGTTTTGTTTTCCACAATAAGCATAAAAGTATTATAATATCATTTACTCCAATAAAGTTGGCGAGAGTTCATTAAAATTACAATGATTACAAAAAAAAGAAGTGAATGAAATAACTAATGTTTGAAATAATTGTTTAAGGTAAACGCATTGGATCTGGCACCGAATTATGCAGGTTCGCTGACATCGCTAGTAAACACAACTTCTACATTCGCTGGTATTGTGACACCATACCTTATTGGGTTATTGACACCTGATGTAAGTATAGTGACGTAATATTTTATTCTTTGCCTGATGGTTTTTTGGTGATAGCTTACGAAATATTATTATTAATTTTATACGATACATTAACATCTTTATTGATTTATATATTTTATTTGTGTCTGTATAGTCAACATTAGCCCAATGGCGGATAGCGTTCTGGGTCTGTTTTGCTGTATTAGTTGGTACAAACGTAGTGTACTGCATTTGGGCTGACGGTGAACAGCAGTGGTGGGATGATGTAAGGAAACTCGGTTACCCAGCTGATTGGAAGCACGGATCCTTAATACCCGATGGAAATCCCGAACAACCAGAGACTGTGAGATTATCGAGCAACAAAACATCGGATGATGTATATTAGTTAAAATAATAATAGTTGTGAGCCAAACATTCGGGTAACTCTTTTTCCTAGTCACAATTTAGAGTTAAATCTGTTTATTTCTGCATTCCTTATTCTGTTATATGTTGTGTCAAGTACTCATATCTTACAATTATCACACAAAGTTGATATAGATGATCAAAATAAGGAAAAAACTGTATTTTACGTTTGGTAACTTGTATGAAAGCCATATCTTCTGAAGTTGATTAGGACAAGCAAAGTCATAATGTATGTATATGTATATAACACAATAACCAATAATAGAAATGTTGTTTGTATTTATGTGCATTTAATTTCTTGAAATGTTTATTATAATAGTCTTTTTATAGCCCTCGAATTAGAGTTCTCGTTATAGGTAACAAATCTTTAAAGGGTAAATCCTTTAATTTTTGCTTTACAGAGTTAAGAATCTGAATTATAGTAAAGTAAAATATATTAAACATTATTATGTTTGATAAAGGCTTATTGATTTTTTTTTAAATTACGATGTAAGAAGTAGTTTAGTAATTTCATAATAAGTGTATAATTGTTTATTCATACTGAACATATCTTTAGAGATAATCACTCAGTCGTTTTCAAAGTTCAGATCTTATTATGTACATTAATTTTTTATATATTAGTTGTTTACAACTTACTTTAGTATTTGTTCTTTAAGATATCAGAATAAAATATTTAAAATAAATAATTAATTAACAGCTCTTTCCTGTTACATTAAAAGGATACTAAATAAATTACAGTTATTGTACACTCTATATAAAATTTGTTGTTTTGTATTAGAGTAAATAATTCATTATAAGTAAAATTTAATTAACTTAGTTCATGTAATAATTAATGTTACAGGGATTTCACAGGCAAATTTTATATTGTATAAATTAAAACATGTACATGATAGTTAATTAAATTCATTTAAATAAAAGGATTTGTTAATGCTCTTACTGAATAAATATTTGTTATGAAATCGATGAGTTTTGTTGATATTGGATGTTTATATGAAATAAATTCGCTTACCCTCATTTTGTCTACTCTACAGATTGTAATGTGTTTAAAATTACCAACGAGGTGTGAATGAAATTGACTTCTTATATACAATACACCCAAGTATATTGGGTACATAAATTATAGGACTGTAAAATAGAACTACTGATTTTATAACAAGATACAATTTAATCTATTCAGACAGTCAGAATCTAATAAAAACTTATCATATAAATGCAGAATAATTTGCGCCAGTAAGGAAATTAGGTAACATTATGTTGATTCTGTTCTGTTTATCTCATCCAGAATAATGTTGATAAACTAAAACATTTCGGGACTTGAGAGTACAGTTATATTATTATAACTGGTAAATAGAACCTCTATTAGGAACAATGAATACGTTCTTATGCGAGATAGCACGCAACCATTTCAATCCTCAGGGCTTATGGGCTTTAAATCTTACACAATTTGAGCAGTTTTAGACAACTATCGCTTAAAATACAGTAGCAAAGTAGCTTACAAAGTTAAATTACTGGCGCTGTGTGTCGAAAATTTTCAGTTAAAATATATCAAAAATTATTCTTTTATGAAAACTTTAAGAATTTTCAAAGGAATATTAAAAGTGCTCTTATATAAAATTATCATAAACATTAGAAGTTGCTTAAAATTCATCATTGAACATAAAATTTTTATATTCTATCGTCTAACAATCAATCAGTGATTTTTGCTTACTATCATTACTAAGTAAATTTTTGTTAAAAGTTTGTGGATATGTTAAAAAGATAAGCAAATACAGGAAGTCTGTATAGTTTTATCATACGTTTTATAATCGCCCGAATTAGATTTATTTTGGTACAGATTAACTATACATTAAAACTATACAATAAACTAAACAATAGCTCCCTATATGAAACCATGTTTTCTCTTGGCAAATATACATGTATGCGCAGTGATAATAGTAAGTAATATTTATGTCAAGATCATAAGTAAAATATTTTAGTTAGTTTTCGCATCTTGTTAAAGAAAACATGTGAAATATTTAGAAATCTTAGTTGTAATTCATTATAATATATATTATTGTAACTTTTATGTGTATATAATAGAAAATAACAGACTAGATAGTTAGGATGGCGTCAAGGAGAGCATCATTCAGTAATTCACAAACAAATATTGGACCAAAAATGGAAAGTGATAAAGGCATTCTTAGCACTTTGCAAGCATGTAAGTAAATTTTGTAAAAAATGATTAAATATAAAATTCTACAAAGTTTCACATAGAATCACCATTATCCTTTATGTGTTAAAGGCTGTATTATCCCTAAAAGATATATATTTTCAATAATGGCAATGTTCGGAATTTTGAATGTGTTCACGATGCGAGTAAGCCTCAACATAGCCATAACACAAATGGTCAGACATGTCAAGACCGTCGGGGGGCACTTTGATCCTGATGCGTGCCCCAGTGACGATGTAGAAGGAAATAGAACTATCGTTTTAAATCCAGTAAGTATATTTAATTCTGAATGAAAAATTGGTTTTATATTTATTCAATTCCAAAAATCATATCAAACAATTTAAATAAAAAAAAGCCAAATTATTGGTATGGTATGTATTATTTAATAAATACAAAAAAAAATGTTTTTAAGTTACATTTGGTATAAATTGGTATAAATCCTCAGTTATGTTATCACGTACATTATTGTTCATTTTTATTGTAGCATTTTAAACATATCGGCTTGTATCACATTAGCGTACGTGTACAAAGTTTCCGAAGCTAGTAGAACTTCAAAGTAGTCAAAAGTAACAAAACTTACGGAACATAGATGATAGAGCGTAATAAGAGGTTAGGGATCCCACGGTATCAAAATCTTTATGTAAAAGAAACTGTGATAGGTTTTTAGTCTTTGTTTGCATTTCGTGATTTTTATTATGGTCCTGTTTTTTATTTTGTTCATTTCTTTGCTTTAGAAAAATAAACGATGCGATTGAAATTATACTTATCGAGTATCAATTTAATAGGGACATTATAATCATTGAAAGGAAAAAATTCAAATAATTTAGTTCTACCTCACGGCAATTTTTATGAACTCATCTTCTGAACTTATCTGATCGTTTGGTGTGAGACTTAATACATTTTTCAGCATGCCGTATTTGATTGGGACGAGCGAACACAGGGCCACCTTTTAAGTGGTTTTTATTATGGATATGCCACAACGCAGTTTTTGGGAGGATATTTAGTGGAACGCTACGGTGGGAAATGGACAATCGGTCTCGGTCTTTTAAGCACATCAATATTTACTTTGCTCACACCGGTAGTTTTAAAAGTAGGCGGAGAAACCTGGTTATTTATTTTGCGAGTCCTCCAGGGTATGGGTGAGGTAAGAAATAATTTGTTTGATTTTTATTTAATGTATTGCTGTTAATAAAATGTAAATTTTGACTAAGGGTCCAACGATGCCTGGTTTAACGTTTATGATGTCGAGATGGATACCTCCAGAAGAGCGAGGGATCCATTCAGCTTTGATTTTTGGCGGAGGTCAAATGGGAAACGTTTTATGTCCACTTTTATCCGGTATTTTGCTATCTGGTGGACGAGATTGGGCGTATGTGTTTTATTTCTTTGGGAGTTCAGCCTTAATTTGGTTTGTTTTTTGGGTAAGATATTTCTTTTAATAATTCGAATCTACTGTATTACAGTATTCTTTATTTGAAATGCAATTTCTAATGTTAATAAAAAAAATAATAAAGAAATTAATTTATTTTTAAAAAAATCTAGATAATACTATGCTATAGCGAGCCAAACACTCATCCATTTATTTCAAAAGCGGAGTTAAACCATTTGAATAAAGTTGTAATAAGATCTGAACATAAACATTGTAAAGACACTGTACCTTGGAAAGCAATTTTACGGTCACCAACAACATGGGCTCTTTTAGTTTCACATGTAAGTATTTCGTAAAAACATATTTTAGCAAATTATCTATTATATTAATTGTTTTTCTAATGCTATTAGTCTTATAGGTTGGTCATGACTGGGGTTTGTATACGATGATAACAGATCTTCCAAAATACTCATATGATGTACTAAAGTTTAATATAACTGACACTGGACTACTTTCTGGATTACCTTATGCGGCAATGACTCTTTGTTCATTTCTGTTCGGATATATTAGTGACCTATGTATTGAAAAAGGTTACCATAGTGTAAAAACCGGACGAATACTCTATACAACAATTGGTAAATTTCTAAACATCTGTTCATAAACAGGATAAAAGTAGTAAAGTTTGACCCTTAAAACCCTTAAAAAATACATTACTTTAGACTAGCCATGAATATTATATCTTTTTGCTTAAAATTTCAATAAATTTTAGCCGCAGCTGGTCCAGCTATTTGTATAATACTGGCTTCGTATTCAGGATGTGATAGAAACGCAGCGATGATTTATTTTATAATATCTATGGGACTTATGGGTGCTTACTACAGTGGAATGAAGGTAATTAGATAGAGAAAATAATACTTATACACATACGTATCTAAGAAATGTATGGACCGCTTAGAATTATCTGAATTTCAGATTAACACGCTGGATATCGCACCAAACTTTGCTGGGAGTTTAACATCATTGATAAATACATCATCAACATTCACTGGCATAATATCACCATTTCTAATAGGTCTCTTGACTCCAGATGTAAGTATTAGAATCAGTACCAAATTTTGTGTACGCAGATTTACTTAATTATGTCATGAAAAGTACAGAAAATACCATGGACGTGAAAATTATTAATTTGTCTGATGTGAAAACAAATGTTATGTAATGAATTTGGGTTTCGTGTATATATGGTTGAAAGTTCAAATATGTTTGAAGACATCATTTAAGATATACATTAAAGTAAAAAGATAGGTATATTAATAAATAAGTTCCAAAGACATAAACATGGTAAATATTCCTCAAACAATTTCTTTTATTTCATTAATTTAATGTTATATTGTAAACAGAAAAATGAGTTGCAATAAAAAATAGCTTAAGCCAGAACTGGAATATGCATATTTTTCATGTTTAAATTATTAAAAATTTTCAGTCAACGTTAGTCCAGTGGAGAACTGCTTTTTGGGTGTGCTTTGCTATGTTAATGAGTACCAATTTGATTTATTGCTTATTCACGGAAACGGAACAGCAGTGGTGGGATGATGTAAGGAAGTTCGGATATCCGGAAGACTGGAAGCTTGGACCCATAGTCAAGGATGAAATCAAAAATTCGGAAGAAGAGCAGTTGAATAAATATAGGGATAAGGAACTTGATAGCATTATATCTAAATAGAATATTTACTATTAAAAACACAAAGGACAAAAAAATATTACGTCGAGAAATCAGTCAAATTAAATTTTAAAAATATATATATTGCATCATTTATCCAGAAGCTTATATTTTATTACTTATTCTTAAACCGTATAGATATAAATATCATTGCCTCCGTTAAGATAAACTATGAGTTTGCACGACCGGCTAAGAATGCAATTCTGTTGAAAAGAGCCGGCAAGAAACTCGGTTGTGTTATTTATATATATTAGGACGTCCAAGACATTATATTAAATTTTTCTTTCAGTTTAATGTCAGTTCTTAATAGAGCATATATAATGAAGTTTACACTGGTTGGATTTGCAGAAAATATTAAGAATATAATAATCTATAAACGAATACCTTCTCATATCCAAAAAGATCTTGTTTACATTTTGTATATAAAATCAAATTAGAATTGATAGCTAGTCAGATATTGCATGTTTAAAAATTATTAAAATTACACATTGCAATGTACATAGTCGCGAGAAAATCAATCACTTTAATAGTACTTCGCATGTAATGTCAAGTATATAAACAATCTGTTATTTTTTAAATGAAAATTTGTCACTTTGAGCAGTAATATACGAAAAAAAATATATTGAGGCATATTTAAAAAAAAAAGACAGGTCCATTAAAAAATTAACCTTGACTGACTTGATTCGCGAGAGTTGAAAGTTTTGCAAAATAACAATACAGTGCAATAAGTGTATTCTGATCTTTTCTATAAATCTTGCTTAAATTAAATAATAGACTACATAATTTCGTACATTTAATTTCATGTCATTCAAAACTTAATCTTTAAATAAAAATCGAATTATATAAATAAAGAAATCAGCATTATTAAGGTACATCGTCAATACCAATAAAATTAAAACAAAATAAGAATAATCTTGGGAACATATAAGACTCCAAATGATTTCAAATCGATGATACAAATCTAACAAAAGAACTAAAATTAGACGATAAAACTTGTCTAAAGACATTTCAATGAGAAAAAATATAACTAAAAATGAAATAAAATAAACAATTAATTTGTGTAGAAAAAAAAATGTAAATACATATAGATAAATAACAATTTATTAATTTTCAATGATAATAAAAATATATTCAATGTAAAGTCAATATTAAATGTGATAAATAACTATATATGTATATCTAAAAATTTGGGCAAACAATAAGGGCGTCTTCAGTGTTATCGACAGAACACGTCTCTAGTAACATACGTTTTCTTGCTTCCCTCAGCTGTGCTGTTGTCTTTTTTATTTGATTTTCAAGAATTTTCTTTTTCTCCCTCAGTCTCACCACCTGAATGAAAAATTATATACGCTTTTAGTTTTACTTAAATCATAATTTCAAATATTGGTATAGTTATAAAAGAAGTGCTGTTCTATTTACGATATACAAGAGGACTTGACCCTCAATCCCATTATTTTTTAATGATAAATAATTTCAAACTGTCTGGGGTTAGGTTTAATTTAAACGAGAGAAGTTAAAAGTATATTTGATTTTCTTTCTTCATTCAAAATTCCACAAAAGAACATGGTTTTGATTATTTAGATGACAGTTTTGATTGTTTCGATCGATATGCAGATTCATTGATTTTAATGATCAATAAAAATAATTTATAAAATAATTAAATATAACTAGCTAAGTTTGTGAATAAACAACATGCCTCGTCACCAGCGTTCTGATAATCACGCAACAAATCCCGCCTTGTTAGCAAACCGGCTTTTATCCGTTCCGCCTCCAGAGACCAACGGAGTTTGTCGCGTTTACTCTACAATAGAAAGTACATCAAGTATTTCAATGAATAAAAATAAATTCATATAAATTTTTATTCGTTGTCATTTAACAGTGAGATTACAAGTAAAAATATTGTAATAATTATGAAGGTACTCAATATATTTCATACACCATGTAATTTTATTGAGTTTAAAAAGGAAAGTTTTACTTTGTAGTAGGTTTATAATTATAAATAATAATATTATTTGGTTTAAGTACACCATTTTCATGGATACGTGTTGCACTATTTTTATAAATATCTATGGACAATCCGAGCAAATTAAAATATTCTATCGACTCTTATTTATGAATATATTTACTTTAATATGCCCTAGATCTTCTCGCGCCCTGATGAGTTCGATTTCGGCATCGCCTAAGTCACACTCCGCAAAGTCTATGACCTCATCTGTGTGGTGCATCTTTTCTCTTATATGAGCAAGCATTTGGTTGTGTTCAGTACAGTTGGTTCGATTTTTTATAAGCTCATCGTCCCTTTCTAAAAAATAAATGAATGGGCTATTATTAGTTTCTGAATATGAAAAATTGAGTAATGTGTCGGGGACAAGACCATTCTATGAATGTTATATCATTTTAACTTGTGACTTCTGACTCCGCGAAAAGGAACGAGGCCGTGTGAATCAGAAAATTCCTTGATAGCACACAAGAAATTTCATTTGTTATCCTAACACGAAGCTAATCAAATAGTTTTAGACAGAGCTCATAAGTTTTCTAAATCATAGTTTTATTATTATATAAAATAATGTCTTAGTATTTTCGTAATATTCCTGGTATTGTTGGCCATAAATTGTGCTCAATGTAACTCGATAAGTATAGTACTTAATATTGTTATTGTCTTTTGTTGTTAAAAAAAATTAAAGATAGAAAAACTTTTAGAAAGAAAATATCGTTTTCCTTTAAAAGGATACAAAGATTTTCTGAGCCAATACGACGGATAAAAACTGGTTATTACCCCATTTAAACCTCAAAGGCATGTCTATTTCCTGCCCTTGATAGAGCCAGAACTCTTAGCCATCATGAACAATAAAAATTTAAAAATACGAGGTAAAAGTAGTTTTAGTCCTGTAAAACTTAGGTATTGTTTATTATGTCATTATAAAGAGATATTGCTTATATTTCTAATAAGAGAAAATTAAAAATGGTACTGGTACGAATTGTAATACCCCACTGATATGATTCTCGCTTTCTTTAGTGAGATTGATAACAATTCCACTAATACTTCAGATGTGAACGCATAATGTTAAATTAGTTGGCTAATGCTTTTTGGAGTGAATTTATTGGAATACAACTTACATGTCATAAAACATATTATTGTACTGTATAATATTAATAAATATCGATTAACTATTGGTCCAATAGCGTTTGAAATAATCGCAACATACTATTGCATCATGAAGTAGCTGCCTACGAACTAAATAGAGGCGACCATTATTATATTATTGATGAATACTTTAAAATAAAATACTCATCTCAAATCAAGGGAAGACTATTATGATTTGAAGTAAAAATAAATGCTTTAATGATGATATGTAAGTACGTGATTTTATGACGAACCTTCTATTTTGGACAAATAATTTTGTTTGTCAATTTGAAGTTGTTCGTATTGAGCTACATTCAATCCCGGGGCGATCATTTCTAATTTGCGTACGATAGATTCAAGCTCGGTTACAGCGTTTCTAGCTCGTATGTATCTCAAACAAAGTGCTGAAGACTGTTCGCTCTTGCGCCTTTGTAATGTCAGAAAACGTTCTACGGTCTGTAACACAAATAAAACAAGCTTTTACGTTACCGTTCTCTATTATTAGCGCAGACTGTTCTTTGTAATGTCTTACAAAGCGTAACAAATTTAAGTTGCTTAGTATTAATTTTAATATGTCGTCAAAATAAATTTGAAGAACAAGTATGAAATATAATTGGAACGGATGTCATAATAATATCTTGAAACTCTGAATAATTTCTCTAAAGTGTCTGTACGGAAGTGCAATTAAAATTAAAGCGGTTAAAAGTACCTTATCGGCTATAGGTTTACCCTTTTTAGAGTAAATTAGACCAGTGCCTGTGGTTCGTTCATAGCTTTGAAGGTCGTCAAAGTTTTTCTCTGCTTGTTCTAGTTTTTTTTCATATTCCTCTTGAACAGCACTCAGTTTTGTTTTTATCTATCAAATAAAAGGTATAATTTTTTTATCTACAATAAAAATTATATCAAACAAAGTTATAAACATTATTTACGTCTGCCATCTCAATTTCTTCCTTTTCTTTCAGTTCTTGATAAGTAAACAATTTTTGCTGGTATTTTTCTTCAAAATGCGGTGCATTTTCCAGTGGTTTCAAAACATGTTCGAGCTTTCTCTTTCTGAAAAACATATTTTCGCTTAAAGTCTGTTCTGTAATAAACAATAAAAAGATGAAAATTATTTACCTGTAGTACTCAGCAAGTCGACGGTGCAGTAGACTATTTTTTATTAGTAATTGATTACGGTCGAAAGCTAAATCTCTATAAGCTTGGAGGTATTCATCTCTGTTGATTGTTACTGCTGCTGAACCCACGCGGCGTCCGATTTGACCGCTGGTATCAGATCTGTCCCTTTCACTCACTGTTTTATTAATTGCAAAAAAATTTTTAGTTTTTGAAACATATTCTATAAACAGTCCATGTTATATTTAAATATATATGTTTGTTTTCTTTAGTATGATGGCATAGAATACCTAATCAGTTTTGCGTTGCCGTACATTTGAGCCTATTATTTTCGTTTCATGAGGACATTGATCGATGCATTGTATAATTCAAAACTTAGTTTCAGAAAAATTATTTACCCGATCATACCTCCATTGGATTTACATATGTATATAGAGACATACCACTAGACACACTGGAGCTGTCCTCATCACCGGTACTTTGAGGCGTTTTCTTATCTTTCCGTTTTTTACCTTTTTTAGCCTACGAAAAAGAAAACTTATATTATGCATCGCTATGCAGTATGCTCATCATACAATAATAAAGAATTTGTATTGGAAGATGAAGCTACTGAAATATTAACAATGTAATATAATTGACGAAGTCAGAAAGGTAGAAAACGACGTTAAAAAGTTATTCAGACAGCGCAATTACATTAAAAATACCGTAAAAACCCAGTCGGTTTCCGTGAAATACAGAGCCAATGAAGTTTAGCTTTTAGGAGTTCGCAATAAGACCGTAATTATTCCAACCGTCTCCAAAACTAACCCTTGCATGTCGCGTAAGTCACATTAATTAAATAGAAAGGGAAAGAATGTTAACCTTACCTTAGAGTCTGCCATATCGCGTGATCAGATTGAATTACCTTTCCCTTATTGATCTGTTTAAGGCCTCAACAAAAATTATTTTAATCTATTACCCCAACAGCACATGCAACTCGTAATTGTTACCATGGTAACGGGAAAACAAGTATTGATCCTCTTTCCATTGTGACAAGTAAGATACCTTTTAGGCATAAAATAAAGTCTTATTAATATTACTTAAAAATTATAAATAAATGAAATAATGGGATAATACATTTATTAAAAAATATATATTTCTTACATTAAATATAAAGAATTTATTTGACCGTTTTTTCATTTAAAGTTCTCATTTAAAGATAACAGCAAATTATTATTTTTTTGGATTCCAACAATAGCATTAATAAGTTGTATAAATCACAGTAAAATATAGTATATTATTTACTGGTTCTTAACCGCAAAAATAAAATTCCGTTAGTTATCATGCCTACTAAGAAATTTAAGTTTTAATTTATTTTAATCATCCTCCAACTAACTGAGTTACTCTCTTCCCGCTAGCTAGATGATTTTCATATTAAATAAAACTAATATTTTCGGATTACTACGCGTTTTTATGACGTGATCATTTTCATCTCGTCTGCCCGGGATCACGGTTGTTGCAAAGTAACCGAAGCGTCGGAAATATGTAATTTAAAAAGAATAAAATAACTCGTAGTACCTATTAGTATTATTATTTCTAAAAAAATCGTTTTATTTAAATGAATATTCGCGAAGGTGTAAATCTCATAATTTTAAGCAATTTCCCTTAAGTAATTTAATGTGATGTACTAGAATTTTTACTGATTAGAATAAGCAAGAAGTATTCTATAGTAATTGCATAATTACACCCAAATGATTAGATGTCATCGTCAGAATAAGTTGAATAAAACCTTTTTGTTGTTATTTACATTTCTATTCAAGATTATGAAGAAAATTAAATTAATTCAAACCGTGGCAACAAGTAAATTAAATTGCACAGTTTATATAAAACAGAAACTTATATGAAGGTTAACTTCTTTAAATAACTTTTAATGTATTCCATTAAATTTGCAGTATCTGTATATTTGCATAAAAATATTAGTTCATTGCATCACGGAAAGATGGGAGTAAAATAATGAATTAATGCAAATTAATTTTAATATTTTTTTAATATAATATCTCTAATAACTTATTTAACGGAAATAAAGAACTATTCTTGTTGATATTCGGTTGTTAAAAAATTTGTTTTAGTGTATACACCGACCCAGTTTCATGTAGTGTATGGATGTAATAAAATTCTTGAGTAATACAAACTACATTTTATTAATGATGACATAAGCCTATCATTGCCATTATATTATATATAATGTAACAAGTAATTAATTTAGGAGCATACTAAAGTAGAATTTTTATTAAGTATCTATTTATTTTAAATATTAAAAGAATTAGAGCAACATTCTTTTTGGGCATTTTAAATAGTCAAGTTTGTTTTTTATTGTTTATTTATTTATCATCTGAATTAATGTTGGTTTCGTAGATAGTTCTGAACATTTTTCGGTTGTAGTAATCAAGTAAGTAATAAAAGTTTGAAGACAAATTGTTAGTTGGCAGCTTTTGTCGGAATTCTTTAAGTGTCGAGCTATTTTTGTACACCAACGTTTATTTTAAGTCAACAATCGTAAGTCATTTATATTTCTTGTAGCAAAAGTTATGTTTAGCAATAATCTTGTATAAGTTTAAACTCATAAATACCACAAATTTTTCCTAGTTTTCGAACGATCTTATTTTCTGGTCTCCTTACTAAAATCATTTCAATTTTTTACACTCTCTACAAATTCCTCTGAATACTAATATAAACGTGTACCTGGCTCTATAAATGTTATAAGTTTATTAAAGTTCATATAGCTTTGTATGGTATTATCAGTTAATCTTATAACAACTGTATTAAAATCACCATTTGCCTAGAAAAAAAAGAATGTTTAGTGGCCATAAATAACATTTTATATAGAAATTATTGTTAGGTGAAAGATAAGACGAATTTAATGTTCTCTGAGATTTATTAAGTTATTCACAAGAAAAAAAATATTTAAATGACAGGTTTTAATTTATGAAGGAAATCAATTGAAAGTTATTTATAGACGTTGTGCACTTTTACAAGTATTTGTTTCATTGCTATGGATTAATAGAACTCCTACGTTATTTTCATGTTACAGCTTTAAAACAAAGGAAAGTCTTAAAGAATGCAATTGTTATTATATTACTTCTGTATATGTAGATGTATAATGTATATTTAAAATTATGTTAACAAAAAAAAGTTCAACTTTTTTTCTGTCTGCTGTTTACGGCTAATCTCCTTAAGAAAATTGATACCGGTTTCCAGCACTATGTAACAAATTAAGAAAAAAAAAATGTAGTCTATTTTAATTTTAGCTTAGGAAAGAGATTTGCAAATCGTTGATAAACGTTATTATAAATGCAACTTATAAACAACAGACGTTAATATACAGACTTTTTTATAACGATATTGAATACTATAGATTTTTTTTGTGTCGTACTATAGTCTTCCAATAGTAGTAAGAGCATTTAAACAAAAATCAATGGGCTAAGACACATTTATAGGTAATAAAAGTCAGTGAAAAAATAGAACTAAAGAAACTTCGGACTGTTAACGTTTAATGATCTCTTGTTTTAAAAGCTATTTATTGGTTCATTAGCATGACTGGTCTTCCTTCAACGGTTTTTTTTTTTGGGACACTAACCTTTCTTTGAGGTTGGCAGTGTCACAGTCCGCGTCTGGTAGATTGCCAAATTTCCTACAATGCACGGCTTAAAATAGACCATGGAAAGTGAGTTCAATTTTCCTTTCTTCTACTCCAATAAATTTGAACTCCTTTTTTGAATTTTTGATTTTTATATTTGATTTAAATTACCCATCCCATTCCATACCATGGAGATAACGGTCATTATGTTTGTCATTATATCACTAATGTGGTTAAATAAAACGAAACATTTAAGTGATTTTGTTTAAATATATTTTCAATGAGAAACTAAAACGAGGTACATAAAATACACATGCGAAATAAAATTGGAATAATAATATTCACGACAAAAAACATTTAGTTTTTTTTTCGCACAAAAGATAGCGTAACAGATAAATTATATACGTAATATCAAAATGGCATCCATCAATAATGTAAGCAATTTCTATAAATAAGTGCATAAGAAAGATAAGTCTTAAACACATGTTTAGGTCTAATATAGAATTTCTTTTTTGACGGACATCATTTAAATATTAAGAGAGCTAAATATTGTCTTCGACTTATACAAAAGCTGCTAAGCATATAAGTATTTGGCTTAGCTTAGCTTGAGTATACTTAAATATAACACTAAGCTCTATATACCAGGATAAAATTATTATTATAAAGTAAACGCGCTCGTTTTAGTATGATTACAATACACATTTTTTTGAATGGGTAACAAGAATACACCTTAATAAGATTGTCGATTTTTAAAACAATACACATAGAAATAAATAACACTTATTCATTCAAACACAGGTAAAAGTAAGAGGGCAAAAAAAAATAATTTAATCGTGTGATTCAATTAAAAGAAGGAACATTTAATATGGAACAACATTTGTTAGCATGGATACAGTATTATTTTAAGATAAAATATATAAATTGTGTTCAGCCTAAGTTTACGGAAACTCCGATTTCTGTATTATCTGCTGTTTATTTTGAAACCCAAGTTTTATGGTAAACAGAGTTCTAAACCGATCGTTTTAAATGAAGAAAAAAGGAAATTTATTGTGGAATTGATTTTGAAGTAGTGTTTTACTAAAGAAACCGCAGTACCAGGAAATAAAAATTATAACCTCGATAACCGTAAATCGTGATTGAAGTTAAGGTGATTATTACGTAGAAAGTTTCCTTCTAATAAACATTCAATTTTAATTAATTATTAATACAAAATGATTAATTATAGATTCTCGTAAATGTATAAATAGATTTTTATGAGTTAAATTTAAACTGATGCTATAATTTTTTCATGGTTTCATTTTTATTTACTTCCTCAAATATTAACATACTTGTTGACGGTTACGAAAAGTTTTCAATAAAGATATTGACTAGAAAAATACAAAGTGTGTTCTTATTTGAAACGGAAAATAAAAAAAATACGATTAATTTGATCAAAAAATTTGTAGAAATTTATTTATTTTTTCGTTTCAGAACAATATTTTCAATTAAATTTGGATGATATGCTCCTAATTTAGTTAATTTTCTCCGTTATACAACGAATTGGTCCATTTCAATATAAAAACACAAATTCTAATTATATTTGAATCGCATAAATAACACTTAACATAAGACAGGCTGTCGTTAATCTCATAATCATGTCACGCATCAGTAAGGGACAGGAAAAAATACACCAGACTATAAGATTAACAAGGCAAAATATTCTATAGTGGATTATAATAAATATAAACCAGAGTAGACCCTAGCTTTTAAAGAGGTATATGGAAGACATTTAGATAAAATTATAAGAACATTAAGATATAAATTATTTTTACAGCTATTGGTCATTTGAGCACTTTTAAAGAGATATTTAAAGAAAAGTCCACACGATTGCAGCAGCCGTTTGAAGTTAAACTGGAAGCGTCATCGGCCAATGATAGTGGGTTCATCGGCCATGGCTAGTTCGTCTGTGGCAGCTTTGTCGCCTTTTCTTTTACGGGAATACCATAGAAATGAGGCCGCTGCGAATAGATTTACTAAAACAACGAACCACGCTAGGAAGAAACTAACGTGGTAGCTGGAAATAATACATAATGTATTTACATTAATAAGTTTAAGAAAAACTTTGGGAAGTATATTATTATGACTTCTATTTAATAATTTATAATTTATAAAGATTTTTTTTTAATACTCACTAGTGGTAAGCATGTTCTGGGTAGATGTATCTCAAGTTCTTCTTCATATGGTCTACCGATGTCATCATGACTTGTACAACCACTAGAGTACACGAGGCTGGCAGTAAGAAGATTTGAGTTAAAAAAACATCCAAATCTAGGTACACAGTATCTTACCTAACTATACCTTTTTCCCGATTTTGATAAAAATATGAATGATGCTTTAAAGTGAAAACAATCACTATGATTCTTAAATTTCAGTAGGATGAGTTGCTTATGACATAATTTGTGATTATACTAATGATATTATTTTTAGATTTCCATACAGAATAAATATTTTTAGTGCTAGTATGTGCTTAGTTCTATACATAAGTATTAAATAATTGTTATTTTAAAGTTAATTTAACAGTATACAATATTTAAATGAAGAGAAAACAACAATTAAAACTCGATTTCCGTTGCAAAATAAACTTACTACTGATGAAATGTATGCCTGCTGCTAGTCGTTTAAACATGTAGCGTGGGTTGCGGAAGGTGTATACTGAGAAGCCGCAGCCCATCGCCATTACGAACAGGCTAATGATGCCAAAAGAGATCATCGTTCGTACGTAGCCTAGAAAAATATTACATTATTTTATTTATTCGTATATATTTCACATTGATATGGAATTTATGTTCTAAATAGTAACACGTGAAACACTAAAGATTTTAAGTTTATTGCAAACACTGAAATGTATATTTAAATAAAAACTTAGTTGAAGAGCTGTATCGGAACGCAACATAATATTTACTCCATAAAATTTTATAATCATACCAATTTATAAGCAATTGAATAGTTTCGACTGAGACGCACATTCTTGTATTCTTAGTATAGCATAGAAAGTATGTTAATGAAAGCTACTATAGAACTTAGTCGTTCTAAAACAAAGTATAACATAACCGTCAATTAATTAACATGAAAATCTTTATATTTTATGTCAAACAGATATACATTTACCTAATTTTCTTATTTTATTAACTTCATCAATAATGCTTTATCTTAATGATTATATTTCTGGTGAGCTTTTGAATATTATTTATTGAACTATTATATTATTATATCCTCTTTATATTTATCTTTAAACATATGTTTTACTATTTGAAATTTGAAGACTATTTGTTTCATACTTACTCGCTATGTCAACATCGTATGCTGGATCAACTGGCTTTCCGTTCTTCATGATTGGCTGTGACAGGTAATTTGTGCAATCTGTAGCAATTTATATCCAATATAGTGACATCAACACATTTATACGACAGCTTCGTATGTCTATAATGTTTTGAATTTCAATTTCATATGGATTTAATTTATTATTTTCATTCATATCATCGATGTATTAACGAGCGTAATTGTTGAAATTATAATCTGTTCGCGTAGATGTTTAACAAAAATACAAAACTATATACTATTCAGTTATCTATGTGATATCTGTGTATCTTATTTATGAATGGAAAATTAAACGAATTTGATAATTGGGATCGAAGAATTCGATACTTTAACTATCTACCTTATTTATATAAAGTTATATTTTGACATTTCAATGATGATTCAGAAGAGGCCTTAAATAAAAACGATGAAGTTCAGAAAATTGTATGGTTTAAAATCAAACAACAATAAAAAGCATTTCTTTTTGGTAACATGTCTTATATGGTATCGATAATTTTTTTTTGTTTTAATGAAAAAAAAATTGGTTCAAAAAAAAAATTAAAATTAAATGGCTCCTTTTAAGTAGTTTTTAGATCAGGAACATTAACTGGCATCTTTAGAACCTTATTAACGTTATTATAAATTTAATACATCTGTTTTAGTTCGTAGCAAGAGAACAAGCAAACATACATATGAAACTAGAAAACTGAATGACTTAATGTTCATGGTCTTCATGTTTCAGAGACATTGTAGGTAACAGATTAATATTTTCACCATGCAGAAATATATTATCACTAACAAATTCCTCATTGTTTGCTTTAACCACTGTTTATTTATTTACATTGGCATCACGCAACATATCTATACATGTAGGTCGCAGACTTGTAATGCGGTATTTTTATCGGGCACTATAAATCGCATTGTGTGGGTTGAGGTTTATTTTTTGTGTTTTCAGCTGATTTCAGTTACCGAGCTTTTCAATATTCATACATTTGTCAGTGGTGAGCTGTTGTTTATGAATTAGCATTGGCCCTGTCTAGCTAATGTGCATCAAATGGTACATTTAATCTCGTTGTAGACGAAAATAGCTGATCATTTGAGGTTAAATTTGATATTCATTTACAAATTGTTGCAAACAATAGTTTGCATAGTTGGTAGCCACTGGGCTTTATTACGAGTAGATGTAATCAAAATCACTTCTCATCACTTATTTGCAAATATTATTTTTATATAAATTAAAGTTGTAAAGAATATAATTGCTATAAACTAATTATATTCAATTTTTAACTAATTGGTGTTATTTCGTTCGGTTACTTTTATCTGTAAAAAACATACTTATGTAAATTCTATGTAGTAAGTGATAAAAAAATTAAAGAATAGGTTTGAAAAGATTTTTACAGTTATAGTTTAGTATTGTTGGAAAAGAAAAATAAAATGAGCTTTATGTTAAAGTTAATTCCAAGATTAATTATTAAAGGTATATATATATTTTTACAACATGATTAGAATACGAAACATAATAATTTGTATAACAGGAAATGAAATGAAATTCCGAAGTCAAAATGTCTTAAATAATGCGTTGAGAATTAATGACTATATATATAATTAAATTTTCTCATGTACTATGTTCTTGGCAGAGGCACAAAGTGGTTCGATGAAATAAATATGTTGATTGTCAAACAAAAGGTTATATAAGGTTTGTTAAAATCATTAAATATGAAAAAGTTTTTCAAACAAGGTTTTGTTAGTAATTAAAATGGTAAGAAAATAATAAAATTTGAAAATTTTTTTTCTATTTATTTTTCATGATGTGATTTTATTGATACGAAAATAATATTTATTAAACGTTTGTTATTTGCGAGGAAAGTCACACTGAACTTAAGGTTTGTGATGATAACTTATCAACAGCCACAACACAAGTTAATTATCTGAATGATTTTAATAAACTCTCAATGTTGATAAATTTAAGTAACGCATCAAAATTTAATATTTAAATATTTTTTCACCTGCATGATAAACATTTCTACACAAAGCATAAAAACACTTGCGAAGTAAGTATAATTGAATTGATATAAATTATACTGGACACAAATATATGTTAAAAAAAAAACATTGCATAAGAAAATAAATGTTATTGAAATTTGTAAACTATGTTCATTAAAAGTAGTCGAATGAAAATTATAATTAGTACCTAAGTAGCAACTATTTGTATTCTTATTTAATACCTTGTTGTTAACATTCATTGAATAAAAGTAGATTGTTATTTTAATGTAATGATTTTTTACATACTAATAATACAGGTCCATGTTCACAAAAATCAATTTTATATTCATAAATCAGCAGACCTATGATGTATTTTGTCGGTATGTTATTGGATTTTATCAATGACGTGTTCCCAGCCTCAGTTTGTGAAAGTGTTGCGGCCTATGTAATAAAAAACTAGTAACTGGTTTTATAAAGATTAATTATAATAATTAAGAAAATGAAAAGGAAGACCAAAAAGGCTTATTTCTGATATTTTTAATTTGCGGAGCTATCCAGTCCTATCCAGTCCATTTCCTATCCAGTATATCCTAGGTATTTATCCCCCGCAGAACATCCATCTATAAATCCTTTTTGAAGAAAATAGCGATTTTCGGGGTTTGAAAAGATCGTCTATTTCCGATATCAGTCATTTAGAGCGGTGACCGTGGCTTGGATTGCTAGCAGATAGTTTTTGGATCCTAGTAAGTGGAATAGATAACGATATTATCTACGAAGAGGGCTAACTTCACAGGGCTAGTGGATCTAGGAATATCATTCTTCAATATGGTGTACACTGTGGGTGTTAGCACGGATCCCTGAGGAATCCGACTCTGATAGGTTGGGAAAAAAAGATCCTTCCCTCCTATTGGACACAACCATTCAAAAGTTATGATGAGTAGGAGCCTCTCAAACAATTTCAATTGATACAACTTGAATACTAATCCATCGAACGTAGGGTCTTTTTGATGTTCAGTCCTTTTATTTATGTCGAGAGTTCATATTATAAAGTCTTTCTGTGAGAAAGGTCGTTAGAAGTAACCTAACCTGAACCACAACCTCTACGTGCCAATTTGGTGAGGGTCAATCCTTTGTGTATTGAAACTACACTAGCTCTCTGAATTGGAAACTGAGAGTTACTCGCTGTCCTGATGCTCAAAAGCGGCAGTTTGATTGTCAAACTACATACAGGGTGTTTGCTTTTTCATATTCAATAACCTACGTTTATATTATAAATGTACGTTATAATGTTTTAAAATGTTCGAACACTTGTAAAACTGTTAACTCTCCGTACCGTAACAATACCAAATAAGACTAAGTGAATTATTTAAAAAATAACGCGAATTTTGTTGATCTAAATATTACGTATTTATTTCTAAATAAAAATTTAATTATCTTGTCTCTTCTGTAGTAGTCTCCGTTAGATATTAATTTAATTTCTTAATGACCTTTCTGATCCTTTAATTTAAGAACTCTTAAAAAACATCGAAATAAGGGAGCTGTAAAAAATTTACTGAATGCAATTATTTTTTAATAAGATATTAAGGAACCCCTACAAAATACTTTAAAGACTCGAAAAATAATGATAACTAACGCAAGGAAACTCAAAGTTTTGAAACACTTTTTGAATAACACATAGATTATAATATATATATAACTAAATATATGGTAGTCATATCAAGTAAGAATTCTCATTGTCACATTTTATTATGTACAATGTCATTGCGTTTTGATCTGTTATGTTTTTTATAGGATACATAATATATATATAATTTATTTTTGTATTATTTTACATTCTAACTTTATAGTGAAATTGAATCTTTTGAATGTAAGACTTTGTTTTAAAGTAGTAAATTTTTGTTTCATAATACGTAAACATACAAGCCAAATTAATTGTGGAGTCTGGTGCACTGACTATAATTTATGAAGACGAGTGATTTATGTTACTCATAGTCGCTCGAGAACAAAACCCGACGACTAAATCATTCGACTACTTCTTTAAGATTGTTTCAAATTTTGTAACACGTCAAAAAATTATAGCAATCATGTCGAGCCTTCACTACATTGAAATTGTTAATCTTACTAATGTTACAAAAACCAAGGAAATTAAATTGATATACGTTTTGTGATCTTTCGCGCTTGAAATATTTAAAGAAATAAAAAGATTTACACGCTAATGTAACCTACCGCTCACACGTGTAAATATGACACAAAAAATTAAAAGATATATTGATTTAACTATCACAGCCTTGTTTGAAACTGCATATAAAATTCAAATCAATCAAATACCTCATCGGAGTAACAAATAGACATACTAAAAGAAACGGTATTTTTGTATAAATGAACAAAATAAGCATATCGTAGTGTTTGGTGCAATGTTAGTTTATTCTTTATAGTTATATAAGCAATATTATTTCACACACCAACAGAAAATATTTTTGTTTGGGAGATGACGCTAATTCCGGGAAAGCATCGCACAGACACATCCATTTGTACACTGATTGAATTATATCGCCTCGTGATTATAACCTTGTTAACTGAGTAACTAACACTGAGCACGTACACCCAGTTTATTTTTTCATTCACCTTCTGTTTTAGCTCACTCGGTAACTCCATTAGCACCCGCTGGTTTAAATTTTTCTTTCAAATCTATTTTCTTTTCACAGAAATAGTAAACTAAATAAACCGCCTTTCAACTGTTAACGTTTCTTAATTTACCATAACTGCGAAATAATTCTAGTTTCATGTTTATATAACTTCTCTATAATGATATTATAAAAAAGTAATGTGTACGACATGGTTAATTTTTATTTTAAATTGAGTCTAAACTCCGCGCCATCAATGTCATCGTAAAGTTTTCCTAAGATTTGAAAGAAACCTTCTCCTTTTACTGAAATAAAAAAATCTCTAACTTCGGCCTTTTATTAAAGTAATAATAGCACAACAAACACAAAGTGGAATTGAGAACTTCCTCCTTTTTGAAATCGATAAAAAGTACACTAAACACCTTCTAACAGCATTATCTACCGGTACATAAAATTCTCATCGGAATCGTTCCGGCCGCTCCAAAGACAAACCAAAGTAATCAGACAGACTGACAGACAAATGTTTCAATAACTGCAATTTTGAAGTAAGCATCCCCTATAATTTTATACGCATTTAGTTCAATGGTGCTATTTTTAAAGATAAGAAAAGGACACTTATTTTATTTATGCTCGTTTGTATATATGTAAGTATGATTTAGAGAAGCTATAGTGAGATTATATTACTAAAGTGTCCTCTTATCAAAGACAATCTTTTTTCAAGTTAAAGTCATAATGAAAATTCCAAGTTTAAAAAACTGTCAACCTAAATAACAAGCATAACTTCATTAAAATTCCTGATTGGATAACCCTTTCAGAAAATAAAGTGTTTCTATGATTTTAATTAATAAAAACATTCAAATTGCTAAAACTGTTATTGAAATTAACTAAACCGTTCATTCGTCAAACATACAAACAGTCCCTCACTTTAATTTAAACGCACACAGTGCTTCAAGTTAATTGTTAATTAAAAAGAACATAAATATTTTTCACAATCTGTAGGTACCACTTTTATTTTTTCATAATTGTATACAAAAAAATCATTTTCGGGTGAAAGCAGTACAGGAAGCGAGTATTCGTGCTTCAGGTAACGTCATAATCATAATAATAAAAATTAATTTAAATTATGTACGTACTTGTGTAATATTCTCCTGCTATTACAGTTAGGTCAATGGGTATCGGGGTGGTGTGCATTGACGCGTTGTGCTTAAAGCTCTCAGTCGGATGGAACACATTACGACATATTTCCCATACACCTGAATCACTCCATAGAAAGTAATTACCTCTGGACGGCAAATAAATACCTGAAACAAGAATGTTTTTTAGCGTTCGAAAATATAGATCTTTTGGCTTTTAATTTAATTTTGTGGATACAGTTTGCCTTTAAATTTTTGATAGTTATCAAAAGAATTCGAAAAAAGTCGAGGAAAGAGAATAACTGTGACAGCAACTTGGACGTTAAAAAGTTACTTACTTCTAAAATTTACTTTATCTATTTAAAGAAATGTCAATTATCAAGGAATCATTACCTATGTAAAAAAAAAATTCTATCTCTATGAATCTTTATATTAAAGTCGTTTAACACAGTTGCATATATTTTAGATATTTATTTCAAATAATTTTCGTCCAGAAATTAATATGTACGGATTATTTTAAAAACTTCTATATGTTTCGACGTATTCGATCATAAAATACAAGGTATGTAACATAACTGATGGCAGAAGAAATACAATGTAAATTTTACTATTTTGAAATGTTATAAGTTAATTTAAATGAAACTAAGCTTTACGGATACTTTCGGTTTTTTATTATTATTTCTAGTTCTTGTCAACAAGAATAACTGTGGATACTTTCATTTCGTCTGCTCGTGATCACGGTGAGCTGTAATGTAACTGAAACGTCGGGATTATGTAGTTAGACAATAATAAAAAACGCGTAGTATCCAAAACGTTTAGTTTCATTTAAATGAGTACACGGAAAATCTTATATATGTTTATAAGTTAATTTAGGGTAATGTTAAAAATTATAATAAAAACTTCATAAAGTGTCTGTTAAAAAAATCTTCAACGTCCTAATAATATACTTATCTATATATATACTTTATCCTATATTCGGTTCTGGATTTTCTACAAATAATTTTTAATATGTTATTAAAATGGACTACATTTATTTCTTTGTTTCACATGCAAACAACTCAAATTGAATCTGCTAATCACAAATTGAAGCAATTGCATGCATTGATATGTCACTGTGCAATTTAAATTAAATAAGTGTTGCCAATCTAAAACATTCGGTGAATTATTTTGGCATCATCCTCATATTGCTTTATTAAAGCTAAAATTAACAAACCTAATAAATATAGGAAGTGAAACATTTAAAAGTATTAGATGGAATAAATATTAGGGGATTTAAAAATATTTTATTGATTTGAATTTCTAAAATTTAAATTAACTAATGTTACCTGTATTACAATAAGGGATGTATTGACAATGATCCGCTATTTGTACGTTATTTATGTTTGATTTACCTGACATATTTTTTTTTGTATTATTGTAATGGAGTTAAATATTTTATTCATATTTCAAATGTTGCGATTAAAGTCTGTTGTTATTTTAATCGTTGTCTGCAAGTCTGTTGTTAATTAAATTATTTATTCCGATTCACTTGCGGTGTTGTGATCGCTAATTAAGACAATCTTTCGTTTTAACTTCGCCAATATAAAACAATCATTGCTTTTTACAAAAATATACACCATTTTCAGTTTCATTGGAAAAATAATTTTAAAATTATTAATAAAAAGCAACACAGCGCAGAACTTACTTTAACGTTTTCATATTTTAATACCACGTTTTTTTATTGTTTCTAATTATTTAAAATATGAATGAAATGCAATTGATTTGCCTATTCAGCTACACGCAAGCATGACTAATTGTCATTACGATAACAATGCACAGATATTTCTTACATCCCTTTGCCAAATCTGTTGGGGCAACATATTCATCAATCAATCAGACTTAAATAGCATGACCAACAATTGACTCTTCTGTAAAAAAACTGTATTAAAAAATTCTATGTTAATTTATTTACATTTAGCGTATGGAAACAGAAATAGATATTCGGCCGTCGACCCGACCGCTATAAGCTTTTAATTAATAATACAGCAGTTGCATTTTGAGTTATTCTATAGGCGACGAAGCGTCTCCGTGATTTACATCATATTACTACAAAAGATATCAAATTTAATACGTCATATTTATGTAAACAATGTTCATCAAAATTTAAAAAAAATAATATTATTAGCATCAAACTATATAATTTGATATCACGTGGAGGAGTCATTAATCATTTCGAGATATCTTTAGGTTTTTAATATCACAGATACAATTATGTTGACGTTATAAAATACGACTTTTTGTTACCGTCATAGGCGCTTTAAAGAACATGAGTCTGTTATAATTCACAAGTTTGACGGTGAAGCGTAAAGCATCATTGTACAAAATGTTAGGTGAAGTTAAAAATAAGACATTCTGTTATAGCTTTATTTATATGAAGCGCTATAATATTATGTTATCATTATATAAAGCTTCGTTGTATAATTAAAGGTACATTTAGCAATTATATCTCTAAATAAAAGAGAAGTTTTTAAGTTTCCTTATATATTTCTTATAATAATGACCATTTACCATCTCCTCCTGAAATGTACACCCATTTTTCCGTGCAAACAGCTGTTATCCAAAGAAAGGTGCAAAGGCCAACGAATACAGTGCATCCGAAGAGAATTCGTCTTTCGATTACGAGTGCCTGCATCAGCGGTCTCCTCTCAGCACCGACCGAGGATGCCGTTGACATCTTATCAGTCTCCATACTTGTATCTGTAAAAATGAAAACAATCAGAAATTATGAACAAAGAGATATATTTGGAAATTTAGAGATAATTCAACATACAATTTAAATTATGTACGAGTGATGATTATGAGTTAAATAAATATAACTTTAGTATTCGAATAAAAATAAGTTTCTTTTAATATAAACATATTTGGTATTGCGTATGTACGAAATAATTGCACTTTTTAAGTGTTCTTTAAAAATATCTTTAATCTTAGCACCCAAATTGGTTTTGTTCAGTTTCATTGATTTGAAAGAATTCTCGGCAGCAATCTCAAAATGGATACATTTTTAGGATGCCTCTAAATAAGTTTAAATAAACTGAAACACTTTTATCAGAAAGCTATTTGACTTTTTCTTTTCTTTTCAATCAATTAATCTATAAATAACTACATAACTTTTTACCCTCGCTTCATTAAGCTTTTCAACAGTCTGCTTCATTGTATCTACTTTATTTTAAATGTTTAAAAAACATTTGAACCTTATGATTTGAATTTAAAAAATTCGTTCTAAAAATATAGAAAATAATAATAGAAAATACAGTGGAAAGTAAAATTACGAATGGAACTGTCAATTTCAAGATCACTTCAACTGTAAATTTCAAGCAAAAACCACTCAATTAAATTGTCCTTCTAAGCTTGTTTGAAGTGACAACCAAATCTTTGTCCCAAATTGTTACCTCCTATAACCGTGGTGAAGTAACATCGGATAATAAGTTATTCTGCTTTATATAAATTAAATAATGTTCTCAGTAAAAAAATAATGAAAATTAGTATCGGGTTTAGATTTAAAATTATATTTCGGGGAACAAAGCAATATGAGAGTATTGTAAAAACTTGGTGTTTTGACTTCTTCGTTCCTAAATTTAATTTACCTGTTTAAAAAACAGAGCCCAGAATTGTCATACATGTTTAATTGTGAAGACAGTACAGATGAATATTCTACTCACATAGAGCTTAATGTGGTACTGAAGAGAACAGAGAGATAACGAGAGCTGATCTATGTTCACTACTGACAGCAGTATCGTTTAAAAATAATAAATATAATGAATTCCTTCTCCGATAATTCACTCAAAATTCTCATTAATTTGTAGGAACCAATGAGCAGCGAAATTATTCTCATCAAAAATATAAATTAAAATCAATGAGACTTTAGAAAATCTTTGAGAAGAAACAAAATAAAGATCATTACAATTTTTTTTTATAACTCAAATGATCATATAATCCAGAGCAGTGTTTCTATTTAATATTTATATAAAGACATTTCCAAAGCAGTAAATATTTTATTAAATACAGCTTATATCACTCTGGAATGTGAAAGAGCTGTTGTTTTATTTACTCACTTTGTATTCAAGGGTCGTAGGACGTCGGGACGCCTGGCGACGTCTACAATGACGCCATATTTACACAAGACTTGCTTTAGCACGAGTCTCTATAGATGTCAAACCATACTTGCCCTAAATACCTTTTAGCAAATAGAAATTTGAGTTATATATAAATGCTTCTCAACCTATGATATGTTTTACTGATTAAGTTACATTAAAAATTAAAATAAATCACTTTTAGTCTGAACTCTAGAATTTTGTAAGAAATATAAATAAGAACAGATTCTGTAAAATAAAGTAGACTTCCAGACTTAATACATATATTAACACTACGTGTATTTTTAAGTAATTTTTTCTTTAATTTTCATTTTATTTGGATACAAATGCCGTAAGCTGTAACGATGTGTCTTAATTTATAAAAACAAAAGAAAACACAACTGACGTTTGATATTGTTTTTGTAAAAAATATTTAGATTCAAGAATTTATCGAGGACGTAATTCATACTTTATTGTATTCTTGACGTATATTTTGGCGAGATCCCGGAACAATTGCATGAAAGTTTTGACGGTTAACATTTTTATACAACATAATATTATATCGATCGATATGGACTCAGTTTTTTTAAGATTCAGTAATAAATTGACATACCATAATATTTATTTCCTCTTAACGTATTACAAGCGTAAATTTGATGTTTAAAGTAATAATTGGATTTAGAAAATGAACGAATAAATGGATAACTAAGTTAACAAAAAACCTTCGAATGAGGAGATGAACGATTTTAAGAGCAATATTTATATTTTTCTAGGATTAATAAAAACGTCTTTTTTGTTCAATCCGTATTTAAAAAGCTTTGATTAAAGCTTTATTTTCGTATAATTCATTAGTTGGTATATACTATACTTACACGGATCAAATTTATTTTAAAATTTGAAGGTTAACTTAGTAACACGTAACCGATTAGTACCTTTGTGTGCAATTTAGTAAAATATTTATACGATTAACTTCAGATAGTGCGCCCAGATCATATATATATATATATATATAATTTTACTGTACGTTTCTTTGTCATTGAACTCCACTTAATCAGCTGAACAGATTTTAATGGTTTTTTATTTGCATTTTGACGACTCCCCAGTTGGTTTAGATTCACAGGTTAGGCCTGTAGATGGCGCTGCAGTCGGTATTTAGGTTATTTAAAATGAATAGACACCCTCTCTGATACTATGTGTATTGTTTTAATACACTGTATAATAAATATGTATTTCTTTCTGAGTGCGTCTCTGATGGAGTCGCGAGCAAAAATTAATATGTATACGTATGTATGTATATAATCACTTTTATAGTTACATTCCTTTTAGCACATTAACTTGTTGAATTCATCTGAAGGTTATATAATTTAAATTTAGAATTAATTGTGAATCTAGTCTGTAAAAAGGGTTTATTATTTTTGCAATTTATTCTACAGTGAACAAAGGGCGAAATTAAAAATAAATGTAGCTGTAAAAGTGGTTATAAAAGCAACAATGGGAATATCAAAGTGGTGCCGTAAAATGGTAACCGTGAATCAAGTATGTCTGTTTGTGTAGTGCCCAGGTGAGTATTTCTTTGTACATGAAATTCTTTAGCGCCACGTAGAACCTTCACTTAAATGTTTTCATTGTAAGTGTCATAATAATATCAGTAAAAAAACATCTCTAATTAGCGCTAAATACCTCATAGTATTATAAAATCAACATTGTCTGTAAACTTAAGTACATTTTTTTAGTGATTTTAGAATAATAAAAATTGAATTGATATTTTTATCTCCTAGTCCTATGACCTTATATAAACATCATAAAACTATAGTTTAAATGATATAAATAAAATATTATAGTCATATGCATAAGTAAAATTAACTTCGTCACCTTGCAAACATTCATATTGAAATTTGCAATTTATATATAATGTTTCTCCGCACCAATGCTATATACAAAGGGTATATGAATTACCTTATTTATTTTTTGCTTGTAACAAACGAAAATTATGTTACCAACTTAGTAAGGGGAATTCAGCTAAAATGAAATCCATCCAAATCGAAATAAAGAAAGTTTTTTTTTATAAATAAATTAGGAATAATTATAATTAATGGCTTAAAACTTCTCAATGTTTCTCTTCCAATAAAAACAAATTCCTTAAAATAAGTTATTTATATCAACAATTTTACATTATAAATAACAGTTCATGTATCGCGATTGCTAAGCATTGTTTCTGTTTCGTAGAATTTCTTTGTAATCATATTTTTCTTTTTGAATTTTTATTTTTGTTGTTATATTAAATTCTTCTAGGAGTGGATCTTTCGGTAGTAAACTGATGTGTTGATTGATTTTTGAAAGTGATTCCTTTTAACGAAATAAAAAAAAAAAATCTTAAAGCATTTCAACCATAATTACGGTTCCTGATGTTTTAGCAAAGTTTTTAATGAAATCAATAAAATAAACATCGATCCAATAGAGTAGTCACGTATTTAATGCAGATTTTAATTTGCTTTAGTGCATTTGGAACATAACATCTTAGCTATAATCTAATAAATTAATATCAATATTATTTAATATCTATTAAGATTAAATAAAATTTATAAAAGAATTATATACCAACATAAAGTATACAATGAAATTACTATATCACAAACGAATACAAATATAATAATAAAAACTCACCACATTCCCTATCATATCATGTTGACAATCGAGTGCTCAGTGTAAAAATTAAAAAAAAATATTTTATACGCGAGATAAATGTATGAAAATATTTGTTTTAGGAAATATAGGGAATCTTTTTGGACAAAACAAATATATGTATGTAATAGTTTCATTGACTTTGCGTAACAGTTAGTCGGTGTTCATAAAGCTGTCAGCTAGAAATGGCATGACCGGCTAATTGTCAGTAACTTCATTAGTTTTCATTACTATTTATTTTTGGACTCCGTAAATTTTGCCATACTAAAAGATCTCTTAATATATTTGCACGAGACTTTAAGTGACGATATGAGAAACAGAAAAAATATAAGTATAAAAAAAAATCAACAAAATCAAAATGTGCACAACAATAAATTTTGTGACGTTTCCGTTTGGTTGGTTAAAAAGAAAATATTTTTTTATGCTCGTGGTAGTATAAATGTAACTATAATAATATTTTACCCTTATAACTTAAATGTAAATGAAATATCAGGTTATACAAATGTCGCTATCGAAATCTGAAATGTCGAAAAAATCATGTTTTGTATTTCAATTTGTTTATAATTAAAGCGAATTTACTTCTTATTCTCTGAAACAGCTAACGGAAAACACTTATAATAACGTATTTTTTTAATAAAAAAATAAAAAAATAAAGAGTGATAAAGTATTTTGAAAAGAGTTTCAAATTATTGTAGCGTTTTTTATGTATTATATTTCTGAAATAAAACTCTTTGAAAAAAGTATTAAATTTTGATATTTACATAATATTGTAAAATCAGAAAGAATATATTTACTAATAATCGTAATTTTTTTAAGACGGTCTTTTTTCAAAATATCTGTAGAAACCTTAAAAACATTTCGTTTGAAAGAAAATTTTGAAGGGCGAGTGTTTTTTGAAATTTAAAAAGTGAGGACGTTTTAATATGAAAAATAAAATCGGATGTTATAGAAATGTCTACCTGAAATATGAGTAACACATTAATATTCAAGTGGGTATTGCTCGTTCACTGATAGTAACAGCTGATACGCTGACTGATAAAGCCTCTCGCTACTAGATTTATATTTATATCAATATGGGGGATATTCCAATTTTCACAAAGACTTAGTTTGAAAGTTATGTCCAAGTTCATAATTTAACAAACATTAAAAAAAATGCATTTATAAATGCTAGTTTTATGGAGGACAATTTTGTTCCCGACTTGTTAATTATTTTTAGATTACTAGTAATCTATTGATCTACTAGTAATCTAAAAAATAATTAAGTAATTTAATATCAAATTATTTAACAGGTCACATTGATAAATTCATTAAACTCATGTATTTATTATTTCTATAAAACTGTTTTGTTCAATAAATGCTACATGTTTCAAATCACACTCAGACAAATTGAATAGCTATTCTCTTATTACTGAAGACAACAGTAATATTACATTTGAATTTATACTATTAGTGAAGATTACTATACGTACAAACATTTTTAGACTTTCTATTTATATTTAACATATTTCTGTCAATATCTTCATGCTATTTTAAGAAATAAACTTTATGAGTGAGAAATATTGAGTATTGTGTAGTGCTCTAACCATTTCTTTTTATTACTACCTCCTATTAATTTATTTTGCGCAAAACAACTTTTCTAATGTTACATTTAAAATCTTTATCTTGAACCTCAGGGAATCGACGTAAATAAATATAATATATGAATTTTCAATAAATAATATCCTAAAAATAACGTAAAATATATCACACGATTTCATTATTGCCAAATAAAAACCAATCCGAAATCGTGACGGCGGAATAACGATCAAGAGCTAATCTAAATATATTTAGCGTTCTGTCACTCACGTGTTACACATTCGTAGTGTAATAGTAGAGATTATTACATTTAAATAAATTGATTCAATCGACCAGCATATTGAAACTTGGCTGTGTTTAAAACATTTTTGTTATTTCAGTTGGGTTATATTGACAGACAATATATTAATTAGTTTATAATTATATTTTTATTTGCTCCGACTATTATTAGTTGTCGTCAATGTTCGTTGTATTGAAATCAAAATGTGCTATAATTTAATTCAACTGTTTTAAGTTTCACTAACAAGTATGAAATTAGTGTAAAATATAATCTTCCGTTTGGATATAGATTGGTAGTAACATTTTATTCCTTGTTTTCCGGCGTAATTATTATGACATGGTGTTTGTGAGAAACCACTACTATTTCTTAAATTTTTTCATTTTAATAAAAAAATCTTCAGACAAATATTTGTTAGGACCAGGCTTCCTTCATAAATCATAATCTATTTAAATATAAGTTTTCGCAAAGACATAAATATTAACTTTTTTCATATTTACTACCTCCTGACTTATTAAATATAATTGCAGGATATAAAATGTTATAGAATAGATGATCTGATATTGGAGTGAAATAGAAAAGAGAAGGAAAAATTTCTAATAAAATTCATAGAAAAACGCAAATCTAGAAACGTTTGGCTTGCTCGTGTTACTTGAGATTTTTTTTTAATTTAATATTATTTCTTTAACTTTTAATTGTGGCTTTAAAACAATAAAAAAAGAGTAATTAAAATGAAGCGTAAGTGAAAAACGGACTGAGCTGTTTGAAACTCTTTGTATAGAGATTTCAAACTTATCAAAAGAGGATAGCTATTCTTATTCAAAAATACAAAAGATTATACAATTTGTATTGAAATGACAACACCACAAGCTCTAAATATTGTTCACTACTGCGGACATTGTAAAATTGTTACGAATTAATTATTTTATTGCAATACCCACTGCATATAAACTTGTAATTTGTATTTGTATTAAATAAATTAATATTTTAGAAATAAGATTTTTCCCAATTGTAACAGATCCAGTTTATTTATGTTATTACTATAAATGTTGTTTTTTTTTTAATTGATCATTGAATGTTAGATGTTGAACAAAAGTTTTTATTTTTAAAATGTTCATGAATTTATGCCTTTTATTTAAATCTGGTTATTTTGCTTTATCAAATCATAGCAAAGAGTCTCCGTATAGAGAAAATGGGTACGTGGCCATAGAAAATTGTTTAGATATAAAAAAGTAGGATGTTTGAATTATTAATTAGCACGCTCACTTGAAACTATAGTGACCTTACTTATATGACGTTAATTAATAAATAATGTATATTAACTTTTTCAGTTTTCGTTCAATGGTAAAGTTCAGTTTCATTCAATGGGAAGGATATTTAATTTTTAATAATATAGACGATAATAGAGACAACTTGGATAATAGAGACGATGAATACGTCGTCTCTATTTTCCAAGTTGTTTTTCAATGGATTTTATGGTTTTGTACGTTTAGATCCATAGTTTTCGATAGTGTCGAATATTTTACTACGGAAAGTTTATTATCAACTTTTAAAGTTCACCGTCTTACCTTCAATAGTCACGGTTTTATGATACAGATACATTGTTAATGATTATTAAATTGTCTAATTTAATACGGAAAAGTATTTTTTTTTATTCAGGGAAACGGTATCAAATATTGTTTTTATATACACTGATGTAAAAAGAAATGAAGGAAAAACGATATAAATTCATAAATGTTTAAACATTAGTTACAGAAATTAAATTAAATTAAAATATCTGTTTTATAATAAAGTATAACATCCAAAAACATATATATAAAACACAAATAAAAAAATACTGTCATTACTTTTAGTTAGGAATGGTTCGAAAAGTTGGAGCAAACCTTTTTAGGAACAGCTATGTAACTTCGATCATATTTCACATGAATTCACGGAACACTGTCACTTGTTCACTTGTTGCCTGTCAGAGGACGTGCGTCCCCCGTTAAGCCGTTGTAGAACTGAACATGAGACCACGTGGCCAGGAGCGTTTTGCGCGCGCCAGTTACCGGGCTCACACTCACGTCTTGAGTCTATTTTGAGATAATCTGTGTTTGTTTCTTTCTCGCTTTAAATTAATAAGTATTGTCTAATATATTGCATTATATTTTTATTAAGTCTATGTTTTTTAATCTATGCGCATCCTAGCAAGGTCTTTTGTAACAGTCTTTTTTTCATGTATGCCACAATATTTGTTTTGTAAAGTATGAAATAATTAAAATAAGGTCTATTATATTGTACTCTCAATTTTCATTAGTATTTTTAAAATTGATTAAAACCTACATCATCACGCTAAATAGATCCCGATAAAGTTTCAAAAAAGTTACGCGATGTGAACTCAAAAAAACTGGAATCTTTTCAGGAACGTAATGTGTTGTTGTAATTAAGAACAGTTTTATTCTGAATAGAAATACAGTTGTAATTTTTGTGGGCCCTTTGACGTAGATTTGATGTAGATACCCACATCAAAGACTTTATATGTAGATTGTATATGCTACATGCAAAATATGGTTTTGTGTGACTAAGAATATAAAGAGAAAGGATCATAGATAGAGAGTGTGATATAAGTGGTATGTTCTTAATTTCTTTTTCTGTACTTCAGGTTTTATTGTAGTACAAGCTGACAAAAAGTGTCAAAATAAATGCTTCCAAGAAAGAAGATATGCTTCCAGCAGACTAAAGGTGGTGAATACATTTACCAGGTGGAGAAAATCTCGTAACTTGACGGGTTTTACATACCTCCTAAATTTCAGTGCAACTATCCAATATAATTTTTTTATTACCTAATAAATTTAGTATATTTTTTAAATGGCTGCATGTTTCAGAAGCATCTTAGTGCTTGCTTTTACAGTCAAAAGTAACAACTTTTATTGTAACTTTATAGCAAATAAAAATATTTAATAAATAGATATTTTAATAATGCTATCAAAACGTTTTGCTGTAAACTGTTCTTCAGCTGTCTAAAAAATTCATATTTTAAAAATTTTCTTTCAAACTTCAAAACGTCTGTTCTTTCTATTCCTATAAAAAGAAGATTCATAACATATTTTTTTTGTGGATTCGCCATATCGCAAGATGTTTGGGTAAAGTATTTTTTTATTTCATAAACACTATGAGATATTTATAATTTTAAATTTATTAATGATATTGAGATTTTTTTAGTTATGGGGAAACCGAAAAAGCTCCGCCTTTAGAAGTGACGGATAAACTAAAAATTTATTTGATCGTTCACTGGCGTGGCATCATTACCCTATTAGTCCCTTTGTTAACCATTGGTATCCTAGTACCATTTCCACCTGAGGTATTAAGTATTACAAATTAGTCATAAGAAAATAATACAGTTTAACAAAATATTCTCAAAAACTATTAACCAGTTTATTCAGTGTGCGTTCTGTATTCCCAACAACAAGAATGAAACACTTTTTATTTGTCACAATGATTTTAATATGATTTTTTTTTTGTATATATCTTTATTTAGTAACTTTGATATTAGCTGAAGATTATTACACAATAAGAAACGTCACAGGTACTTGAACAATTTTATTTATAGGAACCTACCTGTATTGTTTTCAGAAATGGCAATGGACTGCATATTGTCTTCTTGTTATGGCGGTTTACTGGGTCACTGAATGCATTCCATTACCAGTGACGGCATTTTTACCAGTGATAGTATTTCCCATCACTGGAGTTATGACTACAACTGAAGTATGCAAGTGTTACGTTAGTGTAAGTATAATTTTATATGCAGGTATCTGTTATAACAAAGTTTATATCCATGTTTTGCAATGAAAGTGTTTATTAAAATAGAGAGGACTAAAAGATTTTAAATAGAATAGAAAATTTGTTCTACATAATGATATTATTTTTTTTACTCAGGATGCAGTGATAATGTTTCTTGGAAGTCTTATGTTAGCAGCCTCGGTCGAGCAGTCAGGACTTCACAGGCGTATGGCATTTGTAGCTATCCGATCAGTTGGATATTCACATCGAAAGTTAGTATTCGTTCTATGAAATTTAATCGCCATAGTAACATTGTATACCTTAATGTATAATAAATGTCTACAATTCTTAGAAGAAAACATCAATTTAAATTAAATTAAAATCTTTTAAAATAAAAAAGTAATCTTTTATAAATTTATTTAATTTAAATCTTTTATAAATCTATATTAATTTAAAGCAGGCACCACTACAATTTTTTTGAAGTATAATTTATTGAATGCAATTTGATTCTGTTAAGGTTGCTGGTAGCGATGGTCATAGTAACATCATTTTGTTCAATGTGGATAACAAATACAGCCGCCACGACAATGATGATGCCCATTATATTTGCAGTATTAAAAGTTTTTGAAGATGTAAGTAAATGACCACGAATATGTACACAACGAGTTAAAATATTCAAGAAATCGAGACGCGTTGAATCAAATCATTTGAAAACTTTAAAAAAATATCTTAAATTGACTAACTTATATTTTAAAGCATATTACTAATTTTTTTTATTTTAAGTATGATTGTCACTAGTATATACAGAGGAGAAGAGTGTTATAAACATTATATGAAATTTCTTTCAGCAAAAACTCCTTAATGTATATGACACAGATGTGAGCGGTTCTAAAGTTGCCTCTGATATCGCTTCATGCTACTTCTGTACTGCAACATTTTCGGCAACAATTGGTTTGTGTATTAAGATTTTCATTTCGTGGGCAAATTATTATGCTTTATATATAATTTAAACCATATTTTAGGGGGCGTTGGAACTCTTATAGGAACAGGAACAAACCTAGTTTTTAAGGGTCTATTTGTCACGTATGTTAATATCATTTTAAATATTTTTTGCATGAAATAAAAGAAGTTAAATTTATTATAATTTTTCAAACTACTATAAATTACAACTTATTTCAGAGAATATCCCAATGCTCCTGATTACTTATCATTTCCTTTGTTTTCCGCGTTTGGTATTCCATACATGATAGTTTTAGATATATTTTTGGTTCTATATATCTTAATAGTTTATACTGGTTTGTTTAGGTAAGAAAATATCAAATAGTACTTAAAACTAAAGCATACTTTTTTATTATAATATTAACATTTCTTTTAGGCCAAATAGTGAGGCTGCCAGAAAAACGAAAATACCAGCAAACGCTTTAAAAGCCGCTGAAGAGGCTGTTGCGCGTGAATATGCTTCTTTGGGAAAAATAACATTTTGGGAAAAAGTATTTGTCTTTGTAGGATTACAATATTTAGCTGATCAAATAAATAATAACATTCCTATTTGTTTTCAGGCAGTCATAGTATTATTTGGAAGTTCCATCATTTTATTCTTTTGTCGATCTCCTCAAATATTTAAAGGATGGGGCGATCTTATAAGCGACTTCTTCGAATTAAATAACATAAAGTTGTATGTATAAAAACTTTAGTAGATGAAAATATTTTTGATTGAAATATAATCATTAATAAATTTTATAACGCGATTCATATATATTTACATAACATATTTGTTTCTTAATCAAAAAATAATGACTTTTCCTTAACCAGCGTACGAGACTCGGCCGTAGCAGCATGTATAATAACTGTAATGCTTATTTTTCCATCTAATCTTTTATTCTTTAAGAACTGCAGTGCAAAATGTGAATAACTTTTTACTTACGAATTTTTTGATAGTTTGCGTTATAGTGTGTTTATTTTAATTGCGTTAAAAATTCTAGTTCACGAAGATTTACCGAAAAAACCAATTCGGTCGGTATTGGACTGGGCTATAATGATGGCAGAAATGCCCTTCAGTTTCGTTTTCCTTCTCGGTGTGTATTACTAACACAAATTTTAACCTGGCTTCATGTTTTAAGGCTTCGATGCTGGCCAGAATGAGAGATTTTTTTTAGCGCTCATAGACAACATAGTATCTATAAGTCGTTTGACCTTTCCATCAAAGCTTGTCTTAACTGCATATAGGATATATCCTAATACCAATAGTGCAAAATAGGAATAGAAACTAGCTTGGTAATTTTGGAATTTTTTTTTTATTGATTGAATGTGGATTATTTAAACTTGTATATATTTATTCTTAGAAAATCCGAATGTGTACAATGAATGGGATAAATAATTATAAGTCGTTCGTCAAAATCAAAGCGAAAGTTAGCCAACGTAATTTATGCGTCAGTTTTGTTGATGAAAACGGCTTAAGAAAATAAATAATATTTGATATGACAAAATACTTAATAAGTGATCTATAAAAATTAAAAAACATTTCTTTAAGGTGGCGGATTCGCTTTGTCCACTGCTGCTAAACTCTCTGGATTAAATTCGAAAATTGGAGAATGCATTCAAGGACTAAAAGTTTTACCCGATATAGTAATTGTCTTGATAATAGTTACTGTTGTTATAATGATAACAAATTTTGCATCAAATATTGCGGTTTGTAACGTGTTTACTCCGATTTCAATGCAACTGGTAAGCATTTATACTAGTAAAATATTTTTTACGTCCAAAAATTTATCATAACTTAGAATGGTATTGTAAACAACACACTACACCAAGAGACATATTGTCGTAACACTGTATTGTCGTTTGCTATAAATGTAGAGCATGACCTGCGACGGTACATCGAACTCCGTTCTGCATAGAGACCTCCACCTTTTTAGGGCAACCACGCTTTTGATAACAATCTCAGAAATTTTATGGACTGCGATTTCGTGTCCGAATCCGCTCGTCTTAAAAATGATCGGCTATTTACCGTGCGCGAGCTAGGTAACTAGATAAACAAAAGATATTCGAAAAATTTGATCTCAAAATAACGACGAATGTTACTGTACAAGCTCGAACTACGGTAAATCTCAAATGATAAGTTTGGTAAGGATCGGTTAATTGAAGTAAATAATTAAGAATTCCTCATTGTGCTATTTCTAAAACGAACAACTACCAGCTAACAGCAATAAAACCTAGCATATACGGAATTCGAATAATAAATACCCGAAAAAATCATCTCATTTTCAACATTTAACAAATTCATATCGAAAAACCCTAAGTTCTACTGGAAAATCTTAACACCTACCGTAATTTAAGCTTTCGTAACATAGTACATACGAGTTTATAATCCCGCAACGTACCATAATATACACGATCTTGACCTACGAACAACGCCTCATTTCATACAAGTAGCTCCGGCGTCCTGTCGTCGGAGGACGAGATGCTGTAACGTCCCTCAATGTACCCTCCCTTCTACGACATCCTAAAACAAGGAACAGCTTATGTTACTTTTACAACAAGCGACTCCCCTTTCGTCGTCATTGGAATGCGATTCAATGTTAACTTTCATGTATCGTTAATAGTCGGTCAATATAGGAAAGAAAGGTGTTAATTATTATATAAGTTATACAGCAAAAAAGACAGGATAAATATATATTTTTTTTAATTTATAAATACAATACTTCCTTATTAGTTAAAAAACAGTTACGAAGGAAACCGTAAGACGTTTACAATACTTATCAATTGTTACTGTTACCACAATTTTTTTATGCACATATGATATTTATGCACAGGAATGGCTGTAGTTATTTTATTTTTTTTATAAATTTGATGGTTTAAATATGAATGACGTCACTAATATTTAGAACATTTTTTAGGCACGAGAAGTGAAACACAATCCTTTGATGTACTGCATTGCATCTGGGTTTGCTGCTTCTCATTGTTTTTTGTTGCCAGTGGGTACACCTGGTAATCTTATAGTGCAAAGTGCTGCAAAAGTTCCAACATCAAAAATGGTAAATAAAAATCTATAATTATATTTACGTATTGTGATAGATATATATATATATATATATATATATATATATATATATATATATATATATGTATATATTGCCTTAATACATATTTTTGAATTTATTGATATTAAAAAAAAAATATGACAGTATTTTTATCTTTTCTTGATTTCCCACTAATACTTTGATTAGTTAGCTATGAATTAAAAGAATAATCGTCTCTAATGTATTCTTCTATGTGAATAGTTTTTCTTCGTTCCTTATTTCTTTTTTAAAGTATTTATGCAAGATATTATCAAATAAATTTTATTGTCATGTAAATATTTTTTCATATTATACTATATCCATATCAAGTTGTCATGAAATCGAAAATAATTAGCGATAACAATTAGGTTAATACTTTCACAACAATCAATAATAAAAACATATATTTTTATCAGGCAGTAGCTGGAATTGGACCAACCATATCAACTATCATTATAACATGGCTTGCAGTAAATTTTTATGCTCCTATTGTGTGGCCAATTTTGAAAAATCCATCCCCAGATTGGCTTGGTTAAAGTTTAGTCTTGAACATTGATAGTATTTACAAGCATTGTAATATTATGGAAGTGGATTTATATAATTAATAACAATATACTAGTACCATTAGTCCAAGTTTGCATCGCTGACTTAACACTCTCTGCTTTAATATTTTTCATTCATAAATCATCAGCGATAGGGGTATATGTACATATATGATCATTTCTGGCTGAAAAAAATGATTAGATAGGGGATGGGAAAATGTTTAATGTGTGTAAGGAAATTGGGAAAAAATAATTATTTTATGATTAGTTATGTTATAGTTTTTTATTTATACCACCTTAAAGTATTTTATAGTTTGTAGTAATTAGTACGTTTGTATTTAAATAAACATTAATTTAATTCGCAATTGGTGTAATTATTTGGTTAAGTTTCCCTAGTTGGTTTACATTTTGTTCTAATTTAAACATTTTTAAAACGTTTTGCTTATTATACGTTCTACAGCTTAGCCTAGAGTTCTTTAAAAGGGGTTTGGTTTCTAAAAAAAGGTATTTATAGCTAAGTGAGCAAAGCGGTGACAATGATAATACCTTTGGTTGTCAGGATCTTGGGGGCTGTAAAAACGAAATCATACTATTTTGTATATTGCGTCTTTGTAAATTGAATTTATCTTATTTAAGGTGTTTTGGTTTAAGATAATAATTAGTTTGTTCTAGATAAGGTTTTATTTGTTATTTAAAAGTACTGGCTTTATAAGACAATTTTTTTTAATGGTTTTGTTAGAATCCTAAATTCAGAAGTGGGATAGCCTTCATGTAAAACCTTTTTGATTGTACAAAAAGTATTAAATAAAATAAAACACCAATTATGTTTTAAAATCTACTTTAAAAATTACTTGCGTGTGAATATGACTGATAGATAACATTAGTCTCGCAACAAATCGCGTCGACGAAATAGGGATCGTAGATTTTGTAATAGAATAAGATCTAGGAGTATATGTTTAGATTACGAGCGAGAAGTAGGATTCATTCTTGGTCAGACCATCCTATCACGTTTCAATACGTTAATTATTTATCGCACTGATTTAAGTAACGCGAATCTTAGACCCAGTTTCACTACTCAGTTTGTTAAATCTAAACAAGGCATTTACCAACGAACCTTCAAAAATATAATGGTCCGTCAAAATATTTCTGTCCTACGATGAAAAATTAACAAGCCTTTATTAAATGATGCGTTAAAGGACCGCCTAGTAAATTTTATCGTTCTTTTTATAATACGAAGACATTGAAGTACACATATTAAATACGATATCTTTGCTGCGATGCACCACTTTATCCCTTGATCGTATAATACGGACGTTGTTAGGTGATGAGACTAAATTTTGAATTAAATAATGTCGTTGATTGCATAGATTTGACGCACAAAAGAGATTCTTTTCACTTTACTAGGTATAATCTGTCAAACTCGTGCTGTGAATTGTAGCCGTTATATGTAATATTTTATATAATATCTTATTTGCAATGGCCAAGAAAAAGTCTTATACCAAATTTTCCATTAAATGAAAAAGAGATATTAATACATCTCATTGATAAATATAAGGAGATAATTGAAAATAAACAAACCGATGCTGTAACTATCGTTGCAAAAAATCAGGGCTGGGAAAAACTAGCTGAGGAATTTAATTCCTTCAGCTCTTTATGTAATAGAAAAATAGATCAATTAAAAACACGTTGGGACAACATAAAAAGATTTACAAGAAAAGAGAAGGCTTTAGCAAAACGGGAGTCCCTCTTAACAGGTAAAATCCGTAATTATATCTCTTTGAGGGTTATAAATTCATAATATACACATTGTTCATCATATAGTATTAAAACCCTAAGAACAAACACATTGCATTTTTATTTATTTTTAGAAGGAGGCACGCCTGCTATAAACTATGATGGTCCATTGCAAGCACAGGTAGTCTTTGCTAGGACCAAGTTTAGACGGACTTGTTAATGTTTTCGACTCCGACACCCAATTTATAGAGAAAATATGTAATAGTTCTAGCAGAAACTGAAACAGAAGTAAGTGAAATAAAATGAATACAATGCAATATATTAAAAAAATGCAAATTTTTTCATAGTTTTTTTATTGTAGGTTATTGATTGTATGCACATATAATTTTTTTATTTCTATTTTAGGAAGACAAGAAAACTGATGCTGGACCTTCACAAAGCCAAAAAAGAAAATTTACCATCAGATGTAGGTATTGCTTGTTTGTAAATTACAATGATATTTTGACACTATGTTCCTTATAGTAATATATGTATGTACAAAATGTGTATAAACAACAGAACCCTAATTGTATCATGTATTGTGATTTGTGTTAGCATAACTATCACTATTGTTTCAGAATACAGACAATATTTGAAAAAATTGGACACCAGCAGCATTAAAGACCAAGGTGTCTAATCCTCTTAAACGCGAAAATAATCGAACATCATCATCATAGTTCATCGAAGAAGACCAAGAACATCACTCTAGGACGAAGTTTTACAGAATAAAATTGAGTTATTAGAAAAACTAAAACAAAATGCTCAGTCAGAAGCAGATTTGAAAAATAAATTACTAGAAGAACAAATTAAGCAGGAACAAATAAAGACGCAAATTTTAACATTAGAATTAAAAAAACTCCAACAGTAATATTATTCATTTATTATATTTAACATTATTATTAGACGAGTTTTATAAGCGGAGGGTTTTATTTCGATTTTTCTTTCTCTTGCATAGGTCTTAAGAGCGCAGTATCACTTAGTCGCCTCTTACGACATCCTGGGATAGAAACGAAGTGGTGACACTTTATATTCTTACGCCGTCGCCATTAATATAAATCATTATACTGGTGCAAACTTTTTAAATAATTATTGATAAACTGCCTGCCTGATTTCATCAATATATTATGAAATACACCAGTAGCAACAACTGCCAAACAGTTTTTCAGCTCAATCTGCATGCCCAGAGAAAGTATAGAAAACCGTCGCTTCCAAACCCAGAACAGACTTTTTACTGGATTTCTGCTTCGTATTTGGGCCTCAGTATATAGACTTTCATCAGGTGTTCTGGGATTATCCAGTGGCATCATTATATAGGGTTTATTCATATATCCACTTTTAGCTAACAAAACTGCATCACTATAGTGACCTCTGTCAAACATTGCATTTCTGAATGAAGAATTCCATATAGTTTGGTCCTGACTACTACCAGGCCATCTTGCTACTAGATCCATAATTTTCAAGTCTGCACTAGCAATTGCTGGGACATTAATTGACATGTAGCCTTTGCAGTTTCTAATATATTCAGCATTTTCTCGATCTGGGGAGCGGATTTTAATATGGGTACAATCTATAGCACCCAGAAATTTTAGAAACCGTGCTTTATTATAAAAAAGTAGCTGAACTGTTCTTTATTCAGTTATAGTGTCCGGAAATTGTATAAAATTTCGGCTAAGAGAGGCTATAGCAGCGGTGACCTTATGTATAATTCTGTGTGCAGTTGACTTGCCACAATTGTCACCCACTGTCATTTGTGTTGAACCAGTTGTATAGTATCGTAGAGTCAATAAAAGTTAGTTTATGGGAGAAATAGATTCATTTCTGTAACAAAATTGAGTTTATAATATTTTTCAGATATAGGTTAGAATAAATACCACGAATAGTTACGAATGGGTATATACTTACCAATCTGATGGGTGCTCAAGTTTGTATTCTAGTAACCGCAAAACACCCAGAGTAGATTCTTTTGAAAACTGAAATCTTGTGCTAAAATCAACATCGTCGTATTCTTCAAAGTAATCCTGCTGTTCTTTAAATATTCTTGGACGTTTTACAATAATATCTAAAACGTCTAAATTATCAAAATTTTCGTTAATGTCGTTTCCAAAAATAAAGTTATATGCAGAATCCATAATGAGAATGATTATAGATTTATCACAAAATTTCACAATATTTAATTGACATTGAGTTTTGACAATACAACAGATTAATAGTCCGTTAGCCATTTGACGGACTTTTCGAGCAGGAATTAATATTAATGTCTTGTTAAAATATTTAAACAGACGTTAGTGCGTGGTAGGACGCTCGATACATCTAACAGTCCATCAAACGCCTTAACAAGCCATTATTTATTTAACATTTATTGGCGAAACTGGGTTTTAGCATCGAAATAAAAATTAACGAAACTGTTCGGTATACTTTTTCAACTGGGAAATTAAAAAAAAAAGAACAAGCAATTCAAATTAAATTAATTTAAATTAATGCATGAGTCTATCAGCTACAAATTTAATTAATTAAAAGAAGACGCATTCGGTAAGTTTTGTTTGCTATATTCAATTGTTAAGCATATGTAGGAGTGGGTAAGTTCACCTTTATCAATACAGTCTCACTCTTTGGCTTCACTAAACTTGTAGTATCTGACCGTGAGTGAATGTTCCAATTTTCTGAGTTTTTTACTTTACTTGCCAAAGTTGGTTGCAACATTCATTTAATAACTCGTGAAATGCTTAATGCTAGTTAGCAGGTAGACAGAAAATAATAGAAGCTTTGGAACCGAAAAATTTTGTGGTTGTGTCGCCAGGACAAACTGTTTATAGGAAACCCACACACACGGACAGGTACCTCAATGGTAACTCACATCACCACCCTATACAGTTAGCTACCGTTGGCAAATCTTTGTTACAGAGAGCCCAACACCTTTGTGATGCTGACCACCTAGAGGCCGAGCTGCAGCATGTAAAACATGCTCTCACCATCAACAACCTGCCCGTGCCTCGCCAGCATCGCAAGAACCACCTGAAGCCACCCGCAGTTGAACGACAACCTGCGATACTACCATATGTGAAGAGAGTTACTGACAGAATAGGCAACATTTTGAAGACTATTTACAAACCACATAAGAAAGTGAGCCAATTCTTGAGACCAATCAAGAGTAACATTCCTTTACAACAAGCGGGTGTATACAAACTCGACTGTGACTGTGGCTTGTCATACATTGGACAGACGAAGAGGAGCATCGGTACAAGGGTTAAAGAACACATCTCAGACATCAAAAACAGGCGCGCGTCGAAGTCAGCAGTCTGTGAACACACAATGGACAAACCAGGCCACTACATTCGTTTTGATAAACCTCAAATCCTCGCTCGGGAAGACAAGTATATACCGAGATTAATTCGCGAGGCTATTGAAATTAAAAAACATCCCAATTTCAATAGAGAAGATGGCTGGAATCTATCAAACACCTGGGACCCCGTTCTTAAAAATATAAAATCCCATGTCCGAAACCACACTACAGGACCTCAAGACACCGTGAGCGCATTCTGCCGGCATCCAGAGCGGTACGCCAGAAAATTTAGAAATCGATGGCGGTAGATGATAAATAACAAGGACCAACTGACAGACTTTCACACCTCGTCTGCCCGTGATCACGGTTGCTGCAAAGTAACCGAAACGTCAGGATTATGTAGTTTTGAAGTAATAAAATCCGCGTAGTAAATCCGAATAATACTAGTTTCATTTAAATGAATACTCGCGAAAATCTTAGATCTCATTATGTGAACAAGACTTATGTAAATCGTCAGAGGCGGAAGCAACGTTGGTTTAGTTTTCTTAATTAAATATTCACAGTTCAAATTGAAACTAGACTCTAGTGTACGTGGACCTTATCAGGTAATTGAAGTCCTATTCAATGGTTGCTATCAGTTCAAACTTATCAGTGGTCCGTGTGGGAAAACTACACAAGCAGCATCTGAGTATATGGTACCTTTGAACTGAGAGAGATGTTCTAAATCATGCGCAGTTTATAGAGTGTAAATCTAGTTGCATATTGCAAGCTGATGATTGGCTTTGACACATATTCATGTCATTATCGAAAAACTATTAATGATATAATCATATATTGGACGTGCGATTCATTGATGCCTCCTTCCATGGTAAACATATTCATGTCATTCTTGAAATATCTCATACACGCCACAATCTTGTATTGGAAGTGCGATTCAGAAATGCCTCCGTCCGTAATGATAGGCCTGTAATTAGAGGCACGTAACTTATAACTGGAATGTTGACGAGCAATTCAGAGATGCATCTACCATCCGCAGACAGTGGGGACACCTTCTGTCTGATTTGTTTACAGATGCAGGCTTGGTGATCGGCTCGATGGAACCTTGCTGCGAAAAGTAGTATAAACAGGAATACGAATTATGAGGGCTTCACAGATTTTTATCCTATATATATAATTTCACTTTACACCACTTTCTTCGTGTGCTTAACCAATGAGATTATCACAATCTCTTAAAGTATTCAAGATGACGACGTAAAAGGCCATAGAATGGAGTCATCATCATCGTCCGTCCAACTAAGTATCAACATAGCTGGATGTAGTGGCGACCCTCCCGCTGAAGTTCAGGCTTCACTATCAACTGAACATAATGTAGATCGTACCGAGGACGACGGTTTTTCAGGAGAGGCCGATTTAGGGAACGCATATTTAATTTGAACCGAACTATTAAATTCCTGAACGCATCCAAAGTGCCGCTAAAGCGATGACATTTGTTTTGTTCACTTTTACGCGTTAAAATATTTATCGACGGAATTTGTGTCTTTGTAAATTGAATTTATCTTATTTAAGGTGTTTTGGTTTAAGATAATAATTAGTTTGTTCTAGTTAAGGTTTTATTTGTTATTGAAAAGTATTGGCTATATAAGACAATTAATTATATTTTTTTAATGATTTTCTTGGAATCCCAAATGTATAATACTATACGAATCAACTTCAATTATTAGGCATAAAGGGTTCTCAAACCACAACATTTCAGTTGTTCATTGAGTCCAATCCAAAGTAACTGTCAAGGATCTTCATGTTCTTCAAAAGTGTGGTAATACCTCACTACGAGAAAACTGATTTTACGTTGAAATGCAAAAGTTCTGCATCTATGGAGTATGTTGTTACATTTTGCCAAGTGGTGAGGAATGTCATCTCACTCCTTTTGTACTGCTTGACAATTAAAAGTTATGTTAAAAAAGATTACCTGTTTTACTTATTGCAATTTTCATAAAACCAATATTGTCAGCCGCAAGTATAGACGTGGAATAGTTAGCCTCTTGGTATTTTATATGATACACTCAGGGGAGTGTGAACTGGAATGGCACGAATAAATTATTTAAGCTCTTTTTCTCCGTCGGAAAACCAAATGAACCGCGAACCTTAATGCTTTCCTTTTATATCTTCTGTCATTTGGTATATAACAAGAAAACAACTTAGATAAGTATACCTTCAGTTTAGAAAATTTACTCTTATTCCATAAATCTGACTTTATTCTATGGAGTAATAAAAAATACACTTTACCAAGTTCTCTATACAGTAAAAGTGGAAGAGAGTGAGACATTAAAAATGACGACCAGTTACCGAATAAGTTAGAAAAAGTTGTCATTCCTACAGTTAAAAAAGGTATTTTAATAATGATTTCGTTTCATTTGTATAATCAGACAAGTTGCTTAGATGTGTCACTATATTAGTAGTTATCGTGAATTAGAATCTAATAAGTGTACTTGTGACACGTAGAGAACACATGTTAGGTAGACTTTTGATATGATTGCTTATATGAGTTTTTTTCTTAATTTTTATCCTTTTTTTTTTTGATGACGCAGGGAAACTCTTTTTACGAGCCGTCTCACCGGCCTTGGTGGGGCCGGAGAGGATGTGTGAGACTCGACCTGGGCAGGTCCCTACTCACTAAAACCAGACCTTTTGAAAGCTTAGAACCTTCTTTATGTGAAAACAATGTTATTGACTCTCAAGTACAATAATAATTATAATTTTGCTTTTGATATAATACCGTATCATTATATTCTTTTTTTTTTATTTTGTCATGGTTTCAATGCAATAACAGAATATTGCGTTGTATAACTTCTACTGTAATTATTTTTTAGTGGTGGTTTTACTTTAAATTTAATTAATTCAATTAATACTTTTCTTTAGTCCTCACCACGATGCCAGTCACCAGTTTATTGGTCATAAGTTCTAAGTGTTTTAATAGATATTTTATAATTTTTTCGGAAATTCTATAAATTAGTTGAAAACAAAAAAATGTTTAAAATTCAGTTTAAATAATTAGAAGTGTAACCAATATTTATAAGTCCATTTAAAAGTATTGAGACGTTGTCTTATTACTAATATAAAAGAATATTCTGGATTATCCGAAACAGTTAAAATATTTACAAAAAGAAACGATCCTACGTAGGTCGTATTTAAAAAATTCTTAGTCTATTTTACATTCACTTTATTTATAAAATTAACATAAGTGAAATAAAGATTGTATATGTATTTTTTATCAGAAATATCAAGGAGCATTTATAATAAATATATGATTTTCAGATTTTATTTCGCCGTTTTAATTATGTAGCTTTTTACTTTTCATTATTTTTTTTCAATATATTTATTTTTTTGAGAAAAAATCTGTGGTTCATCAAAGCCTAACTGTAACTAAACTCGTCTAATGTATGTTCAGATACTATTAGCCTGGACAATTATGCTTTTAATATTACAAATTTTTTAGCCCTTATGTCGACGCTCCTTATCATTTATTCAATGCCTGACAAGGTCTACTAACAATCAAATTTGTATATATCCATGTCTTGTAAGTGAATGATGCTCATAATTGGTCTTGAGAATTGGCTGTCTCTTTGATGAGATTTATATATTATTTCGACAGAAACCTTTAAAAATGTAATCTATTCTGTTAGTGATTCTCCTCAAATATAGAGAAGGTTATGACTCAATTGTGGGAGCTTCAGATGGTTCTTGTGATACTGTGGAGGCATAGAGATGTTGTTAATGGTAAGATTATGCTATCCATGGTGCAGGTCGGGGTCTCGATGTTCAGCATCTTAAAAGTGTTGGTTGGGCCCTCTGAAACAAAGAATTACCAACGGGGGCTAACTGGCAAGGGTTGGTGTGATTTCCTTTTAAATACCTATCTACCTGTAAGTAAATTTTCTAGAAACAGTTTGTCCTAGCATATTCTGATTTTTTTTTCTTCACTTTTATAGTATTTTTCCTACCCTTAAAAAGATTCGTATAGAAACAACTTTTATGAATTTTATGAAATGGCCAACTAGATTTGAGTTAAAATATTTTTTTATATTGCTTATAATCTCTTATTACTCAAAATGGCTGAATATGCAAGTGATCCTGACAATATATCTGAAAATATTGGACGAAATGAAGAGGAAGATCAGTTTTCCCCGTAAGTTAAGATTTTACATGCACCATATTACACTTTATTGTTATTTGTTGTTGAAATTAATCAATGAATTAATTAATGAATAATAAATTTTAATTTTTAGGGACGACGAACTGCTGACAATAAAAAAGAAATTTATTTATTATTTCTGCTTTCATTGGCGGGGATTAATATGTACATTTTTGCCCATTATTTTAATACCTATACAGTTATCGTTTCCGCCTAAGGTAAGTAAGTGTTTTAATGCTGTGAAAATAAAAATAATTATATTTTCTTTTTATTTTTCTTTCATTAGAAAGTAGAAACGACGAAGTATCCTTGTATCCTAATATATGTTATCGGACGCATGAACTATTTCTGCAAAAGCTTGATACAATCTTTATTTATATGATGTTTTTTTAATTATTACTCCTTAATTAAGGAACAAGTTCCCAGAAACGAAGATCTTACGATTTGAAGTTATTGACAGTCTAAACTTCAAGCAAGAAAAACATTTCGAATATAAAAAATGTAATTGGGTCCTAACATATGAAATTGGCATTTTGTAAGGTACTAACCTAAAGTCGATTTTTTCAAAATATAATATATTTATTTAATCAAAGTATATACCATTGCTATTTATGTACTTTTGCCAACTCATAGGTAGTTCATTGACCTCTTTATTAAAAAAAACCATTCGGACAGGAATCAATAAAATCATTGAAGGTGGCTTGGACTGCCCCATCAGAGTTAATTTTTTTCTTTTGCAAAAAGTTATCTGATGGGGAAAAGGGTCGTCTGTATGAACAAGGTTCGGCTAGTACGGCGGATGTCTTACACATTCTATTTGAATCACTTCTAATATGGTAACTGTCTGTTGTGCACAATTAATGGTCTAGCGTTGTGCTGATTTACCGGCTTTCAGCCTTGGTTGTTTAACAGGTAGCCTTTACGCCATGGTTTGCAGTCTGGCCTGATTTAAGAAAGTTGAAGTGAACAACACCGTTTTTTTGAGTTAATTTTCGCTTGGGGCACGATTTGGCTGGATTTGGTCAATTATCCTGTTATGTTGGTCGACTAATGTTACGTTGCAACAATCTACGAGCGTTTGTTAATTTGTTCCACTCAATTCTTCACCTTTCAAGCTTTCTCACCTCCCAATTTGCTTCAAGTGGATTAAAACAGTTTTGTCACTGTCGCCGCAGCTTTTAGCTAACTCGGTCATGGTTTTGCGCAGGGTCCGCTTCCACAACAGTCTTCAATTCGTCAATACTAACTATTGGTTCCAGCCGCCTATGGGGCTTGTTCTATTACGACAAAATGCCAACTTCATATGTAATGACCTAACATTAACTTAAGGTCAGATGTCTTATATTATAACCTTTGAAATTGATTATTCACTTTTTAGGGATATGAGATGTGTGCTTACACTCTTGAGTTGATGGCCATATTTTGGGTAACGGAATGTATTCCTCTAGCGGTCACATCTTTTCTGCCAGTAGTGATTTTCCCTCTTACCGGAATAATGAGTACAGCAGAAACTTGTGCTTGTTACATGAATGTTAGTATGATATTAATACGAAGTTCTAAAAGTTATTATCTTGGTTATTATGTTTTTTTTTTTCAACATTAAAAATGGAAATAGCAGTCCTTACTTTATAATAACATTCGTTGTTTCTGTTTAACAATCGATTTCTTCACACTAATGCAATATGGCATACCATTAAAACAATAGACTACTTCTCTCATGTCACCTGTCGTAATGTGGTTGCAAAATAACAGATGCGTTGCAAATTTTGTTTGCGTTAAAAACTTGTACACTCGACTACTGAAGGGATATTATTCCACAATCTGCTCTTGAAAAAAGGCTGTTTACTTAAAAATAAACGTTTTATACAGCACAGCTTCCGCATTATGCGAATGACATGTTACCATATGGCCTAGATTGTTAAAATTCAAAGGTGTAAATGGCAGTATATCTAGTAATTCCACTAAAAATTTTCCGTGGTTCTACAATAAGACTTGCAGAACGAACTCACGTCCTTACAAAAGTCTAAACCTTTGATAACTATATCTGACAGTTTGGGTATGTCTATTTAGTACGTCCAGGTTTTTAAAAGCTTGTGGTACCATATTTGCTCTATGATTTATGAAGTCTTATTAGTGTAGGCTCAACAAGCTAGGATATGTTCTCAATTATGTTCTTGACAGAGAAACGTATATAATATTTTTGGCGACTTGCAATATTTTATAAAATTATTAACATTATTCAGTGCGCACAGGGTCTTTTATGTGTCAATATTGTCTCTATAATAGAGTCTCTGTATATAGATACTCTTTCATCGAATCGAAATCAGTTTTTTGATAATTGGATAAATATGTATTTAGTTTTTATTTTAAGTCAGGTATTATTTAATGCGTTTTTTTTTTGAGAAGGTTCTAACGGTAGATTCAAGTTATGGTCTGGGTGCTGACTTTCATCGACGGTAACAGTTATGTACATTGAACAAAACTAAAACAAAAATTGATAGATTGTGTAGTAATCCGCTGATGCATGCTGTACGTTTTTTCCGGATTTTTTTGTCCTTGTAATAGAACTTATCTTAAAATCACGAATGAGTGGTAGCATATATTGTGCTAGGCTTATAAAATTTATTTTAATTTGTTAAATTTTGTTTTTACTTAAAAAATCACTTAAGTCATCTAGCATTGTAAAATCAGGCGGAGGAAAAATATATTAGCAAATCCAAGCTCAATTGTAATCTACAGGTCTTCGCAATTACTTTTTCATGAAAATTGTTAATGATGATTTAAGTCACTCTTCCAAACATTTATTAAAATACTTCTACTACTTTTCTTATAGTTATAATACAAGTTTCGAGCTCGCAACTATAAATATAATACCTGACTCCGAAGCTTTTGCCATTATTAATCAAGTCTCAGTGAAAATTATAATATCATAGTTGGAATTAAGATATTGATTTTTTACAGCTCTTAAGTTTAAACAAGGTCCTCAGACTACTTTTTTACTTCCTTGTAAAATTCAAATAACCAGATGTTATAAAACAAAATAAAAATTGTAAATAAAAGCATTATTAAAATAAAACACTTGGTGAACATTTTGCGCTCAATCTAAAGACTTCAAGGTTTTGCGTCTGTTTAGATTAGGGATTGAAAACACGTAATTATATAAGACACAAAAGTTGAGTATGTATATATGTGGTAGAATAACTAAAGAAATTAATAAAACTACCGTATGTAACTGACTGACCTTACACCACTTTATGCAATTTTTTTTTTTTATATTCACGATATTTTTGATTATAAAATGACTGCCATATCGCTACAAAATCTATTATAGAATTATTAAAATTTTGAGATTTTTGCCTAGATGATGTTTCTTGTGACTAAGTGAGGTTACGTGACTTATATGAAGAATAATTGTAAATTACATCGTTATATTGTAATCGAGACTCTTACTTCCTACTACAATACTTACTTTTTATATATTTGATGAAATATATTTTTCAGGATTCTATTATGATGTTCCTAGCTAGCATGTGGCTTGCATATGCTATAGAACAATCAGGATTACATATAAGATTAGCGCATCATGTCATTCGTTGTGTGGGCTATTCTCATTACAAGTAATTACATTTTCTACCTTATGTTGACCTGAAATAAGTGTTTTTCTCAATTTCGTTATAACATATCATATTTTCTCAATATAGGTTATTGTTTTCTATGTCCTTTACTACAATGTTTGTCTCGATATGGATAACAAATACCGCTGCTACAACAATGATGGTGCCCATAAATTTTGCAATACTGAAAGTTTTTGAGGATGTTAGTAATTATTAAAATTAAGTATTGTGTTCTTGTGAGTTATAGAAGTATGTATTTACAATTCCTTTTTTTTTTAACACGTATTTTAATTGTATTGTTTTTTTTTATCTTTTTTCACTTTGCGTTAAGAAAAAAAAATATTTTATAATATTATTAAATAAGTATTTTAGATATTTTTGTATAAAATTTACATACCCAAAACACGAAGCGGCAAGTTGGGTATTGAAGCTTTTAACTTTGGCCTTTCTTATATAATATTTTGAGAAATAACTTTATAACTCTGGTAGCTGAAGTTATGAAATTCTCTATGGTTAACAATGAATGAAAATGCATTTACGGATATTGTTCAATTACAGATGATAATTATATTGTATGAATTCATGTACTATTTTACTCCAAAATTAACGATTTTACACTTAAATGTGTACCCTGTAAGCTGTTTGAGGCTTGTGGAAACTATTTAAAATATCAGCAATGTTGTACATTATAAAGAACTCTTCCGGTGACGCTGTAAAAGCCGCAGGGCTAACAGTAACACAGGCTAACACATTTCAAAAAAAAAAATATAAAGAAAATAATTACATAATTTAATTCTTTGATTACTCTTTTAACATGGAGAGCTATTTATGGTTTTCGTAACTATAATATATGTTTTGTACCTAGCTCGTGTTTGTTTACGTAACAAAAGAATCATTTTTAAAAATAAATGTATCAAAATAATTATTTTTGCAGCAAAACTTGCTTCAAATTTACGACGAAGGATCTCATGGGGAGAAAGTGGCGTCAGACATTGCAACTTGCTATTTCTGTGCCGCTACTTTATCAGCAAGTATAGGTTCGTATAAAGTACTTAGAATATTTAAAAAGACTGTTATTATTAAAATGAGTAAATTTCTTATCACTACCACTATGATGTGGTATTTGTGGTGTGGTGGATTATATGTAATATGTAAAAGTTATATTAAATTAACACATATTCCATGCAATTAACAAAATATCCCATGCAGGAGAATAATTCGACAAGCTATGTATTTTTCTTTAATTTAAGGTGGAATTGGATCTTTAGTGGGAACCGCTACTAACTTGGTTTTTAAAGAATTATTTACAAGGTATTAAATTCTTCTGAAAAAATTAATAAATAAACTATTAAAGAGGTCGACTTTTGGAACTACGTAATGTAACTACGGATATTGCTGTTTGGTATCTTTTTTTAAAAAATAAAAATTTTGCTGACCTTTTTAATACGGGATCGCACAAAATTGAATGCTGTATTTCGATTGTACCAAGTGATTCCCTTAGTGAGTACAGAATTAGATCATTTTTTCAGTTATTTATTTACAGCAATACTGGATCACCTTCTCAAAGCTTAGCCCATATGTTAGACCACTCAAGTCGTTAGTGTGATCTCTGAAATGAAATTACGAAATAGGGAATTATATATATAGATGTCTATTGATAACTTATATTTGATTTTTTTTTTATTAAGATTAAGCATTTCTTTTTTTAGTAAAGTTTGTTTAACATTGAAAGTTTCAAAGACTGTCAATATTGATAATCTTTCGTTAGAGGTCTAGGGTAACTTCATTCTGATGTGAATTGATCCGCGATGATTGCATGTCAATTAAATGAATAAAAATATTTTTAAAATATTATATGCAATAAGGTAAACATTTCCCGTCACAAAATTAAATCTCGTCGAATGAAGACCTGCTTCAAAGTGTGTCAACTTTACCGTTCACCTTTCACCGTTATTATATAAAGTATTTCTTCTCTAGATCTAAAATATTTATAAAGAAATATAAAATTTTCTGTTACACCAAGAGCTTTTATTACATTATTGTAAATTTTTTCCCGACAATGAAACTTTCACCTCGTCTGTCCGTGATCACGGTTTCATAAAATAACCAAATCATCGTGTAAAAAATATACAATAATATAAAATTTTAGTAGTGTATCCAAAATCACAGTTTTATTAAGAAAACATTTATAACTAATTAAATCATTAAATAATGGAAGTTAACTTCGCAATTTTCAGACTTTACCCAGATGCTCCAGAATATTTGTCATTTCCAAAATTTTCCGCTTTTACAATACCTTTTATGGTGATAATGGAATTATTTTGTTACTTATATCTTATCATCGTCTATTTTGGATATTTGAGGTAATATTATAATTGGAATATAATTTCAATATTAAGTAAGCTTCTTTTATACTATAACGTTATCTTTGAGACTGAAGATCTCATATGAGAGATCCACCTCAGCTATGATAAATTAACGCTACAGAGTAGTGGTCCTACAAACAGATATTGTAGGCAAAAAGATTCGCATAGAAAAAGAGCATAAAAGAATAAAACTACAAATGGTTTTTTATTTATTTTTTGAAATTACTCGATAAAGCAGTTGTTAATTTAGTTATTACTATTTTTATATAAGTTGGCAGTAAAAAAAAAAGTTAAAAATTAGTTAGTATTTTTATTAATAATTGAAGAATTCCTATATTGTAATTCCTATAAGAATTAATTTCAGGCCAAAAAGTAAAGCCGCGAGGAATGCTGAAATAACAGAATCGGGAATGGAAGCAGCGAAACAAGCTGTTGAAGAAAAAATTAAAGAAATAGGTTCAGTAACTACGTGGGAAATTGTAAGTTTTGCATATTCTAAACCTTAATTGGATATTTAAAAAAAATGTATTGCAAGAAAAGTATTTTCGGCATATACTCTACGTTTTTTATTACTTTCGTTGTGAAAAACGATCTTTATGCCTATAATTATGTCTCTTAATTCCTCCTCAGGATGACACTATCGATGCCACATATCACTTATTTTTTATACAATTATTAAACTGACAATCATATATCATTACCATTTAAAGTATCATGTTTTTTTAGCGTTTTCCCTGCCTTAGCCCGCATCATATATTCTTATACACTAGTATTTTTTAATTTTAATTTATTTATATTTATAGTCTTTTACCGGAATTGTTTACATTTTCGTTGGAAATGTCTTTTTTTAGTTTGTCTTGATACTCTTTACCGGAGCAATACTGTTATTTTTTTCCCGTTCACCTCAAATCTTTGTTGGTTGGGGAGATGCTATTTCCAATTATTTTGGAATTGAAGATGTCAAATTGTAAGTACTAATTAAATGCGTTAAAATATTTTATATCTTAAATTTTAATACTTACTAATTTTTTCAGTGTCCGAGATTCAGCAGCTGCTATTTTCGTAGTGTTTTTGATGCTGCTCATTCCGTCATCACTAAAATTTTATGACAATTTTAGGGCAAAAGGTAAATTACTCTCCTTAAAGAGTTTTCATCCTTATAAAGAATAAGCACTAGGGTGGAGCGAAATTTTTTTTTCGCTTTTCGTAATTCTAAGTGTTAAAACTTTATGCTTTCTAAGCTCAAACAAGCACCTGCAAAATATTATTTACAATAAATAAGTATAGCTTCTAAATGCCCGATATTTGGTGAATGTTGTGAGTTAAAGAGAAACGTTTTACCAACTTACGATGATGTTGTCAAACATTACGAATGGACGCGGCATATTATGAAAACAAGCAAAAAAGAGCCCAGATTTTCAGAAATTGCTGATAAAATCGTACCAGAAATCGAAAGTATATGGCAAACGACATCTTTACCAATAGTTACCAGTACCAGGATTGACCAGATATTAAAAGCGTATCATAGAAGTGAAAAATTCTTTTGAAGTCGATAAAAAAAAATCTCAGCAAGCGATGGAAACTTTTATACAAAATTAAAAGTTACTTTTTTTTATATCGTCTTGCAATTGCAAGGATTTCAACTATTGCACCTGTCCAAGGGAAAAATAGTTTCCTTTTTTTTGACCAAAGGATGGCTCGTAAAATGATAATTGGCGGAGTTGATGTTGTCACTACCAAAAAAAAAAATCAAATAAATCAGGAACGGAAGTTAAAACGAAAACATTGCTCCAATTACCCTACCAGTGTAATTACGTTGAGTGTTAATTTAGACATCAGCACCTCTTCATTTTTTTCGATAACGATGAGCCTACAATAAATGAATCATCTGCCAGCAATATTAAAGCTGTCATTCCTTTAAAGAAGGGGAAAAAAGTGTCCTGCATTAATTTACCTACTGTATCGAACACATGTGATAGATAGGGAGTATCTGACAGGGCTGCTGCTACAGTTGTGTCATAAGTCCTACATGACTTTGGGTCCGAGGTAGAATTTATAGACAGAAGTAAGTTACGAAGAGAAAGAAACAAGATGAGACAGGAGTTAGTGGAACAGGTAAGTCTCAGGGATATTTCTGCACTATACTTCGATGGAAGAAAGAACAGAACTTTGAAAATTATTAAACAAGGAAAAAGAAATTACAGAAAGGTAATAGTTGGGAACATTTATCACTCATTCAGGAGCCAGAATCCACTTAGCTAGGTTACGTAGTACCGCAAGTTGAAAAGAATTGTATTTCTATAAAATCATTTTTTGAACAGCATAGTGTTTCCTGAAATACACTTATGGCAATTGGTTGTGATGGAACTAATGTCAATACTGGGAAGAATGGGGATTTTATAAGGCTTCTCGAAAAACAGCTGAGTAAACCACTTCAGTGGATAATTTGTTTACTTCATATAAATGAGTTGCTTCTACGACATTTATTTTTTCATCTTGATGGTTTAACTTCAGGACTCAAGTCTTTCTATGGTCCATTAGGTAAAGCAGTAAAGAATTGTGAAGCATTTCCTTTAGTAAAATTTCAAAAAATTGAAGGGGATTTGCTACCGAAAATGACCAATGATCGGAGTACAGACCAAAAGTCCTTACATAGAATTATTACATTAGTTATTACAGGCACTTTTGCTGATGACTTAGGACACAAGTCACAAGGAAAATTTTTGCATTTTTTGATTTTTGCATCTTCATGTCGCAACCGGAAACCCGACATCTGCCTTGATTACTTTAGCTACGTTTATTATAAAATATCCTGGTTTTCAATAAAGAATAATCCATCGTGTAAAGATGGTACCCGTCATTTATTCAAAATTATATCTTCGTCATCGTACTTGTCAGAAAATTTGAAATCCATAGTAGATACTGTAATTCAAAGGAATGGTTATTTCGCGCATGCCGATAATTTATTATTAGCTATGATAACCGATGAACGAAAACACATTCGTGATCTGGCTGCCCGGCATATTTTGAAGGCTCGTAGCAGCAACCATACAAAATCTAAGGATTTTTGATAGACCAGAAATTTATTTTAATTCGTCAAATTATTTCGACATGATAGACTGGCAAAAAGAAAACTGATCCACCAATTTTTAAAACGTCAACACTGACAATATCTAATATTCTTCAGTCTGGTGGTGAGAATCAGATTAAATTTTTGCGTCTTCGGTGTCATACGCAGGTAGTAGAACGAGCCGTGAAGATTACAACAGACGCAGCTATTTCTCAATGTACTAAAAATCGCGATTAGTTGCCATAAAAGCAAAATTGGAATCAAGAGACAAAATGTCTAAATTCGATACAAAATGTCATTTAAGCCAAATTAAAGGTGTTTTAACTTGTATATTTTGTATGTAACTTTCATATTTTTGAAATCATTACATTATTACTTGTGTGATCATTACATTGTGTATTTTTTGCGCCTATTGACCTTTAATATCTATTAAATATAGATATGAGAAAAGGAGTATTTTTAAGAATTTCAAAAGTTTAATGCGGTTTCGGAGGTAGAAAATATATTTTAATTCTTATGAAAATTGGCATACTTTTATGTTTTTACATAAAGCATAAATAAACATATTTCTATACAGTTCATTTCAATAGAATTTGGAAATCTTGTAAACCTTGCAATTGGTCACGATTACTCCGTTCTTACGTACAATTGAATAACAGTCCTAATAATAATTACATCTCAATAAACCCACCACTGTTTTTAACAATCTTTTCATCATCAATAAATTGTGTATACATGTTTATTTTATAAAATAATTTTGAATACGAAAATTTATTGCGTTTGTCAAATTGACACGATCATGTTTTACTTATCAAAGTCAATTATCTTTTAAAAGTGATAGAGCAAGAGCCCACGACGGCCAGACCTTCGTTATTGTATAAAAGTTGAAAGTTTCTCTGTACGTGTCTGCTATACAGATAAGAACGACCAGCGTTTATAGAGTTTGGGTTGTGATTACCTGGGCAGGTAACAGGTAGTAAAGGTGTATAAAATAATACTTAAAATTTATTAAAGTATGACACACAATTTTTTTATATTTCCTTAGAATAACTTTAGAAATCTCGTCATCTATTGTGGGACACTTATGACAATTGCTACCCCCTGCCAGACACACCTAAACTTTAATAAATTACAATTAAACTTTCTTTATAGTATAAAAGCAAATTTTTATATATGTTACTTAGGGATCTATAAAAAGATGTTACCTCAATAACCGGTCAGTTTTCGTGGTTTTTACATCTTGCCAGATACATGGAAAGTATATAGTTTTTTTCCCCGACTTCGTCTGCGTTACTTTCAAAATTAGAAATGTATAGCTGACCGGTCGAACTCTGTTCCTACTCAACGTAGTAAATAAGAAGATTTTGAATTTTTTCATTTAATTACTTTTTTTCGATCTTTGAAAAGTATCCTTTACCTGGTTCTAAACTATTTCTCTACCAATTTTCAGCAAAACCCGTAAAGCCGATCTTGAGTTATAATTAGTGTAACTAACACGATTTTCTTTTTATATATAAAGATATTTATAATCATTATTATTTGAACTTTAACCAAGTCACAAATATTAAAAAGATCTGATTATACCAAACACTATAATTTATTCAACAGGCTGTGATTAAAATCAGCTTAAACTGAGAAGTAAAATTGCATTTTTTTTTCTGATATTTAGCAGGTTTAACTAAATATAGATACGGCTAAAAAGTACAAACCCTATTGTGACAGACAATGCGAGTATTGACCGCTATCCAAGAGTACCTTACATCCCACCAGCAAATACTTAGCAGTTCCAACAGCCTTCCCACAGATAGAGCAAGTTTTTTATTACTTTACCCCTTCTTACTAAATTACTCTGATCTGGGAGAGAGTCAGTTAGAAGGCATTGAGATAAAATTTTAGCAATGCTGGCGACCAATCATTTATTAAGTTGCGCCATGTAAGTGCTATTGGGAAGCAAAAATCTACTATTTGTAGCCACTCGTTCTGTATTTCAAACACATTACAAAAAGCTCACTAATAAATAAAATATATATACGTATTTATAAGTCTTTATGATAATTACAAAGTATTTGTATATAAATACTTTAAAATAACAAATAAGATTAGTATCTTTCACATCACAAGGGCATAGACAAGTCTTTCAATATCAGCTGATCTCGTTTGTTTACAAGATTGCTAAATTCTATTGAAATGATCAATACAGTTTTCTGATGATGAAAAGATAGTTAAAAACATGGGCGCGTTCATTGAGATGTAATTATTATCAGGACTGACATTCAATTGTACGTAAGAACGGAGTAATCGTGGTCGATTGCTTTGTTTACAAGATTACGAATTCTATTGAAATGAACTATAGGAACGTAAACATTAAAAAAAAAATTCGTCATATATGTCGGCGTTAATGATAAAAATGTATTAATTAAAACAAAATCAATTATCACTCAATTGATTTGTAAATCTCGGCGTTTATTATTCGAAAGAAGTCAAATGATTTATGAATTAAATATTTTTGCGTTAATGATTAAAATTCGAAATAAATTCATAATTAGTCAATTAATTTGTAAATAAAATCAAATTAATATCAAAATTACTTTTCATTGTCAATAATAATTTTAGTTTTATTTATAAGTAAAACGACTCGGACTTCATCCACCAATCAGTGAATCAGGTGAGTTGTGAAGGGAGGGGACGGCTCCTATATAAGCAGGGCTAATCGTCGATGAGCCGGTGGCCGGTGTTGGAAGTGCATCGCATGCACAGGCCCAACAAAAAACCATTCGACATGGTTTTAGTCCACTTATCGCTTACCCCGGAAGGTAAGGAAATCTACAACATTATATCCATTTGCCGATAGTCGGGCATGGAAATCGAGCCCCCGAGAAACCGCGGCGCCCCGGGGCAATGCCACCGATGCCAACTATATGGCCATTCGCAGAGGTTCTGCTACGCACGCCCGAGCTGCGTAAAGTGCCTAGGCGACCATGGCACATCCGACTGCAGCAGGGTCGGGCTTACGGAGGAGCCACCTAGCTGCGTCTTGTGCGGCCAGCAAGGTCATCCCGCGAACTTTCGCGGATGTCCCAAAGCGCCGTACTGGGCGAAAGCTGGGCGGAAACCCAATAAAGCCCAGGAGCCGGCTCCCATCCCTGCTGCTCCTCCTGCAAAAAACGCCTGGCATAGGCCTAGCATTATTAACGAACCGACAGCAACCCAGGCCCCTAAGGCACCCATGACCCCTCAGGCAACCCAGGCCCCTAAGGCAACACAGGCCCCTCAGGCACCCGCGCACATACCGGCAACCGGCCTCGCAGCTGACTTGCAGTTAGTCTGTAACTTCGCGAGTCTTACAGACCCCGCGGAGGTGCAGACGTTCGCAGCCAAGCTGAGGGCCTCCGATGGCAATCCTCAGGCCCGCATGCTGGCAATGTGCCAGCACGCGGGCATGTTGAGTGCCATGGGAGCGTTCAAAGCCAATGGCAATTAGTACCTACGATTAGGCGTCCCAGACACCCCTCCTAGACTCTGACAGTAAACATATGACCGACAGTACAGACATAAAAGTCCTCAAGACACACAAGACAACATGACACAAACACACCGCCTTCGCCGGCGAAGACGTGGTCCTGTTCCTAACACGTCGCTCCGGCGTTCTGCCGTCGGGGGACGTCATGTATTCCAATATCCGATTCATCCTCCACTACAACGACGTCCAAAGCCGAGGTCCGGCCTCTTAGAGGCACCCTTGGGACGGGCGTATCCCTCCGTCGGGCCCTTCGGGCCCGAATTAAACGGGTAGGTCCCATCGGGCCGCCCACCCCTCCCGGTGACGCTGTAAAAGCCAATAGGGCTAACAGCTACTGTCAACTCGAAAAAAAAAAATGAGCCGGTGGTGGTTCGGCAGCTGTCCTGTTCACAACTCATTATTGTGGTCAAACGGATCCGCCTGAATCGCCTACCTGTTTTGATGATACTTATTTAATAAGTATTATAAAATGGAGGATAATTCTTACAACCTTCAGAGCCACCTAGCTCGACCATACTTCAATCGTGAGCCGACATATATTTATGCTCTACCCTAATAAAAACATTTTATTTTTATTTTAGCATATGAAGATTTTCCGGACAAACAATTACCATCAGTACTTCTTTGGGATAAAATGAATGAAGTAATGCCTTACAGTTTTATGTTTTTGTTAGGCAAGTATAGTTTCATATTATTTTCACGAAGAAAAACCTACTTTATTAAAATCACCTACCGCTTATTAACGTCATTTTATTTCCATGAGAGTTTTGAAAATGAATTAAAAAAATAGTGTGTGGAGTCCGTTCGTGTGGAAGAAGTGAAACTTCGTAATGTGGAAATGAATATGTAAATGGGTTGAAATACAAAGATTATTAACATTGCTTTAATTAATAGTTCATGTTCAATTGATTCATATTCAATTGATGCTATAATTCACTCATTTACTCTCGCTCCGACTTTTCTTTTCCCTCCCCAGGAGCCTTAAACCTTTAACACGACGTTGTTGAAAGCCTTATTAGAAGTTTCACTTCAAGTACTACCTTCGTAAGCCATCAGGAGGTTCAAAAAGATGCATAACTAAAATAGGAGGCACCTATAAATCAGTGACAAAATATCATACTGATGTGTTTTTCCTCTCATAGGTGGTGGTTTCGCTCTTTCTAAAGCTGCAAAAAGTGACTATACCGATCTCAATGGAAAAATAGGAAATATTCTCAAGAACTTTAAATATCTGCCGAATCCATTAGTACTTTTGTTAATAATTATCGTAACTGTATTCATAACAAACTTTGCTTCAAATGTTGCAGTTTGTAATGTTATAGTTCCGATTGCAATGCAGTTGGTAAGTTACATTTCGGCAAATATCTACATTACTTATTGAAAGATTAAACTTTTGCAAACTAGAGTTCATGAATTAGAACAAAACGGAAAAAATATATTTTATATCGATCATTAATAATAACTTCTGTACTGTAATACTTTATAGAAGATAAGAATATATATATATATATATATATATATATAATACATAATATAAAGAATATATTACATTTTTAAAATTGTAGGCGAGGGAAATTAATAGAAGTCCGCTTTGGTACAACCTTGCCGCTGGTTTATCTTCATCTTATGCATTTTGCGTACCCGTTGGGACGCCAGGGAATCTCATAGTTCAAGGAGCGGCCAATATACCAAGTTCAAAAATGGTGAGACTAGGAAATTTTCTTAATCTCCATTGTGTATTGTTACTAATCATACATAAACGTTAACTGAACTTAATTGACCTAAAATACCAAATCACGAACATTCTTTCAGATAAAGGCCGGTATTGGAGTTACGTTTTCCAGTATCTTTGTAACATGGTTAGCCGTTTGTTTTTGGGCTCCAATTATATGGCCTGACTTATCTACATGATGTTTGTAAATTAACAATCGTTGTAAAATTAAATTTTAATATATCCATATAAAATGGTTAACAAAAACAGTTTATTATTTTCAAATAATCCTATTAGACAATATTATTTTCACAAAACTAAGGGCTTTTAACTTCTAAGCAACTAAATATCATATTGGGTAAGTAATTAAATATATCTTATATTAAATTCAAGATCTATTCATCGGATCGGATTACGGACTAGGTTTCAGTTGTTTGTTGCGTTCCAATTGTGAAAACGGGTATGCCTTTATCTTCCGGATCAAAAATAATTGGAGCGTAAAAGCACAAAGCAAGCCATAAAATAATCAGGCAAATAATAGCACTGCCAATCCCATATTTCACCTGAAAAAGAAATTATCAAAATGCTAGACTTATTTTAAAGTAAAAATCATATGTGTGGAGTTATAAATAGCAATTTAAGTTATTCTGTGTACTTTAGTATTTAAGTTTCACTTTTATTACTGTAAGGGTTGGGGTATCATAAATGATGGGATTAAAGCTTTGGGCATTTTGGGCATACTGTGTTGAGACGTGGGCTGAAATGTGCAATATGTTTTGTGAATCGTTGAAATAAGTAAAATAGTTAAAAGATCTCTTAAGATAGCGTGGGAATGGAATGTGTATTGTTTATATACTTAAGAACAATGTGTATTGTTCTTGTAATTAAGTCAGTACAAGCGGGGTGAGAGCCAGGTAGAAAAATAAGCTACTTGTACTTAGAGTTAAGTTAGTTGGTTAGTTCTAGCCGAGACTTGATGCAAGGTCAATCATCTCTTGAGAAACCGATGAATAAACGAACATCTATATTATAACCATTGACCTGGGATTTCATAAATAAGATATACTACATCCTATATCCTACAAGTATCAATCCAACATCCTATATCCTACAAGTATCAATCCAACATCCTATATCCTACAAGTATCAATCCAACATCCTATATCCTACAAGTATCAATCCAACATCCTATATCCTACAAGTATCAATCCAACATCCTATATCCTACAAGTATCAATCCAACATCCTGCCGATACTACATATATTTCTTTTTTATTCATCGACTACAAAAAATTACCGATGGAATTTCTGGTCATTAATTTTTTTTATCTGAAATTACTCTAAAGTTAACTTTATGTAGACTTTTACTAAACTAAACTAATCTAAATTAAATACTCGTCTTTTGTAAACCTACTTATTTTGTTTTAAAATTCTTGTGTGCCAATATGTAAGTTATGTTATAGTATGTATTTACCATTTTCTTCAGAGGTACCTTCCCTGTATGATGGCAAAAATATGCGGGAGTGAAATAGAATGGGCTAACAAAACCAAATGATGTTCCAATGCCAACCCCTAATGTCCCCAGATACAATCGTTTTTTCCATACTTCTGATACACCTTCTCCTGCCTTCAAGTAAATACTTAAATTTCTTAATTTCCCAATTTTCACTTTATAATATTTAAGTTACAAAAAACTGACCATATTTAATACAAACGGCAAAAATGTGCAACAAGCAGCTATGCCAGTCATAATGTTCGCTAGTAAAACTGATATCAAGCAGACAATAAAAATTGAAGTGTTCCATGATTTATTTGTTATAAATGTGCCGTAGTCCGAAGTCACTGCTTTTGTAAGATCGGTCGTTTTAATTGCTGTGTTTAATGCCACACCACCACCTAAAAAAAATCTCATTATTTATGTTACTTAAGTATTTTTCATCGAGAATTATAGTTGAAAAGCAATAATAAGTCTCAAGATATAATTCAATAACATCCTAATTAACTGTTATACTTATAAGCTAAACAGAGTTTCTAGGTAATCATAATAGCTAAATTTTTGATATCTTATTTATCATAATCCTCTTCTCTGCTTTAAACTTGTAATAGTTAAATATCAAAAACCAATTACAAATGTGTGGTGTGTAATATTACATATTAATCACATCTTTCTGGTCCTTCTGGATAACATTAGCAAGCAACAAGCCATACTGACTAGCACACACTGATGTTTAGTTCTGTTTCTATGTTATTTTTTTCACAATGTCCACTGAACGTAGACAGTTGTGTCAATTGTTTGATATACTTTGACTCATTTAAAATCTAACCAAATTGTGTACTAAAATTGCTCATTATAATAACGTTTATGTGTCAAGTATTTATGGTAATATATTCTAAATAATAATATTTACTTTCCTTGATTTGTTAGTAAAAAATAAATTACCCAATAGTATAATGTAGCCATAGTATGTATTTTTGTCGACAAACTTCCACCACAAAATAGCAGACTCGGGCTTTACATTACCTAAGTCAGATTTTTCTGAAAAAATATAGAAGCGTAAAAATTATTCAAAAATATTAACGGAGCGCTTATAGTTGGTGCATTAATAAAGTTATTTATGATATTTTCCAAATATCTAAACGAGTCGTACTTGTGAATTCCAAATTCCAAATTTTTAAACGAAATGTTACAAAAACCAGAATTCACAGATTGATTGAAACCATGAAGGTAAAAATTTATTGTGATATTTTATATGCATATACCTACTTTGAGCATTTATGTATTTTAAAATGTTATGCGATCGCGGCAAAATGCTAAGGGCCACCAAAAACAAACAAGCAACGGTAGCATCTTTGATCCTGTAAAATTTAATAATATTTCATTTAAATGGGAATTGTTAACAGTCTGCTGTAATCAATAAAATGTATAAAATACACGCCCTAATGTTTATCTTCTTAATCTGTAAGGAATAAATGTGTAAATATGTATGTACATATATATGCAAAAAAATATTTCTTTGAACATTACTTTGGTGCTCCAGGCATGTCGCTATTGTAAGTCGCCCAACCGATGTTTAACCATTCACTCCATCGAAATAAACATACCACCAAAAAAAATAGGTAAAAAAATACAGTTTCCTACAAAAACAACAATATTATTCATTAGATGATTTTTTCTATATTAATTCAATTTATAGTTTAAAATATATGAACAAATGGATTTCAATCTTAGTTAAATTAATGTATATTTTTCGATTTTTATACTTGATATTATTAAATCTTATTTAATAGATTGTGTCAAAATACCATTTCAAAACAGCTTCTGGGTGGCAAGGCATTTTGTTGTTTTACTAGAAAATTTCTCATTTCTGTCATGCTGTTTGCACTCATCGCTTTACCAATTACACTAAAATAATATTTTATATCAATATAAAGCCATTTCTTGATTTATTCGTATATTCAAGAATCAATAGTAAACTTTCTACGCGATAACGATATTATAAATCAACTATGTTGGTGAACTTAAAAATGAAAAAAAAAATCTTATTATTTTACATAGTATTCTTTCATTTGTGACTAGTTTTTGGCTGGACGAATAAGAAACTATAAGAATTCCAGTGTTAAAAAATCTCTTGACGTAAAATAAAAGGTGGTTCACTCACATCGGATGAAAAATATAAATATTTGATATAGTTTAAGTGTAAACGAGTACTTGCCAATTAATAAGCATCATGTGGTACAAAAAGTTGAAAATGAACATAAGAAATGCCACAGGAAAGGCAAAACATGTATATCCCAAATAGTTAAAAATATCTGCATACTCCTCGCTCCCACCCACATTTCTGTTAGAACATATTTGGTTTAATAAAAACTCTCTTCAAATTATCATGATATTAATAATAATACTTACGAAGACCAAATGGCTCTCATAGCTATAGGGGTCAAAGCTGCATGGATGATGGTGATGCTTCCTAAGTGGCATGCAATGAAATTCTATAAAATATATGCGAGATCATAGATGTGAAAGTATTAGGCCTAAGATATCATAGATATTTTTTATGAAATACATTACAATTAAACATTTATCAACCTTGGACCTAATGTACACTACACAGTACATCAGGTCCTTATCTAAGAAAGTACGTACCTAAAAAAGAAAAAGGTACTATAGCCTTAGCACTAATGTTAGTCAACTTAGCAGTTTAAGGGGTTCATCATATTAGGTTTGTTACGGGTGAAAAAATTTCTACAAAGGGATTATTGGAGGCAAACATCCGCGGATCCAGATTTGTGTATTGTTTTTGAAAATATTCCAATTTCAAGTCAAATTTGCTCAGTTGTAATTTAACTGCGTTTGACATGTAATAGAATTTTTTTTAAAGACAGTTCATTTTTTATGTGGATTCTTATTCTGTTGACTGTTTATAAATAAATGGAAATCATTTCAATATAACATTTTTTTATTATATTTAGGAGCGCGGCGGCGCGGGTTCTAAACCTGGCAAGTACCAATGTGATCTTTTTCAAGTCATATGTACTTTCTAAGAGTATTTAGACACTACTGGCTGGAACAAGCCTCGGGGTCAAAATAGCCCCCAAAAAAGTGCTGTTGCAGAAGGCAATGGGAAACCACTGCAACTATCTTTCCATAAAAGTCATCATGTATACGGATCACTGATACGTGATGACCACGACGAGTCTGCAAAGCCTATTGCGACGATGAAGAAAAAATAATATATTTAATCGTACTTTGAGATCAAAGCTTAATTCTAATTTAAGTCTAGAGTAGGTTTTGTAATAATAGAATTAAATTTAATAATCCAAATAAAAAATTGGTGCATTATACTTTATAAACAGGTATTTTTGCTACATTCTCAGCCTCCAACCTGTTCCCAACCTTTTCCAAAATAAGTTAACCCAACTCCACTAAATAGTTGTTCGCTGGGAACACTAGCCAGTGATGAATATCTGCGTGCAGTTTTGAAAAGAATTTTAATTTTACCCTGATTAACTTTCTAACAATTAAGTTTGATTTTATACCTATATGAAAAGTTTGATTTTATACCTATATGAACCCCTTAAAGGAAGAGGTAAACATGTAAACAAAACTCATTCCGTCATAATTATTTAAAAACGCTCAGCTGGTTACAAATGCATTATATAAGTGAATAGACAAGACGAAACTTCTCATCATTCCATGAATTTCCCGTGAGGTTGCCGAGTCCATAGCGATGCAGGAAAAGGAGTTCCTATAGTACCTGAGACTTGCGATCCAGGTGTAGGATTAAGAGGCCCCTATCTAATGCGCGTTAAACGCTCACCACCGTCCAAGCTTCTCTCTCTACCCAACCAAATTTAAAATAAACCTACTAGGGCTGCCTTCGGAGTATTCGGAGTATTCCAAGAATGAATTGATGTTAGTTCTGAGCCTACCAGTCTTTTAGAGGTTGTAGAGAGATTTAGCTATTTAACCTCTCGCTCTCACTTTTACCGCGAACAAATCTACGACGAACCTATTCCTAATGACTTCGTTAGTGAGTTCGTAATACTTATTGACCTTGATAGCATGGTCTTTGGTTATGTTGGTTTCCGAAGGAACCGTAAGCTGTATGAACACAACGTGCTTTAAATATGTCTAGTTCGCCATTACCTAAATATGTCTGGTCTGGAGGCCGACGCATACGTATTCTCTGGGAATTGTATTGGTTCGCATATATGTATATAATTCCGACAAAATGGTGAGAAATAAAAAGCGTAGGTGAGTGTCAACGTTTTTTCTTTTGTAAGATGTATTCCACTAGTTCGAGAGTTGTGCTTTTAAGAGACTGTGCGATTAAAACTCAAAAATATCACAGATTCCCAAACACCATCTAAGAGTCCAGATGTATTCTATGGATGCTTCTTTTTCAAAATATTGTCGGTCAATCTGGAGTATATGGTTAAGTTAGATGTTTCTTCAACTGATAAATTCAAGAGGAGCGTAAACTGATAATAACTTATGACAAGTTCGATTCCTAAACTTGAATTAAAATTAAAATTTTAAAATTACTCCGCCTGTTAAGCTTCATTATCAAATCCGACACAATTTCCTTCAAGATGACCACATTGTATAAGGAATTCTTCATTGATGTAAATAAAATGTTTCTTTCAAATTAGTCAGGTTTGAATGACCTGAAAATATCCTCCAACGCGTTAGAAAGCATATTTTCAAAGATAACATCTCCTTGTATTATTCCTTAATATTTATATTAAGAAATATTCCCTGTGTTTGTATGCCTAGGTGAACGTCATGGAACTGTTATAGAAATGTCTAAACCCTTGAATGTTTTGCATGTCAATAAAGCAACATTGTTTACTCTAATCCAGGTGTCAATAGAGTGGAAAACTTTTTTTTATCATACAAAGCAAAGAAGCTTTTTTTATTCTTCTGTCTTTCACATAATTTTAGAGGGTTTAAATTTAAGGGTAAGGTGATTTGTAATAACTCTGAAGAAAAACTTTTAGAAATGGTTGAAGACGTCGGTAGTTCTTCAATACGACAAAAAAAAGTATCACCACATTTGTACTTCAAATCTCGGTTGTAATATAATTGCCGACAAGGGCAATAAAGTATCTTGTTATCTTATTCTTTTCTCTTTTAAAACCGTAGTGGCTTTGAGTTAGATGAGATCTTTTGTTTTTTCTTTTTTATGCTAAAGTTTTGCGGATGCGTTGCTACCTTTGATAGAAAAAGAGGGAGAGGGAAGAGTGGGAAAGGGGAAAGGGTAGGAATTTGTGGGAACAGGAAAAGGACAATCGCTTTCACACATCGGACAAAATACTGCCATTAAAGGCTACTCATGCCAATCTTCTGTGAGAGGGTGGTACTTTCCCGGCTGGGCCAGCCCATGTTCGAGCTGCAGTAATTTGACCACACCTAAACTACCACCTTAATACTATCGTAATTATATCCTCTCAGATACACTGGGATACTCGGAGCCATGTCACTAGCAATTTGTCTGGGAGAGATTCCATCTCGCTCATATCAACGTCAGAAAGCTGTCGTCTTAGAACGTAAGTGGAGGTGTTTGAGAGAAATATAAATACGCGGCGGTGGCTACTATATACAAAAGGCGTTAAATACAAGGAGGCGGCATTTCAAACTTTAAATACCGAAAATCCCGGAATATGATGGGCTTACCAATACCACGTCCGTTGAGGCGTTCCCGCGAAATAGAAATTAATTAAAAATAGTCCTTGCACTCCACGGAAGTTTACTAGGATCTGCCTCTGGTAATTCTAAGCGCCAAAGTCGGTAATTCTAAGCCCCAAAGTCGATTTGCATTCTTTGTATACCACCACTTAGGCCTTGAGGGCACTCATAAAAATCGTAATATACCTTTCTCCAGATCTTTTTACTATTTTCTTCGTCTCCATCAAAGTGTGCGGTTGTAGTAGCATACACTTGAATAACCTTAAGGGACTATCTTTTGCTCACCTATTGTAATGTATACTACTCTATTGAACACACTAACAATAATCTGACACCACCATATCTTAAAGACTCAAGGTTTTTCTGCCGGAGATTTTATTATATGTAACTAGATGTAGTTATTTTTGGACACCCTGTTCTTGCTCAGCAGCCCTTATATAATAAACAATTCCATATCTAGGAGTAGTCTGACTACCTGGAGAGTTTATTGGAGAATAAAGAACCAGTCACCGCGCTAGGCAGATGGGTGAGGAATAGTATTTACTGGATCCTTTCTTTGATGGCATTGCTGGACGTTAGGTTTGATATTTGCTAGTTTATATGGATATGCCTCCACAAAATTGGTTGCCAGAAATGAACCGTGACAAAATGAGGAGAACGATAAAGGCTGTAAGTAAACAGTTGATTCACCTATATATTATTTTTTAATGTTTAGATCGATACAAACTTTTAGAATTATTAACGTAATCTAGAATTAGTTTTGCCGTTAGGGTTTAGCCGAACCGTGACTTTTTTTATTTAATAAATAGTCTTTTATTCCGAGTATTTTCTTACTGAAATCCCCAAGATTTAATTAATAACGTTTTCAAACAAACGTAACCATCTGATACAAAAAAATGACTATAGAAAGCCATTGGTAGACATCAGGACTGACCTGCGATAAATCAGAACAATCACGGTAATACCTAATAATGTTAGAAAAGAAGACGCCGCAATCACAATTTTTTTTTAAGCTGCGTAAGTATAACTTCTTATTTTTAAGCATATGCTTTAAGGTTGCGAACGGGTGGTGAAAAAAGGAGGTTGATGCTACCTCACACGATCGCAAATTTACTAAATAAAAAAACTATTTTCTTTCCCTTCCTTACATTATAAAATTGCAATTCAACTCAACCTATTTATAGGGTGAGCGAAATGGGCTCTCATATTATTGTAGAACTCGAGAGCTTTTTCTATTACACGTTTAGTGAAAAATTATCACGCTTATAGAATTTCGGTAACATAGTCATTAAAATTAATACCTCGATGTGTTCTGTCAAAAAATAAAAGTTTATAAGTATTAAAAGAACTTTCATCTATTGAATCGTTATAGATACTCATTATATATAGTATTATTATCCTACCAACAGCTATTCTTACCTATTGATGCAGAAGTTTGAACAGCGTTTAGGATAATAAATCTCATTTCATCGTAGTTTGGCTCTTCTTTTCTATTTTTTGAAGTCAAAGACTGTAAAGTATGAAAAACAATTAGATGACCGTGGTGGGCTTTAAAAATTTATATTTTTTTGCTAATTAAACTTTTTATGATAAAAATGGCACGAAGAAGTTTCATAAATCTTTAAAAATAAAAAACTTAAATATATTTAGACAAGCTCGTTAATAGGTAAACACAACAATTGATGGTAAAATATTTACCTGCAAATTCGTTAAAGCTGGCGTCAAAAATTGAATTATAGTTGATGACGTAATTAGTCTGTTAGAAAACATGGAAAGAAAAAATGCCGCCGTGCAAGCTTTAAATATGAGTCTGAAAACAGAAAATATTTTTAGAAACATGAAAAAAGGAAACAAACAGTGATATATCAAATCTGTAACCTTTTTCCTGCAAATTGACAGTTGTCTCCAGAACATAACAGCCATAATATAATTCGACGATCAAAGCCGGAGGAATTCAATAACATTTGCAGCATTCCGGCAACAACAAATAAACAAATACTATCCTAAAAGTATTTTTAATATAAAAAATAAAAAATCTTTCTTTAGAAACTTGGTCACTGTTTTTTTTTTCAGTGTTTAACAATGAAAATTATGTGGTTAGATATGATTTAAATTTACTACCAATATTAGATCCATCCAAAAAAAATCAAGCGCAAAAATATTTAACTCAATAAAAAGATAAAAATCGTAGTATTATTAAAATCTGTACATGCACACTTTTTTTGTAAAATTAAGGTATTTGCAAATTTTTTATCTAGCGGATGATATGAATAAGTCTAAACTAAACCTATTAAAATTTGATTGTGGAAGGTACGGAGAAAGCACCAAATTGAGTCGATACATGTCTGATCACATTGGTAAAATTACACATGTCTGCGAGTCAACTTCGTATATTTTTCAAAGTCCAGATCACACAAAACATTCAGCTATCCCCTAGTAGGTAACTTAAGGAATAGAAGAGATCAAAAATCGTCTGGCGAGTAGATAGGTATGGTTACTAGGAATAACAACGTCCATATGATGTTCTTTTAAAGTCCTCGATGGCGTGAAACTCATTCACTGAAAATTTTGGTTCCTTTCTTCATAATAAGTAAATCCAAAAAAAATACCTTGAGACTCTCAAACGCGCTCTTCGATATATTAATAACCACGCTATAGTCAATGAATCTAGAAGCAAGGAGACCTGTTCCATTGTCAATAAAACGTTTTGAATTGTGTGGTACTGAATTAGGTATACCTCTATATATTGTATGTTTGTCGTGAAATATCAACGAAATCGAGAGAAAATATTTGATGATACCGAGTATCGTAAGTCGATGCCTTTGCAGATTAATTATCTTGATAATTGTTAGCCAACTCTAACGTAAATCCCTAACGAGCAGGTGACTCGAAGACATAGGGCTATCGGTAGTTGTCGTCACCGTCACCAGTGTTTTACAAGTTCCCAAAATAACAAGGATGAAAATTTTTGCTTGACTTGATTTCAAATTTTTAGTAGTTTCAGCCAAGCGGGAACTTCCTGTCTAAAGTTAGATCTCAAGCGACAATTATTCCATGTTCTAATGACTATGGATTAAATGGTAATTTAGGGCAAATTTTCGATAATTTAATTTTAGAGATAAGCTTCGTTTTTGAACAAAAAGCGAAGCTGTTATACATTTCGGCGTCGAAAGCTTTATAAAATGAACGTTATAAGTGGTTTTTGTTAAAAATACTTAATTTTATTTTTTTGCCTTCCATATTGTATCGTAATTTCAAATTATACCATAATTATAATAACTCACATTAAAATAGCTTCCTGCCACTTTCACTGTATCAAGTACTCCGAACATGGGTAACATAAATAAAGGTATGAAACCGGCAGCAGGAGCTGCCATTGGTTGCATTAGCATAAACCAAAACATCAAAATCCAGATACATCTCACTGTAATATCATGCTGTAATAGGCGTAAATTATCTATATTATTTCTATGGTGGTAAATTATCTATATTATTTCTATGGTGGTAAATTATCTATATTATTTCAGATATAGAAGAATATGTGTATTAAAAAACTTACTCTTCCTTTTGACGGCTGCCATGTCAAGAGCAAAAGAGGAACTAAGACACCCAGTAGTCCTCTAAAATGAACTCTAAAAATATTCTTAATTCTTGGTGCAAAACCAACTACTGGTGTTCGGGGATCTTTTTGTGGTCTGGTAAAAATAATAAGTTTAAATGCTGTCAAATTAAATGTACTCTTAATATATACTAATAGCCTTTAATAAATGTATTTGGTTTTATTTATATACATATTTATAATTTTATTTTGGAAAACATATAGCAAATCAAAAAAAGTTACATACAAAAAAAATTACAGTTATTAATAAGTGTTCGTTCAATAATATCAAAAATGTTACAATATGTGTCATATGGGCTTAAAAACAATGTATAGATCAGTATGGTTGAAAATTTCAATATAGTCAGATGTAGGCTGAAAATTTTGGCAAAGTATTCAAAGAAAAATTTAAATATAAGGTGGAAAAAAGCTTTGGAAAAAGGCATCTAGGACGAGTTTTCTTGCAATTATTTTTGACTCAAATCATGTTCTAAAAAGATTTTTTTATAGATTTGAACTCTAATTTTTAATCGACTCTTGGTGTAGGTTTCCAATTTTCAATTCATTCTCCATTTCGTATATATATTTTATACCATCCACTATTTTGATATAAATATGTTAAATAACGAATTGAATAAGAAGTTTTATTTAACTGAATAAAAATTTATTTGATAATTTTAAAACAATATTAGTTTAGTTGGTGGTATTTTAAATTAGTTCAATTCGGAAGCTGAGCCGTCAACAATCATTTCCAATTTTTTTAGTTTCCTACTTCAAATATAAATTTTATAACTGTTTATATTTATGCTCGGTATAGAATGGTAGATGTATGGAAATCATTCGACATTATATGGTTAAGTTTCCTTTACTATCACTATTCACTGTTAAGATGCACATTTTTTCTTTAATTTGCTCTAAAAAAAATTGCTGTACTATCATTTACTTTTAGAGGCATATCGTCAAAACCTCAAGCAGGTATTGCTTTAGAATACTTGTATGTAATCCATTTTAGGGACTTAGTTAAGCAAACTATTAGGTGTATTTCATTAATCTATTTTTCTATTTGGAGTATTTGTACTTGACCATAATTTAATTGAACTATCTATGAACCTTACTTGTTTGGTATCTGACATGGAGAAAAACAAAATAATCAGAAGTGTCTTAAAATCTGTAACATGTTGTATTTATGTAAATGTGACGCCAAATTTTTATTTTTGTTTTCATCACATCATATGAAAAATAGATCATTATTATTATGCTGCCATAATCCTATGGCTTAATAGATATTTTTAAACAGTTTGGGAAATTCGCAATTAAAATTTTCGTTTCCCCTTTTTCTTTTATTAGGAATTAATTGCAATGGTGGAATGGCAAGAAAGAAAAAACTCGAGGTTCCTTTACAAAAATAAAATTAAAAACATGTATAGCTGTGAAAGAAATTAGCGCCCGTAAGAAAATTTTATAAAAAATTGATTTGGAAATATCATGTTTAAAACTTGTGGCTTATTTTCATTTTCTGTTACAATAAACTGTTATCTACTCACTCACTGATATGAACTTTGGACATATGAAAGTTATCATAAATACCATTTCACAAAATAATATTTTAAGGAAATGAAAGAAATAATACCTCTTGTATCCTTATTGTTATTTTATCAAGTTGAAAGTCATTGAAAGGTAAAAATGCTTTAGACATTTAAACATGAAATGCAAAAAGTATTTTGGGATATTAAATGCCAATTAAAATATATAAAATGTTTCCAAACTCCGCTGCATTACAGTATATTTATATAAGTGGATAACCCTACACATCTTCAGGCGTCTAATGTACTGCCATCGATTTTGTTATTTAGTGTACAATTACTTTTTGACAAATTATTTTTGACACCAAAATCAAATATTTGATTTTGTTGCCTATACGTTAAGGTTTGTAGTGTCCGTTTCAACGTTATTTGTGATTTCCTAAAGAATGAAGACTTTAATATTATTCTTTAAACAACCATCAGGCCAGTACTATCGACCAGAAATCGGAAAGGAGTATTTAAATGTTTGCTTTTTATTAATTCACTTCAAAAGCGATTAGAAAATCTGAGGATATTTCTGGCAATGCTTATCCCTTAATCAGCTTTAGTATGATTTATCGACCACCTAGATAATTGGGAGTTTACTATAGTTACCTTGGTTTTTTTTAAGTCATAAAATCTTTATTTGCTTACCAATATTTGAATCTTTAGTATGAAGCTAAACATTAAAACAGCTATATGTATATAGATTGTTTGTAAAAATGTTTAATATAATGAAATCTATATACATATATGAGGGTGTCCCTTATATGGGTCAAAAAAATTCAGATATTAAAACTCATACTCCCTATTTCTTTTTAGAATATCTAGACTAACTTAAATATAAAATTTAATCAACATTAACCCGTGCCCACAGGGCTTGGAAGATTAAAATAATTGCGTTTTTTGACCCATTCCCTTGTAGAACTAAACCTTTTAAAGTACTCAATTTTCTATAAAATATTTATTAAAAGATAAAATTACAGATCAGGCAGGATAGTTTCTTTTGAAATTAGTTTTTTTACAGTCCGGATTCAGATTTCTATGCTCCTGAACACAACGAAGCAAAAGTTGCTTTTGCGCTTCCTTTGCAGGGATGAAATCATGAAAATCTTGCATAAGTTTTACAGCTCTTTTAGCCGTATCATTAACAGCCCTTAATGAGAGCACTTTCCTTTTTGTCTCTCCTCAAAGAGCGATAAAACCGTAATTTCTTCTGATAAGTACCGAAGACGTTGTCTAAACTTGCTCAGAGCTGCTTTGGATATCGATTTGTCAACAGTTTCATATTTCTTGACCCTTTTTGAAAAGCACAAATCTTAATTTGGTGCCTTCACGGCGAGACTACATCCAAACCATGGTTTTACATATAACACCGCAATGAATAAACATACGTCTTGAAATGCTCGCTTGTCTATGGCGCTCATTTTGAACTGGGATTGCAAGAAACATTTTCAAAGAATGAATAGCTCTAGCCATCCACCTTGCTTGACTCATCGCTTCAGAAAATCTAATTTTCACTATCTCCTCCTACGAAAATTATAGACAGTTCAATCAGTTTCCCGATTATCGTCACGTACAATGGTTTTTTGCAGTTCATCATTATAAAATGTCAACAAATCTATTGTAGTATTATTAAAATGTTGCATGACGATATAAGTAAATGCTTCAACGGAATCGGGATTAATAGTTTTCCATTTATCTCGACATTTTAAACAGTGAGATATCAGAGCTCTCAGGACTGTGGATTTTTGTTTCAAAATACTTTTAAAACGAGTTCGTACACGTGATGGCGGCAAGCGAATAGTAATAATTCCCTGTCTAGTTTTAATTCCAAACGTGCACAAGCTCCTTTCAATCGCCGTGTTAGACGCAGTTGTATCACAGCACATTAAATGTACTTTTTCATCAAGGTTCCAGTCATAACGTGCAGTTAACAAAGCTTTAGCTTGATCCTGACCAGAAGAGCTTTCGAGTCTGGTTACAGCCAGAAGTTGTTGTTTTTTCTCCAAATAAAATTAAAATTGCCAGGCGTTCTTCTTAGAACTTCTTACGTCAAGACCAGGTAATAATTTTAGCGCTTTCAGTAACAGAAAACTTTACCTCGTGAATGTTAAATAAAAGTACTGCTAGAACTTGACGATTTGACGGTTACTTTGCGCTTGCTATTTGATCATTCACGTCACCAACTAAGAAAACACATTTTGTATTACTTCTTAAATCCACTGCCATCTTTTCAATGTAAAACAATACGTGTTAATCTCGAGAATAAATAACAATAAATGACAAATGCCGCTAGTATGCGCCGCTACTGTCGCAGGACGAGTATGAATATGTTTCGATGCAAGTCGGCACGAATTATTGTTCTTCAATTGAGGTAAACAACAATTTCCGAGTGTTTTAGAGGCAATTGAACAAATATAGGACTTATGTGTTACAAATGTAAAACTTTGAAAAATAAGGGATACCCTAATATATATAACAGAGTTGTATTAGTTACACTATTTATAGCTCAAGAACGTTTGTAGGGATATGGTTGAAAATTGACGGAGGGATAGCTTTGTACCGGGAGACGGACATAGGATATTTAATTCTGTATAATAGAAACAAAAAAAAATTCTCAATAAACTCTAATATCTTGTTATTTAAGGCATCTAAAGTGGAATAGACTTCGCCCGGTCAGCTATACTTATATTACTAATTCCGAAATTAACGCGGACGAAGTTGTGGACAAAAATTAGTAAATTATAAAACGACAAAGAGCTCCTTAACCGACATGGTACACAATACGACCCTTTTTTGTCTTTTAAAAAAAAAAATTCAGAAACAGAATTTAAGTATACATTGTACAGGTAAAAATTAAGAACACACTATATTTATAAATTGGTTTTAATACCAGTGTAAATTGGGCCTGATTAATCTTATTTAGCGTTTTGTTATCTGCTTGAGAGTAAACTATTGTTTTCATCAGTTATGCATCTTAATCAAAGGTTTTTTTTAAGTGGCGTAAGGATTTCCCTTACACGAATCAGACTTTTTAAAAGTGGTTCGCTGTACTGTCTTTACCAATTACTTTGCTTGGTCTAAGACAAACTAAAGACGAATACGAGCCACTACATTGCCCTACACTACTTACTTATTGCACATTAAAGTTTAATTTTGGTCTTACACTGATTTATTACTTTCAAATAAAAAACAAAATTCTTACCCAGTAATCCAAGACAAAACGCTGAAAAATAGAAAGTATTATTGAATTGTGAGCATATTATTGTAAATATTAACCAAAATTTAAAACACTTACGATCCCATTGTAAACCATTGATATCAAGAACGATACAATATGCTAAGTGAATTTGACGTCTAAGTTTTAATCATAAAAATATGAATTTAAAATAATTAGAACTAGTACCTAAAAAAGTTTCTATGCATTATGATAATAAAATAGTAGTTTAAAAAAAAAAAGAAAAAATTAATAAAATAATATTTACAGATAATATTACTTACTGTATAACATAATATATGCTTAAATTAATACATTTTTTTTATTATTATTTTTCTTTCAACGATATTGTAATTTCAAATCAAGCATAGACTCTCCATGTGACAACTGTTGGATAAGTGTTTCAATTAAAAGAAACCGTGTTATATGCTGTTTCAGTGAGCTAATTGGTTATTCATGGAGAACTTTTAGACTGAGATTTAACTCTTTCTCGAGTATTCATTAAAATAAAACTAACATTCTTCGGATTTACTACGCGAATTTTATAATTTTAAAAATTCCATAATTCCGACGTTTCGGTTATGTATGACATTATGTTTGGTGAATCCCATCACATCACATCTCGTCTGCCCGTGATCACGGTTGTTGGAAAGTAATCTTCATAAAAAGAATATACATCCTCAAAGAGTACAAGTTTATTCCTAGTTTTTCTTTAAATGTTAACTTTAATTAGAATATTTTTATTAATTATAATTATCTAAATCGTTAAATGTATTATCTAATTACGATATATGAAATATTCATTGATATAAGCAGGATTCAAACCAGTGACTTCCTCTGTTTTGTTTATTTTGGGATTGTGCTATATTTGGAGTTATGTTAGCCTTCAACTCTTTAACACACTGTTATTTATATTACCATGAACGATTTTTCAATATACTTCGTAATATTTGTTTAGTAGTGTAGTAACTTAGTCCCATTAAATCTAATGTTTTATATATGTATAAAAACAAAGCTATAACTTTATCTCAAACATTAATTCCTTATAAGTGCTACTGCTTGCTTTTTAAAATTTCTTAACCCAATGCTATCCTTAAATTTAAATTGTTTATCTACAGTCACACCTTGTAACGACCTTATTTTTGTATAGTTGGGTAGTTTTTAGTTGTATTAAAGTGTATAATAACCTAAAGGTTAGAAAGTGAAAGATTTAAGTTTTTATATATTGTCTTTATAATATGGACATCATTTTTTGAGCAAAGAATGAAATATTATGTGTCTGCTGGATCCGAACAAAATTTTTAATATTATTAATAACTACATAATAGTGAAGAGGAAGACGGTAATAAAAAGATGCTTAAGAATCAAAAAAAAAAAACTAGATAAACAGTTTAATAGAATTTGGTGCACGTCACCCTTTAATCTGTGTAGTAACAAATGCACTGTTCGCTTTTAGAGACTGAATGATGTGCTAAATATATCTGGATGTTGTGTTGCTTACTAAATTTTGTATCTATAGATTAAAATAAAAGTATAATGTTCTCATATTAGAATAATAACGCCATAGTGATTTTACTTTATTAAACAGTCGTTTTTAATTAATGTTTTGAGCAGGAGTATTAAATGTTAAATTGGCCTAAAACCTGAAGAAAAAGAGACATTGGTAAAATTATTGTTCTAATACTGTTTTAAGTTTATTGGTAAAAAAAAACGTATAAACGTTAAAAAAGAAATAAAATCTATAAAGTATTGAATAGAAAATTAAATAAAATAACCCAGATAATATGACTAAACTTGAAGAATAGATTTATGGTAAAAAAGTGGTTCTAATTTCATTGCCCCTAATAATACTCATTAACTAACTTCGACATTTTTGTTACATATATAAGTATAAATAGGAATATTTTGGTATATACACTACATTTGCCAAACTGGGAAAGGGTTTTCATGGGTATTAATTTTGCGCGTTTGGGCATGATTTAACTTTTTAATAGTAATGGCACTATAATCGACATATGAAATTCCTGCTAAGATGCAATGATGCAATTCTTGCAATCTAAGAGATTGCAATAATTCAATTCCAATTACGTCTTTGAAAATTAAATCTTTTTAAGTTCACATAAAATTGCTGATAGTAATATATTTCAATCTCTTAAGGGGTTCAGAATGGACACTGAGCTGATTAGGTTTTAGAAAATTTTTGTAATCTTTAATGACCAGGATATGGTCATCGATCTCTTATCACATGTTCATATAACCCTTTATATTTTTTTGTAGAAGTCTTTATTGGTGGTGTAATAAAGAAATATAGTTTACATAAATGGCAGTATTTATTTAAAGGAATCTTAACATTCAAAACTTTTTATGATACTTGTCACTTAAATTCGTTAATTCAAAAATCACTTATTGACCTCATTTCTGGTGGTATAACATTTGGAAACATGATAATGCAAAATGTTTCCCCTATTTACAATTTGTATATAATACATCGATATGATTTAAAGACTCATTTTGTGAATCAGACAGGAGTAGTTCTGCGGTATGGATCAGTGCCGACAGCCCGGTCATGTCGGGTTGGTATTTCTTCTACTGCCGTCCTCACACCAGCACCGAAAGTTACCATTTCCTCTTCTCGAGGTGGCTGTTCGACAACAGTATTATCCAAAAATCTTCCGCTAGCTACTGAAGCTGTAGATTGAAATATAGAAGCACTCCTTAGACCACTCAAAGTATTGGCACTCTGTGGAATTTCTTTTAATTCCTCAAAATAATTATCACAAGCTGTTGGTCGAGGTGCAGCTGGAAAACCATAAAGAGTCGAAGATGACAAGTCTTTTAGAGATGCGGAGCTTAAATTTATCCTTCTGTGTTTATGTATGGAACAATGTGGAAGATCATCATCGTCATAGACAAAACGTCTTCGCTCTCTTGGTGTTGCTGCTGATGACCCACTAGGAGGGTACGTATCTCTTTTCATAATTCGCCTATCTAGTAGTGTTGGTTCTCTTTCTCTTAAGTCTGAAAATGCATATTCTCGGTCCCAAGCTCTACAATCTGCCTTCGCTTTATCGCATAGTTCTGTAATCCAGTCTTTTTGATACCATTGTAGGAATAGAAAGATGGCGGATGTTCCTGCCAATTCAACGGCAATAAATCCACTAATATATAGACCAAACGAGTAACCATAGCTATATGACATACGCGGAGCATCAAAATAAGCCATGTAACGTAATTTATGGCCTAATTGTGACTTAAAAACAGATATGTACATGACGATTCCGGTTAACATTATAAGACCTAAAATGAGAAATAATAATTTAAAATGTTTTTATTTTATATTTATTTGATAACGAGTAGTTATAGTTTCTGTTCATATACTATGTGTCTTACCAGAAATTATAAAAAGAACACCAGCAATAAATGTACAAAGTCGTCTTCCTTTCACACAATGTCCCAAGACACAACATAATGCTCCAACTGCTTGAGTTAAAACTGCTAGCAGCAGAGGTATAGCTGATCTGGTCACTACATCTGAAAATAGATATTTTACTGGTTATAAAACATATAAAGTTTATATGTGTTAGAAAATTGAACACATATAATACTAAAATAATAACGACTTTAAGCAGATAATTACCATAATATTAATTGATTATCTTATTTTAGAACTAAGAGATAGACGACGGACGTTGTGAAAAGTAATAAATTATTTTTGATTTCTATACCATTACTAATCGAATAAAGTTGCTATAACTTCAATATGCGATTGACTTGCTAAGATTGTTATCGTCTTACAGAAGAGTTACAGCAATTTATTAAAATTTACATCTCCCTGGCGACCTATTAAAATGATAAAAATATCCACATTACATTTATATAATTACTCACATGGTATAGCATTGGTAGAATCGCTTGGATCAGGTGCATATTGAGATAGTGGAAAGTATGGAATATCTAGACATCGATAAACAGTGCTGCCAGCTGAAATAAAAAGTATTAGTTTGAAACAATTTTATTAACGTAAATGTAGTTTATAGGCACACGGGCAGGTTTATATGTATCCCAGTCGTAAACGATCATTATTTTACGAAGCTTGAGGTGAGGCGAATCTAATAACCAGGTAAGTGGTTGGCCAATAGTAACTTATTTAATACCAAAATTAAAAGTTTTCAATCTTTATACCACTATTTAATAAGTTATATATCCACTAAATGTGATTAAAATATTTTTCGTTTTAGTTTTAATGACGTTTTAAAGTAATCGAAAATTTTACGTCCACTAATATTTTTTGTTTAATTCATTACACAATTTGGTAACCATAAAACAATTTCATTTCGTTTTATATTATATTATATCTATATATAAAAGAAAGTTGAGTTAGTTATTCTATTTTTAACTCAAGAACGGCTGTAGGGATATGGTTTAAAATTGGCGGGCAGATAGCTTGGAACCAGGAGACGGACATAGGTTATTTAATTTTGTTCGATCGAAAAAGAAAAAAAACTGAATAAATTCCAATATCTGGTTATTTATGACCTCTAGGGCGAAGTAGAGTTCGTTCGGCCAGCTATACATATATTAGTAATGCCGAAATTAACGCGGATGAAGTCGCGGGTAAAAACTAGTATGTCATATAATCAATATCGGACAAAGATTTTCCCTTAGTTATTTGGGTATTTTACAGATTATTAAGAAAGGCTTTAGCAATAAATGTTGTCAAATAAAAGAAAAAAATCTTTACAGTATAATACTAACGATCAGTATAACAAATCCGCCAAAGTCCCGAGACAGTATGTTTCGCAAGAATTTCATATTTTCCAGTTTCATTCGGACTCGGATTCAACATATTTTCTTGGGTGTGTAACCAGTTATTTGTTGTCACAGCTATGAGGACTGCAACCACAGCAGTACCAGCCGACAAAGGAGTTAGTAGCCATAAACAAGCCACGGATGAGTCGATCTGAGATACTAGCGTTGGTGATGGAGGTATAGGCCTGTAAAAGTCATAAGTGGTAACTATTAGAATTCATGAAAATTATTGTATTATAAACAATAACATTATCAATACTTTTCTTTTATTACTTTAACGGTATAAAATTCAATAAATAATGTATATTTTGTAGTAACCAAATTATGAAATATGAAAAAATTATGTATTGTGCAATAAAATGTATTGATCGTGCGCGTTGTCATCTATAAATCCTTAAGCTTTTATTACTATCCTTAACTTTCAATAACTTAAAGTACCTTAGTTTTTTATTTATGTTTCGATAGATTTGTGTTTTGTGTAAAAATAGGAATGTGTAATCTATACATGGTTATATAAATATTTTAGTTACATACACATATTCATTATGACTGAACATTTAAGATGAAGGCGGTGCCACTTATAAGCTCTAGAGTAAGAAATACAGAAGAAAAATTTCTGTAATTTTAGCATTTAATTGAACAATAAATATAATTAATGTGGTTAACTAATAAGAAACAGCAAAAAACATTGTTTAAGTACCTAGGTGGGCGACGGCTGGCAATGGCCCCGCTAAGGGTCGGGGCAGGCTGGGCGCGGGTACCGCGCGGGAGCGACGAGTGCATGCATTGCGCGCCGCCGCCCCACATGCCTTGCCGACGCTTTACTGAAACACAATAACAAAAATAAATTTTAACAAACAATTGGCTGTGAGAGATCTATACAGGTCCACTCAGAAACACATTCTTTGTACATCTTGGCAGAACTTTGATTTACAGTATTTAAAATTTTAATTATAAAATATGGTGATGAAGAGTAAGCTGGAAAATAAGATAAATAAATGGCGCAGATAGGGCGTTGAATGATCTGGATATTAATATTAAATAAATAATATTGTGTACATTGTGTTCGAAGTTGAAATAATAAAAAAATATCGAATCTTTACTAAATGATATAAACTTTTTTTTTACCTCACAGGCCGTTAAGAATTGACAGGTGCCAGAAACGCATTCCTTAAGTGGCGAAATGTAATAAACATACATAGATTAACTGGGCAGGAATTATATACATACGTCCTTTGAAATGTACATGGAACTTCTCTACGGCTTCCTTCTATTATTCTAGGTTGAAAATTTTACAATAATTGTCGGAAAAAGACATTCCATTTTATTTGGTTTATTATTGAAATAGTATTGTACAAGTATAGATTACTCAGTACTAATGACTAATGAATATGACAGATCTTTTAGATGGCCATAAAGCTCTTTTTTAATAATGTATATTATAATTTTCAAAATAATTTTATTTCATTTTAGATCTACCATGATATATAATTATAAACGTCGTATAATTTTATTCAGTATTATAAAAAATAGAAATATTTTTAACAGCTTATGTAATAAGTTGTAATTATGAATAAGTAACAGTTCTTATTTTTAAAGTATAATTATATAAAAAACAAAACGACTTTTACTTTTCTAAAACTATTACTGACTGTCCAAATTTATGAATATCCTACAAAAGCTTTATATGACTTTAAATATAAATATATAAATATGAATTGAAATTTGATTTAGAACAATCAATATAAACGTTCTATTAAAACCGAGTTCTGTGTATTGGGAAATAAATTTCAATTCCGTTAAATGATTACTTCAAAGCTGAATATCCTGGGTAACGCAGTAGCTTACTGAGTTAACAACAACTTAATGTTTGAAATTGAATACTTTAACACTACGGTGTATATTTTTATTTAAAAATCATTCAACTATAAATCTAAAAATAAAGTAAATTAGGTTTATTTTCGGTCATCCTAAGAATCCTAAATTTTATTGTAACGTTAATTACTTACATATAACCGGGCCTGGTTATAAAATTTTATCAATAAGTATATTTTAAAGTTTTTCATAAATTCATACATGAAATAAAGTTATCTGATGTATGAATAATAAATACTTTAATGTTATCGATAATTATAGTAAGAATGAGAATTTTGTATCTTTTATCAAACAAATATCTCTTGAAAAATATAAATTTTTCACGACAATAACTGAATTGAAATGTACTATTTTTATCACTAGAGGGTTACCAGACACATAGGAATATAAAAATGACTTAGGTTCAACCACAATCAATTATTTCTTCTTCCTGTTTACTTATATTTATTCTTTTAACGTAACTTAAATCGAAGTTTACCTCTTCCAAAGCTGACAGTAAGATAAAGGTCATAAGGTCAAAAAACCTATATATATTTTTAAATTTAGTCTTCATTTAAATTCTCAATAATTATTATATACGGCGGAAACATTACATGCAAGTGTTTAGTAATATGATGTGATGCTTTCAAAATGCTTTAGCGTGTTTCCGTTATATCTAACAATGTTCGATTGCGTTGTGATTGATGTATTTCTCAAATTTTGACACGACCCTTAGCGACCTATTTCGCCTTGACACCGGTATGAGAAAATTGGTAATTTATGATACGGTATGCCAACGTCTCGTCACAGCGTGTTTGATAAATATGAATTATTGTATACTTTGTTTATTTACATATATACATACATATGCATGGCAAATTGTTACATTCATCTTAATAAAATAAAAATATGACAAATGAAATGCAAAAAGGAAATGACGAATATTAAATGATATTAAACAAAATCAAAACACAATGAAAAGATTGAAAACCGCATCCGAAGTGTAATAACGTGTTCCCTTAGTAACAATACTTCCTTACTCAAGATAATATATAAACGTATGTATGTCTCGTGTATTTGTACTTGTAATAAGTGCAAAAAAAATCGGTTTTTATATATATTTACAGAACTTGACTAAAGAAACTCTACTACCCCTTCTACTACTTGCTGTGACAACATTGCTTAAAAACAAATTATATTTTTATAAAACATTTAAACAACAACTAACAAACTAAATAGTCAGCAAAACATGAATGATATATAAAGGTAATAATATATAATATAATATTGTAAAAAATAATATCTTATATTTAATAGTTATTCTTACATAGAAAAATCAAGCAACATTATATATTTGTAGTTCTAGGATACATTAAAAACAAAAATTTAAATTCCCTTATACATTATTTGTGTTATGTAGAAATTGCTCTAACAATAAATATTATTTATTGTGCAACCCGCTCTTTATATCCCGGGTACCCATTTTATCCCGGGAACTGATAAGTTAAAAGTAATAGATATTTTTTCATAACCTAAAAATTTAAGTATATGCACTAAGATCATAATTTAATTTTAAATATATATATATATATATATATAGAGTGTTTTAGATATAAAGGTTTAAATAAATAACAGAAAATTCGCATTCCTATCCTCTAGGATGACCTCTCCACCAATCGTTATTTTTCATTCTGGCTGTCGAAAGTTCAACATTTAATTTTTTAATAACATTTGTAGGATGCTTTCAACATGATACTAATTGAGATCTAAGACTTTCGCGAGTATTTACTTAAATGGAACTAATATTTTCGGCTTACTACGCCTATTTTATTTTTAAAAACTACATACTCCCGACGTTTCGGTTACTTTGCAACAACAGTAACCGTGATCACGGACAGACGAGATCACGGTTACGATCACGGTCACTGCAAAGTAACCGAAACGTCGAAAGTAAGTTTTTTTTTTTAAATGGAACTGACTAACCGACACACTCATCCCCACCATATCTAATAAAAAAACTCTAGTCTAATAAAAAATATGTCCATTAATAACACAAGAGTTTCGAAAATCAAAAAATTATTTGAAATGAATTCTAATTTGAAAGACCTAATGTAACTCTGTGTTGAACACTATATATGGTAGACTTATCTTTTGTTGTGTTCAACTTCTCATATAATTATATTATAATAATTTTTTTACAAATTCACTATAAATTCTTTTGAATTCTCTAGTCACGATCTGAATCGTTTCATGAATATAAAACTTATGCGAACACAAAAAAAGCAAAACATACAGTTTATTCACATGCACGTCTATTATATTTCAGGATATGATGCAAGGTCCAAACCTCTGTGTAATATAACTAGTTAAATTGCTGTTTTATATATCTCTTCTTTGTGTAATGCACATATTCAAAGTATACATTATGGTTAGAATTATTGACTTTGCTTGTTCAAATCTTGTTTTTGCAAGATAGGTCGTAAATATTTATTGTCTGGAACATCTACCCTCATTCCCTAGTTATGTTTTTAATTACATTCTATGCTGTGGACAATGCAATTCTATATTTTTGCCCATTTTAGGGATATTTCTAAATAAATTGTGTCTGTTATCAAAGTATCAACACTTTTTAGCTTGATGCGGCTATGATATATTTCAATCATAGAAAAATATGAACTAGCTCAAGTATAAATATATATATATATATATAGTTATAATCACAGCGGATTATTGAAGTTGCTAAGAAAACTACATTTAGTTTTCAATACTACAAGTACAATTTAAAAAGAGATATTTTAATGATATTTCGATGTAAGCTGGTTTTACAATCAGTCGTGTTCATAAGCCACTTCTCTTAAAGAGTTCCATAAATAATAATGAAATAATATTAATAGATTAATTCAATTTTATGTTAGATACTATTTTACTTTTACTATTTCTAGATTTACTTTTTCACTTTCACCACATCAATATGTTGATATAAACAACTGATGTCAAAATCTCGAAAATATGTAAGGGTTCACAGAAAAAAAAGTAAAATATTAGTAAAAAAAGGTCACCTCATTCATATTGCAGTAATCGTGTCTACGATTAAGTTTTACGGAACATGAACTTGCCCTCTTTGTATTAAATTATTCCGAAACTTTTTCGGCAGAAATAAGAAACACTGGAGAACTTTGGGGAGTTCTAATTGATTGATGTTACAGTACAGGGAGTTCATAATGCTGGGAGGCTTTATACTTTAGCACGTATATATTCGCATAACCGTAAGTCCCTAATAAATTACTTATTTATAAATAACTTTAATAGTACGCCTTGTAGATGTGTATTCAACCAAGCAATAGCAGTTTATTTATTTACGTTTTACTAACTGAGTAATTAAGTAAAACTTAAAAAGTACCTGATTCATCTCATATTTAATAAAAGTGTTCATTAATTAAAAATATTTACCATGTTAAATAAGATTTTCAATGGCAAATAATCTTAAATACTTTAAAATTTCTATTGCAACATAAATATATTATGTTACTCATTAATCGAAAGCGTACCAATAACAAAACATTTTTCACAAATCAATATAACAGTATAATCCTAACAATCTAAAGCAAACCTTCAAGCTCAACATTAGCAATCAAGCAATTTGATGGGAATCACCGCGATTTTATATCGCTGTTAGAAAACAAGTCATCAATCAAACATGTTGAAGTGAAGGGGACGGGAAAAGTTCCAAAATATCTATGATAAAACGGCGCAGTGTGTAAGAAATGGGGGGAAATGTGAGACTAACGCTCACTTGAATAATAAGAGACAAGTATTTGTCACTGTCGCGCTAAATGATGCCTTCACAATAAGTTTATTTAGTTGCTCTGCCTCCATGTGTAATTGTGTAATTTCATAAATTGAAGGTTTTTTGTCTATTGAAATTTTTCAATTATTTCTAAAACTTTGAATGTTGTTGTTTTGATAATTATCAGCAAAACCCAGATTATACGGTTTACATAATGACTAATGAATAATTATCATCTTCAACACAAACGGAACTAATTTTGGTATTTTTTGTAGAAGAAGACATCCAAGTTAACGCCTAAAAAACCCAACGTTATATATAAGTTTCTGGAAAAAATCCGAAAGGCAGATTACACACATCCTACATTTGGACAATACCGGATCGTGATGCCTCTCCTGTTATAATTTTTTTGATGCTTATAAAATGTTCTTCCCTTCTTGGTGTGGTGCAACTATGTTCGACATTATTAAGAAAGTTTTTAAATGCTGGTTTGATGATACAATACAAAATAATTTTTGAGGGTGAAAAGGACTGCCTTCGAAACATGCGAATACGTCTTTATGCGTCAACCACAGATACCGGGATGTATTATTGTAATACGAGATGCCGCTTCGGTGCCAGATCAAACGAAAAGATCTTTCAACAGAAACAAGACTACCGTCAAGATTTGGATTTGTATATTTTTTTCAGTCTTTTATTTATTTTTAGTTTGGCAGGGGGTGTATTTCAGTTAGAGGCTTTATTTTCCAGCAAGGATTTACTTCTTAAAATTTAATTTCATACTTTTAATATTAGAAACAGTGCACAAAAAGGAACTATAATCTCAAAGACCATTACAGTATTCAAAATTTCATGTTATTGGTTGAAGTTCAAATGCAAATTTTTCGTAATCGATATACATGGAGTCTGGACATACACAGCACTTTTCCATAATAAAATAAATAAATAAAATTCAAAGAAATCCCACGGCGCTTAACTGAAACATAATATTTCAAAGTCGTCCAGTAATGATAAGGCAATATAAACTGAAAGTTCTTGTTTGCACGATTAACAAAATAAACTGTGTTCTAGTTAACATTCATGGTGCTTCACTCATTTTGTATTCAAGGGGCGAATAGAAATGAAATATGGATCGCTCTTCTTGCATTTTGAACACAAGATGATGGCAATATCACTCTTTATGAAGAATATTTTAGTATATTAGACATGCTAAAAAGAAGTGTGCTTTGAATTGCATTCATTATTAAAATTAAATTTTGAAATGAAAGACAAATCAGTTGAAAATTTCGACTATATCTTATGTTTCCTTCGAAACCGCTCACAAATGCTTAGCATGTTATGGAAGTTTAATTTGACAATGATTACTTGAATTATAATATGTACACGTAAAAAGATTTAATTATGTTTCTACTGAAAATCCATTCAGGCGAAGGCATGTATGTGAGTGGGCAATGCAAAGCGTGCCTTTCTAATTTAGTTGCAACTACTGTTTTACAACACCATAAATTGTTAGACGATTTTTTGAAGAACTCTTACTTCATTTGCATATAGATACAACTCTCATAAATATTCATTAAATGGAACAGAATGAATGCCAACAATAGTTTTATATCATAAAAATACGTACGAAATCTTCAAAACAGGGATAAAATATTTAAACTGGCCTCTACTAAATAATATAAATATATTTAAGGAGAAAACCTCGTACACCCGTTCAATTAGAAACATCTATTAGTAAGAGTTTCAGACAGCTTAATGAGATTGGAATAAATTATGAACACAATTAAATAACCTCTTGTCCATATTATAGTGGACACGTTAAACTTGTTATACTTATATTTTGGTTGACAATAATCTTCTAAATTCAAATACTAGAGATGATGACAGTAGATTACGCTTTTTACGTGTGAGTATGGAAATAAAAGTTTGTTTAAACATCTTCAAGGTGTCCAAGAAAACAATATATAAACCCCTCATAAGGGGAGCAAATTCTTAAGGCCGATAAAGACAACCATTCCTTTACAACAACCGGGAACATACAAACTTGACTGTGACTGTGGCTTGTCGGTACAAGGGTTAAAGAATATACCTCAGATATTAAGGATAGGCGTGCGTTGAAGTTGACAGATTGTGAACACGTGATGTTCAAACCAAGACACTACGTCCAGACAAACCACAAATCCTTGCTTGTGGAGATATGACGTACCGAGAATAATGCGCAAGTATTGAAATTTATAAAAAAACATCATATTTTCGATAGAGAAGATGGCTGGCAATTATTTAGTACTTGGGATTCCCATGTCAAAAATATTAAATCTCATATCGATACCGCAAGGTCTAAAGATACAGTTATCTCATTTTGTGTGTTAGCAGCACTGCGCGAGAAACCAAAAAATCGTGCTTTGTACATGAAAAATAACAAGACTTCCTGACCTCTGCCCTTGATCACAGTATCTTTAAAGTAATCGAAACTTCGTTTAAATGTAAAATATAATAAAAATAATGAAAAAGTAAGTGTCAGTAAAAATAATAATACAAAATAGTAAGTGTATCTGACAAACATCGTTTCATTTTACACATAATTCATCATGAAGTAATCGTTCAGCAGAGAAAACTCTTTACTATTTAAAATTTAAAATTTTGATCCTCTTGTTTCTTATACGGTTAAAAAAATTAATCTTGATTTAGAATCTAATCAAGGCTAAGAAAAAGACACTTATAACAACTTGGAGCTCCAAGTGATTTAAAAAACGTAAACTGAACAAGCGGAGAAATTTAATAGAAAATTAAAAACCCAAAAACATTGTTATTAAACTGATTATATTTTCCTCTACCTTCATACAACAATACCTTGTAAAAAACTTAATAAATATAATCAGGTAAGTATCATAATTCTTTATAAAATATTTTATTTGTTTTATTGATTCACTCTTTGTCTTTGCTAAAGTCTAACATTTACCCAACATTCATTTAAAAATTGTCTAAAAAATTGGAAATAAAACATGCCTTGCTTGTATTTTCAGTTGATAATATGCTATAAATAACACAAAGTTAGGGCTCTGTATAGCACTATCGACGTTCACTTAAACAATGAAATATTAGGGAATCCAATGTTGTACAAAATCTTTTTAAATGAAGTAAGCAGCAAGGGATGAGGGTCGCACTTTAAAGAGTGGCCTTTTCATGGGATTATTATTAAATAACCGCAACACAACGGGTCGTGCGTCATCGTGGAATCGCAGCTAGGTACTATGTACTGATTTTATAAGATACGTAACAGCGGGATTTATAAATTTAAATATCTGTATTTCAAAGATGTAAAAGAAAAAAACCTTAACTCATTATCGAATACCTAATAAGGTACTATATTTGTTTCTATAACGACAAGGGACTGTGGACACGAATGAGGGCCTTCACGATGTAATAACATTGGTTCACATATTATTCATGGCTATACAGAAACAGCAATTTCTGTAAAGCATCTGTGTTTTATAAACTATGTTTTAGCCTGATCTTTAAAGATCTTACAAAAGTACTATCAATTCATTCTATAAAACAGATTTTTTTTTATATTTTTTAATAATTTCGAAGACCAACATCATTAAAACTGGAAGAAATGAAGCTTTTATCAAATTTGATTTCAAAAATGTTATTATTGTGTTATCAACATTACCATCTGCTACTAATCTGAAACAATTGAAGACAAGGTTAATTACATTTGCATTTACAGTATCACTTAGAAGAGAATTACAATTTCATTTATTCACATTTAAATATAAAAAGATCGACATCTTCAAACATAAGAGGTGTTAGGTAAGTGAATTTGAAAGCCAATTTCTTAAAATCCCATTGAATGTATTTGATTGAATAAGATTTTGATTAACATCCAGACTTAGATATATATTTTCAATTTGTATCTAAATGAAATTATTTTCTTTCAATCTTAATTAGTTACGGAAATTTATATTATTTATTATTCCTACTTATATATTCTGTTGCTTCTTATCGGGTTTCAATTAGATAAAATAAGAAAAATGATACAATAACAGAAATTTATGTACAATTTAAAGTCATTTGAAAGATTATTCGATCGAAATTTTATTTTTAATTTCAATTTAATTGGCGAATAAGAATGATAGGCGAAAATAAAATACAAAGCACGCAAAATATCCAGAAAGAAAATTTTGATTTGAAACTGTCTATGAAGATAAGAAATACATAATTATAAAACATTAATTCATATAATAGACATACGTGAACACTGAACCTAATTTTTATTTGGAAACAGTAAATATTTAAAAGCGCTCTGATATGACCAAGCATTTGGTAGATCTAGTGAGAATATAAACGCTTTAGAGCACCGTAGGGTCAGCTGATTTTAAACACCGATGCTACTTCAGAAGTCGCAGTCCTGCCGAGTGATTTGCATAAGATAACAGTATGCTATACGGCGAGTTACTAGTTTCCCACTCATAAATCTACGCAAATTATAGTATTAAAGTAGGTTATTATTCAAGACGGCACGGGAAACTGCTTATATTGTGTGACGATACAAACTTGGACTACGCATATATTTGACTATTCAGAACTGTTACATACATACTAGTATACAGATAGCTATAGTCATATAGATGCATAGGAAGCTAAGTACGTAGATTATAGATAATACATTCCATCCCTAAATTTGATTAATTTTATAACATCCATTTTATTATCTTAAAATAAGTAGCACGCTTTAATCAAGAGATATAAAAACTGCAGTTCATATTTTGAATCATTCAAACATTTTCATAGACACCAATAATTACATTATATTTTCTATGAAATTTAGAGACATTAATTTAATTAATTATATAAAATTTTGAACGCGTTTTTATCGGATGTTGCGGAATTTATATTACAGTCTAAAGTAACCATGTGGCTTCATTTAAAGCAATAACATTTCGTACTTCTACAGTATTCTGACTTATATATTTGAAATATTCCTAAAGAAATATTTAAAATTATTTCTACCTTATCTAACAATTATTATAACATTTTTATTGCGATGAAGGAAGCATTAAATTTTACATGATAATTTGTATTGTAACAATTCAGTACGACACGCAACTTGTTACCTCTAATTTCAATAATCGTTAAATGTAAATAATCAAGCTGACGTGAATCTACAACCGAATTAAATTTAATATTCACTAAGCAAATAGTACTACGTTCAACATACTAATTAGATTAATACAGATAATTATTACCCGATCAAATACTATTAGGTTATTTATAACGTGCGCAGTGTTAAAGTTCCATTGATCGTATAAACATATTATTTAGTCTTGTTATAATTCTACTAATGCTAATATACTTTTGCCATATTAAAATAGAAATTAATTAAAAAATCCAATTGAATAGTACTAGCTTTACAAATTAACTTAAACGAGTAAGTAAGAAATTGCTGTATACGAGATAATGTATTCCTAGTTTGCTGTATGACAGGTTGTACTAAAGTAAAAAGGTTTTTTACTCTTATTATATATTCTTGTAAGATTTTTAAGTTCATTACCTTATGTTATCATAAAAAATATAAAAGATTTTATCCAAATATTAAAAATAAAATCTTGTTTGATGGCAGAAGGAAAATCCTCGTAAAAGGTATAAGTATACTTACTTATAAGAATAAGTTTATTTTCGTCCGATAACAAACATCAAAAGTTGCAAAAGCTAACTTAATATAATGTAATCGAAAGTTTTATGTACACTTCGCTTTATTGATGTCGATTTTTATGAAAAAAGTGTAAGTAGTAATAAAATCGAAACGTGTTTTTTCACCTACAATTGAGAAATTTTTTTTTGGTGTACGATTCTACCTTCTATGCACACAAAGGCACTTGCAAGAAACTTTCACAGATAACAAGAAAAACCACATTATATTATGTTGTCTTTTTTACTCTTAGAAACACGACAATGATTACACGGGTGTGCAATAATAATACTGTCTGCATGAATTCAACTAATTTGTATGTATTAAAGTGTTCTGAAAACGAAAAAAATACTCAAAAAATTCCAGAACTTCAGGCTTTTTTGCAAAACGCAGAAATTTATCGAAGCAAGACGTTCCAGATGCTTCCAACACGCGAAAACGTACCAAAAGGAGTCTCACGAGGAAAACTGTTTAGTGCTTACTTATGAATGTATTTTAGATAAATAATAAGTTTTGTTATGCAATTATTAGTAAAGAAAACAATTTTAGTCTTATATACTTTATTTTAAGATGATAACTTCTTTAACATAAACACCTACATTGTCGGAAAACGTGACGTTCTATGACAAAATGAAAGTCCTTTTCGGAATCAACACATCTAAAAATCGAAACAGCTCTAAATATTTTCTTTTGCAGACCTTTGTTATTTAATTGTGTATAAAAAGTGTAATGAAAACAAAAGGGATGTGCTTTCGTAACTTAAACAAAATATGATATTATAATTATGATTTTCTATGATCACTAGATCTTGTTTTGACAAAAAATATATCACGGATTTGTAAATTATATAGTTTATTAAGCGTCTTAAAAATATAGGTTCTATATTCGTCCATCATTTACCGTAAAAATAATGAATATGTTATACATTGTTTTGGATGCAATGAATTTTTGGAATAAAATAAAATTAAAACGCATTTATTATTCTTATTGTATGAAGTTATTAATAATCTCAAACATCATAGTATAGTTTGTTTTGTACATATTTTATTTCATTGTAATTGCTACTAATAGGTTATAAAGCAGAGTTTTATCTAGACCTTTACTGTTATAAGTACTTAACTTTCTAAGTACTTTAGCAGCGGTGGAATAAGATAAATGGTTTATAATTTTTTTGTATTTTATAATACTTTATGTCAAATTATTTTGATATTAGTACTACTGTACTCTAGTATAAGATACAATATATTATATTAACAGTTTAAGTGTTTTCAGGAATCCATTAAAATCCAAAAACCCTTTGGGATGGATAATAGATTTGCGGCATTTTATGTCGCTATTATTATCAACCTTTCCAAAGACCTTTGTTTTTACTAATCCTTGTAAAAAGGTTCGAATTTTCGTTCTCGTTTTTAGATTATAGTATTGTTACAAACAAGTTCTTAGTAAATTAGTTTTATACAATAGTTATACTGATATACATTCTATGGGTTTTACCATTTATTACCAGTTCATATAGGTACTTAAAATCAGAGAGCTTGTAACTCAGATTAGATTGGATCTTCTCTAAAGGGACTCCTCAAACGTTTGGAGTTTGAATTAGTTAACAAGTTAATTAACAAACGCCGATGACGTATTGCAATCTCTTATCATATTTTAAAATGTTCTGTTTTCAAACATTATATATGTGTAGTAAACAAATTTATTTATGTGTAGTAAAATAAAGAAAATTATAAACTAATCAAACATTTAGTTACGCCTTTAAATTTTTTTAGGCTGTTGCTGTAAAAGTTCCTGTGCCATGAAATAGAGATGATGATAAGGCTGGTTTTAATTTTAATATCCTTTTTTTCCTTCTTATGTATGGTGAACTTAAAAGGATGATTAATTTTTATTCGTATGTACAAAGTAGCAATCGGACGAACGTCCAATAAATACATCGAGTTTAATTTATAACAATATATTGAAAACAACTATATTTTGGATATAAGCATATTTAACTTTATTTATGTCTAGATATTTTTATGTATTCTTATGGTTTTCTTTAAAAAAACTCATAATTAAGCTGTTAACATTGAATAACTGTTTAGGTGGTATTTAAATTATTGTTTTTTTAATTATGATATAAAGTGTCAAGGTACTGAAACGATTGTATAACGGGTAGAGCAACTGGAACGGGAAATACATAGCTTGCTGCTACGAATTCTGCCGTGTCGTTGAATTTTGCATTCTTTATTTAAATCTTAGTAGATATTACACATAATATGTTGTTTTTATCGTTCAAATGGGTTTTTTCCGGGTTACAAACAAAAATAAGAACCTTGTTCTTGTAGCATAGTTCAAACGTGGTCTGATAAATGCAACATCTATATCTAACGAGGTGCCTTCGAGAAATTGTCCGCTATGATGTAAAAATCACTAATTTTCCTAGTAACCATTGAGAGAACAATACAGCAAGACAAGTATATCTTGAGTTGAGTAATAATAAAACTTAAAAAGAAATAAGTTCGTAAAAAATAACTAAATCAAATTGACTGGTGTACCGCTTTAAAAAACATTTATCAATAAATAATGAACGAGTGTATTTCAAATAGAAATGGAATAAACGTTTAATATTTTTATTTTCCACTTTTGTTTATTTTATTTACAAAAATGATCAAACATTTTCTAATAAAATTAAGTGCTCTTTCAATCAAATAAAGACTTAAAATAAACAATACGAGCACTTAAAATTTCAGTAAACCAGGTATTATGATTTATTTTTGTTTTTCATTGGTCTATACTCCATATAATTAGGGCATAAAATATATTTTATTTTATTTAATAAATCTATGCGAAATGTTATAACGAAATAGGTTGTCAAGGAGATGATTATACGTGTGTAGAAAGAAATGCTTTGATTGTATAACGTCTATGAAAATTTCACCTTTTTAATTAAAATGATTTAAAATAAATGTAGGGTCCAGTTTTATATTTGGTTATCCAACACAACAGTCCATAATCTTTATGATATTCATTCAGTCGATTTGATTGAATTCCGTCACAATATATCAGATTGTCAATAGAATATATCCCTCAGAAGTATTTTATGTTATAATTTGTTAACCTAACTTTTCTTCACACTATTTTACTGCGAGAAAAAGCTAAAACAAAAAAAAAACCTACATGAAACAATGATAAGAAATTAACAAACAAAAAATCAACTAATGTATAATTTTCCAAATAAACGACAAATGGATTATTATAAAATAATCACTTTCTTTTACACCTGTCTCGTTTGAGAACATAGAATATATAATAATAATTTTCTTCCTTTAATAACAAGGTATCGAAAAAAATTTACCATAAAGCATTTAAAAGCTCAGGTTTACTTTACATATTTTCTAATATAAATGTTATTAATTGTATCTAATAAGCATAGTCTTAATTCTAATAACATCTAATAACTAAGATTTCCAATACCGGATATGACCAATATTTGAGTGTTCCATGATTTTGACTATAAATAATCCTGAAATCAAAATTGAATTGTGCTACCAACGACTTTGCAGCGAGCTCAGTAAAGACATCTATAAATTAATACAACGAGCTGATAGACGCTGTCACAGACTAATAAGAAATGTTTACTGTAAGGCAATAGATGGCACTAGTACATTTGTATTAAATTCGTTAAACATAAATTTTTCTTTGGAATATAAAACCCTTAATAATTTTAATATATAGAATAAGAACAATAACAATGATTCATTTGATTTTATAGGCGTCAATTGGGCTGCCCTCTATTAGCGAACAGAATGAACTGAACGTGCGACGTAAATTTAGTTTAGATTGCGGACAATAGATGACGTGACACGAGAGTTTACTTTCTTACTTTTATAATAATATTGTGTTTTGTGGGGAACGGAAAAATATTTTAGTCATATTTGTTATTTTTGTAACACATTGTAAACTATAAAGTGAAAGTAGATACCAAATCAAAACTAATATTGTATAAGGAAATATGCTTTGTATAAAATATTAAGTCAAAAACTAATGAAGATGCATAATATGGGATAGTAATAGTATAATAAAACGGCAATACAATTACTCGCTATGCAATAGTTATCCCACTGGAATGTTAAATTTTCCCGAATAAAAATTTGAATAATAATATTATACGATATTGAAGAATATTATCCAGCTATTTGCCAAATCCCATCTAGTTCAGTTCAGTCATTCTGGAAGGTTTGAGTAAAAAAATTGCATTCAGATTTTTTTCTTATTAATACAGCCCTGTTAAAACAATTATATTTTCCTCTTGTCTAATTATATACCTTCTTAATATCGTCGAATAAACCGTTAAGATATATAAAAATTATATAATATTTTAATAAAAAATATGTCTGACTTCAACTTCCTTTCTGTTTTCTCATATTGATCTTGTAGTGCTTTTGAATTCACATATGCCTTAAATATTACTTTGTATTGAATAACGCAGGAGTAATATTTGAATTGAAAGCAAACAAAATGGCTTCCATCCTCTATATGGGGATAAATATTTTCCTCCGGTAGGTCTTCTTATAACATATAAGTCTATATATTTTGTTGTTTAAAGTAAACAGCACTATATGAACAGAAGCATTTTTAATAAAAATATACACCTCAAAATGCGGAATTATGTTATATCCGTCAATTATTTTAAGTTATAAACATTAATTTGGCTCTGAAGTTCCGCATTTTTTAGGCTCATTGCCAGGAATGACTCCATAATCCGATAAAAAAGATAATCGCCAGCTTTTATGGCATTTTAATATTTAACAACTTAATTTTTCTAGATAACGTTAAATTTGTTTGTTCGTTGAAAATTTTTGTTGTAACAATTTATTACATGTTCTCAAGAGATTTTCTACAAAATTGAAACCTTTAGGGACTCGAAATATTAAACTTAAAACCAAGTTGTAATTAAATGTGACTATTTTGTAAAGAGTTATTCGAAATTAAATAGCGACTGGACGCATTATCACAACTTTTCCACTAATAAGGGTCTTATTTTTTAAATTGTTGCCATAGAATTTATTAAATAATTTAAATAAACTGTGAGAAAAAGTCACAGTTAGTATTTTAACAAATGTCTAAATCAAAATGCAATATGCAATAATTTTGATAAAGGCGTGTGAATACGACGAATACACACGAATCCGAAATATAATTTCTAAACTAACATATTAAGAGAAAAGAACTATTAATATTAAAGCAACACTTATTCATACGTGAAGTAAACATGTGAGATGTCTTTTATATTTGTTCAATATCTATTATATCTAGTTTCAACAACCACATTTCACGCTTTAAATATTCTATAACTTAATGTTATCAGAATCACAGCTGAAAATAATGCTATAACATCGTATACGCTATAAAATCACACCTAATATTTTTACCATAACTATAATTACATGATAAAATTGTGCAAAATAAAACTTTTTATTACGATACTTAAGCCTATTTACAAATGAATTAACGACAAAATATTAACTAATATATATACATTTATAAAATATGATAACTAAATCCTTACCGCGGATATTTTATATCAACTTGTACATTTCCCTCTGTGTAATCTTGCGTTCTGAGTGTCACAGTCATAATTTTTCGTGCAATAAAAATGAATAATATATTATTTACTCGTAACATATTTTGTAGTAGCAAGCTTTATATGTATATCTTTTAAATATATTGAAAAGGAATCGTGTTGCGCAAACATTACATGTGCAATAGATACAATTGTATTTCCAGTGATCATAGCAAGAGTTTTAGTCATATAATAAAGACTGTTCTCTTTAAAGCCGACAAAAATGAAAATATCATTTACTTATTATGTCTATCTAAAATTATTAATGAGAAGGTTATATAATATTATTCATAACACAAAAACTAATAAAAAATGGTAATTTTAATAATTTTTCAACTCTTGTAAAGTATAGGTTTTTTATCGCATAATCTCATAAACTTAGGTTCCCTAAAATAATACTTCAATACGAGTAAAGCCGCGAGAAAAAATGAGAGATATATCATCACATATTCGTTAAATCAAACCATTAGATAAACGTTGTCGTGTATGTACAAGATAGGCCCCTTGGTATTAAAATGTATTATAATGTATTTATGAGCGTAATAATAAAAGGCGCCTGCCTCTTAGGAGGCTTAACAGCATTGGTAATAAAACTAAGTGATTTATAATAATACATTAGATGTCCATAAAATGGTTTTGTCAAATAATTGCGATTTTATTAGTATGATTTAATTCTATTCCATTTTTAAAATATACAAAAATTTAAATAAAACAATTTTTTTTTAACTTACTCTTTAAAAGTCTAAGACGTAATTCGTGTGGATTAGCAACGTCTAATTAAAATCAAAAATTAAATACGTTGATTACACATTACTGTTATAATTATGATATAAATTACATACGATTATTAAATTAAGTCCATGTCTTAAGTAAACCATGCTTTAATTGTTATATTCGTCAAAATACTTACCATATAATGAAAAGCAACAATTGTATCACACAGGCTTATCCTTATATTAAGTTCACCATTGTTCACTAAAATGTACACAAGACAAAGTCAACGCGGGGATAGCTCTCGTAACCCGTCCAATGCAACGTACAGCCAGCACGTGCGTATACCGTAGCTTGTTAGGAACACTGAAGTACCCTTGCGACGAGCATCAGCCGAATAGATCCGAACGGGACCGACGCCAGCCGAGACGCCGAGTCGTGATTGATATCATATGAAATGTGAGGAATTGTTAGTTATATGGGTTTTTGTTTCAAAGATTATATTACGCCGGACGTTAATATATAAGAAATTCGCGATAGTAAAAAACAATGTTTTTCATTGTTTGTTTTATTCTCTTTCGATAATATTTAAGAAAGCTTACAAGCAATGAATACAGAAAGTTATTATAGTAATGACGAATTTGTTCGGAAAAAAGAAATACGAAGATACTGAGCAGTATTTTGATAGCAGAATATGTTGAGGAAACTACCTTTCCGTTGTCTTTCTCGTTTTTAAATCATCAAAGACAGGTAACAGTTGATATTAAATACCTTAAATGAGAAATTAAATATCACGCACGAAGCAAACGATGCAAAGAAAATAAAGTAAGTATTTTGGATTTCAATTCACGTACAAAATAAATTTGTTTCAATTATCATATAATTTAAATAGGATAAAGTCATTATTTAGACATAGTTTGTTTAAACTATGTTAACTTATGTTTTGAAGGTTAATTTATCCTTTCAGGTATTTTTTAACTAATGAGAGCAAAATATGTTTATGTATTTTAGCTTAGTAATATATTTATTTTGACTTCTATTGAAAAAATATTGATCCTTTCGTAAGTTACCAACAACCTAGTACTTCTTGTAATTATTTACAACCAAAAATGTTTTATATTTCTACTGTGTCATTTCCATTTCTTTCATAAATATTTTTTTTCACTAGCCTTTTCAAAAATGTATTTACTAACCCAATTTTAGTGGTGGGCATAATCCCCGGAGTATTTTAATGATGACTTAGATTTTATTCACCTGTACCTCTTCCTTTTTCCATCAACATCTTCTTTAGTAACTTCTATTATATTGTGGAAATATTTACCTGAGACGATGTTGATTGTTGTAGAGGCATACATACATTTGATTACGATTAATAATTTATTTTATGTTAGTATATATATAAATAAATATATATGTATATTCGTTGAATAAAATAGCCCGCTTTTGAGGCTGCACTGAACACCTTTTTGCCGAAAGGGTTACTAAGGAGAAACTCATGTGTAAAGCGACGCGTGGAGTATGAATCCGCCCCAGCATAATGTTAATTAGCTTCCGACCATATATTTCTAGTGGACACGTTATTTTTAACGTAATTATCTAGCTTATAAAGTTACAATACCTATCAATGTGTTTAGTTTTTGCAGCAGTTTCATGGACTTTAAAAGGAAAATGAATTTGGTGAATGATTAGAGTTCCTGGTGATGAATTCATATTAACAATTACTTGGTCAGATGTCTATATTGGACAAAGTAGCAGATGTTACATGATAGAATATTTTTAACATTGATGTCTTTCACCTTCAGAGCAATTTTTATGTATCACAGGCAGTAAATGCATGTAAAAATAAATATCAGAATTAGATGTAACAAGTAGGGTCGCTTAATATCAAGCCTAAGGAAGTCTGAAATATAACCTGAATAACCTCATATTGCAGTCCCTCGGTAGAACTACAGAAGACAATTTATTCCGTTGCATAAACGTTCGGAGAAAATTAATCTGACACCGTACTGTGCTTGGCTATTTGGGAATCAAGTTGTGGGGATGTACTTTCTGCCAATGGCGAGCTTTACGATGATAAAATATTGTTGACGCTTATGATTAACGTTTGATAAAAATTGTTTTGGTTTGCTATTAGTCGTAACTATCATATGTTAGTCATAGCTCCTATGTCATTAAAAACTGTCAGCTTCGGTTAATTTTCGAATAGCATTATTTCAGAAATAAAAATCTTAGATATTTATTAACCTATAACTTTTGGTCGGAGCTACTTTTGTCCTAAAACTAACGTTTTGGACAAAAATCCAAAGTCTGATCTTTTAAGAACTTTATTTAAGAACTCTATTTGTACATAAATCGTTTGCACACGTAATCTTTGCTTTAGTAGTATCTTTAACATTCTTGTGAATTACCAGCGTAATAGGACGTGTAATTGTTATATTAACCAAGTTTTTGACTCCAGTTTGCCTGTCTATTTTTCATATCTTGACTTAAATTTTACTTAGTATAAAATAGCTGTAGTTTGTGCGGTGCAGCATTGGTAAGGACTGGTTGCATTAAGAAATACAACCCTCTCTCGAAGATATGAAGAAGATAAAAAGCGGCGATACTTGAGATGAGTGACGATAACGAGATCCAACTTTTTTCTGATTTCTTCCGATAATTAAATTAGTTATTTCCATACTCTTCAGAGTGACAAAACATCTGAACTAGCACCTGGAAGTATCTACATCCCAGTTGATACATAATCAGGAGGTTCAAGGTATTATTTTTTTTCTTCGTAAATATAAACATTATACTATTTTGAAGTCATTGAAAAAAAAATTTTGTGTATCTATTTTATTGCATTATTTTATAGCTATAACTGTAATATTAAAGACCCTCTAAAGCCGTCTAAATATAACAATCCGCCAATCATCACCAGTTTAAATTTGTGTCTAAAACAGAATAGAATAATAAAAACAACCTAAAGCCGATACATAAAAATGTATTAAAAGATATTTTTATTTTATAGAACTAGAAGTAAAACTGTTTGTTTCAAGGGATTTTTAAATAAATGGTTTAAAAAATTAAAAAAAATATCAATTTAAATGTTTGAGTTCTGGACATAACACTTGTATTATATATTTAAAAATCTACAAAAAAATCGACTATTAAAACCTTTTGTCTTTTATATTCATTATATAATTATCCCTTTTTACCCAATAGCTTGGCCATTCATCATATCCTTGCCATCCCCTACCATTGATATTAACACTCAGCTGAGCAAAAATCATCAAAGCGCTGTGCTAAATTACATAGGGCAAGTACCAAAAAAATTATCATTTTATAAAAGAATCTTTTCGTGAAAACTATATATGAAATAAATATTCGCTTCTTGTATGGACTACTGTTAAAAACATAATAATAAAGTTCACTTCAATAAAACCGGGCATTCGTTTCTAAATTCGACGGCACTTAAAACATGTTACCATAGCGATGGCAGTAATTTGCGCATATTGAATTTACTGTCTGTTACCAACGGTTTCGCGTTCAAGGAAGATTAAAGGATTATGAGCCTCTAGATTTCTCCTCATTTTAACGATTCCACTGAGTTTAATTATACTCTGTGAGAATTGGTCCGCGTCTTCGAAATTGTGTGAAAATTTCTTATTTTTTTTTTTTACTAAATAAATTATTGTTATTATGTATGAGTGCTCCGTTACTTTGTTTATAATAAGAATAAAATAAAATAAATAAGATTTCCTTGATAATTTAATGATTTTTTATGTTTACTTGATAGGCGGGATGATCCTTGAAACTTACGAAGTTACTTAACTAGTGTTACGAGGATATACAAATGTAACATTCATAAAATAATATTATTTGTCACATTTTACTTCTAGTTTTTAGTGGCATAAATATTATGAAGCAAAAAAAAAAGGTAATTCAGGAACGTAACTATAATGGTTGGCAAGAATGGAGGAGAATCATTTAGCTGGAGCTTCCAAGTCATTTGTGTTCATTAGATAGTGTCCAATAATGGAAATGGCTATGGTATGGCACAATGGCGCCGAAAATGGTCCTGCAGAGCGGTTAACTGCACGTACACAGAGGGTTTCTAGTACGAATTGAAGAAAATTAGTCTTGATATTAATTTGGAGTCTTCATTAGTGTCTTTATCGCTGATAATTACTTATGGTAACTAGCGAAGTGGGAGTAATAGAATTTATAGTTATATATGATGAGTTCTTAATAATTATCTACTCTTAGTTTTGTTCTAGGTCAATAAACTTCGATACCAGTAAAGTTTTCATAATCATATCTAGTACATAAGCATATTATATCGATGAGCACTTTAATCTATCTAACGAGTGTGTTCCCATGCAGATATAATTTTCTCCATATAATATTCTAAACTATTATTTCAAAGGTCAATGCACTAAACATGTGTATTAATACAGATATATAACGAATATGAAAAATGTTTTTATGAAAATAATTTTCATTTCAACGAAATTATATTAATTTAAACTAACTGTACCTGAACGATATTTCCAGTATCTTTTTATAGTTTCAAAGTATTACAAGAATCCTACAAACAAAACTAAAATTAATAAAAACAAAATCTATTTTGGATTTATTTACTCTTATTTTAATTTCTGGCAATTATGTATACCATGCTATGTAACAATGGCATGGTATTAATAATTTAAAATCGTAAGTAAGAGGGACAAAATATTTCATAATAATTGCAATAACAACTACAGTAATGGAAATTTTGTATCATATTATATATTGTTTTCATACCCAAAAAAATTTTGTATGAAAAATAAAACTATCCCATAAATGCGTTTATGTTCTGTTGATATTTAATACTGCGCTGAAAGTGTCTTTACGCGCAAATAAATACGTAATTCTTTGTCTATCGCATATTTGAAATATACGGCTGAAAATATTATCTGGAAAAAATCGTATTTCTATTTTTTAATGTAGTACATTGGGATAGCAAAAAAAAAATAAGTGGATTTAATTATTAGAAATGGAATTTTTAATATTTTCAAATCGGTTCAGAATAATTTAGTTAAGGCATGAGTATTACAAGTACCTACCAAATATTCAAATACGATAATTGTTGAATGTCATATAATTATCTAGTTGAATTCATGAATTAAAAAGAGTTTTGTTTGTCGATTATAGAGTTAAAATTTTTCGTATGCTTACAGAATGGTTTATCAAGCTGTGATCTTTTAGACTAAAATTATTAATTAGTCTAATAAAAAATATGTCAACAATAAGTAGGATTTATTTAAGTTTACAGCTATTCTGTATCATTAATTCGTGTAATAGCAAGATAATAATTATCATTAAAAAAAATTAACATTGCTATTACGCGTAAATAACCAGTGTGCTATTATTATATTCACAATAATGTATGAAATCTGTATGAAAAGTCTAGATTTTATTAATTTGCTTTTTTTGAGTTAGTGTAAACTGCAGTAACATATCTCTCACTGTATTTGAGAAATGATATTGAGAGAGAAAATAATTATATTTTTATTGCTTCTGAATAAGCTTTAAGTTAAAAAAAGTATATGATATCATTTTCATATACGACTCACATTTCGGTTCCGCGGTCATGTAATCGTAATTATATTTTTTACTTGTATAAAGTATTGAATTATTTTAATATAAATGAGAATATCAAACCATGGCCGTATTCTTAGCAATAACATGTGCATATGACGTATCTACAAAAAATTATTTCTATAAAATCTCTCTATAATGCCATAATTTGTTAAGTATATTTGTTAATGTTGGATATAAATAGAGAATTTAAATAAAAAGTGAAACAAAAAACCTAAATTTATTGGTCTTTGTTATTATAATTGCGTTATAGTTAATAATAATAGATGGACCCTTGACAGTGTTATCCTGTATCTTAACTAAGGATCCGTCCTATGTAACAAACAAGCTGCAATAACAGGTAAGTATTAACACGTGTATGTCAAACCCTTTTGGCGTGATACAAACGAGAGCAGCCAGCGACACACTGACTTTTGATAAATATTACTACTCATTATGTACTTAGCAGTAACCTAAAATATATTATTTTTATATTAAAACATTAAAAAAATATTCAGACCCAAAAGTTGCGCCTACAGTAAACTTTTTTATATTTATCGCTACGGTATCAAATCTTAATTGGAAAAAATAACTAAAAGAACGATACATATACAAGAAAACAAAAATTTGTTTAGAGTTTGTTTATATTTGATGCAGATATCAAAAATTAATCACAGATACAAAGGAAATGGACAAAATGAGGTCTAAGACTTTCGCGAGTTTTACATCTCGTCTGCCCGTGATCACGTTTGCTGAAAAGTAACCGAAACGTCGGGAGTATGTAGTTTTTTTCAAAAATAAAACAAAGCGTAGTATCTCCGAATAATATTAGTTTCATTTAAATGAATGCACATGTTAAATCCAAAGTCATAGGATTTTAGTTACCATAGCTTAAATTAAAACAATTTTTAATACATGAAGTATGTAAATAAACGACTATTATATGATGATAATAAAATATAATTAACTAGAGAGGTTTCTGTCTATCCAACGAAGGCACAAATAATATTAAAATCTGACCAAGGGCTTGCGTCATGAGTTTAACGGGTTGGTCTATATAAAAAACTATGTGAATCTGAGCCTTCCTTTTTAAAGTTGTTAACCAAATTATAATTTTTTCGCATATATATATATATATATATATATATATATTCTGAATGTTCTGTAGCTATCAAGATTTATACACATGTATAATAATTTTATGTAACAATTATCGGCTTACTAAGAGAAACAAGTTTTATCGAAGACTTTTTTGAAGACAATAGATTATCTTTTGCAACGTCTAGAGTTTGTTCTAATAAAGACTATTGAGTGAATGGAAACAGGCGATAAGGTCTATTCCGGGGCTCAGTCGAAAGATCTTCAATTGTCTAAGTTTCATTTACTTCGTAACTGGTAATAATAAATTTTATTTAAAAATAGGTTACCTATAAAAATTAGTTTTAAGCAACTGTTAATTGAATTCTACATATTCGCATCCTAAAGTTATTAAAATATAAGAATCATCCTAAAACTCACCTGTTTAAAATTGTGAAAGTATTACTTAGAAGTAATGAGGTTTTGGTTTTAAATATTACCTCAACATATTTGTCATTAAAGATGTTATGGAGTCCCCTTTTCGTATCTTTTTGGAACACAAAACAATACATAATAATTTTGTTTTGTTTTGTGTTCCAAAAAAAATAATGTAATAATTGCGTGTTTGTAACATCAGAGCTATCTTGCGTAAAACAATAAAAATATTTAAACAGCTGAAGGGTACTATTAATATTTGATATGGTGTTAAGTGTTTGAAATAAAATACAAAAGCAGAGCAGATAAGGCAGAAAACAATGCGGTCCATAGAATTTAATATACAGAAAAGGATTCGTAAAACAGAGGACACGAATATCTACGAACATTTTTAGAATTCCCTCACCTAAGGTATTTGCTTCCGATTCTTCGACTTCAGATGTGGGAATTTATTTGTTATTACCATTTATATTTAATATAATATTAAATTAACTTCATTTTTGAAATAATCATCGATAGTGTTAGTGATCAGTTGTAAGAAATAGAGACGTAACCTCTTAGCATTCAATGGATTCAATATGCGAGTTCCGAATCCATCGCGTTGCAGAGAGAGGAACTTCAACCGAACCTGGGACTTGCGACCCAGGTGTAGGTTTAAGGGGCCCCTATCTAACGCGCGTTAAACGCTCATCTCCACCGTCCAAGCTCCTGTCTCTACCTAACCAGAAAAAAACCAACTAGGGCTGCCTTCGTAGTACGTTCCAAGGATGAATTGATATTAGTTCTGGACAGGCCTAAGTCTTTTAGTAGGTTGTAGAGAGATTTAGGTGTTATACCTCTCGCTCCCACTTCTACTGAGTACAAATCCACGACGAAACTATTTCTAGTGAGTTCGTTTGTGAGCTCGTAATATTTATTGACCTTGATGGCATGGTCTTTGGGGATGTTAGTTTCCCAAGGAACCATAAGCTCCATTATCACAACGCACTTTAAATTTCTTCCCTTATGACATATAACGTAATTACGAGTATGAGCTAGATGTCACTACTTCAATTGCTCCATTCCTATCATCTCAAACTAAAAATAAATCTATTTATCTGTTATTCGATAATTCCACCAAAATATTTTTTGTAATTAAACAACTCCATCGTATAACATTTTGACAAAAAAAAAATATGACAGTTTGGTTATAGTTTCATAAAATTAAAAAATACATATATTGTAATGATCATGTTATTTAGAATAATATGTTTGATATAACAAAAGGGCAAATCAAATCAAATTATAAGGATGCCGTATAACAAACTATGTAATGGGATGGAAGCCCGTAAAGGTCGCAGTTGTTCCTTCCTACCTAATTGCCATGCTTGTCGAAATACACAGAATTTCTTTAATTATTTTTCATAATATTCTTTCAGTGATATAATTTTTAATCAGAATTCTCATAATAAAGATAGATTAATATATTAGTGTATTTATTTCAAATAAATACAACTTCGATGATATATTGCAAATATTTGTTTCATAGAAATTGTTGTTCACAGTTCTGACTTGTTTCTAATGCGGTTTCAATGCTGCAAAGTTACTATGCGAATGCCAGTGAACTGTCACAAGACAATATAACTCACCGACGCGAAGTTACGCTTCCTTCATATTGCTGAACAACTTTCGCAAAGCCTCGTATCATATGCAACTCATACATATAAAGTTGAAAATATCATTACAAATAAAAGTTTCTTTAATAAAAATAATAACACGTTAAATGAAATCTCAACCAAAAACTTGAAAAAATAACAGATTGGATTTATGAAATACAAAACATTATTTCATAAAATTAAATATATTTTATATCGACGACAAATAACACTAAAGAGTTATGACAGCAATTTTTATATATTGTCATTTCTATTGATACGCTGTAAAATAGGTGTTTCCTAATTCAGGCGTGCCTTAACACCTGTTGGTAAATTTCTCCAACTATTTCCATTGCAATCCATTTCAGTCACTCTGGTAATCTCGAAGTTGGTTCGAATGGCAGATTTAACTTACTATTTACAAATTTAAAAATAATATTTAAAAAAAAACACGACAACAGATTTGAAGAGAAAAAAAAAATAATTTCAACTCAGTTAAAACTGTATCAATAATTAATAAATCGCATTTTTCAATCGATTGTTTTATACAAATTGCTACTGACGTCGCTCATGTCGCTGTAACCACATTTTAATTATCTGCTGCCAGCTTCCGTAATGATCTCACGGGATATTGTAGCTCTAGTAATATGCAGTACTAGTACAAGAACATATGTATAAAAACATCGAAATAAACATATTACACTGAGATGAAACCTAAATGTTTAGCCAGTTCTGTATAGCCGTAGTTAAATTCGATTGTATCGTTATTGATGAGAGAATTAAATGTTTGATAATATAATCCCATTGAAAAGCTGATCTTTATTACCCGTAAAATATAATTCATACCATTTTATATGCTATGATAATAACTGAATTGTTTATAACATTTAATTGTTTAAATTTACGACTTCGAATAAAGGCGATGAAGTAATAAAAGCGAATCAGAAGATATTATCAGGAAGCTCACTGTAAAATGTTCAACCACAACAAATAATATTATTCGTAAGGTTGGTAGGTACAAAATTTTCTATACTTTATTTTTCACGACCATACAAAAACTACTACAAGCCATATACGAAAAAATTAATATGATATTACTAATATATTGGTTTCGTGTAAAAATGACTCGTTTCTAACAAGAAGAATAGTTGTTTTAGGAAGCGTTACGAAAAAGAAATTTAAACAAATACGAACTTAAAAACTGAATTACTCACGTTTTTTTTGTTTCGGTATGTTGCATGTACTGGATGCAGTGAATGTACTTGTGGTGTGGTTAAACATTTTTTTGCTGAAATTTTATAATGTGCCGTACTAAAATTGCGTGCGTCTCTTGCCGGTGCTTCATTAAAAACTGTTTTTATATTGGGTCTGCAGTCTGGTACAACTTTTATATATAAATTTTATGGAGTAGGATGTCTGGAATGTAACATCTATATTAGTTTACACCAAATATAAATCACTTGAAGAGTATTACACGTTACATTATGATTCATTTGGCAGAATAACAACACACTTAGATCGGTAATTAGCATTATAGTGACAATGAGTATAATAAAAACAAGCACTTTGTTGCTAATACGCGTTCTGGTCTTACGCCAACGTGCTCAGATATTACGGACGAAGCTTTGAATTCCCACACGTTTTATTTTCGTTTCGTACTGAGAATATATTTTTATTTTTGAATTACTTACAGTGTTCATGTGTATATACAGTTACAATTAATGTGACCATTGTCGTTTTCTTTTGTTTTTTCATTCAATAAATTCGTTTCGTTAAAATGATTACGTATTGTTTTTATGTGATATAAAATATATTAGGAATAAAATTCAGTACAATAATTATAACCCAGTGACTTGTGATAACAATGATTGAAAATTGTAGCCATACCCTTATTTTTCCTTTCAATAATATATGTTAATGTAGAAAATTGATACATTATCGATATATTTATATGAATTTCATATTTTTTTCCGTTAATTATTGACTTAAATTTAACGACTGGTTAAATTTTCGTTTCTATCATTATATCTGTTCTTCCAGAAGCCTGGATTACACCTTTTTAATTTTTAATGGATTATTATATTGTAATATAATTGTTTGTCAATTTAAAATCACCGAATATATATAGTAGTATAAAAATTCATCCTGGAGTTTTATAACTTAATTGAAAATCATAACTTCGACTTACTATAGTTTGATGAAAAATAAAACTAGTTCATAGTACTCTTATTCGTTTTTATTGTCAATCGCTGCCTTATAAATCCTAGTTAAACGTTTGAAAAACTATTTCAACACCCCCACCAGGGACCTTCAAATTTTTGAAATAAAATATAGCAGTTGATTCATAAAACATACGTAATTTTTCCAATTTACATTTAAATAATCTTTTTGTCTTAGTGTTGAGAATTGTTTTAATGAATGAAATCAATTAGCTTTTTATTAGACGATATCGTGAGAGGTAAATCTCATAACAAACAATTAAGTGTAGTGGAGCGTACATTTTTAATTTCTAGTTCTCACTTCTTGACTATGAATGGTTCTTAGCATTAAGCTCTGATTGGTGAAGTAATTAATTTTTTGAGGTCTTATGTACTTTGACCAAACAAACACCATTCGACTATAAAAAGAAAATACAAATTCAAACCGCGTATCTCTATTAAATAAGATACTTTATTAAAATGTATGTTGGTTTATGAACAAAACTTTGTAAGCGATCTGTTGAGAAACGTAAATAAAATTAAAAAAAAAAAATCACGAATTGTCAAATAATAAGTTTTAAAAATATATAAGCATACTGCCCGGTTGAAAATTGAAATGAAGATTTTAAGGATTTTAAATTTCTTTTATTAAAACTGTGCAACATTTTTTGTTTCTAGCCTGAAAAATGCTTCATATGAGATGCGGAATACCTTTCGGTATTTGCGAGATGCTTTTGCTTCATAACATTTAATATGTTTGGAACGCTTTTCATTCGTTTCTTTATTAAAAATTGTTTGGTACATAAATATCTCGGAAAATTACTAGGGAATTAACATTAGTACCATATTTTCATATGACCAGAAATGGGAAATATCTATTTAGGGATAAAAATACCTTTCCCTATAAATTATATCGCTCACATATCAGCTAATGAGTTATCTAACAAGCCGTTCAAAAAAAGATTACTTCTTTATAATAAGAATAATATTGATTGTGAATTAATTTAGACTTATTTTACTTTTTTTTTAAATATTTTCTTATTATTCCTTTAAGTCAGAACAATTAGTGTTATATTACAAATTACAATGTTATACTAGAAATTATTTTAAACATTACCTAGAATGAGAATGTAGTTTCACAATTAAAAAATATTAAAGATTAAATTAAATTTGTTTCATTTATTATACTTTGATATTACTATACTTTGATTAAATATACTTTGTTAACAACGACCAAAACATGAAGAAATATAACCTTAGATAGCTATTGGACTGGCGACAGTGTATTTTTTATTTACAGAAATTTTTGATTTAATAGAAAATAATTAGTATCGATTTGAATAATTTAAAATAATATATGCATATTATTTATAAAAGACCATGTTTTGTTAACCAAATATAAGTATTTCTTCTTCAGATGTGCAATGTTCAGATCTAAAACGTGTTAAAACAGGGACAATAATTAGATATAAGATTTTCGCGAGCTTTATTCATTTAAATGAAACTAATATTTTTCGGATAAACTACGCGTGATTTATTCTTGTAAAAAATAAATTACGCGTAGTTAGTTACGGGGGCTATGTAGTTTTTTTTGCAAAAATAAATCACGCGTAGTTTATCCGAAAAATATTCGTTTCATTTAAAGAGACAATAATTTTTACACGTTATATAAAAAAATAAAATTACATTAGAAATATAAAATAACAAGATAAAAATAGGTTTAGGGAAAACTGAAGAAGTTGAAAGGTTGTTATTAACAACAGGTCGTTAAAATTATTACCAGCTAAATAATGACATACTATTTCTCATATCCTATTTTCTGTATTTTTTTTACTTCATAAGAAAATAATATATACATTTAAGACATTATCTTTATCTTAAATTCATTTAAGTTATTTATAATAACAGATTAACTTAAGTTACAGACAATAAATATGTTATTACTATAAAGCAGTGTGATCTATTAAAAGGCGAGTAAACGTAAATGAATGGGAATCATTTAAAAAAAGTGTACAAATATTGAGATCTAAGACTTTCGCGAGTACTTATTTAAATGAAACTAAAACATTAACATAGGCCGGCTCGACCGGAGAAGTATCACCCTCTCACAGAAGATTGGCGTGAAGTAGCCTTTAGTGGCTGCGTTTCGGCCGATGAGTGAGAGAGCCAGTTGCTCTTTCCCCGTTCCCACCCTTTCCTGCCATTTCCTTATTCCCACCCCTCCCTTTTCCTCAACAATCAAGGTTGGCGATGGTCACTACTTCCCATTAAGTAGGCCGTCTGCTCGCTTGCCAACATTCACATAAAAAAAAATATTTCACATCTCGTCTGTCCGTGATCACGGTTGCTGAAAAGTAACCGAAACATAGGCAGCAATCATTGAAAAGGAGAAATTATTGTTTTTCTATTTTTTCCCTTATGTTATGTTATTTATTTATATATGTTATAGAAAAATATTAATAATTTAACTTAAAATCACATTAATGATAAATATCTTTTATTTTATAATTTTATTAGGAGATTTACAAATATTAACGGAAAAATATAATTTAACTACAGAAAACTTTTTTATTTTTATTTGTTACTTGTGCAGTTTTGTAATAAAAAAAATACACATGATTAATAGTGGTTATATGACAAAGAGGCAATTATAATTATTACTTGAAACACAAAGGTTTTGTCATTTAGTACCATCATTATAGAACGCTGATACTCAGCACACACATACACTAATCCGATTATTCAAAAAGTCTGAGGTATGTCATCGTTTGTGTTTTGAAATTGAAATGATCACAATTAGTATTAGAGTGCACTGAAGTACCTTTTTCCCAATTGCATGAAAAGTTATCAGATCGAAAGGTTCGTCGAAAGAATTCAAAACAAAGTAGTTTAAATTTAAATCAAGCATCGTAGACAAGTTATTTTTTAGCACACTTATTATTTTTTATAGAAAACGAAGTCTTGGGTAGAATTGAGAAAAAAAAAAATCATTTCAAATTAAATTGCCAAAGTTACTATTCATACATTATAGCATAGGTTATAGAAATTTACTTGTAGTTTAGGAAATATGTTTCATTCTGTACATAGTTTGTTGCAGTTCTTGTGGTTTGGGACTTAATACAATTTTTAATTCTCGGAAACGTTTTTATCACACAAGGGAGTCACTTTTAGTAATATTTTAAAGCACATATTTAAAAGCTAAGCTACATAATTAAAATGTATCTTGCAACATATTTTACAGTCTAATTAGCACTGTACTAGCTTAGTCCCAAACCACAAAGGAGTAATTATTTCTCTGATTATTTTCGGTGGCTTACAAGACATAAAGGAGAAATTTTGACTTCACGCTTCCAAAGCATAGTTCTTGTTAAAATCGTTGAATGTAAGATTTTATGAAGTAGCAGTTTTGACAAAATTCAGCCATTTCTCTAAGTTGCAGTAAGTAAAATATATTCTTCATAATTTCGTGTTTGTTTCTAGTTTGTAAGTAATAATATGATGGTATTGCTATACAATCTCTTTATTTTACAAATATATATGTAACAAGGTTACAAACAAACAAGGTCTGTTTATTTATTATGTATTTGTTAAATAATATCTCAATTAAAATGTATTGATGACTAAATCATGTATATAAACTCCAAAAAAAATGGTGTTATTAAAAACATACGGAATATGTTTTTGAAAATAAAACAAACTTCAAGATTTTCTGTTCCAATCAAAAGAAATATGTCTTATACTTTTTAAACATTATAGGTTTTGTCATAGCCAACGAAAAAATGTTGAATCTGAAGGGGAAGGTCCGCTACGATATAAACGCATAAATGAAAAAGGTACCAAAGTCCATTTTGCGTCTTCTGTCTAATGGTTTACCAAGAAATAAATGTAAGTATCATTATAGATTACATAAGTAATTTTTATAGTTGATTCTTCAAGAAACGTTTTTTTATTTATGCTATGAATTGATTCCCCCTGGAATCGTTGAATATTTTGTATGTCTTTATATGTTGGACAAATTATAATCTTCAGTACTGTGTAAAGAAAAGACGAAGGAGCGTTTGGAATGGAATAAAGGCGTTTATTATATTATTTTTGTATTAATTTTTTTAAAGAAGACCATTTATATTTTTAACAGCACAATTAGAATTGATATTAACAAAAAAAATGATTTGTTGCTAATCATTATTAGTAACGAAAGGTTTATAACATTGTAAATATAATTAATAAAATAACTGAAGGAAAAAGTACTAAGAGAAAACGTAAGTCAAAAATGAACTAATTAAACCGTTTTTTTAAATTACGGTTTTAGACAATAACTTTTGAAAAACGTTATCTTTTCATTTTGTTCTTCATAAAAAGAGTAACTCCTTGGAATATCTTTAACACAATAAGGTAAAAGTTAACTAAAAAAATAAAAAATTGATAAGGTTCCGTCAAGCCATTCATTATTACGATCTCCATCCATCTTTTTCTTTTTCATTAATAAAAGAACTCTGCGTTTGTATTTTCAAAATAGTTTCTAAGAGGCAAAATAGGTCATATATATATCAATTAACTTTTATAAAACTTTTTGATAAATTGTATAACTTTTATAAAATTTAATTTGTTGTATATTTAAATAAAAAACATTAAATGAAAAGAAAAGCAACTTGGACGCGATCTTCCGTTACGACGCGAACTTACGAATCCTGTTGTGTCATTGAATTTTTCATTCTTCTTCAACTTCTATTTTGATTTTAATAAACTATTGTCCCAAAATTCATTTTAATGTTCAAACATGCATGTATGTATTGTACGTAGTTAAATGTGTGTTTCATATTTTATGTATGTATGTCATTAAGATATCATCTTGGATAGTTTCTGTAGTTTATACGAAAATTGAACAAACAAAGTTTAGAACGCAAGGATTTGGCTGATACCGGGCTAGGTATCTAACTTTCCTGCAATTTCCAACTATCGGTAATTTGGTCCGAAGTTTAGATTACCTGGTGTCTTTGTAACATTTGCTTATTATTTACAAGTTATATTTTTATGTAAAAATATATATATTTAAAACTATTTGAGAACATAGAATAAATTAAATTTTGAAGCCTTTACTCGTCTTCGGTATCATATTTACGTCTATTTGAGATCTGTAAGGATAAAATAAGTTATTGTATAACGTTTTGCTCAATGAAACTTGTAATTAACCCGACTTGAAAGTCAAATGAGTTTCCAGAGCTTTCTCAGCTCTTCAAAATTAAGAAGAGAATTGTAAACGTCTAAAGAGATTTACATAAAACCGGAATTATTTTGAACTTGAAAACTTCCATTATTGATACCTCTAGGCTTTTCAATTTTCCCTTTAAATTACAAAATTCAATGATCTTCACAAAATAATAATGAATCTATTAAATGATAATGAATTTAACTTTAGTAAATTTTAATGTGAAATTGAAATTTTATGGAAAATATGATTTGTTAGTTGTAATTAAATTAAGACAAGTAAAATATATGAGCTAACAATATACTTTTAATTATATTCGAGAAGAACTTAAAGTTATTATTTAAAATATTTATCATATATAGTATGAAAAAGTTGTAATATCGGACCTAATCCCTACGTAACAGAGGTCCGATTAGCTTTTCAATCTCCCGTAATCACAAATGTAGCATTACAATTTAATTTAAGTTTAATATTAGAAAGAATATTATCTCTATATTTGATCCGATATTATATTATATTTCATCAACAGAATTGTCAACTAAGCCTGTATTATTTTTAGAATAAAAAAAAAATACAGTTACTAATCTTTATGTCTTATTAAAATTGGGTTCTAAAACTCCAAAATTGAAAATAAAATCATCTTGATACAATATTCCAGTACAATCTAAATTCAGTGTCTTAGTAACTTTCTTTAAAAGTTTTATGCAATGAAATAAAAAAATAAACAATAAATGTAAAAACACGCATTTTAAAAATTTCGTTTTGTTTTTTTATATATCTTAAATTATTTATTGATAACTTAAGATATATATAAATAAACAAAGTTTTGTTATCTTTACTCTGAATGTAACCAGTAATTAACCCTGCATGAAAGTCAAATGATTCCGAGAAAGGTCTCTTAGCGTTTCAAAATTAACTTTCTCCCGGGGAGTGTTAAACTTTGGAGTAATGTAAAGCTTTGAAGGGATTTACATAACACCAGAAAATCCATAGCAACTCATTTACCTATTCATTTTCAATGTAAGAAACTTCATTATTGATATCTTCGGGGCATTTAAGTTTGAATCTCATCGAATCAATGGTTAGCTTTTCAGCAAACTAAGAATATTAATTTAATAGAAGTCAGCGAATGATAGAAAAAAAAAACAGAATTATTTAATGAGGGATAGTTCCGAAAATAATAATAAAATAAAATTGCAATATAATTTCATCAAATTTGAAAAGTACAAAATTTTTTATATACTCTATCAGTTATACAAATATAAAAAAAGAGCGTTTTAGTCTCCATTGCCTTAATAAAAACTGACAAAACTCATAAATTGTTTTTCACCTACAAAATGTTTTATTATGACATTTTTTTAAACGCAGCTATGAGTAATGACGAGTGTATAAAATTTATTCATATAAGACACTTTTATGTAACTTTGTTCATTATCATCCAAAGTATGTTTCACAAAATCGGGTTGTTAGATTATTATTTTGCATACCCATTGAAGTACACTTAATGTAAGAGGAATCTATTGACAACAACTGTCTGTTATCTTAAAACTGTGAAACAATAAACTATTGTATTCTCCTGCTTTATTACCTCAGTAAATATATACATATAATATATATATATATATATATATATATATATATTTTCAAAATATATTTTCAAAATTTCAATAAACTATCCCATACATCATATCTTAAAATATAATCCAATTATTTCAAGTACTTTTTTATTGGTTTAAAACATAAAACTAGTACTAACTAAATGCTTTATAAAATAATACGCAACGGGAGAAATGAAAATGTAGAATAAATTGAGGCTGGATACATAGTGAGAGCGGACGGTCCATCCTTCCGGAGCTATTCACTTAGACAGGGCCGTTCAATGGAATCGATAAATGTACATACACCAACGGCTCTTTAACGTGATGTCAGTTTTAATACCAACTCAAGTCGTAAACCTTTTTGTACGTACAAAAATAGCTTCAAAATAATTTTTTTTGCGTGACGCATTTTAGAGTTAAAGATCCGAAAAGTAATTTTCTTTTCGTTCAAGACAACGGTATTTATTCCCTAGAGGTCTGCACTAGAGAGAGTTCATTTGCATCTAGATGGCTTCTATAAATTTACTATTCGAATTTACCACCTTTCCCGCCTCTGAAGCGATTTTATTTTATTTATCGATTAAAGAATGCCTTTTAATAATTTGTATATGTAAATTCGTTAACTTTTTGTTAAAAAAATATATTATACATTAGGTTATCTCGACAAAACTTTTAAATTCATTTATGATTTTTACAATTTGATATCGTATTTGAACTAATATATATAACCCTAGATTCAAAGTCCGCAAATATTTTATAAGCAATTATCGACATCGGGCCATTTATTTTAGAGCATCACTATTACATGCAACTTTTCCTGTTAACTTTGAGTGATCAAATCCTTCCAATTAGAATACCGTTCTGAGATTTTCTTTAACCCAGATCTTCATGACAGACAGACATTACTAATAATCGGATTTATATAGTTGCTAATCCATAAATTCCCGATCAGCCTAGTTAGTCAATCTCTTTGAATTATTGAATTGTCATCGGTCTGTGAGTGAGTATGCAATTTATGAATATAATTCAAAGATTTAAATCAGTATAACAAATGTTCAAGAATACTTTGAAAGATTCCAATAGTCATTCAATAATAATTATTTTATTAGAAAGTATGGTGCCAACATCATAAAGTCAGTGAACAAAAACATTCAATCCTACGTATCGCTGAACTATTTTGATGCTATAGAATCCTTTGAAATGACATTATATTTTAATGGTAAATTAAGAAGGAGACAAAATATATAAGATACGTAAAGTAAACATAGCATTTATTAAAAAATATACAGTCAATGAAGCTAACATGATATTGTTGAAATATTTTACAGCCGACTGAATCAAAATAAAATCAAAATTCCTTCTCACGATTCGTTAGTTCAACATTTCTGTGAATAAATTGCTGCGAATGAGCTGCTTTTTTGTAAAGTTTTTGATTGCAACATTTAAATTATTATTTATTTATTTCGTACGGCATGTGTTTAAAGTGGAAAAGCAAAATCCTGACATCAAATTGTACCATATTTTGGAAATTCTTTTGCCATAAAATACGTCAATATTAAATCAAGCGTTAAAATGAGTTCCTATCTCTGTTTTTATGTATCATGCAAGAAAGAGCTTCTGAAAGAATTTTAATGAAATTCTGTTTTAATTAAAATCAGTATCTCTGTCAAAATTTGTGCGGCAAATAAAAATTAGTTCCTAATAATTTTATACATGTTCATCATAATTTCAGATTGTGAATTCCTAAATCTTTAGATCGATTTTAATAATTTTATTCAACTCTCTTTTCTCTTGACTCTCTTAAACGTTGCCCTTTCAAAATCTATTTTTCTTACAAGAATACCAATATTTTCAATTCGTCAATTGACGATGTCAGTATTTCAAATTTGCAAAAATTTATGATATTGACGCCGATTGCTCGCTTCTCAATTCGGCTGTATTGAATATGCATGCAAAGATAAGGGTCGTTTTAGAAAGTCGTATTTGAATTTCAAATATGTATATGAACAAATATGAATTTATAACATGCTAAATGACTCAGTGGACTTCTTGCCACATTACTTTATAAACTTCTATTAATGTGTTTCTCGTTTCTAGATCTTTCCTAAAGTCTGCCATCTTTTTTAAGTACGCAGTGTTAACATAAATTAAGAGTTAATAAAAGTAACAGTAAGACAACTCTTCTTTTCTATCTTGTCTTGTAATTATAAGATGAATACTGTAACAATAATGTCTACCTTTAGAATCTTTCATCTTGCAAATGGCATAACTAAAATATTAACTGTCGTAATTGTCTATGATTTATGAAGTAACCTAAAAATTACATTCCAATTTTACAAGTACAAAAATATTATTTTAGAGATTATAGAGATTTGATTAAAAACTGTGTTTTTTCTCTGATCATCTTCATATTTCTACAGGCCCTGTAGTATTACGTGCCCTAGCACGGAAAAAATAAAACAGGTGCCTACACCTGTTTTATTTTTTCCGCTAGTTTATTGGATGATGATATCAAAGACATTAAAAATTTGATATTGTATTAATAATTCCAGTCATATATTTATCGCATACATTCAAATATAAACAAGAGTAAGTTGTTAGAAGTTGTTTAACTTCCAACGCAAAAAAACATTTTTGTCTTAATTTTCTCATTGTTCAAATTTATTTAATAAATAAAAATACTGCAAAGGATTGTAAAGACTGAAGTTGAAACGGAATGTCTAAGCTTGATACATATTTTTACATGCATATTGTAGGCTGGTACATATATATTATGCTTTCAATACTAATTTATTAAGGTATATTTTCATGTGAATTCATCTATTTGCTCAAACTCTCTGAGGCCCTCCTTCACGAAGGTATTTTTTCTATTTAAAGAGTCGGTATTCATCCTCTTGAGATTTCTGGAAGCCAATGGCTCATGATTTGCATCCAAATTTCTTCCATAAATTTACTTTTTATGTTTTCCGCTTTTTCAACTTAACACTGAAGGAAGTTTCATTGTAGCAACATTTTTATACAAATATTAGTCTCAAACTACATTCTTAAATGGATTTTAAATATAAAATGTATACTACTAAATTTGTTTATTTTTAAAAATCTAGCATCTAGGCTTTACATAGGATATGGGATTGGTTAAAATGAAGTATTTTAATAGTATAATCAAGTTACTATTCATAAAACACACCGTGTAATGTATGTATTTCTAGATGTATTTATCGTTATGTATTCACATTTTCTTATAGTTTTTACGTTTCAAGATAACGTAGTCATAAATAGAGTTGTTTTTCTCTGAGACGCTAAACAACATTTAATAAATACGTCTTAGAAAGTTCTCTGTTGCTATAACTTCATACTCCCCTCATCAATGATGCAGAATTTGATTTACAAATTTTACTCGACTACGGTTACAGGAAACGTAGGAAGTATAAGTGTTTTATGTATATACGATATTTATTTCGGATTCTTTTAGAGAAATTTTGCTGGAATGATATAAGGTCGTATTTATAATTAAGCTTGCATAATGGTTTTTAAACTGACTTTGAATTTGTAACTGTCCAAAATATTTACTAGTTTCTTGATTTTTATTCATATTTCCAAAATTGTTTTACTGATTAATTTCTACAGTTTTACCTAAGTTTAATATTTTTTCGGTATTATATTAAAAAAAAATATCAAGCTATCTATGTAAGACAACATTGTGAAATAAATTTTAAATATTATATATTGCAAGTGAATGAAATTCAAGTTGCAATTTTTTATTTTTTTAAAAAGAGATTATTTTTACCAAAAGCTGATATGGAGTTTCAAAAGTATTCTTTGTTAGCAAAAAATAATGAGAACAAGGGCGTTAATTACTCCTTTATGTTCTGGGATTATGTTGGTACAACCGTTATTGAAATGTTAAATATAATAATACATTTCGTTTATTAACCGATTTTTCTTTTATGACTTAAAAAACCTTTGAATTCATATTAAAGGGAGGGTTAAGCTTTAAGCACACATCAAAACATCTCAACAGGATTAAGTACGATTATATTTACATACGTTCATAAAATTATAATCTATAAACCTCAACAATATTATTGATGAGAAAATTTTCTATGTTTTTCATAATGTTTGTGGAACATTTATTTAATTTAACTGTATGAGAACTTTTAATGCAATCTATGAATACTTCGGTATAAATTTTTAATGATTAATCTTGAAGAGTCTGTTATAGAGGTGTTGATCTAGAATATTTAATTGGTGATACGATCATTTTTTTAACACATCAAATCATAATTTCCAAGCAAATGGGTTTTGACCAATAACTTAGTAATATTGTAGTTGATAAATTCCTCTGGCTGATATATGTAATATACGTGATCTAAGCAATGGTTTAACCTAAAACAATGATAGTAGGAATTTTTTGTGATTTAGTAGAGGTTTTTCCATATTGTGGTAGTTTTCACTAAAAACGAATTCAGTATATAAGATCGATTTATAATCAAAATACTTATAGCAATACCAAAGTTATAACGTGGTCACAGTAAATAGAATGAAAATATATTTATTAAGTTGGACTAAGTTTTATAGCTGTCGATCGAAATGAACTGTTCATCTCCGGCTGGATAGTGCCGGAAGGATGCGCTGGCCGTCTTAGACACGAAGTTCCAACTTAATGGAGCTTTTTGGAAATAATTACAGCTTTAAAATTCATTCTTTAAATTTCTAAGAAATAATAACACCGTTTTTATATTATATAATACGAATTGAAAAGCTACAAAATTAATACGTGGTATTAAATTCACACGTATTATAATTTATTTTAGTAATCATTTAGAAATTAGTAATTATATTAAGTCCATTTTTTTCAATAACTGGGTTAAGTACATACATGTATTAGCACATATATTTAACAACGTAACAAAAGATCACTGATTCTGTAGACCACTTTACCGGAGACACCATTAAACCTAGTTAATTGTTTAACCAAGACAATGTTTTTTTTTTCAATATATTCATATTATTACAACGCATCAAATGCGTGTGATTTTAATAATTACACTGAAGCTTACCCAATATCTCTTGTCGTGGGTGGTCGACCAATCTTTCTCTTGACTGGTCTCACCTCTGTTTCAACACGAGCTTCAATGAACACTATTATGCATTAGGCTTACGCATCTATAGCCAGAAGGGTTGACCCTTTTTTTAAATATTTATATTTATAAATATCACCCTCAAGAATCTATTCAAGGGTAAAGAATTTAAAAGTATTACAGAATAAATATGTCTAATTTTAAATATATATTTGTAAAGAAAATTTAAAGCAATGTATTGTTTTATCATACAAATCTTAAACACGAAATTTTAATTATACAGCTTTTTTGTATTTATGATTCTGTAACTTTACAATATATTTTTGAATAAGCTTCTTTTGTTCCCATTATTAAATGGGAAAAGTAATTATTAATATAAGGTATTATTATTAATATTTATATAGTTTATAACGTAGTTTTTTAAACATGTATGTATTTTTTGTTTTTGTAATTTTAGTATATTTTTTACCGCCAAAAATGTTTAAGTGGGAGACTGGAGTGTAACTTAGCTTTCCACAACGAGTCGTTTTTGGGGATTTTCTGCCCCACATGCCAGTGACGCACAAAACTCAGTTTGACAGGAAGGTGGTTGACCTAACAGTATCTTTTCCATATATATTTTAGAGTATATTTTCCATATATAATGCAGATTGTAGGTCTTATAAGAAAATAATAGACCGAGCAAAGGTTCTGCTTTCTTCTATAGACTTGGTAGGAGGTTGCTGAGCTTTCTCCCTGGAACCCGTTCTTTTTGATGTCTTAGCAAAGCTGTGAAAGGGAACTTCTGTAAGTCTTCTTTACTACCCTTGTATAAATTTGTCGGATTGCTGGCGCATTTCAAGAGCGAGCTGAACTTCTTTGCTTTGAAATTAACTCTTGACGTCTAGAGAAAAGCACCTATGTTACCGCGTTGCATGCACACTATGTGAATGGTGCGTATACTAACTAGCGCCGGTGTATCCAAAAGATCGGTGTTTTCCACACTGTTTATCTTACATATCAACGATATGTTGCAAATCAACAACATACGTTTCTATGAGGATGACAATACAGATGATGTTTTATATACCGTCGGGACATATATCTCTCGGGAAAATATAATATATCCGGGCATAAATGTCTCGAGATGTGCCTGCAACTACCTGGTTATAATACAATGTTAAGTCACTTGACATAAAAAGAAATGTCTCTTAGAAAATAAGGAAATAAGTGTCGCCACAACCTTTTATAAATTTTAAATTTTATAATAGCTTCATAATACTAATTATACTAGTTTCATTTAATTAAAACTCTATATTTTATTTTGTTGTAATTATTATATGTGTTTTCCTCGACAGTAAAATTTCTTGAAAATCAATTAAATTTTATAGATATAATGTGACGTTGCACTATTTGTTATTTTCTACTTAACAAGCCTTTTAATTTGATACCAGTATTACGGTAGTGGAAATAAAAATACTAGTCCTTTGTCTTAGATAATCCGCCATATTCGATGTTTGTTTTGTAATCATGAATTTTCAGCTAAACTCAGCATGTATACAAAATTTCAACTCAACCAGTTGAAGATAACTGGTTCAAAATTAAGGTGCAAGATTCCACTGGGAAAAGATATATACATATGAACCCCCCATCTCAAGTTAGTTAAAAGCTTGTAAAAAGAGAGACCCTAAAGCCTTATAGACGATTTTTATATCAATTAAAGGCTTAGATCTGCTACGCAAAAAATGTTCTATTGGCAACGAGATTTTATTAATTTTTTTTTTGCGGTTTATAGATTAATTGCAGTTCCCTGTATTTTTTTATTTGTACACTTTTGAATAAAAGACAACTTACTAAGTTTTGGCAGAGGAGTTATTGTTTGACAAGTGGATCATCAAAAATCTGTGGATCAACAAATTCTCGTTTTTTTTTTTATGTTAGTCTGATTTTGTATTAATTTTCGATTTTAAAATAAAAGTTTTATTTTTATTTTTCGGTTATTTATAACATATTGAGTTGAAGTTGAAAGCGGACTGATTATTTAAAATATTTTTAGGTTTACTTTATACATCTCGTAAAAGTTATTAGGCGGAAATCACAAATAAGAATATTAAAGAAAGTTGGGATGCAAATAAAAAGACTCTGGAAATCTCTAGAGAATAAATACGAGGTTTGTTTAGCATCAAGAAAAATAAGTATACTTTTCCTCAGCTCATATGTACTTACAAGTTGTATAAACTTATATATATATAACATAAAATATCATAGATATTTCTAATATAATCCTTGCCTTGGCCTATTAAGTATTAAATATCACAAAATTATACAACGGCATTAAAAGAAAACATGTTGCAAACATGTTCCCAAAAGCGTTCTATTATTAGCAAATATGAAATAACAGCTGAGAATAATTACTTGATCGTGTTTTAAACCAAGCAACTTTTGGACATTAAACATAAGTCTATAAAATAATATTAAAGAAGTATTAAAAAATTTTAACTGAAATTTTAAGTCGATTTTTAGTCAACATTTATCGCACTATCACAATTTAAACAAATCATAAATAAGTTTTTGGGTAAACGAAATGTACCCAGGAGATTTAAATTTACAAGCAAAGTGTAGTTTGATTTGGTAAATTCCATGTTGCCTGCCGACAAGGGAATTGCAAGACAGTCTATAGTAGAAAGTCAAAATCTCCAGTCAATTGGGGTAGTTGTCTGCTTCACTGTGATTCAACTTCGGGGTATTGATTTTGACTTTCACAATGATCACTAATAACGGATGTCATGATATTTATATACATATACAATCATTATTATTTATTATTATAGAGAAACGACTATATACAGAATCGAGTTTTCTTTTAGTTCCTGAAGAAGGCAGGGGTTTTATAATTTGAAGAGTAATTTATGAAAGCTATTTCGATGCAAATCATGCACTCTTTGTTTTATCACAAACTCCGAACAATCAATAAATGGCTTGAGAAAGCGAGAATCATGTTAAAATCTTGTTTCGGACATTTTAAGTTCTATTAAAAGTTTTAGGAAATATATTATCGATTTAAGTGAATACTTTTACTTTAATTATTTTGTGTAAGAACCACATTTTAGCACTGACTTATTGAATCCAGAATCATTATTATCAAATATTTTGCTTTAAAATCCAATGCTAAGGAGGATGTAATTATAATGATGTCTTTATTTCTGAATATGCGTATATACGTTCTGCCAGTCTGTCTCTACCATAACGGAAAATTTTTAAGTTTACCCTTAGAACTAGGAGAAATAATGTTAAAGGTTCCGGCACTGCACTGTACGGCAATATTAAAAGTAATGCTCGCAACCCCAAGTAAGAGTGAATTTATAATATTCTATACTTGGCCACTGGATTTTATGTTGCTATTTAAAGGAATTTGTTCAACTGACACTAAAAATATAACCTATTTGTACAGTTTCATTCTTTAGTTTTTATTTTGGGTACCGTTTGTAAAAAAATACTAACCCTAAAATAGTTCGAGTACAGAAGTACAACTTGGATATTTTTAACTTTATTTGTTTATTCGATGAATAAATTCGTTTTGTTTTGACACTTCGTTGCTTGTTAATAAAATTCATAAAATAGCAACAGTTCCACAATAATCATTACATTTCATAGCATATTTGTTAAACTCAATGTACTATGAATAATAAAAATGATACCTCTTTTCTATTCATAACAATCGGTTATAATATCGACCAAATAAGGTTGCTGACAAGGTGTTTCTTGATATGGGTTGAAAAGGGTTGGCGTTGCATCAAATTACAAGTATGTCCCCAATACTACAAATACTTTTAAGAAAAAATCTTTTCTTCTCATTTCTGATTATAGTGTTAAATTAAAATGCTGTGTTAGGATAAAGTACTCAAAATTTTGTTGCAATTAATACATATGTTCCTCAAGTATTAAGTTTTGTACTATTTGGCTGAACAGTAGAAAGACAGAAATTCGCCACGTACGTAAACCTCAGAAAACAGCACATTATGTAAATATATCTCAGGGATTTCTTCGAACATACCTTTGTTTACCATTATGTTAGCTTGTCATGATTGGGAGGACGAGACTAGATAATAAAAAAATATCAATAAATCAATACATCAATATACATATTATAAAACAAAGTCCCTCGCCGCGTCTGTCTGTCTGTCTGTTCGCGATAAACGGAAAAACTACTGCACCGATTATGAAACAGTTATTATCACTCGATGGAGTAATTCTCGAGAAAGGTTTTAGTACATAATTTGTTAAGTTTTATATTAACTTGTGTGTTCATTTACGATATTTGTTTAAGATGTCGGGTAAACATGAGCCGTTTGAGAGCTTTCAATAAAAACGCTGCCTATAGTCTTTGAAATATAACAAAATAATATATGGTGGAATTGTGTATCTTATTTAGGTCTCTAGAAAAGCCCGCGGTGGCATACGTCTATCCCTTAAGGATAACATACTGGTATGATAAAAATTGGCATTCCTAAAGCGTTGATTGGAAAGCTATTTACATTAAAACCGTATTAAGTCTTATCAAAATAAATTACTTCGTTGTCAAGTCTATATCAGTGTGTATAAATAACTTTTTAAATCATTTAAATCGGGCGTACCATTTGAAAGTTATCATAATATAAGTTTAATCATTCTCAAAATTAAATAGATTACTTTAAAATTTTTATAAATAACCCGTGCGAAGCAGGGCCTGGTTCCTAGTTTTGTATAAATTACAATTTTAAAGAGAATGCCATTTTAATGATAATTGTGTAGAACTGTCAATGTGAATAGCTTTTATATCAAACTTTCACAAATAATTTAAAACATATTTCATACGTAAAATAACGCTGTTACAAATTCATATTTCTGAAATAGTGCCTCATTTTGAACACTTATTACGGCATAATGAAGCAAGAGGCACTATCGTCAGTTGAATTATTTCCAGTGAGCCTCATTTAAAGTTCCAGTTTGCTATGTACAACACTAATTTACAAAACAAAATCAGTTTTATATGGTTATTTGTAAGGTTTATAATTATTTAAAGAGAAATAAAATATATTATTATTGTTTCAAATTTTGGATTAAGAAATAAATATTATTAAATTGAGCGAGCTATTTTGGATCACGGCGTCAGATTTTATATTCATCAACCTTAAAAATCTTACAACTATTATAGTCCTATTAGAATATCGCTTTTATTTCAGAAAACTCAACTGAGAAATACGTTTTTATACAAACTTTTTAAAACAATTACGTCTTGCTATCTTAGTTGTGGTGAACATGTAGTGTCTCTTGTAGTCTAGTAAAGGAAATGCTCCATGTTTTACACTCGGTTAGCACTACTTTCGGTTCAATGCTTCGGAAGACATCTTCAAAGTTATTAGTTAGTAGATCCTAAATAAATGGTTTTAAAATACAGAAATTAGCCTCTTTAACAGTGAGATATCATGCTTCAAGGTATACGATTTTAACATTTTATACAAAAATTCAAAATTAGCCATCTAACTAATATCAAAACCAAAAAATATATATTTTTCTTATTTCCACCTAAAAACCTCTAACCATTTATTTTAAAGATATTGTTGATTATACATAAGATTTTCTTCTTATTCAGAGGAAAATAATTCAGAATGCAAATAAAAAGAACATATATCACAGAGATTTTATTACTTAACATTTTGTATTTTTTTTTGTAAATATTGTATAATAAAAGTGTGTCTCGAGAGTACTTATATAATTTAACTTTAAGGCACGACTAGATGAAAGACATAGTGGACCTGGCAAGAAAGAGAATAATGTGCGGACTTCTAGACGCTAATGGTATGGCGAAATGTTATAAAATACCGTGACATTTATATGAAGCGGAGACACTACGTGCCTGCTGCACAACCGCCGCCACTTTAATTGAAAGCAGTCTCAAACAGGTTATACAACAAGACTTTGATGATGTTGTAAAGTCTAAAAGGATATCTTTATTAATGTTTTAATTAAAATACATGAAGTCTGACTTTATTAAAATTTCTAGAAAAATACATATTATCGCTTAGGATGTTATAATGAATCAAATTATAGTATTGCTTATTATTGATGAACCGTTTCTGGTAAGTTGCGTTACCCCGATGATACTTATCACCCCCAAAAGAGTAACTGCCGGAAAAGGCTGACCTTGCCTTTAAGTTTTCTGAAATTAGCACGAAAAATTCATTTGAATAATATGCAATTTTAAGCCACAACCTCTGGAGACCATGAACAAACGAAAACGTAGTACAGGACGCCTGTAGCTAGGTTGGATGATCATATCCGTAAGGCAGGGATAGATTGAATCAGTGGACTGATTACTGTAGATAATTATGAAATTTACTTTTCTAGAGATTATAACTAATACTTTTCTAAGAAAATAGAGGGGTTTCGATGTTTTATTGCTCATAACTTTTTTTATTATTTTGTGGTACTATAATTTTGCTGAGTTTATTTAAAAAAAATGCTGCGAGCGCTACGGGATTTTGCAAATCACTTATGATGTAATACTATTTAAGAGAAAAATTCTCTTTATATAAATTATGTAAATTGTCTGAAATGCGAACAGAACAAAATAACTTTTAATGGGCTGTCAATAAAACATGGACATTCTATTAGTTTAAAAATATTAGTTACAAATTAAAGAAGTCAGTGACATACCTAATAGTTTTGAAGTTTTTGCTAAGAATCTCAAAATATTTAAGTTATAATTACTTAGTTGTATGCATATAACTAAATGGTAAAATATTATTACACATTTATGAGGCCTAGGACAATTTCTAGAACTGATAAGCTATTCTTGAGATACATTTCCTTATAAGCCTATTATACATAATTAAAGTCCTACAGGACTTCTTTAAATTTTAAATCGCATTTTTATGCAAACATTAATATTAGTCTTATTTGTATACACTTCATTTAACTTTCTTTTATAATAAATTAAGTTAGGTTAGGTTACTATTAAAGCATTTTTATTTTAATTGAAATAAAATATAGTGCAATATTATTCCTAAATGTACCCTTGTACATCTGAGTATTTTGAATTTGATTAAACAATTTTCTTGAATATTTATGAATATTATTTACCAAACCACTATATTTTTACCCAAGGGTCATCATGGTTGGTTGATTAATTTCTCTTCATTAGTCACGCCCTTTGTTCGTGTTGGCCACTGAACTTTAACACGCATATTCATATACCCATAGGCGAGAGAATTTATTACTAATTAGGTTAGGCATGATATAGATATCGAAAACTTTCGAACTACGCACCAATATTTTAAATCAATTTCTATGAAAATGTAACTGAGATATTAAAAATTGCGTAATTATTATGGTTTCCTAAGCATGTCCTATTCACTTTGATAAAGCTTCTTAAAATATTTAGAAGATATTGTAATTTAAGAAATAAGATAAAGTAATAAGTTATAAATATGTTAATATTTGTTACTTGAGTGTTATGAATATGTACGAGAGATAACGGTCGTTAGGAAATGTTCATAGGTATTTGAATTTCACATAGATATGAACCAATTAGCATTTATAACATTTCCAAGTTCAGAGTAATTCGATAAATTATATAATTATTTCAAATAATATTGTTGGTTTTATTAGTAGTTCAAAATTATGTTAAATAATTTTATTGTTTTCGTAGTAAATTACAGAAAATTGAGTCTCTTGAAAAGCTGAATATAATACATATGTTTATAGGGAATATTTTTAACTTTATTCAAAATATAATGGTGTTTATTTAAACATGAAGTCCTTAGTGAATTTTATGAATAAATAGAGCATTAGAATATAAACTAAAAATTCTTGATTACGCTTTCCTTAAAGATTTATTAAATAAAATAAAAACGCAAGCAGTGCAAGTAACAATAATTAAATTTTTCTAAAAATTTTACTGCCATATATTTTTAAATAAAGAAAATATCTTCACATTTAGTAAACAAATAAATAGGAAAGTATAATGTAACCTCTTCACATTAATGTTTCTCTGATGAAAGTTTTACCTTATATATTAAGATTATGGAAAATCACTAAAACAAAGTACTTCATAAATAACATAATTTAATACATACATATATGAAAAACAAAAGGGTGTGATGAAGAGCCCTGAGCGTAATGAAGCAAAAAGCATTCCAGACTTTGAATAGAGTAACAGTGAATGAAATTGGGATAACGACGTTTGAGGATTTAATTTTTATATTTAACTATATTTCAATTATTGTGTTAAAATGAATATCCATGTTTTATTATCATAATCTTTGTTCGATCTTTATTTTTTTACATAATCTCGTTCAAATACTTATCTTTCTTAATAAGATTATAGTTTGTTATAATAATGTTTAATCCAACGAATCCAGTATTTTATTTAGATTATTCATTTAGAAAACAAACTTATAAAATAAATGATAACTTATTCAACCGCTCTAAACAAGAATTGGTTATGGATTAATCAATATTAAAAATATTCCCTTAAGAAAATTCACTAATTCTCATACATTGGGACACAATTCTGAAAAGATGCTATTGTGTCCCAATTAATCTCCGTCACAATATACTCTTTCATCTCATTTCACAATCGTCAAAATCTTTAGATTATACCGCAGAATATTTATGTTTTGATCTGAGTGTTATAATTAAAATTCTATATGTTGGAGACCTTGAGAATGTTCTCTCAATGTTTACTATTTCACCACGCTAGAGAGTTTTTTTTTGTCTTAAAATCATCACACATATATAAAAGTTGATCAATCCTTATGCCTGATTAAATATATTATTTAGATTAAAAAAATAAAACAATAAATTATTGACGTTTGTTTTAACTTTTTAATTCTTTAACTGTCTGAATAACACTAACGTTCTAAGGCTATATTTTTTTTTTATAAAATACTTATTGAATTTTTAATTTTTTAGTGTTACATGTTTTTGATACTACATGGAGGCTGTATAAGCTATTTAAATATAGCCTGTGAACGTACCGAAACCGAAACCTTGTTTCAAAACTTACGCATTCGTTATATATCCGACCTAATGTCAATACGATCACATTATCATTTGGCTTATGAATTAAAATGTCCGACTATATTTTTTTTGGCCTTATATGCATGTTTTAGGAATACTTCACAATGGACTTTAATGATTTTGTTCTATGTATTTATTAGAGCATTATAAATTTTGCTATACGAAGTCATTTCTAGAACGCTTTTGTAAAGAACAAAAAGTTCTTGAAATCTCATACTTTAGTTCAAGTCCGTCTGCAAATCGTTTTTCTGTATGAGTACCGCTAATCTGGAACTCACTTTTTATTATATTTCCATTCCACATAACTCAGAATCGATCCGAGTACATTTTTATTTAAATTTTCAAGAAGGAGTAAATCTTTCAATGCAAGCATGAGATATATTATTTGTACAACTCCTTCTATTGATTTACACTATATTTATGTACATATGTACATACCAATATAATATATGTGTGTCTATTTTTTCCATCTATTTGCTGTGTGACAACTAGTGAATGTGAAAATGGGGAATAGGCATTTGATTTCAAAATTAACCAAAATCATAGGTAATCATATATACTAATGAAATGTTCTCACATAAATATTTTTCCAAATAATCATGTTTTATTATCAAATTTAATAGTAACTTTGACATTCCCTCGCGAGTTTCCAAAAGGCAAAACTATTGGCAGATTAAAATGTGACGTCATCGAGCACTATCAACGACTGTTCAACAGGTCATTTGTATAAATAATTGCTTGTTTTGACCGTGTTTAAGATAATTTATTGGAGTACTTTTAATATTATTTACTGATAGCAGTAACTGCTTGTGAAAAGACTCACCACAAGAAATGAAAGTGGTTTTGTCTAGGCACAGTCAGATAATCTACCTCAAATCGACGTATTTATGATAACTACGTTCCTTGCAAATAATCCTCACTCTACTTCTGCAGAAGCTAGGGGTGTAAAAGCTGCAAGGTAAATAAGTTTACTATATTCGATAAATTTCATATTCCTCATTGTTATGCTCGACTATTGAGACGAGTCAATCAAGAAATTATAACCTAGCTAAATATACCACTAATTATGATTTTTATTTTGGAGAAAAATCTGAACCAGAATGGTGTGTAGATTCTGTTGTTTGCACAAGTTCACGTAAAAGGGGTAAATCCACCATCTACCAACGTAGAGTGTTATTGCAAAAGTCTAAGTTATCTTCAATAGGCACAAGTCATAAATTCATAAAAGCAAAAGAGATGTGCTCATTACCAAAGACTAGTAATACTTGAAGCAAAAAAAGTGTCAGTTTTCTCATAAATCTTAAAGATTACAGTTCAACTATGAATAATAATAATTGCCAACTTTGAATATATATTACTAAAACCTCATTATTTAATAAGTAGCGTACAAAATAAACAAAAAAAAATTAAGAATCTATTAAATTTTGTAAAGTAAAAACATATACCAATTCTTGTAAGGAAGCTGTATTTGCAACAGCTGACCAAAATGATTCTCCATGTCGTATGAACTTAGATATGCTTGTAATATTGCGTCAAATGCTCATGAAACAGCTCACTGTTAAACATTGCATAGTAATGCATGAATCTATACTAGGGGCAATTAAATTAAAAAAAAACACAGAGGCTATGAAAAAGAGGCCATTTTCTAAAAGACGAAGATTTAAAATTATAAGTAAGTAAATAAGGTAAATTATAAAAAATTGAAAGCTTTAGATCTAATTTTGAAACCTTCACCAAAATTCCTTTCGTTACATTCAGAATATTTTTATCACAATATACCGTTCGTCTCAGATAAGCGAACGTCGTGCCTATGTCATACATTGCTGTTTCTGTATAACAAGCTAACGCAGTGTCTATATTATACATTGCTACATGACCTATGATATGCTAACGTAATGCCTATGTCATATGGTTGACTGAGTATTTGTGTATTCCTTACTTGTGTGTGAGAAACTAACGAAGTGCCTATGTCATGCACATGTTGGTGCCCTATGATAAGCTAGTGTCGCGCCTATGTAATATGAGTTGATTATTAATTAACGTTTTTGAAATTGTTTCGAATTCCTCAAATATTGTGTTTCCCTATAATCACCCGGTTATAATAAGAATCTGTGTGTTTACGGGCGCAAACTTTAACGATTTTTATGATGAATCCACGACTGAACGATTCTACGCAATGACATGCCCTTGATAACAGAGTCTGAGCCCAGCACCTCCAGTGCGAGTACAAGTTGTCTGCCTAAGGAAAGGGAGGCCAAGGACGACCTCCTATTAGGAGAGGCCGTGTAAGCCATAGACAAAAAATAAGGATCAGTGGTGGGGAGCAACGCCTACATTAGCAGCGGCGCACTGATTATGAGAAACATTTTTTTACGAAGAATAGTGACTAGCGAGAGCTCTGTCTGAAATTAAATTTAATTGTGTAATTATTTTGTTCAACATGATTAATTTGTAAATTTGTTGTGATAATGTAATTAATATTAAAGTAGTGTTAAATTAATATTATGTAGATTTTGTGTTTTTGTATATATTTTTTTAAGAATAAACTTTTTGTTTCTAAGAAAATACATTAACAAATTACCACGATATGTATTAAAGATAAAGATCAATATAATTTTGTTTATGTTACAAGGCTTGAAATTTATTAATCGAGATTATTCAGAAGCGAAAATGAAAAGTCGTGCTCAATTATGCAACAAAACACATTTTTTTCGGGAAACCAGAAACATTGAAGTTGCCTAATTTAATTAATTAATTATAATATTTTATTCAAATTTTAATAGTGAGTTCGTGTCTATCTGATTTTCTAAAACATTTGAAAATTTTTCAAACATTTCTGTCCAAAAATAATATATAACTTGCATAGAAAGTACGTACCTGATTGGAATTTAAAATTTACTTTCAATTAAGTTAATAACAACGGACACCATTTATTTACCTTCAGTATTTTTTTAATGTCAGTAAAGAATCTTATACTAGAATTATTAAAAACAACAAAGACGTTTGATACAAAGGTTTTTTTTTAATGTTTTAACCAAACTGGTCGATGATCATTTATTATTAATATGTAGAAATACCTATTCAGTATAGGATATATTGAAAATCCAACATAGTAGAGATTCACTATTTCGATTTATTACAATACTTTAACACGCGTATACACCAAGTATTTTTAAACAGTTCTAACCCCCGACCGATCACTGCTTACCCCTTTTATATCTACCTCTTTGACGTTTTCTACTTTAGTCATCCCTTCCTCCGACAATGTTGCCAGAGGCTAATGTTACAATAATTATCTTTGTATAAATAAAATCGAATTAAATAATAACAATGTTTGGATTGTCTTACAAAAAAGTTTTGATGACAATATATTTTTTAAATATAAATTATAAATTATTGACGTTAATTTTCCCTCGGATTATATTATTTTACAAATATAACCTTACAAATAAATATAAAAACGATTTTTATAATTCCATTACGGATCTACATATTACTTCATATATTCTTTCCTCTCGGATGCCACTGATAACGCCTGCTGTAAAGTAATCGAAACGTCAAATCTAAAAATCAAAAACAATAGTTTCATTTAACTGTGTACCAACTCGCTAACATCTTGGATATCAATTACATTCATTGCAAATTTATCTCTAATCTGACTACGTTTAAGTAGGTTTTGTGAAAACCGTCTATTGAAAATAAGAAATAAGAATGTCTTTAAAAATACTTATAAAAAATATTTCATACAAAGTTGGCATTTACAAATTAAATAAATACGTAATAATAATAATTTTATTTTAATAAAATGTTGTTTAAATCCTAGAATTAAAAATTTCAAATCTGCCTGTTTTCTTTTTCTTTTTAAATAAGTGCAATTTAAAAGTACTAGTAGGTACTAGAGATACAAAAAACTAAGCTGAATTGAGTTTTAAGCATAGCGGGTAGCAACTTTAAAACTGATTCAAGCAAAACTCTGATAATCCTAATTAATGATCCTTAAGCCGCTTTCAGCGTAGGAAAGGTCCAACTATAGTTTCGACCACGTTAAATGGTCTTTATGAAAGACTAGTGGGTAGCGCGACAACAACCCGTTTAGTAGGATAGACAAGGGAATAAATGACTTTCTACATAATTAGAAAAACTCATTATATTTACTGAACCACAAATTGTTTTTAACTTTACAAATTTTATGTCTATTAAAAGTTTCAAAACACACCCACAATGGCGCTTTAGTCAGTAATAATGATGTATACTACATAATTTAATTACACATATGCGAAGGCAAAACTCAACAAAAATAATTACACAATTATAATGCACAAGCACAATTAATATGATTAATAGGAACAGCTGTAAATAAGAATATATAAAATATATGTAAAAGCATTCATAGAATTTTTTAAATTTATAGAACTACAACTTCACGAGTGCAAAAAAGACGACAGGTTTAAGTAATAGAAAAGAAATAACTTATCGACGTGTAATGGCGAATGCGACCACCCATTTGGCTCACCGCCAACAACCGGTCTTCGATTTTGTAAGCCAGTCACATGAAAGAGATTAACACAAGTTTAGATTCTATTAGTACACGACCCGATACCTTCTTTCATGTCGTTGTGGTCATAGGTTTTTACTTGTCTAATAAGGAATAAATTCTTAACGTTACCAGTTAAGGAATAATTTAACCATCAGCTCAGATTTTATACGGATTTTTATATCCATTTAAAGTCATTAAGAAGAATTAGTAGTTAAAAACGAGAATAGTTTAACAGCTTTTGGTAATCATAGCAGTAATGTCATCTAAAGTTATGTGTTCATTTTAAGTGTAGCGTGTTTCTTTTTTCCTAAGTTTGTGTAAACACAATCTTGTTTAACTCTAACTTCGTTGCATTTTCATTTAAGTTTCTCTCGCTGTTTATCTAGTAAAGCCTTAAAAACTCACACAAATGTTTTCGTTTAAAACTTTTAATTTAAACGTATGTTTCACAGTTTACTTTATATTATATATTGTTAGCGAATTTGTCCAAGCTAGACTATTATAGATTTGAGTAGCTTCATCTAGATAGAATTCAAGTATATTTAGTTAAACAATGAGGACGAGACGCAGAGACTCAAAAATATGAAATCGATGTTAAAATTCATACTGTAATATTATCCCACGTATAGACAAACACCCAGAAAATGATACAGTGCCTACCTTAGCGGAGAAGGTTATTAGAGTCCTAAAGAGATGTCATACACATGGTTCACATGGTACCCTCCTCTATAGATATATAGCATAAATATTCAATTAAATCTTGAAAAATGGTTTAAACAATAACTTTTTTCAATGTAATGAGATCTAAGATTTTCGCGAGTATTCATTTAAATGAAACTAGTATTTTTCGGATTTACTACGCGGATTTTATAAACGGGAATTAATAAAAAATCTACGTATAGCCAAAGCCCTAGGCGACAATCACCTTAGTCATCAACTAGCTAGGGCGTTAAGATCGATTCTAAAATTAATTCAAGGAATATCGGCGCAAACCGCAGAAAATCGCGATAATTTTGACCGGGCAAAACAGGAAGTAGATTTTGATAAAAACCCTTTTGAGTATTCGAAAACCATTTTTAAGAAAGAACGCGGACAGCTTCTCTTGACCAATGAACAAATTTACGATCATTTTAAGAGCACATACGAAGTGCCTAAAAGTGTAAGACTCTATGCGGATCCCAACGAACAAAAACCTGGAATTCCTCGTTTCGATTTCCACGGCATTCCACCAACGCTAGATGAGATAAGTATTCAGATAAAGAAAAAATCGTCTAAATCTGCGCCGGGACCCGATGGTATCCCATATATAGTCTTTAAAAAATGTCCATCGGTTCGTAAACATCTCACATATATATACGATAAAATCTGGTCAAGGAAGCAAATCCCGGAGTGCTTCGGGAAAGCAATTTTTGTCCTCATTCCCAAAAAAGATCGAGTCACAGATCCAAAAGATACTAGACCGATAGCCTTAACAAATACTATATCCAAAATCTTTTTCTCAGTTCTACAAACGAGAATGACGCGATTCATGCTGAGCAACAGGTATTTTAGGCCAAATCACCAGAAAGGGTTTCTACCCGGAATTTCTGGATGCCTAGAACACAACACTTTGCTGTCGGAGAGTTTAAAAGATGCTAGGAAAAGCGAGAGGCAAATTACAGTTTGTTGGATAGACTGATAGAATGCGTTCGGGTCGATACAACACGAATTGATGCTATTCGCGCTGAGATGGTACAACTTTCCGCCCCTAGTTACTGATATGATCGCGTCGTATTACTCAAAATTAAAGTTTTCTATAACAACTAAAGAAGGCCATTCAAAAACTTTTAGTTACAATGTAGGACTATTTCAAGGTTGCTGTTTGTCTCCAATTGTATTTAATATTGTAATTAACATCTTAGTAGATAAATTAACCAGCAACGAGAAAAAATGGGGGTATCGGTTCAAGTTTAATAATAAATACACGGAATCCATTTTAGCCTTCGCTGACGATCTCGCAATACTGACACGTAACCCCAAACAGTGTCAAGTACTATTAGATGAAGTGGATAGATTCTGTGAGTGGACCGATGGATTGAGGACAAAACCAAGTAAATGTCACTGTCTGTGTCTCGGTAGGCGGAGTACAAGATACACCTCATACGATCCGGGATTATCGTTAGGCGGTCAATGCATTTCTACGGTTACAGAAAATGCACCATTTAAATTTCTCGGTCGGAAGATTGATAATATAGGTCGTACTCCATCTTTGGAAGGTATAGTAGATAGCTTTTTGAACGATCTCAACAAGGTAGATAGCCAACAGATCAGTAACGTTAAAAAAGCTTGGATCTACGATAATTATCTAACTTCACGTTTAAATTGGCCTTTCCTCGTTTATGATTTTAATAAAACCCTTTTGTCAAAGTTAGATGCAGGCGTCATAAAGATGTTGAAGTTGTGGCTCGGGCTCGCGCTAACGGCTGATTCATCGGCTTTATTTAGGGATCGCAATAGTTTTGGGATGAGTCTAAAAAGGCCATCGGAGCTCTATAAACACCTGAGAGTTTCCAAGAGGTACATCTTGGGGAAATCCCAGGATGACGTCGTTACATCGCTCCCAAAAGACAAAGATGCCCCAGAGCTAGAGTCAAGGCTTCAATTCCACAAGCAGTTTATGATAGGAGCGCAAAGTAACAGAGTAGGGTTAGGATCAAGTAGGAAGGTCCAAGATACGGATATATTGAAGTCTTTTATTCGACAAGACGAGAATGATAAATATAAGATCCATGCAATAAGTTTAGAAATGCAGAACGAGTGGTTAGACATAGGAGATTTTTGCATCCCATTAGCACTAAAATGGCGCACCTTAATCCATGATTGGTCGCCAGCATTGCTAAAATTCTATCTCAATGCGTTCCAGATGACTCTCCCAGATCAGAGTAATTTAGTAAGATGGGGTAAAGGTACCGAAAAGACTTGCTATATCTGTGGGAAGGCAGTTGGAACTGCTAGGCACTTGTTAGTGGGATGTAGGGTACTCCTCGATAGCGGTCAATACTCGCGTCGTCACGATAGGGTTCTGGAAATCATACGTGAAGCGGTTAGTCTTTCGGTAGCCAGAGCGCAAAAAGGAATAACCACAAACGAGCGATCAGTAGGTTTTGTGAGAGAGGGCATTAGGACTATAAAATATGCCCGACTTAAATTACAACACAACAACACAAACATCGGTAACTGTTGTCAATCTGTCAAAACAAACTTTAGATAAAGAAACCGTTGAGATCCTTAAAAAAGGATTGAATTTTGCACCAGTGCCATCAAAATTACCGTTCGAAGACATTATCTGTAACGTTGAGGAATGTCTTCATAAAAATCATGTCACGAGAGAAGAGTCTGAAGCAATCCGGCAGGATGTTTCGTATGTTCTGCGCCGGAGCAAATTGCCTCGACAAAATATCTCTCGTCAGGAATCGGTTGCACTCAAACAACTTCGCAACAATGAAGACCTGACTGTCCTCCGTGCAGATAAAGGGAACGCGACCGTAATAATGGATACGAGTGATTATGATAATAAAATAATCGAAATACTTTCAGATAATTCTATTTATAAAAAAGTTAACAAAGACCCGACAACTAAAGTTTTAACAAAAACAAAATTTTTAATAAACAAATACAGTTCAAAACTTAATCTTGATATCAAATCACTCGTACCATCGTGTGCAAAACCTCCAAAATTGTATGGGTTGCCTAAAATCCATAAACAAGATGTTCCATTACGCCCAATAGTAAGCCAGATTGACTCACCAACTTATAAACTGGCTAAATTTCTTTCAAAGATATTATCACCACTCCGGGGCCACACAAAGTCATTTGTTAAGGATTCCTACCAATTTGTCAAAGATTTAAAACACCTAAAATTAAGCGACAATGACAGTATGGTCAGTTTCGATGTACAGTCATTATTCACTAGTATACCTGTTCTTGACTGCATTGAGATTGTAAGAGGTAAGTTAAAGGATAACAATATGCCTATAGAATATGCAGAACTATTAAAGCATTGCCTAACATCTGGCTACCTCATGTGGAAGGATGAATTCTACATACAAGTAGATGGAGTTGCAATGGGTTCGCCGGTTTCCCCCGTTGTCGCTGACATATTCATGGAAGACTTCGAGGTGCGAGCCCTTTGCTCTCCTCCTATAAGACCTTTAATATATAAACGGTATGTAGATGACACCTTCACAATATTAAATAAAAATAAAACATCTGCTTTTCTGAACCATCTTAATTCTATCAATAGTAAGATTCAGTTTACTATAGAATTGGAGGCAAATAATTCTTTAGCTTTCCTTGATATACTTGTCATTAGGAATCCTGACAATACTTTGGGACATACTGTTTATAGGAAACCCACACACACGGACAGGTACCTCAACGGTAACTCGCACCACCACCCCATACAGTTAGCTACCGTTGGCAAATCTTTGTTACAGAGAGCCCAACACCTTTGTGATGCTGACCACCTAGAGGCCGAGCTGCAGCATGTAAAACATGCTCTCACCATCAACAACCTGCCCGTGCCTCGCCAGCATCGCAAGAACCACCTGAAGCCACCCACAGTTGAACGACAACCTGCAATACTACCATATGTGAAGGGAGTTACTGACAGAATAGGCAACATCTTGAAGAAGGTTTCCATTAAAACTATTTACAAACCACATAAGAAAGTGAGCCAATTCTTGAGACCAATCAAGAGTAACATTCCTTTACAACAAGCGGGTGTATACAAACTCGACTGTGACTGTGGCTTGTCATACATTGGACAGACGAAGAGGAGCATCGGTACAAGGGTTAAGGAACACATCTCAGACATCAAAAACAGGCGCGCGTCGAAGTCAGCAGTGTGTGAACACACAATGGACAAACCAGGCCACTACATTCGTTTTGATAAACCTCAAATCCTCGCTCGGGAAGACAAGTATATACCGAGATTAATTCGCGAGGCTATTGAAATTAAAAAACATCCCAATTTCAATAGAGAAGATGGCTGGAATCTATCAAACACCTGGGACCCCGTTCTTAAAAATATAAAATCCCATGTCCGAAACCACACCGCAGGACCTCAAGACACCGTGAGCGCATTCTGCCGGCATCCAGAGCGGTACGCCAGAAAATTAAGAAATCGATGGCGGTAGATGATAAATAACAAGGACCAACTGACAGACATTCACACCTCGTCTGCCCGTGATCACGGTTGCTGCAAAGTAACCGAAACGTCGGGATTATGTAGTTTTTAAATAATAAAATCCGCGTAGTAAATCCGAAAAATACTAGTTTCATTTTTTCAATGTGCGAGACAAGTTCATACACATTGCACAAGATTATATTTGGAATTAATACGCTTACTAACTGACTGGCGCACTCTCCTCTCCTAGCCCCACAAATTGCCGGTGGACCGAAGATTCTTGGTTTTCAGCTGTCACTTCATATTTTTACCCCTTATCATAAGTTATATATCTGCAGCGAACAGTTTAGTTGATGTACCTCTTTTTCCCTTCGAAAAGATATAGGGCAGATATAAATCTAGACAAAAGCGTAGTTGGTTGTTTTAGAAGAACTTGCATTTTCTATATAGACCGATCAATTAAATCGTTCATCGAACAATTGACACATCCCATTGTAAACAGCAGACAAATATGCAAGATATTTTAAAATATTACCAAAGATCCTTTAGAATATCGTTATGTCCATGGAACTATTGAGTCTGTGGCGTATCTGTGGGGTCTTCCTACTAAGATGAAACGTTTTGCGTCTTCTAGGGAGTCCCCCCGTAATTAGTTTTTAGAGTAACAGAGGGCGCTTTTATCGATACATACAGTTTTAGTGTACATACCCCATACTTAGGTGTGTGAGCCCTACGTAATACAACCGCTCTCTCGTTTAGGTGGATGTGCTGAATAATTGTTCCCAAGTATATAAAAAGCTGTGATCCGAGACATATAATAACAGTTCACAATAAAGCCTCCTACTAAAGAATCCAATTAGTTCCCATTTCCAACGCCCAGCGAAGGGTTATCCCAAATATTTGATTTTAGACCTTAGCAACAAAATAAGACTAACAACGAAAATCCAATACTAAGAATAATTTAACCTAATCTATACATTGACATTTTTATATATTAATATTGTTTCTTAATGTTATATTGAAAATTCAATTAAAATTTCGCTTTTATATACCATACAATAATAGTAAATATAGAATCCGACAAGAAAAACAAATTGTAAACATAAAATTAACTTACTCCAAGCAAACACAGTGAATAAAATGTGGCCAAATACTGTAAATTACCTCAGACTGTAAGTTATTGTGCAGTACAAATTATGTTTTTCCCTATAAAGGCACTTAGTTCTAGCGAAATTGGAACTATTTTCTGTTATGTACTAATGTGAAATACGAGTTGAATTAGTTTCACGTAGTGGTTTTAATTAGATATTGTTAGAACATGTTTGTTCATTATAATGCCAATATTGCTTTACTCTAAACAAAATCTTACAAAAGTGTTTAGATATTATATCAACATTGTAAATACATTTTTATGTGTTTAAATTTTGTTATAAACAAAACCGTAAACTTGAACATGTGTGTATAACTTTAAAACAATTATTTGATGTCAATATATTTAATTAAACATGCATAAATTTCAAAAAGAGGCTTCCAGAGCTGGTCAATCAGTTTTTCCCTTCATTAACTTCATCCTGCGGCCTAGTTAGCCATCTAAACTCATTGAGCGTACTCCAACCGGCTACTCTATGGTCATAAAAGGTTGCTAGATGCTCTTTTGATTTTGATGTAATAAAAGCTGGCAAATAAAAAAAATAAACCACAATAATGATATAATAAAAAAGTTAGAAATAATATTTCATTAAATTTAATTTGATTAAATTTCTCTTGGAACCGAAGTATCGAATCGAGATAACTATATGAGTAACCAATATTAATGATTTTCGATAATAAAACCAAGAACTTTCAGTCCACTTCAGTTCTTTTATTTACGGATTTCATCTGTGCCAAAATTTCAGTGTATATTTCAGTAATGTCATATAACAATCTTATAGATCCACATTTGATTTTTTTTAAGTTGCTTTCGAAAACTGCAATCAAAGTTTTATGTGGTTTTGACTTCTTCCTGAATTTGTCAAGTAAATTAGTAAATCCAATTATACATAATATATTCGCGTGTAGGAATTCGTTGTTTAACTAATGTTGATATCATTCCCTAAAATAATATAATTAAACGGGAACCACGTCATGAAATTCACAAACGCTTGACCAGGCCATGAACACAGCATATAACATTGGATGCAAAATATAAAAGAAAAAATTTTTATATAAATAGAATAAAATCTTCAGAAACATCGACCAATTTTGAAACTTACTTCCATTCCCAATTAAGTTAGTAATATATTATAGAAAATTAAATTCTCTGTTACGGGGAAGGGCACGATAGACTAATTGGCAAAGCGACTGGAACACTTAACAGTACAATCTCAGAAATAGCATTCGCAAAATATAGTTATTAAAATATTGAAGCAAACTTTGAAAAAATATATTAAACATCTTTACTTATAAAAATATATTTGGTATTAGAAACAGATTGTCATATATATAATTTTTTTTAAATAAAAACAGAGATTTTAATTAAAAAAATAATACTGTAAAAATCTGAAGGCTAGCTTTTAAATGTGCTCTCTATCTTGTATTTTTGAGAGACGAGGAACAAACAAAAGAATTTCTTACCTTAACGATGTCGTGAGTTAACCCTCGCGTATGGTGTGGTAACTAATATTTCTTACTCCGCTATTCACAAATAAAAATAACTTTTCACAATATTCATTCGTTTCGATAAAATATTTTTAATTTTAATCCGAACCTAGAAACCTAAAGGTACGTCCAGGAAATGCTCAAATCGACATAGGTCCGTGTGTCTGAGAAATTTTCAAATTATTACCTACTCACTATCGATTGAATACACCACCTTCTTCTAAGGTTTTCCTAATTTTTTTTTCAATTTTATATTTTTTATGATTTGATGTGCATACTGTATACCAACCTCTTTTCAATAATTTAAACAAAGTTGCTCTCAAGGCACTGTTTTAACATAAAAGAGGCAATAAGACATAATGGTAACGGATGTGTTTAAAAATAGCAACAATAAAAAGTTGTTGTTTTACAAAGAAGTACTTTACTACATTGTAACGAAGTAAATTCTAAGTTTAAGGTATTATTGAAATCCAAACTTTAGACATGTCTTTAGCAATTCTATTTAGAATAGCTACTGTGCTTTTTATAAAATACAAAAGTTTTTGATACAACATAACTAATACGTACTTTTAAAAATAATAATAAATACGCGTACTAATCCGAAAATATTAGTTTCATTTGTACCTAACTTGTTCTTTAAAAAATATTGTAAGTATTTTTGTAAAGCTTATCAATCGAATTTGAGTAATAACTGGCACCGTAGATAAAAATTCTAGACTTCTTTTTGATGAGTTTGGTTAAAATTATTATAAACTCTTTCTTTCTTTTTGCTGCCTGTGTACAAAAGAGACTCATAATATAATTTATAGCACAAAATGAGCACACGGGTGGAGCAATGACATATTTTTTTCCTTTATAACGTGCAAATTGCGGAATAAGCTATGCGGAGAAGATTATTTTGCATTAAATTATAAGTTCAATTGTTAATCTATTAAATAAGTTTTTAAATTGCCTTTATTTGTTGAAAGCTATAATAAATATTTTCCTGGTTTCGAATTATATTTTAAAATAGGATTTAATCTCATTGAAGTTACTCCTGAAATTTAGATGATTTCTGAGATTTACATTATTGCCTAAACATTTAAATAAAACATTTTTTACATTTTCATATAACTTGCGTTGCTTATACACCATCTTACTAAACTTTTCGATATCTTTTCAACAACAATGATAACGGGAAAATGATATAAGTCTCGGTCAGTTAGTGTTTTTTGTCATCACCCCGCAAAAATGTCTTTACTCACTGGCTTACTAATCTACATGTAAGCCGAACAGACTAACTGCAATGGAGGCCTTGCAGTTTGGTGGTGGACGTGATATTTATTATTTTTCGTGATGAGATTTCAGATAAACCAACACATTATTATACAGACTATTTAATAGAATTTCTTTTAATTTCGTAACGACCAAGAAACAAAAAATATAATTACATGGCTTAACCCGCAAAATAAAGGACACAGAGAAACATATATACTAGTTTCTGTATTTAATGATGAAAATAAACTATTTGTAATGAAAGAGATAACACATTTGAAATAAAAAATGAGTTTATTTTTATGCAAAAAAAAAATAATATTTTAATACAAGAAAAAGGATTATTTTTTTTTACATAGTTTCAAAAACAAGACGTTAATCTTATAGTTACAGCTCAGACTTTTTTATGTTGTGTTTGTCCCTTTTTTCAGATTATAAAAAAAGTTTGAAACTCAGAACCATATTGAGAACCTCTTCCTCTTTAAGTCGATTAAAATCTGAAATTACAAAACATACATGGTAAACTAATCGAATATCAATACATTCAACATATTTTTTTTTTAACAAAAAAAAATACATGTATTATTTTTTTAACTCTATGTAAACATTTTATAACAATACCAGATAAACATAGTGTTTATAACTATTGGTTAACCTTTAAGCTAGCGTAAAACGTTGAATTCAAAGCATAAAGGAAATTCTAAAACATAAAATCCAGCAAAAGTATCAAAAGTCCCGCGGCATTCACGTTTTAGTATACAAAATTATTCTCGGGAGAGAAAAAGCCATCGTAAACATGTGTAAACAATCTGTATGCAAATCATGGAGTTTTGTCAACGGAGTGCGGACTTTAAAATCGCCTCGTTACCGCTTTTGAACAAACATTTTCTTTTCCCGTCGCGTTTTTCATGATAAATGAGTTTATTTCTTGTGTTAATATTTATTCAATTGAAATATAATATTACAACTTTATTTCAGCGAAAAATTTAGTTTATGTTAATTTTTACAAAAATAAAGAATTTGAGGAAATGTGTTTAGCTGTTATTTCTTTTTGCTTTATAATATACCAAATCTATTGTCATTTAATATTTGCACAGCCATCGTTAAGAAAGTAAATATTTTTTTTCACTAAATAAATATGGAATAATTAGTACAGTAACCATATAAAATTTTATATTGGAACACATATATAAGTTTTATAAATTTTAGAATAATTTTTATTTATAAAAACTGTGATCGATCATTCCTTCCGCTTTACTTGATGATTCATCAATTTATTAAACGGTGGATATTTCCTGAAACTGCAAAAATATTCCTCAGGGAAAATTTCCGATTCATCAAAATATATTTCTTTTTTATTAATCTTAGAGAATATTTTTTCATGCTGTAATAAAAATTATTTTGTTCGATGTTAGCGAAATTTTCGTTTGACAAAATGGAAATGTTTTTTTTTTCATGGGTATTAAGGGTAATCGTTAATACTTCGCTCCGGGTCAAATCCCTTCTATAGATTGCGGTTTCATCGTAAATAACTGATCTGTTTTTATGGAGGAGAAAATTACACTTTTCACTCCTCATTTTTTTTTTGTTAAATGTTCTGTTTGTACACGCTTCTCTCGTCATAAGGTGGCTTATACTTTATTTTTCATAATAATATCAGTAAGGCATTGGCAATTTTAGGTTGAAGGCTTGATTTACCGTACTATTTTCCGTCGTAAATCATGATTTTATGTTAAATATAATCGTTATATAAGGACAAATTTATAAAGACAACTTTCAAACTTGTATTGCTAAAGTTTTTATATCTCAGTACCAACTAAGTGTAATGAAGGCAGGTTATGCATTTAATTCATTCTATACCATGTCAAATTTAAATTTTGCATAACATGAATGGCTTAACGATTTTAATATCTTGTTTAATTTTGATTACAAGTGGAAGTAGTATTTTATTTACACTACTAACTAAAGTGTTCAGGTTATTGGAAATAAAAATTTAATAACGCTATAACCTTGTTTACTGGAAAATTCCTTCTGAACTCTGCTTACAGATAACAGAGGTTCGAAGAGTAAAAATAAAGTTGTAATTTAAATTATTATAATTATTTAACGTTACTTACCTTATGTTTGATACGAATATGAACATTTGAGAATATATTAGGTATTTCTATTGTATAATAGTGAGTCGTTCTTTTACGGTATATAATAATATTACGAGTAGGTTTATCAATTGGCGGTAAGTATAAAATTGTCTGCGTTTCTTAGAGTCTAAAAATAGTGAACGATCGTTACAGAAATAAAATAGGCTCCCAATTTCATTAATAATAAATATATATTTTTTAACATGACACGTGGAAAGGCTTTGCGTTCGTATTATAAAATATCTTGAAGATACCTACTGATAACTTATAACAGTAAGTGACACGAATATAATCAAAGACCTTATCGTCCGCCTCGTGTGAGTGGTTTTAAATCAATAATAAATTAGAAATAGGGTCAATGGTGACAGTCGGATGTAATATATTTATTTGACAAATACATGTTTATTTGATAAATATTATAAATTATTTGCAATTACATATATAAATGTCTTCAAGGTATATTAAGAAACTTAATGTTTTAATTGTGGAAAATTTGTACACATGCTGTTGTTGTGGATGTTAAGAAATAGTACTTGTTAAAAAAGGCAAATTTTTTGTCAATGTTGACTAAATACTTGGACATAATATTTCTACCTAAATCCTAATTTATTTATCAGAAGTATTAAGATGGCAGGTTTTCTTGTCGAATCTAATTGTGATGGTAAAATATAATACCATTAACAAAATGTAGTGAAACATTAATTTTGTTTTCTCAATCAAAACACTGAGCTATTTTGATATGTGACTGTTTTCGACCATTTAAATTTTAAAGTATTATTTAAATTTTAAAGTGTAAGTAAAGTTTTATAAATTACAGATTAATTAAAGATAATTCATATTGTAATAATTCATTTAAAAAGCGATTATTGCATTTACAATTGATGATTATTAATTTATAGCTTGTTTGGTGAACTTTATAACAATTCGTTTTTAAGTATTACAAATGGTTTTTTACAATGTTAAGGTAAAAGAAGTTTTGACTTATGTTCTTTTATGACGGTTACATTATTATTTTCAGGAAATTCAAAGATCTACTATTTTTTTTCATGCCAAGACCGACTCGTCGTGAGGCTTCATTAAGGCTATACAGCATCCCGCTTAACTGTTCCAGCGACTATGCTACTATAACGATGTCGTCGGCAAACCGAAGGCGCGAGATGTGCTCACCGTTCACGTTTATATCCCGTCCAGCCCAGTCCAGAGTCTTAAAGACGCCCTCGAGTGCGTTGGTGAACAGCTTCGGGGATATAACATCCCCTGTCTCACTCCCCGAAGCAGCTCGATGGGATTGGTCTTATGGTCCTGGAGCTGGACGGTCATGGTAACGGTGTCATATATGCTTCTCAGCACCTCGATGTATCGCCAACCTATTATACCACATCGTTGCAGAGCGTCCAAAACTGCCCAAGTTTCGATAGAGTCGAAGGCTTTCTCTTAGTCCACAAAAGCCAGACACAGCGGCTGATTGTACTCTTCGGTTATTTGTACAATCTGCCGAACAGTATGGATGTTGTCTACGGTGCTGAAGCCTTTTCGAAACCCAGCTTGTTCTGTGGCTGGAACTCGTCGAGTTTTCTAGCGAGGCGGTTGGTGACTACTCTCGAGAACAGCTTGTAAATGTGGCTCAGGAGTGAGATAGGTCTGTAATTCTTCAGTAAGATTTTGTCGCTTTTCTTGAAGAACAGAATCACCACACCCCGGCTCCACGCTTGTGGCGTCAAGCCTTTGTTGTTCTTAAGCTGCCAGAAAGCTGCCTCAATCTCTCCCAGGTCGACATCCGGGATTTCCTCTGTGTAGTGGCGTGTGACTGGGGCTCTGTGGTCATCGTCGCTAGGTCTCCATGGTTTAGTCATCCGTGATGCGTAGAGGTGTCTATAAAAAGCTCTCGATTTCATCAATAATCTTGAACTTGGAGGTGACGGTCCTGCCATCTCTTGTCTTCAGTTTCGCCAAATGGGGTCTACCTAATTGCTGAGCGAAGACTTTGGTGCCTCTGTTTCGCTCGATCGCACTCTCGATATTAGGAGTGCTGCAGCGTCGGAGGTCACGTTGCATCAGTTTCTTGATTTTCAGGTTTAGGGACCGCTTATCTGACGAAAACATCTGGGCGTCTGGCTTTTCTCGCCTTTCCTTCATAAATTCGAGCGTTTCGGCCGAAAGGTTATACTCCCTATTACCGCGTTTTCTGGGAAGCAACCTTGGAGACACATTCTGTAGTATTTTGAACACTGCGTCGGTTACTTCGTCAACATTGTCCGTAGTTTCCAGTAGTGCGAAACGATTTTTAAGTTCCAACTGAAACTTCTCGGAACCTGCGGCTATTTCGGGCAGCGTGGGTCGGAGAATAGGTCTCATTATCCTAACTATTTCGGCCTTGAGATTAATATTTAGAGTGCCTCGGACAAGTCTATGATCGCTCCCGGTATTAAACCTACTGATCACAGATACGTCTCTAAATATATGCCGCTTGTCTGTGATGATGAAATCTATCTCGTTTTTCATCACATTATCGGGGCTTCGCCATATCGAATTTCTGTGGGGTTTTTTCTTAAAGAAGGAAATCATTAAAAAGAGCTCTTGGAACTCTAGAAAGTTGACCAACATTTGGCCCCTATGATTTCGGCGCCCCACATCATTAGGTCCGATTTTTGTTTTTTTTTCTCGTTCTTGTACTCCCATCTTGGCGTTGAAGTCTCCCATCACAACATTGTAGTGAGCCTTCCTGGTACCATGCAATGCCTTAGCTATGTCTTCGTACATGGTTTCGACAATCTCATCAGAGTATGTCGAGGTTGGCGCATATACCTAGACCACCTTCAGGAATTTCCTGTCGGCAATCTTCAGTGTAAGATACGTTACCCTTGTCGACACACTACTGATTTCCACAACACTGCTAGTGAGACACTTGTTGACCAAGAAACTGACACCGCCTTGGGAGGGCCTCTCACCTGCTCAGAAGTAAAACAGGTCGCCCGATTCAAGGGTTATCTTGTCCTCCCCCTGTCTTTTGACTTCTGATCATTCCACTATGTGCCAGTTTATGCGGCCCAGTTCTACTTCGAGTTCGGTGAGGTGTTGGTCCAGCCGTAGACTTCGTCCGTTGTACGTCGCCAGGGTCAATTTCTTGAGATGGTGGTAGCCTACCGTAGCCCGGAGATTCTTAGCACCCAATGTACCACTGTAACCACGACCGCTACCTTGGTCGGTAATAGCGGTACCACCGGGAACTGGGGGCCGTTTTCGGTGTTGTAGTGCCATAAGGAGGTTTTGGCTTACTGATGCCACGCTGGCCAGACGGGTTGGCATAGGGTTTGGTTTCGAGTTTTCCTTCTCTAGGCAGTGGTTATTGCACCGTTAAATTTTTCTTAGTCGCCTTTTACGACACCTACGGGATGGGATGGGGTGGTGACCTTTGTATTCTTTACGTCCTTCACCACACGGACATTATTTTGACAATTGGATAAAACCAAAGTCATGTTCAAGTAACATGTTCTGCCAAGTCCAATATATGTCGAAGGATCGATGCTTGAAGTTGTTCAGGTGTATATAAGTAATCAAGCTCGGTAGAAACAACTAAGAATGAGAAGTCGATCGCAGGGTTCAGTTGGGTTGGGCAGCATTTATCAAACTCCGTCGAGTTTTCTCTTCACCTACACCGCAATGCCTGATGACAAAAGTGTACAACCAGTGCGTCCTACCTGTTATGACCAGTCATGACGGTGCTTAAACGTGGAAATTGACGGTTGGACTGGCTCATAGATTCATAGTCGCACAGCGGGCTATGGAGCGGGCTATGCTCGGAGTTTCTTTGAAAGATAAAGATCGCAAAGAATTCACCCGACAAAGAACCAAGGTAACTGACGTAGCTCGCAGAATTAGCTCGCTGAAGTGGCAATGGGCTGGTCATGTCTGCCGAAGGACCGATAGTCGATGGAGCAGACGAGTCCTAGAACTGAGACCGCGACTCGGCTACCGTAAGGTAGGACGCCCCCCTGCCGGGTTGACTGACGACATGAAAAAGGTCGCTGGAGGGGACTGGGTGCGGAAGGCGGAGGATCGGGTATTGTGCCGTGAATTGGAAGAGGCCTATGTCCAGCAGTGGACCAAGAGTGACTATGAGTGGCTATGATGAAAATGATGATGACTATTTTTTTTCGATATAACATCAAAGTTTTAATTTTAATTGATACTAAATTTAAGTAAGAATATAGTTGTTTCATACGCTTAGAACATTGCTTAGAGCTAGTAGGAAGATACAATTTTTTTTGCCGTTTAAAAATAAATGTTAAACACTTTTAAAACTAAAAATAATATGCTTTCATACGCCTGTTAGTTATAAATGAGGCTATTTTTATTCACAAAAGGTTTCATAAAAGCGTTTTTACAGTTGGTTGACCATATTTTCTCTTCATTTATCTCCTTTGCTCTAAATAACCAGTGACCATCGTTGTGCATCCTCGGGGCTATTTACAAGGGTTTCTTATGGTTATATACTATAACCTCGTTATCAATAAATAATTCAATTAACTATTATGTTATATAAAATACAATAACTATTAATTTATATAGTAACAATAAACGTCGTGTCAATTAAAATTAATATTGTAAAATAAATAACCCGAACCATGTCTAAATACAGTTGCATTTTATAAATAAGTATAAAAAAACTAAAAAGTAAAAATATATTCATAAGCTTTGAAAGCATAAATAACAATAAACTTAGTAACGAGAAAATCTAACCAATTAAGAGCGCACAGTTTAAAAGCATTGGTAGTTCTATATTAAAAAAAAATCTAAATTGATATTCCAAAATTGTAATTAACAAACCATGATCAAAAAGTATTATTATCAGGTGAATACTTTTAATGGCATGCCATAGACAATATAAGGTTTAATACTTTTGTAAATTCACCTTTTGTATACTGTTTTTATTAACAAAGTTTATAAACTCAACATTTAACTGTGACCTTTTATAGTTCTGCCTTTTGACTGAAGTTTCTTTTACTGCCTGTATCGTACCTGTTTCGTGCCATGAATAAATTATTCAGTGATGTTCGTTGGTTTTTTTACATCTATATGATGCTGTATCACATAGATATAAAAAAAATTCACCCTGTGCATTGGTAATCATTTTGACAAAACTTTTTTTATTATATTGATGATATTTTTATATTGAAGATAAATATCGATAGCCTGTACCGCGGTATTAGATTTTTTTTTGATTTGACGGTATGTTTGACTTCAAATCTGAAATTATAAATTACACAGAAAAATTCAAATTTATTTTCAAATACTTTTTTTCTATATTATATTCATTTTTCACCCTCCTCCTCTCTCCTTATCCTCTCTTTATTCACCAAAATTGCAACAATCTTTAACTACATTACAATCTAATTTAAGTTTGCCTCGTTGTTTAACAACTCAAACCTAAAAACTATTTTAAGTGTGTTCATCTGAACAAACCAAATAGTTTTACAAGTTCTTACAAATCACTCACCTTTTCTATATTGGATTTTTGTATTTAAAATAAGTTTGAGTAAAATATTTATCAGTTAGAAAAAAAAATGCTTAATATAAAAAATACATTCTATTTAACTGGCAGGGCCCATATCCAAGCCGTAATGGCTGTGCTTGCAAACTTGCCATTTGCTTTTTTCTTTAAATATTTCATTAATCTTACTTGGTTGTAAAAATACTTTCTCATTAATCATCGTTTATAATAATATAGTAGTCTATTGAAGATTGTTTGCTAATCAATAAACACTTATAATTATAACTAAATTCTAAATTACTAAACTTACATACATTTTATAAAATCTGCCAGTTCATAAAAAAATATTAAATTAAAAACAAATTTTAAACTATATTTAAATTCTGTAACAAACATTAAAGTTGATAACTTATTAATACTGCATTCAAACGATTAATACAAATATATTCTGTCTTAAGAGTTAGAATACGAAGAAAACTTTTTTCAATATCTTAAAGTAGAAATGTGTTTGTTTAACTTAGAGCTTACTAGAACTCCTGAGAGTAAAGTTTAAAAGGCAACCTCTATGGTGTTAGCAAACTTAGCATATCGGTAGACTGACTCCCAAAGGTTATTTCAAACATAGGGAACATTTGACAATTTTATTACAAAACTGCTGAAACCTCAATAATTTTAAACAAGTTAGGTAAAACTTGTGTCTGCAACTTTAGTTTATTTAAAAAAATATATATTTATTATTACGAAGTTTTAATAAAACTCTTTATTTAAAATTTCTGTTTCGAATTACAATTTATTTTATTTGAAAATCTTTCTTATTTTATTTAGTCGGAAACATTTAAGATGACCTGACGCTGAGAACAAAATACGAAGTGTGTAATTGAATATTTAGATAATACGAGAAATAGTATTGTGTTAAAGATTAAGTTTTAAAAAGACTTAGAATATAAACTTGATTAATTTACAATGATTTAATTAATCAAGCTTCTAAGTAAATTTATCCAATTCCTTCTTAGGAACTTTAATTCGACGAAATTTTCGTATTACAATAATGTGTTTATTTTTCACCCTGGATATATACTAAGAAATCTGCAATAATAACACTCATTTAACGAAAAGTTCACTCAACAGAATGTTTTGAAATATAGCCTATTTTTAAAATAAATTGACTTTAATATTAAGGAAGTAGAAGAAAAAAAGGTATCCTATTTGTTGTTTCATAATTTTACTCCCAAAACATTCTTACATAAGACAAACATGCGACTTCTTCAAATAAAAATAGGGCCAATTTATGTTTCATCTTTCGCCTTTCTCGTTTTCTAACTTACCAGAGCATCGTTCTATAACCGCGGACCATTTCGCAGCCTCGACTAATCTCAATTGATGACCATCAGGGCTTGAAACATAAAAATATGAACTCTCGATTTAAAATACTCTCTTCTTTATTCCGTACAAATAGTGTCATAAAATTTTCTAAGCTTTCGATTTATATTTTACATTCCACGTCAAAAATGTTAAATCTTTATATGACAAATTATGCAGGTGTGTTAATTATTAAGAATGTAAATTCCGCGCATTCTGAATTTTAAGTTTAAGATAATTTTAACATTTAGATGCTAGGAAAGGTGGTCAATAGATTGTCACTTGTATTAGGACTGGCTCAAAAACGATAGAATCCCCTTGTTTTAAATAACTATAACAGCTGTTTTCCACATCCTATATTGAATCCTCCACTTTTTCTATCCCACTAAAATTGTTTCATCGCGACAACTTACCTGGAACTACTTAGAACTATTCTTAAGTAATGGCAGATACTTTACACAATGAGCTGGATCAAACTAGGCCACCAGGTTTTTATTGTACAATATTGATATTTTTTATAATACCAAAATAATCTTTAAAACATTTTTATTTACATACAATCGAATTTTAAAAGCAGAGTGACTATTCATTAGTATCTTGTGTTTTTTGTTAGTATGTTGGAGTGGATTTGAATTCTATCCAAACTATGATTATACTTGTAAAATAAATAAATTAGTAAAATTATGTAGCAAGAAAAATCATAATAATATTCTGTAACATATTTGTGGATACATGATATACGAAATATTGGGGCTCACCAAGAGATAAAACGTTTTTGAATCAGAGTAAAGAAAGCGCTTAATTTAGTTTAAACCATAGGAGTTTTTACAATACTTTTATTGCAGACCTATATAAAAATGTTCATAGGAGTAAGGTCAGAAATGGGACTTATAAAAGATGACGTAGCAATGTATTCGAAGTAATTTTAATCAAAAATAAATTGTATTTTAACAAGAAAAAGACAATCCAATAGTTAAAGCTACGTCGTAAGCAAACACCAAATTGCTCTCTAACTTGAGATTACATGGCGAGTCGTTAGCACCCTTCCAAATCCTCCCGATGTGTCTTTTACATTTAGCGATTCTTTATTTGTCGGATATCAATTTTAATGATTATACCTATAAGGATAATAAAATTACTTTGTACCAATAAAACATTGATTTTCATCACTTCTGATAAAATATTAGTGTCGGAACCTTCTTTCGAAGGCATTTTGATACTTTGTTTTTGCATTTTACAGAATAAATTTAATGTATTCAGAATTAGAAAGGGAGGCCCTGTTTAAGTACTTGCTATGAAAAAATATACTTGTCGTTCCGTGTGAAGGGACCTACTTCGATGTTATTCTCATATTACTAAAGCGTTGGAAAAACTAGTGAAACTTGACCGAGCTTAACTATTTTTTGAGAGTGTTGTCGTCTCGATCTTAAAAGGTGGATTTATCTCGACCATGGACTTTGTTGTCTTTTAAATGTCAGATTATTATTGTATGTCACAAACTTTAATTATTTTTAAGAGATAAAGATTTTATCGTCACGTTATAAAATATATATTTTAAACGGTAAATCTATACTATGGAATATGGTGATGAGGCTCTGAGTGTTTTAAGATTTCTTTATATCGTATTTAGTCTCTTTTACAAAATTTTAAAGATAGCTTTTAGCTATTTTTACATTGTAACTTCTGAAAATAATAAAGTGTGTCGGTATCTTGGTCCACTGAATAAATTCCGTTTTCCAGACCTCTACTATTATAAATCACTCTTGTGTGCCAATATCCTCAACCATGAACATGAAGAAACTTTTGCTTATTATTAATTGTCTTCTATAAGATTATCAGTACAAATAATCGTTTAATAAAATTTACTAAGGTTGTTCTATATTTCTTTTAGAAGAAGTACTCGAAGTAAAAAAAAAATCGATATATTATGTCTAAAACCTAGTACAACATATTTATGTAACTCATATTATTGTGTATAATTTTTTGCACAGTTTCTATAAGGGAAGTCTTTTAATACACAACAATCTGCTGTTATTACAAAATCCAACTTCAAAACTGCATCTCGACTAAATTTAACAAATAAGTATAAGAATAAACAATACTAAGAACTTATTCAGTGAAGCAAGTTGCAAGTTGAAAAGTAAATCTTTTTAAATTGCACTAAGAAAGATTTTAAGTAGAGCGTTGAAGACGTGAGTTAAGATGTTTTAAGTTATTAGGAGTCTATTCACAACATTCTCGTCACATGAAAAATATTGAAATTTATATTCAATTTTTTTTTTTATAAATCCAAAAGACAGAGATGTAGTTCTTAATATATAACAAACATTACTATGGAGTATATGATAAACCTTTTTCAAAACTGACCTGTAACTGAATAAAAATAACGAGACTTGCATCCAATTTCATGAAATTGAATCTATAAAATTATTCCCAGCAAATGTAAAGCCGTCGTAAACATATACAAATTACCTGTATGCAAATCGCAGACCATTAAAAGCTGCACCCTTAGAACTAGTTTGCATTTCCAATCTATGCACTTCCAGTTTAAACGTAAAGATACCTTTAAATAGACGCGCAAATTGACAATGCGAACTTATACTAATCACGCGGTATTTAAAATTGTGTCGCTACAAACAGCTTTGAATATTCTTTTTTCTCTATCTATGAATTTTCATTCACTATTAAAGCTTTCTCATTGTTCATCGCATGCGAACTGTATCCTAAAATAAATAAAAAAATTGTACAAGGTTATTTAAAAACATTGGTAGTTAACAAGTCTTTCATTTTAAACGAACTATATGGTAGTATCATTTGTATAATTTGTAAGGTAGTACTCAAACAGAATCAATTCTCACCACATCATATGGAAACTTTACTTCATCCTTATATATCAAAATTAATCCCTGCTATTCGTGGTAATAATAATATATCGTGGATATAAGTTGAAAACAGCTTTAGTAATTTAATCACCTTTTTTTAGAATTCCATAATACTTTTCAAAAAGTGTTTACGTAAAATAATATAGAGAAATACGATTTAAATTTAAGAAATTTAAGATCACTTTTTTAATATACTCTTTGCGTACTTAACGTTTAAAATAATTGTCAGTCGTTTGACAGTTGTCTCGTAATTGATCAGGCAATTTAACTAAATATAGAGAAAAATCAGAAATAGAGCATTTTTCGCTTACAAAATGAAATAATTCAAAAGTAATTTTATTACATTTTGTTGAATGAATTGTATCAGTCGAAATCCATGACTTTATCTTGGATACTCATGGAGGGCATTAGGAACAAATTATATCCACGGTACCTGGTCGGAATGATATTTTTGATATAGCAGAAAAAGTCTGTCGTTTTTACTAGTATATCAAGGGTCAAGATGTCGGAATATAAAGTCAAATAAAATACCAAATGTAAATAAAAATACAAAGATATTAGCCGTTACGTTTCTCAGTACCCAAATACATATTACTCAATAATGAAAAAAGAACATATTTAAGAGATGTATGAAAAACAGCAAAACACACATGAATACAACTCACTTTGTCCCTTATTCATAAAAGTTTCTATTAAAGAGCAGCGCTAACATGTTATGTGTAAACAGAAAACGGCTATTCGAATAGCCGCGGGATACAATTTTGCTGTTAGGATAGCACGAAATATATCAGAATTTGTCCAATGATTTGCCGCCTAAATTCAGCTGTTATTATCCAAGAATCGAAGAATTGAATTAAATGACTATTATTCAACAGTGTGTTTCAAAATAACATTATACAAACAAATTAGTCATGATTTCAATAATTATTAATAACAAAAAAAATATTAAGAAAAATAATGAATGAAAAACTAAATTCATATTTGACAACAATAAATATGAAATATTCTGTTATTGTCGTCACCAAAGCGACTTTTTATTTTGCCACGAAACATTTTTGTGTCAAAAAATCATTAATCAGACCTCACTTTGGCAGTGACCCAACGTTCATTTCTCTCATTGATATTTGAAAAACGATTTCCTAACCATAAGTCATTAGATAGTAATAAAAAATATATATTTTTTAATCTATATATTTTAAAATTTTTATTCATTATTTCAATATATTATAGCCGTAGCTAAATAGTTACTATGTCTAATATTATTATAAAAATAAATTACATTGTTAACTTGAAAACTTAAGTACGATGAAAGTGAACGTGCGAGTTATACACGCATATCCCAGTAAAATAGCTCATGTAGATTTTCATAGAAATTTACAATAACTTACAATAATTGACAATGCTTAATTGCAACTTAGGAGTTACACTGTATTATATTTTTCCTGACAAGATAGTACACAATCAACAACGTTAAGTTTATTTTTGTAAGTTTATTGTTGTAATTAACAAAAGTTATTAGAGTGTAATTAACAAAAGTTATTAGAGTGAGTGACTCGCTTACTTAAATCCAAAAGATATAGTACAAAATAGTACAAATCCGGACCGATATCGGCAAATCAAATGTTGTAAGTGGAAGTGGATTGGCCACACGCTCCAAAGGGACCCGAAACACATACCGAGGCAAGCCCTAGACTGGACTCCCCTAATAAAGCGAAAACGTGGCCGCCCTAAGCAGACCTGGCGGCAGATAAGCCAAAACCATCGGAAAGACTTGGAGCGACATGAAAGGCGAAGTTCGGGACCGAACGGGATGGCGGCGTACTGTGGACGCCAACTGCCCCATCTAGGGCTCATAGGACTAAGAAGAAGAAGAGAGTGACTGTGGGTTTTGTTAGGCTTTCTGACTGTAGCTAAGCAACGTGTTGTGTAGTTATTTTAATTTAGGCAAATGTTTATAACTGCCGTGATAACATAGGGCAGACGTAAAAAAATCTAATTTGATAGAGTTGTATCTGCCTGTGGATGAAATTACATGATATTCAAAGTCACGTACTTCATTTTGTACAATTAATTAATTACAACAGTACGTGAATAGTATTACTAAAAATATTTAATTTTAGAATTCCTACCATTTTTTTGTTAATTTAATAATATTTAAGTTCCAATAGCAAAAAGCAAATAATCAATAATTAGCAAAGAAAGATATTTTTAACTAAATATAAAAAAATCATTCATAGTTCTACAAAATAAATAAATTAATCGTCGCACTTCTTCTAAGATTTCAACATATTCAAATATTTTCGACCACATATTGCTGGCTCAACATGGGACTCTAAAACAGAAATTCTCAAGTCGTGCGTGATTTTATATGACCGTTAAATGTAGCAAATCAGATTGCCTTTTCCTGTATAAAATTCGACCTTAACTTCTCCAGACGTATTTTAAAAGCTTCCACAAAAATCATTTGAGAATTAAGATATTTCAAATTTTCATATGTTTATTAGGTTTTATTTTTCTGTTCTTTTTCAAAAAAATTACCCTGAATTAATCATTGATTTAATTGTGTTTAGAATACAATATCTTTTTTTTAAAAGAAAAATCATTTTGTTATAATAATTATATATAAATAATTTTTTTATTCAACCTTATTTAGTAGTTTATAACTTCAATTAATTGTTTGGGGGATTTTTCACTACTATTTAAATAACGTATGACTTCGAATCTTTACATTATTGTTTATAAATATTGGAATATCTTTATTATTGTTGCTAATTATCGAACTAGTTAATGTCCACAACAATGTTATAACGATGTCACTAAACCACAATATTGAGAAATATTAATATAACGAAGCCATAAATTACTGAGCTTAGCTAGCTGTAGTCAAAACTTGCGGTAATTTATTGGTTCTGATAAAATTTAAACTATGTGATTTTCGATCGAATAGTTATTAAAGCTTGTACAGGAATTCTAATAATTTCGGTCGTTACCTACTCCAAGGTCGTTACGGTAAGTTAATTTTGTCAGGACTTTGTCCGTCACCAAAACTATAAATAAATATAATGACTTTTTGTGGAAATGTCTCACTGATACCTATTCTATTTAATTTAACATATAAATATATTTAATCCAGAATTTTTGCTTTTACGAAAAGTGTTTAATATAATTTTTTAACGGTCACTGTGATCATCATTGCTATCATATTTTTTTATTTTCTTTTCGGTAAATGAGAAAAAGAAATTAAATTATTATACAACGTTCTCATTAGGGCAAACGAAGCTTAAACTATTAAATGGGTTGTGAAAATGAAAATGGTTAGAAGTGGTCCTGAAACTTGAATACGACCAATAATTTTAAAACTGAACTACACTATTATTTTCGCGATATTATATATATTTCAACTAAAGCAAATAACTGTCAACATCAACAAAAGAAAATAAATCTGAATTAATTTTAATTACGTTAATGATAATATAGATTTCATATCAAGAAATTGTTTGTCACAAAATTATCACAACTACAAATTTAACTCGAATAGTCATCTTTCTTATTCATTGCTTGTATGCGAACATCATGGCAAGCTTAAAAATATAAGCACACATTTGATATAAGAAATGCTACCTCCTTATTTAGTGATACACTTTGGAATGTTGAAAACTATCGAGGGAGATGAAATGAAGCGTTTGGTTGTTCACTTCCTATGATATCTAAAAGTAATCTTCGTCCTCACCTCAAGATGCCTTTATTTTATTTCTCTGTATATGCTTTTAATAATTACATTAAGGTATGTTTAAGGCATCGCTCTATTTGATTTAAATATAAACATGCTAAATGGATTACTATGAAAATATGGTCATATTGTAACATTTAAAGTGCCAATTATATCATATCATAGTGAACCTAAAATCAAAATCCAATCACCATTATTTTATATTCAAAAAGCAATTAATTTTAATTTGATAGTAAGGAATTACATTTAACTGAATCCTACAAATATTTACAAAATTCTCTTCAATATTATTAATCTCGGGATAAAGGTTTCAGCAGAAAAAGGGATAGGTACTAAGGGCGGTTTCATGCCAAATTAACTTTTATTGAATACAGTATTTCTTTGGAACGGAAATCCAACGATTTAATCGACTAAAATAATCTAAAAGGTTTTTCGATATACGTACACCCAGAGATAAAGTGAAAATTTTGTCGGTTTGGTTTGAAGTGTTCGTAAATTTTTGATGACAATTCGTATTTTTCTCTATCATCATAATAGATCATCAAGGACATCCTTTTGTATCTGTCTTGTAAACACGCTCTAGTCTCAGTCTTTTTCGATGTCTTGTTATTATCAAAGCTAAATAACTGAAAGCAAATTTTGACTTGATTATAGGTACTTGTTAAAACTTATTCTATCTTATATATTGCAATTTTGCTTTTCTGAAAAAGATTATATTCGATTGCGACAAAGTTAAAAATAAACCATTGTCTTTATATTTCATGCTCGTATGTTAGTACGAATGATTGAATATTTATATATTCCTTCGAAAATATATTTAAGGTTGACCAATTTCACCAAAATCCATATAAGTAACATTATAGTATTAACCAGGATGGTGAAATACGAACGCAATACTGTAAATTACTATTTTGTTTTATCCAACCCACAAACTCGGATGTCAAAATAGAAACTATAGTGAAATGGGATTTGTTTGATTGTCTACAGCGCAAATTATTATTGAAATCCACTATTCATTTAAATTTAACTATGTTTTTCGGATGTACTTTTTGTATATTATTTTTTTATATGTTTTAACTAACGTTTCGTTTCTTTTTGAACGTTTCGTCAGCCTGTGATCGCGATTACTGATCTGAAAAATTACCACTGAACCTACAAAATATAGTCTTATGTCAAATTGAACTTGCAAGATTAAAAATCATCACTTTTAATTTTCTTTCCTACAATATACGTTAGCGGTTTCTTGTTTCATAAAATATTTTAATTATTAAAATATATTAAAAGCTGTAAAGTTTAACATGTAACTAAAATATATAACATATCTTTTCCAAGATAAATAAAATTATATCAAAAATACATGTTATTTTATTAGTACCGCTAGTTAGCTTGTGAATAATGCATTTTGATACTTTAACTTGTTTGAGAAAACGCCCAAGTACGGTCACTTGAACGAAATTTTTATATTAAAAAAATATCAGTGTCACAAATAATAGGTACACCAGTGTGTTATTTAGACAAAATAATATGTATTATATATAAAATAAAAGCTAAAATACAAAATAAGTATATGCCTGATGAGACTGTAATATAAGGAGGATAACTAAGACATTTACTTTAACTGGATGACCCAGGTACTTTAATTTTACGACTGTAGACATAAAGTGAAATTCAGTGCGACTGCAAAATAGTTGACGTTGGATTTTTCTCTGTTATATTTTTTTTATTTATGTTTTATGCTAAAGCAGAAACGTTTAATATTCATATGCAACCGTTATTTTTCAGATCAAGCTGATTATATGGAAATATTAATATTATTTTAACTTATTAATTAAAGAGATATTAATTCTTTAATTAAATTATCATTATGGTAAAAATTAAATGCAATATTTTTTTCTTGCGTTATACAAATAAAACATATTTCTTTTTAATCAGAGTATATCGAACAAACGACTAAACAAAAGCTATAAAAGGCAAGTTGTTTAAAGTGGTTGCGATGCCAATTTAACTAGTTTCTGGCAACAATTTCCATAGTAGCGTGTTTACTTTCAAATGTTATTAGGTTGGTTGTCTGTTAAAACGTACACTATATTGTGTTTATATTATAGTACCTAAATATTTATAATTTGTTGACTTTTAAATATTAATGTTCATAATTCAAGAGGCGTAACAGGAACGTTCTAACGAGAACCTATATTAATTCATTTACCTCAAACATCCAGAGATACTAGAGCTTATTATATTATTGCTCTTGGAAATATATATCGCTCTTACATTCTTTATATTACAGTTTTTAACTCATATCAATTTATAGTTTACTATCAAACTGACACAACAACAACCAATTATGTTAAGTTTGTTAACTTAAACACAACTTATTATTTCAATATACTAATGGTAAATGAGAAATTTTTCTAAAGGATTAACCACAAATATTAAGTAATAGTTAAATTTTATAGGAAAAAAATATTGACGACACCCCATTCACAATTGTAGTTTCAAATAGATAAAAGATTCTAGAAAGCTTTTAATATAGCCTTCTGGTTCCATTGTAATAACAAGGGGTGGTTTTATATTCGGGTTTCAAAGTGCGATAACTTTATTGTAGCTGCGAACACTTAAACTGTAATGGATGGAGTAACGAGAGCTTCTAATGTGCTGTGAAGTAATATTGATGTCTATTTCCAACATATCATCCCAAAAAATATAAAAAAATACCTTCTAGGATATAGGATACAGACTAGACACTTAAAATATCTCATATATACGAGTACACATTGAGGGCCTCGTAGACTTTCACTAAAAGTGATTTTAAAGTAAGCTATGCCTTCCATATTACTGGTATATTTAAAATCTACCCAATATATCTCCTTAGTATCAATGGTGTCCTTACAGCAATGCTCAAGGATTACAAAGAAAGTAATTTTTATCTCTTTCAAATGCGAGAAATATAATTGTAGTTATTAACAGTTAATAATTCTTCATGTATATAATAAATTTAATACTAACACCCAATCTCGTTAGAAATAACTAACGTATAAATATTTGGATTACAGTAGAGATGATATCATAACATAAAGTCTAACTTGATAAAGGTACCCACCCTAATGTTGTAAATCTAATTAAACCAAAGAGTGGTTAATAAAGTTTGTTTGAGTAGTCTGCAAAGTGCTAGTACACGCTTATTAGGAAGAGAGGGTCTACATCATAGCTCATTTACATTGATGTATAAGTTTATTATGTTACAAATATTACTGTATACCGCATTTAAGCATATTGCTTTTCTTTTACTGAATCAGCTCTAATCTATGAAAAATCAGTAATAATTAATTATTGTTAGTTAATATTTTATTCACAAAACTAACACTTAATGCTTTATTTCTTTTGTATCAATCTGAAAGATGAAAAAAACAAGAGCTTTATAATTATATGACGAAATAGATGTATAAAATGTGTTCATGCGTATGTGTACCAATATTTACCTAGTGTGTGTATTTCTCTTATATCTGTTGGTTCATAAAATTTTGCATGGCACTTTTAAGTATTGACTTGACTTATTCCTTTGACTAGTACTTGTACGTAGTATCGTTTAATTTTTTGAGTGGGAGACTAACATCGGTCCTGTTTTGTTCTGGTACTTGTTCGAAGGAAACCATGGAGACCTTGGTAATTGTCATTCTTTTTAATTACTTACATTCTCTCTCGTGATATCTACCTAAACAGAATGATTTGTTTCCACAGCCAAGAAGAGTCCATATATCTTGACTTTAACTTTTCAGAACTAGAGCTTGTGGGTCGGTCGCCGAATCCTAATTGGAGGGGTCAAATCTAAGGAAACACAATGCCCTTTCATAGGTAAAGAACTACTGCCGTCACGCTTAGGAAAGTGCTGCCAAATGTCACATCACCGCTTGAGGTACCACGGATTTGATGACGACTATTTGATTGTAATCAATCAATAGGCCAGCCGTATAACTTAGTTCTCGCTGAGCCTTATCTGAATACTCGTAACATAATCACAGGCTCAGTTACGTAATTTACCAATATAAATCCAAGAAAATGGCATATAACGTACACAAACACTGTGAAAAAAACATGTAACAGAATAAGGGTATTCTGTTACATAATGAGATCTGAGATTTTCGCGAGTATTCACCTCACCTCGTCTGCCCGTGATCACGGTTGCTGCAAAGTAACCGAAACGTCGGGATTATGTAGTTTTTAAATAATAAAATCCGCGTAGTAAATCCGAATAACACTAGTTTTATTCTGTTACATGTCAACAAGATAAACTGAACAAAAAATTGAACTTGTAGTTGAAAAAAGAAATTGATGTGACTGGCCGATAGCCGTCTGTGAGCACAGGGATAAGTAGCCAGCCTCAATAATTCTATAGGAAACACTCTGAAAAGTATATGGCTATATGCAGTAAAGAAATGTTTTATTTCTTACTTCCTTTTTACATCATCTTACAAAGAGACGCAGCTCAGGCCTTAATCTTTATAGATGATACTCTCTATCTCCTTCCTTATGCCCAGACCAAAAAGTTACAGTAAATCGATTATAACTGAGATAGTGCGTTCTCTACTATCAAACAGGTGGAATGCGAGTTTGTCACAGGTTATATAAAAATATGTTTATTTAGCAGTAACATTTTAATTTTCAATTGTATCCTTACTAGAGATTAATCAAATACTTATGTAATAATTCTTATTATGTCTTATTATGTTTGCCCAGTAGCTCAAAATGTCCTACTTCGTTTATTATATTTGCGACGAAGATAACATTCAGTGACATTTTGAATTTAAAACTTTTCAAATTTAATTTGCTAGTGTTCTAATACTGTAATATTTAAAAAAGAATACATAACTATTTGTTATGTTTTATAATACTAATAAATTCCAATTAAAAATTGTTTGAACTGTGTTTTAATGGGATTATCTTTACATATTCTTGTAAGATGTTTTCAAAAGTTTGGTCAATATACTGTGGAAAAATTTCAAACAAACTAGATGAGATATTAAAGATGAAAATTTTGAGATTATTTTACTATTATCAGATGAATATTGATATATATTATGATTATATTAGATGAAGATGTTGCTCGGATATGTCCCAGCAACCGAAATTTAGATTTCGAATATTGTGAAAGAGAATCATTAAGATACTGTATGGCCGGTCTAAATACCTATGAGCTTTTCGCTCACGAATATAAAGCCTTGATGACTGAAACACATGGTAAGATTTAGGAAAATTAAAAAAGCATACATAAATTTGAAATGACATTCAAATTAATTTCAATACAACACATTTAATGTCAGTACATGCACACTCAGAGAAAAAAAAGAAAAAAAGTCATAATAAGCTATATTAATTTAAACCTTAACCTTATACCGAACATGCGCCGTCAGTTACGGAAAAAAATGAGTGCGTGTGACTTTATATTGTTAAATTTTTACTTGTACCTAGTTGTCAGCTAATACGAAATTCGTATTCAAAATCACAAGTTTTTAAACATTCATGACAACAAGTTAAATGAAGGTAGTATCTTTTTTTAATAAATTTCACGACAAAACGCAAAACAATAATTTTCATATCATCATTTCCATTCAAGCGTTTTACATAAATTATAATAAGTATATTAATTTCATTAATTAATAATTCTTTTTATTGAAAATAAATTATGGTCTATTATTTTAAACGTTTATTTTAATTTCTGATTAAATAGTCAATGAAAAAAGAGGAATAAATCTATTCCTAACATATAGGCTTATATCTGCAATTCTTACATGAAGCCTTAAAAATAATTACTCCTAATTTTCAAGGAAATAATGGTTGTAATTGTTAGTTTCTTACATCAGCTAAAGAAAAATAACAATTTCTTTGAAAGGCCTTGTTAAGTAGAAGTCCGTTATAGTACATTTTTATAAATCTACGTTCAAAAATTATCTAACTTGCATAAAAATCCTAATACGGTTTGTCAATATATGTTATGTAAAAATGTGAGCCATGGTCTCTATAGAAAATACTCCAACATTATGATATGCCAAATAAGACCGCCAATTGTGACACGTTTAGTGTCACGTGATATTTTTTTTTAAAAAAGGTAAACCTTTGAATTGTATTAGGTTATAGTTAAAAAAGGTTCTAGTATTTTTATCATAGGTTGATTTTTGTATTTATAATTAAGAATTGAAATGTATAAAAAATGTATATATTTTCAGAAACCTAATTGAACCAAAAAAAAAAGTTTATCGATAAGGGGATAAAATATGTTGAGACACATTTCGTTAATTATTTATTTATAGTCATATATTAATCGATACTCGAATTGATGAACTACAGCTATCAACTTTTAGTATATTTTTTCAATAATATTTTTAACATATTTAAGCTCGTAAATTTTTATTGAATGATTTCCATTTTGTTTTCGGATTGTTTATTTTACATTTGATACTAAATTTGTCGTAACTTTAAGTAATATAACTTGCAATGCCGAGGTAATATCTCTATTGTGAAATAAAGCCTGCATGAACTGCATAGCACTAATTATACCCGGATGTAATGGTGATCGATCAAACCTGTAGGTCAATTTCTCGTATTTTCAGTGGGATATTTAATTTGGTATACTGATATTTTGCTTCATGTTATTTAATACATTAATTTATTGTTCAATTATTTCCAGCCTTGTTTTTAAATACGTAACAATAATAACACTGATAACCTTAAATGCAATGATTTGATGGATATTCAGGTAAGTGGACGTGGCTTACTGTCATTTAAATAAGGAAACGGAATTCAATACAAGTAAAAATACTTTTGAGCGGAAATAATTAATCCTTGATTTAAGTTCGATTTAAGGATCAAGTTCACTCTAAATCGAAAGGAATTTCCCGAAACATTTAAAGTATTTAATATTTATTGAGTTATATTTTATTTGATATTTGAAACGATTGCTATTTACTGTTCTACATTAAAAACTTCCTCAAATATATATAAGAACCAATGAAATAGCAATAGTGTCTACAATTCCAAAAATAAAATATTTTTCATTAAAATAACTTATTCTTTCCTATGCTTAAGCACGTCCTCTTTTAGTGTTAACGCGCACACTAATAAAACATTGACTTTTGTATAAGTAGCTTACCTATTTCTAGTCACAAAAAACATCACGACCAAAAGATATGAAGCATAAGTTAGTATATACATAAGGAAGCACAAGTTATTAAATACATAAGCATAGCTTTATTCTAATTCAAGAAAGATCTATAACGAAATTATGGCAATCCGTCTGACATTTTCTAGTGATCAAAACTAAAACGGGGTATTATATAGTGCAATTCTTGAAGACGCTTGTCATGATATTTATATGTTGGCTATTGTACGCCAATTAACTAATTAGAATAAATATAGAAAATATGTTAACTAACAAATATTTTTTCAACATATCCCCCAGGAGTTCACTTTCACAATAATTACAACATTACTCCTCACAATTTGATCTACGCTTTATGAAGATAAAAAAGCTGTCCCAGCGTAATTTACTGCTATATTTTTGCACTTAGTTACCTTAGTCTTAGATTCAAAGAATGACTTGAACTTAAAGCTTGAGTGCAGATAATTCTTAAAGGCGATTTGGGTATGCCAAATAAACATCGTGAGTAGTTGAATTCAAGATAAACTGACTTCTCGTGATGGTGAAAGAGCTTTTTATGTTCTGGTGGTGTTAAATTTCATAAATAATTGCCCAACGAGTAGTTTCAATATGATCCGCTATGTTTATATCATAGTATACCGGAAACCTCAATGGTAAAATTTTTAACCGGGGATTTGTTTATTCCTTTTCATAGCACTGGAAAGCTTGGTTAGAAACTCACTTTTTGGAACTATCATCCAAGGGTTTTCATGTTAGAACATCTATCCAGGAAAGATATCCAGAATACTTAAATATTCAAACCGATCACATTTGCCCCTGAACCACCAAAGCAAAACATTGTCGCAATTTATCCCAACTTGCTGACTTTTATGTACAAATTAGGCCTCATCTCGTGATCAGGTAAAAGTTTTGGTTATAGGAATTTAACCAGACAATGGTCAGAGGTCTATACTTGCAAACAGCAGGAAGCCGCAACCGTGTCTTTAATGGTCCTCAATATCCAGAATACTTCTAGTTTCTTTCAATCACTGTAAAAATTTAGCTCTAACACGATATTCCAAGCTTGTCTTCTCACAAAGTTAAATAAATTTTTAAATAGTATGCATTAAAGTCCAAGATGTTCAAATAATTGAGTAATCCCATAGTTAGCACTGTGAGATTAGTAGATACCGCCATAAACTATTATTATTACACTAGTTTCTACCAAGACAGCTCAGATACGTTAGAGCGTAAATATTAAGGGGTCTCCAGGGTGACGAAGAACCTGAAAGCAGATATTATTTACGATACACTTACATAGGTACTTTTTAGATATCGTTAATAAAGTTAGATTCCAAAGTTTAACTGAATTTATAAATTAAAGCAAGTCCGGTTTTTTAGTTTCTAGGTGCTGGGGTACTAATAAGAAAACAGTAAAGTAAACTTTGAAAGAGAGGTCAACCTGCCAATGGGGGCTTTATCTGGAGACTTCATGGATAATTAATCCATGCCCTCGCAGATAACTCTTGCACGATATCCAGTCAGCGTGATGAAACCAACAATGGTTTAGATCTTAACTCTGTCATGTATAGGTGGAAATTATGTTAGTGTTGGGTGGGCTTCCATCGAGATAAAATACAAAAATCAGTTATAAAATCCTCAAACCCAAAAGACAAAATTTTCATACATTTAACTTTATTATAATAACATAACAATTTTATTTTATTATATATAATGTAGTCTACATTTTCTTTTATTTTGTTGCTATAAATTATTATTTATTTTAGCAATACTGCTTTACTTAAAGACAATACATATATTTAAATTGTTGTTTGAAGTGTAGTGTAGTAAGTTCAGTTGGATTTCAAAGAGACGTCTGTTACATTGCATCTTCAAGTTTCTAAGCCAATATTGCATTACTGTTGGCACTGTCGCCTTACCAACATTGCTTAGTAAACGTGTATTGTAACATAAATAAAACTAAATAAATTTGGCTCTCTAGCAGTATCTACATACACATTAAGTATGTGTTACTTAACCAAACTTTTTAAGAATATTTTTACATTGTATTTATTTTCGGAATACTGATTTTTATTTCGCTAAGAATATTATCAGTATTAAAAAAAAGGTTTCTCATTAACTTCATTTCCATTTTACTAAAATAAACAATTAATAATCAAAACTTAATAAAATTAAAAACACACTACTTAGTAGATCAGTAAAATTTTAAGCGTTATTAGTTTTATATGATTAAAAAGAACATAATGATTATTATTTGAACATTATATATACTATGAATGATTGATAAGAAAGGTAAAAGTTTGATAATGCCACTTAATAGTTGAATAGTCTCGAAAGAACTGTAGAAAGAAATTAAAACCTATCAAATTTTTTTTGCTACTATCAAGTATACATAAGTATTGCCAACGACGAAACTTTGATGAACTCCCATTTAAATTTTAGATTGGTCTGAATAAATTTGCAACGTAATACCCTTTCATGTTTTAAAACTTTCTATCTTTTTCCAACTGCGCTTACAAAGGCGCTTTGATTTGCTGACGGGGTGTCATTTTATTTTTAAAACTACTTGATATTAAAACTGAGCAGTTTTTATTTACTAAACTCGTTTTGGACTGCAAAAATTTCTTTACAAAAGTTATGTGTTTATTAATTATAGTAAAAGTACTTAAGGTTTCATTATATAAAAGGAACTGTATGAACCGAAAACAAATGTGAAAAAATTATTTTCGCTTAAGCATATATCAATATTAAATATAAATAAAACATGGACCGAAAATTTAAGAAATATATTATAATTCCATACTAAACTCGAGAGCCAGCTTTAGTTTTAATACAATGGTAGGAAGCTTTGAGTGGGGTGTTAAATTGTTGGAGTGATAAGGTCCTTATAATTAAATTTTGGTAGAACGCAATTACATCGGAGTTTATTAATACCACATACCTTTCGATCGTCAAACCGCATTACATTCATATTTGTGTTTATGAAGAATATTGGTATATTCACGAAGGCCGCAATTACCCTATTCAATATAAATAACTTAGGTGATTGTAAAAGGCTGTTTGTATTATTTGCTATTTTTATTATTACAATTGTTAAGATAAATACTTTTCTTTGAATGATATCGTTTATGTTCATTGATGAAAGAGTATAAAATGTCTACTAGCATTGCTACAAGGAGTTTAAAAACTATATTTTATGAATATGATTTCATGAATAGTTTTTAAATTCAGTCCTAAACAGACTCTTTTTTTAAAAAATACCACTATCTTGACGAAAAAAGCAGAGAATCCGCCTAATGTTATGCGTTCACTATAGCCCATGGACGCTTGCAATACCAGGGGTCTTACTTGTGCGTTGCCAACCCTTTAAATACCTATTCACTCCTCTGTTGAAGAAACCTAGATAGTAATCCATTGGGGAAACTCAGTAGATAGGAGCAAAGCACATACACGGACTCAAAACCTTTCCTAAGACTTAATGGTTAAATACAACCCGTGAGCGCAGGATTCTCACAGTTTGTTTTTGAACGAAGTCCAGAGATAAACGAAGCCCAGCGGTGTGTGAGATCATTGCTAGTATGCCATCAAACCCACTCAATTTATGGACATCAAGACAATGTATTTTCGCTAAACATTTCTCAACCAAGATTCTTTTTTCGGACATACAGTATCAAAGATGATAGGAGGTTTGGTACTAGTGTAACCGTCCAAGGTCGATTTCCAGGCAAATATTATCCAGTATATCGGTTTCCGTTTAGCTCTATGGGCCAAGTTATCTTCGGCTTCCAGCAGAGGTGATAGAGACGACTGAACAAAATTCTCTCAGCAGCTTAACCGAGCGATCGAAAACTAATTCAGCTTATGAAATTGAACTTAACTCTGGCGATTGCTTTTTCGAGGATGTCAATACTAAATTGCAAAAATCTGACTTAAGAAGTCAATGGTTTTATAGTTTGTGCCTCTGATAAGGTGAAGCTCCTGGAGGCCCAACTTCTGCTTTGCAGTTGTCACTGACCCATACTCCGTTCTCGACCAGGACAATTAAATACCAGGATGTCATCTTTTTTTCTATTTACGCAAATAGGGTTGAACTCGCTCGTTAACGCAATGAGTGTGGAGCGGCGCGACATCAAGACACTTGGAAGTAGTTTTTCTGTAGGAAGAAAACTTCTCCGGGTTTGGATTTTATCCCGAGACGAGTGATTGTTTTGGCTTCAAGGTCCCTTTGTTTTTTATATTTGATTGGAAAAATACTTTGCGCTTACCACTTATTCAGGAGAGGGCAGCTGTGGTTATGAGGGCCCCTAAAGTCACGAGTGAGAGTCTGTCTCCAGCGATATTAGTTTCCCAAGGCTTGGAAAACATAGTAGACAGAGACTTACTCAAGATGAAGGGCCGCCTTTCTGATCCACCGTCTGCGTTCAGGCCAATTGTCCTCCTCGTTGAAATCAGTATGCTGTTCGAGTCTGTTGTGGCTGCTCATCTTTCAGACTCTTTGGAGCAAGCAATCAAACATCGACCATCAGTTTAGATTTCGACGGGGCAGATCCATTGTCGACGATATTGAGCAGGTGAGGGTAATGAGGCAAAGTGGTGTTGGCGGTGCCATTAGACATCGCCAGTGCCTTTAACACCTTGCCTTTTGCCTAACTGTATTCTAGCTTCAATATACCTATACAAAAATAATAGAAACGCAAAATTGTATATACAGTTAATAATTTCCAGTCCTGAAGCAGTAACAGATGTTTATAGTTATACTATTATATTAGAGTTGTAAAAAAAATACTTTCTTATCATGATCAAAGAAAATTTTGAAATCTTTTCTTTCTCAAATGATCAAAATGAAGCTTGACATTTTGCTAAAAATATGTAAATACGGGGTTTCCTGTACTTTCGCTGTTAAAAAGTGTCCTGAATATTGTTTGCTAGAAATATAATATTTGTTTCTTTTTATTTTCTAAACTATTAATACTAGGTAGTTAAAAATAATGATAAATGTTTTATGAAATAATTAGTGGCACCCTCTAGTCTAAAAAATGCGTCTATTGATAAACTGCTTTCTGTTCAATGTAAAATTCATCTGAAAAGTGGCTAATTAACGTTATACATGGTCTGTATTTCGCTCAAGACTCTCCCTAGTATTTGTAGCCTTTTAAACTATGTAAACTATATCTAGCTCTAAAGCCTCTTATTTAAGTACAAATTTTAATCTCAATTTCTCCAGTACTTTTTAAATAATACAGTAACAATAAACGTAAACGAACAAACAGAAAATAATCTGTTGCAATTTTAATAACATTCACAGCTTTTTTATTTAAATATCTCTTACATCGTTTATATACTCAGGTACATATGTATTACAATTATTATTGAGTAAAATAAAACATTAAAAATATTAAACTATCAAGAAATTAGTTTACAAACACTGACATTACACATTTTTACCGTCATTAAAGTACTACAGCTTTAAAGCTAGACAAAGAAATTTAATTATATTATATATTTTTCTATTACGGCATGTTACAATACAGAAGCCCTACAGTAGCTCATATCCACTAAATGTCAGCAATATAACGGAAGCCCAGCCATCACGCCGTGTTGTCGTGAATGTCCTGTCTCGTTACAATTCTGGACGCAATATGTTGCATTTACGGTCAACTGAACAGACTTTATGGTGAAAATAGCTGTATCACGGCCTTTTAACTCCAATTGTATATTTCATTTTTATTGTCAATTCTATGAACATTTTGTTTCTGATTTCACCGTGAATGTTCATTTATGCATTTACCTTAAGCAAAATTTTTCCAGTATAAAAATCAATGCTCTACAACTTGTAATTTCTCGATTGATTACATGGTTACTTGTGGTTACGTGATTAATGGTGTCTAGATTATGAATTAACCAGTTACTTTTTACAGTTTGGTCACCGTGTTTAGGGGGTTTTAGTTTATCATGATGGGATCTTGCATGCATGTTCTTGAAACTTTGCAAGATTTTTCAAATGTGGCTTTTGAAAAAAATAATTCCCTTCACCATGTGATCTTTAAAAGATTCATAGTTTTTTATTTGTATTATTTAAAATTCTACCCTAAGCCATACAAATTGCTGAAGATTTTATGCCAAATACAATCAAATAAGTTTTTGAGGGTCCTAGGTTGAGGGTTTTAGGTTACAGTCATACGATGTCATGTAATTATGATTGAAATGTCTTGTAGAAAAATACTCGGAATATAACAAAAGAAAATAATATTATTTTCATATTTCTGACCTTCACATAATAGGGAGTTCTAACAAAGTAAAAGTATACGAAAATATCTTGGAAAAGAATATAATAAATTAATTTGACTGGTTAACTATTTTAGTTTTTTTTTTAATTTTTTTTTTTATAACAATTACTTCAACTGCACTTCAATTAAAATTATCTAATTTAACTCAAACAAAAAATGGCATAATTGTTAAAAATGAATTTTTCAAACTTAACGGCTCTTGCTTTTAAAATTTAACTCAATACGCTTAAATAGCTACAATTAGATAAAAAGTCCTTAGTGGAAAATTCCTGGGACATTTAAGTTGTGTTCATTTTGTTTAAGTTTTATTTTAATTGAAAATTATTTAACATTTAAATAACTCGAACTAATTGACGTATCATAATATAATGTGTGGTGTGATACCTTACTGGCGTAATGGCTGTAAATAAATACGCTATAGAGACGAAACCTCTTAGCATTCAATGGATTTACCATGCGAGTGCCGGGTCCATCGGGTTTGCAGGGAGAAAAGCTTCAACAGGGCCTGGGACTTGCGACCCAGGTGTAGGTTTAAGGGGCCACTATCTAACGCGCGTTAAACGCTCACCTCCACCGTCCAAGCTCTACCTCTCTATTCCTAACCAAGTTTGAAACTAACCTACAAGGGCTGCCTTCGACGCACGTTTCAAGAATGAACTGATGTTAATTCTGGACAAGCCCAAGTCCTTAAATAAAATTATTAAAAATATCCTATGGGATTTTGTATTGTTTCTCATACGTATCTATCATTATAGTCCAATCCAAAGCCGTTTCAATGGTAGAATAAGGCTTGATGTTTGATTTTATAACCCTAGTGCCTTGTCTCACAAAAACTGCTGATCGCTGGTTTGTGGTTACTCCTCTTTGCACTCTGGGTACCTAAAGACTAACCGTTTCATGTATGATTTTCAGAACCCTATCGTGACGACGCGAGTACTGACCACTATCCAGGAGTACCCTCCATTCCACAAGAAAATCCTTAGCCGTTCCATCTGCCTTCCCACAGATATAGCAAATTTTTTCGGTACCTTTACTCCATCTTACTAAATTAATCTGATCTGGCAGAGTCATTTAGAACGCATTGAGGTAAAATTTTAGCAATGCTAGCGACGAATCATGAATTAAGGTGCGCCATTTTAATGCTAATGGGATGAAAAAATCTCCTATGTCTAATCACTCGTTCTGCATCCCTAAACTCATTGCAAGGATCTTATATTTATCATTTTCGTATTGGGAACGATGTAACGATGTCAACATGGTATTTCCCCAAGATATATCTTTTAGAAACTCTTAGGTGTTTATGGAGCTTCAAAGGCTTTTTTATACTCATCCCAAAACTATTGCGATCCCTGAATAAAGCTGCTGAATCAGCCGATAGAACGATCCCGAGCCACAACTTTAACATCTTTATGACGCCTGTATCTATTTTTGACAAAAGGTTTGTATTAAAATTATAGACGAGGAAAGGCCAATTTAAACGTGAAATTAGGTAATTATCGTAGATCCAACCTTTTTTAACGTTACCTAGTTAACATCGTTTAAAAAGCTATCTACTATACCTTCTGAAGGTGGAGTATGACCCCTTTTATTTATCAATCTTATGACCGTAAAATTTAAATGGTGCATAATTACGGAAACGTAACCGGAGAGACGCATTGACGGTCTAACGATAACCCCGGATCGTATACGGTACACCTTTTATTTCACCTACCGAGACACAAACAGTGACATTTATTTGATTTTGTCCTTAATCCATCCGTCCTTTCCATCCATTCCCTCACAGAATTTATCCACTTCATCCAATAGTACTTGACAGTGTTAGGGGTTACGTGTTAGTATTGTGAGATCGTCAGCGACGGCTTAAATGGATTTTATGTATTTATTTCCAAACTTGAACCGATACCCCATTTTTTCTCGTTGCTTGTTTGATTATCTGCTAAGATATAAATGACAATATTAAATAATATTGGAGATAAACGACAAGCTTGAAATAGTCCTACAATATTACTCAAAGTTTTTGAAGAGCCTTCTTTAGTTATTATAGAAAACATTAATTTTGAGTAATGTGACGCGATAATATCCCTAACTAGTGTTGGAAAATTATACCATTTTACCGCGAATAGCATTAAATCATGCTGTATCGACCCGAACGCATTTTCTAAGTCTATCCAACAAACTATAATTTGCCTCTCGCTTTTTCTAGCATCTTTTAAGCTCTCCGACAACAAAGTGTTGTGTTCTAGGCATCCAAAAATCCCAGGTAAAAAAACTTTCTGGTGTTTTGTCCGGTTTTTAAGCATGAATCGCGTCATTCTCGTTTGTACCGAGACAAAGACTATGGCCATGATGTTTCTTAAGGCTATCGGTATAGAATCGTTCGGATCCGTAACTCGATCTTTTTTCGGAAAGAGGACAAAAATTTCTTTCCGAAGGGCTCCGGGATTTGCTTCCTTGACCAGATTTTACAATATATATTTCTAAGATATTACATTTTTTAAACACTATACTTATATGGAATACCATCGGGTCCTGGTACAGATTTCGACGAATTTATCTTAATCTGATAACTTATTTCCTCCAGCGTTAGTGGAATGTCGAGGAAATCGATACGAGGAATTCCAGGTTTTTTTTTCGTCGAGATTCTTATATAGTCTGACACTTTTAGGTACTTTATATGTGCGCTTAAAATGGTCGTAAATTTGTTCGATGGAGAAGCTTTCTGCGTTCTTTCCTAAAAATGGTTTTCGAATACTAAGAGTTTTTATCAAAATCTACTTTCTGTTTTGCCCGGTCAAAATTATCGCGATATTCTGCGGTTTCCGCCAATTTTTATTGAATTGGTTTTAGAATTGACCTTACCATCTTAGTTAGCTGATGACTAGGTGATTGTCGCGAAGGGCTTTAGCTATACCTAGATTTTTTATTAAATTCCGTATTTTCCTCCTCATTTTTATCTTGAAATAATGGTCTTTGTTTTTGTAAGCGTAACGATTTTGAGGTGGATATTTCTCGTTAAAATAGTCGTAAACAGTATTTTGGGAATTTTCTATTTGCGAGTTCAATTCCTGCTTCAAGCACGGATGCTCAAACAGGACCCCTAAATTATCGTTGTGAACTTTCCAAGTCGATTGTTTTATATTTGGAATGTTAACACGTGTCCGGATGTCAATGGACTCCTCGTATTTTTCACTTAATAGTTGACCATGGGATACATGAGGGTCAACTCTATTATAGTATTTAATATTATTATATTATATATATTATTTAAGAGTATTTGTTTCCATTATAAGCAAATTATGATTCAAGCTAAGGTCAAGGTCAAGGTCAAGGTCAAAATTTAAAACCTACCACAAATTTATAAGATTAAAAGAAGTTCTTTGGATGTTATTAAAAAAAAATACATTTTATTATCAGAGATAGGATCACTGACTGCTTGGATAGTAAACAAATGTTAAATAATTTTTTTGTTTTATTGTGTACTTAGTACTTTCACACATCACCAGACTTAATGTGAAAATAGTGTCAAAGTAATATTTAACTACCTCACATGCAACATTTTTGAATAAAGAATACTTACTTTGAAATACAGAACTTTAGCACTAACACAATGCAAAATTTTAAACAGAAAGATGCCTCGGTAATAACAATAGAAATTAGCATTTGTTGAAAAATTTTGCAAATTCTGGATGCGTTCCATACTGTAGTAAAAACTAAATTTTGCAGCTCTGGTAAAAACAGACTCAATTTTTCTGGTTTGCATAATGTTCAGTAATGTAAATTATTAAAAAATACTAAAATTGATACGGAAAACATGTAAAAATATTTTATACAATATACGTAATATAGTCTAAACACACGCAAAAAATCATAATTGTATTTAAAATATTTTTGTTTATTAGCGACTTGTTAAGATGTTTTTGTTTTATAATAATTTTGAGATCCAATAAAATTAAATTTATTCCGGTAAAACCAGACTGTGGCTGATTAAAGCTTTTATATTGGTCTTACTATCGACAAAAACTTTTTATCGAAAATTGATTTATACAGGCAATCCTTTTGAAATTTACTATTCAGTTGTTGACTTTCCGTTAAATAATTTTAAATTTTTTGAATTACCACGTCTGTCAATAAAAGTTTCTGTTCAACAAGTTATTACTACTTCATATCCAAAGGTAGTAAAATTTTCCCATGATCGTTCTGCATTGATGCAGTCAACAAGTCCGCTCTTACTTGACTCCAGACTGTGCAATGCTCTTTATGTATTTCGTAAGATGTATCATAAATGATTGAAATTTTAGGAGTTTTCATTTTAGTATTATATTTATATAATAATAAATATAGGGTGTAAGGAAGGAATGTCTTTTTAATATACGAGTAGGTTTCCTTGACCCAAACAATGTCAAAGACAGCCGAACATTACAAGGGTATAATTTACGTCCGAAGTTGGCACATTGTCGCCATGTGCTGTTTGATGTAGACTTTATAAAGGTGGACTGTTCCGACACTTTATTACAGGAAAACATGTGATAGAACATTTATTTTTTATGGATAATTTTTCGTTGACTTCCTTTAATAAATGTTCATGCCAATAAATAAAAAAAATATTCAAGAAACTCTAATTATATGCAATCGGATAAATTAAAATAACATTTCTTTTAATATGCCCGAAAACTTTTGTATTTTGTACCTAAATTCTCTTAATATATTTAAAGAATTGCAAAAACCAGCACAAAAATATATTGCTTTTGAACTAAATAAAAAATCTTTAATTTTTTTTTAACTTTTGTATGTTACTAGGACGAGAGTGACAATGACTTTATCCAGTTAATTTATAAGAGCTTTTTTAAAGACTTTCCTGACTAGGATGTTCTATTTATCACAGAAGATGAGGAGCTTTGAGATGAGATTTAGTTTAACTTTTAGATGCGATTAAGTCCTCTGTTTCTACACTCTATTCAATTTCTCCTCTTTTTTAATTGCTTCATTAATACAATTTTACATCCATTTTATATCTCTTACTCTACCTTCGGAAGGACAGAAATGAATCTGTGACTATAAAACTGGTTTCGCTTGTTATGTTTTGTATTGCAAACTTTATGTATACTCGCATCTATTAAATAAATTTGTTGAAACGTATATTTCTTAATACTTCGTTGTATTTAGTATATGTTTTAGAACGTAGATTTTAGTTAGGATAGTTAATTTAACATTTAGAAATGCTTATCGAACCGCAAAAAAAAACATTTTACATGTAAGTTGACTTTAGCTATTGTCTTAAGTCTAGTCGCTCGACAAATTTATTTAAAGCTCTTTACAATTTATGCAGTTCGCTTAAAGCTATTTAAGTTTGTTACTTAAGACGAGGCTTTGGATGTGTAACTTGTATTACAAAGTTTAGAAAGCTCAAAAAGCACTTACTTCGCAAAACTCTTAAATGCTATAAATGTTTTGGCACAGCACATATAAATGTCGTCATCTGGTTAAGACGTAAAAGTATATCGTTAAAACAGGATACACATTTATTCGTGAAACAATTTTCGTAATACCGCGCGAGCTCAGCACGCTTAGAATAACAATTTTACAATCTCCCGTCGGCAACGTCACGTCCGATATTCGTTGGACGAAATGTAATTCCTGACAATCGCAACATAAAATATTCTGTGCGTAAAACTCAATTCTTTATCGTTTGTTAGAATGTTTACATTTTAATTACATATTTAAAAAAGTGGTTAGCAATCACTTTTACTGGTAGATCTACTAAAACGCAGCATATAACATCATACGATTTAAACAGTGAAATATATAATTGTACAGAATTAATGTTAAAATCCAGTTTTTTATTGTTTAAATTAATTTATGTTTTTTTAAACTGTAATTAACGCATTCTTATCAAACTCTAAAAATAAAAAATAAAAAAATTTGAAACTAGTCGATATGACACTTTTGTTACAGCTGCTTATTTATGTCAACATATCTCTTTACTTTTACTTATAAGAACGAAGAACGAAGAAGAACGAACTTAGAAGAACGTTTAAAAGAAAGTCGGATATTAAAAATGATCAGTAATATTTCTTAGTAATACTATAAAAAAGTAACTAATGAGGCACATATCTACTAGACACAAATAAAATCTTCTTTGAGCCCGTGAAAGATTTATAATAATAATTCCCCCACCAACCGTAAGTACAGACATTTCACATTAATTAAATTGAAGAATTAATTTTATCATCCTTTCCAGAAAAATAAATAGATTAGTTATTGGTTTTCCAGTCCTAAAATTGAAATTAATAGTCCGACCTAAATATTTTTTGAAAATAAAACTTGCCAGATAACTGGGCTATTGAAAAAAAAATGTCGACTCTATTAGACATTCGGTTGCTGAGATCATATCCATGAATTAATGACCTGAGTATAGCGTTCCGCTCGCATTGGTCGATTCACTCAAAAGAAATTAAATTTTAATGTTATTAGGAAATTAACATTTTTGTATTAAATAACAAACTGGGAAGCTTAAAATTGAAGCAATGTATTGATCGAGGTTTCATTTACAACGTTTATTTTAGCACAAACGATGCCACTTAAGTATTAAGCAAAATTATTCTCCCATTACGCAGCCACATTCCAAAGAAATATACAACTACAATCCGCTTAAGAAGAAAATTTGCAAATTTTGCTTTAATTGGAGCATTTCATTGCGTTTATCCAATTCTATCCAATAAATAGATACGTATACGTTGTGTAACAGAACATTTATATTTATAGCCTCAACAAATGAAATTAATCGAAGTTAACACGATAAAAATATGTCTGCTCGTTCGTCCCCTTAATATAAAAAATGTGTTTAGATATCATAGAAAAATAGTGTTAAAATATTTTTTATTCACTGAATGTACCAAAGTTTGAAATACTATAGTAATTAACAGTTTAAATAAAATGAATTATTGTTTTTGAAATAGATCGTTCTTCACTGAGGAGGGCTGCTGGGCATTGACATTAAATAAAATTATTGTTCTTCAATAAATAAAAATTAGTTTTTTTTTTAGGATCAGTTTGATGTAGATAGATAATTGGGTCGTTTTCGTTACAAAAGTAAATTATATAGGGTGGCAACCGGAGGTTCCAGAAAAACTACGAAACATACTTATATGGATATTATAATAAGAATTACATATTTTAAACTTATAACCCATACCTAAGGCTACAAGATTCCCCCGATGTTAGGATAGCAATACCATTTCATTACTTGTGTGGTATTAGGAATCTTCTGGTTCAAGCGGCTTGGTGTTCGTTCCGCGGAGTCAGAAACGTCAATCGTGATATGATATTTTGTCCATAAAACGATGTTGCCTCGGCGATATTCATCTATTTTTTAATATGGAGCCCGTACGTAACATCTCCACCCACAGATCGGTAACCATTTTCCACAAAGTAAAATGTTGCCGCAGTGTTCCATGAATCCAGATTTTTGGTTTCCTTATTTTTTTGCAAGTTTTTAATTTATTAGATTGGTTACAGAAGATTTTATTTTTAAAACTTCGGGCTTTCTGCCTCTATTACACCGAATGTTTTTGTAGTTACTTAGGAGAATAAATGAATAGGATAATTTAAAGGAATAGGCAATATGACACCAGTAGATATAGGGTAAAAAGTTTTAATTAAAAATCACCATGCTCAATAATCTGTTCATTTTATGAGAATAGAAAAATTAAATTAAAAAAAAGGATAAAATCAAAAGGAAAAGTTCATTTATCTTTTTAATTTTTGCAAATATAGTAAATCTCAATAACTTATAACTACTTTAAACTTTAAATTTGCTCTATGCAATTTTAAAGGATTAAAAATCTTATTACTAGGAAAAGAAGTAACACAAGAGCTTTTTTTTGTTTTGAATTGTCTGTAGCTGTTGGCCCTATTGGCTTTTACAGCGTCACCGATGGTCCGATGGCCCGATGGGACCTACCCGTTTAATTTGGGCCCCAAGGACCCGACAGAGGGATACGCCCGTTCCAGGGGTGCCTCTAAGAGGCTGGACCTCGGCTTAGGACTTCGTTGTAGTGGAGAATGACATCGGAGATTGGATAGCTTGACGTTTCCCGACGGCAGAACGCCGGAGCGACGTGTTTAAAATAGGACCTCGTCTTCGCCAGTCAAGGCGGTGTGTGTAAATGTGGTTTTGTGTAATGGGGATCATTGTGTCTGTTGTTTTTTTTATCGTCATGGTCTAGGAGAACGTCTTTGGGACGCCTCTTGCCTAACGGGGAGTTGAGTGATGGGGAATAATCACACGCTTAGACTATTAGTGAATTGGGATGTACCGTCGCGGTCTCGAAAAATCTCTTTGAGATCGTCTTGAAGTGCATAGCCATCGTAGGAAGTTGGAGGTCCCTATGGAGATCGGAATTCCTGATGTACCAGGGTGCGCCTGTGGTTGTGCGCATGAATCTATTTTGCAGCACTTGCAGTTTGCTGATGGCTGAGGGACGGACGTGGGCAAAACACGCGTTTGCGTTCGACATGATAGGTAGTATGCAGGTCTTGTAAAGTGTGATCTTATTTCTAAGGCACAGTTTACTTTTACTGAAGATCAGGGGGTATAGGCGACCAAGGATGTCGGCTGCCTTATTTCTGACTATCGGAGTGTGGGGTTTGAAAGTGAAATATCTATCCACAGAGTGACCCCAAGATATTTGGCTCTTCTTTGCCAAGGAATGGGGCTGTCGTACAAGGAATTTTTTTGGAAGGGGTTGCCTACTCGATTATTTCTGGTAAAAATGACTGCAGTGTTTTTGTCTGGATTAATCTTGATTCTCTATTTGCGAAACCATTTCCCTAAGGTTTTGGCTGGTTTCTGAAGTAACACAAGAGCGATTCTGATGCACTTACTTAATTTTAGTCCTAGTCTTCCTAGGTTGATGTGCGACGAGCTCCAGCAGCAACCTCTACTCCATAATGTTCTGGACTTCCGATAAGGCTTGAAAGCTTAGTCAGTTAGACAATCTTCGATTTTAGAACATCCTAAATCTAATTAACGTCGGAAATGTTGCGCATACGTAACAAGTATACTGTACTTGTAAACAAACAATTATATATATTTTTGTCCGATTTTAAAGAAAGATTATTAATATAAAAATACTACTAGACCAACAATTTTATATAGAGAAATATGCATATAAGTGAAGGTATATGTAGTTTTTATATGTCATTGTGTTTAAATCTCATAAATTTTTTCTTGAATATTTATATTATAGTTTGAGAGGTTTTATAAAAACTGTTTTATATTAAACTTCGACGAATTATTAAAAGTACATTTTAGGGATAGCTTAAATAATGTATAAAATTTGAATACAAAAGTAATTTACGTATAACGTCATAATATATAAAGTTCTAAACAAACTTGACTTGGGAAGAAACATGCCACTTGGTGCGCTCTGCGGCTTAATGCAGTCAACATAAATCATCTCTCGGCTTGTAGATCTCACTATGATTTAAAGAGGCAACTAATTTATCAGCTGATAGTAAAATTCCATGCGGAGTTTACTTTTAAAATAAATGTAGTAAGTATCATTGTTTCCTTAGTGCAAAATTACCTAATTATTATGATAAATACAATTTTTATTGATATGTTTTATTCTATAACATAATAGTTCATAGTGGTCTTTTGTTTCATTTGCATCTTTAATAATTTTATGTTCGTTAAAACATGCTTACTGCTTAACAGTATTTCTAGATTTAATTGTCGCCAAGGCTAGATTATTTACTTTCATTTGTGTAAAAATATAATTTAGATTAAGATAAATAAATATGCATTCCTTTTTTTGGCTTTAGTTTTTTCTTTCGTATGGCACAATAGCTTTTAGAATTTTGTTTCACCAGTCATATAAAATTGTACTAAAAATCAATATTTTTTTTATTTTGTCCAAACTTATTATAACCTTAAGTCTTGCTGTGTGTTCTAAATCATAACATAAAAATATTAATAAATATTTTATTTCCCCTGAAATAAGGTTTAATCACATTGAAAAATGTTCTTACTAGGATATTATAGACATATATCTAATATAAATTCATTTATTCTGTTCATTAATGTCAGTTTTAAGTTAATACATACGAATATTTTAGAAGACAAAATTCATCTTGCTATAAATTTTAAATATTGTGTTCCGTAATTATACTCGTATATCTTTAATTTTAAGTAATTTCTAAATGATGGAAATGGAGCCGTGGTTATAAGGAAGGATAATTACACATCGTATGTTGTTACGTTTTGCAGGTGTTTACATTTTACAAAATGTTCCATTTATATGGCATAAACTAACCCATTTTTATCTAAGTCTCCTGTGATTCCAAGAAACAGACCTCCAAATTTTATTTATTTTAAAAATAAAAATATTTTTGTAACTATTATTTGCTTTTTAATATGATTTTATTATGGTTTCCATGGTAACACGGAGTTTATCAGTCTTTGCGGTTTGTGGTATTATACAGTACTCTTTGAAACAATATGTCACAATAATAATCTTCCAAAAGAACAAAAGTATATTGATTCAATAATGGAATATAAAACTCTAAAACTATTAGTGAGTTTGTAATAAGATATTCCATACCTTCAGGACTCATTGGTAGCGGCAGATTAGAATGGAAGACATCCTAATTTGAAACAAAGTTGTCTCCACGCATACTGCACGCTTTGCCCATGCCATCTATCCCAGTCTGCTCGCTAGTACTGCCACACGCAGAAAAAAAAGCCATGTACCAGGAAGAAATAATAGATATACAAAGCCAGAAATTTAAGCTCGCAATTGTAATCAGGGTATATTAAATAATTTTCATGAGCCGGAAATGTTATATGCGTCGAAAATAATGTTTGAACTCGCAGTGTCATAGTGTTGATAAACTACTTATAGTTTTTTTTTAAATATCTTTCTAGTCACCTTCACCTACAGATGGTCGTGAAATTATTAACGCTGATCTCTCAACTGCCGGAAGTCCTGAACCTGCGCCATACTCACTGCAGAAACCGAACTACTAAAAGGTGGCCTTTTTGAATGCTATCTTCATAAGGCGCAAATACCTCTGTAGACTCCTTTAATATAATATTTACGTTGACTAGGAAATATCATTACAGAATAATATTTTTACATAGAATTAAGTCATTAATAGAGAATTCAATTATTTTAATTATTATAATTATACTATAATAATTAAACATAAAAACGTACTTTAATTTTAAATGTGTAAACGTGAAAATTCTATTTTATAAAATTAAATTAATTAAATTTAATATCCTATCTCCAACTCCTATCATTGCAAGAAATAATCAATGTTACATTAAAACTTCATAACATTAGTGCAGCTTTATCAAAAAATTTATAAATAAGCTTGCTGCTTAAGAATAAATTAACAGATTAGATGACGATATGGTGATGACCAATGACCAAAAGATCTGCTGAAGAAATCTAAGAAATTGTAAAAAAAAATGCTATAATTTTTATTGTTATTATCTCATTTTTTGATTTTGATTACGACCCCTATTCAAATTGATGCATATAAGATAATATTTCATATACAAGTTAGGGTATAAAAATTAAAATCACTTTAAAACAAAACAACAATTTTGCCAAAATGTACATATATTTTGTCGTCCCATAAACGAGTTTCCATTCTCCTCAGAAACATTTCTATGTCAAAAGTCATTAATCAGAGTCCACTCTGGCAGTAACCCAGCGTCCTTACTTTCCTCATTTGTATTTAGAGAAAGAGTTTCTGTCCATAAATCATATTGTTTGATAAATATTTATTCATTTTTTTTTTAATCCGAGAGGCTGCTCCTGAATTATATAAATGGCTATATGTTGCAAATGATAAGCATATATGAATAATAATATAAACCACATAAATTAATTATACAACAAAATTAACTTAAGTTATTGTGTATAAACCTTTGATATCACAATTTTCTACATTTTGTATGGGCTCTAAGTAAAGAAACTTATGTAATAAAACCAAAACAATTCAATTTGCTAAAGTTCATTTCAAATGTATTGTTCAGCGTCCAAAAATGTTTGACAATGCAATAAAGAAAGACAATACTGCCATCTTCACTTCAAATATACAAGTTCAATAATGTTACATCAATTTTTATTTCTTTCAAATACAATAGTTTGTATTTAATAAGTATTTTTGTTGGAACTAAGAGCGAATCTCATAAAAATTACTATACGTTAAGGAAAATAAAATAGTCATAATAACGAATAATTATTTATCTTTAAAAAAATAACGACGACAGAGTAGTCACATTCATCCTACTTTTCTTTAACCTTTTAAAACCTAAAGCTTACCTCTGATAAAAAAGTAAAACAAGGATTCAATTACCAGATATATTTATAAGTTCGCTTTAACTCCTCCATATTGTTTATATGTAGAATAAAAAGTAACCTGCGTTTATTAAATTTTTTTAATCTTACAATGTCAAAAAATTCGTTTGAGTTGTTTTAAGTGTTTCTTCATAGCCAGACATACAAACTCATTTCTTAATCGTTAATATATATAATATTACAAGTATACCATATACCGCTTGTAATAATTTTGAAACTTATATATCATTTATCTTTTGCAATCGACTTTTTTATTGCCCATCAGTACAACAAATAAAAATAATGTGATAAAGGCAACGATTTCCATGGTGTATTGAAATTCTAACGTGTAAATAGATCAGAAGCAGACATTGAGAGCAAATTAATAAATCTCAACGATGCGCCGATTGAATTGAGATGTAAATGAGTCAGCGTGATCCAAATTATCTTTGTGTTGCAATGTGGCCATTTAGAATTATTTGAACCTTTTGAATTCACGCTTTAATTCAATTTATATGCTGCTTTCAGCACAAAACTTGTTTTATTCTATTTGACTAATTATAATTTTGTGCTCTAAAACATTTATCATTCCATCAATGGCTATTTAAGCATTCCTTTTTTTATAAAAAGTTATGGGTTTGTTGGTTATATAAATTTTAAAATTCTGCAGCAGTACTATTTCCACGTCACGTATTGTCGTTTCTAAAATGGTTGAAGCAATCGAACGATCGCTTTTGTTTGGGCCATTCGTTAAATGAATGATTATCTCTATTGTTGTTTCAATCCCTAGCAGTAATGCGTAATTTGTCTTATATTTTTTTGTACATTTTAATATCAATCGAAGTCTAATTGAACATAAATGATGAATAATGGATTAACCGCAGGGCTCGAATGAAATGTAATTTAAGCCAAGTCGAATAACAAATGAAAAGCAATAAGAGTTATTGGGAAAATTCAAACTTCTTACAACAGTCATTTCCTTTTTGTTTTAGATTATATAATCCATTTTTCATTCTCACAAACATAACAAAGTCACTTTAAGTTAAAATTTAGTATTATGTAGGTCATAAATAATGAAAACCCTTATAAGATTAATGGCGTTTTTAGACTTTTAAGGAAAATATGTGATTTTACAAGCAAATCCTTATGCTATAAATAATTTATCGTCGTGTAAATCTTAAACATCATGTGATCAAATTTTGATTAGTTCCAGATTTAATATATAAATATAAAAAAGAAATATTTTACAATGTCTTCTGCAGACTTGTTATATATATAAAACAAAGTTAAAATCACAACAAAAATCACAGTGATGAACGTAAAGGAATTAATATTGTATTCAAATAAAAAGATTTTAAACACTCAAAAAACGGTGTATGTAACCTTTAAAACCTTAATAAATATAATGTAAAAATATTTAAGCATTTTTTTAGACATGTTATTTACTTATATGTATTCGAGATAGAAGTTATGGGAGTATAAACTGTGTAAAAAATATATTTCAAAGTATGTTTGCTTCCTTATTCTTTTCAACAATACATTCATTATCATGATATGAAAGCTGTACCAAATAAGCGAAAATATCAGATTTCTGCGAGTTTAAATTTGAACATGTAACTAATAAATGCAATAAAAAGCAATAAAAGTTTGTTAAAGCGGACTCGACTGCACTTTGAAGTTAACGATGACAGTTTAACTCGATTCTGGAAACAATTTCCATAGTGAGTTCGCTCTTCAATTGTTATTAGGTACGATATCTACCGAGTTCTGAGTAAAGTAGTGGAATTACGTGTTTCCTAGTCAAGATTATGGTATATTTTTTACTAAAGGATATGTAATTCAAGATTAATTAAGATAAAGTCACGGACAAAAACAATATTATAAAATTATTCAACCGAGGCATCCCATCTTTGAGATAGAATCCAAAATAACAGCTGACGTAATTTGAGAAAAAGTATAAAGGGACTTCGTGACAACTAATCTTTTAAATTTGTTATTTGACGATCAGAAAAGACAGGAATCCGATAAAGGCGTAAAAAAGTAACGACAAAATTGCCCTTTGATCCATTTAGTCCGAGGCTTGTCGAAATTAGCCAAAACGAAAAAAAAAGGCTTTCCTAATATTGACTTTAATAAAACACAGTTTATAATTAAAATAGTAATCTGTATGATACAATGATAGAAGCCGGAAATTCTTCATCATGCATCACTAGAGTACTGGATGGATATAAATTAAATTAAATATATTTGTTTTCTCAGACTATTAGCCCTCATCTACAAAATAAATGCGATGATATAATATTTAAAAAAAATAACGATTTTCATAAACATTATGTTTTCAGTCATGTGAATTTACTTGCACACACGGAAACTTTGTTAATACATCAAACAACGTAGACGAATTCGCTTGTATAAGCTAGTATTATAATAAAACACGGGAGTTATAAAATATATAATAAAGATATTATACCGAATATTACATAAGTCAATGTTGCTATTCTGACACAAATGCTTTCATAAAAATACATTTCAAAAAAATACATTCGTCATTGTATAAATTAAGTAGTTAAAAATATACGTAATATATGTATATACTTAATCCCGCCTCTCGTGTAATAGATATGATTATTTAAAAAATATAGAAATACTTATATATAAATTTAATATTTTAATTAACTAACTGTAATTTGGACAAAAGGCATTTTAATGGACATTATGAGAATGTATATGTGGGTAGTTTATAAAATAACAGATTTGATTAATCTGCGATGTGAATCGCCGGAAGTTTGTAAATGTTAGATGTAAGTAATTAAAGATGTAATTAATAATTGATAATAAATAATAATAATAAGATGCAATTAAAGATGTAATTAATAAAATAAATAGTATTAAATATGTATAAATTAATAAATAATTCATTAAAAGATCAATTCGATTAATTTACCACATGTGAAACACCGGATGTTGTAAGAAGATTTAAATAGTAATATTGCAATCATTTATTTTATTTATAGAAATCTCAAATATGTTGTGATATAGATAATGAAATTAATATTATGTGTATTATTAATTGACACTATTAAAAACAATGACAACAAACAAACCGGATGTTTGTGACCCGGTTTAAATAAGAAATGTGTTACAATTTATGTCGTTAAGAGAAATAATCTCGAATATATTTTAATAATTCATTATACAGTTAAATATTATTTCTTTAAAAACAATTCTAATAAGTCACTGATCGATTCGTCTGTCTATCGCGTGATGTTTGTGAACAGGTGGAAAAGGTGGGGTATTCAGTACAATAGTCAGTTGCTCCACGGCTACGAACGTGAAAAACAATTAAAGGTACGAAACCTAAAAATAATATCCTTCTAATAATATTTATTATCATTTTACTATTGTGTAATTGTTTATTTTTTTTTATGGTACTGTCGAACTAGTCGAACATTTTAATTATAAAATATAACATAATGCTTGACATTTGCAGTAATTTGTATGTACTACAATAAAAAAAAATATGATAACATTATTGCTTATTATTTAAATATCAATAAACGCTTATATAAGTTATGTGGACGGATGTACCTACCTACCATATTTACATACATAGTTTAAAACATTTAACACGTGTGCGAGTGCGGATTCGAAATCTGGCAAGTACCAAAGTGATTTTTCCCTAGTTATATGCACTTTGAGTATTCAGACTCCACTGACAGGCGGTGAAGGAAAACATCGTGAGAAAACCTGGACTTATAATTTCAAATTAAAAGTTGGATATCGACAATCCACTTTGAGCAATCATGGTGAATAATGCTCTAACCTTCTCCGTGTGAGAAGAGCCCTTTACTCAGTGGTGGCATCGATAGGCTGGGGATGATATACTTAAGGAATGTACTTTTATCTTAGAGAAACAAGACAATGCACAATATGAATATGAATACGGTTGTGAAGTTGAAATATTTGTATAATGTTTGTTTTAACAACTAATCTTATGGACTGCTGATGAAATCTAAGACTTTCGCGGGTATTCTTTTAAATGAAACTAATAATTTTCGGTTTTATTATCCGTATTTTTATTATTTTTCAAAACTACATACTCCCGACGTTTCGTTTACTTTGTAGCAACCGTGATCGCGGGTGCAAACCGAAAAATATTATTTTCATTTAAGGACTACAGGTTAGGTTAGAATTAAATATTTATCTATTATTTAGTTTTTTGAATAATGTCATGAATTATGGTTAAGAAGCAGTAGATAACTAAAATTCGTGTGAATCAGCATGACATAACGAGTGTTACATCTTTGGGCATCTACATATGTACGTAAGTAGTATGTCTATATAAGGTTTCATAAAAGTAAGGTTATTTCGTTCCGTTCTTCTAAAATTTATGTTGATTTATTCCTATTGCTTAGTTATTAATGAAATATATTTTTTTATATATTTCCATCTTATTTATGGCCACACCTTATCACGGTAAATAAAACGTGAGATACTTTAAACTTTATGTCCTAAATAAGGATGCTGATTCATACTCGTATCATCTTAGTTATAAACATAAAGTGCTCCATCTTGGTTTTATTGGTATACAGTTATTAAGCCATACTCGTATAGTTAACAACCAATATCATGTTAAATATATTTTTATGGACTTATTTGTCATGGATGTTTAACAGCAAATTATAGAATAATCTTAAAATTGTTTTGAAATGTATGTATAAATGCTTAAACCATGTGACTGATAGAGTGGTCTACGTAATATATATTTAGATTTTTTTATTCGAATTTTAAAAGCATAAACTATTTATTATAACATATTTTTTTGATAAAGTGCGTTTTATCTGTAAAGGAAAATATAATTCATGTAGTCATGACAAAAATTTATAATAATTGACAATTAATAGTGATGTAAAAATATTACTCGGCACATCAAAAACCGGTCATCACGTAGCGTTCAATACGAGAAATTAAATTCGAAGTCGGTTAGTTTTATGCCAATCCTTTTCCAGGCAGGAAATATAATAGAGAACTGACTATAAAAACTATTACATAAGAATTATTAATAGTTATAAACTGATATGCATATTCTAATGATTTCTTTTTTCAAAAACACGTAAGAATAACAAAGTAATCAAGCTACTACAATTTTCTTTCCCATTAGTCATTTTCTGGCTCATTCGCTGCATCGTGGTAATCAAAATGCATCACGCCTATCCATCCACATTACAGTGATAGATTATCAGGATGTTACTGTCTAATGTTCTATTAAAAACTAATACACAATGTTAATGTTCATAATGGTTTTATAAGACTAAGGAATTTAAAATAACATAGTACTCTATTTAACGGTATTGATTCTTCACTTTTATTATTTTTTTGCACACATATGTACATATGGATACAAATTTTGTACGAAATTCGATCTTAATTCTAAAGTGCATTTTAACTTATGTTAGGGATGTAAAAGACAAAAAATTATGATTAAAAAATTTGGATATAGTATAAAAAAATATTAGTACTAAATACTAATAATACTGAAATGACTGAATAGAGACTGTTGATAAAGAGATTAATGTCTTTTTGGCATAATTGTTTTGTTACAAAATCTATCGAAAGGTTTTGAATTTAGAGAAAAGATATTTTTATATCTAAAACCTAATTTATATCACATTGATCAGTTATACAACTAAAATATTTAATTAAACTATACATACTTTTTTGAACTTTCTAAGAGAATTCAGACACCACTGAAAGGAAAAATATCCTGAGGAAACTTGGACTTATAATTGAGCAAGCTCTAGCCTTCTCTATGTGAGAAGAGACGTTTGCTCAGCAGTGGGCTCCTATAGGCTGATAATGACGATGATGATGATGATACTTTTTTAATAATGATCATCTAGTTTTTTCTGATCATAGTTGCTGTAAACTAGTAACTGAACTATACAAAGAATCAAAAAATACAGCTTTAATTATGTTAAAACTTTGCTTTAGAAATAATAATTAAAAAAAATAAAAATAATAATTTATTTAAAGAACCTACCTGAACTATATTATTTTTTTATATATCACACGAAAGTCTTAATGGCCTAATGATTATAATATATATGTGTGTATATTACTTTTTTGCCTTCATTGTCATCATATTTTATCTTATCAAATAATAACTGATTTAACAATTTGTTTACTAACATTTACATAATATATCAATTAAACCTCAAAAAAAAGTGTGTAGATGTTTTTCTATACTAATTAAAATTTTTACATTGATTTATAAAATAATTTGTCATGACGGAGTCTTGGAAATTATTATCAGTATTACAATACATCTGAAGAGGCCAAACACCGATTATATTTCATGTTTTCCTATCGTTCATAAAATCAAAATTGTTTCCTATTTTCACGCATAATAACATTCTGCTGTTATAAAAGAGCATAAGAGCGATATTATTACTGCTGGCTGTCACACTGATAGTTTATGCTCGTATTATTTGAGTGGTAAAGCCGAATGTTTATGGGGATCATTATCATGAAAATTTGGCTGAGCTTCTCAATTTTCGTAAAATCCTCGCTGTAAAATGTTGAAAATATTATAACGGCTTATTAAAAACCAGATAGAGGCAACCGGGGCTCACGAACAGCATTGCATGAAAATGTATTTACATTTTTTCATTCGGTATATTTTACTTTATATGAATAAATAAAAATTATTTATAAATAATGATGACACTTCGTTCGGTTCTGTGCTGAAAATCCATTTACAGCTAAACATCTAAATATGTTTGAAGTTTAAAATTAAATACAATAGTTATGTTTTGGTTACTTTTTTGTGTCATATACTTTAAACTGTCGTTATCACGATCTACATTACGGAATTACAGGCGTAAATAAAGCCATTGTAAATGATATTAGAGAAGCGATGATGAGACGCTAGTAACCCGAATTGTACAAAATTTTATGATAATGTAGTACAAGTGTTTTAATTAATTGTAAAAACATTTTTTAATACTCTGTTGGCTTTATCTTTTACACAACAAAAATAATGTGAAACAGCTGTCGTAAATAAATTTTGTTAACATCTCGAAATAAAAAAAAAACGGTCCAAGTAGTAGTTGGACGAGTAGGGGCAAAGTTTTCATGCCATTACCAATAAAAATGACAAATTAATCACCATCAATAAAAATTTGTCTTACTACCACGGTGTGTGAAATACAGTGTGATCACAGAAAGACAACAGGACTGACGTTGGAATCTTAGTAAATGGATCCTATAAAAGATTTTACTTTTAGAGCACGGAACCCTAGCAACATCAAAATTGTTGTTGCACTTCAAGTAAAAATGCACACAAAACAGTGTCCAAAGGCCTTTTAATTATTTGAAGACATTTTTTTTCTTATATCGTTCGCTATATGTTAATATTTAAATATATGCACATTTTTCAACCAGTCAACATCATAATAAAGAACCCTTTATTCTTATGGAAGTTATTCTGTTGGCATAAATCCTATTCCCACGGGAAGACACGGAAACGTTACAGACGACGCCACGGGCTTATTTATAGCTATCAGCTTCAGTTTTGCTTTTATAAAAGAAACTTTACAATTTTGTTCAGTAGTTTTCCAACACTTGACTGAGGAACGATAAGCTGTAGAGTATATGTACAGATGTATATGAACATATATATTTTTGTCATTATATAACATATTATATTAAAGATGATTAGTTAAATAATTATAGTTTTCTAAATTAATTTGTAATATTTGACATCGAAATTATATTGAAAATAAAATCTTATTTTACTTTGATGATAATCTTTACATTTTATATCATTCTATCAGTTTTTTACTTGACATATACAATTTTCTCACTACGTGTCACTAAACATTTATAATAATTGATAAAAAATCTTCATATACTTTGCAAGTCACTGGGCGTACCCTAGAGACCGTATATCATGGCCGTTATAAATAGCATGTATCAGAAACACTGATTTATAAGGGGCGAAAAATTATTACATTCTTGTGGTTCACTCCCCAGATCACTTGTTAGCGTATTTATTGTTTTAATATATCCTGTGTGATATTACAATTAAAATATACAGGTTATTTTAATAAGAGAAAAAACTACATTCGCTCAATAAAAGCGAGAAAAAATAATATTCTTCTAACTCTGTATGCTGTATTATATTAAAACTGGATTAGTTAAGCGTTCCCTCCCAGTCGGCGTTATTCTAAGCCCACATAATCTATAACCGTTATCACTCACACACGGATTTATTCTTCGTATCACAGATAATCACGCATAATACTACAATGGAAGAAATATAATAAACTTAAATATTTTAATCGTCATATATCCCAAATAAATTCTTAATACATGACTGAAATTGAAAGAAAATATATGCTTAGTAATATCTAGAACATGTATTATTGAAAACTAAATGATCTCTATAGGAAGTTACGAGGGCGAGATTCTAACAGTTTTTACTTTTATCAAAATATATGTATATGAAATCAAATGAATTTCTTATGACTGTGTGTAAAATAAACGTTAACACATGATTACATCTCGTCGCACTACCGACCTATTTAATCACTGTTAGTGAGACTAATGCGAGTCATTATTTCACTCGAAGAAAGGGCACAACGTATGTTTAGGACGTATTGTTATACAAAATATTACATCATTAGATCTGTATAGCAAGTTGGTACACTAATATGTGATATGAATGATAATATAAACTGCTTTACCCACTACATGAAGCAGAAAAATACTGAATTTGGAAACCAAAGAGTCTCGTTAAGCAACTTCAAAAGATGACTTTAATTTGTTTTTTATTTTATACTCAAATCTGTTTCTCTTGAACTCCTTTACAAAGTCCTTTTTGTGCGAGTAGAAAATTACGTTCGATTTATTTCGTATGAATAAGGTAACAGCATATGAACTGCTAAGATAATACAAAAAAAAATGTATGAAATGAGTATCTTGACCAAATCGCCTAGTACATAATTGTAGTTATTCAATTTCTTACTATTTTGGAATAGTTTTATTTTTGGATCCTGATTTGAAGGATATTTTATATAAAGAAATTATTTAACTTAAAGTATTTACTTAAAAATCTTTTAAAATTGTTAAAAATGTTTTATATGATTTAAAAACTAAACCCTTTTTTTAACTAGTCATATTTAAGTTTATTGTATTTAGTGTCATAATGAGGTCTTCTAATATTTATAGTAATCAAACAAAATCAATTCCGCTTAGATACGTTCAAATTTTACAAGTACTGTTAGGTCCCTAAATATGAAATATTTTGTTTGATTTCAAGTAATCTAAAATTTGAAAAGATGTTTCTTAAAAAAAAAGCACAAAAAAAACCATTGTTTATGTTTTTTTTATTTAATTTTTCATTTGTTTTCATTCCAGTTTGTTTTTCGGACATGAAACTATTTTTGAAATGGACAACATTAAATATCGCACTATTTACGAATATTTCAACGTAGCAGAAGCGATCCAAAAACAGTTGGAAGGATTAATGACGTTTATACTGATGCTACTGTAAAAAAAATACGGTACGTTTTGGGTGCAATGTTTTCGTTCGAGGGATTTTGATCATCAAAACCTTATAACACTGCTGGGAACTTAAGCTGAAGTTGTTGAATTTAATCTCGTCATTAAAAGTGATTTATCATTATCATGCTTGAATTGGGAGCAAGTTTTTATAAGATTATAAAAGACTATGCACTTGAGGAACTTTTGAAATAGTAGATCTAGGAAAAATTTTCATATTATTTAAATGAAATACATCAAACTGCAGACTTTGAGAACAGGATTATAATAATATATTAAAATCTTAATTAGGGATTTTTGTTTTGAATCCGATCGATAATTATAAAAACCAAAAATAGTAGAAGTTGAACACAAATTTACTTTTTATCTTTTCTATGTAAAACAAAAATTACATTTTGTTTTTACAAAATTGTTGTACTTAACGTAAAGTACGGAAAATGTCTACACTTATATTAAAAATGTCCACTTTTTATTAGTTGGCACAGGCTATTAATTGGCATAATTTTTAAAGAATTATTATATCTTTGTAAGTTTGATTCTTTTATTTATAAAAATAAACTTATTTATTCAAATCATTATTTACCAAATAAATTCAGTATATAGCTACATTTAAAAAACGAAAAAACTTATCCCTAACTGTAATAAAGTTCACGAGGGAGTTTAATAAACGTGCTGCTTTTATTGTGAATGAATCTGAATAAAATTGAGTACTACCTCTAAATACAATCAGTGGTATCTAGGGACCATATGATTGAGATGGTCGATCGCTTAGGACGAGTCCTTGAAACGCTCACGTAAATAGAGTCTTGTTTAGTGACCCAAGATTCTACAAAGGGTAGTTAGTATGTGCGAAATCTGGAGAAAACTAATTTGGTGCCACCCAAGGTGACGATCATAATAGAATATATAAATGAATTTTCCGAAACCAAAAACATAGTCAAAGCAAAAATACTTAAGACTATCTAATTTGTCAAGCCGCTCTTTGGTAACATTTATATGTATAGCTGATTATTTGTGTTCACTATCCAAATGTAGTTGCGTGAATTTAACAAGTTGCATTTGGTATAAAAATAAGACCGTGATAAAAAAGACGTGGAAAAAATCAATCAACATTATCGTATCTTATGTTGCGTTTATAAAGCAAACATCATAAACAGAATTTACGTTTAAAACCTTCTATTAAATCAGCGGGAATTATCCAAAAGGCAATAAACCTCAAAGTCCCATATCCCATCAGGCAGTATTTAACCGATCAGCCTTTATTCAAACGGCGTTATTCATAAGCGTTGTGTTTGCCTCATAAATAATTCAACACCATCGCGATATGGCATTCATATTTCACTGATCTGGGACACCTGCATACCAGTATTTGAATTGTCCTTTTAAGTAAATTCTTCTCAAATTTAAATATAACATGATCTTTTAAAACTGTTACAGAATCAGAAATCTTTTGCTCGATTTGGCCGCAGCCGTCCCTATTTTTCTTTATTTAGCAGAGTTCTTTTATTTAAAATATCGCTTATAAAATTATCATTTATTTTAAATTTGGAAAAAAATATTTTTTATTAGGAATTTTACTTATATAATAACGAGTGGAAAATCAATAAACTGTAAACAATAACTGACAGGAGAACTGAAACTCATTATTCACCCGAACAATGTCTGCAGTATCTCAAGATTCACGTGTTTTAGTACTAAGTATCAATTAAACAACCCAAGTCCTTTATGTTTTATGACAAAATATAATTCGTTTTTTTTATATTTATAATTATTTGTCTGTAAAAAGGGACTACTTTTTGGGATATATACATAATTTTTCTTCGACTTACTTCGTATTACTTGTAAATTTTAATGTTGTTTTGTTAATATAAATACATATTTCAAAATAATTTAATATGTTATTGCATATTAAAAAAAACAAGAGGAATCTTGAATTGTTTCATTTAAATATAAATAACTAAATACAATTAAATCTTATGAAAACATAAAGTTTCGATATAGTTATGGGTTACATATGGCTAAGCTCTCTTGGCAACTTGCCCTTAATTATAGTTTCACTTGCAGCGGGCAGCTGCCCACTCTCTAACTTGCTCTTACCTAATTGGGAAGTATAAACGTTAGCCATATTACTAACATAGTCTTCGCCTTAATGCTTTGAATTGATTGAAAATTAAAAGTATTAAACAAATTAAAATGTACTTTATATACACCAGTCAGAACTTAAAGGCAATAAAATATGACAAAGACATAGATCCGATTGTAAAAAAGGTTAAAATGGTATCCAGAACAGAGAACAGACACGTACGAGTTACGGATGAGAAATCACCCCCGAGGGATAGACGGCGAAAGAGGAAACCTCCACTCAACCGAATATTTTACCTTTTATTTCAGCGAACAGATTTCATTCCTTTTATTTCAATACAAGCAAGAATCCTGCGTACTTTTTTTTATTAGTTTCCATCATATTCAATGAAAAGGATTAAAAATAAACGCATTCATTATCCATTGTTCATTTACAAAAATTTCAATAAAAAATGTATACAAACCAAAACATTTTTTTATGATGTAAAAAATAGAAACAGTGTATAAAGGCTTTATTTTCTTGACATACGTATTTAACAAGATTTCTATCTTATTTTCAGATAAAAGACTTGACATACGATAATCTAATATGATTATTGATTTGTGTCAGAGAAACTGAAATAAATCCAATTTATCATGAAGTCTAAATATGAAATTCTTAGCCTTGACATTTATTGATTACGCAATGTACAATACGTATTTGAAAATAGAACAATAACTGTATATAACGGGGGAGTAAAATTATTGTTACACAGACATTTGTAACGAATATTACATAAACAAAATTTTACTTCAAATTTATTTCGTTATAACACCAAATGGAATTAAGAAACAGGACATTTAACTCATCAAGTTTCTGCTATACCTCACCTTGAGCTACTTAATCCTTTTAGAGGTCATGAAATAATTTTAAACTCTCATCAAAAAGAAGTTGTCTATGCTGTTTGGACATTTAAATACAAAAATTGTTTTTATGTCTAAAATTTTCAATATTACCATTCAAGTAGAAAACATATTGATTTTCGGTAACAATATATAAGGATTGTATAAAGGATTGTATAATGACATAATTCATTCAACATCAAGAATGAATTTAAATCTATGATTAACAGTATTAAATGATTAAAATAAATAAGAGTGAGGCAGATGATTTGACAGTGATACATAATAATGTGTACGGAATATACTATGTTTCAAAATGTTACTGAGTTAAAAATAAAAACAAAAATGGACCAAAAAGTCCTCACAACATTATCGAAAGAAACAAAACAAAACCTCGAGGGGATTAATGCGTCTGACATAATATTTATATCTTTCAGAAGACGAGAGAGTCAAACATGAGGTCAACCCTTGTCATGAGAACTTTAATATAACTCTATGAATTCTATTTGCCCTCTTTATACCATCATCAACTTATTTTATACACAAAATATCAATTCATTCCATTAAAATATATCCCTTAAGCAAATTTTCTTCCTGCAAAACACTGACTAGACTGATTTTAATAACATAGATGTAAACACCAGAATTCTGTGATGAATAGTTTAAAAAGAAAAAATTCGGTTAGTTATTTCACTGCACATTTTAGACTTTTAGGGTCTAATAAATGAAGTGGAGATAGATCTCCAAGTTATCATCGGTAATATAATGGAGAGTATAATAAATGAAGAATAAAGCGGAGTTCCGCCTGATTTATTAAGTTGACATTACAGTGTTCTGTGACGCCAACATTAGTCTAGTTTAGATAGAAAGATGCTCCCAAAATGACCTGAAAAAAATATCCGCTTCTCAATACTATATGCAGTCCACAAGCACTGAAAAGCTATTAACCTGAAGTAAAGATAATAAAATTGACAAATTTTTATTAGATTTTCGATTGTCATTAAAAGTTTAAGTGATTTATTTATGTCAATATTCTATTCATTTACTCTATATTATTCTGAGAGATTTAAAATTTACTTTTATACAAGCAACGATAAGAATAGAAGAAAGTTAGAAGATTTGCTAAGATTACGATACTTGTTAACTAACTAAATATTAAGCGTTTCCTTTCTTAAGAAGTTCTAAGATAGTAAGATAGAAAGCTCTTACCTTAACTTTCTTAATACTTTTATATCACTTTCTTCTATAGACAAAATAGTGATATGGTATACTATAAATATTTTCCAAAACAAGAACAATAAATACTTATTGCATAAGCCATGGTCATAACTTTTTAACAAAACAAATAAGTAGTAATTGTTTTGAACCCATCCAACACCTAATCTCTCTCAACAATCATACTCGGTGAGGCCAATCTATACTAACACCCTTTTTGGCTATTCCTTAACTTTAACTCACCGACCATTTATAAAGGGTGAAAGTGTTCGAGAACAGAGATTGCTGACACTTTGGCTCAACAAACAAATTCCGATGTAAAATTTACTTTTCTTCAGTGACATCTTCAGAAACTTCTGCCATCACAAGACTCAATTATGATATCATAAATACTAAACTTAGGGTAATTAAACTTATCGAATATCAAATAATATAACTTATTATATTTTACACAGTTTTTGTTTGAAAATGTTCCTATACAGAAATGAAAGTACTCAATGGGTAATATTATTGTTCTGCGATTATGTTTCACTTTATTATAATAAATACTAGGATGTTATTTATATACCTTAATGAGTAGCGTCAACCATTGTCAATTCATGAACTCTTTGCTCATTCTTGCGTATATTCTCGCGAGAATTACCAGTGCTTTTATAACACCAAGTGCCAATTAGTAAACCTACACCTTTCCTCAGGTTGCCCACTCAAAGGCCTTCCGTTAAAACGATTTTGGTAAATAGCCGTTTATTTTTTTTCCACTCGAATATATATATTTTTTTACATATAAATATCATTGTTTTTGTTTAATTAAAAATAATGTAAGCAGTTCTTACTTATTTTATGTACTTTTTTCATAACAGTAAACCACTCACTCCTGCTAATAAGCAGTAGTGACGTTGCAGGAGGCTAATAAGCCTGAATGTATTTTTTTGCAAGATAACAAAATTTACAGTTGTACTTACAAATAAAAATTTGCTTGATTCTTTTAAATATTCAGGCACATTTAAGTCTCTGTGGATTAAATAATTTACATAATTATATGAAGCTAAAAAATTCTGAGTAGCCAATTATGGTGAAGTTTGAAATAAGTTTTTACATCTTCGAAAGAACGTGAAGGCATCAAAGCTTGTTATATCATTAAAATTTAAACAAACTATTAAAAACCTCCATACGCTGAAGTAAACAAATAATATCTTGAATTTGAAGTCATTAAGAATATGACTATTATGATTACATTCAACCATAATAATATATACCAAAAAACATAATTTAGACCAAAAAAATACAGCTTAGATACAAATATTTATTGTTTTTCATCGCGTAAGATTGTCTGATCTGACTTTGCCTGAATATTTAAAAGAATCAAGCAAATTTTTATTTGTAAGTACAATTGTAAATTTTGTTATCTTGCCAAAAAATACATTCAGGCTTATTAGCCTCCTGCAACGTCACTCCTGCTAATAAGCAGGAGTGAGTGGTTTACTGTTATGAAAAAAGTACGTAAAATAAGTAAGCACTGCTTACATTATTTTTAATTAAACAAAAACAATGATATTTATATGTAAAAAAATATATATATTCGAGTGGAAGAAAAAATAAACGGCTATTTACCAAAATCGTTTTAACGGAAGGCCTTTGAGTGGGCAACCTGAGGAAAGGTGTAGGTTTACTAATTGGCACTTGGTGTTATAAAAGCACTGGTAATTCTCGCGAGAATATACGCAAGAATGAGCAAAGAGTTCATGAATTGACAATGGTTGACGCTTCTCATTAAGATATATAAATAACATCCTAGTATTTAATATAATAAAGTGAAACATAATCGCAGAACAATAATATTACCCATTGAGTACTTTCATTTCTGTATAGGAACATTTTCAAACAAAAACTGTGTAAAATATAATAAGTTATATTATTTGATATTCGATAAGTTTAATTACCCTAAGTTTAGTATTTATGATATCATAATTGAGTCTTGTGATGGCAGAAGTTTCTGAAGATGTCACTGAAGAAAAGTAAATTTTACATCGGAATTTGTTTGTTGAGCCAAAGTGTCAGCAATCTCTGTTCTCGAACACTTTCACCCTTTATAAATGGTCGGTGAGTTAAAGTTAAGCTAATTTCGCTGTAATTAATTTAATTTAATTACAGCGAAATTAGTATACATCATTAAACTTTATATCGTGAATTTTGTAAGGTAAATGTAATTAGTTTGATCTGATTAATACTTTAATTATTGAAATGAATTTTAAACTATTATGATATAGTTAGAAATATGGTATTAATAATTAATGTGATGAGAGTTTATTCATTTGATTTTTTTTTTACGTATTATCATACACCTCTTTTATAATAATATACTTTTTAAATAGTTTATGAGTAGGCTCTCTAGTGAACCCTTATCTTTGATAAGAGTCTGTACAAAGTTTTTTAATTGATTGGTAGTCTCCCGTAAGTTAAGAGTTAATTATTCTATCTTCAAGAACCAATTGACGGTAAAGTATTACCAGAACAAGCACTTAGAAACTTGTATATAAATGGATTTCAAATTGTTTAATAAATTAACCATTAGTTATTAAACACTTTGAAACAATTATTTTAATATGTACATATATTAAAGAAAGTTCGGACAGTACACAAACAATAATTTAAAAATGATTAAACATATGAGCAAAAATAATTTAGAACATTTAATACAGCTAAAACATTTATAACACGTAAAACTTACTGGTCAAATAACAAATATTTAATTGATATGATAGGATAGGTACCTCAATGGAAAATCACACCACTACCCTAGCCAGTTAAACACTGTTGGTAAAGTTTTGTTTCAGAGAGCTCAATACCTTTGTGACACTGATGACGATCTATCTAGAAGACGAGTTATAATATAATATAATAGCTTGCACGTGCCTTACCACCATCACAAAAACCATTTGTAGCCTACAACAACAACAGCCTACCGTAAACCTTCTGGAAAGGAGTTACTGACATAATAGGCAACATCTTGAAGAAGGTTTCCATAAAGACAATATATAAACCACACAAAAAGTGTGAAAGTTCACAAGATCGACTAAAGATAACTTTCCTTTACAAAAAGCGGGTGTTTACAAACTTGATCATGACTGTGATATGTTATACATTGGACAGACCAAGACGAACTTTAGTATAAGGACTAAAAAAGATATCTGAGATATTAAAAATAGGCGCGCGTCGAAGTCAACAGTGTGTGAAACCACAATGGACAAAACTCGTGAATACAGGTACATGCTGATATCCATCCATGAGGCCAGTGAAAATAAGCAACATCCTAATATCAATAGAGATCAATATCTCTGGAAATTATCCAGCATATGGGATCCCCTCATCAAAACTATTGAATCCTTTGTCAGTAAATACGTCGCGAAACCGAGACCGAGACACAGTTAGAGAATTTTGTGTGCATCCACAGCAATAGGCCAGAAAATTCGGGAATCGTTGGCGGTAGATGATAATTAACAAGACTAACTGACAGTCATTTTCCTCTTATCTGACTATAATTACAGTTTTTGAAAAGTCATCTAAACGTCCGGAACATGTCGTAATAAAATAATATAATACGCATCTAGTACCTAAAAAACTTAGTTTCGTTTAAATGTGTGTATGAGAAAATCTTAGATTTCATTAAATTAAAAATACTTTAGCAAAAACGAAATCTCAATTAAAAACGACGGACGGTCCCAGAGAATCTTTGAATATCATAGAGGTTTTATTAAAGTTTTGTAAGTAGACCCTCAGGGCGGCTGACGGGCTGAAAACGTTGTCGCTGATGAGTTTTACTAACTGCTGATGTTTTACTCCCAATCCAAATTAAAAGAAAGTGGACCGGTTTTTCAATAAGATGTATTTACGACGTTTAGTTTTCTTATAACTAATTGTTGAGTCAGAAATATATAAATTATTTTTTTAAAGATTTCGACATCTTTTTATTCTCGTAAATTATAATGCATTCCCACGTAATGGAAAGTACACAGCGCTCATTAAGTTTGAGAAAGATTTTTTGTTATTTAATAAAAAGATGAAAAATTACAATGAAATAATTTAAAACTTACTATTTTAGTAAATTAAAAACTGAAAATAAGTTTCAATGATAAATACCCAATAAAGTTTAGTCATGAAAATTAGTAACTTATAGCTCTTTTTTAGGGTTCCGTAGCCAAATGGCAAAAAACGGAACCCTTATAAATTCGTCATGTCTGTCTGTCTGTATGTTGAGAGCTAATTCTGGTTATGTTTTTGAGAAAAAACAGTGACGAAAGGAATCAACTCTATATCAAAAATAAAAATGAACTTAAATGGCAATATTACGATATTCTTTTAATAAGCAAAATTTTGTTAATAGCCTGGAGCTCTCTTTTTTCTTGACAGCTCTTTAATACAATAGCTTAAAAACAATAATTAATTTAGTTTTCTTATAATTTCTTTTCTAATATTCTCAAGATTTTTGTAATGTATAAGTTTTATATATTGTCTTTCTAATCAAAATCATTGCACTTCCTAGTTTGAGTGAAATCAAATCAAAATGTATTTTGAAATCAAATAACGTTATTTAGATCATTTATTCATTCATTATATGTTCAATAAATTTTTATGCTACATAGTGTGTTATCCTATCCTATCGATATTTTTAATTGAGTTCTATTCTTCCAGCTGAAAATTCTGCTTTTACTTACGAAACTAAATTTTTAATTTAGAAATCTCTGTAAATAACATTCATTTAAATTATCTGTACCCACCTGAGCATAGCTTCGCTGTGGATTAAACCAACGAATTAAATTTATTATCCGCAATTTTTCTACACCTAAAGTTTTATATGTAAAGCTATTTTAAATCGTTTGGGGAAAGGCGATTTATTATTAAGTCTATTTAAAGTTTTTTTATTAAAGGTTTAGTTTATTATTTATTGTTTTTTATCAGAGTTTCATGTTTTAATTTACCAGTTCTGCTCTTGTGAGTCTTTGCATATATTTTCCGATAACCCTCAAGTTGTCTTCTTTTTGGGGACGATTCATACCCCTAATATTTATCATTATCATAATAATAATTACCTTAAATAATATTTATCATTATAAAAATATCTAAAATCATTTCAGTGATTAAAATATTTATTGTGGATGTGAAAGTAATATTTTTATAAGGGGCAAATTATCGTTTACAAAACCTATTTGTACATTAGTTTATAATACATCAATACATGACTAAAACCGTTAAAATGTACAATATCTTCTTATTTTCTTTAAATAACTCATAACATTTTTGTTGTATTCTTTTGAAATTAAACATTTTGTGTCAAATAATTTCCATAACATAAAATACACCAGATGTCTCGATATCAGTTTTTAATTCAAAAAATAAAAACGGCTGACAAAAATTTTAAAAAACGAGCTTAGGTGAAAAACAAATTCTTTTCTAGAGCAAGCTACTTAAAAATATTTTGGCGAGACCGGCCTATGAGGCTCCGGAAAATGGATTTACCCTTTTAAGGCGCAGGACTTGGTAAATAACATATAAAGTTATATTGACCAACCATGACTTGTAATATCAGTAGATATTTTTCACAGCGTAATATGAAAGAAAATGTGAAAAGAAAATAAGGATTTTAATCATAATCTGTTACCGAATAGCTTATAAATCATGAGGATTAAAAGTTAAGCAAATATTATTAAATGTATCTAATATGAAATATTATGTGATGAATACTGTTTGATAGTGAATAAAATGTTATAAATAAAATTGTATCATTGAACTATAATTGTAAGGTCTTAAGAAAGCCTTAGTACTATTTAATAAATCGCATAGTCCCATTTAACTCAATCAAACATAGACACAGGAAAAAGGAACGGGATGGATGAACAGTGAGACATGAACAAAAATCTCATATATGATTTATCTTTACAGATGAGTAATTACACGATATACATATAAATTACACAACATAATATATTTTACCATCCAATGTAAGACTTACGACTTAATGACAAATTTTCTAAGTTCTCTCTTCTAACTCATACTGGAATTAAAGATGAAATGCCTCTGGAACACTAACTTCAAGACCCTTAAAAGGTTTATAATCAAAGTTAATCAACATTGTTCATTTTGTAAGATAATCATTTGAGTTTAATAGAAAGGTGTATAATGGGATCCAAACGTCCGTCTGTATTTATTATTACATTAAAAATAATAATATTCATTTCAGGACGACTAAAATAAGCTTTGAAATAAAAGTGAGTATATATTTTGAAAAATATACCTTTTATACATGAACTACTTATGTTGAGATCTGATTAAAAGGCGAACTAAATTCTCAAGTAGCTATGAGGAACCTGCGGAAATGAAATTATGTTACATCCTTACTTTGAATTCATTGAATAACTATGCATGAAACATGACCTATCCAATTAGCTAAGTGACGTTATTCTACATATGATGTGATAGACAGTCCAAAAGTATATTTAAAGCACTCTCTATTCTGGGTTTTGGTTAGTTGGACTGATATGCAACTTTTTAATTTTGTTAAAGATTTTCCCTTAAATAACTTACACTCCTATGCTGGCATTACAAAATAAAAATAGAAGACACCTTAATTAAATTATACCACATATTTTACAGATAATATTTTAACATTTTGTTCTTTTTAAAAAAGTTTAATAAAAATTCTGATTTTTGTTTTTACCTACACTATAGAATTTACACAATTAAATCGTTAAACAAAAACGTATGACAACTGCTATCTGTAACAAATTAGTGATGAATCTGTGGGAACCAAAGTACAATGTTGTTACTACCTACGTCGGTAACATTCAATCAACTACACTAACTTATTCAAGATGCTAAGCACATAACATGAATAGGCTTGCTAAGTGATTGATGTCAATATTTGCATTGTCTAGTGAATATATAGTGAGGTGAAAATAAAAAAATTACTAAAGATCCTGCTTTTCGATATAAAGTACCATTAAACGTTATTAGATATCACTACTGTTATATGTAACCTTACAGATAGTGTATTTTTGTTGAAATTTGCATTAAAGTATTTTCAGTTTTATTTTATGTTTTCAAAAGTTTTTATATTATTGTACAGACTTACTAAACTTTTTTCCATATAATATCTTGAGTCAAAGTGGTTTTTATACCCTTGAAAGAAATATGATGAGAATATTTCGCGCGACTTGCATACTTATTGGAATTTAAGAAGTAGTTACTTTTTTTACTTCGAAACAAATTACAAATGTAAAGGTGTTGTTTTTATTTTTAACTTTTTTATCTCTTCGTTGAATAAAAGAGGGTTTGATTATCAGAGATAAAGGAAGCCTCATTGATACAAACTTACTGTCATTTCCAACCAAATGTAAAAACTGTGATAAGCTATAAAATACCAGTTCATACCACAGTCCAAATTTGTTTAATATAGACCTCCTGAAAATCGTGGCCCTTTAGTTATGTTCGGTCTAGGAGCTTTCCTAGGTAGACTCGGACAAAAAACCCGTCCTAAACCATTGAGGACCCCGCCTTCAAACCGAGGCAACAAAAAGAAAAAATATAAATATTTAAATGTTGCTCAAACAAAAAATCCTTACAATTTATATATTAGCAGCTATTCCAAATCCTTGACAACTTAAATTAGTTTGAGGATGTGAAGATCGCCACATTTCATGGAATCTAATTTATAACTGAATACATAGACTAACTCAACGAGAGACATTAATGTCCCATTGGCAATGCCTCTCTTACGATAGAAAAATGAAAAATATCATCAATACATCCCATGATGTAGAACTGCCAAAGCAAACAGCAGAGCGCTTCATAGTCTCAAAAAAAAGTAAGACTTTAGGGACAAGACAAGTGTTGCAAAGAGTGATGAGGAGTGCCACTGTCGCGGTCTTCCCAACGGAGGCGTAATTGGTAAGTCAAGCAAAGTCAACAACCAAACTGACAACCCGCCTTCAATGACAGAGAGAAAGCAGAATGACAGAATGAGATTGAACAATCAAGAGCGCCAGTTTACCTCAGGCAAAAAACCATGTGACCCGGGTTCCTTTTTTCAATTAGAATGTTCACATAGATAGTTAGTGAGGTGAAATGCTTAAAGCCAAAATGATTTAATTTAGCCATGCTTAGATTAGCGATTTGCACTGGGCTCAACCTGCAGATCAAACTGCACGATGCAGGTAATATACAAGCATTAAATTATTTAAAAAAGTTGGCGTGAGTAACAATATTGGAGGGATTTATAGCTTTTACGTAATGCGACTGATATTTAAAATTTTTACAGTTCATATGGGAATATTAGCCACTATATTTATGGAACTGTTTTGTTTAGTTTTTATTTTTTAACTTTGATATTTGTGTGATTATAAAAATATACTTAGAGACGTTATAAGTTATTGAGTAGTTGCATACATTGAGTTTACCTCACATATAATTTTTTTATCGAGAGTAGAAATGGTGACCTAGGTCACTTAGCTGAGACAGACGCCTACATATCACGAACAATCTCATAAACCCGGTAGACACCGATTAAAGAATTGTCACTATCTGAAATAATAAATATAGTCCACAAAAATAAAGCAACGAGCCAGGAATGAATAAAAGACAACATTTTCCAACAAGAGTTAATTACCTAGTGGTCCTCATATCCAAATCTAGCGATTGAACTGAACGGATGCCCGTTTTCCGACCAAGGTAAAAAATACCACCGTATTAGGTTTTCTGACTAAGGCAAAAAGTGGACAGATTACAAAGTTCGGCTAAAGTACTCAAGTACATACATCACCATCCAGCGCAGTGCTTAACGATAGAGATCGTCAAGGAACTATATAATAAACAGACTCATATAACAATCACAATCTCATTCGATGAGGCAAAAGCGTTTCTACAAAGTCTAGCATAACGGCTTGATTTATAAGTTGTCCGAACTAAAGGTGTTAGATAGGCTCGTGCGCTTCATATGAGACTTTTTGTAGAATTACTATTTCCTCTTTAGAACGGAAGGCAACGTCTTCCCATCCCACTCCCTAAAGACGGGAGTCGCTCGGGGCTCAGTTCTCTCCATTTCTATAGACGAACAACTACCTGGTATCTAAAATATCAATCCAAATAGTGATATGGGTTGGTATTTAAGTACCGGGATGTCATATCATCATCGAAGAGGTCTCTAGTCCCGGATGACACAGCAGTTTATACCTATACCATCTAGATCCTCAAACTACATTACTTGGTCGTTTAGCAGCACTGTTGAGACCTTCAAGAACGTATTTCATGACTAATGAACAAGACAAGTCCCATAAGGACTACTAAGCCTTCTTGAACAATTTGTCAAAGGCAATAGGTTTAACAGTGATAGTCTATGCAAAAAGAAACAAATACATTTAGTTACCGATTTCTACGCAGAAACCTTTTTTTGACCACTTAAACCAATTGATTTTTATCCAGAAATATCCCGTTATGGAATGTTACAAGCCTTCAATAACATTACCGTTTAATCTAATTTCAAATCAGTATTAATGTCAAAAATCCGCAGTCTCTCCTTTGTTTACAATTATTAAAAATTTCCAATAATAATTTGTCTCTGTAAGAATATTCAAGTAATATGTAAATGAAAAGAAAATTCAATAAAGAAAATTTTCAAATTAATTCTTTCACCTTTTTTTAAGCCCCAAAGTTTTCCAACCCAAATGAAAGCTCTGATCTTAATGGCCTGTTCTGTCTGCTGATGTTTCAAACCCTTCTCAAATGAATTAAATTAATGTGGTAATGTACACTTGTCGAGTCTAAAAGTTAATCATTGTAATTTTTTAAGTGTCTTTTGTATTCCATTAAAAATAATATGATAAATAAAGTACAATAATAATAAAATAAGTATTTATACATATATACTTTATATAAAAGTATTAATAACGTGCTTTCAAATTGTCGATAATTAATATTAATACTATAAATGTGAATTGTCACTATGAATGTAAAAAAGTAAACATCACTCGTGATTCCCTCAGCACACGGACATGAAAACAATGTGAAATAAATCCTTTAATTGATATTTCATTCTCAACAAAGGATCGCCGAATCATTGTTTCCTTAATCAGAGCAGAATGTTTCTCACAAACAACTACCCAGAGCATCCGATGCCGGAAACTATGAATATTCATTCAACAGGTATCCTCAATGTTTCACTAACAGGGATAAGCAGCCTTGATTGTTGGTTGTTTCAATATAATCAAAATATTTCTTATTTAAAACAGAGTTTATGGCAGTGAGTACAAAAACACCTAAATCTATACTAATATTTATACGATATAAAACAAAAACAGCCCGAATCCATATAAAATATCCATACAGAATACAGCACTATATTTTTTAGGAGAGCAGTATTCATTTAAAAATAAGTTATGGGAATATGTTGAGTTTGAACGAAATAAATTTTATTTATTGTATCTATGGAGCAATTTACAAGACGGTGCACCAGACGTTAAGTGGTTACCGTCGGCCAGGTTTTATAAACTGTAAACTATAAGTGAAGTATTCATTTTTTTTCTTTTATTACATAATATATTTGACTGATACTACAATTTTATAGTGTAACAATTGTTAAGAATGACTTATCAAACAAAAACCGACGTATTCTCACTTCGTTTTTTTTCTAATATATATTTATGATATAGTTCCATAATTAATATCCTTTTTTAGGAAGCGTAAACACAATATCGGTGAAAATCACCCGGGCTATTGAAAATAAATTTACTCTTTTATCGCGAGGCTCGGTAATTGAGATATAAAAGAAAATATATTGGTAGACAGTGAGTTGTCGTATTTTCTCATAATATTCTCTAGTGTTACAACTAAATACGTAATAATTTAAGAAATTTTGTATTCGTTGATGTGAACGTCGAACTTTTCGTCGATATTAAAACGAAATTTTAAAATAAGGATTTAATTTCGGTGCATAAACATGCGAAGCAATATTAAAGCAATCTTTTATTTAAATGTGATAAAATAAATTATTCATATATTTTTTTTTACTATCAACATACGGCGTTATTACAGAATTCATCTATATAAATAAAACTGTTGAATTTCACAATCTTACACACATAATGGAAAATAATTGGATAGACTTAAATAAAATGTTAATTTCTTATAGTCTTAGTCTTTAATTAGAAAATATTGCGATATTGTCATTTAATATTACGACGATATCTAAAACCATTAATTATTTTGTGTTTTCTGCTCATACGAATATCATTTCAGATATCAAATACAACAGTAGAAATGCTGTATCAGTTAGTATTATTAATATTATACATGACCTAGGTTCAAGTTTTAAATAAATATGGGTTATATTTATTCAGTGTGAGACTTTTTGAAATTTTAATCAATCATAACACTTGTGTACCTACAAATTTCTCATTTGAAACTTTAATCTAAGGAGATTCTTGTATTTAGAATGCTGATGACCAAATTTTGAAACTACAGTCCTTAGTAGACCTTAATAAACGGCTTTATGAAACTCTGTCGCTACCCTCATATTGTATTCCTAAGTGAAGTCTACACGACAGCAAAATTTTGTAAATGTACGATGTAGTATACGTATATTTTTCACGTTAGTAGATTACTAGCGAACTGGGAGAAGGAGTTATGAACGCCCCCCGAATACTTATATTTATAACTCCAGTTATCCTATCATAGTTTGAAACGTTTTAGGATTTTTGGAACAATGGGCGTAAGGCTAAAAATGGATTATATTTGGTAAAAAGTTATGTATTAGAATTTTATTGACTCGGAGCTATAAATGAAATCTTACCTGAAACAATTTCTCCCGGCTAGTGAGAGGCATATGTATACTGAGAATAGAATATAAAAAAAATCTATTTGTTCATTTATAGTACAGATACTTTGGATTTAAAATTCAAAAAATCATATTTATTCAATTAATAGCAATATTATAATTATAATAAATCATTCAATAAATACTGTTTTAGATAAAGATCTGTAAATACAGCGTAAATAAGCAAGCATTAATCCTTAGGAATTTTAGTAGACAATGTATTTTTTAGAGGCTTATTCAATTAGACCCTTGGGAATAATAATAAAAAGATTTTTTAATTCACGAATCTATCAATTTAGTTTTTATTTCTGCTTAAAAGATAGTAAACTAAACATTTAAGTATTTTTATTAAACCAATAATTTGTATTAGAGTGTCAAGAATAGTGTAATTTTTAATATTTATTTTTTATGATTTAAATAAGAAATATACCATAAACTTCATACTAAAGAGTCGCTATAAAATTTCAAAAGTTTCTATATAAAATGTTTCTCACTTAATGTTTCACATAGAATCAATTATTTCAGGTGATTTTTACACATATAGATGTGATTAGTACCACGTGATCCCAAATTAATTTGAAATTATAAAATAACAAGATGTAACTTTACAAATATAATCAGTAGAAAGCGGAATCCACAACTTCGCCCATAAGCAATTTTAATTTCGACCAGCGTTCTGAAAATTGTGCAATACTCTTAGAGAATATAAATTATTACAGGTCCATATTGATGGATAGAATTATAAAACTGAAACCTAAATATTATCTTCAATGTTTACAATATTTTTATTTCCTTTATTCTTGCTCAATAAAATAAGTGGAGCGACATTTACAAGTGTCTTAGGGAAATCACACTAATTTACCCTCATGTTGATTTTTATACTCATGTGTCTTTAAACAATATAAAAAAATATTGTACCTAATAGATTGACAAGGTGCAGATTTCATTAAGGGATAGAGTATGAGGGTAGCTGCAGAGTTTAATAAAGCTGTTTATTAAGGTCCATAAGGATTGTAGCATACATATTAATGCGGCGTTTCTGTGACGGTGTAACTTCTGTAATCTTTTCTGTTACAAAATACCCGGGTTATAAAAGTTCGGTTCCGTCGAACTTGGTTTACGTCATGATACTATATAAATACAGTAAACTTTTTAATAACCTTACTTTCGAAATTGCTGCAATAAAATAAAAAAGCTTGTAAAGAGAATAAACATAGTCTCTACAATAAATAAGTATGAGAATTTATGTAAAAAAAAATATTCATAAAAGAGTTGCGGAAAGATTATCGATATATAAACATTTATAATATTTATCCTATCAATATTGTGAAAAAAATATTTATAACGTTCCGCTTATAAAAACACAGCGTACAAAAGATAACCTATTTAAAATTATATGTTATGTCATCTGCTTAATGATTTTCAAAGCATAAAAGAGACAAACATGTAAAAAGTAAAAGAGAATTTTTTCCTATATTTCAACTACTATTGTATTTTTAATCAACGCTATTGGACTATTCATTGTCTGAATCGTAGCGTGAAGCAATCAACAGCCCTTGCTCCAATGGGAAACATACGTGAGTTTATGCACGTGTATATTACATCGAAATAATTATTTAATGTATTGAAAGTGCTTACCAAGAATCTTAGAACGATGTAATAAGTTTCATTTTAGAAATTAATAAACCTTCATATAAAGTTAAATACTTCGAGCGCTTGAAAGTTTAGCTTTACTGTATAATATTTTATTTTAAAACATGTAATGTAAATTTGTGTAAAAAAAATCTATTGTGAAATCAATATAAATTGGCTGAGAGTTCATTTTAAAACACGTAAGTAACGTACAAACAGTAAAAAAACATTCGATATCAGATCATTTCGATACGTAACAAATAATTCGATATCTTTCAAACTCGATTTACGTATCCTCCCAGACGGATTGTATGAGATGCAATCAAACCAATATACAATGAAAACAATGATTGTTATTTCGATGCCATAGATTTTTATTACTTCGAACTCTGTCTACATTTTATTACTACGATGTATAAAAAATTATAAATTTTACATGTTACGTTTTTTATATACACAACTAAAAGTACTTTGCACTGTGTGAAAGAAAATCAAAAATGTCGGTATGCTGTATTAAGAAGCAATTACGGAAAATTAGGAAGTAGTTTTTTGGCAACTTGCCTTGGGGTTGAACTTACAATTCTATGCTCATTTTGGTTTCCAGGCTAATAAATTGGCAATCATTCCGTACTAACATTATTAAGAAGTGAAAAATTATTTTAATATGAGAAAAAATTCAAATATAAATAAACTCAACATTTTGTGTTAATTTGACGGATGCATATTTTTTGTCCGCATTTTAAATATTTTATGTGAAAAAGATTAATACATTCGAAATTAATCCAATCCTTGAATTCCGGCGTTCATTTAATTAAGTTTTTAGTTCAATTTTTATTAATCTGATATTCAAAAAGTATTCGATAGTCATAAATTCTTTTTAGAGATATTTTAAAAATGTGCGTAAACTGTTAACCCTAAAATTCTAAAGGGCCAAAGTAAATTAGTCCCAGAGCGAATGTAACTCTAATGAAGTCGACAGGATTTTGATAATTTTAGAAAAGTCCATAGAGATTTGGAATAAAATTACTCGCCTTTGAGATTTTTTGCTTTTTGACTGGTGTATTTGTACTTTAAATTTTTTATTAAACCTGAGATTTTCTTTTAAGGAATTTGAAACATTAGACAGATCTATGTAAATATATATGCTGAAAATGTTATAATTATTGGTATTCTTTCAAATCCACATATTTAACAAACAAGCATAAAGGATTTCGCTTTTAGCCCCTGCGAAAGTTTTAAATAGTTATCCGGTATAAAAAGTTGATAAATCAAAATTCCCATTGTAATTTATGTCTAGTCATTTTAATATAATATAAATTATATTTTTTTTAGCTTCAAAGTTAACTTATAACAGCATTACATTTAAAAATACAACAAGACAAACAAGTCTTTAGAGCAAAAGGAAAATATTTTGCTTGAATAACAAACGATATGTTTGTATTTTTACAATTCCACTAAGTGTACCATCCTACCTAACAATCTCTTCTATGAAACGAGATCCCTCAAGCTACAAGAGATTGAAGAAACAACAATTTAACTTTGAAGCTGATCTAGCACTTGTGTTGCATGTCCTATGCACACAAATATATTCAGTATATATACTGTCATAACTATTTATTGCCATTGTCGATATCTGTAATTATAAGTCGAGAATATTTTTGTAAATTTATTTATATTATCAAAATTTTATAATTTTTCATAAAATAATGTTTTGTTTTTAAAAGTAATTTTTGATCATTTTTATAATATCATTTTTTGATAAATACATTTATTTACAAAACTTTTTCATTTATATGAATAAGGCGACCTTTTATAAAGGTAGCAATTATACGCTGTTCTAAGGAAGTTAATTTGTTCAGTATATAACAATCGTTTCAGATTGGTGCAGACTCTATAATGTAAAATTTTATTGACTTTATACTGCGTCTGAGACGTTAATCTGATTTACAGGCCAATAGAAAAAAATTATAGTAACAATGTTGAATTCAAATTAGTCCTATGTTTAACGTCATTATAAATCTTTTGCAGGTATCATATAAAATTTATTAATAATAATCTTCTCTATTTGTATATTCTCAAAGTAAATTAAACAACAGGAATATAGCTAAGATGATATTATCGCTACAGAGATCGCCGCCAGGCAACCCTGACATTACAAGGAACTTGTCTAAAATATAAAGCCGAAGTAAAAACATGACCCATGATGTGATTCCAATTAAAATTGGAAACAACTTTTCCTCGAATTCCTATTTTGATTTAAATCAAACTTTGTTTTTTCCTTACCCATACTTAATGTTATTTTGTTTTTAATGAATAAATCGAAAAATTATCATTCATCGATAGAGATATTTCTTATTATATTATATTCCTTTTCAAGTCTCTCCGTATTAGGCGTTGTTAAAGACAAATAGAAGTGTCTATCTTAACAACTTCGTTTATTTATGGTAATGTTTATTATTGCCTGTATGCGTTAATAGGCAACTTATTTGGCATTAATTTCTGCTTTGGTTTTGGGTCCGTTCCACTGTTTTTCAAACATGGTACGAGGATTTATTAAAGTGTATGAAGTGGTCCCTTGGGTAGATGGACCCATCTCAAAGTGTTTTCGCTAATGACTTATACTAAATGCTGCTTCTTTACACAGAATTCTAATAAGTGGAAATCTGTGTAAAGAAATAGGGTAATATTTTGAAGAAATATATAATTCTTTAAGAAAATTTCACTTTTAACATATTAAAACTTACTTTTCAAAGAGATTAAGTATTTGATTGTTGTTTAAAATAAAACACTATAATTCAGTAGTTGATTAATGGTATGATTGAAGATATTAGATAAATCATAACGGCCATAGATTTTTACCATATAAAATTTTTGAGACAACTTTTATTTTGCTTATTTTTCATTGCTGCAATTATTTTTGTGATATTGATTTGTTACTTAGAATGTATATAGAGTCAATAATTTTCATGAAAATCCTGATGCCGTATAAAAGTAAACAACATCAATATGCAGGTCCCAGTGAAGCCTAACAAATAGTGCGTTGGTCAAAGCAATCATCCCGTCCATTAATATAATGCATTGCCTCTCTCTGAACAGGGACTCTACAACAATTCAAATTTCAAAACAATATTGACATAAATATAACTAAAAAAAAAAATTAAAAGTAGGAAATTTTCTACCGCCTTTTTTTATATATCTTAATTGAATCTATGTTATTTTATACCTATATATTAAAACTCCTTGCTTAGATTTTTTTTTTATTAAAACAACATTTATTTTTTTTAATTAAAACAACATACTTAAATTATATAAAAACTATTCGAGCATCGTTTTGTCATTAATTTATTAGAACTTATAATAATATTTATTAATTAACTTTGCTGAATATTTTATCAAGGTTGAAGGATATATTCTTTAATGTGTACCCATATGTATCTATTCAAATTACTTTGTTTCAGCATAAATCAAGCTAATTCCCTTGGGAAAATCTTCGAAGCGCAAATTTTGCTTTATCACACTTTGAAATTACATAAAACAAACAAGCTAAGTGTAGAGTACTATGTATTTTATAGAAAATATTCTATACGAATAAGAAGAAAAATGCTATGTACAATACGTTATATTAAATTTCGTCGGTGTTCAAATATTACAATCAATGTTACGTTCGAAAATACATTATTAAAGCAATAATTTCTTTACTTCTATATTGTCAAAGACGCACAGACGTATATAAACGTTCTAATTTATAACATTACTCTTGGTATTTAATTGATTTCATATACTAAACGAGCTGATTCGCTGTATCTTTCATAACACGCAGACTTACTCGCCGTAATAAGATTTAGAAACCAAATTTACTTGTTATGAATATTCACTCATGTTGTACATAAGATACTTCAGTATCCAAATACAAATAATCCGATATGTTATTAATCAACAAGAAATTTTGAATATTCATAGTTAAAATCATCCAGATGTGTAAATGTGATGTTGATCTGTCCTTTATACCCGTGTAGCAAAATCAAACCTTATAATTATTAGGTAGTTTCGAAAATGCTGTATTTTAAAATTTATTACTTACAAGAATTATAATCATGCAAATAAATTTCATAGTGATTTTATTTAGAATAGTGCCGTGCCTGCTTTAGTTAGAGAATAAATACAATACTTAGAGATCCTAAACACATTTATCTCAATAGATGTCTGTATCTACAAAATCATAACTCCTAAAATGTAATAAGTATTTTCAAGTCACGTTTCCTTACAAACGATAACTGGTCTACGCTAAATAGAAAATATACAGAGAAATTCCAACTTTCTTTCCAATAAAACAAAAAGGTGAGGATAAGAAAATAAATAACAAGTTCTTAAAGAGACTAACACGAAAAGCTGCAAAAGTTTACAGTCGGAGCGTTCATATTTTATTTTGGACTTCCTTTTTTTTATGTGAAATGAAATATTACTATGATAACCATTGATATTGACACAGTATTTTATTATGAGGTTATCTGGTATAGTCTTTAGTGAGTTTTTTTTTGTGTACAAACAAAACAGTTCGTGACTAAGAATGTAATGGAATTTATGTCATCGTTTTTTACTCATTTGACGATTCGATAATATTAGTGATAAATTAAGCTATGGTTTATTTAATAAAAAATTACAAGATCGAACAAAACTTTGTATAGTAATATATTAAATATGTCAATAGAAAACGATTTAGACTTTATTATTAATTATTATTTTATTGTCAGAAATTAATGGAAAACTAATTTATTTATTATTATAATTACCTGCTTATATTTAACTACTCTAAAATTTCATAGAAATTTGCCGATCATATAAGCGTACATTATTCAACCACTTTTAAAAGCTCAAATGTCTAAAGTGCACCTAAATGTGTTTTTGAACAAGAAAAATATGTTAGGAGAACTTTTACGCTATCTCAGCGTATTTTCTGAGGCATCGCTTAACTTGCTCCCGTGGGTTCCACATTTTAGATAACCAAAGAAAAGTATATACCCTTGGTTTGTATAAAAATATACTCAGATAATTTTCTATACGTATAGATTTTAATATATTTATGTTGTATATATTGAAATAAAGAAATTTCTAGCCTCGCTATTATTAAAACTCGTGAAGACTACTTAAAAAGTGTGTTAATCTGTTGTGTTACTTATGATACTAAAACGAGCTTATTTCAAATTAGCATGATAACCAAGTTGATAGTAGTGAACTTCGTTAAAATAATTTATCATAGATTGTTTGAATTCAAGACTTGTTATTATTTTTTTTGTTGAAAACAATCTTTCAAAAGTTTCAGATGTTTTCCTCGATCTTTATATCAGTATTTTTTTTTACAAAAACATGACCTCGCCAGATAGGTACTTTTACAATAAGAATTAATTAATTTCTTATTTATTTGCTTTCTGTGTATATAACTTATCTCACAGCGATACTGTTAATGTCTTATTACTTTCGTTAACCAAGTTTTTCTTAAGCCTTATAAAAGTAAATATCTTGGCGAAAAGAATACAGCGATTCGTAAAATATTAACAAAAAACCACAAAACAAAAGTGTGATAGACGCTTCATTTTTCATAAGCGCTAAGTAAAAGCTTTCATGAAAAGCAATAACAAGAGATTTTTGAAAGACCTCTTTTAATTAGTTACTTATTATTAATATTTTTATGCAAATGAAAGTTGAGAGTACTGACTTTTCAGTTCTATATTATTCTACTAAAAATATCATATTTTATTCAAAATTCTATAGACAAAATATGTTTATTACATATATATTTGTGATATTTATTTGCATCCTTAACAATTTTCAACATATTTACAAATCTTAATTAGCTTTGTAGAGATAATCTAAGTAGACAAGACTAAAAGATATTTGAAATAATTATGTCATTTTTGTATCTTTTTTTATCAAAAACCTATCTTAGAAAATGTCTTTGAGATATTATACACTGTTCAATAAACACTTTACATAACGAAATTAGCCTATTATCTTTTACGTTTATTATATGAAAACATTATAAACGACTTTTGTCAGGTTTTATTAGAATATAAATATTATTTTAGGTTTAATTAAAAACGACAAAGAAATCCTGACCAAAGCTGAAGATTTTCTACATCGTTTAATTAACGGTTTGCTCGCAGTTTTGGGCGCAATTTTCTCTAATCAAAGTCAACACTTTATTGCAAGGTTAAAAGAAAATTAACACTGCGAATGTCTTTGGTGAAGTCCTATCTCAGATGTTATTTGATCACGGGACAGCAAAATAAATAAAAACCATTTGTATACTTTCATACCTTCACTATTAGTTGTAGTTTTTTTACATTATATTAAAACAAGAGCTAGGTATTTAAGATTTACTTCTAATTTTAATATTTTTTTTGTATCATTCAAAAAATAATAAATCAGTCGAAATAATATGCTCTATAAACAAAAAGATTACTTCCTGTGCAAGTAAAGATCTAAAATGAAGGAGTACATCAAAAAATTTCAAAATAATCACGCAATTCTGCGGGTAAACTCTAGTGTTTGAAACCAACGTTATTTAACGGCTTAATTAAATTCATCGTAAAATGTTCGTCCCTTTATCAGCAAAAAGATAATAATTTAATTCTTTCATAAAAATGGAAGAAAAATTTTCTGTTGAAAGCAACAATAATTCCAAGCCTCTTTTCAATGAATCTATATTTGTCTATAAATAATAATACACAAGCAATACTACTGAGATGGATATCGTATTTTTATATAAAAAAATAAAGAATAAAATGAACAGTAAACACAGAGTATGTTTTGTGGAAATGTTTAGAATGCGAAATTATTCCTTACAGGCGCGAGGAAAAGGCAATAAGGATTCATGAATAATTAATAAACGCACGCTCAAGTGACAGTCCTTTATTTCGATTCCAGACTGCGATTTGTTTATATATTTAATAGAAATCTTCGAATCCGGTTGATTTTATATCATATTCTGTTTATATTTTTTTTTTTGATAAATTTTATTATTTTTATTTTATTATATTTAAAAATAAATATTGAAACTATCTTAACATTTTGATTATTTTCAAAATTATGTTTGGCGTTGGTTTTCTATGTTATATTTTTAACCTGTAAAAGTTATTGACATTTTTTATTTTGTATACATTAGTCAAAAGTACAGATTTAATCTCCTGTGACTTATGTATATATGATATTTTGCTTAAATTGGCTAAGCCCTATTTGGATTTAATTATTTATTAACTGTTATTCAAAATGTTGAAATGTCAAAAACACTTTAAAAGCTATTTTTTAACATCCTATTAACATAAATTAATAAGGACTTAAGGAAGTCATAAAGTCAAATATATAAATTTAACACAAATTTAACAATTTTTCCGAAAAATGATAAGTCGTCATAACAATTTACTTTTCTTCGGATTTAAGATAACGGAGCTCGTGATCATATAACTGAATTCACACCGTTGCTAGCGAACTAAAACTACAATATAACCGAAATACATGCTTCTTAAAAATTACAATTTAAATTTATTATAATTGTAACATATGTTGTCAAACACATGCATTGAATTAAAACAAAGGACTTTACTCTTCACTTTAACAAAGGACTGAATATAATATTTGTAGAAGTGAATATGAAAACGTTTTAGAGATTGATTTTGATAAAATAAAAATTAATTACATTGAAGGTTTAGTTCTAGATCTCTTACTGAAAAATGTTATTGCAATATATATATATATATATATATATATTCAAAAGTGTATTATATAAAATTGACATATGTCAATTATGTGAATTCAATTAAAAACATACTACTATATAACAATGCAAACATCGTTATATCACCACATCATATTGTGCTTCTTCTTCACTATTTTTTTATTATAAAGACAATGTTAAACTTAAAGATTTATAATGTATCCAAGTCCGGATAATTATCGTCTGATAGGTCTTAAATTATGCCATTTAAATTTTCCACTACATTTTTTATTCAGACTGGAGATATTTAAAAAAAATGTTACATTAATTGCCACCTCGGTTCGATGATTGTTTCAATGGATATTATCAATCTGAATAACATTTGAAGTGTAATCTCAACATTACTTTAATTTTAAAACATAATTTTATAAGCAACAACAAGCCAGTAAAATATTGTTATAATGTTATTCAGTGTAGGATTGCAGCTAGATTAGTTTTATGTGTGTAATGTTTCTTCCAAAGTCTCACTCTATGTAATTTTAAATATTTTTAAAAAGGGTTTGCATTATTACGCATTTTATTAAATTTCTAAGTACAATAAATTGCTACAAAGAAAGACAACGGTTATAATATAAAGTGCGTAAAAATATTTTGTTAAGTTTTTTATCGTAATTCATATGTGGGAAAATAAGTTAACTATGAGCTCCTTTTATCTTGATTGTAAAATAAAAATGGTTGTTGGAGACAATGAGAATTTTAGTTTACAATTTTATGTATATCAATGACATAACTAACAAAGACCAGAATTTTATTTGAAATTTATATGAATATATGTTAAATACAGATATATATTCATTCAGTAAATATTTATATTAAAGAATGATAAAAAACATAATTATCATTAATTATTTATAGGTGGTAGAGCCTAGCTGTGGTCAAATAACTACAGCTCAAACATAGGCTGGCTCGACCGGGGAAGTACCACCCGCTTCCAGAAGGTCGGCGTGAAGTAGTCATTAAAGACTGCGTTTCGTCCGACGAGTGTGAGAGCCGGTTGCCTTTTTTCTTTTCCCACCCTTTCCTTTCTTTCTCCCATAATCAAAGTCGGCAATGCATCTGCAACATAAGGGATGTTGCAGATGTTCATGGGCGATGGTAACTACTGCCCAGCAAGTAGGCCGTCTGTTCGTTTGCCAACTTTTACATTAAAAAAATAATATTTTAGGAATATTTAATACGTCGTTAGCAAGTGATAATGTAATGTATAGCACATTGCTTCAGACAAATCGTTTCAACTGTCACGGCTGAGGATTGATGCATGGTCCGATATCTTAGTTCGTGATGAAACATAAGTTCATCTTATTTATTTATTTGGTAACGTTCGACAAACATTTTCCTTATTTAAATTAAACATTCTTTATAATTTGAACGGAAATAGCAATTAACCAGAAATGTATACTTAACCGAGACTAAGTTTTTTTTTATTTTATCATAATGTAATATTATTCATTATAATTCTTATAAAATTATCATTCTTAGAAGAATTTAGTTTTCCAACTCAATGTATGCAAATTATGTTCGACGAGATTTAATTTTTTATGTATTTCTAGAGCTCAAAGCGCTCTCTTAGTCCTAAGATATTCTAGCTTAAGTAGCTTCATAAATAAAATTTTAGATCTTGCAGGATTCTTTCTGTTTTATAGAGAATTCAAGTCTTTGACTAAACCAAATTTACAGTTCGTGTAGAAATAAGCCTACCCCTAGTCAGCAATAGTTCAAATAAAATGTATATAATAAATATCCATTGTACGCAATTTTACGATTGATGTATTTGTAATAGGGAGATAATGCATAAGTTAAGCAATGTGATGTACGTTAAATAATAAAAAAATATAAACATATATTAAGAACCTAATTTATAGTCATAGAACATAAATAAACTCATTAAAAAATACTTGAAGAGAACACCTGCATTCAAACTGTAAGAAAAACCTTTTTTTTAGCCATATTGTTACAAGAATACAATACTTACAAGAATTCCTGCGTTATTATAATTTTTGATAAGTGATGTCAGTACAACAATATGTACAAATATGAAATTTTGTGAAAATTATGAAAATAATGTGTCAAAAAAAAAACTTTGCGGACAAAAATTAAATTTTCATCTGATCTGCAAAACACTTTCTAAGACTTTTTATACAATAAAATAATTTGCAAGCTGAAAAGTTTTATTGTTAATTCCTAGGTATTATTTTAAACAAATTCAGACAACAAAAACCAAGTAATGATTTATTTATTATGTTATCAACATCCTGTTAACAACTCTATTGAAGTGACTAAGGAAAGTGCACAAAAAAACAAATATTTAGGGCGGAAGTTCTTCAAAGATAGGAAATTACAAGAAATCATGAATAATAATAAACACATATCTATAACAGTTATAACATAGTTGTAACATTATTACGATAAGTTTATATTCAAAGGAACATCTTTATTGTAATGTTATTTATAAAGAATAACAGGTAACTTAGGTTAAAGAATTTAGTCTCAAAACGTATAAAAGTGTATAATTTTTTTTTTACCTTCTTTCATTTAACTTAAACTTCTGATATATTACTTGATATACTAGCGTGTGTGATACACACGCTATTATTTCCAACAAGACTTTAGCCTTAGTACAATTAAGACTTAGTAGAATTGTGTATACAATTTAAGATGAATGAAGGTACTGCTAAAACCGAGCCTCTTATAAAGTTTAATTAGTTTTTAGGGCTTCTCTATTTATAGCGCAAATCTCAATCAATTCTCGAACGCAATGTATTTTATATACAAAGAAGCCTTTAGAGATAATTTAATACTAACATTTTACCTTAAGATATTTGTGATATCTTATAATATACCACTGAAAATGGAGATGTTACAACCCCTTAATTATTCTAAATGTAAACTTGAATGCAAAGGTTTTAGAAATAAATAATACATTAAGAGTACATATCCGACATATAGTTAAATCATAATTTTATTTTCTCTCCAACCAAAAAAGCGTTATTCTTATGAAAAAATGAATGTTTCATTTATTTTCATTCACCGGATGAAGCGCGGCATGGCGGCTGTAATATTTCCTTTAAAATTAAGTAATTTACTGCAGAAAAAGTATCTATAAATTTTGTTATTTAGCTAACTTGTTAGCACAGCATTAAAAAGGCGTTTTTATTCTTTAAAAAGTATTAAATACAAGAGATAAAGTTTTGTCTGAGAAGTATATGTAAGTTAATATTTGTAGACTGTAATATGCGTTTTATTCCGATGCGTTTCTAATGTATTCCTTATCGAAGATTTCACATCAGAAAATTCAACTATTCCGTAACATCCTATACTTTCTACCGAATTTGCCTCCATCTAATCGAGTAAACATCGCGTCTGTAGTTATGATTGGATTGTTTAATAATATTATCCCTCGTTACGTAACGCTTCTCAATAAACCCATACCATAACTATTTATATCCATTTCTTAGTAATATTCTAAGTCATGGAAGTTTATAGAAAGGTAAGAACTCATTGTGAATTCCTGGCATGGATAAATACCGCTCGGTCTAAATATAGATTCCAATTCAACGTTCTCATAATTTTATTTCAATAATTTCAAGATATCGCAGTAATAGATGTGCTAAATAAGTAAAAGAGCAACGAGCCAAATGCTGCAATGCGCTCTATGAATCAGATAAAATAATGTGACCTTAATATGTGATCTCAAAAAGCAAAACAATGAATTTCATCTACATAATATATTCAACGTTATTTGCAGAGGTTTTAGTGATCAGTTTTAACACTTGTATTGGCTTATATATATAGGTGTTTCAATCTGTTTGTGCAAAATGTATAAAATTCGGAATACTTATGACCTGAAAATATTTTTGTTGTTGATTATTAACTTTACACGCTAACAAGGTCTAGTATTTATCTTGTACTGCTGTTGAGAAATCATGTGATTCATAACCGGGTTCCTATCTACAGATATTGTATCCCCATCACTTTATGTAACTATTATGATATTATCTTAATTATTTATCTACCTGTGTGAGCTTTTGGCTATTATCCTTGTGGCTCCTATCGCTATTGGTATTACCTTTGTCAGCAACTGTTATAATTTGATAAATTCTTTCTTTTAATACTTAATTTACGCTACTTTTCTTAGGAACCATTTTGTAATCTTAGCTTATGGGGCTTTTAAGTACCCTTATTCTTTACTTTAGATACATATATCTAATATACTATTCGACACTATGCCACCTCTTTGAAATTTTATCTCCCATTTTATCTTGCAGTTTATTCTCTCAATTTTTTTAGGTGACTTAGAGATTTTTCCATTAAAAAAATCGACTTTAAATATTTATTTTTACGTACATTTCAATGTATATTCTGCATTTAGCTATTATAACCATTTAATATATTGTTCATTAAACTGAATAGAATTCATGCTAAGAATAAATAGTCAGTTTTTTAGTATATACTCATTGCTATATTATCGTTTCCTGGGATATAGGTGTGTTTTTCTTTACAATGCAATCATATTTACCGTAATTTATTAATAAATCGGAACTTAGTATTTTCAATTTAAATATGTGTTATCAGAAACACTGTAATATTGACTTAATTTATGTATCAGTTTATTACTAATTGATTTATTGATGTACGTAAATAGAGACCTCATTCCCGACCCAACTAATTGACTCAACGCATTTAACGATCCACTTTATTTAATGAGATCTAAGTCTTTCGCGAGTATTCATTTAAATGAAACTAATATTTTTCGGATTATACTACGTGTATTTTATTATTTTAAAAACTACATACTCCCGACGTTTCGGTTACTTTGTAGCAGCCGTGATCACGTACCGCATTCTGCCAGCATCCAGAGCTATACGCCAAGAAATTAAAAAATCGTTGGCGGTAGATGATAAATAACAAGATCAACTGAAAGACATTCACATCTCGTCTGCCCGTGATCACGGTTGCTGTAAAGTAACCAAAACATCAGGAGTATGTAGTTTTTAAAATAATAAATTACGCGTAAGAGAATCCGAAAACTATTAGTTTCATTTAGATCCATTTTATTTACTATTGAACCAAGATGTAAAGAACAACAAGGGTTTGTTTTATTTTTAGCTTCTCTTTTATGACGTGTTTTATTTTTAAAACAATTCATATCTCGAGTGACATATAATCACAAATTCAAAATGAATTTAAATTGTATCAATTTCGGACACTTGTTCTTCTTTTAATATAATATTATAAAAAGATTAACAGTGTCGTATTTGATGTGTTCTTTTAAGCTCAAGTGATCTTTCACCTTTTTTACATTTTATGAAGCAACGTCTATATACGCTTAAATAAAATTAGATCACAATTTTTCTAATGTATTTTTTATTCTTTACAACATTTTTAAATTATATGAAAATTAATAATAATTTGTTTTTATGGAATTTTTTGGATGAAAATATGTTGGCCACAAAAATATAAAAATATAAGGGATAGCTTTCAATTTATGGTCAATGAATAAATGCTATTTGGTTTCCTTGAAACCTGAACTTACATCTCACAGTGTCTTGTGAATTGGAACTAATTAAATAATCGCAGTATATCCGTATTCAATTGATATTGTCTATACAATTAAGAAACATATTTTATTAAGTATAGATATGACGAAACCTAATGCGACACATTTGCTTGATGTATAAAGGTTGGATAGTTTATTTATCTGTCACTTATTGTCCGACCGCCGCACGGTGCAGTCGTATGGTCCAGTGATGGGATGTGTTTATAGTCAAAAAGTTTTTAAAGTGCTAAGAAGAAGTTCGAAGATCAACGTGTCCGGCGTTAATAAGAAAAATAAAGAAGAGGGAAGCAGTCATCGTTGGCTAGTAACCGTTGTTCTGCCGCCAGTTTACAGTCGATGGGGTAGATAGGTACACCCCTGTTACCTAAAAGCAGGGAATTAGATTCAGTGCTCTCTCACATTATGACACACCTGTCTGTCAAGGCAGGGAGGACACCTCCACCCCGTCGTCCATCTTGGGCGAAAATATCGTCACTCGATTAGAGAAACTCTTAGATTTCATCTTAACTTAGACATCGGACGCTGAGGAGGATAACGACGGGTTCAAGCCCATTGTGTCCAAATTGGGGAAAAGGAAGGCAGTGATGTCACCCAGTGACGTCACCCGAAGCCGCTGGTGCAGCTGTGGACACACCTGCGGGCAAATCTGTGCCCGCACCTGCGCCTGCACCTCTTCGCGCAACTGCGGAAAACCCAACCGACCATAACGATTAACAATAAAGGACTCAAATTGACTTACCCGCCGCCGCTCTATATTTGAGCAAACAAAAGCTGGAACAATACTTCCAGTTTGCTCAATATTAAAAATATTAATTACTTGTCGGCCCGAAACATGGCGATAGGGATCAAGGTCTCTACGGCCACTCAAGCCGACCACCGTGCCCTGTCCGCGATTTTAAGCAAAAACAATATTGAATACCACACCTACGGAGCGTAGACTAACCGTAGCCATCAAGGGTCTCCTCGCGGAGGTATCTGTTGAAATTATTAAAGAGGACCTTCAGTCCCAAAACCTACCGGTGTTGGAAGTTCATCGTATGCACAAACCAACAAACAAGAAACCATTCGATATGGTTCAAGTGCACCTGTCCCTTAACCTGGAAGGTAAGAAAGTTTTTAACGTAGCTTCCGTTTGCCGTCTTATAAACTTACAAATATTTACATTCGTACCGGTCCTCTTAAGTACGCCCGTTCTGCTTAAGGTGCCCACGTGCCCGGGCAACGTCAGAAAGTAGCAGAGTCTTGCCTACGGCGGAGCCGCCCACCTGCATCTTGTGGTCATCAGCAGGGTCATCCCGCGAATTTTTCCAGATGTCCAAAAAATTTTAAAATTAAGTACTAAAGATTAGGCGTCTCAGATATTCCTCCTATACCCTGACAATAAACATATACCAAAGTCCTCAAGACACACCGAAACTTCATACACTCGTACACACACACCGCTTTCGCCGGCGAAGACGAGGTCCCGTTTCATACACGTCGCTCCGGCGTTCTGCCGTCGGGATGGGCGCACCACCCCCACTCGGACCCTTTGTGCCCGAATTAAACGGGTATATCCCATCGGGTCACCCAACCCTCCCGGTGACGCTGTAAAAGCCAATAGGGCTTACAGGTACAGTCAAGTCGAAACTAAAAAAAAGTCTATCATTTATATATACATACATATACGGCTAATAAATAAATAATGATTCTTAGTAATAATCAATCTAATAGTAATTATTCTTAATAATAATTACTACTAGATTAATTAGAGAATTAATAATTTAAAAGTACGGAAATATGTCGAAATATGGTAAAATCTGCTATCCGGATTATTTTAATAAATTTAATTAAGTTCCTTTAAACCTTCCTTATTATGGTGGAAATAGTATTATTGCTATAAATTCAGACATAGGAAATTGGAAGCCGTAACTTATAAAATATAATCGTGGTCATAAATTATTATTTATGCAATTGTCTTCCAGATTATTAATAGGCATTTGAGATTCAACAACAACAAAAATTGTTCTTATGGTTTAGGAAAATGTCATGTTCTGTAAATGAATGAATGAAATATCACAACATATAAACCAAATAGTAAACAAGAAATAAAAACTGATAATTGATGCTATATGATTTTTTTTCTATTTATTTGTTAGTTGAAATTTGTTGTACCATTTTATTTTTATAAAGGCCCTATCTAACACTATCTTATACACCAAACTAAGTCATTTCATACACGTTCTTCAACTACGGTAAATAGCTATATGTAAGGAACTTTACTGATTCTCTAACACGAAAATGAAAACTTTTGTTACTAATTATTCCATAATATACACATCGCGATTATTGATAGACGTAACGATGGGTAATGTAGAAATGTAATTACTGTCTTGAATAAGTGAAAAATAAAAACCTAATAAATTCAAATAAACAATAAGACAGTCTCATTTATATGACCATTGAACATTTCTACTGTTATTTATTATATTCAGAACCACCGCCCACAAAATTGAGAGACCATTGTCTTCTGAGGACATTATAAGAGAATCTCATAGAACATGGTAAGAGTTTCACTCAATAATCCTAACATAATATGGAGGGTGAAGCTTGCTAAAAGTTTGTTAAAAGCAACGACACTTTTATTAGAAGTTGGATAAAACCTTATCTTCCTACAAAATCCATTTTCTGCCTAGAATGAGACATGATAAAATGTTTAAGCTCGGAATAGACTTTGTCATGCTTACGGACTTCCTGAGCTCTAGCGGATTTATTCATGTTTGCATGATTATTAACGAAGCAAGACAAAACGCCTGTCCATAGCTATCCTCTAGTCGTAACTAGAGTAGGACTTTCCTGGTATTATATAATTTTTGTAGCAGTAGCAAATAACGTAAGATTCACTAATTATTACAAGTTTTGAAATATTTCAATACGATTGCAAGGCGGAGTGAATGTTTTACATGGGTAAATATTAATTTGCTGATTATATGATTGTAAATATCGTTATGACCTTATTTTTATTCAGACTACGGTTTAACAATTCTATTCCTACTTACCATGTAATCTCGTGGGTTTATTATAATATTTGTGAGTGTGGCTTGGTGTTTGTAACGGACCACATTGGCGAAGTTTTCATATGCTATTTTCTTTTAGTCTATCAACCATTATATTATTTATCGGCGCAATTCGTTTTATTTGAATAATAAATAATTGAGGGTAGTTGAAATTATCAGGTGTCACCCGTGTAACCACCTGCGGTGGTGTAAATAGAGGCGAGAGTACAAATTACAGAGGGTTTTGCTCGTGCCGTTGCAGGGATCGGATCTCTTCGAAGTAAGGTGATCGTCAAACCGTCTATGAGGTTATCTTCAAGAGTCTGAGATCCTGACGACATTAAAGAATAAAGTCTTTGGTGACGTCAGTTTTGCTGACGTCACTCTTTTCAAAAAAAAATCGACAAAGTGCTCCTACTCCGACATATTAATAGAAAATAAGCAAACATTTGATTTCTTTCATAGACTATCCACAAAAAGGGTCGACTTTTTGTTTTTACTTTAATAATTTTGTGAGGACAAATAATAGTTTTCTATGTTTTATTATAACCCCGTTGTATATTAAAGTATTCACGAATGAGTCTTAAATAAAAACTATAAAATTTAAAAGATTGCTATAACTTTCTGATTTGTTTCGAACAATAAAATTCATTTTTTTCATATATACATAATTAATTTGAATTTCGTACCTTCTAAAAGTACTAAATAAAATTATAATGAAAAAATCGCATCACAAAAACCTTTGGTGAAATGACACTTGAACTGTTTTTGCTTTGCTAATTAGCTTATCATGACTTACGTGAGTCGATAGACTCAGTCAAATATGTTTATTTTAAATTGTATCCAGTGTAGACTATCATCTTTATTCTTTCCAAATAAAAAAAAATCTAACAGGATATCCTAATAAATTTTGAAATAAAAATGAAATTTTAGATTCTACTTATTTAAAATAACGTTTAAATATTTACACAACTTTGTATAGCTGAACAACAACAACATAAACCAATTTAAGGGTAGGAGTTAGACTAAAAGTGACATTGTACTTTTTTCTACTGAATATAAAAGAACGAAAGACGTAGAGATACAACTTTCCTAATTGATCCGTTTAGGTTTTAAGCAACTTTTGGCCTCATTTAGAGCGTAGAGCATACTTTTTGGGTAAAAAACTATCGTTAAGTAAGTAAGTGCCATTTATAATATATCTACAGAATTAATTTACTAATATTGTATTCTTTCGGACAAACAATATGTTGAATTTGGACTCTACGACCTCAACCTCTAAATTATATCAGATTTTATATTTGAATATGCCTTAAATTATATGGGGAACATGAAAAAAGTAAAGTATAATATTATCGTGATTTTTTGGACAAATTTATAAAATAAAATGTAATTAAAACAACAAGGGTGGTTTAATATAAATTATAAATTAAATTTTATATTTAATTACTTAGAACTTCAAATGAAGGAGCTCGCACATGATGGATGCAATTATAAATGAAGTTATGAAAATAATAAAAACATTACAAATACAACAAGTACTGAGTATTAAAGTAAAATGGTAGAAAAAGGGAGCACCAATGATTTAAATGTGTAATGCTTTCAATGAAACTAAATATAAGTAGCTACTTAACAATATGCGGACCAGGTGCGACGTGCTGTTAGGAATTGGAGTAATGAAGACCTGTGTTTGAAACTAGAGAAAGAGAAGTGAAAGCAGGGCCACCACGTTTAACTGCTCGGATAAACACGTGGATGCTATGTTCAACAATCGATTTGGCTAGATGACGATGATGACGTTGTATTGAGAGAGTAAGTAGCATAGACAGTAAGTAGCATTTACACTGTTTCTACATCTGATTATTCTTAAACACAGTTTATAGCCAAACCACAGTTTATAGCCAAACCTATTTTTGTTAGTTATAATAAAAATCAGTAACGATATAAATAATGACATCCGTTTTAGAGGTATGTTCTTCAAAGTACATAAGTTCACTTAACATGAAAAACAAAAGCTTAACTAAAGTTTATTTGCTTACAATCACAAAGATCAGTCTTATTAAAAAAGTTCTGTAATTCCTCGTAGGACGAGAACTTATGTAAAATTCTAATTTCGCTTTCGAATAAGCAATGAAAATATGGTATATTTGAAGTATTCGACTTTTTATTATTTATAATGAATAATGAGTAAATAATTTATAAATTAAAAAAATCATTTTCAAAAACAAAATTTTATTGAAATACTGTAAAGTGACAACGATATTTTGTAATTATGAAAAATTTCAATTATTCACATAGAACTTTCAATTCTAAAAATATTATCACATCGCTTTATTGATATATTTATTTTCAACACAAATATGTATCATTATATGTAATTCCTTGCTATAACATTGAGGGTTCAATATGAAACAATTGATTATTACATTCGATCAATCAACTTGTATATCTTGCACATTATCGCTCTCTAGCCTTGATAGTGAAACGTTTAGAACATCTGCTCAATGGATATTAATACTGACACAATTATATTGCTGATTGTTATTATCGAGAAAATGTTTTGTTAGTTAGCTTTGAGGACGACAATAGTTACTTAGGTACAATCTTGAAAAATTGATTGCTACTTAAAGTTATATAAATTCATTCATACTTTTAGATTTTATATTCGGTGAAAAGTAATAAATTTTCACTCGTACTTATTATCTTACTGAACAGTTAATTCGAAGGAGAAATAACTATGATTTAGATTAATAAGTTTTTATATGATGGGTATCGCAATACCAGAAATTGCTGGTGTTGATAAAGGTGACGGTAATAAGTAATGTAGAATAAATGGGTAACGAAGCATTAATATAACGAAGGAACCAATCATAAAAATCAATTACATACATGTATATTTTTTTAAGTTATCCTGATAAAAACGTTCTTTATATAACGTGGTGTTAACTTATGAAAAAGATTTTGATTGATTTTAAATAACATGAATTTGTTAATACAGGGCATATAAGGTTAAAAGTTATTCAGTCTATCGAACAATGGGTGGTATTTTTTTTTAACATCAATGGAGGTACATAAAACAGAAACAAAGTATTACTCACTAGCTAACATCACAACAACATTATTCGTCAATCAAACATTTAAAGCTTTGATATAACAAAAAAAAAATAACAATAAACAGAATGGAAAAAATACAGTTATACCAAAATAGTATAGGCGTATTGCCTCTTTTGGATACAATGAAGCCTTAAAATCTATATTACTGTTTAATATGATGATCATTATTATATTTATTTTTTCATCATAAGCTCCTTGAGGTGAAGTACTTTCGATATTTTTAACTTTCAGAAGCATTTTATTCGTCAGAAGTTGAATAGAATACATTTCGTGAAACACGAATAGATCCGGTTCTTGTTCCCACAATAAAAATGCATTGACGGAATGCAATTTCTTTGCATCCAATATTATGTAAAATAACTTCAAGCTATAGTTAAAAAAATATATAAAAAAAAATGATGACTTAATCTGCGGTTTAATGTATCTGAAAGTTTTATTAGAACGATTTAGTTTATAAAAGGACAAATTAGGATAAAAAATATAATTTATTAGAAAATTATTCATAAGAAATCAAAATGTTCTTATTTTGATTTGCTGTCGTAAATAATCGTAACGAAAACGGATTAATTACGATATATAAACAATTTTCTGCTAATCTTGAATGTGTTGTTATTTCAACTACATAATCGCAGCCTATCACACTTACTAATACTTAAGTCTTACGGCAGTAATGCATTAAAATGGAAAAAAAATGTTTGGTGTTTTAAACATACATTGTAAAACAACTGGTACAATTACTTAATTTAATGGGATTCATATTTGAAATAAATCTGTCTTAAAATTACTTGTATATATTGCTTTATGGTTAATAAAAGTTATTAAGAATTTCTGTCAAATATATTTAACTTTAATTCCTAAAGAAAATTAAACATAATGATATCTAAGACTTTCGTGAGTATTTATTTAAATAGAACTAATATTTTGGGATGTACTATGATTTTTCCATTATTTTAAACCACATTCTTCTGACGTTTCAGTTACTTTGCAGCAACCGTGATGAAAAAAAATCACCTCAATAATTCATAAGCAATAAAAATATAAACAAACGATTAATAAAGGCAAACAAATTGTGTGCTATGTTAATTTGAAAAGGTTGGAAGCAAACATGTATGTAATGAAAATATTTGAAAAGGTTAACCTTAGAGATAACATTTTATTTCAGTATTATTATGAGTCATTTAAAACAACATTGAAATTTCTTTAAAGTGGGTAGGTAGTTGACTACTAATTAATATATTTTTTTTTTAGTTGTCTTTCTTCGTATCTGAACACGAGTCTTACTATAAGAGTTTATGAGTTTATTCGTTGCTGCATGTTCAAAAAACCTAAAAACGTTGCAGTTTTTTAAACAATATTATTTATTAATATAATAATGTTGAAACATTAAGTTGTGGATTAATATATATTAATATATATGTGAGTGTGTGTGTGTGTGTGTGTACAAAAGAACATGTACAGAAACTTAAACCTCTATTTGATTATACTACATAGAAAAATATACCCTGAAAATTTAATTTTTTACAAGCGTAAAGTTTTAATATATGTAGATATATATGCCATTTAAAATGTTGGAAAATCAAGTTTCGAAATTTTAAAGAGACATACTAGCAAACGCTCATATATTTAGCAAAAGAGATTTGGCCTTTTCTTCTAAAAATTTAGAATGTTAATCTATTTAACTTTCTTTTTCTAATGCTTTAATACTCTAGAGACTTTACTTACAGTATTATGTTTGTTTCATAATTATTAAAACTACAAGTCTCTGTTGGGTGTTAATTTTTAGTTTATTAAAAAAAACATTGTACATCTAATTACATAGCTAATAACATCTAACAACCACTATCCCACAGAATTTGTAATAACCACCGCCCTTTTAAGAAAAGATTTTTGCGTCTTTCATCATATAAAGAAATCTAGTACTATGTGTTATTAGGCAGGAGTTTTATGAAATAGAATAAAAAAGCTAAGAAATACGTGTAATATCGTTCTAGCCAGTGTTTTAAATTAGATTTTATTCATCCAAAATTTAATATCAGTTTATTCGGTTTCAATATATAAGAAGTATAATTTATTTTACTAAAGCATCATTACTTAGCATTATCAATTCAATTACTTTGTACCAGCAGATGTAAGTGAGTGGCGTCCCGAATTTACGATCCTCCTACAATATTGTGTGGAGGCTTAATGAAAAGAAAACATTCGTAAATTACCCAAGCCGTAAAAGCTAAGATTTCACGCAGGATCAAACAAAATTATGCTATTAAAAACAATTGCAGCGGAATTAGTTACAAAAAAATGTATTATTAATGATTTTAAAATAACTTTTTATTCAAAACAATTTATTTCTGTTAATTATAAGTTAAAACAGCGATACCTCAATATCTTTATTTTTCGATATAATATTGCAATGTTATCTTATTCCTCTAGAATTTTATAGGTAGTCAATAAAAACAATGAAGTTTTTCCCCTGTGTGTTAGTAGGAGTGCAAAGGTAAAACGAGTTTTAAGAATCTGTCTGGATTTTCGCATTAAGGGGGTAGACGGCGATTCAATTTAAACTGACAGAACTAAACGGAAAATGGTAAATGTTAAGTTTCAAAGAATTTATTGTTATACATATTATATATACTGTTTTTTTTTGTGAAAAATACTATTGAATATTGAATAATATGGACAAAACTATAAACATTTTAAATAACAATAAAAAAACAAATTATCATCGCTTAATTTTTGGTTATTTTCCAACTTATCAGTCTTAATCACTTAATTGCCTTTGAGTGAGGTTAATATTAGCTTCTTGTTTCTTTTGTTTATCTATCAAGTTAAAAGCGACAAGCCTCGAAGAGGCGATCAAAGTGTCATTATGAATTCCAAATAAAAAAAAAACAAATTTATTTCTAAAGATTTTCTCAAGTAGCAGATTTTATATAAATTAAATTTTCATGACTTTCATGTCGTTATTCGTTTTGTGATTTCATTTGTGTTACTTTTCTTACTCAATTTTTATGAACTTTTAAAATGTTGGTAGTACTATGGTTTTCTGGAAGTAAGTGAAAACACTTTTTTAATTGTTTTATTATGTTGTGTTGGCACTATTACTTTGTGTAGTTCTGAGCTGAAAATCAGCTTTAAGCTGAGCTCGAGGCCTTTTCAGTAGTATATGGTTAATACTGTACTATTGGCGGCATGTATGTACGTACATACTCGTATGTTTGTGTTTGTGTGTGTGCTAGATACAATAGTTCGTGTTCAATGCGTAGAAGACTATGTGTGCTACTTGAATAAAATCCTATTATTATTATTACTTAAACATAGTCACGACAAAGTTATGAAAACTTCCGATGAAATATTCAAATGTAGTTATCCTCAAGGATATTATGAAAACACGACCGTTTGCTCTAGATGGAATTTCAGTGAGTCAAGTATTTGTTTAATTTGACTTGAATAATAAAAAGAATGCATGAGGCAAATCTAATAAAATGAAATACTGATGCTCCACAAACAAACGTCTTAAAAGATACCTGTTTATGACAGTGAAAAATTTGTGTGATCTATTCTTAAATGAAACTTATATCTTAAGGAAATTTATAGGCTCTTGTGACTAATAAAATGCATTTTTATTTCAAAAATATAAATGGTTTCTGACTACTACTGAGTTTTATAAATACCAGAAATATAATTTGTATGTGAAATGAAGTAAGTGATATACGTTTAGAACCACAAAATTTAATGGGGGTATAAGAAACCTTACGTGTTGCACGGAAAGTTGTTCTTCTGATTTATCTTATCTTACCTTATTCTCATTTTTCTATGATTACAAAGATAACGAAAATGAAAAGTAAATACAATTTAATTTTAAAATTCCCGATCCAGCAATAATTTAACGACTTATTCTCTTACTAACCTTTGTTATTTATGTTCGAAATAACTTAGACGTTTCAAGACTTATTATTGTTTGGAATGCATAAAAATTGCTAAGACTGATTGATGCTAAAGTAAGAAAGAAGTAAGACAAATCATGATAAATTTGCTTACAAATTGCGGTGCAGACGGAAAAAAACGAAAACATTTAAGATGAATAAGAACGGGAGATGTGTTTGTGTTTCATTACTGACTGTGAGATATCGCGCCCCGCATTAATCTCTGAGCTTGACACTTGGAGCAATTTGTCTTTATCAATGGAACATTAGATTATAATAATCTGTGTGATTGCAATTGCAAAATGAAATTACATATGTAATCCTTGTTTGTGTAGAATTTTCAAATACATACTTTTTATATTGCATCCTCTCATCTTTCCACCCTCTGACTTTTGTAACAATTTTACATTAGGTTCTATAATAATTTATGTATACCTCTTCATAATAACATTTTCTTTTCTATGAATAATCATGACTATCATTTATTCGTATTGAATTGAAGAAAAATTTGGAAATGAATAAAAATATATTTTTTTATATAGTACAAATATTGTACTATCGCACCAAGAAGGGTAGGAAAATAGTAAAAGTGTTAAAATTGGAAAGCAATAGGTAATATTTTTGAATACCATATTTTAAACTTATAATAGACGTATCAAAGAACAAACCAAATTTCTTATTAATGACCTTCTAACAATACAATATACATATATTAGTATGGTTAATAATTGACTGTTAAAGCTTACTTTTATTTAAATAGTATGTAACGTTTTACAGTGTTCTGTAAAACAATAAAGATATTGTCGTTTAACTTTTGAGATTAAATTGTCTAACATACTTCAACACGCTTCCCAAATAAGTGCCGGAAAAACGTTTTAAGAGTTTTAATATGACATAAAATAGACAGTGAATTAATTTGAATTAACAGGACTTTCATCACAGTGATTTTATAAAGTCTGTTTGGGAATCATGCAGTAGAGTGAATTTTTTTTAATAATAAATTTTGTTTTACACTAAAAAGTAATTTTTGTTCTTCAGGAACCACGGGTGGGTTGAAAAAATAGGCAGACTACTTTGGATGATGTGGGAAATGATAATTAAAAGGTCCCTAATCCGTTAAATTAAACGTTACTGTTGTGATATCCACGTTACTGAAGTGATAGTCAGTCGTTATATTAGTAAAAACTTCCTGACTATAGCTGACTAGCTATTATCTGGAAGAAATATAATTGATATTAAGTTAATATACTATTTATCATTTTATGTATATATTTGAGGTCTTGATAAACCAAATAAACATTCCGACCTGTTTGTTTTCGACCACATTTCCTTTAAGGGCATGTTTATTTGATATAAATATATATACTTTGAATGCGTCAACGCTTGTTTCTAAAAGAGCAATATATAATATATCACAATAAGAAACTTGTTTTAAGCTGTATTAGGTTGTTTCCTTGTTTTTTGTTTAAGCGTACTATAGAAGCAAGTGACTACGTTATACCTTTGCGGAACGTTTAAGTGAACGGAAACTAGTTTAATCAACATTCACACTAAGAAACTCGACCTTCATGTATTGTTGAACCCTCTTCACTCTTACCAATTCGTAGTGACATTTAGTCCAGGGTCTAATTTCCACTTCTTGTCTTCTTAAGTTCCCGTAAACCATATGTTACGTGATTCACATTATTTAAAATAGAGATATGATTAATTAATCTTTGAATATACATTTAAATATTTTATGTTCAAATAATACATTTAATTAGTAATATAGATTTTATTTATCATTACCTATTCATTACACCAAAATTATAAGGTCATATCAAACCAATAATCAGAATAAAAAACTGCGAAATAATATTATAATTGCAACAAACATTATGAAACAATTTTAAGAGATCATTGATCAATCTACTTGATAGAATAACAAAAACATAATTTGACCAATGAACATTTCAATTTAACTGGGAATACGATATGCTTAACGGATGTGGTTGATGATTTTGTTCCATATTCAAATATTCCATATGTGATGACAGATTACCAATACTATTGATAAACAGCTACGCATTAGTCAAAACTATTGTATTATTGTTTCATGAAAACTAATGTTATGAAACAGATTATATAGACGGTCCATTAATTTAGAATAACGTGATAATGACTTGATAAGAAAATTGGTAAATTATCAATAGTGTTAAATAATATTATTGTTAGAAAAAAAAACAAATAATAAACGTCTTACGATATATTAAATAATATTTTTTAGGTATTTTGGACGTAAACAAGAGTTATAAATATAATTCCATGGAGAGCCAGAGATTCCATGAAAGTTACGTAACTTATTTAGATGTATATAACTTTTAGTTACAATGTAAGACTATTTCAAGGTTGCTGTTTATCTCATATTGTATTTAATATTGTAATTAACACCTTAGTGGATAAATTAATCAGCAACGAGAAAAACTGGGAGTATTGGTTCAAGTTTAATAATAAATACACGGAATCCATTTAAGCCTTCGCTGACGATCTCGCAATACTGACACGTAACCCCAAATACTGTCAAGTACTATTGAATGAAGTGGATAAATTCTGTCAGTGGACCGATGGATTGAGGACTAAACCAAGTAAATGTCAAAACGGTAGGCGGAATATAAGATACACCCCACACGATCCGGGATTATCGTTAGGCGGTCAATGCATTTCTACGGTTACAGAAAATGCACCATTTAAATTTCTCGATCGGAAGATTGATAATATAGGTCGTATTTAATCTTTAAAAGGAATAATAGATAGCTTTTTAAACGATCTCAACGAGGTAGATAGCCAACAGATCAGTAACGTTAAAAAAGCTTGGATCTACGATGATTACTTAACTTCACGTTTAAATTGACCTTTCTTCTTCTATGATTTTAATAAAACCCTTTCGTCAAAATTAGATGCAGGTGTCATAAAGATGTTGAAGTTGTGGCTCGGGTTCGCGCTAACGGCTGATTCATCAGCTTTATTCAGGGATCGCAATCGTTTTGGGATGAGTCGAGAAAGGCCATTGGCCAAAGGATTTGGCTATAAACACCTGAGAGTTTCCAAGAGATATATCCTGGGAAAATCCCATGATTGAACGTCGTTACATCGCTCCCAAAAGACAAAGATGCCCCAGAGCTAGAGTCAAGGCTTCAATTCCACAAGCAGTTTATGATAGGAGCACAAAGTAACAAAGTAGGGTTAGGATCAAGTAAGAAGGTCTAAGATACGGATATATTGAAGTCTTTTATTCGGCAAGACGAGAATGATAAATATAAGATCCACGCAATAAGTTTAGAAATGCAGATCGAGTGGTTAAACATAGGAGATTTTTGCATCCCATTAGCACTAAAATGGCGCACCTTAATCCATGATTGGTCGCGATCTTAATGCGTTCCAAATGAGTCTCTCAGATCAGAGTAATTTAGTAAGATGGGGTAAAGGTACCGAAAAGACTTGCTATATCTATGGGAAGGCAGTTGGAATTGCTAGGCATTTCTTAGTAAGATGTAAGGTACTCCTGGATAGCGGTCAATACTCGCGTCATCACGATAGGGTTCTGGAAATGATACGTGAAGCAGTGAGTCTTTCGTTAGCCAGAGCGCAAAGGGAAATAACCACAAACGAGCGATCAATAGGTTTTGTGAGAGAGGGCAGTAGGGCTATAAAATCAAATTTCAAGCCTAACTCCATCCTTAAAGCGGCTTCGGATTGGACTATAATGATGGACACGTATGAAAAACAATATAAAATCCGAGGATATCCAAGGATAGAGGTTACGGTTCCTTGAGAAACCAACATCCCCAAAGACCATTCCATCAAGGTCAACAAATATTACGAGGTCACTAACGAACTCACTATAGGTAACCTACAAATAGGTTCGTCGTGGATTTATACGCGGTAGAAGTGGGAGTGAGAGGTATAACGGCTAAATCTCTCTACAACCTACTAAAAGACTTGGGCCTGTCCAGAACTCACATCAATTCATTCTTGGAACGTACTTCGAAGGCAGCCCCAGTAGGTTTCTTTTCAAATTTGGTTAGGTAGGGAGAGGAGCTTGTACATTTGAGGTGAGTGTTTAACGCGCGTCAGTTAGGGGCCCCTTAAACCTACATCTGTGTCCTAAGTCCTAGGCACTGTTGAAGCTCCTCTCCCTGCAACGCAATGGACCCGGCACCAGTACGGTGAATCCATTGAATGCTAAGAGGGTCCGTCTCTAACAAAAGTTACAAAACTAAAACTTATAAGCCTTATCTAAGACTACCTTATGCCCCAATGGTAGAAAAGCAATAGTATACCATTACTTGTCGCCTATAAGGATTTTTCTGGTGACTACGACCTGGTGTTTGTTCCACGGATACAGTAGCGTTACTCTTTATATTATACTTAAACACTTCAAAGCAATACCGTTACCGCTACCAGGATACCGGGCAATAAACCTTTCCCAAACTTTTCAATTGGTTTTTCAAATATACATAAAGTAAAGCTTTAATAAATATACTTTAAGAACCAACTCTATTTACATGAATAAAGCCTTAATCACAATTAAACATTTCCGGTATGCAGGGTGAAAATGACGTCAAATTCAAGATGACTTGCTAAATGAATACATTTACCAAGGAAAGCTTTTGAAACCAGTTGAATTTTCGTGAGAAGTAAGAAGGTCAACATTTACAGGAAGCGTTTTCAATTTCTTGGTGCATTTAATATCATGCAAAGCGTTTTGAAATTATTGCACTGTTGGTAGTGTTGAAGGCACCAGTTTTGTACATAAAATATAAATTCAAATTATAAAGTTGCATCAAATTTCGCTATAAATCAAATAAGTTATAAGCAAACTTCCAAGAACAAAGTTCAGAACTTAGAACGTTCCTATGTAGTCAGATTTCAAAGTCCATAATATGGAATGTAAGGAAAATTATTAACAATTAAAATTGGTGAACAGAATTATTTTAAACTTTTAAATATTATAAATTCATGGTATAATTTTCTGCTTAGCACTATCATTCTTCGTAACACTTAGGCTAACATGAAGATGTTGATAAGTTAAGCTAGTTTTAAGTACCAATATATAATTTTTGTGTAAAAAATTACGATGATGGTCAAATAAATAAATAATACATAGATAAAGTAATTGAAAATAGTAGTAATATATTATATTTTCATGATTACCATATTTTTTTGCTTTATCGTGGCTTTAGGTACATATGTACATCAAAAATCATGGCCATCAATTTTTACAGTGGAATTCGATCCTCATCACTTATCCAAGAGCGGTCGCCTCTCCTCATATCTGTACACGCTTAGAGGAGATAATGGAAAGAAGGTAAAAAAAAAGAATTAAAACTAATTTCAGAACGACATTTTAAAAATAAATTTTATTTATAATAAAAACCTTAAACAATAATATAATTTATTTAGTGATGAAAAATATTTATGGTTGCCTTAAACATATGGAATATTAATCATTATTTTTGCTTCCGTTCAGCTCAATATTACGTGTACATATTCTATTCTACATCTTTACGACCGCAAACAGTCGTCTGTAAAGTGTAAATGTGAAGAATTGTAAATAAAATTTAATAAACACATGACTGAAAATAAAATAAACCCCAATTTTTAATAACGTTAATCCAAAAGGGTCTGAAGGAAAACACGGCGGCGGTCGCTCCGGAAAATATTTGGAAAGGTCTCCCTCGACCCATTCACAATACACTAGACTCTAGAGTGTGTTTTAATTTTAAAGCTTTACATAGAATTTTTTTTGGTGTAAACAAATTTTTGTCGTTGCCTCAGCCCCAGCAACTTCAGATAACTTTGTTATTTGTTTCTTTTTTCAAGTTTTTATTACTTTTACTTATTGTTGCCCTGTTTATCTCTACAGATTATTAAATAATCCTTAAACTTTATATTGTATAACTGGAGTGGGATTTACTATATTCCCACTTTAAATAAATATACGATCTGTTGTCCTTGTTATTAGTGTTACAATTTAATTGTAATAGTTTATTATACAATTCTTATCCTTCAAGTACGCATGCCATTCGTTTATATAAAATCACAATCAGAATCACATTCAATAACTTATTCACTACGTATTCAGTACAAAATTTAATCGATCATCGAATCGATCGAATCATATTTCTACATTTTAATCTTTTTCTAAGATAATAATTAATTATAAGTTATTTATTAATAATAAGTAATTAATGGGATGAAATCTTTCAGATTGATTCAAAAATACTTCTCAATATCTAATTACTGTCGAGTTTTATTTCACGAAAGACAAAATCTGTAATAAATAAATAGGTCTTATACAGAAAAATATATAATATTAAGCATCCGTTCTATTGTTTTATTCTTGTGAAGAAATAGAAACCGTATGTTTGTATCGCGCTGAATTGTAAGGCTCTTGAATCGTAAGTAATTGAAGCCAGTTGATTGAATGCAGCCAAAGGCTTTACCAGTACTTTGCGATTCATTCGCACTACATTGATTAGAAAACCATTAAAACTTTATGTGCTGCTGTCTTTGTATTGATGACATTTCCGAAATCTCATCAACGAGAAACCTTGTATAAAAACTAAGAGTCAACATAATGTAAAGTAGATGGAACTTAACGAAATTGATATAAAAAAAATACATACAATTATAAAGTAATTAAAAATAGCCCAACAAAAATATTATATAAACTGGATTAAAAACTTTTTTTTTTAATATTTTGTCTCAATATTCGATTCATGTTAACAAAAAAAAGAGCTATATTTTATTTTATACACAAGAACCTACTTTCTTATTAAGAAAATATGTTTTCTTTATAGAAAATCATGATGTTATGCATAAAAGTGAAAAACCCTTGAGTTAATCCCGCCAGAATAGGCTTTTACAGATTTAAATAGTTCTTGACTTTTTAATATTTTTATTTTATAAGCTTAGACTAAGATGAAAATACGGATGAAACATTTAATATAGCACACGTAACTAAAAAGATGGATTTAAATATAATGGAGTAGCTAAAATATCTAAAAATTATATGGAAATGCTAGTCAGGCAGTCAGCTGCCACTGCAAAAAGTGACATCTACAAACAAAAATAAAGTAACAGATCATGCTAACTCTAACACATTATTTTTTATAAAATGTACAGGCTGTACGCAATTAACGAATATTACATAAATTTAATACGAGTGTAGCGTAGAAATGAGATCACTAAGTAGTAAAACACTAAATAGCGTAGAAATGAGATCACTAACTACTAAAAGTCATACTTTATAAGTCACTATTTACAATCCGCATGTACACTTGTAAACAGTATATATGTGTCTTGTGTGAGTTCGGGAACATGTATAAAAACGTTTTTCCTTTTAGCAAATTAGACTACAAAAAAAAGTATTTCTTTTTAACTTGATATGTGAAACTAACTAGAAGTAAAAAAGTCACATTTTCTTTTCGAATGATGTCGAAAGGCTACGATCATTGTAATGGCTAGCTACATTGCAATTTACTATCTAAGATTTTTAAATATCAAAAATATATCGAACGAACGATTTTAAAAACACAATCTTTTATAATTATGTATTTGATTGCAAATACATTTTTATAAATATTTGGTCCCCATCTTTTTAATTCCTAGGAAGCGATATTTTTAAGAAGATAAACATGAAACTCTAAAAAGTAATTACATAAGAATAGCAAAGTTCTTTAAGCCTACAATTTATTATGCAATTTAATGTTATATACTCAATGTGGCAAGTTTTGTGTGGGTCATTATCACGCGACTAATGACTTTCAAGCAAAATTTAATGGACACAAACTAACATAATTAATTAAACCATACAGTTCTTGATTTATTTCGTATCCTTTAGATTGCAACTTATTCTATTAAATTTCCTACATATAAATTTTGTGTACTAAAATTTAAAGATTCCATTATTTTTTATTTTTCCATTCCATTATTATTCCATTCCATTATTTTTTTATTTACATAACATTTTTATTTAAGCATTAAGCATGAAATCAATAAGATTTATTTAACGGTTGGATGACTTTGTGATACTATGACCACTGTAACTAGGTAAATAATCTATATATTAAGCTATTTACAAAATTTCATTAAACTCAACTCAAAAATTGTTATTCCATTAAAAAGCTGATAAATAATGTACAACTGTCATATTTACAATATAAGAAAATTAATAATAAATTTGCAAACTCCTTGCATATCTAATTATATAGGCTGGAAGAATTATTGTATGTTTCACTTAAGATCCATTCCCTATCATCAAAGTGTAATCTGATTACCGTGTATGAACAGATGTAAGTGGAGTCTGAACTTTATAATATTAAGAAGGATCTTAATGAAAAGGAAACACTTCGAAAATAGCACCAAAATTCGTGGTAGAGGAACATCTATGTACTATTAAATATTCTAAGTTGATATCCTGTATGTTTTTAATAATTTTATATATATAAAAGATCAAAACATAAATAAGTAAAAAATAATATATCTCAATTATACCCTGATGCTCTTAGAGCATGTGTAAAGTTTGATACCAGTACAAATTATATGACAAAATATTCTGATTTACATTATAATACGTATTTTACGAAATAATATTGCTTTTTTTGTTGTTACCAGCTAAGTATTTCTTACATTTTATGGTAGAAAGTTATATACGACCCTACCGTTTGAAACCTGAAGGTTTACCCATAAGAGGCACTGTAAGATTTTATCACTTTTGAATTTCTAAATTTATTTTATAAATATAAATTTCGAAATAAATAAAAACGAACTATTATATCTATGACTAACATAAGTTTTCATAAAAATCTCATTCATTTATATGTGAGGAATAATGTGCTATATACAATCGTGGAAATAAGAATATAAAATCCATATTACAGGGAGAGTCTGCTGATATCACTTGGGAACGACATGTTTAAGGTAAACGAGTCTACTAAACTATTCATGCTAGTGGAAGCAAAAAAAATTAAAGATTATAAGAAAATGTTATCTTAAGACAATAAATTTTAAAATTTATCTCACAAATGAAAGAATATCCGTCTTAAAATCAAATAAATTCCATATTGACAAATTTACCCTTACATTTTTTATATGGAATATATTTTTTATTATTATAACTTCGGTTAAAAAAGTGTTGCCGACGAACCCTTATAGTAACATATATTAATGTATTTTGAACTTAAAACCTCTATAAAATCTACTAGAATATCTTTATTGTAATCAACAATATTTTGTATCGATTTTTAATTATATTACAACCTTGGATATAGTCTTTTTTCCCATAGATAAAGTTTTATCGTTTAGTAAAAATAATGTAGAAAAAAAGGAGTTCACTTCCGTTGATAATCTGCAGGTAACAAAAATTCCACCGATATAAATCGTCCATGTGTGAGTGTCAATGGAGCCCTGAAAATCCTTTGCGTAGCCCTAAGTCTATAAACTTAATATAAATCCTATCGTGACATTACCTAATGGCTCTAAGGGGGCTCAATGAAAAACTTCTCTGGAGCTATTAACTTTATTTAAGAGCGCTATAAACCTTTTAAATGTTTTCGAAACGCTAGCCATTTTGGCAGGTCTACACCTTGGGAATTTGGAAGAAATTTACGCATTGCAAACAATGTTATAAAATTGTATAGATCCAATAAATTGTTAATCCTGTTAGATCCAGTAAACAGGTATTCAAAACTTAGAACAAAATGTTAGAATATCCAAAAATTCTTGAAATCAAATATTTTAGTTCAAATACAGAAGGTAAAAATATGTGTATTATGCTTCGAATAATTCCGGAAAACAATCAAAAGTGCAAAAAAAATAACAAATATCAATTAAAATATAATTAGCACTCAATACAGCAACTCATTGATTTAAAATTAAACATACAAAAGTAACAAAAATCCCATCCTAAATAACATTTTTATTGTAAAGTTTATGTAGAAATGGCATGTTCATAAACACAAGAAATTATAAAGCATAAACACTGTTAGCATAACAAATATTTGTATAATGATGCGATACCTGCTGTTTACTTGGTTAGGATTCTCGGTAATGGCCACATTGGTATGGTAAACAGTTGTGGTTCTGAAGATCAATAGGGAAAAAGCGTTCAGAAAAAATATTTACGTACTCCAGATTAACTATTTATACAACATATTTTTATCTAGTTAATTTTGAACCCTTCATAAAATCTTGGTATCAAATTATTTTATTCTATTTAATTTCTGTTCTTCCTTGAGACTTGTATAAAATTTAATAATAAAGAACTCTTTTGTCTTCATTGAAGCTGTACCAAGTGCTGTAAAACTAATCGCCATTTCCCAGCACTGAAATACTTTTTCTTTTGTAAATTCATCGAAACCAAGTTTCAGTTTTACTCTAGACTTCAATATACGTTTAATTAGCTCTTACCCGCGTCTTTAGAACGGGGTTCAGAGATATTAATAATATGTGCTTATTAGAATAAATACCCTAAGTAGCTAGGAGTGTTATCTATCGTCTGTGGTATTAGAGTTCATACAAAATACAACTGTCATGGCACGTCGCCTCCGGTGTTTTATGGAATAAAGGAATAAGTTATAATTGATATGTTCTGATGTATTAAATATTTACTTTAAAAATTATTGAAACTCATTTAGTTATATCTTAAAGAGTAAGAAGTATTTTCACAAATAGTGTCATTTTAAATATTATTGTGATTGTGAATACAATTGAAAATCACTTTCATACATAAAATTTCAAAACAAAGTTGTTAATTTAATCAAACTCAAGACTGTTATAAGCTAAAGATGAAATCATTTCTAGTCTTTTCGGTATTTTTCCCTTATTCAAGAAGAACATGAAGATCTTGAATGGGATTAAAACAATTTTATGAATTTATGAAAATGTAATTCGTTAAACAATCAAACAATCTATATTTTTGTTTGTTTCATTAGAAAATTTAAAAGCAGAATAAAGTTACCAGCACTGAAAATTTGTTTTACAATAAGCCTTACACAATAAGCCTTAATATGTTGTTTTGTAATTAATGATTGATGATTAATGTTTAATTAAAAAGGTATTTTTCCAAACTATATGAAGATTTTCCTATTGTTTAAAAATTTATAAAGTGCGAAAGGATTTACGACAATATTTTAATTTGCAATTTATCCCAATGAAAGATAAATAGTTTGTTAAAAATATTATGAATTCTTATTCTCTACATAGCATTTCGTATTTAACGAGCTTTAGGTAAATTGTGTGTTTTTATATAAGGTAAAAAATTTACTTCTAATTTTATGTTAACCTTTGTTTATCGTATGCAACATTTTAATGTAACAAATCTGTAATTACTGCTAAGTTTTTTTATTGATTCTAGAAGATACATAGTATTGACGAAAAGGCTGACAAGATTTCTTTAACTAATATGATTTAAGCACTGTAAGAGTATTGTATTGTTTTGGAACTCTCTTATGGTGATACCGTCAAAAAAATCTTGTCACTATCAATATCACTTACTATTTTTATAATGCTGTAAAACATTGCCGTGAATTGATACATTATATCTTTCTTCTAAAATACGGCTTCTCATTATTTGGAAGACAGTAGGATATCAGCGAACAAATTACTTCTTTTATCAGTTTTAAGGGAGTCGTTTCTTCTCAGGAATGTAATTTATCACAAATAAATACATTAAATCTCTCATTTTAGGTATTTTCTTAGAAAAGTTTAACTTTTACAAGATAATATAAAATTGAAATTGTTCTTAAGAGATCAATATCAAAATCTCTTTACACCTATTAGTTTGCTAATACAAGAAATTTCATTATGGAAGTTTTCAGTAAATATAGGTATATATAAAAAGATTTTTAGGAAAAAAGAATGACGATTCTCAGACTGGAGGAAAAACCAAGCAAGAAATCCTTGACGAATAACAATCCGTTCATGTGACAGAAGGATTTAAGTAATCTCCTTAAGTAATTGTTAGCTTTATCGTTTTGAAAAATTCAAGGTTTTTTTTTGTTTCAATTTGATCAATGCATATATACATACATACATACATACATACATACATATATAAAGGAAGTCCATATACACATCTGCAATGCCCAACTGCATTCGATGTTATGATATGTGTAAACATAACGTTATATCGTAATATTATAATTGATAAATAGCTTTTTGGAAAAACTTTTTTGGGGCAGAAAATGTAAGGTGAGATTATTTTTATAAGGAGGAATAAATGCTTACACTATTATCTATACAAGAATGTTAATATTCTTGATTAAACGGTTCAAGAAAATTATAAGGCTTGTTCTTTATAATAACTTATTTTGTCCTTTACATATTATGAGAAAGATACATCGATATGGTCAGTTTTCTGGTCAATCTTCCCATTACAACATTCTGAAGTTCCTTTTTCCCAGCGGTGTGTTAGAAAACACACCAGCCTTTACTTTAAAATAAAATTCGATGATCTTGATGATACAAACAGTAATAAACAACCCTATACATTTGTCGATAGATTTTTTTATAAAACTACAAGGAAACATTTTTCTTTGTGACTTATCAATAATAAGTTACATTACAAAATAAATGAAAATAATACTAGTTTAGGTAACATCAGAGTAATCGAGATATTACTGCTATAGACATTACCCATAAATGTAATTTATTAATTATCGGTGCTTTACATTAGCTAAAATGCTTTTTTTTTTCGTGGGGAAATACATTATACATACTCTCTTGCTTGGGGAGGAAGAAAACAAGAGGAGCTATGTCGGACTCTCGTCCTAAAAAGGACGCACTACCGACTAAAACCACACGGATGGCCCACGTGCCGCTCTTCTGCTAAGTCACAGGGCCCGCAAGGCGATTCTGCTGTGGTTTAGCATCGGCTGCCCCACCAAAGAGACCATTTTCAGTTGGGCTCTTCATTTTAGTCAGTGGTATACTGTGCGTTCGCGGGGCTTCAGACCGTAAGATGGCAGACGTCTCCAGGTCTACCACCCGGAAGCTAAAATGACCCTTTTTCTATGTATGTTACTGTGGTATATTAAATAATGTTGCTGCTGGTTTACTATTTATATTGTGACAATAAATTTTACAAATTAAGAGAATAAAAAAAAATCAAAAATTGTTTAACTTATTTCATGGCTTTTATGAAAACATAGTCAATAAGGTTTAGAAGGCATTTAATTTTGGTGCAACGAGGTGTCTAGCTTGTTCCATTACGCTCCACTCCGCGCTCCACTCCGACGGTGATTCAATTTCAAATAACAAAGTTTTCCTAAAAAGAAAATTTTGGTATTTTTTTATTAGTCGGTAAAGACATAAAATATCTGAAATAGGTTTAGAATATTATAAATCAGAAAAGAAATAAAATTTATTTTAAAGCAATATTATAATTTGATATATTATTATGAAATTCAACAAGAAATACATGTTTCACTAGGATTAAATATATATTTTATTTATTAATAAATATTTATTTTCTATGAAATCAAGAGCAATTTAAAAAAATAGTTAGTAACGTCAGGGTACCGTTTAGTTTAAAGGATGAATATATTAAAACGTGTAAAATACTATTATATCAAAAATAAATTTTCAATTCTCTTGTTCCCTTGTAAAATGTCAAAAACTTTTGAAATAACTACATTTAGAAAGAAGTTTCCAAAACCGTAAGTAACCCTTTTCGTAACATTAATACCGCTAATTAGACATTTTCTCTCAACTGAACGCAACTCGTGAACATAAAAACTTCTTGTCACGTACACTTTGAACATCTAAGCTTTTCTTAATTTTAAAATAAAATCAAGTTATCACGATATAAGTGACGATAACTTAGGTTTTTGATAACTTTTTTTGCGGTCGAAGTACGGAGTAAATTTTTATATACGTGGCTTTTCAAATATGTAACATACGATTTAAAAGAGATTTCTCTATCAAGCAACTGTGGTTTACTTTATTCGAGCTCGTTTATATGTTGACATGGATAAACCTTTTATCATTTTAGCTGCACTTGGCTAAAAATAAATCATCTGTCTTCCACAGAGCACCCGCTTAAAGTCACAAGCAGATTATTCTGTTCTTGACAATACATCTTAATACTTTAAATGAAACTGGAATAACAAAGGAATTGATTAATTTACTATAAATGGAAATGTCATTGGCAGCAAAAAGTATTAACCGAACATTAAATTTAAGTCGTTCATTTAAATTTGGCACAACCAATATTTTTGTTTCAACTTCTATCTAGATAATACCAGTATATTTAAATTTAAGCAATTGTTAACTACAAAATAATAAAATAAAAATAAACATTATATTTTAAATTCAAATTTAATTTAAACACAAAGCCTCTTGATTTCCCCAATTTTTATGATATACCTGAACTCAGTTGACCCATATATTTGCTAGTAGCAGTAACGATACCTTTCCATTTTAATACGCTTTTATTAGCTTCACCTGTATGTTTGTATGTTTGTACCGACTCCTTTGAGCTCGATTTTGCCATACTTTGACCGATCAGATTTAATTGAAACTTTGCACACCTGTCAAAGACCGATGACAATGCAATAATTCGATTAAAAAATCAGATTATCCCAATTAGATTCGCCAGGATTAATTAATTCCTTTCCGCATCCTTTGCATGCGAGTAAGAGAGATAGAGCTAGTGTGCGAACTACGCATGCGTAGTTAATGACTACACATTAATGTATGGCCCGGTTCATGTTCTTAAAAATAATAGTTTAAAAAAACTAAAAAATTCACGCTTTTATGGAAAACACAACGAAAAAATTCAACTAAAAAATGAAAAATAAATAATAGTTTAAAAAAACTAAAAAAACACGCTTTTATAAAAAATCCAACAAAAAAAACAGAAAATAAAATTTATTAAATTAAGATTAAGTATAGTGTAAATAAAAAATAAATGTACATTATTGTAAAAAAGCGTGGGGTGCATAGTGTCAATAGTTATAAACATTTAATTGACAGATGAGTAGAATGATCTTTACTTTGATAATATCATAAATAAGCACTGTAAATGCAAATTCATTTAAATGAATACTCGCGAAAATCTTAGATCTTATTATATGAAGTACTAAGTTTAAAAATTAGCAATCTTTATCAAGGTGGGAGGTTAAAAATCTGTTAACACCTCCTCGAAACATAAATGGTAGATTTATAGCCTTCTCACGTATGTACGTATAGTAATTAGTTTCTATTTTAAGTGTCTTCTAAATGACCTGTAGTCATATCGCTCATTTACTTTTCGCTTTACATTTATCAAATGATTCTAATGGAATCATCTCTTAAAGCTCTCTTATGAAGTAATTACCTCTGTTGCTCAAATTTTTCAGGAACCCCGAAATTAAATATAATCCAAAATTTAATTTTACTCGATTAAATTCTAATACTCGATCGCGTGCTTCACCTTAACCTTCCCTTTTATATTTATGGAGCAAAACCTGGCATTATATTATTTTTGCACTTTATTTAGCTAAATACCAATTTCTTTCCTTATATATTTAGCAATTTTTAACGTTTAACACTCAAAGATATGTATATAAACTATCTACCAATATTATAAGTAGTATCATTTCAATTATAAAATACCTAATATAATAAAAATATAAGTTTTTTTTTACTATAACAAATAGTATAGATAAAAGATTCAATGTGCTTAAATTCCTACGAAATCGAGAATTTTTACCATGGTCCTGTATACACTCACCTCTATTGGAATGAAATCTCATTAATAAGAAATTGATTGACGGTATACAAAGCTTTGATACAGCATACTACTACTATTTACGTTCTACGTTTTGATCACCAACTTGTAAATCATACCTCTTCCAGACAAAAACATAAATTCTTAAGTAAATAATATCTTAAATTCGTAATTCTTTTGGTAACAACGCTTAAATTTTATAAAATCACGTTTTTGAGGCGTTAATCATATTTAACGATCAGAAAGTTCTGATTATTTCTGACACTACATTTTTTTCTCATAAAAATGTAACGTTTCAGAGTAGGTACCTTCTTTTTACAACATCCAAATAAAGGCTAGACAGCAGCTTAACTATAGTTATCTAACTAATCTAAGCCAAACACTCATGTGAGTATAAGTGGGGCTTACTACGGAACGGCTAACACTAAGTACCATTTTATTAACTGACTTTATAAATAAGACTAGGAGTAAATTACATTTATTTCAATTAGCAAGCTTAAATATAGAAGAGAAATTTATTCTTGGTCGTTGGTTATGCTCAGTGGGTATACATAACATTTCTATTTTAACTCTAATTTTTTAATGAACACTACAAAAATAACAAAAAAATTTAGTTATAATCAGCTTTTAAAATCGAAAATTAATACAGAAAAAATAAAATCTGATATTGGTTACAGCTCTTGGTTTATTTGACATTATTGCTGTTGTTTATTTCAAAACATGTATTGAATTTCCTTAAATGCTGTTTTAGATATTTCATGAATATATCAACGCATAACTTTCCTTTTGTATTTGAATATTAAAGTGAACGTTTTAAAAATATTAGTTTTCAGTGACTCTGCTGCCCATAAAATTATGATATTGCTAATTCTATATGATATGTCGATAACAAATTGATGAGAAGAATTTTTTCATTTCCATATAAGCTGAAAAATACAAGAATTAGCTCAAAAACAAGATGTTTTTAAACTATTTCGTCCCTAAAAATTTTTTTTCCGAGTGAAGTCTTTCTTATTAGTGTATACTTAAAGGAGTATACAAGACTGCAGCAATTGTAGAAATGTATACAAGTCTCCAGCAATAGTCAGAAATCTTGCACATTCTCCACTGGTACACAAAAATCCCAATTTTTTTTCATTTTTCATCACATTTTTGAGATGTCTCTATATATATTAATTTGGATCAAATAAGTTTAAAGTTGTTACGCAAGCATAACCGGGAAATAAGTTTATATGTACAACAATCGTGTTAAGTACCAAATGCTGACTCTGAGCCATCGGTGGGAATGGGAAATGGGTTCCAACACATATTCAGTCTGGTGTCAATCGTTGACTTAAAGACACCTCTCTAGCAAGTAGTTAGATATAAGTCTTAATTGTTAATTGAATATAGCTTTATAAGTAAAACTGATTTTTCTTGCTTCCTTTTCTGCCACCAATCGTAATTGGCGCAGTCGGTAGGATTTCCGACGTTAGCTAGATTTAGGATTTTCTAAAATCGAAGACCGTCTGACTGACGAAGCTTTCAAGCCTTATCGGAAGTTCAGAACATTACGGAAAACGGATGGCTGCTAGAGCTCGTCACACATCGACCTAGGAAGACTACGACTAAAATTAAGTAAATACACCAGTATCGCTCTTGTGTTACTTATTTCCCTGGTAATAAGATCCTCTATTCCTTTGAAATTGCATCCAGCAAATTTAAGGTTTAAAGTAGTTATAAGTAAAAGAAATATGCTATATTTGCAAAAATTAAAAGATAAATGAACTTTTCATTTTCATTTTATCCTTTTTCTTTAAATTAAACGTTTTTATTCTCATAAAATGAATAGATTATTAAGCAATGTGATATTTAATTAAAACTTTTTACCCTATCTATACCTACTTGTGTCATATTACCTATTCCTCTAAATTATCATATTAATTTATTCTCCTAAGTAACCACAATAGCACTTGTTAATTATAAAGCAATAGCTTTTTGTTAATCTTTACTGTATCTTACCAAGACAATATTTAAAAGCAAATTTTAATAACTTATATTGATGTATTATTTTTATTTATTATTTTCAGCATTTAAATTATTGACAGTTCATTTTCCTTCTCATCATTTAAAAGCAAATAACCACCTTATATAATTAACTCAACAATAACAACATTTAATTTTCAACTTTGCTTTTTTATTTGACTGAATAGTTTAACAAATATTATTACCATTCAGGTTCCCTTTTCCTCTTCGTGATAAAAAGTAACTTTAATATGTAGTGATTCACTTAGTGTTGGGTTTAGTCTTTCTTCTTTCACTTTGGACGCCGACAATTCTGAAGCCTGTTTAGAAATATTATTTTCTCCTAAATTGTTTTGATCTTTATTACTTTCTTAGCATATTTGTTAGAGTCTTTCAAATAAAATGAACAAAAAAATATAATGGTAAAAAATATATATATATAAAATAATAAAGGTAATTTAAATAAGCATCTAGTGTTTACGAACTTTAAATTTTATGACCAACAATAATTTGTCCATATCTATGGTTTGATCTAGTTATAATTGATTATCAGAAAATAATATTGCCTGGTTCTGATGAATAGTGAAAGAGCTCAATTCTATATTGCTTTTATTACATTTTTATGTATGTTACATATTGAATAGTTGTAATCAAAAGACGGATAATGCGTTCCTTGTATTATTGTATATTATATTATTGTATAGTTATAATTATATTGGGTACATTATTGTACGACAAAGCTTTAGTCTCGCACAATGAACGTATATTGCTTATTTAATAATCGTGATGCATTCCACTTGAATTGTTGGTTTATTAGAACAATATGATTTGCATTTGTTTTAATTATTCTATTTACTTCTAAATTATAACTGATGTTGGCTTATATTTTTAATATCTTTGAATTCATATTTAAGTAATATATAAAACAAAAGAATAGAGAAACCACAGAGAGTTATGATTTATAAATTAATTATTAGTTGTTAATTATTATTGAACACTCATCATATTGTCATAATTATTTCTCCCCCATTAATTGAAATTGAAAGCCTTTATCTAATATTACCTAATAAATTTAATTATCGACACACCTCTGGCACTTCCTTAAGGTTCCATTAACCCTTCACCCTTGATGTGTATTAATAATATTTAAATAAACCTACATATTTGATACCGTTACTTTACCTTCTATCATCTATGTGGGATCTTTAAGAAATTTCCTTTGAGTATAATATTTCTACAATATATTATAAGAAAATATAAAATTGTATACAATCGATTAAGTAAATACTTTTATGACTATCGTGTAGGCATCCTCAACTGTGTTGTAAAATCGTCCTGTAAATAATATAATAGTTAGAATAATTGCCAGTATAGGCTGAATATTAAAAAAAAAAAATTGCTATAGAAATAATACTACGTTATCAAACCTTCTTTTGAAGACGTCAGAGTTCATTGGACGGATTTGTAGATTAGTTCATTTTCACAAAAGTCTTTCGTTAATGGAACGAAAACTATTTAGGTTCGATTACTTTGTATTAATGGAAATAAGATGTTATTGTTTCACGAGACTGTTATTACATTACAATGCTTTGTGGTATATGTAGGTATTAGGGATTTCCTTAGTACTTAAAGTGTATATTGTTTACAGTGCTCTTTCATAATAATTGTGGTGACGTCAAAGTCATAAAGGTGTTTTATGAACATTATTTGGTCTGCATTTATCGTAAAAATATTCTACGAGTAAGGATGTTTAATTAATAAATGTGTAAAAACTCCTTATTTAACTCAATAAAATTGTAAATCATTTAAACCATGACAAATAAGTCCATGTTGTATGTATAGTCCATAATTTATTTTAAAAATAGAGACACTAATTCTTGGTTTAATTTAATAGATACGTTGAATATTCGAAGGCTTTTCTTGACGAGAGATTTCACAGTTATTTTAAAGCCATTATAGCAGCTCGTACAAAAAGTTTAGAAATTTGAGATTTGTTACGTAAATATTTGGAAATTATTGGATAAAAGTTAAGAATTAAAAAATAATAAAAGTAGTTTGAAAAAGCATAACAAAAGTATTTCTTCCTTTTCAATGTTGCAGGTTGCAGGTTTACCTGCATTATAACTTTATAAAAAAAATATTTTAAATATTTTTTCCCCTCAATAAAAACAATAAGTTTCAAAACACCAACAGATCAATTTATTAACGATATATATACAACCTTAAATCAAAACTTCAAGGAGCAAACCTATCATTTATAATTAATTGTCATTAAGTAATGCCTTTAAATCAACCCCAAATAGATGTGAACAGACAACAGCCACGTATGTATATATTCTCAGTTAACTAGAACCATAATAACTGAAAATATTTTATCACACGAAATTTTAACGAAATTTTTCACTGTTATGTTTCTGTGAAAAATGTTTCGACGCGCCTAAAAGGAAAACTCCATTTTCATTTTGGTTTAAAGTACGAATAAGTTGCCAATGAGTAAATGCTCTTTAAGTATATTTCTTCCCAGAATACTCACTTACTGTCCGATTTTGTTCACGACAATTTATATCCATGAGGTAAATACTTCTTCTTACATAAGATTATTAATTGCTTTTAAAATCGTGAAGTTAACTGATTTGGCATGAACGTTAAACGTAGCTCTTTTATATAAAGCTAACACCTACAGAGACGTTTTTTCAATGTCCTAAGACGTTAAGCAGGGTCGTTTAGGCAAGCATTTATTGATATTGCTGGGCTGAAATTGTCGAAATCTCAATAATGACCAAGTCACTATTGGCTTTTAAATGATAAGAAGGAAAATGAACTATCAATAATTTAAATGCTGAAAATAATAAATAAAAAGGATACGTCAATATTAGTTATTAAAATTTTCTTTTAAATATTGTCTTGGTAATAATAAGACAGTAAAGATAAAATAAAATATAATTATATAAGGAGGCAACCGGAGGTTCCAGGAAAACTACGCAAGATACTTATATGTATATTATAATAAAAATTACATATTAAAACTTATAACCTATACCTAGGACTACATGATTGCCCCGATGTTAGGATAGCAATGCCATTCCATAGCTTGTGTGGTATCAGGAATCTCCTGGTTCACACGGCTTGGTGTTCGTTCCGCGGAGTCAGCGGCGTCACTTGTTATATGATATTTTATTCATACAACGATGTTGCCCCGGCGATGTTACTCGTAATTTATTTTATAATATGTAGCGCGTACGTAACAAGATCTCAATTGCCTTGTAAATTATATTATTATATTTAATTATTATATTTTACTTGATCGTTTCAACATATGAAAATAATGAACATCAATTGAATTAGCTTTCATTTTGTTCTTAAAACATATTCTTCGCGTCTAATATTCAAACTTTCAACCATTAGCTCACATACACGACTACTCACACTTACAAATAGCAATTAATATTGTTTTAAGTGTAGATGATATTAGTAATTATTAGAATACCTTTTTTGAGCTTTGTTATTTTAGTAAAATATATTATTTACGTCCCTTTAATTAAGGTGTGAGTTTTGTTTGTTATATAATTTTAAGTATATCGTTGTAGTTATAATTCATCACATAATGTTTTAAACTTGCTGTGAGTTTCATCATTGTTTATATTTGTAACAATGAGTTCGTTTAAAATTACAAACAATGCAATATACAAAAAATATTTTGGTGCACTTAGAATATTATTTTTCTGTGTTATAATAAAAAAAAAGTCTAAATTATGTATCTTTATTATTTATTTCCCAATAATATTTCCTATATTACTGGTATTTTTTTTGAATAGTTTGTATTATTTGTCTTGCTGATTTGTTACTTTAAACTATAGTGAAAAATAAGTTTCTCAAATAAAGTTGTCATTATTTTGTATTGAACAAATTAACCACAAAATTATCAATACTTTTTGATGAAACAGCTGTTAGAATGTGGTGAACTTAATTTCCGCGTAATTGGCTTTTAAATTTTAAATCGTCCGTTATTTTTCGTGAATATCGGTCTACCCGCACCTGTGCCATTTCATCAATTAATTTTATGACATATTATTATCGTTTAATATAAAATCTCATGTTTCTACGCTAAAATCCACTTTATGAAACATAGCTTAAAATTTTTAATCTGAATTGTTAGATCTAATCTAAATTTAAATCTCATATAACCGTTGGATTATTATTTTCAAACCTGTTTTATAAATAATAATAATAATAATCTCGTATACTGATTTTATTTTTCTTTGTAACTTAACAAATTTTTTTTTTTAATTTATATCAAAATTGTTTAAACATGAGATTTATTATAGTTCATTTAATGTTTTAATTGAATTTTGTTTTAGAAAAACCAAGTTAATAATCTGAAGCCGACAAAAATATTGTTACGTCAGTTTTGTAGCAAAATATTATAAAATTTATAACAAAGGCGCTATAACTTTAAATAAGAACTTCAAACTAAGTTTGTTGCCACGTCGCTTCAAGTAAAAGTAGTTAGAGGATTTAAATCATTCTCAAAAATTATAGAAATCCTCTTTAAAACGATTTAAGACCTGGGAGCTTCATTAAAGCTGACATTAATCAGGGAGGTCAACGGAAACTGCTGATTGTCTAAATAAAGTCCCTACTATGTAAGTAAAGATACAGTAAGTATTTTTATCCACATAGTTATATAAAGATTATGAGACAAACCAAGTATTATAGTATGCTTTTATCGTTAAAATTGCAATTTTACTTAATACCTAGTATTATAAAATTAATGATTTCAAGATTTTACGGCTACACACAAAAAATAGTCTGAAATTATTGTAAAACGAAAGGAAAATCACAGCCACCACGTGAGATCATGGGCAAGTATTAAAAATATACAACTTCTGTGCAACCCTTCTAGCATCAATTGCTTAAATTATCCAGAACACCTGAAGCGAATATTTTTCTCAGATTTATTTTAAATGTTAACCAAGCCGCAACTCTAAGTTTGTTGTTTTTTAATAGACATGACTAATAAATAAACAAGACTATTTCATTTGAAGTATGAGGCAAATGTCTGTTTGCTTAAAAGCTAAAGCCAATGATGAGATTTAGTAAGGATAAAGTTTAAATTTAATTCATGTGTCACTTTCCACGTACCAACATTGGCTGCCTTTTAAGTTCGCATAAAATAAATTCTTATATTTAAACTAATATGCAAAATATTTTTTTAACTTTAAAAATTTTGAGATATATTTTATGAAGTGTCTGTTTATGAATGAAATATGTTTTTTTTTTTATTTCGGTAAATTTCAACGTTATTCCTTAATCTTTTGATATTAAAGCACATTATTTGTGATAAGTTTTCAAATTATACTAAACAAAATATGGCATTAACGACAATTAATAGTGTTACACAAAGTACATGATCGTCTTATTCATATTGCGTGTAAAACTTTAAATTGGTTGCAAACCAAAGAGCATTGCAATTGTAAACTTTCTATTAACTTAAACGTGGCAGAACACTATTAGTGATTGCTATCATAAAACACCTGATAGTTTTTAATGCAAATATAATTTGGTATGATTTGATAATCATTATTTTTAATGACTTATTACTTTTATAGGTTCATGAAAAAGTATGTATTTTTTAGAACTCCAGGTTGTGTTAATTTATAACTTCTTTATATTTTTTTGGTGAACATGACTTTAGTTTATTATTTATTTAATGTCTTAATAATATTATTTAATTTGATTCACTGACATCAAAATTGAGTTGAGTAAGTGTTTAGAGATGTGTCGATATCTGAATTTTATTAGGTAAAAATTTTGTAAAAACTACATTATGTGATTACTGATTTTGCTACACTAAAATACAATGTAAAAAGCACTGGTTACTAAATTTCTATTCAATAGTTAGTTGAATTAGTATATATTAAGGTTCTCTAATATATAGTATCGTTAATTAAGCTATATGGAGCCACACAACGATTTATCTACAAGGTGTTGTTTAAAATGTTTCTTCATTTATTCAGCAAAATTTAAAAAATAAGGTTGTAAATAAATAATAAACATGTGTATTTTATATGTGAACGAATTTTAAGCACATTTTTTTCTGAACAATTCTAACAAATTAAAGGAAAAACTCGATTCGCGTCACTTGTCTCATGAGAAAATGTGTAATACATTTCTTAAATATTCTCGGCTCTTGTTTACTTTAGTATTTCAAGTGATAAAATGGCTTGCAAAAAGCTTAAGAATTAATAAAAATTATATAAAATGTAAAGTAAAAATGCAGTCTTTTAATTGTTTTTAAAGAAATTGAATTTAATATAAAACAAATATTTTCGGATATAACTACAACACTTTTTTATTATTTTAATACTATATACTCTCGACTTGACATGCTCAAGGTTGATCGAATACACGCGAAAATTTTAGGTATCATTTCTTTTTTTTTTTAATAATGCCCTCATCCGTACAAAGACGTGCACAGTATATTCTGCCAGTGTCGTGTAAAATAGAGGAGACACGGTCCGGGATTAACTTTTTAGGCATCATTAAAATGGTTAATTATCTTCATAACAATATATTGTAGTCATAAAAAAGTTGTCAATAATATTTTAAAAGATATTTGGAAAATTTAACAAAAGTCAGTCACACACAAGTAGTCAGTCCATTAAAAATATTTTATCAATATTTATCGAAATGTTTCTCAATAGATGAATTGATTCAATTCAATTGATTATTCAATTGATAAAATCTAAAAATTAAAATGACTTTTTGCTTAACGGTTTTGTAATATTTATCACTATAGTCCATAAAAGGATACTTTGTATACGAAACTTGAAATTTTTACTTTCGTAAAAGCCTTTATAATTCAATCTATTAAAGAAGGAAGCTAATAAAATTTTAAGATTTTTTTTTCATAATAGTAATTCTCTATTTCCTGCCCATATTTCAATAGTATTATGGATATTTAAAGCCTTTCTTATAAATTCATATTTAAAGTATTTCCTGTAAAGTTGCTATACTCAGTTATGTTGGTAGAAAACTGAATTTGAAGATTTGAACACTGCTCAACTATTTTGAAACTTCAATTAGGTATACATAAGTTACACAAAAGTTTTATTTTCATTCACGTTTTCAATAGATTCATATATTCAATAACAATAAAAGAATAAATAGTTATTTTGTTATGTTACTTTGTATGTAATGTATTATAGTCAGTGATTAGTTCTGAAAAGAATCGGCTGTTGGAAAGGAAATATAATTAAAATACACGTAAGTATAAAAACTTTTCTATTATTATCTTTTTACAATTCTGTGTTTGTAGAAGGTTTAAAACAATTTTAAGTACCATCAAAAGTAGGTTCATAATTCAATTGTTCTTTTTTTTCTCATATGACCTTTATTTTAAGCAGGTTTGAATCTATGTTTTTTCGTTCGGCGAAATAAATTACCAAATTTCTCGGATATAATTGTCATGTTAAATTATTAAGTTATCGTATTTGTAAGATCTATGGGATAACAGAAGTGAATAGTGTTTGTGTTCACACACAGACTTCATCATCTAACCAGACAATGTAAAAATATTTTTAATTAGTTTCTGTAATTAAAAGATTAAAATTAATATTAGTAACAAACAAGTTTCTCGTACAAGACCAAGTACAATAACTGTTAAATTATAAGTAAAGTGAAGATATGTTTATGAATTAATTTTGTGGGAAAGAATAAAAAAATAAGCTGTACTTCCTTTTTAAAATAGTATTAAGTGATCGTGAATGAACCAATAAAACAAACATTAATCTTTTATATTTAAAGTTCTACCAGCACAGAAATTGCGTTTCTGACAGGTCGTGACAAAATGACCGGTTTAATTTTGAATTGGTTCACAATTTATGTAAAATTTTAAATATCGTTAATATTTTTCAGTTGTCTGTCTTAAACGTGTTTAGCTTTAAAAGAATCACTGTTATCATTTAATTTGTGTGTATGTAAATTTAATGCAAAGAATGTTGTATGTCTGTTCTAAAGAATAAGATGAATTGCATGTATGTTTCAAAAAGTTTCTTTATATTTAGGTATCCAAAAAGAATTATGAATCTCAATCAAAAATTACTTCAACCACATTCACATCTTTTTGTTTTATCTGTAAAAGTAGAAACAAAAAAATTGGGAACGCCAACAGCTTCAATGTCTGCCAAAAATCCAAGTTTATACAAGAAATTCAATATAATTTTGCTACATGTTCAAATTAATTGCAGTGTCTTATATCATCTCATACACAGTATTAAGCGTATTATGGAACTCTAGCTACAGAAAATTTAGCTTTAAAACAATAGACCGGATCATAAGGGTTAAATGATCTTACTTAGCATATATTTATTTTATAAACAGCATTAAATTAAGTTTTGATGATAATCCACGAAAAATGTTTGTTAGCGGTCACCGTACACCATATTATATATTTTTTTTCAACAAATGAAAGACTGGGTACGAAAATCTGCCTAATTTCGAAAGTCCAAGACCATTGTAATGTGCCTAACAAACTTTTTGCAATAATCTTAGTCCTTAATAAATATACACATTTTCAATACTAGAAATTATATATTTTAAAATCCTTAAAAAAAAATTACGTTTTACCTTACAACTTTTTTATGCTTTAAAAATAATTTTATTTTACAAAGCCGATAAAATTTTATTACCAACATATACATACGTGATTTCCAAACTAAATGGTATGAATTTATCCACAGCTATTAACACCGGTACCTAGTTTCCTGAGTTATAGGAAAACAATTAACAAAAACCCACTTGTCCAGTATTTTTTTTCAAAATGTAATTATTAACTGAGCGAGTAATTAGTAATTACGCACACCACTGGGAGTGTATGTCCACGGCCTCGGAAGATATTTACAACTGTATAAACGTTACAGAAAAAGAGGTTTTTAAATTGAAGTTATCTCTAAACATTCAAAATTGGCCTGGTGTTGATAAAATACTTTCGGTAGTTTTTAAAAATTACGTAATGGAACTAGTGCTATTTTTGTGTATAACTCATAATTAATAATCATTACACAGAAGGAGTTGCAAGTTATTTCAATCTCGCTTCGAAAATAATTCGATTACTTTTAAACTAACTTTTCAGAATACGTCCTGGGACTAAACTACCGCCGTCATTTATCGTGTTTTGAGGTGTCATCGAACTTTTAATTTCAGGGGTACTTTGGGTTCAAGGATAATTCAGCTTGAAGAACATTTCGTGTCCTAGCAAAAATACGGTAGTCCACACCATAACAGCTTCTATGTTAACAAAACATATGCCTGGTGTGTAAAATACTGCCGTCACATTTGGTAAGTGCTGCGAATATTACAACACGTTAGACAATTCGTAGACACTCGCACAAAAACCTTAATTTTGACTACGATTTGTTTAAAACCAATTTTTTCGTTTCCTAACACAAACATAAAGTGGCAAGTCTCTCAGTATTGTAAAAGCAATAGTGTGCCCTATTTTTTTTGCAGAACTTAATTCCTCTATCCCCTTAAAGTGTTATTGCTATAAACCAACCTCTATCTTTCATTGAATTTATTAACGAATCATTATAAAAAAATATACCAACATATACTAAATGTATCAAAATTAAACCAAAATTATCAACAACGAATCAATTAATATACACAAAGGCAATAGTTTTTGAAGTCTCTTTGTTTTCAAACTCTGCTTTTTTTAATCCAAATATTTTTTTTGTAATAATGTGACTAGTAACCATACTATTTTAACCTTAATATAATACGTCATAATATATATAATAAAAACACTGCCGAAGAAAACTTAAAAAAACAGTAACATAACATCACCGAGATAAAATTTAATTGTTAATATTTTTTAAAATGTGCATGAAATATAATTTCTCTTACAAATAAGAAAATCTATATTTAATCGAATAAATATGCCAATAAATTATGTTACGATTTATTAATATTTAGTTCTAATTATTCAATCAATGTTATTAACGGTACATAACTAGTTATGAGGAATTGGCAGGTGTCAATATTCTAGACGTCTGTCTAATAGTTCGTCTGAACATACACTATTAAACTGCGATTCTTTTTTACTATGTCTGATACAAAGTCATTAGAGTTTAATCTTGTCGTGATGATTATTTTATTTAGGTATATGTATACGTGTGCAGAGTAGATAAACGTCTCATTTCCAGAAACACAGTTATATTTCTATGTTAAAAGAAACAATGTCTTAGCTTATTAAAAATTGTTACTTGTTGTCAAATTCATAAAAAAAAACTTAACTAAGTTGCCAGTGATTTCAAAGTTTTACAGTTCTTTTAAATTCCTACACCAGTTTGACTAAAATCAAATCAAATTAGAAACATTTTCAAATAAAAAATCCTTAAAAATATTAGGCATTTTTTCATTAACTTTGAACAATGACAACAAAACTTTGGTTTTTATGACGGTAAGCAGAAAAGAAAGTAATTAAAAATGATAACTAAGCTTAATGGCTTTTCGCGGTGAAATATAATAAGTTATTAATCTGATAAACATCAATAATTCTCCTACTGTTTACGAGTGATTATAAAATACTATTGGTCAAGTACAAGAGAAGTATTTATTCACATTCACAATTTTAAAATATCATTTAGAGTCATTTAGAGAATAATTTCACAATAAGGGAAGATTTACAAAGAAACTTTTACGTCGTTACAAACACTGTTGCACTATATTATTTTTACTTTGCATTTTTCATGATATTAAAATAATGAACATAAATTCATTTTTGTTCCTAACTCGTTTTATTTCCCTGTAATATTCATACTTTCAACTATAGCTACTAAATGCCAGCTACAATTTCATATAAGCTAAATATTCTCTGTACAAATAAATAAGCGGTTTGGGTTACTCTGAAAATGGAAGCCTTTGTTATATTTTGTGGTGCCATTAAAATTATGCATATCTGTATTACTTTTTCCCAAGTTAATACGAATAGACAAAGAATCATAATACACACAAAGTAGCAATTTTTAGCAATTTTTGTTGTAAATTCATTTTCTGACTTATTTTTTCATAAATGAAAATCAGTTTAATCGTTTCCTTTTCCATTTTAATGGATTATTACTTTTATTAACCTATTTTGTATTTTTTAATCCACTGTTTCCTGTAAAAATCTTTTATTTGTAACACAAGTTTATACGTAATTTTATCAAATTTTCTTATATTATTTCTAAAAGTCTAATATGTTTTTTGCTGATTGTATAATACAACGTTTCACTAATTCCCTTACCTTAAATTATGTAGTAAAAAATGTAATTTAGTTAAGATTTTTGATAATGAGATTTAAGATTTTCGCGAGTTTTATTCATTCACGGGCAGACGAGATCACGGTTGCTGAAAAGTAACCGAAACGTCGGGAGTATGTAGTTTTTTACAAAAATAAATGACGCGTAGCTTATCCGAAAAATACTAGTTTCATTTAAAAGATTTTTAATTTTACGTATATGGAATTATTTTTATTTTTCAGTATTTATAGAATCACATATATATAGCATTATATCTTAAAGCCATATATAATCTTGAAATCGAATAAAAAATAAATATTTTTATGTAAAATCAACTCTTCAATAACTTAGATTTCAAGTGTGTGATTTTGTTTACGTACTTTCTTTTAAACCTTCATCTTTGCATTCAAATGTTTTAGGTGGATTCACAAAATTTTGTTAATAATCCCGTGTATGTAGACAATGAAAGCACCCAACTTCATGATCCCTACGTTCATAATTTCTACAGATGCTAATGAATGAAAATCCACGTACTTTGTTGTCACAATAACCTCGGCATAAAATCTTGTAATTTTATGTGAAGTTGGTGTTTTGTAGACAAAATTAAGTATTATTTCGACGATTTATACAGCGGTCTCCGTAGTTTATTGTATCAGGATTTTAATCAATGACTATTTAATTATTTCAAACTTTGGCATTACATAGAACTTGAGTGATCCCCGACATTATTAGACTATACTTACGTATATTTAAGAGACATTTGTCATATCGTCGACTAGCAAGAATTTCATTTTTCCTTACGTATTTAATATTTCAGAACATCAAAATAATTACCTGATATATTAAGTTTCTTTTATCTATCTATACATATTATAAAATAAAGTACCCCTCCGTATCTGTCTGTCTGGTCGCAATAAACAGAAAAAACTACACCACCAAATGTCAAGTGATTTTCACCACTCGATAGCGTGATTCTCGAGGAATGTTTTAATATATAATTTGTTAAGGTTTTGTATTGATTTGTGTGTAAATTAACGATATTTTTTGAAGATGTCGGGAAAAAATTATTCGTCGGTCAGCTTTAACGAAACGCTGCCAAAATCCTTTGAGATATAAAAAAGCAATGTATGGAGGAATTGAGTATTATATACAGGTCTACAGAAAACTCTGCGATGGCATATGTCTATCTCTTAAGGATAACATACTATATCCATTTTATAAATTTTAAAAATTGGCATTCCCAAAGCGTTTATTCAAAAGCTGTTTACATAAATACGGTGCTAAGTCTTATCAAATTAAATTTCAAGCCTACATAAGTATCTGTAAATTACTTTTTAAATCATTTAAATCGGGCGTACCATTTGAAGCTATCATAATATAAGTTTAATAATTCTCAAAATTAAATAGGCTATTTTATATTTTTTGTAAAGAGCCCATGCGAAGCAAGTGCTGGTACCTAGTACATATATATAAAAATGAATTTATGATGGGAACAATCTGAACAATGTGGTCGATCCACAATCAGTTGACAACCAAAGAGTAAAGGTACAAGAATTACCCTATTGTGAAGTTATCTCTTAGAATATCATATGATAAAAGTTACATTTAGTCTATAAAAAATATCTTCTGAGGTCTACTAGCATTAAAAATAAATGAAAACTGAGGTTAAATTCGTAACACATATTTACAGAATAAACATAGTTATACAGGTCATTTAATTTTATTAAAACATAAACAGCTAATTTTCAAAATACTCAAAATTGTAGGATACTTAAATATTTAAAATAAATATAGGAAATATTAAGATTCTACTTTAAATCTAAAACGGGACCTTCTAATTAAGAATTACGCCTTCTTAATTACAATCATGTATTATCACGTTTAGTGCCTCATTTAACCACTACGAATCAGGACTAAGCAATTAATTTACTATGATTAATATATATCCGTTTACTTAATTCCATGTTTCATGTCCATATTAATGTTAATCTAGTGTAATAGCACTTGTCCCATTTTGTAGTTACATATACATATGTATTATTTGTTGTTCCATTGTCCTTAGTACGTTTTAGTTTATACTAGCGATGGTGTGGAGATTAAGTAAGAATAATACATAGATGTTGTTTGTATCTTTACTGAAGGAATCACAGATCGAAGATAATTATAAGAATTTACTAAACAAGTCGTCTCGACAAAGATCCTTGTTACATCAACCCTGCTCTTGAACCGTCCTTTTTGACATTTACTACTACGTACATTTGTATCTATCAGGGTATCAGACCCCCATCACACGTCATTCTTACAGGTACTCTATACTTAAAAGTCATCTCATACCCAAAACAATCTCACAAAACCATCTTGCAATATTATATTCTTAAATTTACTATAACTGGCGAAAGAATTCCAAATTCGCATTTTTAGCATTACGTATCCTAATCCTTAAATTTACAACACCCAATGCAATCGTCACATAAATAATTTCAATTAAAATACATAAATAGTAAAAATAATTCAACAACTATTTCTAAAGTTCCAAACTAGGAAAGTTAAAGTATTTATGCCAAAGTATTTATGCCACGCACTGACTAGCGGCTTTTTATAAAAAAAAATGTTATAAACTAGCTTAGAATTTTGGAACACAAATAACACTTTTGGTTTTAGGTTTGCCCGACTTGATTAGTAGAAAATATATTTTGTAATTTTATTAATCTCGGCGTGTAATATGTGCCCGGCCCTCTATAGTGATTTAAAATACGATGATATATAACTTTTTATTCTAATAGCTAAAAGTTACCGCTACTACAATTTAACAACAGCAATGTTGTTAAATTGTTATTAGTGACAAAATCTGCAACAAAGACTTCTTTATAACGTATACAAGTCACTATTGACCAGAACTTTCATAACGAGAAAATATATCACTGACTTAAGCTCTTTGTTTAGTTTTTTAATATGAAATTTAAATATTTTTAGATACCAAACAGTAGTTGAAAAATATTATATTAAATTCATCAACTACTTCTAATAAACGATATTAATTTCAAGGGTGAATCAATTATTCTAGTATATTTCAAAGCAAGGTAACGAAACAATATAATGGACATTGTAAAACTTGTTTTTGAATAATTTAAAACATTCTAATTTCATTTTATATTTAGTAAATATATAAAAACCAGTGTGCGGATAAAATATCTAAAACGCATATTATATTAAAATGAAAGAAGTAAGACCTTTGCAGTTTTTTATTTCGGTACACTTTTATCTAGACAATATTATATTAAATTAGATTTAAAATTTTAAAATCGCTTACAAGATGAAAAAAAGGATACAAAATACTTAAGGTATCACAAATTAACTTAAAAAAACCTTTTTTAATTGCTTTTTAAGATCGTACGAGTTTCTTTGAAGAAATTTATAATATTATGTTATAGGGAAGATAATAGAATTTTTCCAAAACGTTAGTCATTTTTTGTAAGTAATAATACAGCTAATTGGATATTTTCTCTCAACAGAAAGCCACTTGTGAATATTTGATCTTTTTGATACACGTGTCTTTGGATTCTGGAGCTTTCCTCTTATTTTTGATACGGTGTTTTTGGTGGATTTTATTCATCATTTAGGATAGTTGATAGGTAATATAAGTCATTTCTAAGATATATTTTTTTTATATTATGTATGAGTTACTTGTTACTTATTTTACCCCGATTTGTTAAAAATCGATCAAACATTTTGCTGCATTAGAACCCACGTTTTAACTTATAATTTTTGCTGCAGTGTCCTGAAAAAAATCTTTTGCTTCCACAAAAAACGGCGTAACACTGACTTCTTCAGTAAATGTAGGAATTACAGTGGAATTAATTAATTTAAAAGAAACCTAAGTATCACAAACAGCAATTACTATTACTGAACAAAAAAATGTAATATAATGTTTTATTTCAATTTAGTTGAAACAATATTTTGATGTAAACCTTTAATATTTACTTTTATAGGTTATTACTAACCTGCTCAATAATCATTGATTAAAGCGGGCGTTGTAAATCTATGAACCTGAAAATTTCACCATTGTGACTGCATAATTGGTGCTTACGGTTAGAATATTAGTGTTGCAATAATTTTTGGTATTTTTCATGTGTACTTTTAAAAGGTTTTTTTTTTAATTTTCTGAGATAAAACCATTTTTTTTTTTAAATTCTATTACTACTTTAAGAACAAAATCCATTTATTTACATGTTAAATAATTTTCGTTTACACATATTTTAAGCGACAATTCCAATGCCTAAGCTAAAACATTATCGTCTATCATAAATCAATAAAAGTAACGTTGTTTTAATACGTTTAAATAAAAGAATTTTTTAACCTCAGTAATTGTTTGATTCATTCAATACGCCATAAAGTAATACAAGAGCAATGTATAATGAGAAACAAATATATCATTAGTTTTCCGTATGGTTCTCGAACATTTAAACATATCATTTTTCGGATATGCTAAGCTACTAAAAATAATAATAAAACCGAGTAGCAAATCATTTATAAACATAGTTTAGTTTTTAATTTGTACTCAATAAAGTCTCAGATATATAAAAAAAAATTGTAATATAAGTTATCTTAAAAGCTTTGTCACCGTTTTATTATAGATTTTCCATTCGATAGGTCTCATAAATGCAAGTGAAGTTAAACATAATCGGAAATGATGTTTCATTAATTTTAGCTTAGTTTCGAACGTGTGTTTGAACTTTATTTTCCATTTTAAATTTGTAGCATAAAAAATGGCTTTTTTATTGTCCTACCTCCATAGTTATTTAAACTCATTTTAAAAAACTAGTCTATAAAAATAAATGAAACTGATGTGTCTGTTGTAATTGAACATTGACAGATTTTCATTAAAGGCATATAACATACATCAAAATTCAACCTATAAATTTTTTGTCCGTCTCTCCGTCTGTATATTTTGCAGAATCACTTCAGTTTTTAGAAGGATGAACCAGTTTTGTCAGAACTGACTTCTACTACTTTAACTTTCGCTTTCAGGTAGGTAAAGTCATAATGAATTACTTTGGTCAAAAGTAACAAACTTCAAAAGACTTTGTATTTGTCTAACCATTATTTCCTTAATTAAAGGTAGATTGAAAAAAAAATGTTTTTTTTAAAATTGAAATGTTATTTTCAAGTGGTTTCAATGTTTTTATTAACGGGTTTTAATGTGCAGGCATAGCCTTGAGCAACAGCTGGTAAATATTAAGAGTGGGACAGTATTTTTTCATAACCCTAACGAAATTTTGCTCGTCATTGAAAATAAGCAATAAAAACATTATTACTTTTTATATAAAAAATTAAATGAAAGAAACACTTACTTCAGTATTTCAAAGTGTTTTCATTTTGACTGAATTCTAATAAATACTTTTTCATATTAGTGTGTTTGCAATCAAAATATTCTGGGCAATGTTTTTAAAAACATGGCTAGTATTAAATTTGACTGTCACGTTGCATAATGACAAATGTAATATTAAAATACGGAGATTAAAGTGTTTTACGCGGAACATGTTCGCAAGCCCTGCCAGTATCTGATTACGAACAGTGCCTCTTAGCCGTAACTTGAAACAAGGTAAATAAAACATATTCGCCTTAATCCCTTTACATTTTCTTCTCCTCTTTCCTTCATCTCCTCTTAATTTAAACACTTCAAAATATTTAATTTGAAATAAATCGTACGTATTCAGATTTCTAGGCGAAACTAAAAATCGGTAACTGGGAACAAAGAATACATCACGTTTCATTTTAACTTTGAAACAATTTTTCTGGAATGCAAATAAAATAAAAAATATTTTTATTCGTTTTAGAAGCTCAAAAATATATAAAGTAAAATAAAATTCTTTAAATAAAATTCTTTGTTTACACTTTTTTTGCTGCTGCAGTGATTTTAAAAATGTCAAGGTATTAAATATAAGTGTTTTAGTTTTCATATTTTAATTTTAGTTTTCATATTTTATATAATGATAATGAACTACATTGGATTTATTTAATATATAAAAATATTTTTTAAAATATAGAGCGATTATTTGAATATGTGTATATTGGTTGTATTGAAGAATATTCATAAACACTTTTATACTGACAAGACACTGGTGAGCTTATATGAAATAAAGTTTTGCTTTAGAATTTACAAAACATTTATTTTTATTAGATGTTTCATGAAATGGGCTCGAAAAGATGAAAGATACGGAAGAAATTAATACAGAAATATTTTATACTAATGTTCAAATCACATCCGTTAACTAAAAAATCAAATACTTAAAAATGCCACTTGATTATTATATAATAAAGTAGATACATGTTTTTAAATCCTAAAATAATATGACCTAATTATTTAAAACAACCATACGTATAAACTTATAAAATATATGGATAAAATTCTGACCGTGTATGAATTATTCGTCTTGACATATTTTTTTACACAATGGCATAGATACGTCATCGGAGCCCTTTTCAAGGCGTGAGTGGCGATATAGGGGATTCAGGAAACTGTTCCGTAGATGGAACGAAAACTATTTACGTTTGATCACTTTGTATTGATGGAATTGAGATGTTATTGTTCTACGAGACTGTGTTTATTGGATTGCAATTTGTGATATATTTAGAATTTTTTTTTATCAAATATACCCTAAAGAATCTAATTGGTATCCAACATAAAACAAAATTGTATTTTATAGTAATAATTCCGTTTTTAAATTTAAATAAATGTTTAAAATAAAAAAAAATAATAATTTTGTATAAATATGGCTTTTTACCTTCTCCATGTGAGAAGAGGCCTTTGCTCAGCAGTGGGCTCTGTTAGGCTGATGATGATGATGATGATGGCTTTTATAAATGATAATATTTACGTGTAATTATCGTGATTGAGAAAATGTATATTTATTAGATATTTAAGAGCTGATCAACATATTCGATATTAAATTTTATTCAGTTCATGGTAATATTTCACATTTTTCCTTATTGAATGTACATCAATGATGCATCTACATGTGTAGATGAATACTTAAAACTTTTTGCAGGCTGGAGATAAATATAAAATGTAGCTCCTACCTCCTGATTTATCTTTTAAATAATTACTATCTGGATATCTAGACTTCAACTGTTCGCATTCCGAAAGTCACAAGTTATAATCCTGCTCGTGTAATGTGTTTTTTTGCCTCTATTTAAATTTTAAATTCAATTTCCAATAAAACAATAATATAATAAAACATTTCATTATATTTCATATTTTTTTGATATTCTTTATAAAAAAAAAACGAGACTCAAATGCCGGTACTATTTTGCACTTGAAAAGATTAACTTTTAAGGTGGTTTATATTTTAGTTATCCCTTTCAAGTACTAATAGTAATCAGGTTGGTGGAAAAGAAAGTTTGAACTCTTTAAACAACTATTCGGGAACTATTGAATGGGCTGTGGTTAACATTCCAAAGACATGTTACATTCATGACTGATTTTGTTTCCATTTTGATTAAAGTTTCTGAATAGGTTTTTCTAAAGATAATAAATGTTTAATATGTTATTTCGTCTGAAAATCCATTCACCCCTTTGAACCTGTTCTCTACGGGTGCGGGTAGTTGATACAGTTTCATCGAACTCTAAGTTAGGAAAATTAGCTTTCATATTTAAAATGGTTTTGATCTATTTAAAAAAAGAAATAGTTGTTAAATTCAAACTGTTTTGCACTATTAATACATTTTCGCTAGAATTCCTTTTGATTCTCAATAGGAAGAATATATTGTTTATATTTCAGTACAATTAAAAATAATTTCTATAAACGGAAGGTCTCAGAATAAATTACCATATGTTTTTGCATCTTTTAATACATTGTTCACCTCGTTCTTATCTGGAAAAACCCAACCTCTGATAGTTCAACTAACAAAACAAAAAATAAGCATCAAACTTGCTGTTTTATCAATATTCCAGAAAAAATACATTCCGAGAATTCGTAAATAACTAATATACATTTCGAAAGGTATCAAAAGGCAAAACAACAACAAAGTTCGTCACCAGGAGTAGTTTTGAATAAGCCAAATAAGTGTTCTTTTACCATCGATGAGGAAACTGTTACGCCGGATTGAATTTTTGGTACAAATAATATTTTGATGGGATTAGTATTTTCAGAGACGTAATAAAACTTAATTAAACTGTGATGGTAAAAGGGAAATTTTTCTTTTTACGACTAAAATATTGTACAATAAATTTTTTTTATTCAGATATCTGTAAAATAGATTATTAAAATCATATTCCTAAATTTACTGTTTTCCTTGAATTTTGCAATAAAGGATCATCTAAAACCTCGATTAGAAAGTTTAAATAAAAAAATTTATTATCTAAATTTAACATAGTTTTATCATACACTGTAAAAATTACATAAATTTCGTGGATCAAGTTAATTGGCTCATTAAGTTTGTTATATACAGACTACAGTAGATTCCTTAAGTCTTGTAGTCTTCGTTAATATAGAGTTCGGAATATCTCAATTATATTATACAAGAGATATGTGCTTTGAACGTTCCAGGTCAGCTAACGAGACAAACAAACTAGGAAGCTAGACTATGTATACTCATAGCAAACTTAAGTTAAATAATCTGCATCTTAGATATTTGTAATGCATAATATTTATTTATATTATATATTATAGAGGCCTCATAGTCTTGATATTTTTAATATCCATACATATGTTTTCAGATATATTATTCACTTTCTTGACTAGTTTGAAATGGTAAATAACATGTTTCCAAAATTCAAAAGTGAAAGCTAAATAAAGTTGCTATTAATTTTCAAGGTTTTGTAGAAATTTTTAAATAAAGTTGACGGCTCGAAAGACATTTTTACGACAAAATTCCTTAGAGACATTAGGGCGTGTCGTTCAGTCTTTTTATGGACATAGCTGTTCTTTACTAATTTTAAGAACGACAAAAAATATTGTTTTTGTTTTTTAATAGTATTGTTTGTTTACAAAAAAATATTGTCTTAACTAATAGTTCAATTATTAAATTAATGTGTAGATTCTGTTGATCCCATTCTAGTCCCATTATAATTCACTTACAAGCATAATTTTTTTCGGAAACGCAAAGATTGTTGTAGGAATAATTATTTTTACAGTAAGGAATTGCTTATTTTTATTACTAAGTGTTATTTTCCTTTCACCTTCGTTACTTTTAGCACGGTCTAATACGTATTTGCTAATCATAAAAACGAATCTTTTCTTTGTTATTGGATGAATATTTTTGAGGATGAAAACACTTCGAGGTGAAAAGACAATATGAAATTCATTGTTGTCTTGTCTCATATAAAGTTACCAATTTTGTGTCACATTGTTATTGAATCAATAATTAAGAAGATTAAAACTTGTGAACAACAGCTTCATCGGAGGAATTTGAAACCAGACCTACTATCGCGTCGTCTTCATTAAAAATAGTATGAGGACTTGCGTCATCGCTACAAATCACAGAAATTTTGACACGTATATAGTTATGGTTTAGGAGCTCCATTAAAGCTGTCAAAAGTAGTTGTTTTAGTTTAATAAAAACACGGAAATTTTCCCAACAAAGAAATTCTATTGGAACTGATGAGTGTCTCAACCACGTCCTTTTTCAGGGCAGACAAAGTTACAGTTCATTACGATTCTTTTAGAACAAAAGTATAAGAATTTTTTTTGCACACCAATACTATATAAACAAATTAAAAAAAAGGTTTCGTTTCTAGGCTCGACACTTATATTAGAAAAAATAGCCACGTTGATTTAGACGGAAATTATTTTGACAAATGTAATAATATTTTGTTTTGCATAATAATTTGATATTATTTTAAAGTTATTAAGACACTTACATGTAAAGCGGTTTTAAATTATAAAATATTTGAAAACTCATTCAAAATACCTTTTACATTGTCATAAGTAAATTTAATTTTACTTTTTACTTCCCTATTTGAAATGGATGTTTTTTTTTTTGGTAGATTTTAATTCATTTTATGATTTTAAGAGATGGGTAGACTTAATAAGGATGTCTCTCAAATTATTAGACGTCGGTTAATTAAGACGGAATAAACTTAAGCAATTACTTGTTTGATTTATTTGTGAAAGAAATAAAAAAATATACAGCTTAATAGAGACAACTCTTCCGTTTATACAATCAGCAATTGTGAAATTATAATAAATTAAAAATTCCCTCCAAACATAATACTATAATTATTTAAAAGAGATTGATATATGTAGGCCTAGTGATATTTGAAATTAAGTAAAACATCCAATGCAACTATACCTATAGAATCATAATGTCTTTTGTTATAACAAAGTAATTCAAGTAATTTGTTTTCGCTAGTGTCTAAAATATTTTTTTTATCCTTAATAACTGCTTACTGGTTAATAGGTAATTAATAATATTAGGCACAACATTTTTGAAAAAAAAAAATACAAAAACTAAGATAATATTATTAAACTGACGAATTTTTTTAATTTACGTATAAGAAACCCTAAAAAAATTATAATTTAATACACTTATTACATAATATTTACAAATGGCTATCCCATGTATGGCATACCACAAGTAAAAACATATAAGGCGCTTCCTTATCCTTAGAAAATAATGTAAATAACTCAGATAAATGTTTACATAAAACGAATAGCATAAAAACAAAGTTGGTGTAAAAACCGTTACTCCGGAAGTAGAATTTTTCAATCCTGCTCATGTCTGATATTTTTGTTTTATATTTTCCATTTGAATTTCAATTCCAGTATTGACTTAGCTTTGTTTTAATGTAAACAAAAAATGTACTAAAAAAAATATTTCGAAAAATTATATACCTGTAAAGAAGGATACCACTGGTTTTTCATAGAAAATTTTTGTCACCATTTGTTTCATTATCAATAGTTATATTTTTTGATACTTTGCTACTGTCTTTGATCATATTAATGAGAACATGAGAATATGTATGACCATTTAACTTAGGGAATAATAATTAATATAATATGCTTTATTCGAGGAGCCGGTCTAAGAAGGACTTAAACAAACTTAAATATTGCCATTGAAATTACAAATAATATCAGGACTGAACATTACATTACTGCGGATACATTGTATATTATTAAAATGATAACAACACCTTAGCATTAAATGTTACTGGATTCCCAATAATATTTTTAAAAAGCGATGTTTTTATTCGAAATTCGAGCTCCAGCTGTTAGGTTGCATCTTGACATCCACATCTTGCGGCTCCATTAGTGATACGTCACTTTGAACTAGTTTACAAAAATAACTAACAATGTTTTCTTTTTAAGTAACCACCATTTCATATTTTTACAAAACCAAAAGGGTATAATATCTTTAAAATTTTCTAAATTAGAGCAAATAAAATTGGCCTCCGGCATAGTTAGCATCCATAAAACAAAGTCAGCCATCACCTATTCGTCGGATGCCGATATGTTGTCTGATGAAGCCGTATCCTCTATACGTTTAAAATAGTCTAAAAATATAAAAGTCTCGCAGTCGAAATGTTGTATAAAAGTACAATAATAAAATTCTCAAAGTAACTACGAAAAACATGGTTTTATTCACTGTCATTACTAAATAGAATTCACTTTTCTGACCGTTGCTACGTTCATATTTTTTATGAAAGCAACTTGCTGTATTTATAAATCAAAACAAAATAATATAGAAACACTGTTTATTTTGTATTTATTAAAATAGAAACCTATATATATTTGGAAACAATCAATGGCAAGAAGGGAGAAAAAAAAACTAGAATAATAATAGTCATCTATTTTCTCATCTCCTGTGATTTGCAAAAAAAACAATGTTTATATATAATAAAACTCTATAAATGTTCTTGTTCTGTCTTCTTCATAGTTATTTATTCAAATTACATATATTAAAAAAAACCATCTATCCGAGTATGAGATAAGAATAGGAGGGAAAGACTCAATTTATTAATAGCTGAGCTGCTGTAGATACAAGTCAGAAATTTGTAACGAAAATCTATTGTTTTTATTAGATCAAAAACTTTATAAGTTCATAACGTATCCAATGCTATCATCTAACTGGTATGACATAAAATATAGGAAGTGTTAGGAAATTATTATCTTATTGAAAATAAAAAAAAAATCTGAAATAATTTAAGTATTATGTCTATGTATTTTAATCTTTTATTAATATTATTTCAATCAAAATATATTTGAGTTTTCAATTCCACAAACAACAAAACAAAACTCATAATCATTTTAACTGTATTAGAAATTTTTATGACTCTACAAATTGTGTGCCGCACTTATTAGAAGCATTTTGTTATATATGTACTCGTATACTAAATTGTCTAAACCGGTATGAATGGCTTTTGTTAGTTGTGCAATTTACGAATGTTTCCTTTTCATTAAGCTCCCACACAATATTGTTAGTGGATCGTAAGTCCCTGACGTAGCTCTCGTACTTTGCTTGTGCAAAGCACTTGTAATCAAGTTTGACCTTTATTAGTCTTTCAGTAATTTGGTAACATAAGAAATGCAACGCAAAACATGACCTTTACATATGACCTTTCTTTAATGGATCCATTATTAAATTTGGCGTCTATCCAAGTAACAAAGTATCGTACCGCAGAAATTGGGCTAAAAGTTACAACAATTTTGACCTTTTAACTTAGGTAAATAATTAAGATTCTTCGTGGATGAATCTAGTGACTGCTGTATTAATCTATGTCATATCCTAATGAGTTATTACAGAAGGAGTAATCTTTATAAATGAAAAAAATAAAAATAAATAAAATATTTTTAAATTTTCAGTAGAAAAACTGCAATCATTTAAATTTTTTAATGCGGCTGAATCACATAAGGAAATTAGAATTACAGTATGTTGAAACAAAATGGACATAAAAAGAACACAGGCTTGAATTTCTTTCGACATTTTTTAAAAGACCAAACACATGAGTGTTGAAAGTAAAAAAAAACTTATTGATTTGTATCTAAATAGTGAAAAAGCAACTTCAAGTTTAATCTCTGCGTTTAAAAAATAATCATTTTTATTTTATGTTACGAACTAATAGAAAAATTTAAATTTTGAAAATATGAAAGTGAAATCCGAAATTCAGGTTTTTATATATGAATAGTTAAATCAAAACATGATCATATTATTACCGGAATGATTTAGATGCATCTGTTCGTCTTTGTATTAAAGTAAGCAAGTGATAGAATTTCCACTATCAATACAGCTGGAAAGCCAAATGAAAAGGAAACATCCGAAACGACGAATAAAAGATAAATATTTATATTGAGTTTCAAAGGAAAAAAAATGTTATGTCGAATTTTAATAATTACATGGGATATCATTTTATTCTCGTATTTAACTGAGAATAAAGTTTTGCAATCTCATTTATTTTTCCATAATGACATTCAGGCCAGAATATAAGAAAAATAGAACAATTTTTCTTTGACTTTGTATCACAAAACAAGAACACTTAATGAACTTATGAAAACGCTTTTTTTTTCCTAAAGGTCTCTCATAAACGTTGTCTTAGAATAGCGTTAGTGAATAAATCTGGTAAGTATATATAACTTTAGTTTCTGAAAGTGATTCAAAATGTCTAACGATCTAATTTTAATTAAATTTGTATCGAATTCTTAGAAAATATTAATCGAAATTGTGAGTCAAACGTTAGTTATTATGTAAGGTTAGTTATATAATAACTAACGTTTTGGCTCCAGGGCAACTAAAGACGATGTTTGATTTGCAACATTAAAACAATAAACAGTACGGACTTTAAATGTAAAAACCATAATCTGTTTATATTTTGTATACATAACAATTTATATATAAGTCTTTATAACACGTTTTATTTCTCTTTATTCCTTTTTCAAAACTTTTTGAAAAATGATTTACGAAGAGGACAAAACACCATAAAATCTATGACGAGTTTGGTATTTATTGATGTCCTGCCTTAAGAAGTAGAAGTAGAACGAGGAGGAGGAGGAGAAAGTAGAAGAAGAATCAAAACAGACTGTCAAATATATAATTTTAAGAAATGTTTATGGTTTCAGTGCATCGGTAAATACATATGAAGCGTTTCGTTAAATTCTATTTTACGTTATAAAAGAAATACACCGTTAGAAGAACACGTGAGAGTACACATAGCTGAACTTGGTTCAAAGAAAGAGTTGGTAAGGTATTTAATTTTGGGGCAAAGAGAATTCTACCATGTTCGATAAAGCTCGACTTAAAGATTTTTGAATGACGAAATACTTTTTAAAAAGAGTTAGGTATTATTATTTATAAAATACAAGCAGTGACTCAGGAATGCTAATGAACAAAAAAGTTGTTGCATACACTGACACGGTTCTAATGTTGTAGTACATTCATTAAAACCAAGCTAAGTTAAAATTAAACTTACAATGAATTCTTGAAATAAGGTCGAATAAAAATTAAAAATTGTGGATACTTCATTGAAAAATTATTTTGTAACGTGTGCTACATATTCATTAAAAATTAACAAGCATCGCTGAATGGAAAAAAATTACACAAGATTTTCATACATCAGTACAAATAAAATTACATAACTACCATACCATAACAAGAGTACAATCAGATAAGTGTAGATATAGGGTATACCTAGGTTGAAATATTTTTACATATTCTACTACCTTTACTATGTATTGCAATATAATATTATAATAATTACAATGATGAATGAATAATGATTCGTTACCATTATTTTATTCACTTTATTAACATTTCCGTGCACATAAACTAAATAATAAAATATTATACTATTAATGTACTATAAATTGCAATAAATGCAGCAAACTTGTCATATAGACGAACTTTAACAGAGTTGAATATCTTTAAAAACTGTAAATAAGACAATATGCAATTTTTAGACTAAGATACTTTTCTTTTCTTTGCAATAATCAGGTAGTATCTCTAAGTAAAATATAACGTTATAGAGATATACAAAATAGATTTATTTGAAATATTGTGTATATATGTGAAATTTCATTGCAAAAACTCAAACATTTCATACATGTGAGAAAAATTATATACAGTGAAATAAACAATAAAATTTTCCTATTTTAGTGAGTCATGTGTCAATTTTAACGAAGCTGGTTCGTAACATCACACGTCCAATACTATTCAATTTAAATTGGCAAAGTTCGAAGGCAAATGTTATTCGTGCATAATATCGTTCTAAAATGTAAATTTCAAAATTAATTCCTTTCGAAAACGATACAAACGAATATTATAATGTATTAAATCAATGCAACTGTTATTATTTTAATATTTATTATAATCTTAAAATTACCTTATAATAATCGTAAAAGCAATTAAATAGTTTATTAAATAAAAATTCACTGATTTTTTTTTCGTACCGCTGTAAATACTCTTCCGGTTTTGATAAAATTTTATAGTTTTAAGGTATAAAGACGAAAATGTATTCACATGAATGTTTTAATACATATCATGTTACATGAATGTAAAAAAAAAAAAAATATCCGTTGTAAATTTAGTAGAAGTAGGTTACCTTTTTCAATAAAAGTTGTGTGTGTTTACCAATTATGCCAAAATATTAAACAAAATTATTACTTCATTCCTCTAACAGCCTAACAATCGAAATAAATCACTGGCACTTTGTAAATGTCGTAACAATACTGTCTAAGATATTTAGTAGTATCTTGTAGCGTTAATGTTAATTTTATTAAGTAAAGGGTTCAGTCGAAGTAAATCAAAGTAACATTTTTAAGATTTACCTTCATAGATAAAGTTCCCTTCTCTTTTTATTTTTATTGTATTGGTTTTGTAACAAATAAAAGTATTTGAATGAAACTTGTTAACTACTTTTGTTCGTGGAATGAGCCAATACAGAATTATTTGTGCTATAATATTTGTGCAAAACCGGAATCCTTAAAATACCATAATACGATTTGATTTCATGCAATTACATCTTAAAAAGGACACCATAGAGTTATGAGGTGCAATGAATCAGAAAAAAAACCTCCCTATGTTTTTATAAAGTCGTAGTTGGTGAACGAACTATCTCAGTAACAGCCTATTTAATTCAGCCTGGAAAACACAAACACAGGCAAACTGATACAATCTTTTGCTGTTTTTCTTTTGCTAAAGGAGAAAACGTATCAAGACGTTCGTATGCGAGAAAGGTCTGCAACGAAAGGATGGTAAAAAGGTGATGGATGAATTAATTTGTGTTATGTCTGTGCAAACTCTCTAGAGTATATCCTATAAAATACTGAGAGACTGGACTATACAATGATGCTTAAAGCTGACTAGACTCGTTTTAACCAAATAACGGTCGACAAAAATTTTTGCTTTTTGTTCGTCTTTTCTGAGTTCAAAGCAGTGGAGTGTCATTATCGTAAAATTATTCCACACAATATTGTAATAGTATTTCACACAAAACCGGACTTGTGCTTTTTATAGACAAAGAAGCTGTCTCAGATCAAAGTACTAATATTTGACATAATCACACTCTACCATGGCTTCTCTTTCCAACTCTATTTCATGCCGGCTGGCTCAGCTCTCGATTAATTCCAAGACCCTACTGTGCCATCATCTGCATTAACAAAAACAACTGGTAATAACAGATCGTTAATGTGCATAAAAAACCAAGTTGGGAAAAAAACGGACTCCTAAGGATCGCCTTCATCGACAGTCATCAACTTCAACTAGCAGCAAATAATCACTCCTAGTTTACAATATATTTTTAAAATTCTGAAATCTCGGCAAACAGATTAGATAAAATGTCATAGCTAGAAAACTCACCAATATAGCCATCAAGCCAGATCATGTCTCAAACTTTCAAAATGTACAGTAAAACTGAGAGAGCTTATCGTTGTTCACTAGGACTTGGGAGAAAGCGTCCTTTAAACATAGGTTCCAAAATCTTGCCGACTATCAATCCATCCACCGAAATTTAAATCGAACGGTAATTAGCATAGTCTGCACAGCTTTCCTTCTTTAGTACAGGTATTACATTTGCAAGCTGCTACGGTTTAGATTGGTGGTGGGGGGGGCAGGGTATAGTCTTGGTAGTAATCACTGTTGGTGAAGACAGTATTACCTACAAAATGCCTTAAAACTATCTGCAGTGTTAATGGCGCAACACCTTTTTAACGCAAGCCCTTGCAAGTCCCAGTTACCCACGAAGCCCTCGGCCCTCCTGGGAACTGCTGCAATCGCGCAGACAATGATCGCCAACATAGAATGCAGCTGAGATGAGGGTGCAGGGCGAAAGGTGAATATTCTGCACCTCAAAACAGAATCTACCTACCAGGGAGAAAACCCAAGACAATTCGAGCACGCTCACAGGCTCTAAGGTTGCAGCCCCACCAGCTAGTAGCAGCTAGGATACAATGGGCTAATCACTCGCATACCTAAAGCCAAAAGATTAACTTAACCAATACAGTACAAAACCAGACCGATCAAACTAAAATGGACATTTGGCATAAAAATGCGGACACGAATTGCTTGCTGCAACGTGCGTGAGCCGAACCGACTCGCCCAAGCAAAAATGCCACGATACAAACTGCAGTTACTCGCTCTAAGCAAAGTGAGCAGAAAAGGATTCGGAAAACTGAGAACGTTCGGGGCCTTACATTTCATTACTACGGGGAGGAAAATGAAGAAGGTGTACGTGAGAACGGCGTTGGCATCCTCCTTTTTGACGCTGCAAAGAAGAGCCTCCTGGACTGGAGAACAGGATCATTGCTTGATGGCGCTACCATCGTGGCGCGGGTATCGATAGCGATCATCACCTTCTAGTTGCCCAGGCCCGGCTCAAAGTAGCTGTAGCTCAGCCCACAAACACTACTAACAGGTGCTGGTGGTAAGGTGAGATAATTAAAGGAAGGTGTGTGCCGAGTTTAAATTTAACTAAAAGAAAAGGCAATGTTACTCGTTTTAATAAAAGTATTATGATAGTCTTAATAAGCTAGCAGGTTGTGTACACACAAATAAGTTATTTTGTCTTCCTTGTTTGTTGTTTTCAAATAATAATAATAAGAATGTTTGGATCTCCACTAGATATTCCGATTTAAATAAAATTCACAAGGCGGTGATGAACAGATCTTAATCGTTTTAAGGTATTTTCGTGGCTCAGAAGTAGTTGATAGATTTATTAAATATATACATAGATGTTAGTTCTGATCGGACTGTTGTAACTTTATGAGCGAATATTATCAATATTTAAATGAAACTACTTTGCAGCAGTTTCGGTTACTTTGCAGCATTCGTGATCACGGTATTCACATCTCGACTGCCCGTTAAAAATAATAGTTTCATTTAAATGAATACTCGCGAAAGTATTAGTTTTATCTCATTATTGTCAATGTTTGAGAGGGGTAAACTTTGGTGAAAATGGGTATTTTTTTTTTCGAACATATTCTGCTTACCCTACTCCAAATCTTTGCGCACGCCCCTGCTGGAAAAGCATTACCTTGCTCTCAACTCCGTCTAAGGTGCTGTGCAAGGTTATCCTAGACATGTTAGCGAGGGCCATTGAACCTCTTCTTCGCAGAGAACATGCTGGATTCCGACCCAACAGATCGTGCACAGACTAGATTATTACCTTATGCATAATCCTCAAACAGGCATCAGAATGGCAGAGTAAAATGTATTTGAACATTCCGGATTTCAAAAAAGTCTTCGACAGGGTGAGCTGGATAGGTTTCTGAAATATTCCAGCACAGTAACTCACAACGGCTTGTTGTCTGAAGACATACAAGTCCACGCAGGTGTGGGCCAGGGGTGTCTCCTTTCCCCAATTCTCTTCCTTGTCATTCTGGATGGTTTTATACAGAAAGTCACGAAAAGCAAGCATAGAGTGATGGCTGGTATACGATTATTTCTAATAAAAAAAGCATCAATTTAGTAATCAAAAACAAAAGTTAATTAAAATTATACCATTAGAATAGTAGATCTCTTAATAATATTTTGGTTAAATACTTATATAAAAATCTTTTATTTCTGAGACAGCGTAAAAGAAATTTAAATCTCTCACGTGCAAGAAGACAAACATTTCTTTTATTTTTTTCTTTGAGTCGTATTTGACTGCATTGTAGTTTGTTCAAACATGAATTTTTAAGGTGAATAAAATAGTATTTACTTTTATATTGTATATTATAATGATATAATAATGAAACTATCACCTTTGCGTGTATTATATAATACTAATTTCAATATAAAATTTAAGTTAGTGCCGAGGTGATGAAGTCATTATGAAACTTTGATGGTCTCAATCCAATTTAAGGTTTCCTGAGTAAGACTCGACGTATAAAGTATTAGTGTTACGTCTTAGTGTTATCCTTCTGTAACAACTTCACATTGATGCTGACGAGCGCCAATAATCCTATTACAAAGTTGCTGCAGTGGCAAACTTTTTTTAATATACATTATTATGTTGTATATATATATATATAATATGTGTATAATATGTGCTACTTCAAAAATTTGTTTTACTTTAGCAAACACAATATTCAAAACGTTCACAAAATCATAATAATATTTTGACTTCATTTCAATTTAGTAATATTTTATATTAACTTAATTTTTTTTTTTGGTAATCAAATTCATTTAATTGCGATTGCATTCATAAAGCATTTTAAGTGTCTTGCTGTCAAACCTGTATTCTTTTAAAAGATGTTGTCTATAAACCTTTGACATATATTTGTTGTAATAGCTTATATTAATATAATTCATGATAAAATATTTGAAAAAAATATGAAATATTTGTTCATAGTATTGGTAAAGAATTTCATTTATGCTTAATTGAATAACAATAGAGCAAGAGATGTGCTTATAAATTAACTTCGTTTAAAAGAAAAATTACAAATATATTATATGATACTTTGTTATGTTATTTTACAAAATCTAAAAAAAAGTAATCAAAGGAAAATTGAATAATAAAACAATTTTAAAATGTTATTTTTAATGGAAGCATTGATATATTGATGTGTTGTATAAAATTTATGTAAAATCTTCAATTTCATTCACAATTTCAAATCATTGGTATTCAAAAGCAAAGCGAAATATCCAAACATCTCTCCCATGTATCCTGGACAAAGCCAATAGCAATATCCATTTGCAGTTTATTCCAGCGCAAGCTAAAACATAATAAGATCGAAATAAGTATGTAATGTAAAACTATTCGCCGTGTGTTTTAAAAGTTTTAGTGAAAGAATATTAGTTAAATGAAGTCAGTTGAGTAATATAAATGAAAGTTTTATAAGTGTACTATGAAAAATTTTGCTGGAAAAATTTGTTTGGTTTGCTTCCGTTGTGATGAAACAGGTGGGCTTTTATGGGACGGTTAAGTAACAAAATTAAAAAGGGTTTTGTTCCACGTTCCAGTTTCTATCAAATTTGCGGGAATTGTTCGAAATAATGTCTTTCGGTTTTCTGCAAGAATGTGAGATGTACAGTGAGTGAAATTATACGAACGAAAATTAAATTGTTACCCATTATTGAAACATTGTTCAGAGTCTTTTGATTGATCGATCCTTCAGATTGATTTTAAAGTATTAATATAAATTGGTGAGTATCCAACAATTTTTTGTTATATTATCGTATCAGCTTAATGTTATACAATTTCTAAGCTTCTACAGATGTTTTTTTTTTATTTAGAAATTAGATACTTATTAAAAACACACATAATGTAATTTTTTTTTTTTTCAAATTATAAACTATTTCAATGTTTTAATTATTTACGTTAAATATAAACTTATAAATCACAACTCAATCAAAAATAAATTATTGATTCATCACGTACTTTTCTTGCAATACATTTTAGTGTCCAAATACAATTTTGGATTCAAATAAAAGTAAAAATTCGCATGATGATTAACCCTGAACCTTTAGCTTGAACTCACCAACATAGAGATTTGAACTGTAACCGTATATTGAGATTACACCTATTAATACTTTTTGCATTTATACATTTTTCAGTATTTATGGTATTTGATTTTTTTATTAAAATTAATTTCTTAATAATATAATAAAACTAAAATACTTATTATCCATAAGTGTTACAAAGTACTTCAGAAGAATAAATACAAATATTAACTGCAATTTATTTATCATTTCTTAAACTTTTTAATATTAATATTTAAAAAAATCCATAAACAGAAATAGTCATAAAAGTGTAATAATGAAAAATAAATAAAATAAAAATCTATTTCATTTTAAAAATCATTAAATTGCTGCAAAGGAATACAATACAAAGAAAAAAAAATCACACTGTCTATTTTTTCGCAACTCAAAGTGACGCATCACTAATGGATCCGCCAGATGTAGATGTCAGAATGCAACAGAATAGTTGGAGCTCCGATATCAGATAAAAGTACAGCTCCTTATATATTGAAGTTTTAGCAACTGTGGATTTTTATGAGAACAGAAAGTACTTCTATAACGCTTTATATATTACAAAATTGTGAATGTTGCTAAGAACTCTTCAACCTATAAAATTATCATTTCATGAGATCACCAACTAGCACGCTATAAAAGTGAAAAGTTTTAGCTAGTGTTGGAATAAACTGCAAATGAATATCGCTATTGGTTTTTTTTTTAGATAGTACGGGAGAGTTATTTTTAATCAATATATTTTTTTTACATAATTACGTCCCGATTAGTTGCATCTATTACATTGGAAAGAATTACAAAATAGTCTTTTGACTTTTGACTTTAAGAAAAGTATTAGCGTTTTCAAAATAAACTTAAGATATTTCCGTTATTCGAGGTTGGGTTTAACAAATTACAAAACTTTGTGATAACCGTGGGTAGGGGGGGAATAGTGTTATTACAAATTTGTTTTTGTAAGCAAACGGAAAGCAAACGCAATGATAAATAGATATTTTTGTAACATTTTACGTGATATGAAAGTTCTATAATTTTTATATTTTTGTAACTCACAACGAAACGTATTATATGTTTTTTTTTATAAAAACTGGGTTTGGTGTTTATGTATAAAGTAACAAAGGTCCGCATCCTATTAAATGCCTATCACAATAACCAGAGCAATATAAATTGCATAAGTTCTTATACTGTTGCAAAAAACATGTAATCAAAATCAAGGCAGCGTATGACACAAACATGAATAAAAATTTGGTTCAGTTGTTATGAAAACTGTGACACAGTGGCAATCCATATCCTTTATAGTCCTGTTTCTTTGGGAAATCGATAAACTTCCAATTATTTCAGCGGCTCCCAGCGGAGGAATCCCCGAGTATAAAACCAGAAAATAAAAAAAGGTCCAATTAAGAAGGTCTCGGGACTCTGTTTCTGTTCCTCCAACAAGAATATTGGAACATGCGAATAAATAATTGGATTACAAGTATTACGTGCTATTAATTTAGTCAGAGCAAATTGTATTGGAAGCTTTGTATCTAATGTAACTACAATTAATGAATATGTTAAAAGAAAATTAATGAATATGTAAAAAGGATATTGGTTGTACAATAATCATAAAGAATATTGTTATATTAAAAGTTTAAATAGTTTAAAATTATTTAAATTCTACCAACTACCAATAACAAAGTTTCTCAATTGCACTTAATTATTTCGGATGGTGTTAATATCTACTTTTTCTCATAAACCGAGGTTAATATGCTCGTAGTGACATATTGTTCTAAATATTAAGGAGTCCTTTAAAATAAATTTATTACCAAAACATCGTTGATTGTATTAAGTTTATTTAATTATTATGACAATGCTAACAAGATTAAAACTATTATGCTTTCACTTACAGTTGGTTTCTAGGGAACAAAAAAAACATTAGTTACATTGAAGCCACTTTTTACGTGACTTACACAAAGCACAATGGCCAATAGATGCCGTTGTATTTCGAGATGGAACCCAGTCAAAATTAGATAACAATACTTTAACTATCCCAGGGTATGAATCAAGGGATAGTTCAGGTGAGAGTTCCTGACATGACTTCCTAAATAAAAATTCCTTAAGATTACCATGTCTCATTAATGGTGTCACTAAAATATTCAAATGTACTAATTAGAGTGAGACTTTATTATTACATCACATTAAATTATAACATGTTTAACTATTAATCGGTATTTTTTAATCAAACCAACAATATTTCAAGCAAGCGATAGAAAAAGTAAGTCTTGTAAAATAAACCTGGAATTGGTGTTGGTTCTAAGAAAAACGGCTGCACAGTCAGTATTAATGTTCTGTGATAGAAAATTTACCTGAAGTAGCTTTTGAAACTTTCTTCATTGGACCCGTGGGAAAGCTTTAAGTTCTTAAAATCTTCTTCTTTTTCTTTCCCAGAATCCTATTCTTCTTTGACCTGTCCTAATTTGGTTCATTTTACATATTTCAAAATCGTTAGAATTGATAATTTACACATGGTTTAAAGGGAAATAATATTCTTTAGTAATTGTTTATAACCTAGAGATATAAAATAATGCGAACCTATCAAGAAGTACACTTTTTCAAGTCACTTTAATAAAAAAATGTACGGCAATAAATCATCACAAGAGCTCATTCTCAAACATTTATTTCGGAAGTGAAATAAAATTTCATCGTAAAATAAATATAGCGTTTTACACACTTACAAATGCCGTAATAAAAATAAAGTAATTATTCTTAATTCATATCAATATTAAAGTTGTATATTTATAAAATTTATTCTTCGTACATTAATTTCACTGTTTTCTTTGCTATTTCCTTCATAGTAGAGCAGTTAATAGACTAAATAAAGTTATAAAATATAACCTAAAGCAAGTAAAATGATTTATGGTGATTGTATTGAAACCGCTTACATTGTCCCAACACTAACGCATACACACTGATTTTAACATAGTAATTTTATAAAGTATGTTTATTAAATTATCGTTTACAGAAAAACTATAAAGCTGCAAAACTCTTAGTTTTGTTTCAATTGTACTTTTTAAAGACATCTGTTCTTTTATAAAAACGAAAAAAAAAAATTTTATCTAGTTATTTTTTTTAATACGACGTCCATCCATATCCAAGACATAAAAACAAGATCTATTTACGGAATAAGCTTCTTTATTTTATAATTATACTGTTTTTAATATTTTTTCCTGCAGTATGTTTTATTACACTAACATTATGTTTTATTTTAAGTCTTTATTACAATTTTCCTTCTTATAAAGCGTCGGAATAAAATAAATATGTTTATTTTTAAAAGAAATTGCTGTGATATTATAATTAAATATTCATATATATATATAGCGGGGCATATCTATATATATATTTAGATATGCCCCGCTGTTTAACAAACTGAAATATATGTATAGTAAAATTATGTGTGCCTCTTTTTTGGAATATAATATATATATATATATATATATATATATGTTATAAATTAGAAAATGAGACGAACCTTTTAGGCATTCCATGGATTCACATTGCAGGTGCCGGGTCCATAGCTGGGTAATATTGACATATTCACACCGAATGTTTGAAGTCTCTGTTCCACCCTATATTTAGAAATTTTAATTCTTTGTACGATATTAACCACATTTAAAACTTGCAATAAAACTAAATCTAGCTTTAACAACAAACATAAAGCTGAAATAGTAATAATCTCCGCGTTCCTGCTGCTGTTGAGTGAACTTAAATTAGTACAACTAATTCCTCTACGTAATATTGTATGGATTTCTGGGAAAATTTAAGAGCTATTGCGTTTCGATCAAAGTGAATATAAGATACATTACGACGAAATAAAGAAATAATTTTTAAGGGTGTTAATATACTCTGATAATTCATATACTTGAATTTAAAAAATAATCTGAGCGTTTATAACTTCATATTCGGTAAAAATTGAAATATTTCTGAGCTCAGAAATAGCTCAGCTATTAAAATCAAAATAGTTAAAACGATTGACGTTTATATTCTGGTAAATGACGTGATGGGACATAATCTCCTTAATTATTTACATCTGTTCATTATATATATACATAAAAAAAATGAGAAAAATATAAAAAAAAATTGATAAGTAATTAAACTAAAAGCATTTAGTGAAAGAAATTCATAAGAAACCTCTTACAGTAATTTTGATTCGTTCTCTCTTGAGTTATTAAGAATAGTGCTTCTTTGACAAGCTCGGCTCTTAGCCATTAAGACATTATCATTTACAAAGTATAATCAATTAACTAGTATAATATAGTTATATAGAAAAGTAGACTATGTATATAATATTGTTTTTTTGTTTTGTGAATAAATATGTCATAGTCCCATTTTTATCAAATTAAACATTAAATAAGAACTTTTTCATATTATCACCGTTTTTTTCTAATTAGCTTTGAATATCGCACATATCAGACAAATACACTGCATCGTTAACGTTGCTTATATGGTAGGTATAAAGTTTTAGAGTCTGTAAGATATTATAAGAGCATAAAGTAATTTTTAATTTAATTTTTTTTTATAAATCAGGACTACATAGTATAGGGTTTTCCATTAAGGGCGCTTGATCTTTGAAATGCAAAAAAAAATACATGTAGGAAAGATATTTGCGAAATTTTTTTTTTATTTGGAAGGTCTATCGACCCCATTATGTATGGAATATGACATCATTCAAATGACCGCCACGGCTTCGGTTGGTGGCGCGCACACGAAAGGTCCAATTTTCGATGACTCTGGCGCACAAATCGGGCTGTATTTGATCGATGGCGTGGCGTATGTTGACTTTGAGGGCATCGGTGGTTTGCGGCTTGTTGGCATAGACCTGCGACTTAAGAAAACCCCACAAGAAAAAGTCCAGCGGGGTCAAATCGCACGATCTCGGTGGCCAGTTCACGTCGCCTCCGCGCGAGATGACCATGTCCAGAAATTGCTCGTGCAGAACTTCCATCGTAGCGTGTGCTGTGTGGCACGTAGCGCCGTCCTGTTGAAACCACATGTAGTCCAGATCCATATTCTCGATTTCAGGCCAAAAGAAGTTGGTTATCATCGACCGATATCGCTCACCATTGACGGTGACGGCCACACCATTATCGTTTTCGAAAAAATACGGACCAATCACGCCTCCGGCCCAAAATCCGCACCAAACAGTAACTTTCTGCGGGTGCATTGCCACTTGGTGAACCTCGTGTGGATTGGTCTCGTCCCAAATACGGCAATTTTGCTTGTTGACATAGCCATTCATCCAAAAATGCGCCTCGTCGCTGAAGATGATTTTTTTGCCAAAATCGGCGTCAACTTCCAACTGCTCTAATGCCCAGTCAGCGAACACACGGCGCTGTCTATGGTCATTAACCTTGAGCTCTTGGGTCAGCTGGATCTTGTACGGGTGCAGGCTCAAGTCACAACGCAAAATTCGCCAAGTTGTCGTCTGCGAAAGGCCGAGTTCCTGTGCGCGACGCGGAATTGACTGCCGCGGGTTTTCGAGGACACTGTCGCGCACAGCGGCGATATTCTCGGCAGATCTCGCGTTACGTTGACGCACGGGAACCGGCTGATTGTTAACTGACCCGGTTGACTCGAATTTGTCCACCAATCGACGGATAGTCGACTCGGCAGGACGATCATCGCGACCGTAAAACGGGCGAAGTGCGCGGAACGTTGCTCGAACTGAAGACCCATTTTCATAAAACAATTTTATGATTTGCACGTGCTGCTCGACACTGTAACCTGCCATGGTGGTTTGGGAGGACGGAATGAATATAACACACTGCATTTGACAGCTGTCACTCAAACAACATGGCCGCAATCAGCTGTCAAAGTTCAAGCGTCCCTATTGGAAAACCCCATATAACAACAATAATTTTGAAACACATTTTAATACATTTACCAGTTAAAAAAAACAGTTCCCTTTAATTGCCTTGCGTAAGTATTGTCTGATAATAATCTGGTGTATATCTGGCCAATCCAGATATTATATTCAATTTGTTGAGTGATTTTGAAAGAGGCTATAAATTTGTTATCCATGAAATCATAATTTTTATTACATAATTGGCGAGTGAATAACAAATAAACATAAAAATAAAAGCTTATAACCAAATTTTATTTTTTGAGCTCTGTCTGTAAAATGACCAAATATAAATGTGAAAATAAACATAAATTAATTTCAGTTGGCATGACTGTGTACAAATAAATAGCAAAGTAAATAAAATCTTGCTGTTTGTGATTTTTCAATAAACCTTTTTTTTATGGACAAAACAAACATCATATTGGATTAAATTTGTAGAAAAATCATATCGTATAGTAACCTTATTTATATACTAACACAAACTTAAATAATCCGAGGCTTAACTCATTTAAACTTTATAAAACTAGTCTCTATTTCATTAAATATATCACAGACACAGGAGAGAATAATATAGAGAATGTATATGGACTTATTATGAAATCAATACCTTCCATTTGCCTGCTAACTGCAACGACTCCTCCCTCCCCAGCTATGAAACCACAACCCCGAGGGGAAGGTTCCATTTAAGAGGTATCAAGCCTGTTACTGTCAAGCAAGCTGCAATATTAAAATATTCAACGAAACATATGAATAATGACTTAGTTTACAAGCGTCACATACTGAATCAGAGGTAGTTTCAATAAATAATAAGTATAATGTCACGAGCAGTTAAATATATAATATTTTGTTAATGACATCTAAGACTTTTGCGAGTTTTATTCATTTAAATAATATTTAGCTATAGATAAATTAACATAGAAATATATATATATATTATCAACCCCACCAACAACCGACACCGTAAGTTTATTGAGAAATATTAAAACACTAAATCTATTAAATTCGTTTATTCTCATCGATTTTTTTTGTTAGGCTGCGATACAATCTTTAGTCCCATTTTTTTAAGAATAGAAAATATTTTAGGATAACAATCTCTTCATCAATACTCCGATTTTTTCAGTCATCATATTCAGTTACTTCGATCACCATTCACGTATAATCAATATTTGCTTACATTTTTTTAAAAATTTCCGGATCTAATATAATGAAAGAAAATTAGTATCATTAAAGCTAATATCTTTATACTGGTCATGGTAAATTACTTATTTCGATGTCCAATAGCTTGACTTTGAGAAGAAATCAAAATAATCAAGATGTAATGGCTCAGTTGAAAAGTTATTCTCCTACTGATTGTGACAATAGGAGATTACATGAGAAATATTTATTGGAGAGACTGAAGTGAAATGTCATTTTCTTCAACATAAAGTCATTATGAACATGATGAACTTAGTCTTAACTTAGAACTTAGTAATTATGAACATGACTATTTTTATTCACTAAAAAATTTATGTAACGATTAGAGTAAATGTCATAAAATTTCCAGAATTATTTTACTCATATCGTTATCATTTTATAAAAGTTCAAAGACCTATTTTTTTATTATAAATTACAATATTTTGAAAAGTGACTCAGGAGTGAAATGAAAAGTGAGTAAATTAATAAAGAAACAGGTAAATTAATTTACTACGATCGCTTTTCAACCGCTAACATTTTCATGTCACTCGTGTGCACTGAGATTACAGTTAGACGTAATTACTTTTTCATATTCATATTATAAAGTATGACTCTTCTTGTTTCTTATTGCGTTATAAACGTATTTAAATAAAATACTTCACGTTTACGTGAGAAAACATAGTCCAAGGGACTTTAAGTATCACAATTCAAGAACGATATCATTTTGATCCAACGCATTTTTTTTATACATTATCAAACCGACTAATATTACGATGTATTCTGGTTTTGATAAGTGCTTCAAAGGCCTTATATTTTGATAAAGCGAACCATCGCGTTTAATTCGCACCGCTCATGTTAATGTTAAAATTGAGTTAATGAATATAAATACACATTTGAGTTATTCGATATTGCTTTTTATGTCAAAGAACAGTAGACGCATTATATTTTGAGCTTATCAATGATTCTCGTTACGACTCTCAATTAACGTTAAATATTTATGAGGACTTAATTTGTAGAATAAAGTGATTTCATTTATTTTATCACAAAAATGTTACATTTCTCGTGTAAGTGAATAAAAAACAGTCACAAGAATAGTTTATCAAAATGACATTAGATATAAATACGGGCACAAAAAGAAATTTATATGTAAATTTTCGATGAAGAGTCAGTACTCAAATAATGCTACAGTATTCTGGTTCTTAGTTTAAGTCGATCAAAGGCCTTATATACATTCAAGTCCACTGAGATACTCGCAGATTCAGATTGAACAAGTTTTTGTTTCAAAGTCAGCGAGGAGCATGAATAGAGTTTTGAATTATTGGATATTGAATTTAATATCAGAGTGTAGAAGATGATTTTTTCTTTGAACAGCTCAAACATTTTTAGATTAATTTATGGAAGAAATTTCATATTTATATGCATTTTATTGTAAATACATATGTTTATATTCTAAGTTACATATCATATATTTGGAGAGTTGTAAATATCCGGCATAAAAATATTATTATTTCTACTTTTTAGTTTTAATATAAACTTGTGCTGAATCTTTCGATAAATAATTTATATATAGTTGTAATTTCATATGCTGTCCAAACTATTTGCTAAATCTCTCTAATAAAACTTAAAAAAAAAATCATCATTTTGGAACAGAATTTAAAAAACTAATTTATAGTATACAGAATACTTAGTGTATTCCATATTACGTATACATTAATAATTTAGGTTATTTTAAATATAGTGCATTGGACATTTATATTGAATAAAAATACCGTCATATGCAAAGTTAGAGGACTAAAGACAACTAAAGAGAAATCATAGTATTCTAAGGTATGAAACCTCAATTTTATATATATTTTTTAAAATTTTCAATTGCCTTTTCATCAATAAATGGTACACTAACTCAAAACTACTACTAACTTATAATTAACTGTCATGTTCTCTTCAGATATTTCTTTGAATGTTGGAGAAAAATTAAACTCAAGTTAATTTAATCATCCTTGCCTTTTGGAATTATTAAAATTAACATGTGAGAACAATGATAAAAATGAAAAAAAAAAACAAAAACATTGGGTTCATTGAAATCATTTCATATATTATAAATTCCGTTCAATACAAAAAGACTGGTACCTACTACCTACTACTTGCGACAAGCAAAAGTTACTGTGAACTAGAAACTGAATGAGAGCTGTAAGTGGAACAAATGATTCACTATATTTAGCACTCTTCAGTCCCCCGTCTGAATAGAAGGGAACAAGTTTCAACTGCTTTATAATTTTAATTAAGTTTCATTGACATCTTTACAAATAATTTTACTTTTAAATAATATTTTACGTATATTATTTAAGGGTATTGAAAATTTAATGCGATAAAAGTATTAATATCTTTGAAATGTAGTCGTAATCATTTAAATACGCTTATATAACTTTTTGTTTAATACAGATAACCATTCGAGTATTGTTTTAATATTAATTAACAGAGACTTTAACACAATATGGACGCTATATTTTAAATTAATATATTTCACGATGCGACGTCTGTTAAAAATATTATTTCTAGAAACGTCACATTGTAAAATTGCCTATACAAAACACTTGAAACCATGAAATAGATATGATACATTATTTTATTTCATAAATCGTATATAATTTTTAACAATTGCATAGAGCTATGAGCAAATAACAGTTAATAGAATTATTTTTATAAAAAAAAAAATCTATTAAAAAATATCGGAAACTCTTTTTAAAGTTAAATAAACTTCAAAAATTGCATTTGACTGTTATGTTTGTAAAAATTATAAGTGTGAAATATACGTAAATTAATTTGGTTTGCGCTTTTTCAGAAGAAACAAATGAATTTTATAGCTCGCTTCAATAATAGCATTAAAAAAGCTATTGTTATCGTTCACGTTTCTGTTTCTGCCGATCCGACAGGGATTTGTCGATATAATGACAGTATTTAATTTTCTGTGAAAATTTGAGATACATTATGTGTAATATCATTTATACGATAAAGAAATATTCTCTGTATTTTTAAATATTATTTAAGAATAATAATTTACTGTTAATTCAACTTTTAAATGTTTCTTATATTTGTTTTTCGAAAAGAATTTAATAATTTTGTTTGGACCAAATATTTACTTCTCATGAAATAATACGGGACGATATTCATACTTTTTTAACCATTCAAATCCTTTAAAATATTTTTGTATATGTATATCTTATTACGTTATATTATATATGTACATTACATATAATTATACTGAGGCCTATGTTTATCATAAAAATATTACTAAAAGTATGACCGTATTTCTACAATACAAATTATTTGATAAATAGTTTAATTTAAAGAATTTCTTTAAAAAAATATACAAGAAGCTTCTTACACTGTTTCGTTTCGTTTGCTCTCGTTCTCTCGTGAGAAATTAAGAATTCCGTTTCTTACATACACTTGGCTCCGGGCCACTTATGTATTTTTACGTATAAAGTAAAATTAATAAACTTTTTTTCCAAAAGTTCAAGCGTTTACAAGATTTGCAGAAAAAAACATCTAAGTTAACTAACTAGGAGCACTCATTAATTCCCTTTCACAGCTTTTTCTTAATACAGTATAAGCCCTGTTTTTACAATGTATCTCGTAATTTCACAATGCGATTTTATTATATTAATTATATTATTTCTAAACTTTCCTCACGTTTCGATTACCTCACAGTAACCTTTTTCAGGCAGACGAGATGAAAGGCTTTCAGCTTAATAAATGAATAAAATCTCATAGTGAAATATAAAAAATATATAATTAAATATACATATAATATGAGATACAAGTATGTACGTGGTTAAAATCTTTATAGATCACGAAACAATTATAAAATTTTGTCATATTTCAAACAGATAATTCTCGGTATTCTAATTTTTGTATTTCTACCTTCATAAATTTTTGCTGCATATTACGGACTTAAACCACAATTAAACTGGAGTTTACTTTTACGTCTCGCAGAAAACATTTTTCCTGCAACACAAAAGTGAAAATTGTGATTTATTTTCGTTCAGGGGTTTGTTAAGTCTGCAGAGTATCGTTGGGGGATCGTAAAAAAGTATTCTGTCAACATGCTTTAAACAATGCAAATGTCGTCATATTTCTTATATTATCTTTAAAACTATGTACGTATGCACATATATATTTTTATATAAATAAATATACTACATGTTTTAAGTAATTTATTTCTATTTGTATGGCGAAATACTATTTGTTTTCTTAATTATCCTTTGCTAGAACATTTCATCGCTAAAACTCGCCACATTTTTTTGAATCACTGAATTCTTTGAATTTATTTCAAAATGATGAAAAAAACATCAATGTACTAAAAACTTTAATAAAAGCACCTTAACATACATAGTATCTATAAGTTTATGTACACACTACATATGTATAATAAAACATACTTAATGTTATGAAATATACGCCATCGTTGAAGAAAATATATACTAATGAGGGAAATATTTTTCGTAGAGAAGTTTTTCGTTGTTTTTTTTTTCAGACTAAGAATGGTTGTCGCTGCCATTGAAAAATATAAAATATTAGAAAAAAATAGACCATGTAGTCTGTGTCTTTTGAGGTGTCAATAGATTTTGATTAAAAAAAAAATATATTTTTTTTTTTATTTTCTTTACAACATCAGAACACCAGTATCAATTTAATTACAAACATAGTAAAGTTGAAGTGGGGCAAAGTATAAACTTTTTACCCAAGTTATTAGTATGTGTACACCGAGGATTGTTATATGAGATCTTGAATTATTTTGTATTCTTATAACATTGCTCAAATAATTAAATATTTTATTTTTCTTTAATAAACATTCAAAAATTAATATGTTGCTTATTACAATTTTTAGGATTAGCCGATTTAATCAAAGAAACTTTTCGAGTTTAAAACACAATATTGATATTGGTTCAATATTATATATATATATATTTACTTAAATAACTTTCATAAATTTTATTTTCTCTATTGACCCATCAGGTAACTCACATTCGATAGCCGTTCACAAAAATATATACGAAATCCTGTGAATGAAATTTAAAACAAATTGTTTTCTATTTTCCAATAAAGCTTTTTGTCAGAGCCAAAACATACGCTACTTCATTCACTGCTATTAACTTTAGGTTATATCGTAAACTATGTTCATTGTACTTTTTTGTTTTACATTTTAAAAGAAAAAAATTTAAAAATTTTATGATAATTTTATGCTGACAGATCTGTTTTATTATAAATAGTTAAGAATGCCTTGAAAACTATTTAAACTTTCGATCTACTTTTTAATATAAGGATAAAGTGTTGAGTTGTAGTAGTGGAAATCTGTTAAAGAAATCGATTATCTTTCGTTCCGCGATATATCACAGCCTTAAGTGAAAGGTGCCAATTAAGAAGCACTAAGACTATTTCAATTCTGGGAGCTGGAGTTGATATTTTAAAGAGATCATTTCTATAAGGAGTTAATTTTGATTTACTTAAAATATATATTATATATTTTGTAAACAAAAAAAAATTATAAATATTTTTCAATTTCATATAGATTAATATTAAACTTTAGTCGACCGTAGAGCATCGATTAATTAAAAAATTATAATATCTATTGTTCTATGATTGGAGAGGCAATACTGAATAACTCAAAGATATCTCATAGATATCTTCCTTTTATTACTTGGAACAAAAAAGTGTTCAATATGAACCACCCACAATCGACTAGAATTCAAATATAAGGAAATGCCTTTGAAGAACTTACCGACAAAGAAATACAACAGTTATTTAAAATCTTTTTTTGATAATAAAGTATAATTTATATATCAAAAATTAAATGATTGTTCAAATAGTTTTTGTTGTTGAGGGAAGTTTTATTTTTTTATTCTGAAGGCGAACTAAACGCTCAAAAGCGTTTTATGCAAATAGAAAAAAAGATAAGTCAAAAAGCCCAGTGAATACGAGTGTTGTAAAAATGTTATATCTTTGAAGTAATCACCTTAATTTATTCCACTTACTTTGGGGCAAACTTTATTGCTTTATCTAGTCTAGATAATATTTCTTTACAGAAGATTGACACGTAACATTGCTTAAAACACATAGTTGTAGAGACAATAAACGCTCTTATTATTTTAAATGACAGCTCATCAAACTTCTAGATGGTTCTAATAAATAATAATACGCTACCGCCGGCTAGATGAGAGTACCCTTTAAAGTTGTCATGTGCTACTGTGTATGTGTGTGATTGTGTATGTGTGTGCGTGAGTCGACGGTTAATATTTGTTTATGTTTAAATTTCACGACCCATACACTACTTAGAAACACGGACGCACATAAGATGTATATAATAATAAATAGATAAAAAATATATAAGTAAGCGAAAGAACAAACAAGAACTGGCAGTGTTTTCATTCAAAGAACGAAAATAGCTACATAATCACAGCTGAAGTAAGAGCACATTCGATACAGGATATAAAACCTACTTTAAAATTATTTCCTCTACTGGTACCTCTTTATTTTAAATTAAATAGTGTGACTTTTGGAAGGGCTGAGTGGTTTATTTATTATGATGATATAATTTTAAATACCTTCAATTATGTTCCTAACATCATATAGCAAAAGTAGGCTAAATAATCAAATTAAGGTTGAATTATATTAAACGAAAAGAAAGTCATCGCCATGAGCAAGATTCAAGACAGGAAACTTATTAGAGGTAAATAAACAAATTATATTTTTTCACAAACTTTTTTATATTTTGTTATAAAACTTATGTTGTTGTGAGATGATATACATACTTTTTTGTTAGTCTATTATTAAATAAAATATCATATATTTATTGCTTGAATGTCGGATAAAAAAACGTACATTTATTACCGTCGGACTTATCTGAAATGGCGTATTAAGATTTCTTGGTACCTTCCATTTGGTGCCGTGGTATCATTGCTGGAGACAGACAATCGCTGTAGACATTGATAAATTAGAAGTAATCGATTTCATAATGAACACGTATGTATGTATATGACGCGTTGACTTACTGTCTCTACCACTCTATAAGAAATTAGTTAAAGAGATTAAAATGGTAACTTTATTTTTAAAGCATTTTAAAAATTCTATGACCATTTCCTTCGAAGAATTTTTTAAAAAATAAAAGTGTATATAACACTTCCTTTTGGTATATAAAAAATTACAATCACAGTTTTGTGAAATTAATGCAATGTTATGTATGTTCTGGCCTCGCAAATAAAATTTATTGTTCAATGGCAAACTGCAACATTTGTTTAAAATTATCGAGAAATGTATTGAATCTATGGCAAATTTAATAATTTTGAATTTATTTCTAAGTAAGTAAAATAAATTAAAATATGTACAATGTACATATATAGATATGGGTCTATTGACCTATTAAATTTGTATTAATATATTTATGGTAGAGTGATTCTTGAATAGAAATAACAACGTCTGATCAAATTATAACACAATACGTACTATAAACATTGAATCAATGATAGGGCCTTTTAATTAACTTAAAACAAACACTACTTAAATTAAATAAAATTATTAAAGAATATTTTCATTATTAAGATTTAGTACGCTTTTACTAGGCCAGTAGGTAAATATACTTAAATAAATAAAAACAAAGAATATCTGATGCTGAAATAACATTATTTCTATATATGTCAGTGCAAATTAATAAAATTAATAAAGGTGTTGAAACTTGTTCTGTTCTATTCAGACGGAAAACTGAAGAGTGCAAAATAAAGTGAATCATTTGTTCCACTTACAGCTCTCATTCAGTTTCTAGTTCACAGTAACTTTAGACTTCACGGCTTGATATTTTATAAAAATTATACGCTATGTAAAAATATGTACTGGACTATCAATTCAATTCTTATTTACGTGTTCAGTAGGATTACTAGTTAATTTTATAAAACTTTACTCGGTATAAAATTATACTAAATATTATAAATAATTATAATGCAAGCAGAATCGACAATGATCATTTTCGGAAAGTTGTACTTAGCAATCTAAGATGTTGCAGCTCTACATAATTAATTACACGAAATAAATAAGCTATGGCTGGATATTTTTAGGTTGTACACAAAACTTTGTGTACAAAGAGAGTCCAGAATTGCACTTTATTAATTACACTTGCATCCAGAACCCCGTAGTTTTTCAACTATTCGCTTATAGAAGGTACTTTAATCTTTGTTAATGTATTTTCAATTAAGGTCAACACGACTATAAGGCGTTCATCTGGACGTTTAATAAAAATATCGCTGTCTGTGCAGGATATATGAGTAAAAATATGTTTCTGTATGCACCATTATCGGGATGTACACTTGTTAGCAGCCTATATGCTTTGACGACCAATGAGAATGATTATATATCTTTTATATAAAAAACGACTGTTCCTATAATTCAAAAGACTTATAAAAAATGCTGCCCGAACTCTGAATTCAATATAACGGGTTCCACGCGGACAAAATAATTGGTACAGCTAGTCTCACAATAAAATGTTTACTCCATCGACTAATAAAAGCAAAGTTACTACTAACTTTGTGTATAGAAGAGGCTAGATTTTAACGTGTTGAATGGATTTATGTCCAAATATCATCGGTTTACAAAAGGTGGAGTAGGGATATGTATATGTATAATGATATACTTGTAAAAGTAAATTCAATAAAAAAATACGAAGAGCATTTTTCAAACCAGTCCAATATACTTTTGCCAGAAATATCATCGGTGACTATGCATAAGGAGGTCACTGTTGTACACACTGAAGAAGAAATTGTCATTGCTGATTAGCTTATGAAAAAGGAAATTCTTGTTCTTGAATTCGCTGAACTGTTAGTGTATTTTCTGGATTTTTTTTGAGATAGACGGCTAATAAAAATAATGATCAAAATAATATTTGTTTCAAGAATTGTTTCGTTGACAAAGTAAGAAGCTAAAACGAAATACATTAAAAAATCCAGTATTGCCATAAACTCGAGTAATTTTAAGTTGCACATACTTTTAACTAGTTTATGTATATATACATATGTATTTTAATTATTAAGTTATTTAGCTTTTCTCTTATCAATTATTAATAATAGAACAAAGCTTATTTTTGATATTAATTTTTTGTCTGTCAGGTTGCAAGTTCCAAGTGATTACCTATTACACATAACACCTACTGACATTTGTATTTACAATCGTAAAATGAGGATTAATACAGGTATTTGAATGTTAGTGACTACTTATTTAATGAGAATTCATTGAAATAAAACTAATGGTTTTATTTCGACTCATTATTTAAACATCAGTATCAGTACATCAGTAGACCTACATCAGTTATCTATTCTAATAAAGTTTTTGTTCTCTAGCCGGAAGGTTGTGACAAGACAAGACCTTTTGTTTAACCTGTATTTTTATATGTTGTTTGTATATGTATTACTTTTCCTTTGTTCAAGTGTTCGATAAACAATATTATAATGGAACAAAATACGAACTATTATTATTTTAATGCATTATTGCATATTTTATATCAAATAAGGATAAATATATAAACTGAAATGGAAACCACCAAAAGGGTGTTGATTATGACAATGTAAAGAGAATCTTCTGCTTGTTGGAAAAAAATAATATAATAGGATTTATTTATTTATGCATCTTTATTTAGGATGTAACGAAAGTAGTTGCATGTGATAAGTAAGGAATTATGTATAAGTACTCTGAAGATTTTCCAGACATCACTTGACATCAAACTTAATATTTTGTCTGTTTTTCATAATAAAGGAAGTTGAATATTTTTTTAAGACCTTAGTGACGTTTATGGTATGCGTTATTTTTATTTTATATGAATAATAGAAACTTGAGCATAAAACTTTTATATATTTGCAAGTTAGCTGAAAGATACATATTTTAAAACATCGTTTATCTTACTTAAAGTATTTCATATATATATTTCAGGGTTAATATATCAGAACATTAAAATTTTATCATTGTTATATTATTTGTCTAATAAACAAAGTAAAGTATTTTTTTTATTTAAAACAACAAAAATGAAAATCTCATTAAATATATTAAATTATTATTACAGTAGAAGTTCATTTTATGAATAACTCTCACTCTGAAATTCAAAAGAAGTAAACATTAAAAAGTGAATAAAATAATTTAACACTATAATTATAATTTTGTCACAAAAAGATACTCTATTGAATAGTTTTTCAATAACAGACCTGAAAGAGCCTGCGCCTCAATAGTATTTTCAGCGGTATAATTTAATCCACTTTATGAAATATAGGCTAAAAGTAATTATGTCTTAGTGAATACCGGTGCTATGAAAATGTTAGCGAGTTTGAGCAGTTATAGAAATCATTTTGCTTGTTATGTTTAATTTATCATTTTATTTATTTAAGAATCTTTATTACATGATAGCATAGTAACTTACTCTATATAGCTCTACATTTATTTTTATCTGCATAGTTTGTTTGATTATTTAAATATAACATATTTTAATATTACTCTATCTGATTTCTTCGTTCCTATACAATTTTAGAAGATTGCACCAGAGTTGACACAGATTTAGTTTTTATAATTAGTTTCATTGAAGATTTTATTGCCATCAATATGTTTGTATGGACAACAACTTTATACAACACATATAATTTTATATAGAAGTTCAAGTACAAATAATGTAAAATGTAAAACTGATTTTTCCTTTAACTTTTCTTTATTTTCTTGATAATTATTATTTATCTTTTATATTTTCGTTGCGGATCCTATATATGTAATAACGTGAGGTATATGATTAAATAATAAACGAACAACAAGCAACTTGCTTCTAAGTTTTGATTTCTTTTGGACACAGTGGGTGAGTAGCACTTTGATTCCACATAGAGAGGAAATGATTTAGAGCTTTCAACGTTCTCACTGAATGATTGAAAAGATCGGTATTCGACACTTGATATTGATTTTATAGGAGAAGATGATACCAACATGGTCAAGACGAAATATTCGTTAAAAAAAGATAATATACACTGTTTTTATTAAAACTGCTTTTTGCAACGATTATTAATTCACAGGTACACTTTTAAGGATCAAATATTTTATATATATCACATATAACAACACAGTTTCACACTAACTAGGACGTATAACTTTTCAGGCAACCCATTAGCAGAGACTTTGAGCATCACTTATGGAATGTTCATTTAGGAAGTCATATGCGGAACTCTCACCTAAACTTTCTCTTGATTCACGCCCCAGGGGAGTAAGGATAATGTTGTGCAACAATATCTGTCTTTTGATAATTTGAAGCTCTTTAAATCCGTCTGAGTTTAGAACAGCTCTTTTCAAGAAACAAGCCACTCCAAAACAAGCATATTCTTGAAACCCTTTGAACGTTAGTCAATACAAAAGGAAGATTAAATTATTGTTAATTAAATTATATTCAAAGTACCTGAAAGTAAATCAATGTCATTTTCTTTGATAAGCCGTCTTTATGATATATGGGAGAAACATCGGACAAATGTATGTTTAAGTTTAATTTAATAAAAGGCTATTGTAAAACAATACCATAGTTTACACTATGGATGTAAAAAATACTCTCTAACTAAAATACTCCTCGTTTTTAGAAATACTTAGGTAATAATTTGATAAATATACAAATTGTTTTTTTACATGTCTTGCGACACTTACGACTTGCGAGACGAAACAGCCTCACAAGTTCATTTGTCTGTAGCACATTAACGTTTTTTTGGATCTTTTAGTTCGAGATAAAATATAGTTACTTCACTGTAACTTTTTTAACTCAATTAATATTGTTGTAGACGGTTCTTATAAGATAACTAATACTGTGTACTTAAATATTTCTGAGTAAAACAAAGAAAATTGTATTCATTAAAATTATTTGAAACGCGCTTGTATGTTTGATTAGTTGTATACGTTAACACTAATTTTGTTCTGTAATAAATATTTTTGATTTCGATAAAAAAATATTATTAATTTTTGAAATATTTTATTATTATTTCAAATTCATTTCACTCATTTAAAATAGTGTGTCAAGATCCCTCCCAGCTTGACTGTTCGGTTTTGTTGCTAAGGTGAGTACATCCGTACAAAAAATATCTACGTCATAATCTACATATGTCACAGAAGTTGAAGAATAAAAGATTAAAGGATTATAAGAATTTACACTTTTTTTAAAACAAGTTTTGAAATTATATGAGACCTTGCGTTTCTTACTAACAGAAATTTTATTTTTTTTATTAAAAAGATTTTTTTTATTTTTATTAAAGGATTGTTTTTTTTGTTCGTAAGAAAAAAATAATAAAAAATTTAGTGCTATAAATAAGGTTTACAATAAAACGTAAAGTCAATAGAATTGAAACGCAATATAACGTCTGTTTGAACTATGCAATGCTCTTCGGGTCATTTCCTGGTTGAAGATTCATATTTATGCAATATTGATTCCAATAAAAGAATAAACCACTCTTATATAGTATATTAAAACTGACACACACGAAACAAAATACGCATTTTTGTCACTTACCTTGGAATTAAACTAAAGGAAAGTCATTCAGTCAATTATCTATTTGAAATATGACATTTTTATTATTTCCTGACCTCTAACTCTTTAACTCTACCTATTTCAAAGTAAAGTCTCTACTTTACTTTGAAATAGGTTCAAATTATTAATGACAAATTTATTTGCCACGTCATGAGTTCCTCTACTTTTCTTTTGCAAAATTATATTTACAACGACTACTGGCAAGTCTTTAAGATTTTTTCATAGTTTATGAGTTTTCTGCTTACATACATACATGCAATTTATGTACATATATGTATGGATATCTGGGCATGTGTGACGTACTTTCTTAGGTGCTGTAACACTTTCAATAAGACTATATTTTTAACGATTTACTTTATAAACTATGGATTAATAGGAAAAGAGTAAATTAGTAACATCAATTTAAATTATTAATGAAATTAAGCTCTTTATTTAAATTTATAATTCGTTATGAAAGGTCATTAAAGTGCGGAGGTTATAATTTTAAAAATAAATCAAAGGAACTAAAAACTATCTCAACAAATAAGAATGGTAATTTTGTTACATTACAATAGAATGTATTTTATTATAAATATTTCAATTAAGTAAGGAGAGAGATATCCTCTAGGTGGGAAATTCATATTTAATTTATTTTACTAACAAAAACAATTAATGATATCAAAGTATTCAAAATATAGAAAACACATTATTTTTGCCGGATATTAAGGAAGATAGATGTAAGCAAAAGGAAGATTAATTTTTGAAATATAATAATTATAAAGTTTTTTTATTATCTTCAGAGATCTTCCATATGGCATGATATTCACTCTATCTTTTATCATTGCATTTCTCATTATCAACGAAATTCCATCGACATATGTTGGCTCCTTCACGGATTCAAGATTTAATATTGCGAAGGAACACAAGTCTTACTTAACTTCACCCAATGAACTGAACTATTGGTCCTATAAGGAGAGGAATGAATAGCTATTTTAATGGTCGACAAGGCGCAATTGACATTCCTGGTAGGGCAAATGTCAAAAGGATATATAAGCTGTATCACTTCATCATTATTATTAGTTATTGGTGCTTTGTGCATTTTTAACTTTAAGCAAAGAAAATATTCATAATAACTGTTAGGTAAAATATATGTCAATGTTTATTTAGAATAAGAAATCACTGCTTATGTTGTGTATTAAAGTATATTTCCTTAAATAAAATATATACATTAAAATGAATATAATGCTACTTTAATATTTTATTCGTATTTATTTAAATAATTTATTCCTTATAAAGGACTAGTCCCGACAGTTTCAGTAAATTCATGAAACTGAGTTTTTAATTATTAAAAAGGGAACAAAACAATAACGATCTCTGTAAGCAGTGATTTTCAAGTTTTCCAAAAATACTTTTTGACTTATTAAAATGTGATCGTTTCAATTAATTAATATTTTCCGTCATATAATATTTTTAAATTTTTTTTTTTGGTTAAAAAAATTATGTGAAAATATGACCTTAAAAATACTCATTTATATGTACACTAGGTACCAGCCAAGGCTTTGCACGGGCTCTTTACAAAAAATATAAAATAGCCTATTTAATTTTGAGAATTATTAAACTTATAATATAATTACTTTCAAATGGTATGCCCGATTTAAATAATTTACAAACTAATTTTCAGATACTGATGTAGGCTTGAAAACGAAGTAATTTATTTTGATAAGACTTAATATCGTATTTATGTAAATAGCTTTCCAATAAACGCTGTTGGAATGCCAATTTTTAAAAATTTTCATATGGATATAATCTGTTATCCTTTAGGTATAGATATATATCTATACCGTGGCATATGCCACCGCGGACTTTAGACCTCTATATTTTGTTATATCTCAAAGACTTTAGGCGATGTTTTCGTTAAAAGCTCTCAGACGACTCATGTTTTCCCGACATCTTCAACAAATATTATTAATATACACACAAGTAAATACAAAAACTTAAGATATTATATACTTAAACTTTCCTCAAGAATCGCGCTATCGAGTGGTGATATCTGTTTGATAATCGGTGCAATAGTTTTTCCTTTTATCACGCACAGACACACAGGCAGACGCGGAAAGGGACTTTGCTTTATAATATGTATTGATGATGATATTGATTGATACGAGTGTTTATGTGATGTATAATAAAGTAAGCATGTTAATTCTCTCTAAATTTAAGATCTCTTTTTATTTTTTTAATAATGTGAGTCTTCTCCAGAATTATAAAAAAAAAAAAAATATTATAAAACAAAATACTTCTTTTGCATCCCGAATAAAACATACATTACTTAAATGTTTACGTATTGTATGTATATAATACTGTTACCAAAAAGCCCAAGAAAACCAGTTAATATCTAAACTAACATTTAAATATTTTTCATCGCAGCCTCTCTAATATATTATTACACTCACAATGTAGACAATTATACATATGTGTAGTATACTAACGATCTCAACACAATAGCTTTCACATTTTAGCAGGAAACCAATAACAGGCATTATCTCAAATAATTCCCTCAGACTTGATAGAAATAGAAAAGTGGACAGTTACAAAAGCCGTTTTTAATTTCCTTACTGAAGCACAACATAAAAGCCTGTCTGGGCCTTTTAGACAGACCGCAAACCAAATTTATTAGAGGATTTTGCACTCTGTAATATTTTCATACCAACATAGTTCAATTAAATCTTTTGAAACGAAAAGGACTTCATATAATACCCAACTCTTTTAGGAAGTCGTATAGTTTTTATTAGAATAATTTTCGCTCTTATACCTATGTTATTTATGAGTGTGGTATTCAGATCGTAAAATTTTAGGTCATCTATTTTTTCGTGACTATTTTATAGGTCTTTAAAAAAACGTAAAAAATTATAGAAAAAAGTAACTATTAACAAATTCATAAAATATAAGTCTAGTCTCTACGCTAAATGTCTGTTAATTACATCAAACACTACCACAAAATAACAGAACAACAATACCGATATAGTAATAAACTAATAAAATTTTAATTTAATACAACAAGTTTCGGTAAAATTTCACTCATTAGTCTAATTTACACAACATTCTAATGTCAATCTAACCACAAAGCTATCAATTTTGAAATAATTTAAACGTTATAAGTATTTATAAGTACTAACACCGAAGCTTCCTTAATTTACCATTTTCTAGCATTTCTTTTTTAAACCCTCTTTCTGACCTTGACGTTTCTATCCTATGTCTCAGTCTTCTAATTCATGACACCATACGTAAGCTTAAAAGAAGAGTTTTCAGAATCAGCAAGAAGACTTGTGAGGCACTTCACGACGTTTTATTAAAGTGACCTACCATGCTGAATATGTATGGTGCCGAGTCAGAACCCCTCCGAGTGATCAAAAGCATATAACAAATAAGAAACATAAAGAGAGTATGAAATACATTACGACACATATTTATGGTACATAAAATCATATAACAATAAGACTGTGAAAAAGACTCACATCTGAAAGCAGTTTCCACCGGCATAGCAATTTTCATGGCTCACTAAAAATCTACTTTTTATATATATAATTTTTTTTGTTTGTGAATCCTTGTATGTTAATTTATCTAGAAATGTTTGCTATACAAACCAACAGATCACTCAAACACCAACGCTTTCATGAATTAAATAAAACTTTAAAACATGAAGGCATACATTAAAAAGGAAGCATACAACGAGAGTGTATTTTCTGGCCGCATGGATAATAACCTTCCGTAGATTACTTTTGACATTCATATACGAAGTTCATATATCTCTTGAGGGCGAAAAAAAAAAACAAATCTCAACTACCCAATGAAAACATAGCTGTCTAAAAGTCTGTACGTAAAATACGTACATTTAAATCAAACTGTTTTATAAAATCCAAAGAAAACAGGTTTAGGAAAACCAGCACAAAGTGTCAGTGAAGACATTGAAATCTACAAAATTATCGGACCTCTTATCTATGGGATTTTGCCGGTACACTGAGCAATAATCTGCTACAATATTGGTAATGATTTAAATGAAACTAATATTATTCGGATATACTACGCGTACGCGTAAAAGTAACCGAAACGTCGGGAGTATGTGCTTTTTTACAAAAATAAAGCACGCGTAGTATCTCCGAATAATATTAGTTTCATTTAAACGAATAAAACTTGCGAAAGTCTTTGATCTCAATATTAATAGTGATTCATGTAAAGAATATATTTCATAACTTCTGGTGTCTTACTTTGCCTATTCAGCACTTCATACTTTCTTTAGGGAAACAACATCGACGTTGTGGCTTATTTTTAGGTAAATAAATACGTTTCAATATTGCTCCTGAAACAACAACAAACATTTTTGTCGCAAAGACCTAACTGGTCGAAAAAAAACTGAAAAAGTTCAAGCCCTACTTTATTCTAGGTTGAAATCATGCTAGTGATTTCAAGCAATTAAAACACAATAATAGTAAATTCATAAGTAACCTGAAACTTTCTTAAAACATTTTTAGCTTCAAGATAGCTAAGCATCCCATACAAGATTATACCGTTTCAAATAAAAAATTTTTTTTTTAAGTATAATGAAATCGAAACATTCTTGATAAAACCGAATTTACACGCCTACAGAGTTCTAGATACGATATTGGAAATTATTATTTAAAACTTTGACTACAACTTAGGGCATTAAAATAATTTATGCAATTTTCGGGTTTTAAGCAAACTTCTAAACACATAGAAAATTTCAATTAACGGAATGATCTCTCATAACCGACACTATGCTAATACCGCTACTAATTCTGCCGACATACCGCCTTCAGTGCCCTAATCTTCCCCCCAACTACCCCATTATCCTACGATAGATTTAAATTATATTTTATTTTTGTGATTATTTATAATTTTAAAAACTCGATTAAAAGAGACACTGGTGTACTTAATACTATGTTATTTCTGTTTTTTTTTTTCATCATTATTATATTGGCATATCCAATGGTCTGAATTAACCCAGTTAGAGCGACTGTCAGCTTTTTTCTGAAATTGACCTTACAAGAATTTAATGTAAAAAATACATTTTAACTATCAAACCCATAAATATAAAGTTTCAACTGAGAATCTGTTCGAAGGGAGCAAACCTGCTAGTATCCAATGTCCTTTTATATAAAAACTATTCTTCAAGACTTCCTGTAAATTTTCATATTCCTCTACATATTGAAAAACAAAACAAGTCTAATATTAATAAAGCTCAAACGAATAAGATTCAATATAAATCCTTGTTGAACCTACAATGGCCAGATACAATCGCAATATTTATATGACAAAGAAATATTTATAATTACAAGTCTCATTACAAACAAATAAAAATGAAAACTCCTAAACACAAACAAAAACATTGCTTAAAGAGTCATTACCTTTGTAGTATTTGAAATAGAATAATTTAATCCACTTTATAAAATGAATATGGAAAAAAGTAATCACGTCTAAATAAAAGCTCAGTGACTACGAGAGTTGTAAAAATGTTAGCGGTTTAAAAGCAATCACAGTAAATTATTTTACTTGTTTCATCTTACTTTATTACTTTATCTAGTTGTGTAACTGCTTTAACGTGGATAAGATTAACAAGTAACAAATTATTGTAACAAAGATTAAAAACTTACAAGCAATAAAAGAAAGTAATTTAATTATCAAAGAATAAAATATTATAATAGAACATATGGGGTTTTCCAATAGGGACGCTTGAACTTTGACAGCTGATTGCGGCCATGTTGTTTGAGTGACAGCTGTCAAATGCAGTGTGTTATATTCATTCCGTCCTCCCAAACCACCATGGCAGGTTACAGTGTCGAGCAGCACGTGCAAATCATAAAATTGTTTTATGAAAATGGGTCTTCAGTTCGAGCAACGTTCCGCGCACTTCGCCCGTTTTACGGTCGCGATGATCGTCCTGCCGAGTCGACTATCCGTCGATTGGTGGACAAATTCGAGTCAACCGGGTCAGTTAACAATCAGCCGGTTCCCGTGCGTCAACGTAACGCGAGATCTGCCGAGAATATCGCCGCTGTGCGCGACAGTGTCCTCGAAAACCCGCGGCAGTCAATTCCGCGTCGTGCACAGGAACTCGGCCTTTCGCAGACGACAACTTGGCGAATTTTGCGTTGTGACTTGAGCCTGCACCCGTACAACATCCAGCTGACCCAAGAGCTCAAGGTTAATGACCATGACCAGACAGCGCCGTGTGTTCGCTGACTGGGCATTAGAGCAGTTGGAAGTTGACGCCGATTTTGGCAAAAAAATCATCTTCAGCGACGAGGCGCATTTTTGGATGAATGGCTATGTCAACAAGCAAAATTGCCGTATTTGGGACGAGACCAATCCACACGAGGTTCACCAAGTGGCAATGCACCCGCAGAAAGTGACTGTTTGGTGCGGATTTTGGGCCGGAAGCGTGATTGGTCCGTATTTTTTCGAAAACGATAATGGTGTGGCCGTCACCGTCAATGGTGAGCGATACCGGTCGATGATAACCAACTTCTTTTGGCCTGAAATCGAGAATATGGATCTGGACAACATGTGGTTTCAACAGGACGGCGCTACGTGCCACACAGCACACGCTACGATGGAAGTTCTGCACGAGCAATTTCTGGACATGGTCATCTCGCGCGGAGGCGACGTGAACTGGCCACCGAGATCGTGCGATTTGACCCCGCTGGACTTTTTCTTGTGGGGTTTTCTTAAGTCGCAGGTCTATGCCAACAAGCCGCAAACCACCGATGCCCTCAAAGTCAACATACGCCACGCCATCGAGCAAATACAGCCCGATTTGTGCGCCAGAGTCATCGAAAATTGGACCTTTCGTGTGCGCGCCACCAACCGAAGCCGTGGCGGTCATTTGAATAATGTCATATTCCATACATAATGGGGTCGATAGACCTTCCAAATAAAAAAAAAATTTTGCAAATATCTTACCTACATGTATTTTTTTTTGCATTTCAAAGATCAAGCGCCCTTAATGGAAAACCCTATATGTATATGAATAATTGTGGCAAATATAAAATACTAGTTTATTGGTGCTGGGCTACTTTTAGCGTTCGTTTTTTAATACACGTTTTTAAATACACGGAAGCAGCAGTAGAACTTTAAGAATCAAACCTTTCGCAAACTATTGTTTCACAAATCTTTTAAAAAACAAAATTTAAAAAGATTAATTTCTCTTATCGTTTGACATTTTTTTATATAATTTAGCAAGAAAGTAGTAGTCGTAAAGAAAAAAGCTATAGGGCCACTTATCCGTCCGATATCCTTATCGTCACTTATAGAAGTACCCCTTTAGGTTGAATACTTATACGTCTGTCTCGGTCATTGATTATTGAGTTAAAATACTTGTTTGGCACAACTTTTACAATTTATAAGAGCAAGAAACCTAGAATCGTATATTTACATAAAATATGCAGTCTCTATATTGTGAATTCTCCAATATAAAAAAAATACGATGAATAGAGTAGATAAGGAGGGAGATAATTAAAACCTCTAAAAATTACACTTAAAGAAAAATAAAAATACTAAAATAAATACTTCATGAAGATGTTTTGGAATGCATCGTATATTGACAATCAACACACCGCATTTACTCTCTACATCACTATTTAATTATTTGGCCTATTATTTATACATCATAAAACTTTGGCTCTATTTTTACTGTATTTAATATGTTATTTCCTACATAATTTTGAGGACATTTGGATGAATGGAAATATAAGTTCAGAGTAGTATGATTAAGGTAACAGCTGTATGGTGTAAAAGTGACATGACACATTGGGTTTAGACTTCACAGCCGCCTGGTATCCATATCACTGATTTTAACAGTTGTTATACACTGTTCTTTTAACTAATTCTGAAACCATTCCTACAAAGTCGCACACGAAAACTTATAATATAATACAATTTTTTATTAAAAATAAAAACAAATACTATGCCCTAAATTAAGGAATTCTAAATATCTTCTATGATAATATAAATAGATTTTATATATGAAATAGATTTTCTAAATATAAAATTTTCTGTTTGAAATATCGTGTTCAGAATTCGAAGAAAACCTTCCTCTTTGCTGTTTATTATTGTAGTGTTGTCCGGTCAGCATTGATTATAGGAAAATAATGTAAATCTTTTGACATTTGGAGGATATCAGTTGAGTTTATCGAAACTTTTCCTCTTATGTATATAACATATGGGTTAAAATCTGTTTGTATCAATTTTGCTAATCTGTTCTATGAAATATCATAAAAAAATGAATTAAAACTGAACTCGACCTTATTAAAGCGAGGCTTAAAGTCGTATAATACTTTCGGGGGCTTAAAACTTTATAATTTTTTAGGTTTTATCTGCTGCTATGTAAAAATAAGGGTATGATAAACATGGTTCGTAACGTGGAGTTAATAGAAACGTATTGCTATAGCTTCGGGTTTAGCATCAAAAAGAAGGTTTATTGGAAAATTAAAAAAGGTATTTGCTTTCGTACACCAGTTTTACAATGTTATGTAAAACTGGTGTACGAAATGCATGTGAGTATAATCTACTGAAATGTGTGTGGTCATAATTTTTTAATTATCTTAAATTTATTGTATAATCTGTATCGTTTCTACGAAATTAATAAAAAAAATGAACCAACGAACGAAGGAATAAATAAATTTAAAAAAATGAATGATTTTATTGTAGAAATTTTATGATTAAAAATCATTTATTCATATGAAAAAACACATCACTATAAAACTTGCTATCTTTTGTTTATATACTCGGCAAACACATAAAAAAATATTAATTTAACTTATATAATATATTTTCACCAACAATGAAAATATTTTTTGCTCATTCTAACGCTCTAGTCTCGAAAACTACTGATCCGAATTGATAAATTTAATAATTATCGTGTTGCAGAGTTTTTCGTCGAGCTAGGCTAATAGGCTATATACAATAGAGAGACAACTAATAGAACCGTATTTAAATGAAAAGTGGTGCAAAAACCGATATCAGTGAAAAATGCTATCTATGTGTTTTTTTTTCATTAATCATATAAAATAGTGCTATAAAATTAATTAAAAAGGGTACTTTTCCTGTTAAACAATATATGATATTAGGGATAACTACATATATTTGTAGTACCAATATTTCATCATATTATTCTATATATATTAGATATTCTAAACAAATCAGATGGGTCCAGAGGTCGAGTATGGATTTTTCAAAGAATTCAAAGGAAATCTGTCTACATTAAAGTAAAGGACTATCCTTTAGGTTCTTTTTCTATACTTACATTAACAGTTTTTGAGGGTCTCACCCCGGTCGGTCATATTGTGAACATATCTGACTGGGCAATAACAATATCTTTCAATAAAAATATCCCAACATTCCCAGGCGTTCCTAATTCCTACCGGTATTTTACAAAAGCATACGCCTGAAAACATTTCCTCAAATCTTATAATACGACAAACGAAAACCCTAACAGTTCTAAAAATAGAATTAAACATTCGAATACTAAAAACACAACTAATTTAGTCTCAGCTCATTTATATTACTACCCACTAGGCATATTAAATAAAGTGAATTAAGAAAATTTTAAAACTCTACTGAATAAGAAACTAACTTTTATAGTAGTCTTTATCTAATATTGCAGTAGCAGTCAATCAGTTGCATTTTGACATCTACATCTGAAAGATCCATTAGTGATGAGGCACTTTGAACTGAAGTTGGGAGAAAGCAAAGATTGTACTTGTAAGCCAAGTCCTTTTCAGATCTTTCATAATGAGTAAATTCTGATTAATATTGTTTTTCCTTCTATAATATATACTTATAAATTAAATTTTAGTGTCCGTTTGTAATATCAGATTGATACATTTTCACTAAAACACTTATGTTAGCAAATATTGATTAAAAAAATTAACATAATTTACCTGCAGTAAGATAATGACAAGAAATACCTAGACTACTTTATAATCTGTTTTGAAAAAAAGAAATGTTTTTTACGCGAAGAGTCCTTTGATTATAGGCTATTTTAAAAAGATCCATAGCTAATTTAAGGCTTGAAGCTTTTTGACGCCTTCAAAAATAAGTCTAAGAATACAATACAATCTTTCAAACAAAAAAACGAGAATAAAAATTACAATCATTAAAATACATTGTCCACCGTCACTTAAATATAATTTACCAAAGTCTTATTCAGCAAATACGGCACTCTTACAAGTACCGTATTTATTTAAATGAAACTAGTTTTATTCGGATAAACTACGCGTGATTTATTTTTGTAAAGAACTACATACTCCCGACGTTTCGGTTACTTTGCAGCAACCGTGATCACGGGCGGACGAGATGTGAATGACCATATTTGTTATGTGAAATGTGAAAATACCATATTTGTTATAGGCCATTCCAGTTCTCGTTTTATTTTTAACATGAATCATTATTTAATCAAAAATTTGCATTTAATTTACTTGATAAATTTCGTATACTTTAAGAGGACCTGTCTTTAACATTTACTGTTCTTTTTTGAGTTACACCTACTCTTTTAAACATATTCAATAATTTAATAATATTTAATAAACAATAAATTGTTTAAGCTTGTTTATAAGGCACATATTCACTGTGAACGTTTTATGAAAACAATAAAAAAAAGTCCTTTACAACTTTCAAAATAACTTAGGAAGCTTTAAAAAATAACTTGCATTAAATAATTAAATTTGAAATGGGTACCTTTTGATGAAATTATAAAAAAAGATACACTTTTGCTGAACCTATAAAAATACACATTAAAACTAATTAAAATATACAAACATACTTTATTCTAACATATAAGTCTCTATGAATAAACGAACCATCCAATTCCATCCATTCAATACCAATTTAATTCCAATAAACATATGTTTTTTTCCAATAAATACGAGCATCAATCAATCAAAGAACCAATTGTCTAATTCCATATATTTTTTTGCCAAAAAATCTTTTCCCACATATCAATCGAAGAATATAATCGTGGTATACTTAGCTAATAATTACAATAAAACCGTTTCAGCATATGAGTATTGAAACCCTAATCATATTTACTAAGTTTTCCCCTGCTCGGATAGCAAACTGTATTTGCTTAGACGAATTCAACTGTTTGAAAGAATGGGGGAAAAAATCTTTTATGTTGTCCCACGTACATAGTCCGCAGAATAGTTTAACGAATCACTGAACGGAATATTAAACACATTTTTCACTTTTACGTTCCATGAAAATGTTTTTGAGGTCGTCCTTTATTAGATGTTCTTTTTTTTCTTTTTGAAACTCCAAGCAAATTTATATAATTAATATGATATAATATCAACATTTTATCTGTTTAAGTGAGTTATAGCGTGTGGTTGTGAACAAAAAAACAAAAAAATTCAGACAAACGTGAGTGTATGTATGAACATATGCACACGTTTGTGTGTATCTTTTTTCGAATTTTAATTTTTAGGGTAACAAATATAACCCTACACTTATGTACACAAAACAATCTACATAGCCGATTTATATTAAATAAAATCAATAGTAACAAATAAACCTTTAATAATTTCATTTTCAGCTTATAGATAGATAGAACCGTTAGTAGTAGTTTAAATCGTGTATCGTATTTGAATGTTACTTTAAATTAACAAACTCTTAATAAAGGTCATTAGTGTCTAGGGTTTTAATTACTTGGAAAATAAATCAAGCGAATAGGAAATTTGTTGAATAAATTAAGAACACATTTCCTGTTTTTATAATATTTTAATAAATTTATGTGAATTATTGTGTGAATATTACCATTACGTACATTAATATGCCCCCTGAAGAAGCAGTTCAAAATGTGTGGTTAGTGGATGCTATCTGACCGAAATTTGAGGGCAAAATTCATTTTACGTATATTAACGATATATCAACCAAATTACATAAATGTAGTATTACATTAAAATTGTTGTATTATTAAAATATTACATCAAATTCAATAGCTCAATTTTATTGATATGTAATAATTAATTTAACCTGCAAAGAAATGCAAATAAAATTAATAAGAGAATTATTTTGATAACGTTTTCTATATTTTAACAAACGCTGTAATAAAAACAAGGGGATAGCTAATTTGAGATAAGTAACTTTATTTCTACATCCTTAAATCTTTGAATTTTTTATGAAATCTTATGTCATATATAATAATATTTATATCACCTGGAGCCGAGTGTATAAAAGAAATATATTCTCAATTTTTCTTGAATGAACGAAACAAAAATCAATAATTTAGAAAGTTATTTTCTATGTTTAAATTTAAACGGCTGATCCATTTATGTAAAGAGCATCTTGAAATACATTCTCTCACATCTGGAGTTGTTTTTCAATATTTTGTTATAACACATATTTTCTCTATAATACTTGATAATGCTACTATAAATTGTAACATTCAATTTATTGTACCGGTTAACCCCTCTTTGAATATTCTCATTAACGTTTTTGTACTGTTTTAATATCAAATCAATTCTTCTTTTTCTCCCCTAAAATATATCAGACCTACGGTTATGTCATCAAACATAAGTTTCATTATATTGATGATAATTCAATTTGTGTGCTCCTTTCACAATTTACCAAAAACACAATAATAAGCATTGATTAATAAGGTATTAATTACCGCAGAGTCGCTAGTATCGTTTTTTAGTTATTATTTTTGCACTAAGGGCATGACAATACACAGCTGAATTTTCTTTCAGCACAATTATTTTTTTGTTGATTATTTTTAATCTTAGACAAAACCAGGGTTTTTTTATTGGAAAAGTATTTTTTATAATATTCTGGCAACTCTATCCTGTGTATAATAATTTCATGCAATCCATTCATTGTTTTCTATTTATACAAATTCAGAACATAAGAAATTTTCATGGATTGTAAGGTTTTTAGACGTTTTTTTTGGAATTGTTTTATCTATACAATTGAATAATCAATAAAGCACCCATTTATCATATTAAAACAATCACTTTAACCATGCATGCATAAATTTCTCAGTGGGAGGTCCAAATATCGACCGCCGGCGTAGTTGAAACCGATTAGACAAAGTAATGCCATCATCCAAATCGTCCGGTTTCGGTATATTCTCTAATGATAGTGTACGGACAATGGGACTAAACAGTTTCCTAGTGATTGGAGCCGGGTACGATACACAAAAATTTTCGTTATATCGGGTGTTTGGTCAAGGAGGGTAATGAAATCCGAAGACGGGTCCACCACCGGCCCCCGAAATAAGTAGAATGCCCAATTAGTAGATTAACTAACTTTGATAGTCTGACCAGCAAACTATGTAAAATCGTACCGATTGGTGACCAGATGGGATGACCTGATGGCGATCTTTGGGAGTGTTCGAGTTTGTCATGGTTCACAGCCGAATGCGATCAGGTTGAAAGCATAGAGTCCTGCAAAAGGACATTCTTTGATGACTTAAATGAATGAATTCTTTAATTATTGTTTCCATTGTATGAAACATTTTGGCGGAAAACTCTTTTGCTCAATCTTCCGCAGTACATCTTTATGGTCATTAGCCCAAGGTGTTGAGACAATCTTTTGTAAGTCCTCACTGCTTCCTCTGGCTAAACCTTATTTTGACATTAACTCAGACGGCAAATGAGAAAATAACACCGTGCGCTTTTCTTTTTCATCCCAAATTTATATCTCATCAACAGCAATCGCACACTAACTCATTTATCTAACTTCGTATCCTCTATAATCTATATCAAAGGTCCGCATTACTAATAACCAGGTTCTAAGAACTCTGTCTAATCTTGACGAAAACAAAGCTAGTTACTCGGATGGTGTTCGAACCATAGTGCAGACAACATGTACACCTACATACCTTAATCTTGTATGCTTATTAACAAAGTACCTGTGCGAATTGTTGTAATCATATTATACTCCAATTGTTAGACCCTGCATATAACGTAGGCTTTCAATTCCCTACAAAATCTGCAACATTATGGAAATTGTATTAAGCAGACACCTCGTGACATAACTAAAAGACAATGATCTTCTTGGTGGCCGACAATGAAGGTTCTTAAAAAAAATTAACCGACCGGGAAACTTCAAGCCCAAGCCATACATTTATAGGAGAGAGCCCTAAAAAATACAAGGAAAAAACGGTGAAGCTCTAGCAGTCTCTATGACGTCTCGAAAGCTTTCGACAAGTATTGTCCTATTCTCGAAATTTAACCTTTGGTAGTTTATTAAGTCAAAATCTAAAGCAATAGCCAAGAAACTTAGTGCCCTTTTAAAAATACGACAACACTTCGTACCTCAATAGCTTCTTTGGTCAAACAAAGCACAGGTCCTGTCTTGTGTGGAATACTGCTGGACCTGCCAAACGTCACCTCACTACTTTGAACTTCATGGAGAGATGTGCAATAAGACCAAATAAAGTTAAACCAACCAAACGAAGACAAACCATCTAATCAGGCCCAGAAGCAAAGTAGCCTTATGATCAGTATTGTATAGGATACCGTTTGGTGAGAGGAGTCATGAATTTCATAACCAATTCTATTTCTTCCACAATTTATTTCCTTCATTCCTTTTTACGAACGACGAGACATTATCCTTTCGTTGTAGATCTTAATTTTATCCGATGGAAGTATTACGCTTCTTTCTTCCTTCTGCGCACGGCAAAGTGTTAGAACAGTTTCTTTGTGTTTGTTTCTAATTATATTTTGGGTATCATCAAGGCAAGACTGAATAGGCTGTTACTGAGATAGTGCGTTCATCATCTTCGACTTCATTTTTACCCACGAACAGGTGGAATGACAGTCATTATTTAAAAAATGTCTGTTTAAACAAAATCATTATAAATGTGCTTACTTGTGTAGATTACAATTTGGTGGCAAAGTAAACCTATTTAGAAACATTGGTCTCGTTGCACAAATTCTTCTTCGCAAGGAATTAAAAAGCTTGTTATTTAAGTAGTAAAAGTAATATTTATAATAAAACTAAGAGAAAAAGATAACGCATTTTTTATTTAAAAAGTTACTCAAGGTTAGTGATATGAGTTGTAATAATTACATATATTTAAATGAATGTATATATTTAATAGTTTCTTTTTAAATTCATAGAATTTTGTTTTTCGTAGTGCATAATAAATTTCTAACTGAAACTAATTACAAATAACTAGCACAAATTTCAAGTTGGAAGTGTGGAGTATGAATAGTATTTCCATATAATTGGAAATAATTATAAGGGAATGTATGTTATCAGTTTACAACATCATAATTATCTTTTCGCAAAATTAAACTGTTGTAATATATTTTTTGCTTTATATTTAAAATGCAAGTTTATCATTCAAATTATACGTATATTAAGCTATTTTAATAGAGCGATGTTGCTGAAACTTTTTTTTAGTAGTTTTTGCTTTGATTCAACAAGTGTATTACATTAATGTTCATTTTTTAAGAATCTATTCATTCCACATTTTCAAATGTTTCTTTATTTGTTTTTGACATATAAACAGTAAGTAGAGATAATAAGATTTTCGTATTCAGTTTTCTTTATTCTCTTCTTATCATAAACTTCTTCAAAATTACGTACGTAATAACTGGAAATCAAAAAAAAATACTATTTTACTAAGAACCAACCATCTAAATTCTGTTTAGTAAGAATAAAATTAAATGTTTGTTTAAGACAATAGTTATATAATTATTGTATTTTATTTCTTTAAAGGTAACATCAAATATGCGGAAAATTACATCTAAAATGGTGATTCAAATGAACTTAAAGTGGTAATTTCACTCACTATTTCCTGATTTAATTTCGTTAATAAGTCCTGGAGGATTGTTTAATGTCAAAAACAAACATCGCACAGAAACAAAATTCTTGTTTTTGATTAATAAAAGTTATTCTGTTCGAGTGTTGTTAGGCATATAATAAATATGTACTGAAATTCAAAATTTTGTTACTGGTTACCTTACAAAAGCCGGTACCTTAGTAGGATTTCGCATAGAATAATTTAATCCACTTTGTAAAATGGATATGGAAAAAAGTAATCACGTTTAAATGAAATCTCAATGAACACGAGTGTTATGAAAATGGTAGCGGTTTAGAAGCAAACAGTAAATTATTTTACTTGTCTTTATTCTCACTTTATAACTGTAACTAGTCTTTTCACTAATAAGTAAAAAATAATTATAATTAAAGTTTAATAAAACTAATAAATATATAACAAAAAGAATTTATTTCATGTAAAATTAGAAATTTTAACGATTGAAACCTTCATATTTTTTCAAAGATACTTAATTGAACTCTTTCAGAAATAGATTTATTAAGAGATGATTTTTATATTTTCGTCGTTTACCGACCACATAGATTTGTTTTGTTAATGTTCGTTATTCTGAAATATCGATTTCAAGTGGCTATACCAATTTGTTGTAAAAAAATCTTTATGTTATTTTTGTACCAATTATATTAGAAAAATTTACAAAGCATTTGGATCAAATTTGTTTTTAAATAAGCAACATAAATGTAAGAGTTCTGTATTTGTATTAACAAGACTTTGATCAATATTTTGGGGTCACTAATGAAATGGTCTTTTAGGAAGTCATATCAGTAACTCTCGCCTAAACTTTCGTTTGATTCATGCCCCAGTGGAGTTAAGATAATGTTATGTAATTGGTCATTGGGCTTGATTTGATCTCAAGGAACAACGGCGTTAGGTACTTCTACTGAGTGGTTTCTTTCTTGATTATTTGGATCTCGTTGGAAATCACACAGATTACAGAGATAATTAAAGTAAATTTATTAGACGACTGACTCCGTAGTAGTAATGAGGAATTACTTTAGAAACATTCGTGAAACATATCTTGAAAATATTGTTTTTTTTTCTTTAATTGTATTAAATAGGAAAAGCGTTATCAAAATCAGTGCATAGTAATCTATATAATGTATGCCGAAAAAGTAAATCAAATTATCGTTTTAGATAATAATTTGAAAAACAAATATTATTTTAATATTTTATTTGTTGGAAGTTATTAGTCCGGGAAATAATTACGTTATTTTTTGTTACTAAAGACACTATTATATAACTGGAAATATAGTATGACCCATCCAATGTGGTATATTTACTGCAGCTCTCCTACAATTAATTAAAGGCTATTACAGCATATTATTAAGAGTTGTTATGATATATCAGCTCTGAAACATATTCTGTTTTGAATCTTTAAGCATTGTGACAAAAAGAAATTCTTCAGACCTCTTACTTGGAACCACCCACTTGAGGCTGTAGTTTTATACTCGGGCATGTGGGAGGCACTACAAAAAAGCGGTAAAAAGGAAAGTTATCTTTTTCAAAACTAGAACAAGCTTATACATATTGCTTACTAAGCCGTCTAAAACATAATAAACCTTTTTAATAAATGATTTATTTCTGACTTATTTATTTGTCACCAACAACAGAAAATACCTCAAATTTATTTTCTGCTGTATATTTTTAGTAATCAAAATAATTGAAAATTGATTTTCCTATAAGTGGATTTTGAAAATATTACACTTGTAAGGTTTTTGTTACAATAATATAATTTGTTACTTAGAATATTTATTCTTCCCTTTTATTATTATATAAAAAATATTTATACAACAACAACGTATTCGTTCTACCTATGAAACAGTTTCGTAAATCTCTCATTGTAAAACCATCACTTGATGATGAGAAAGTAACCCGATGATAATATTAAAATATTATTTTCAATATAACCATAAATACAAATAACTTATTTTTAATTATCATTAAAAAATAGAAGATATAGTTACTACAACGAAGGCTTGTCCAGATTACATAGAAATGTATTCTCGACACCAATATCCTAAAGCACTTTAATTCAGCACGAGTTAAAATACACAGTTTTTAAATATTTCCGGACTGCTTGCAACTCATATTATGAAGTTATAACATTGTCAAATAAATTATTTATAGCCACATTCAACAGCACTCAATATATTTGAATATATCATCCTTCGAAACTACTTTCCACATTCTAAATCTTATTTATTTAAACAGACTGTATAAGGAACTGTATTATTTAAAGGCTGTATTTTTCTTATTGGAGCTCCAGTTAACGGGTTGCATTTTGAAATCTACACCCGGAAGACTCATTAGCGATGTGAGACTTCACACCAAACTGAAAACAGTAATTATGTACATTTTATTTTCTTCAAAAGCTTTTCTTTTGCAGCAATGATTATTGTTATTAATTATCATTTTTGTAACTGATTTAATAGTATCAGAAAAAATATACCTATATTTTTTTAACACCTATTGATCGTACAGAAATAATGCCTAACAAAAAATGGCATGTAAACATCATGTTTGGTGGCATGCTATCTCTTTTTAAGCCTTTCAGCATAAACCTTCTAAAAACAGTCATACACTTGAAGCAAAAATATTAGAATACCCATCGTGGGAATTTATTTTTAAATGTCTTTTTGATATGATTTAAGACCATTCTTACAAATTGTATCGTTTGTTAATTGTATGTATACTTAATGCAAACAATAACATTTTTCTTTGGTAGATATAAAAAAAAAACTATCAATGACTTATTCAAAACTTAATCTTATTGAGACTTCTGGAGATAAAGGGTTAAATTATTGCTTGAATAGATATTATTTTTTTACCTAAACACTTCTAAACGAGCCTGAGCGAATACAGTGATACTGTCGGATATAAGTATCAGCAAGCTAAAAAGAAGTACTTCGTTGTCAAGTCTCACAAAAGGAGACCCGCCAGGTCCAAGTCCGTGTTCTTCGATACATTTTAGTATCATTCCAGAAACAATATAAATGAATAAGTGGTCTCTTCCTAAAACCACCGTAATGGTAGCAAAACCAAAATACAAAGTATTTGGTTAGATTTTTGGCTAAACTTCTTAAAGTCAAACTCATCTTTGGGTCCTGATAAGAACAAAGTAGAGCTGAAGGTGTTCGTTTCGTTCGTTTGAATATAGCAAAAAAACTCTCATCGGGTCTGGTACAAGCTTCAGATAGAATATTGGTATTTGAGAGACATATTTAGATTACCAGTTTTCTAACAGAGAGAACAATAAACATTGGTACAGGTAGTTTTGATTGTCAACATTTTTTTTTTGTTTTTTGGTTATTTGGGACATACATGGGGCACTTTTGCTAGTGAAAATAACGTATTCTTTCATGAAAGCTTGGCTTCAGGTCATTAACTGTTTTTTTTCATTTCATACGGCGTTCCATTTTGCTTTCTTTTTTATAATGATTATAAAAATAATAAATATTAGATTTTTCACAATTAATTTTTATCTTGAATGTTTTCTAAAAGAAATCTTCTCAGACCGACATGGACTCTAAATAATCCAACCGATATAATTAATAGTTAACTTTTAATAACCAAAAAATTAAACCTCTGAAAGATTTACGGAACAGATGTTGGCTGTTACATTACATACTTTTTTCGATCGTATTGTATCTCTGCTTGTACTGGAATAATTTGCAAATGGATATTGGTATTGGCTTTGTCCAGAATACATGTGTTGACATAGAGAGCTGTTTGGATAATTCGCTGTTTCGAATAAAATATGTTATATAAATTTTATAAACTATAGTTTTATTACGGTGAGCATAAAAATGGTTGTAAGCAAAATAATTGCTAACAAGGCTTAATTTTTTTAATTTTAACCCTGTCTTTCTACTTCTCAATTGAATTATTTACGGTGTCTGAGTTTTCTAGCAAGAAAAATAATTCTCTTTTAACAAAATACAACATCAGTATACAAATATTAATATTATTGTGCACTATATGTATCTATTTAAATTTTGAAACTATCTTACATCTGTATACACCTTCATCCAAAGTAAGACCGTACTTTTTTTATTCATCACTGATAAATACGATACTTCGACTTTTTATTTGTCAGATGCTATGCTTTGAGCCTAAAGATGTTCGACTTAAACATCAATTTCTTTTATTTTAAATCATCAATGTGCAGATAGTTGACTATATTTTATTTAAAATAACATTAAAATATTTCCAACTCTGAATTTAACCGCATCTGAAAGTCAAACAATAAAGACTCAACACACATTTATACCTCCATTTATTGTTAAAGGTGAAATTCAATTATATTTAAAAGTCCTCTGCAAATGCTAGTGTCTCCAGGGGCGAAAAGAAAATGCTCGTTAAAAATGTGCTGAAAGCAATGTTAAAACGCTTTTTATAGAATTCTTTTCCAATATTTCCTCTACTCTTATTTAAAGAGAATTAGGTTACATATAGTTCTAAAAGAATACTTTCTTTGTGATTTTTATTACTTGAAGTGAATTTAAGCGTTATCCGTATGTATTTTTTTTAAATATTATATTTCATAATATAAATAGGAGTATATAAGTAATATCGATGAGCAGCATAACTTACACCTTAGTTTACACCTTACGAATGCATATTTTTATGCAGGTTCCACTGAACGGTACATGTATATCGTAAAAATCTCATGTTGTTCTCAAATTGTTTTCGTTACAATGTATTGATTTTAAACTTTATTTTAGTATGTTCTTGAGTCTGTAAGTAGGAAATATGTTTTACTCCGCTGCATCTATCGACGTTTATACAAATCAAATCTGTTTAGTATTGCAGGGTTCATTAATTACCAATTATCTAGCGACGTGTATAAAATATTTGCATTATATATATTATTCATAAATCGACTTTGAAGGCATTTATTATATGAAACGCATATTTAAATTTGTTTTTTTAATAATAGCAACATTATATCCACGCAAATGAGAAGTTTACGAAGAAACTAGCTTAACAAGTAATACTAATACCTACTTCATATTGAGTCGTGGCTTAGAATAGTACATAGAATAGGCTCTATAATTTTTTTTGTAATAAAACTCAGAACATACCTTTAATATCTAAATCAGCTTAAAATACCTGTAATGTATTTTTTTTATAGAGAATTTTGTAAGTATCTATTTCTATAGTTTATTACGCAAATACTATTTGATTAAATCTATTTTGTTGAACATTATGACAATTATGAGTAAGTAAAATAAAACAATACATTTTAATGTTCTCATTGTGCGGTTATGGGAGATTTAAATTGCTTTTACTATGGTACACTTATAAAAAACAATGAGAATATAAAATAAAATTATATATATTTTGCAGAACTTTATTTTTATAGCGATAAATAGCTATATATTTTTATAGCTTACTATACGTCATGTATACAAAATCATTATCGTCATGAAACGCTAACGAGTATTTATACATGTATTTTTTATGAATGAATCATTTTACGGTATATCATATATGATGTAATATTTTAACACCTGATGATAAGAGGGGTGTTACTAGATTAACATTGTAGCTGTGTCTCTAGATGCGTATGTGTGTCCGTCTGTGACATCGTATCTCTCGTATCTCTCGATGCGGGTTTTATATTTATGTAAGCCAATTTTTTGCAGTAGGTTTTAGTTATATTTGTTTAATATCGGCCCAGCAGAGGTAGAGTACCAGAAGTTCTCCAAAATTATGTATAATATTTCTGGCGTATTATTACACGATTAAGTGTTTTTAAATGATACTTAATGCGTAGGAATTTTCATTAATTTTATCAAATTAATTTATACTTAGTTGAGTCTCAGTCGATTATTCTGTTGTTGTTTAATATTTTATTCTCTCTTGGTTTTTGTTTTTCTAATATCCTGTTTTCGGTCCAATTTAATTGATATTCTTATTCCACGAACAAAAGAAATCAACTTTATTTTAAATATCTATTTAGTTGTGAAACAAGAAAATAAAATAATTCGAGCTAAGGGAACTTTATCTATGAAGGTAAATCTCCAAAATGTTACTTTGATTCACTTCGACTGAACCCTTTACTTAATAAAATTAGCATTAACGCTATAAGATACTACTAAATATCTTAGACAGCATTGTTACGACATTTACAAAGTGCCAGTGATTTATTTCGATTCTTATGCTGTTGGAGGAATTAATTAATAATTTCGTTTAATATAATTGTTCATAATTAATAATATATATAAAAATAATTAAGGCATTTATTAAAACTATAAAAAATATCAACGGAATGGAAATTTCTTATATCTTATTAAAAAAAAATCTAAGCTGCGTAAAACGTACATACAACGGCAAATATTGATTATGTATTTTCATCTTCACTATTAAACACTCCCCATAGTAATCTCTTTTAATTATTTTTTTTAAAGATACAGTAAAGTTGCAAAAGATATTATAAATAAAATAATTTAGATAATATATAATTGAACACTTGGAGACGGTTTAATTTTTTTTCCAAGCTATAAGGATGATCAATATAACAGTTTCACTTTAGTTAAACTGTTATTCAACATAAATGTTTAAGGAATTCTATTTAAAAAATATATTAAATTATAAAAGTAAACAATACACACATAACAATCGTCTGCGGACTTTGTCAATTTAATTCCTATAGCATCCGATGTGTTGCTACCGACAACCTGTCTCGTTAAAGTTGACACATGAATCAATCAAATAGAAGTGTTTTGATTTTTTTCAATTTAAATATATATTTTGAAATATTTATATTCGATATTAAGTAGATTTTTCAGAAATTAAACACTTTTTTTTAAATAAACTTGAATGCCTGTTGATTAATTCTTCATTCAATATATATATTGTTTTTGAATTTTAACACAAATATTCGCTTCAATATTAAATTCACTACTGTAGCAATGACATACATTTTAAATGAGCTTCATTATCAGACATTTTCAGTTTACTTTGAAATTAACAGGGTGTCCTTTTTTTTCTATAGTATTGAGATCAAGTCAGAAGAGTTGTCTTATATTCTGTTATTCCCAGAGGTTAACTAAGAATAATCCCGCTTGGGCTGACCGCCCGATGAGCCGCGGGGTCAAGGCCCTACTGCGCTCGGCGCAAAGGGCACCCGCGGTGAGGGTGGTTAGGGGGTACCGTACGGTCTCCTGGGCCGCAGCGACGGCTCTTGCCGGCGATCCGCCTTGGGATCTTGTGGCGTCGGTTCTCGCCGAGGTGTTCTCCTACATCTCGGGTAGGAGGGCTCTCGGAGAGAACCCTTCATCAGAGGAGATCCGGGCGGTTCGCCGGCAGGGGGAGTCACGTCTTATGCGGGAGTGGGGGGAGGACCTGGCGCGCCAGCCGTATGGTAAACGTACAACGGCAGCGCTCCATCCGGTTGGATGAGGCGGAAACGCAAACCCCTCACTTTCCGTCTGACGCAGGTCTTCACCGGGCACGGGTGCTTTGGTGATTACTTGTGTCGGACGGCCAGGAGAGAGCCGGGAAGTGGCTGTCATGAGTGCGGAGCTGCGGTGGACTCGGCCCAGCACACCCGCGAGGTGTGCCCGAGATGGGCTGCGCAGCGCCAAGAGCTTGTGGCGGCTCTCGGCGGAGTGGACTTGTCGCTTTCGAGTATCGCGGAGAAGATGCTTGAGAGTGACAGGTCCTGGCTGGCGGTGTCCTCCTTCTGTGAGACGGTCATGTCCACGAAGGAAGCATCTGAGCGGGAAAGGGAGGATGCGGCTGATGCACCCTCCCTCCGCAGACGACGGACGGGGGTGCGCCGGAGGCGATATTTGCAACGCCTCCAATAGCGCCCCTGCACTCCGGGCTGGGGTCGGGCTGGTAACCCGGCTCCTGTGAAAGCCCGGCGTCGTCGGGGCGATCCTAACTGCCGGGATCGCCCCCTTTCTCTGAGGGAGTAAGTCCGGTCTTTGCCAGGACCGGCCAGTCGCTGGTGTGCCCTGTTGCTGACAGATCCGGGGTGCACCAACATAGCGGCCGATGGCTTTCGCAGTGGTTTTAGTGAGTAGGGGCCTGCCCAGGCCGAGTCTCACACATCCTATCCGGCCCCACCAAGGCCGGTTAGACGGCTCGTAAAAAGAGTTTCCCTGCGTCATCAAAAAAAAAAAAGAATAAGCTTTTGAATATAGTACTAACGATTCCGTTCACCTTCTATAGCTTACTGAATTTGAGATCTATTAAATTCAATTAGTAAATCAGTAGCATTCATTTATTTATTTCCACAGATAATTTGTTGTATATAAATACACTAAATACTCATACAATAATGCAACAAACGTCTCCGGAAAACACCCTGAAATGTGAAACTTCTGACTCCAAGCAACCATTAAGCCACTGTAAGAATCAAAGACTTCATATATCACATGAGCTATACTCGTACAATACAACCTGTTCATTAATAAGGCTTAGTTTACATTAACATTAATGAACATTTCATATCCCAAACACAAGACGATCTCAGAACATGTAACTTATCGTTTTTTATATCAGAATAACAGCGATGAAATATTCAGTACATATTATCTTTGAAGTCGAGCGTAATGTAAGAAGCCAGACACTCCGTTGCATCAAAATTACTCTCCAAGCCGTATTGATCCTGTACATAAAAATATATTCAGTTACGAGTCTTTAAATATCTATCTTAATTAACGAAACATTGAACATTCCTATTTCGTGTATGTCTATAAAGTCTCGTTAATATTCAAAATATATTTATAAATGAGATTAAAACCATTTTTCACAACCGAAACTGCGGATAAAAATTTATATTAATAAATATTATGATAATTTTACATAACATTATATCCTTTTAAAAGCAGAATATAAATATTTATCTTTTATTCGTCGGAGTCTCCGGATGTTTCCTTTTCATTTTGCTTCCCAGCTGTATTCTTGGTTGAAATTCCGTCACTTGCTTACTTTAGTACAAAGATGCATAGGATTCAAGGCACTGCATTCATAGTATAATAATGTTTTGTAAATAAATATTCTGTAAAAGAAACTTTTATTTTCAGCCATTATTTTTAAGTTGTTATATTTTATAAGTAATGAGTAGCGAGTAGAGATCACTTCAAAGAAATACGTTGACGTTAATATTTACTATATTTTGTAATAAATAGTTGTTTTTTTTTTAAATAAATAAATTAAAGTAAATTATATAGAATGGCAACCGGAGGTTCCAGGAAAACTACGAAACATACTTATATGTATATTATAATAAAAATTATAACCTATACCTAAGACTACATGATTGCAACGAATTTGGGATAGCAATGCCATTCCATAGCTTGGGTGGTATCAGGAATCTTCTGGTTCACACGGCTTGGTGTTCGTTCCGCGAAATCAGCGGCGTCAGTCGTTATATGATATTTTATCCACACAACGATTTTGCCCCTGCGATGCTCATTTATTTTATAATATGTATCGCGTATGTAACAAGTATGAGCGGCCGAACAAACAAACAAGTGAATAAATTGATAAAAATAAATGTAACTATGAATAATAATTACTATTAATTGCATCATATGTAGATTTGTTTCCGTTTAATGAAATTGTAATTTCATGAGATACAGTCTCATTGTCATATATGAATAATAAATTTTTTTATTATATTTGTGTAATAAATAATTAAAATACAAAAAAAAAGGATATGCATCACTTCCATTAATCTTAGCCTCTTTCTTAAGCTACACTGCTTGCATTCGACGGCTAAATATCAAACTTACTAGTGAATCCATAAAATAAAGGTCATATGTTACGTTGCACTTCTTTTGTTACTAAAATAACTGAGAGACTAATAAAGGTCAAACTTGATTACAAGTGCTTTGCACAAGCAAAGTACGAGAGCTACGTCAGGGACTTACGATCCACTAACAATATTGTGTGGAAGCTTAATGAAAAGGAAACATTCGTAAATTGCACAACTAACAAAAGCCATTCATACTGGTTTAGACAATTTAGTATACGAGTACATATATAACAAAATGCTTCTAATAAGGGCGGCACACAATTTGTACAGTTATAAATATTTCTAATACAGTTAAAATGACGATATGTTTTTATTAATTACCCCTTTCATTGTATTGATTTTCTTAACATGACCATCTAATACGAACTAGTCTGGATTAATATTTATATTAATATCTCCCCTTTTCCAGCTATTTGGGTCCATAATAATTATTCACTACCTGTATAATATAAAACTTAAAAGTAATTTTGTCAATTAAATTTTACACTAAACTAATAGTTTTGATATAGCTAGCCTTCTTTCACCATATCATTTAAGTTGTGACATAAAAATATATTATATGAACAAACAGTGCTTATTATTTATTTAATAAAACCAATAAATTTTGTAAGTAACTTTCTGATTTGTAACAATTGCTCCTGAGCATGGCCTGTATGAATAGACCAACAAAACGTGTAGCTTGTGTAGGCCAGTTGTAGAAGTGTAAGTACAGCTGGCTTATGGTCTAGCTTAAAGTCTGCAATAGTATCTCCAACCAGGAGCTATCTTTTATTTGACAAAAAATGTTACTGGCTGGCCTAGTTTTATTCTTCCTAAAGTCTGGTGAATTTTGTTACCGTTTGTAGAAAAATATCACTATGATTTATTTAATTTTGAAATGTATTTGAAAGATGTAATAGATGACTCAAAATTATTTTCGAATAAGTTAAATACCATTTAATTGTTTGTGTAATATAAAATATAGAAAAAACTCCACTCGTATCCTTGTCTTGTACGAAATGAAGAATTCAATTTCTTACATGCACTGCTCCTTATGCTCACCACAAGTGGTTGTTATGACGTCACATATGAAGCATTCAAGATTTCTCATTCAATAACCTACGTTAATATTATAGTGCGAGATTATATTTTTGAATGAAAAACTGGCAACGATCTATATGCACGGTGGAAACTTGTGTTATGCACACGTTTTAGTATTTTCACGAATGAAGTGGGATAAATTTGGGAATTAAAAAAAATAAATAAATTTGGGAATAAATAAACAAAATTAAAAAAGATGTTCACTTAACCTTTTGTTAAACATATTTAACGAATAATATCCTTAAAACTTTCTATATCTTTAAGTTTTACCCACCTTTCCCTTTTTCCAATCTAATAGATTTTTTTTTCAATTAAATAAACTTGCAAAAAAATTAGTTTCTGAAAGTTATTGCTTTTATTTATGAACACAATAAAAGACATACAGAAAATATATCGTTGCCGTATAAAAAAACTTTTTCAATTCAAAAGATATACACAATGACAGAAGTCGTCCAAAACATTACTTTATCTGACTTGGCCATAAAAAAACTGAAATACGTTCCAATAGCACAAAAACTGTATTCTGTACATACATGAACATGTTTAGCTTTTTTTATGATCGCATAATGAAAAAGTTTTTAACCTGAGCATATAAAATATATATGTATTGTGTGTTAATAATTATTGGATACTAACTTTGAAACAAATTTATGATCAACTGTCAAAAATTTCTTTATAATATATTTATTATTGCTTGTTTAATATGTGAAGTAATAGCAAGGTAAAATTTATTCATGGATCAAGACGTTGTAAAAAAATATTATTATTTTATTTAAAAAAAAATATTCAATTTTACGACATGTAATAAAAAAAAATTAAACATTAGTTTTTTGTAGACCTACTTCCAAGTTGCGTGCTACTGGAAATGCCAGGTATAGATATCCAGATGCAACCTAACACCTGGAACTCAAATTTAAAATACATATATATATTTTTTTAACAATTTTATTTAAATTAATTATTAATATATTATTTTATTTTAATATTGTGAATAATTCCTTGCACCATTGTATAACATACAATACATTACTTTTATGAAAAGTTCATTCATTTATAATATTTTTTTCAATGCAATGTTTATGTAATACTTCGATCAACACTGGAAGTGAGTAAGAAATATAATTATCCATATAATGTGCCAGAAGCTTTTTTTCCAATAAATTTTACATATCAATATGGAGCATTCCCATGTTTATTCGAACAAGTAATATCATCTTAAACTCATTGTGTAACTGAATAAAAATCAAACAAATCAATTAAACTGTGAGATGTTTAACAAAAGGTTTTAAAATTAAATAAAACAGGAAATAAAATTTTTCAATACTATACATACGAAACAATTTTAAATCTTATGTATGAAAGTAATTCTTTCACAAAGCTCTCGTGTATTCATGAAAGCTAGACAAGCAAGTGTATATCTAGCTTGTGATCTCCATTCTGGTGATGACCTGTTTCGTATTCATCCAGGCGAACATTGTTTCTTACACATGTCGATAAGACATCCTTACCTTCTTGCAGACCGTCTCATACGACGAAGACCGAAGAAGTGTTGATTTATTATGATTATTGCGAATCCCAACAGCTGATTTGTTTTTTAATAATATGTAACCTCGAGACTAAATACAAATCCAAAACATATATGAGTTAGAATTATGAAGAAAGTATTTATAAGACATTTCTAACCAGTGTTGTATTCAATAGCGGTATCTCTTGACGAAATCAGAACATTTCATGTGATTTAGAACTATTATTTCATTTGTTATAATGAAATACAATATTATCCAAAAACGGAATGAGAAAAAGGACATGTGTTTGTGATAATTTGTTTCGTAGATTAGTTACTGCTTAGAATATAATGAAGCATGAAAGATAAGCATATTCTTTAATACACTGGTGTCGACGGTGTTTAACGTAACTCTTTAAATAAATAAACAAATTAAACCAACAACCGAATAAAATCATCAATATTTATATAGATCTTTGATGCATAAATTTAGTTTTCCCTATCCATTCACCCATTCAAATCCAGATTTCCAGACCAACATATATTCACACGACACCTAAAATGTTCGTAAGTCATGTCTGCGACCACAAGTACAAAAGCATAATTTATTTAAAATAAATAAATGCATTGTCCTATTTTACCAGGCATTAACACGAAACAAAAAGTAATCGTATTTAAAATATTTCACTGTTTAAAATATATCGAAATTAGCCTACATTTTTCGAGTAATTTAATTCTTAAAATGAATCTATTTAAGTTAATTCTATTGAAAATCTGTAAAAATTTTCATCATAAAACCATATTGGTACTTTCATTACTGCTAACGATTTAACAAAACGCAAACATTAAGCTCTGCTCTACCAGACTTTACGAGTGTTTTTAACAGAATTAGATTAATGTATGCTTAATTATATTTAAAATGACATAATAAATTTGTTCACTGTAGCCATTGATCATTAAAAATTAACATATTAAAAAATTGTGTTGCTTGCATTGGTATCTTCAGTGGTATTTAGAACATATCCTAGAAGCAAAGTTGCCTTAGTTGCACCGGATAATTTTAACAACCATCAGGGATGAACAGAACTGTATTCGTTATTATTCTCACCGCTACGCCAATAGTTAATATATTTTGAAATTATTTGGTCACAATATTTACTTAGCTGTACCTGAAACATAATCTAATTAATGAAAATAATGTTACGAGTGCAATAATGTTTATGCTAAAATTATATTACCAACAGTAAGGATGATATGTAGAACCTATGTATATAATAGTGAGGAATCCTCATGAACGTCCGTCATCATTTATACTAAGCGGGGGCGTGAATTAAACTCTCAGCAGTTTCCAGAGACATTACCTTTGTTTCTCTGGCAGGCTTTAGTCCTCTTTGAAATGTGAGAAATTATATAACTTGATAGATATCAACCCTAATGAAGCGCCTGAGACGTGACTCGGTGTAAAAAGGATTTCTGTAACTTGTGGAGATGATCCGAGTCCTCTAACTACTTTTCACTGGAGGCGACGCGCCAATAAACCTGGTCGAAAGTTCCTGAGCGCAAGTTCTAATTCAAAAGTTTTAAGCTACTTAAATATGAATTTAATAATATTCTGATACAAGTCTGTATAGACACCCATGCTGTCATCGTCAAAATTCCCAACTTTATATAAAATTACAAGATTTAATGCTGAGGTTATTTTGAAAGCTATTTGAGTTTTTAATTTATAAACCTTTTAGAAATTATGCCTATTAAAGATTCATGAATTGGAAACTTTAATACCTGCTATAGTTAATGAATAGTTGACTAACACGAGAACATTAACAGACTTTGAATATTCAAATAAAAAAATGTATCACGTCTGTTTGTAATCTATACATATAATAAGACGGTAAAAATCGAATGTCTGTACATTAAATATTTTTCCAAAAAGCTGATAGGAGGCAATTAAATAAGAGTCATAGAAACCAAAAAAAAAATTTTTTGGAATTTTTGTCTGTCTGTCTGTCTGAGTGTCTTGTACGTTATAACTTCAAAACTACCCAACGGATTTGAACGCAGTTTTCACAGCTGGATTACATATAATTAGGAGCATTGTCAAAACTTTGTTTCCTCAAAATCGGTTAAGGGAAAAAGAAGTTATGGTCATTTGAATATTGACTTCAAGCACTGCTTCAAAACTTTTAAACAACTACTATATACATAATATTGATTACTTATATATTAGCTAATTAGTTATATTAGTTACTAAAAGAATATGTTCTAATATATGTTAATCTTAATATTAAAACTTATGAGAGGTAACAAAAATAACAAATAAGGCAGTGCGCGCGGGCGCGGTTGTAGTGTTCAACACTGTGCTCGATAGATGGCTTTGATAAATTACGTTATCAACCTAGATCGCGGTGTTAAGATTCTCTGTTGTGTATTGACTACCATGCGGTTCGCGAGTTCATAGTCGGTTGTTGGTTGTGGTTGTCTAACATTTGGTTTTCTTTTGTTTGTCGGTTGGGGTGTGTTTGTTTGTCATTTATCATCTCTTTTCTGTACGTTATTATTTTTAGTTTGATACATATATATGTGGTAATGCAAAAAGCGACAGAGCCCCGGGCAATAGCTAGTATAAAATAAATGCATAATATGTTTTCAAACAAATATAAGTTGCGCTTTGTTTGAATTCTATTTTTATTTTCATTGGGCCATGTTGTACAAATAATATCTATAATGAAACTTTTTGTATAGATGAACAACTTGTGTTGCTGTTTGCTTTATTAGTGTTTTTTCCAAGTGGAAAAATATCTTTGAATGTATTCTGAAAGAATTTTTTATATGACCACAATATATTTCTCTGTATGCAGTTTATTGCGTTTATATAAATAAAAGCAATATTTTTTTGAACTGCATTTTCATTCGAAGTTTATTTAATTGGTAGAATATTTTAAATAAGAAAAAAGACATTGTGAGGTAAAATTTTTAAGAATATTGTTTATGAAATTTTTCATGAAATAAAAAAAAAAAAAAGAGAAAAAATACCCTAGGCGGGTAAGGTTATTGTAGATGTTATTTTAAATTATTAGCAAACTTTAGAAATTCGACTTCATCCATAAAAATACTAAGACGGAATCGAGTCTATACGGCGCATTAAAAATGGAATTTGTCATATCTCATGAGACGATGATGCAAGTCGAGCTTTTCCTTAAACTTGTTTGCCATCTTTTCAGAATATTATATCATATATATAATATTGTAGAGAATATTATTTGGACATTTTTTAATATTACAGTTATATAAAAAACTATCGAATACTAATAGGCATCTTCAAGGCGATATTTATTCAGGTTGACGTAAACAAGTAGCAGAGTTTGAGCTAATGTACTCGTAAATATTATTGTAATGAGTAGTAATAATCATATGGAAATAAATTTTCTTAAATAAAGATTATAATAAAAATATGTAAGTTTGGTGGAGGTGAACGGAATGATGTCATATAAAAATATTTGTATTAATATATGTAGATATATATGTATCACAATTTCGATCTCCTATATTCAATTACTGTGTTTCATATAATATCTGTCTAACTAAAAACTGAAAGTATAATAGGTAGGATTTATTTTTAAACTAAATCACATCAAACCGCTGTCATACTTTACTATTGTTAGTATTATATAAGGAACATATTATAAGTACGATATGTTTTCATTCCTTCTTACTCCTACGGAAAATAAAATGAACATTAATGATTGGCAAAACCAAAAAATATTTAATCTTTACGTTATAATAAGATCGATTTAAATATTCTGACCAAGTTAAATATATATTTAAGATGGTTTCATAGTTTAGATAATCTTTATAATTAAATAGCTTTTCAAAAATATACGGTATTGCAGATCCCAGTTCATATGCAACTGGTGTCTATCTATTGTGACGTTACAAACGGACTGCCGAAGAAAACACTTAACACACATTGTAGATGCGCTGTTGTGTGACAAAGCTTCGGTCTGGCGCAATCAGCCGACATCACTTATTCAGGGCCCGTGATGCACTGCACCTGAACTGTCGCTTGATTAAGACGACATTTACATTTGTTTTTCATGTTCATTTTGGTTTAGTCCTCGTGTAATAGCATCAAATAAATGTAATCAATGAAACGCCAAGCACTTACTTAAGCTTCCATTAACCCTTTTATAATGTGAATAAATAATATTTAAATAAACCTCCGTATACGAAACTGTTATATTGAATTTCAACTAAATAATTCAAGCTAAACTGATGAACTCGATGTTTGAGTTATTTTTAATAGACGTAATTATTGTACGTAACAAAATATAAATTACAAAAAAGTAATACTTAATGATTATTTTTATATACATTTTTACGTGTTTTGATATATTTATGATACAGTGATATTCATAGCCCTAGAAGTCAATGTTCTTAAGGGGGATTCAGGAAGCTGTATCAGTGATGGATCGAGAACTATTTACGATTGATTACTGTGTATTGATGGAAATGAGATGTCATGTCCAACGAGACTGTGTTTATTTGATATACTAAGGGTTATTTTTAACCCCGACATATTATGTCATGAAAAAACATGAATTTATACGTTTTTTATATTATTATTATTATTGAAATTTAAGTACTGAAATAAAAAAGTAAGTAAGTCACAAAGCTTCAATCAAATTTGATCCACACAATCTATAACGTATATTCTTAGCGAAATAAAATATACATTACTTAATAAGAGGCTACGTGTGCAGTCTCAGTTACTTAAACTAACTGAAAATGGTTCGGGGCACGAAATTCTAACGAAATTTTTCACTTTTATGTGCCCGTGAAAAACCTTTTTCGGCACGACTAAAAGGTTCATTTTCATATCAGATTTGGTTTTCAGGAGTAGAGTTTTTAAATAATGGAAGAATTAATTAACTCTTACTATATGTAAGGGTTTTCCGGGAAACAAAGAAACTTAAAAAAAATGAAAAAGTTAGTTTGAAAAGAGGAATAAGAAAAAAAAAATCAAATTTTTTATCATTGATATCTAAAATGGCATAGATACATTTGTATATCTGAAATCATATATACCTGTTTGCCTTTAAAAGTACTACTCCTGTTAAAGGCTCATCAGTGCCCGGGACTAGTGATTTTAATAATAAATTAGCTGAACAGAAAACGAGTTTTATTAATAATAAACATATAGCTTTATTACATTTAAAAACTTTCAAAATAATTACTATCTAGCTGTGTTAATTAAATATTTATTAGACGGTAGATAAACACAAAACAGCAATATATTTAAAGACAAAGTTGTTTAATATTAAAACAGTCAGGGAAAATTAATACAAAAAATTCCACAAATTTCTATTAACAAGTCTTGCATATTGTGTAATAATATACAAAGCATTATTAGTATGTATTTGTTTTACAATTTAATGATTACTTTCTTTCAAATTCCTAAAGTGACTGAAACTAGGAAGCCTATAGCATTCAAACTTTGTAAATCACTTAAATAAAATTAACAGCCCTAGAGAATTTTCATGATAAAGGCCCTTAAAGATTTTAGACAATGTCTTTAAGGCAGACTTAATATTGATACTCTTTTAGGTGGAATTGTTAAAATCTGAAACACGACGATACTGCTATTGGATCTGAAGAGAAAACTTTATTGCAGACGAGACAATAACTTGAACATTAATTACGCTGATAGAATATTTGAAAAGGCGGTCGCTTGTTAATAATGTTAAGTATGAAATATATTAAATATTTATAAAAAATGAAGTGATTATTTCATAAGGAAGACGATATTTATACAGAGTATAACACCTCTCGTTATACCATTTTTACTCAACATTTTCCGAGAACGAAAATAATGAACATAAATACAATCATGTTTCATTTTGTTCCTGTGTAATATTCAGGCTTTGTACACTACAGCTACTCACGCGGCTGCCTAGACTCGCATATTAGCTGGAAATTCCTTTTACAAATAGATAAGCGGTTTGCGTTTGTCTGAAAATGGAATCCTTTGCTATATAATGTTCCATTACGATTATGCATATATATTGCATGTTTCTTTCCCTGCGTTTTCAGTGAAATTGAAAAATGTTGTACTGAATACATACCAATGTATGAAAAGTTATGTAACTTTTTGAAATAATGTGTTGAGTTTCTTTCTGATTTGTATCTCTGTATATTGAAAATCAATGGAAGTGATGCAGTGATATTTTTTAATGATACACCATTTCATAAAATATCTTATATTTTTTATATAATTATTTTATAAATAAAACTAAGCTTGAACTAATTGCTTTTAATACACTGCGCGGTTATAATTCTCTGAATGGTTTGAAGAGACGTAATGTATGGTATGTTTTTTTTGAATTTACTGTTTATAACATCCGTTATGACGTTGTGCAAACCTTAGTATTTGAATTTTATCCTTAATTTATACAAGAACTCTTTTATTTCGAAAACAGCTTGGTATAGCTATAATAACGTAACGTATATATTATCAAGAAACGTGAACTTTATCCATATATGACAATCTTTTAGCGTGGTAAGATGGAAAACTTGACTTATATAAAATGCTGATTTATTATAATGGGTACAAAATAATTAGTTACACTAGAAGTCTCGAGTAAAGCATTTATAAAATAAAACAAAAATTATTAAATGAAATGAAAACACTGTCAATGTATTTGTTTGTATATATGAGAGCAAAATGTAGTTTAGTAATTAGAAATAACTTAAAGCTTAATATTTATTCATATCATATTCTTTTCGTTAAATTACAAATTTCTTCCTTACTAACTCGGCACGCGACTTTGTCTTAGTAGATTTAAACTCGCGTACGAGTCGTGAGAAGAGACACGAGCCGAAGCACAAGGTGAGAGTGTAAATAGCCGCTCGCGGCTCGTCTCGCGTCTTGTCTCAGAAGCACAAGACGAGTTACGAGGCGAGAGTGTAAATGTAGGTTCAGGTTAGTTATTTTCGAACATTGAAATCCATAAAAAAAGTTAAATATAGATAATACAAGCAAAATTCTAAATTATATCTTATTACTATCGTAATATGAGAGTTAAATATTCAAATCGACTTTCAATAATTAATAGTATATTTTGGTAAATGTGCAATGTAAACATTATAGGTATTTTATAAAAATCACTTAATTTAAAACTAGCTGTTGCCCGCGGCTCCCCGTCCGCGTCTTGGTCGTTCTTTTTGCCTAGCCATATACATATATATATATATCAAACTTAATATATTAATATATTAAAAAGTGATGATAACTAATGGTAGACAACCACAATCAACAATCTACTACGAATTTGCGAATCGCATGGTACTCATTACACAACGGAGAATCTTATCACCGCGATCTAGGTTGATAACGTAATTTATCAACGCCATCTATCGAGCACAGTGTTCAACACTTCAACCGCGCCCGCGCGCACTGCGTTATTTGTTATTTTTGTAACCTCTCATAAGTTTTAATATTAAGATTAACATATATTAGAACATATTTTTTTAGTAAGTAATATAACTAATTAACTAATATATAATATATATGTAAGTAATCAATACTATGTAGTAGTTGTTTAAAAGTTTTGAAGCAGCGCTTGAAGTCAATATTCAAATGACCATAACTTCTTTTTCCCTTAACCGATTTTGAGGAAACAAAGTTTTGACAATGCTCCTAATTATATGTAATCCAGCTGTGAAAACCGCGTTCAAAACCGTTGAGTAGTTTTGAAGTTATAACGTACAAGACAGACAGACAGACAAAAATTCCAAAAATTGTTTTTTTGGTTTCTATGACTCTTATTTAATTGCCTCCTATCAGTTTTTTGGAAAAATATTTAATGTACAGACATTCGATTTTTACTGTCTATTTCTACAATTCGTATAATCTTAGAGGCTTTTTCAATATTCAAAAGACTATTTAATATTAATTTAATTATTGAAATCAACAGATTATTCTACTGCTAGAATGTGGGGAGGCAAAAAGTCTGACGGCACAGTGTTGCCCCACTAACAATCTAATGCGAAAGGAAGTCGCTATGAATAGGGTCGCTGAATACGTTTATCAAAAAGGTTTTATTGAACCAGTTAAAATGATAAATACAAGAAAATTTTTCAGTCATAAAATAATTAAAAGTACTACAACACTTATTTTCAACATTGCTTTTTTAGCCGAATAATATGATAACTTTTGATTTACTTTTGTGTCACATAAATTATGAAATGACGGTAGTTTAATCGGTAATTTTTTAACTCGATAAAATAAAGGATTGTATTTTAAAAGAATTTTTTATCATAAGCAAAATTTAAATTTAAATTGAAACATTCCGAAATGTGTGTCTGTGACAGTAAACAGATCGTGTTAGTTTAACTTTCAAGTGCAATAAGACTCAGGACCATGAAGTTGAGTAAACCCATACACTATTCATAGTAAATTAATTGCTTAACCCTGTTTCGTTGTGAATGAACGAGGCTTTAAGCGCTAATACATACCTCTAGTTATAAATACTTCACTCTTAATAAAATACCTTTGCTCATTTAGTTATTATTAAAAATCAGATTATTTTAGAAAAAATCCACATTTATTACAAAAAAATAGTTTATTTAAAAAGAATTTCCAATAATTTAGATTTGTACGTGTGCAGATATAAAAGAAAAAATATACACACTAATAAAACATGTTTTATTTAAAGTTAAAAATTATGTCCAATTTGTTTAAATTTAAGACAAAATTTTTCTATGTTTATTGCTGGAATTAGATTTGCCAAAGTTTGTGCACGGTAGTCGATGGCAGTTAAAACTGAAATTTAATCTTAAAATGTTAAGAAAACAAGCCGAATAAGTTACGAGACAACTTTATTAAGACTTAAAATGTATCGTAGATGAATATTCAAATCTTTATTATGTCATGATTTTCACTACCAGCTGGGCTCAGCATAACTGTTTTATTATTCACACTAACAATTACTTTAAGAAGTCTCATCTTGACTTTAAATCTTTTAGTTTCAAATATTTCAGAGCATAATAAATATTTCATAAAAGTAAATGTATTTAATTTATAAAATAATTTTTACTTGTACAGAAAGCTACTCCGTAATGAAGAATGTCCATTAACTACGATTTCACCAGCAATGACAGGTATGTGATAAGGCACTGAGCGGTCTCTAGAAATCCTTATCTTTATTTCGAAGGTAGACTTCATTCCTTTTTGACTGATGTAGGCCTTGTGAAGTTTCTAGGAAGTTAGTCGCTATAAAAAATCTGGAACGGCGGGGATGGACCAACTCTTTAACTACTCTCCTGATTTAAATTTGTTGCCCTTATGTTTTAATTCAAAAGTTTTAATCGCGTTATCATATTCTACTACAAAATGAGCTTATTGAATTTGATATTGAAATGGTTTAATAATATTAGGTGCTCTGCCAAAAAGTACGTTAAAAGACTTGACACTAAGATTAGAACAGAACGTTTCTTTTTAGGACAACGGATAGTACGTTATAATGCCTCGACACAAATGAAGTTAGGCCCATTTTCCCCGTAAAAAATTAAATATTTAAATTTTCCATTAAGAAACTACTTTGCATTGGAAAACAATTTAACATTCGGTTTCACTCAGGTTTCATTAACATGCGACATAATTTAAAAATAAAATGGCAAAAAAATTATTTTACAGATAGATATTTATACGACAAGAAAGTGATTGTGATTGAATATTCGTATCTTCCTATTTAAGACTACTCTCCATTACTTATAATAACAATTAACTGATTATTTATTGCTTGCCGATAAAAAACGAATCTTCGTTGTCCCTATTCAACAAAATAATATTTAAAAAATCGGTATAAGTCACAGGAAAGCAATAATAAAGTGTTTAATTAATTTAAATAAGATTTTTTGCTACGTGGTTTAGCGATATCTTAATGAATTTTGCAATGACAAAAAGAAACAATAATTTATTTATTGAGCAAGACTATGGACAGTATAGTATTGTTTTTAATTTTATTTATAAGGTTCTATGTATATATACGTATATAATGGAAATAAATTTTAGATAACTCTCACATTTAATTTTTTTGTAATTTTGGACCTGTCAATTCAACGTACTAAAATATAATATTACAAATATATTGTTATTCATATTAAGACTTGTAATAAACAAAAATTAAATTAGCTTTCTCATCTTTGTCGTAAGATTATCTGGAGCGATCAAACATTAATAATGAAAAAACGAAACTTTAAGGAGTTTGTATAGATCTGCCGTCAACAATACAGATCGATTTATATTAATAACACAGGATCCAAATAAAATTATTCTAAATATTTTGAAATATATCACAAAGAAACGTGGCTTAATATAAAAATACGTACCTACAGTTTTTTATACTTACCTGAAGTCTCATAAACAGTGGTAAGGTGATTTGAAGGGACACTATTATTTACATAAGAACATTTCATCACATATGCATACATTCAACAAGAGAAACTGATAATACCATATTTATTAACTGAAATAGATGTATTCAAATTTAAAATAAATTTGAATTAATTTTCAACAAATGTATCTAAAATATTCTTTGATGTATTTAACACATTTTTAAGCTATCAATAAATAAATTCTACAATAAACATATATATTATATTTTAATTTAAAACAGAAAATATTTACACGACATGTTCATGAATCTAAAGAGCATTTGAAATAAAGAATACAATTTTAATAACCTGTGTTTAATTGTACATATAATATGTTAAAATTACACCTTCGTGTATCACGATGGGGTAATCAAAGTAAAACAGTCTTCTAGAACATCTCGTTTACATCAATACAAAGTAATCGAACTTAAATAGTTTCCGTTCCATCGACGGAACAGTTTAAAAAATCTTCTTCAAAAAGACCGACACTGAAAAGCGGCTTCGGTGACGTGTGGATAGTATTGGAATTAATTGAAAATATAAACAAAAAACAAGATTATTTTGTTGTGTTGAAACTATATGGCAAATTGTTCGGTTAAACTAAAAATAAATTTTGCTTCCATTTTTATAATATTTTTCTAAACTTAGATTGAAAGTTTCAGTTCTTACACACAAATTAATTTACTATATTCATCACACGTAAAGGTTCATTTAAATATGATTTATTCACATCAATGTAAAAGGGTTAATGGAAGCTTAAGTAAGTGCTTGGCGTTTCATTGATTACATTTATTTGATGCTATTACACGAGGACTAAACCAAAATGAACATGAAAAACAAATGTAAATGTCGTTTTAATCAAGCACCAGTTCAGGTGCAGTGCATCACGGGCCCTGAATAAGTGATGTCGGCTGATTGCGCCAGACCGAAGCTTTGTCACACAACAATATATTATGCGATCTCTTCGTTCTTCTGATCAGAAACATTAAAATGCTTATTCGTATATGTAATAGATTAACAATTTAATAAACGAATTTCAAAATTATTACAATCATTCCATTCTCGTAGAGTTAAAAAATGCATTAGAATTGTTAAATAATGTTTTTAAAACATGAAAATAAAAAAAAAAAAAAAACAAAAAGAGGATATTCTTATATACACAGATATAATAATACTGTCAGACTTTGTTGTAAATATTCATTTAGTAAATACTGAAATAGGTTACGTGAAGTAAATTATTGAAAAATCATTGCTATTTAATTTTAAAAGGCACCAATAATAACTTTAGCATTTTAATAAAATGAAAAGTAAACATTTTTATTTCATAAAGCTATCAAACGAGGAAATTTGTATTTTTATTATACATTCTTTTTTTCATCGAACCTAAATTAAAACCTTAATATTAAATATGTTTATGTACATACGTATATAATAATGTTCATTTAGTTATGGTAATGTTTTCCCAACCTTGTTAAAGTCGACGCATAATTAACGATGTCAGTCAATGCAGACGTGCTAAGGTCTTGAAGCCTCAGTATTACGGCTTATTAAGATGCAGTAGTCATCTTCTGCTAGTCTTGTGTGCTGTTATGCATGAGACCTAGTCGTAATTATAGTTAAGAGAAGAACATTTTTTCCATCTTAACTTTATTGATGAATAATCAGTCTGACTTTAAGGAAATATTTCGTTTTTACGTATGATTAGTTTTGATTTTTTATTTTGTTTGTTTTATATATATCTGAAAATAAACAATCATGATAACGCACATCGCTATTAAAGGTTCATAAAATGTAGAATTGGTTAGTAAACTAAATAAAGCGAAATGATGGCTAGTTCCTAAATCTTCTACAAGTATGTCTGCACAAAGGGTAAGTCACAGAGTAAGTGAGACAAAGCATAAGTCAACATTCGTTGAATCAACGTTCGTTATCTATACATGCACTATCTTCGTGCGTTAAAAAGTAAAAAAAAAACAAATTGAATATATTTGAACATTAAATTGGTACACTGCTGCAAATCGAAAAAACGTAATTTGAGCATAGTACATGGAAAAATTAATTCATTTAACAGGAAGCTATATCTGAAATAGTTTTTCTAATAAACCCAAAAAAATCTGTCGACCCCATAAACAACACTTCAAAACCTATAAATTTCTTGACATTTATTAATCGAATTTTTTTTTTTAAATCCGGAACTTATTGAGAGGATTATTGGACAATCACCTCCGATTAGAAAGTTTGTGGGAGAGTCAAGAATTATTTCAGATAACAGTAATACTTTTCATAAAATTATCCTTATTCATTATTACTGCCAGAGGAAGGACATGGAATTAACGTAATGGCAGTTTTTTCGATACTTAAAATGTTAAATTCTGCCTCACAAATATTACTCATTCTTTCATTAACTTGCCGTTTATCTCTGAATTACGATAAAACAGTCATTACATGAGAGTTTCAGTAACAGCTACCTAACAGAATATTACAGATCAATAGAATAAACTAATAAAAAATCCATTAACGATACAAACATAATATTTCAAAACTATGGTAATTATTCGATTTAATTTAATCTCTATTAGTAAGTTAAGAAGCACCTTGAACTAGTACAGTTGTGACGATGTCATCCAGTCGGGTTAATCTAACTTCAAGTCCGGATGTTAACCAGCTCAAGCTGAGATATAGACAGATATTCTCAACACTGTTTACAACGCTGGAGAATGTTGTAAAGATAAAATTATAGAGATTCTAACAAAAAATATAATTAAATGCACGTTTTATTACTGAACCTAAAGATCAAATTATTTAACTGAATTCTTGATTAAATTTTTTTAAACTGTTAATCATGTACACTATATAACCTATATTCACCATTGAGTTATTAAAGATATTTTAAGAAAATTTAATTTAAAATACAAATAAACAATTATTTTATTATAATCTTGAATATCTAAGAAACCTTAATAATACAAAAATAAACTTACGGAATAGAATAAAACTGTGTAGAGCAGAAGCGAAAAGTTTTATAATAAGAACAAGAAGGTGCATTAAAGATATCCTGGGAGAGATTTATGGCGAGAGATGAAGGATACCGAGTAAAGGGCGACTAATTAATTAAGAGTTCAGTTTTTGAAATGAGTTTTCGTTGATTATTATTTATTATGTCTTAATTATAATATTTTTTATAAAACTACGACGGTTATAAAACGATTTAGTATATATATTAACTTATATACAATTCAAATTAAAGATATCAATAACACTATATATATTAAAATAAACCTAATATTTTACGGATTTACTACGCGGATTTTATTATTTAAAAACCACATAATCCCGACGTTTCGGTTACTTTTCAGTAACCGTGATCACGGATAGACGAGATATGAGACATTCACATTCCGGAAACGTCGAGATTATGTAGTTTTTAAAAATAATAAAATTCGCGTAGTAAATCAGAAAAATATTAGTTTTATTTTTATGAATACTCGCGAAAGTCTTAGATCGCACTATATATATTAAAGAAGTGAAAATGGCCGTCGTCTTTTAGACACGTTACAGATAAATTATAATTAATTATATTTATAACACAGTCGATCTACTGTTTGTTGTCTAAACATTGCTTCATTAAGACCAATTAATTGCGACAAACCGGCGAACAATGGATCTGTTAAATAGGTTAAGTCAAAACAAATCACAGGTCTACAATAGACTTAATCAATTCATTAAAATTTTGTGTACTTAAATGACATGCCAAGTTTATTTCAATTTTGAAGATACATGTCCTCATAATCCTAACAGAATTTTTGCATAGAAATGATCGTCGTTTATAACATCAGTAGAATTGAAGACTATTATAATGAATATTACTTAGTATCAAAATCAATAATAGTTCGGAAATGTATTATCATTTTTTTTTTGCTTTTTATCTAGCCAGCTTACTGTTTTGATAGCGTGAACGTTCGCATAAATAATGTCTGTAGACTTACCTCGAGTTTTCTATATTAAACTAAATATAGTTGGTTAAAAAATTTTCATTGAAATAATATCGTCCACACTATTGATGTGGGAATGAGTGAGAAAATGGAAGCCCTGCGTTTAGTTTGACGTCGCACAATCGTGGCAGGTCTGTTGTTTTTTGAATTGTCTGACCTCATTAAAAGCATACAGATTTTAAATTTAATATTTGTGATAACTTAATCAAATAAAATAATTAGATTTACATTTAGGCACGAGAGTAACTAGTCATAAGTTAATCTAGATACAAGAATAGATGAATTCAAACGATTTAAAACTACTTGTAGTTTAATGTCAACAAAATGACAAAGTCAAAGTGGATCATTTAAGAAATTCTTTAGTATTATTTAGAATGTTATACGTCAATCGTGAATACTTTTGTGAGCGTGATTTATAGAATTTCTTACAAAGAAAACGTTCATGTTCTTCCGCCGTACAAATAAACCATACAAAGGGTGATGAAAATGTTAATCAATTTACTGAAACGTAAATTTATTTCTTTATATATTAAATATATTACATATATTTTTATTTACAGCACCTTTAACTTATACAGAAAATTCACTGAGTAAGTATGGTTATGGTTCGAATACAAAAAAAAATCGTTACAACAAAAATATAACTACATATAGTTTTTATTTTTGTCCAAGCATAGAAGCGGCTAAATTGCAAGAGAAGACGAGTGTTAATGTTCATTAATTGGCGTTATTGAAATGCAGTAGGAAGGATATGTATATTTTTAAGTAGGTACATCGCTGCGCCATACATAATGCTGATTCAGGCACTTCTCGTTAGTACCTATTAATTGTATTAAATGTATAAGAATAAAAATTTAAAATCAAACATGTAAGGATTTTTTTTTAAGCTTAGAAAATAATTTCGTTCAAGTAATGCCAACACAAAATAAACCTTTTGGCTAATTGAATGCGATCTAATAAATGGGTAAAATTTTTGGACAACGTTGAAGCAATTTAAAGTCTAGCTGGAAACGTTAAATGAAAAAAAAAAGCTATGTCCTGTCGGACTGTCGCTTCGTTTTAAGAACCCATTTGTACTTCATACTAATACCGAATTTTTATTCGATAATTTTTTTCCACAAATTACTGACTAATTCTCCGAATAATCCCAAGTTGATGAAATTATATAATATTGGAATGATATGATAATCATGATATCTAAGACTTATGCGAATATTAATTTAAACAACTCTAATATTTTCGGATGTACTACAGGTTGTTATTATTTTAAACTACATAATCCCGACGTTTGGGTTACCTTGCAGCGACCGTGATCGCGGGCAGACGAGATGATAATAAATATGAAGTAATTGAAAGGGTTATTTTTTCATCGTACCCTTAACATGTGTTTAAATAGTCATCCTAGGCACAGACAATTTTCTATTGTTCGAGGTACAGTTCGAGACTTGATTTTTAATGTTCAGCGTTACTTCCAATAACGTGTAAGACAAAATTGCTGAAGCCAGTATTTGTAGTTTTCAATTATCAGTTGATACTTAAATGTTGCCATTACATAATTACAATAGTTCAGTTTTATAATAAATTAAATTAGTCATAAAAAATAATTCTAAGGATTAAAATATGTAATATATTACGTCACGGAGAACGTCACTTGTAACACTATCTTTCGTAAATAAATTGCTTTTCGTAAATAAATTGAAACGATCTTACTAAAGTATCAGCAAGAACTAATTACTTCCCGTGTTTAGTTAACAAATACATGGTAGAGTTACACGTCTATAAAAGTTTCATAATATTTGTATAACTTTAGATATTAAAAAAGATTTTGTCACCGTATGTTTCACTTACAACGAACCGCCGTTTGTAGTCAATAAGACCAATATTATTATATGACTTCTAATCATTTTAAATAAGTAAAAGCAGATTGTGAATATATTATTAAAGTATTGATATATTGAGCTGATCTTTCATAGACATGCAACATGAATAATGTAAGCACTACATAAAGCCTCTATCCGATCTTGGTGATGTGTACATAATAGTGAGGTGGTTCTTCCTATTGAAAATAAATTTACTTTACGATGCGGGACTCGGAAAATGAAATGTGAGGGTGAATATATTGACTGACCGTGACTTGTAAATAGTATTATGAAACTACCTATAGGAAGCACTTCCATGTAAATAGGTTATTCGATAGCGTTCGTTCCAATATACTACATTGAATTTTTATTCATAAGCCTTTTTGTTAACTTTGTTTGACCCTCGGGTTCCGTCACTTTTTATAGTGTTTATAATATAATATCCCTTCATTAACTGATTTGATGAAGGACATTATCATGTGTTTCGTATTAATTAGATCTTGCTGTAATATATGCGTCTTATTTATTGCATCAATTTGAAAGACTAGAAACTTGACGGACTTAACTATGTAAGTTAGTCTATACAAGCTTGTAGACTACGTCTATCACCACTACCAAACCATTTTGCTTTAACGAAAAACTAATATGTTATATATATTAACAAAGTTGTTTCTATTCAGAATAACTCTGACTAATAGTCGAAAGAAGTAATTTTTTCATAGCACATTAGCTACATTTAGCTTTGAGTCAAAACGTATAATCTCATTTTGAATGCTTATGTGACTCACCTTGAGTCCAAAACAAAATGACGTTACTCCATTATTGCCTTATTTTAAAAGTTTCTACATAAACATAATTTTTACAAAACTAATGATACTCGTAATGATAATATAAGTTAAGTCTACGTGTTACCTTTTTCTTATTTATTATTTTAAAATATTGTATACCAGCAGTTTATATAAGGCATAAATAAATTGTGAGACATCTTCGCGTCTTCGCGGCTCTACGTGTAAAATTAAAAATTATTATCATGTTTTACTGTTTTCGTCAAAATAAAAAATATACACAATTGCTTACACACCTCATTTCACCTTATTCGGGGTTCATTTAAAGCCCTAAGTATTATTAACAATTAATAAAAATATATGGGAACAAACTCAAAAACTTTAAGTATATCCGTCTGCTATACTCACAGTAACTGTTCTTGATTCGCTTTTATTAAAAGTTTAGTAGAGACTGCGTGTTGCGGTGTAACTTCAGTAATCGGATAAGTCGTAAAATGTCCACTTCGTAATTACTGTCCTTCGTCACAAACTTTGTTAATATTATAGGGCACTAAAAGTTATATTAGCGAGTTGTCCAGAATAATTAAAATGAGATGTGTACAATTTCTCGATTCGTTGTTCTTTCATACAAATGAAACAAAATTTGTTGTTATTGAATGAGTAAAAAAGTTTTCGTATTAAAGTAACTCAGGAGAACCGACATTTTTTTCTTAATTCATATGTAAATTCAACTTATAATAATCCATAAAAAACCGATAAATGTAGGCGAAAGTCATGAAACATAAGTATCTTTACAATATTCTTTGCAAGATTCTCATACATTTCAAGCGTAAATTTTCAAGACGGTAATGAACGAGAATACAAGAAAAGTACAGTTTAAAATAAAGATCAAATTCATACAAAAAATTATTCTCGAAAACATCTTTCCAATGATTCTAGCGTGTTTATTTCGGTATATGGCGTGGTAGTTAAATCTACATCTTTCAACTGCAACACTTTTTCTTAATTCCAAATAAAACTTAACAGTTTCAACACTAGTGTGAAAAATGTATAAGCAACCAACTGCGACATCTATAATGGATCTGTCCTTATTCAAACTAAAACATTTCCCGAATATTTTTTCGTGCTAGAAAACAGAAAATGTTATTTATATCCTGTTTCGTCGTTGTCTTCTTTTATAAGCATTGCTGTTTCTACTTCTTTCACGCGAGGACTCTTTTATTGAAAAAGTAAACAACTCAAATTAATAAACAACGAGTATAAACTTTGATAAGCAAAATACTTATAATATTCTCGACTAAACGTGTATATTATTTTATAAAGTCTTACAAATTTAGTATTCTTTTAATATATAACATTGTTACTTTATAAAACTTGTAAAATTTTGGCGTCGTAAACTTTTTAAAACTGTAATCACACTGTTTAATGAAAGTTATAAAGTTAGGTTGCCCTGGAAAGTTTGTGGACAATTTTATTTTATAACTCTATAATGACGCCATTAAGATTAAATTTACTGTTTTTTTTATATAGTAACACCAAAAAGTTTGGGTTAATTAAAATATTTCTGGCATACTATATATCTTAAAATTAGGAGTAAGCCTTGAATGTAAATATAATATTTATCAACTTAAAAATCTTTTTAGTAGAAAGTTTTTCAAATCCCATTTATTAAAATTGAACCGAAACCTAAATTAATATTGAAGAGAACAAAAGCTGCTGAACTTACTACAGCCAAACTTTGATGTTATCACGCCCTTATATATATAGTAGTCGAAGTAAGCAATCAAACTTGGAAGAACAAAAACTCGTACAAGTGAAAATTGTATCCGAAAGGTTTTTTAACCGCTTCTAAACTTTTCAATTCATGACTAAAAACAACTTTCTTAATTTAACCTTTTCGGGTATAATGGACATCTCAGCCGTCCCGCTGTGATAAACAAATTAATTACATAATCTTTCATAAAACACTAACTTTTAAAGCTTTATTTTTGTTAGAAAAAAATGTTTTAAAATGTATCAAAACAACAGAATTAAAAAAAAAATTAATATCATTACTGTTCTTATACTACTCTTGATTTAATACTGTAACGAAAACAGTAATTTAATTAATTTTGAAACGAATATTTATAATTAGTAGCATAATTTGTTATATACATAAGTACAAGAAGAAGCACTTAATATATAATATATATGTCAGATTTATTGGCACTTCATCCTTTTCAAAATAGTGAAGTCAGCATAAATGACGTCACAAATGCCTATGTTCTTGATTAAAGTCAGGCTACCGTCAGGCTATCAGTTTGACGAATACTTTATTTCGAAGAGGTCCATTCGCAGCAACGGCTCGAGCGAGAGTGTTTTTCATTTGTACCCACGCCTCTATTTATACCAACCAACATTCATTGTCGCGACAGAACTTCCACAGGCTATACATGTGACACCTGATAGTTTTAACCATCCAAAAAAAAGGTATTCTCTCCGACATATATATTACTTAAAACATTTTTATTTAAAAATATTTAATCCAGTTTCTTATTTCAGGAAACGTACTTTGGTAGAAAACCAAAAACTCTCCCTTATAATGGTTGAAATTTAAAAAGTAACTGTTTTAAAATGCTCAATTCCAATCCATTGACAGACATTATCAGCGAATCCTCTCAGCCAGTATCCCGAGTACTCGGAGAAAACTGAATTAGGGGCATTTTTCTTCATCTAAACCCCCTCTCTAAGGAGCGAAGTTGAATTATTAGACTTACTTTATTTTATAAAACGTTCCGCCTCAAAGAGATTCCTGTTTATTTTGCAGAGCGTCTTATAGTGCCACTTTAAATTACATTCATATAAATAGGGTGAATTCTTCTTGTTCATTGTTGTCAAAGTCACAGCAACTTAGGGAAATTGATATTTCGTTTAAATGTCTCTAGATTCCCGTTCTGCCTTTGGATCTGTTAGTGTTTAAGTTACATAGCATTATTAGTAGCCATCTTTGGCCAGTTACGTATAACTTACTCACAAATTTAAATCCACTGCGAATTAGGCTTATAATGTATAACTAATACGTAAATTATCTTATTTACAATATTATTGAGGATGGAGGGTAGAATATACTAGGTACTTATTTCAAAAAATGTAAGCATTTCTCATTATATGTATGGTGCAATGGTAGAAAACTTATAATTGATAGATAATTTACTGTCAATTTAAAATCTATCGCGTCAATTTATTATAAATTATGTTAATATTTTCAAAATGTTTTCAGGAAGTAAAATTGTCAGAGCATAATATCCCATCATTTTCACAATCCAGTATTCTTCTGAAAAGAAATGACTGTTTTTTCATGCTTGTCTTCTATTTTAAACTTGTCATACGCTCACGTGGTATATAAAAATAAGTAAGTAATATATTAAATCAATAATATTTGAAACTGCAAAGTGTACCTAGTATAGGAATTAACTGAATTCATTTTCTAGACTTTATGGTAACCATTCCGTAAAAATCTCAGCTGAATCATATTTAATTCAAGAGTCGTGAAAACAAGGATAATTCTGTGAATGATATATTATGCAAGAAAGAAGCTGCACACTTGAGATAAGTCCGCACACCAAATTCAATTATGGTGCCCCACAGACACGTATCCCTGACTAAATGTGTGCATGTGACAAATAGTGTTCTAACCGACTTCAAAAAAGAGCAAGTATCTCAATTCTTAAGATTTTTTATTTCTTAGGTGGTCAGTCATAAATTATTTCGTAATTACTTAATTTATTTATCATTTTATAGATCATTTAAAGAGGTCATTGAATTAACAAGGTTTACTTTAAATCAGCTTATGTTGAGTAAAACAATAAAAATAGAGCGGTCGTAAAAAAAATTACTTTTCTTTACATTGCAGCCAACGAATCCTTTGAACTAATTAATATATATTTTGTTAATTACACTTAAGATTTTATAACTTATTAAAAACATTTAATCCCGTTACGACGCAAGACGGAAACTATAATTAAAACAGGAAATTGTAATTCTTAAAGATACGTAAAGAATCTTTTATGAGACATGTATCTAAATAGTACCGAAAATATTCAAAATAAAAATAAAAACAACTGCCTACGCCAGCTACAACATGATATTTTTGTTCGCTGTCAATGCTTCAGTTGTGATATTTTTTTATATATATTTATAAATTTATAAACGTCTTATATAAATTAAATAAAATCTAAAAGAAAATAATATAATTAAAATACTCGACTCTGTGTTACGCGAAATTAAAAAAAAATAAGGCTTCGCCAGGTAATTTTATTTAATGTAGCGTATATTTTTAAATTAAACCCACTTTCTTAAACAATAATCATTGTAACGAATCACTGAAGAACTTGCGAAGAGATTTTGTAAGTGACGTGAGTAAAAAAAAGAAGGAACTTTGTTAAGATATTTCTAAGAATAAGTTGAAAACGCTTTTGTTACCAGATATATAAAACATGTTTGAAGATATAAATTGACATTACACACATGTTTTTTCTACGGAATTTTATAAAGTCCAATAATCTAAATTATTTTAAAACAAGGCTTAAATTCTGAACTTGGATACAATAATTCTATGATCCGTCAAATAATGTAACAAATTAAATGTATTAAAAAGAAACGCGCTTATACAGTTCGTACCTGACCGTACTTGATAAACATCAAATTATTCTTGTATCTTTGTAATAATTTTTTTTTTTTAAATATACATATTCTTTATTCTCTCAAAAAACTGTTTGAGTTAGCAAAAAAATAACAGTACATTGTAACCTAATGTATTTCTTTTCTTTACATACTTCCATTATTAGTCCGATTATTTTATACACAACGTCGGAAAGGATTTGACAAGGTAGAGGAAACATCAAAAAATCCATTTCCTTCCTCGTAACGATGAAGCCTTAGTTCCGATATACTTTTATTTTCGCACGTCAAAGGTAAAGCCTATTTATACGATAGCTCTATTTATTCAGGGAAACTGAAGGTAAATAAAAATCAGCTTCAATAAAAACTTATCCTTTTTTATATAAAGGTAACATGATTTTGGCAATAACTATTACTTATAGTAAAATCTGTATTGGATTAAACCGTTTACGGGTTTAGAGAAACATCGCATAAACAAGAAAGCTAAGCCTTTACTGTTAGGAACCACTAACAGCTTCGTATTTATTAGGAATTCCAGGAATAGGCAACACATGTAAAAGTATTAAAGAATTCGGTTTTTAACGAAAAAAAAATAAATGAATCGAAAGCTAATTTTAATATTTTTTTGATTGCATATTAATATCTTGTTCGTCTGATATTTCATTACATTTCTCTCAAGTATTTGGAGCGAATTTAGGACGAGGTATTATGTTAAGAAAGTGTTAAGAACAATTACCCGAAACTTGTGCTGGCTAATCCAGGGTTCAAAAAAAGTTAACTCACTTCTTGAAGATAAAAATGTATTCCTTATATGACAGTAACAACTCCTGACAATTGAGAATATTTCCAGTAACACGGAATTTCAGTAGTCCTTCACGTCTCCCAAGTCTCAACATTAGTAATACTTATACATCGTTACAATGTTTACATGAAACAAATATAGTAAAACTACAATAATTATTGTCTATTTTTACTTGATAAAGCTGCTGTCTTGACATTCAAAATAGCTAAGTAATAAGTTAAAGCAACTAAGTTATTCCCAATCCTGAATAAATTCTTGTCACATAAGACATTTCAACACCATTACTTCTGTGAAATTCGACATAACGTACGGCCTTGTTACGGTAAAATAGATTAATTTTCAACAGTTTAATTAAGAATATTTTTACAGTCTTATTTAACTGCTCCAACACCATCTTAAGTTAATTCGAACCGAACATCATGCTTTCAACAATTCCTTCTAACATATATATGCACAAGGTAAATTACCACAAATTTATAATGTCTTCATCGCACACGACTAAACAATTTCTGGATATTTTAAATTTTTATTGCACAAACTTTCGTTTGTTTCAACATGTGGTTCTGGCATTTCATTGGCACTGTGTTATCGTAAAACTTTTTTAGCGTCACAAACATGGCAATCAATCGTGGCGGGTTCTTGGTTACGTGATAATTTTAAACATTTTATAAAAACATATATATATTGAGCAATGAAAATAAAAACATATCTTCGTATCGATTATAAAAGTAATTTACGTCAAAGTTTCTAAATAAATAATATATACGTATGTATATTTTTTTCAAGAACCTATAATTGGCCATTGAATGTAAATTTTCCTCTTAGTGAAAATATATCTTTATTGTATACGAATAGTATGATGTGCACAGGATTTAGTGAAAACATTCTATAAATCCGAAACAGACATTTCTACTTAAAACGAATGGCTGGTCCTAGATGTTTTCAATAGAAAATGTACTCAATTCATCTTCTATTCAAGCGCAGGTTCCAGGTAGAATTTTCCATTTACAAACTTGATAAGCCATCGATCCATTTAAGTTATAAACGTTGAAAATTAAATTTTATTATAAAAGCTGAATCAAGTATACTAGTATGGAAATAAAATAATAGGTCACATTTGTAATGTACACTACAGACTAACTACACTACACTACAGATCTAACGATAACTTTTTCTCTGTCAATTTAAAAAAAAATCGATCAACGAAATGAAAACAATGCAAAGGAAATATTATCGAATATACGAATGTTGTGAAAAAAAAATATCTTTAAATATTATCATTTTATTTTATTTTCAATGTGAAATATGATTTATATCGGTTTTTAAAAATGAAGCGCGCAGGTGTCGTGAGTTGAGCGAATTAAAACAAATGGTACAGTTAATTTCTCATGAGAGCCGCTCTACGATGTGAATTAACTTTACCAGCAGATTTTCCCCGCGAACCGTTGAAGATTTATTTTATATTATTTCGTATAACATATATTTATCCTAGACAAAGGCTTATTTATAATCTAATAATATTCACCGTGATATTATAGTACAAGTACAATCTTGAAAACTAATTTGAATTTCAAAATTTTGTTTGTTATGATAAACACAAAAATCAATATTTAGAAATAATTATTCATTATAAGATTTTAAAAATATTTAAAAGCAATTTTTTTAATAAACTAAATCCGTTTATTTGATATCTATAAAGAAACATAAAAATAAGAAAAAAAATATTATATAATTAATATTAAAATAACACTGGTAAACGATGGTTTTGCCGCACGAATTCTGATAGCAAATTTTGTTTTATCAATCTACCCTCATTATCAAATCACAGTTGTCATAAGTCAATTAGCCTCATATTTGTTGTGATACGGTAATACTCATAACTAGTACTGTGGATGTAAATTAATAGAAACGCTTACAAATAAACCGTTATAAAAATATGTGTATTAATAGAATTTAAACACTTTTTTGTGATTCATTATACCTGTGAACATGTCGAGGAAGTTAACCTTGAAATTTTACGAATCTTGTGTTGGAGTGCACCAATCTTTTAATTTCTCTGTCATATCAAGCACTTGGTTGCAACCTGTCTCTTAAAATATATTTTTTAGGCCTGTATTTTTTTCCTGACAATTTAAAGGCTCAAACCGACGAGCACGACGGTGAGAGATTCCATCAGGAAATTTCTAATATAGACAAGCGGTACCTTCATCTTAGATTACATTAAGTCGTTTATAAAAAAAAAAAAATTGATTTACGAGATCTTTGTTTTTTTGTTATACTTAAATTAGTCAATAGAAAAGAATCTTGTCCAGCAATATTTTTTGTACTGTTTATTTATTCTTACAATTACCAATTAAAGTAAAAAATATCAAAAAAGTTAAAATTTTGTTGACTAGCGCAATCTATCTGACCCAAAAGAGATAATAAAAACGAGGAACAAGTGATTGATATTTCGTAATTATTAATTATTATTATTACCTTTCTTAAATTCTTAAATTCTTATAACATATTTAAATTTATATAAGCACACACCAGAAACGTTTTACTTTATTTTTTTTATTTGTAATTGATGTTTGTATGAGCTTTGTAATTTATTTCAGAATAATTTATAAATTTTCAGCAGATAATTCGATTAAATTAAGGAAATCTTATTAATATTTTATTCTAACTATTTTATAACAAGCAAAACCGATATCCCTCTGGGATATACCTCGAAGGAATCTGCGTCTATTGTAATGTTTAACTACTCAGAATAATTATTTAAGTTCTTTTTTCTCCGTTATAAAAACAAGAAGAAAAAGCAATAGCACTGTCTAACTGGATGTCGTACCGAATTTGTTTGACTTAAAACCCCAAAAACCACTTAAATTTCTTTACTTTGTAAGTAGATAACTAAAGTTTTAGAAGATTTCCATTAAGTCTACTGGCTAAAAGTTTCTCTATCAACATTGTGACCAATGAGGTCAGATGCTTCAGATAAATCAATATAAATACTATCCTATAGCATACTCCTTCGATTTCGGAGTATTTCTAACAAGAATTTCTAGAACTTTCGTAACGAGGCCATTTTACTTTTTTTTGTATTATAAACCGCAACTGCTTCTATCGTTTTGTCACGAATTTATAAATGACTTTAGCATTTTGCCCTAGACTTGGAACCTCTCCGACACTTAATAACTCGTGATAAATGACGGAAAGTGGTTTTACTATAGTAGAAGCACACTGTCTGACAAATATTGGCTGTACATTGTCATGGTCTGTTTCTTAACAAATGTTAAAAGATAAAACGTTCTTTGTTATATAGAAATAGACACTTTTTTTACAAATTACTGTAGTTGTATACATACAAAATAAATATTTTTCTGTGTATCTGTCTCTTTGTTCTTGCTAATCTCTAAATGGGCTAGATCAATTTCGATAGGACTTTTCTTGACCGATAGCTGAAGTTTACTTAATCTTATTTATTTTTATTAATATACATAATAAAATATTACCATGCTTCACGATAAAGGAACAAGAACGGCTAGTTATATATTAATTAATTAATAAGGTCATTATTTATATTAAAACGAGAAAATAACTAAAGATGCCTAGAAAAGACTCGTTGCGAACGCTTAAAAACATATTTAGAAATTTTTTACTAAAATCTTTTAGAGAATTATCAGTAAATGTTATTTATGATTCTATCATCTGTTAAATCTATTGAAGAGTCAAAAACCTTTAGATGCCAATTGATTCCAAATTTAAATTTTCTTTACACTCTATTATTTAAATGTATAAGATTCGTTCACTTACAATACAATACAGTATCAAGATTTTACTTAATCAAGCAATTTTTTTTTATAACCTACTAATTTCTAGTTCCCAATAAAATCTCTTCAGTGTTGCCTAAATACTATTCCTTACTGATATCCATTGATGACGTAACAGGCCTTTATTACACCTCATACCTTGTTTATTCGCGGTAAAAGTTATGCATATATATAAAATATTAAAAAAACGAAATATGAGTCAATGAAATCTTTACTACTACATGGCTATGTATAAGTTTTGAGAACATAGTATTTAATATTCAATGGAGTAAATGTCATATGATTTGTTGTTATCTCCTATGTTCTTAAAAATGGCGTACCAAACAAAGTCACAATTAATATGCTTCTAAAATCTTAAGTATAAAAGTAAAATTTTCGTTATATATTATTTTTTTATGTATATATATTTATTTCTTTAGGAAATGTACTCTTTCGTGAATATTCGAGGATATAGTTCCGTTACGAGATCATATGAACTGGTAGTTATTTTCTATTGCAAATATTGCGACCTGCTGCATGAGATTTGAATGCAGTCGTAATATTTTCAGAAATATGTAGTGTTAATTTCCGAAATGATATTACGAAGTCCCATGAATAAAATTGAATAATATTAATCCAGAAATGGCTTTGCAAAATTTTAACTTTTATTGTTTTTAGCATATTCATTCTAATGTTTTTTTTTTTTTTAAACGGGCCATAATAGAGTTTTTAACCCTGATTCATTAATTCCTATAGGAAAGTCGTAAATTATGATTTAAACTTTAAAACTTAGGGAATATAAAAAAATTGTGTTATCCAGAAATCATTTGAAATATCATTCTGTTTTAGAATAAATTAATAAAAATACGCACATAAATTATATTTTATTACCAAATGAAATATTTTATTGATAAAATATTTGAAGTAGTTAGTATACAAAATGTGTTTATATAAATAAACTCTTCGCCATTTCGATATACATTTATAACATAATATTGACATAGCTTATGGGAAAGTTAAAGTAAATTTCTCTTGACGTGCTCACTAACAAATTTGTGAGGATTATTTTTGACGCAAAAATTTGATGACAGATTATTTTCTTCTTTTTTATGTACAAAAATTAATTATTCTTAGATAAACAAAGTTAACTTTCACAATGAATTTTATTTATGTTTTATGCAAATAAAAATTTATTATGTCTTCGCAAATATTTTTTTATAAAACTAATATAGTTCATCATTATATTCTATGTACTTGAAACCTTGTATAAACATGTCGTTTTTCTTTTACCTACTAGACTTGTTAGTTTTAAATTCAACCTAATACCACATCAGATCCTAAAAGAAAAAAGGGTAATATTTAACTAGCAACACTGAAACTTATACATTGACTATGAAAAGGCGAATTTCCCTTGTAAAATAAATTCATGACACGTTTTCTTCTGAACAACTAGAACGTTAAGTAACAGCTACATACAGAGGGACTGCAGCATTTTCCTTTGCTAGTCAGTTCAGAGTAAACTACGGAAAACAGCCTTTGAGTCGACAAACAAGTTTGGCGGTGTCTTCGAAACTTGAATGTAGAATGAAAGGAATAATTTAAACGCTTTCCTGAATTTGATTTTCATTAAGTTGAGTATTTTTATGTTTGGTTACAAAACATTTAAACCTCTTCGCCAAAAAAGATATTTACATATGTTTTGTAGGAGTATTTAGCTAAATTTGTTAGTGCAGTAAATAATTACTTAAAAATATAAAATACCTACTTTCTTGGAATTGTATTTAGACGGTAAAAATAAATACTACCTGTTATATTGTTTATATACTTCTTGTTACATTACTGCTATCTAGATTTTTATCATGTCTACCAGACAACGTCATATTGAGTTAATAAATTGTGCACTCTCGCATGGATGAATGCCATGATTAAGAACTGTCATTAATACAGTACAAGCAACTACAGAGCCAGGTCAAGTTAAATATTTAATTAATCTTATGTTGTTCAGTCAGGCCTTACTTTGGCATTAGATCATTAGACAATACATAAAATTATTTCCAACAAAAACCACTAAAATCAAGATAAATAAATATAAATATCTTCAAATATATCTTCAAAATAATAGCAATTACTTAAAATAAATAATTAAAATTATAGAGCACGTAAGTATTTTTCATACATAATTAATGAGATCTAAGATTTTCGCGAGTTTTATTCATTTAAATGAAACGAGATGTGATCTCATCTGCCCGTGATCACGGTTGCTGAAAAGTAACCGAAACGTCAGGGGTATGTAGTTTTTTACAAAAATAAATCACGCGTAGTTTATCCGAAAAATATTAGTTTCCTTTAAATAATTTATTTATTATATCCAAGTCTTAGAAACGTGTAGATATTAGTAAGTATTGTTTTCCACTCTCCTTCTCTAACAGTCAGCAAATATAATAAAGTCTATTCCTTAGTCCTAGTACAACAACTGAAACGATTCTATTCAAAATATTCGTATTTTAAAATGCTTCCAACTACTCAATACCCTGTAGCATGTGAATACAGTTGACAATACATTACACACAATATAAAACAGAAAAGTAACGTGTTATCGCAGTAAACAAATTTTGAAGAAAAAATATGTGGCCAATGAATATATTATGCAAGAAAAGCATTTCTGTTTTTATTTGGCCTTTAGTCGCCTCAGTTTTTTTCCTATATTTGTTTAAGATTTCGTACTTTCTTGATATGTAATTGTTAAGGTTTTAATTTTTTTTAATGTTGAAGGGATCGTAAGTATTCTATATTAGCCATAGGGAATAGGACCACCTTTTGTGTGGCCCAATGTTTATATGAATGATCTTTTATAAAGTGTGTTAATAAATTAGGAAGACAACATTACTTTGTTTACCTATATTACTTTGATTACCTATACCTATTATCTTAATCATAATGATGATTATTAAAGTAATCTACCCGTAACGTTATAGCTCGTCGCTAGACGAACCTAATTCGCGAAAAAAGTCACAGGTGACAACAAGTATGCAACCAAACTACTACAGAAGTTGACAAATGCTACATTACGTAAATGTTTAACCCTTTCTACTTTTTAACTTACCTATTTAAGCTCGGGGAACATGTATTTAAACGAGTTTATTTATCCAACAAAATTAGCTCATAATTACGTATGCAATTAGTTTTTCTTATTTAGACCAGTAATAATACGTATAAAATATCGTATTGCTTCGCTTTTGTTAAAATTTTCAAAGCTGTATGAAATATAAAATTCGACTTTATTTTCTATTTCCAACCTTTACTAAGTGGATACAATTTACAAATAATCCAAAAGAATGATCTAATATGTAGGAGTAATATAGTCCTAAATATTAATAGCATGTCTGTCAATAGAATGTGAAATTGTAAATGAAACGGTATAAACGGCATAAATGTAGTGAAATATATTTTTTGTACTATTGAGTATTACAGTAAAAGACTGATAAAACAATATTCTTATAACTATATATCGAATTACGATCACTCTGAACGCACTGATTTAAGACAACAAATGACAGACGTCAAAAGTCACTATGTGCTTTACGTTCATTGTGTCATCAAAACATCGACTCTAAAGAAAAAAGAATACAATTTAATACTTCAAGTCCATAAGCCAAGTTGACCTTGTATGATCGAGTAAAACGAGTCAAAATATTAATTCTGTGAACCTTACCTGTAAGTAATTTTAAAATTATAATAATTTACTCTCAAAAAACCACGTTGTAACCACCATATATATATTTTTTTCTACTTTACTTGGATTTTCCTTCCCATGACGCATTTCTATGTTATGTTGTAATGTCCTACATCTTATAAACTATTAATTAGAGGAGCTTTATCAGTGTTTTTCTATCAATATCTGAACGATATAATTACCATCGTAACTATATACAAAGAATAATATACTTAAATATTAAGTTAATTATGAATTATAATCAAAACTGTATAAAATCTCTTGTTTTGCTCAAAGATGTTTACTTATAAGTCAAACCAGTATATTCTATGTTATTTATCAATAAATTATCTTTCTAATTGCTTAAATACTCAACATGTATGTTACATGCCAGTGTTCAATAATTAATTATTACTAAACTCTGATGTAAACAAAATATGACTTCCTTATAGTTATTTTCATAATTGGATAAAACAAGAGAGTTGACCTTCACTGTCATGAGTTAACAACAAAGACAATTCTTCATATATATTTTATATTGAAAATTGTTCAATCATCTAAAATTATCAAAGTATACTATCTTACAAGAAAAGATTTAAATGATTCATGTAAAAATTACCATCATTTATTTATTTCATAATGATTACAACTTTTTTTTATTATTTTTCTTTATTATTAAAGCGGCAGATCTAAAAAGAGAATGTTTAATTTTCTGCTGTTTATTGATACCAAGCCATTCTTTGATCTATATTTTATGGCTATTAATAAACAAATAAAGTGTGACTTAAAGAATTTTGCGTTAACTTCCCTTGGATACGACTTGTATTGCTAGTTTAGATCTTTTAACACAGCCAACTGTTATTATTAATTATAATAATTTATTTTTCTTGCCCACGAGCCCGGAGCTGTTAGGCAAAGTTTATGATTGACCGCTTAGTATCAATTGTTAAATTACTCCCGGAACAGATTTATACAAAACAATATTAAAAATATGATGTGTGCCATTCAATGATTTTGCAAAGACATAAAGAATTGAATGTTAAGAATATTAACAGATAGGAACCAAAGGAACCAAAAATACTTTGGTATTATTCGAGAATATAACCATATATTAGCCAAACTAAGCTAAATTTTGTTACAAAGATCACACATATAACTTTTTGTAAGTAAGCTTATCTTACGTCATAAAAAAATCAATCCAAATTTTTCGTATATAACATCAGTAAGTAGGTTCCAAACAAGTAGGTTTCAAAATTTTTCATGTATATTTTGTGTAATGCAATTTTGTTGTTACATAAAACAAACAATGAATGCCGCATGTACCGCAGAAGTATGCGGACGTCCGTGGATGTTGAATTACCGGTCATAAAAACGTCTAGCGTCATGAAGAAGGACTTCCTCTAGTACAGTAATGCCCACAACCCGATACTATCCTGGCAACCTGCCAGGGACAGCTTGCTAATACCTCGCCGGAGTCGAATTAATATAAGTCACGTTACACTAGAATGTTTCACGCCGAAATGGGATGTTGCGGAAGGAGGTGGCGCAATCCTACAACGGCCAATCCGACCTATAAATGTACAGCGAAATATGATATCAAAGTTAGATAATTTTGTTTACGCCATAATAAATTCGCTTTTTTACTGGACTTTAGATGTTTATCTGGATACAGTGAATGGGATTCTATCCACTTTTCTGTTTATATTCATAGCGTGAATTAGATATATGGGTAATTTTGTGTATCTCAAGATACATAGATCAACGAATGATCGAAAGATTTTAAAGCTCACACCTGGGCTGTATCTAAATTAGGACTTTGCTGTACTTAATTATATATAGTAAAAGAAAAACGAAATTATTGTACACGTTCAGTGAGACATCGGTGTGATTTATCAGTCTGACAAACAGTTCAATAGAATAACTATTAAAATACGAACAGAAAATAGTGTACAAAGTCGGGAATGGAAAAAGTTGTACAACGGAATTCATTGTGCTGCCAACTTATCTCGCTCATACTTTATTCAAAACCAAATAGAAATAGGAGTAAGCCGTATAATTTTTCGGTCTGAATATCTTTAGCGTCGTTTTGTCAAGCTGTCTGAACTCTCCGTGCCGGCAATCTTTTTATTCCGTGCTTCATTTCATGCACATTGTATGTTTCCGTCGATTTTGCGGACATTATTTAACTCATACTTCTAAATCGGACATGATTTACTATAGCAACGCTTTATCTAATAATGTTCCAGCCGAGAGCGCCTCGGGTCATCCTCGGCATTATTTCCTCTGTGATTTTTATACGATGAAGCTATCGAAAACACCACCAATGAATCACCGGCCATTTTATGGGCAACTAGATTTCTTTGGCATTTTCTGTGGAAAGTAATAAAGAGGGTGAATTAAATAAGTTGTGTTTCCTCGGGCTGCTCGAGTGTTACAGTCGGTTCCAAATAGGCCTGGCAAAACTCCAGTCGTGAAAAGTCGTGAGTTCGTTAAGATTCCAGATCTTCCGAACCAAATGTGCTTTCCTCGTGGAATTTCATTAAGCTTAAGACTCGTGTCTTACAGATTTCTAAGACTTTTCGTTTTTCAACAAATGCCTTTGTATTCCGGACCTTCATTATTAGAAATTAGATTTTGTTCGTAGCTTTTCCTCGTTAGAACATTAAATTGTTTAACACTTGAATATAATTCAGTTCCGACTCGTCCTTGAGTTGTTACAGTTCACGAAAAATGCTATAATTGCGGTGATGTCAACAGTGATCAATAACAAACACGTCTCTGTGTACAGTTTTCGGCACAACAATCTCCTCTTTATCTCAACATGACCGTTCCCAAGTGTGTTTACGTAATTGCTCTTGATTCGAAGAACAGACGTCTTTTTTAAATAAAAGATTATTATTAAAACAAAAAATATATATGGATAATAGCATTTATTTAACATGACTTAGGAGAAAAATTTTATATAGTTTTAATTATAATTTACAGTGTAAATAACAATTGTTTTTAATTATTTAATGTCTCAATAATATACACTAACCATAATCGTTCCCGTGAATGTGCAATAGATGCTTACTTTTAAATAATATTATAAACAGATTTATTGTTTCATAAAAAAACACGATCTTTAAAATATAAGTTATTTAGAACCAAAAGTTATTTTTATTCTACGGTGAGATTTAACAACACGGGAAAAACCTTGACAAATTCAATAACACAGACGATTCCAAAACAATCTAATCTCAATTCCTCTGTAATCTGTAGTTCAGAATTTAACGTTATAGTAACATAATTTATAATAATTACACTCTTTCTAAATATTAAAGCTTTGACAGATTTTTTTCCGTCGTTGCTAGAATTTTTCCGCTTAAAAAGACTTAGCATATCGTTTTATTCAAAATTTATTCACAAAAATATATAGTGAAATAATCCAGATTTTTCAAAATAAAGAATTGGATAATTAAAAAAAAATAATAATCTTTTTTAACAAACAATCTTAAATTTTAAATTTTTTAAATAGATATATTTACTTTACAATTTCAAGTATCTACTTATAACATTATTGATAATATTTTTATTATTCCTACTTACTTTTTAGTGCTCATGGATAGGTTACCTTGATAAGAATAATAGTTCAAAGGTTTGATCATGTCGATTAATTTACTTGTCTTTATAGGGACATAAGCACCTGAATGTAACCGCAATATTTATTAGATAACAAACATAACGCAAATCAAATAATTTATTATAAAAAATGATATCCACCTGAACCACAGTTATTTTTAAAGAAAAAAAATATATTTTAAATGAATGCATAGTGCTATTCAAAAAAGTGTCTAAGTATTTTAATGTTGTAGTTGTTGTGTAGGAATAAAGTATTTTACACAGAGTAGCAGGTACGTTAACTATTCACGACTTTAATGTTTTTTTCTTTCAAACTAATTAACTGTTATAAATGTGCTCTCAAATATTTTTTTTTGTTATCACATATCTCTATTATTGTCTATTTCGATTGTTTTGCCCAAAACTTATCTAAGACCGAGTCGTCAAAGCGTGATCTCATTTCTTGTGCCCGTTCTTATCAGCGACGAATAGTAAACATCTTCCTATCCAAATACATTATAAATTAAATATTGAATTATCCGCAAATTGTACGCAAAACGCGTGATATTGTTAATACAACGTGCAGCTTTTTAAACAAAATAAATGTATACAACTTAATATTTAAAGAAAATAAAATAAAAGTTACTCAGATTTACACCATATTATTATTTCAATATTTTATTACACGATATCGTTTAATAATATTATTATCGAAACACCTTATAAAATATTTGATCCGACATGATAGAACTTAAAATCCTACAGCGATACTTCCAGTCGCGTCTCGACACGTCCTGAATTTGTAAAGTATACAGACTTGGAGTCTAGCTGTTGAAAGTGGTGATTTATACAACCGATCTGATACTCCTCACGTACAGACGCTGGGATATGTCACGTTTGTAATATGTCTTTTTATTACTGCACTATAACCGCTAGCCGTGTTCATATTGCTATGGGACCGATAAAAATTTAATTCCATATTCAAATCGAAATCAAAATTGGAATCCGTAGGTAGATTTTATGTAGATCTAGAATCGTATATTAACAAAATATGAGAATTTGCGGATCATTGACGCGACAGGAGTTGGATATGAGAGTGACAGACGAGCCGTTAATAGGGCCGTTACACCTTCGAGTGATATATGTGCTGCGGAGTGCTTCTGTCACTTTAGTTCAGCGCAAAAAGCAAAAAGATAAAAAAAAGATACCGAAATACGATTTCACAAGTGGGCTGCCGGAAATGGATAGAATTTTTACCGGTTTCGCCTTTTTATGCTGTGAAATATATCCCTAGGGATGTATACTTTGAGTTATATCTATCGCTTAATTTCAACGGAATATCGGACGTAATACGTTCCACAAATATCGTCTGATGATCTATTGTACGAGGACGTAGATTTTTTTGCTACATTGACTTCTCTTTGGGGTGCTTTATACAATACTGATATATTATTAATTGCTTCTGATATTAAATATACAAAAACACATATTTATGTTTATAACTACACAATAAATATTATGTTCATAACTAATGTCAGCACCTGATACATCCTGCCGAGACTTTTAAGCAGCTTATTCGAACCCTAAGAGTTTCTAACTTAAGTATCCTTTAAACACTTTGAAGCAATTTTTGATGAAAGAATAATTAGTACTTTATTCGGTTGCGTGATCCTTTCGGCCTCACCTTTGGCATTGTACGTTTGAGCTTTGACCTCGGCCGAACCCAACCCTCCTTCACCTTCCCCGATTTAGTAGCCCTTAACATTATTGGCTGGTGATTTAATATATCCAGCTATCAGTACTTTGATTGGTGCCAATGTAATAAATCTTCTATGTTAGGTACGTTAAACATAACGATTAAGAGCTTGAAATTATTTAACTATAATAGCAGTCAACATTACATGAAACTAAAATAATTGAACCAATAATTTAAAAGATCTGATATTAACATTGATATAAAATTAATGAAGGTGAAAAATTACACTTGGTCTTCTGTGTGATTAATAATCACTAATACATGGACATAGAGAATTTTTTTAACGGATGTAGAAATAAATATAATTATCCTACGTTTTATATTAGATATCTTTATTTATGATAAATTATGTTTAGATTTAATAAAAAATAAATCTTAGAACAGAGTAACAACTGAGCATTTGCTTCATGATATACTGTAATATTTCATTATAATTAATTAATTATATTATTTATCGTAAACGAAATTGGCTCCAAAAATCCGTTTGTTTCAAGGAGCAAAATTTATGAATGATGCAGAGAAATTCTTCTGCGTTTGGTGTATTAACAAAAAGGTCATATGTGCATGAACACACATAACTAAATATTTTGAAAAAATTTAACTTTTTTTAAATGAATTTATAACAACATTTTTATAACCGCAACATTTAATAAAAAGGGCGTAACCTTTACGGAAGAAAAGTTAGAAAATTTAATATAATTCTATCCGGTACTTTTGAAGTGAGATGCTCTCAACAGAGGACTTGAAACATTTTATTTATATTTTTAAATAGATGGAACGTACTCTCGCATTATGGGTAATTATAATGTGTTTGATTGTATGTATAATTACGATTCATGGAATCCAATAACATGCAATAAACGCATGGAAAAACAACATACAATAACATGGAATGCAATGACATGTCTTCTAGAAAGTTCGGAAGAAAAAAACACGCGAAAGTCTTACTTATTATATCATAGGAATCATTGCGTTCTTGTTTCAGTGATTTCAAACTCTAATACTATTAGAAACACAACCTAGATTTGATAAATTCCTTTTTATTCTAACTTAATAATATTTTTTTAATACTTAAATACGCTTCAATTATCCATAAAACTATTAGTTCTCAATAAGTTAATATAATAAGTCCAGTAAAAAAAAATTAACGCTACTATTGTAATAAAACATATAGATCCAACGATCGCACTGAAATCGAATAAAGTATGGACACTAGGATTTTATAAGTTATCTCGAAGTGAACACTGAGTGTCACAATGGAAGCGGGTTCAAATTTTAAATGCAATTTCACTGCGTTTACAATACAGTTGTAAAATGTCCTTTCGCAGATCGAGTATGGAGTTAAGGACGGCGCTAGTGCTGCTGTCGTTGCTGTTTTATGTGGACGGATATTCGAGTGAGTTTATATAAAATTTTGCTACAACATTGTCTGCAACTAGCTGTGTAAGATTTATAAAAACTTTGCACGTTTTATAACAAGCTTTGCGTTACATTAAGTTTCATCGGTGTGTGTATATTTAACTAAGTATAAACCTAACAACGAGCTCAAGTGAAGCCTTTTTAACTCGCAATCGTTTATTTAATGATGATATTCTAATCAGAAACACGTTATTTTTTTTAACACACACACACACACACACACACACACACACACACACACACTGTCTATTGTTTTATAATTTTCTTCTTATATGGCTTTATCAAAGAAAAGTTAAGTATGTAGCCACGGATTTAGCCACAACAAAAACATATTTCTCATGAAACATTCTGTATATATGAAATATAACAAATCTTATCAACAGGAACGACGGACATTTTTACTTATCCCTTTGTAAACAGTCAGAGAATAATATATTTCCTGTTATTAGCCACTGCGGTCGATCTTGTTTGACCTCTGGAACGACCTTCAGCTTAATACGTCTGTATACAATATTACTCCTACGTACTTCTAGCATTATCGTTAGATCTATCGCTATATACATGTGTTGCGATGTTATGGAAATAAAGGAATTTTAAACCGAGAATCGCATTAAATATTAAACAGAACTTAACTATTTGACGTTGGTGATAGAGATTTCAGGCTTTAAATTGATCTTTTAAATGAAACTAATATATTTCGGATATACTACGCGGATTTTATTATTTTAAAAAACTACAAAATCCCGACGTTTCGGTTACTTTTCAGCGTCGGGAAATATCCGAAATATATTAGTTTCATTTAAATGAATAAAACTCGCGAAAATCTTAGATCTCATTATTTAAATTGATCTATTGATGTCATATTCGTTAACTTTATAATTTTATTTCATTTATATTTCATTCTTTAAATACCGTAAGCATTGTTTCTGTTTTATAACGATTTGAATATGGAAATTACTGATTTTTTTAAATCAGCGTCGCCCGAGCTATAGTCAGACAACGCCCTTTCAAGAAAAATCTTAACACGAGAACGTCAGATTAATGTATTTTATACGTTTATTTGTTTGTTTCGCTTATACAGGTTAGATGTAATATCAAGGCGCAAAATGTAAAGGTTTGAATAATTTAACAAAATGAGATAAATCAAAAAATATGTTAATCTGCTGACCATTTAATAGCGAACACTAAGACATACGTATAGAGTTTTTGCTTATAATCATAGCTGCTATTTCCCGACTTCTCCGTAATCGGGTTAAAACAAAATTAGTATACATTATACTGACACAAATGACATCTACGTAATTAATTATGATAAATTGACGCGCCATTATTATCTGATTTGTAATAAATAGTAAATAGTACAGAAAATTACCAATAACTTTAAAATATTAACAAACGTCTAAAATAGATTGAATTTTTTTAAAGGATATCGCATGCTGAAAAATAACTAAGTTATTTGATTTCTTTTAACTTATTTACTTGAATATACCCCAAAGGATAAAGACACGAGAGCCCTTATAACTAGTTAAATTCGATATTTCTACACGTGGCCATGTGATGCATTACATTTGCACTCACGTACAATCGTAACCGTAAAGTCCATCAACGTATTCACATAAGCCCCTTGTAATACAGACAATGGGCGAATGAAGTTTTAGTACAACTTTTATATAAAAAGCCGTTAGAAATTAGGCTTTTTAATTTTCTTGTAGCGTAGAATAGACGACCTGCATTTTAACTATTTCATACCATTTATGTGTCATTGGATGTTTCTAATATTGATTTGTTAATGGTATATAGGAATACACACACATATACGCACACACACACACAAACACATATATGTGAAAGATTATTTAAGATGAAGTTTAGTTGTCTTATGTATAATCATATCCTTGCTATAAAAGCGAATTAATGAGTACTTGCTCTCAATTTAAAAAAAAATATATCCACTCTAATTAATAATTAATGTTTAAAGAATAATATTAAAGCATATTGGTGCCGTCTCGTGTATAATCCTACTCTGGGACGCTTAACGTAAATCTACATTCTGTAAACAAAAGTCTCGGTATCTTTTAATACTCCACAATCCCAACGAATTAAGTGTAAAAAAAAGCAGTGGTAGAGTGTACGGATAACCGGATTATATCGGTTTTCAGTGGCTTTAATTCAATTAATTTTATAAAAAGGGCAAATGATACAATTTTTTTTATGAAATGTTAAAGTTCAACATGAATATTTGTGAGTGATTCATCTCAAAACTATTCAAGCAATGAATAATGTAGTGAAAATATTACATTAATCGTAAAACAACATTATCCTCTTTGCCGTGGAGGAAAAAACCATAGACAAAATGTTTTGCTTCGACTAAAAATGTACTATATTCTGTAACTACGATAATCTAAACTTTTTTTTATGTAAACAGTCGGTAAAACCACACAAGTACTTCAGAACACTGTACAAGATATAATTTGACATTTTTCATTCCAAACCAAGACGCTTTTATATTTATTGTTTATCTGTACGTATGTACGCGGTTGTCTAAAATCCATCAACACATAATCTTTTTAATGTAAATAATTGTTTTACAGTAATTTATATGAAACTGAAAAGAAACAAGATTTTAGTTTCTTACAATTTAAAATGACCATAGAACGAATACCTTCATAGTCAGTAACGTAACTAATACAGTAGAACTATCTATATTCCTGAAATTTTGATATAAAAATTTGTGACATTTAAATTCTTTACACGAACATATAGTGAGATTAAATATAAATAAATTATTCGTACACTTTAATTACCGGCCTAAAAGTTATTACTTTATGCATATATGATATGGAAACTAATTGAAACTTGTGTTTGCCTCAAGTCTTTGTTTGCCATCGTCCGGATGGAAGAACGGAGGCTTCCTAGCGTTTATTAGAAACTATAAACGACCTGATACGGCGGATTGTTTATTTTATATCATAGTATGATTTACATTATAATAATATATTAAATTTATTTTACATAAACAAATAGTTATCGCCTACGTATTTTTTGAATTTCGAATATTATATTTTTTATAAATAGTCAAACCTCTTCTGCCATGTATTTCCCTTAAACCCTTCAAAGTCCCACATCTAAAATCGACATTCTATAAAAATTCCTTTCGCTTCGGCACGTCTTGGAACTTTTTCGAAGTATTTTTTAGAATGCAACCCTACTATTGACCCTTACATCAAAAGTATAGTTATACTACCAAAATTCAATATAATGGCTAATTTACGTATTATTTTACATCCAAGTTCCTTATCATATATATTTTATTATTATTATAACCCTCCTTACAACACGTGTGGGTACTTACATAAATATTGTATATCTCACCGCAATTTTTTATATCTCCAACACTCAAAGAGTAACTGGCTGAAAACTCTTGAGATGAACGATTCCTTGTACATTATTGGATTTTATCGTTCCTTTTCATATTCACAAATTTTAATATTTCCACGCTGGCAAATAAAATATCATAACTAATGAAACAATGTTGACGTATAGCAAAATTATTCGTCAACGTATTAGTTTCATGAATTCTGTTTTCGTATAGATTATTTAATTTATTATATAACATATAAAATAATATTATATTTTTACGTCTTATTATGTTTTATTTTATTTCTATGTTCTAACACTCGTGGAAGAGGTAAACAAGATTAGTCTATAGTATTTCGATTGTTTTAAATTGGAGAGATCGAAAAAAAAAAATATTCAATCAACTCGAAAAAAATTAAACGGATACTGTGAAATCATATTAAGTTAATAAAAAAACTATTTTTCTAAATTTATCATCGATATTTCTACCCTTATTAGCAATCAGTCGGATAATTGATTGTTGTTAGGGATTCCATTAAAAATTATATCAAATGTTCCGTATATTAAATTTATTACAAATGATAACATCGTATACTCCAGCAAACCTTACATATTTCACAGGGTGTTATAAAAATTTCATAAATTCCCAGCCAACGGTAATGTATCGAAAGGGGGAAATGGAAACAATTGGACAGAATTCATCCGCTTGAGTTAACATTGCGTGTGATATTGACTGGAGTCTACCCAATCTAAGTACATAATCTTGTATATGTAAATAAACTTTTCTATTTGACGTAACACGATACCGCCCGCCATGAAAGGGCGGAATTTTCAAGGAAAATGAAATATATTCATGAGAGATATGTCGTACACTTTAAACACGATATTAAAAGTCCCTTCCACGAGTTGCTTTTGTATTCTAATGGCTTTGTTGATGGATTTTATGAACGTACATTAATACATACTCACCGATGAAGTTTCGTACTAAGTAATGGTTTATCTTATATAATATTCACAAAGATTCCTTATATTACAGGTATATATATATACCTGTGACTATTTTAACGGTCAAAATAAAGTTGATCACGTTCATGATGTGTTAAATAATTAATCAGCACTCCATTACTTAGTGATCGTTTTAAAATTTTACGATATTAATATATATTTCCACACATTACATAAATCGTCCGATATATTTTATACAACAGGATATAATAATATAAATTTTAATGCATTCATCTGCATGCATTACCAATATTCGTTGTATAAATATAGTTAATATGTTTATTAGAGTACGGACGTACGTGCAAGGACATAGGTTGTCTGAACAGCGAAGTATGTGTCCTCGCGGAAGATCCTTGCAGCTTCGGACATACCTCCGGCTGTGGTACCTACCCTACCTGCAAGAAGAAGTCGCAAGTCGAAGGTAATATTGATAAAACATTATATTTCATTTGATCGTCTTAGCTTCTTGCTCATTTACGCAAACTAGATCTAGCCATATCTCCGTCAGAAATGTGTATAGCAAAGAACAAATTATATAGATATTTTTTTTCAGTTCTTGTATTCAGTATAGGGTTTTCAGTTCCATTCAGCTTTTTCATTATGTTTTTCACATAATCTCTATTAACGCTTAATAATTTTGCGCTTTGGAATACTGTGCACATTCTAAAACCTGAAATAACAACATATCCCTACATTTCTCAATTTTGAACCGTTGGTCTCCAGTTAAAATTTAGTTCGTAAAAGTTACTATTCCTCAGATCAACTTGTTAACATTAAAAATATAAGGTCAGAAAAAACGTTCTTGTTATATTAGAATATCATTGAAATAATAATAATTTGTCAAAATTTGGAAATAATGACATACGGAAATATACGACACTAGATCGATATGTGTATGCCGCGCTGGTTTTAATATGTAATGAGCACCAAAACCATTTTATCAGCAACCGCTATCATACTATTTATAACGTTATTAATTCTATTTATAAACCCGTTCACACCCTCTACAAATTCACTTAATAATCTGTAAGAGAACATTTACACGCCCTTCTGCCTGTAAGAACACACATACTGGTTTCATATTCAACTTAGTTCAGGGGTTCAAAATACATTTTGCGACTCCCTTTACGGAATGTTATTATCTTTTTTGGAAGCCCCTGAGCGTTGCGTCTCGCACTCAGAGATCTTTTGATATACACGATAATAAGATATATTATGCGAGGATATTGCTTTTCTATAGACATGTTACAAATCCAAGGAAGCGTATAGTTGACAGTATTTAAAATCTTTTATACGATTCGATATCAAATAGTCGTAAACATATTACCTCACCTGGAATTGTATATTAATATATATTATCGTGTTGTTAAGAATTAAAAAAAAAATTTCCTGTATTAGTACTAGTAAGGACAACAGTTAACATACAAAAAGACCAAAATTGTAATGAAATACAAAAAAATAGTTACAAAAGATCGTGTAACACTTCATATATCTTTTTGCAAGAAATAAATATTGATGAACTGTCTGTATGTACTCCGTGTAAAATTTATTCAAGGAATACTCAAAACAGAAAATGATAAAGAGAAATTTATGTATGTTCCATATCATCATAAATTTCTCTTTGCAACAAACATTCTCATTGTTCAGACAGCGTATTGATTATTACGTTCAAGAGTTTACAATTGCCTGTTAGCGTTTGCTACGTTTGTACGCTCTAGTACCAATTCATTCGTATTATGAAATTCATTCTTATCATTATAATTTTATTAGATTCTATTTTTTTTTATATCCACCATTACATGATTTACGATTATAATTTAAAATTATGAGCATTATTGTTTCTAGGATCACACTCGGAGCCAGCTAAGCCGTCGGTTCCAATTCCGGTTCCACAAACACCGACAAGGGACTCTGACTCGGCCCCCAATTATCCACCACCAGCCCCGCCTTCTAACGGACACAATTCTCCATACGGTGGTAGTTCCAACGGTGGTAATGCTCCCTATGGTGGCAACTCCCCATATGGAGGCAGTACGAATGGAGGATCTTCACCATATGGCGGTAGGTCACCATATGGGGGCAATACCCATGATGGCGGTTCGCCTTATGGTGGTAATTCTCCTTATGGCGGCAATAACCCATATGGAGGCAATTCAAACGGAGGTTCCTCGCCCTATGGGGGAGGTTCTCCATACGGTGGTAGCTCTCCTTATGGAGGCAACTCTCCATATGGAGGTTCATCCAACAGAGGTGGTAGTCCCTATGGAGGCAGCTCCAACCCCGGCTTTGGAAGTTCAGGCGGAAAAAGCCCATTGGACAATATCTTCAACACACTGAATAATTTCGCAAACGGTGGAGGCAGTGGATCTGGCGGCAGTTCGGGAACGGGACTTTCCAACATATTCGGAAACATTCTCGGTAACTTATCAAAAAGCGGAGGTTTAAATGGATTGTTCAACACTCGACCCATAATGGAGAATCCGGGCTACCAAACGTACAGCTCGAATTCTCACGCTAATCCCCAAAATTATCCATCAGGGAACACGGCCCAAGCCCATCAGCCCAATCAGAATAGGAAATATGAGCACAGTTATGCTTCACACAACGGAGCCAGCACCAGAAAGCCGGTATCTTACGGCTGGAACGTTAGGTAAATTACAACTAACGACTAACTAGCGGTGCCTTCGACAGTTCGCTTCGCATGGACACCACAAATATGACTGCACTTGCTACTTTTCTATTTTTTTATAAAATTATTTGCATTTTTCTTTTGTATAACGCTATTCGGTGTGGTCCTTATTTTGAAAGCTAACAAATTGTAAATATTTAAAACAGTTGTAAATGTAGCCGTTTATCGGGTCACAATTTATTTTATATTAAGGCTTATTGGCTAGTAAGGAAAAAGCTTTTTTTAACATATAATGATTCGAATGATAAATGACTATATGCTGTGCCAGGAGTTCCCAAACTGTAACGAAACTCCAGAATATTTCGTTGAGATCCTGTGTTAGTTGCTTACTATATTTTTGAACAATTTGTATGATAATTATTTCTAAAAGTTTTGCTATATTTTGGGAATGTCAGTACTAATATTATATTGTCTTTCAAAATGTCTTCCTTATGCATGCATATTTTTAACCTGGTTAAGGTTAATCTCCTAAATAGTTATTAAACGTAATATTTTTAAAATCTCAGCCTTAAGAGTCTCAGGGAATATTAATCTTGATAGTATTTATATAACAAACTGTGAGTAAACAGTTCACCTTATTGAACCGTAGCTCTGCTTCTTTGCTACCTATCAGTGTTGTCATACTCAAAAAATAATACTCAAAATGTAAACTAGTATAATATAATAAAGTTACTCACATTACCCCCCATACTGTTGTCACAACGGGATATATGGCTATCCCGAATTTAACTAACTGTAAGTCGCAAATTGATACTCAATCATGTATACTATTTTGGAAAAAAAATATAAATGGGATGAATTCTCCGTTTATTTTTCTACTAGCAATACAGGAGTCATTATTTTTTAAGAATATATAACAATTGAAATATTTTATTTCAGTTTGACAGTGTTTTTGACGTTCCTGCTCCTACAATACTCTTCGCGGATATAGTTTATGAGATTCAAATAACTATTTGTTATGTAAAAAAAATGTATATATCAATATAAAATATTATCTGTTAGTTGCGTTTTTATTCCGATTTCTACAATCCCAGCCGGCGAGCTGATTATATAAGACGATATAAAATATTTTTTTCAGTACTTACCTATGGGGCCATCCATAGAGTACGTCACACATTAATGGGGAGGGAGGGTATCAGCGAAGTGTGACATCGTGTGACAAGAGGCATGGAGGGGTCAATAGTTTTGTGACGTCACATTAAAATTTAAAATACCAAAACGCAAAGATTTAATGTGAATTCAAAATTTTTAAAAATTGCGTACTGATCTGTATTTATTAATAATTTAGCATTCTCGCTATGAGATTACCACTAACAAGACCCCATTTACTGAACCTCCAACATTCCAGGACATTCCCCTTAAGATCAACCAGAGTATTGAGATCCTTGGGGTTGACATAGCGAACGACGTTCAATTCCGGAACATGTGGAGGTACTAGCCTCTAAAAAACTAGAGGTATTGAGTAGAGTGAGACAGTACTTCACACCGGGACACTTGCTTTTATTATATAAAGCACAGGTTCGTCTCCACGTGGAGAGTGATCTCACCTTTGGTCCGGTGCCCGTCAGTACCAACTTTACCACTTGACTGCATACAACGTCAGGCTGTTCGTATTGTCAACGAGTCCATGCTCATAGAGGATCTAGAACCCTTAAGCCTCCGAAGGGATGTAAGCTCCCTCTGTGTGTTCCATAGTCTGTACAATGGGGAATTTTCCGAGGAACTGTTTGATGTTGTGTCTTCGTCACCATTCCACCATCGCCCTACTCGCCGTAGGGTTTGATTTCATCCACATCATCTGTATGCATTAATTTGTTTTTTCGGTTTTACGAAATGTTAGACTTTATTCCGATTTTATTAGATTCTTTTAAAAAAAAAATCAAAATACTGCTTTCTCTTGATTATTTCAAAAATAAATACATGAATTCTAAAAATGTGTGACGTCACATCAGGAGGAGGTAGGTTATAAAAATGTGACAAGGATAGGGGGGAAGGTTCGAAAGTAGTAAAATTCGTGTGACGTACTTTATGGATGCCCCTAACAACAGAAGTCATTAAGAGTAATATCCAAAAATATAGAAAAACCATGTTGACATTAATTTTATGTTACTTACTTTTGATGTGAACCTTTTATTACATTGTCTTAAATTTTTTCTTTCATTTATTGCATGTCGCATTACAGGCAACCGCGAGTAGGAGTAATCTACAGATTACGCCTCGTCGTTTTGTTGATCGTCTTACAAGACGATCAACAAAATTTACTCCCGTAATTTGAGTGTAAGATTTATATTCTCTTTAACTTCCGTAATTACTCTACAGTATTTCTCTTAATCGTTATTGAAATAAATATTGTTCGAGGCACAGTTTCGGTCTTGATTTTTAATAAACATCTTTACTTCGAGTAACGTCTTGCAAATGGCTGAAGCAAGTATTTATAGGCTTCAAATACAAGGTGATATAAATGTTCAATATTATAGTACATTATAATTACTAAGGCACGGATGGCGGCACTTGTAACAGTATACATAAGTTTTTAACACTGCTTTCATTTTAATGAAATTATTTTTTATTAAGTACTCATTACAATTGCATATCTTGTGTGATTTGAAATGCCAATAATCATTTTCATTTTACACCTTATGGTTTGAGATTAGACTCACGACTTCAATGCCCTCAATTATATCGTATTCCATGAAGAAGTCCTTTTTTGACGTTAGGGAAGTTATTTATCGCTTTTTGACCTTTTTGGTAATATCAATGTAATCTTTTCATATGTACTTTCTAAGGGTATTTAGACACCACTGACGGACGCTGAAGGAAAACACCGTGAGGAAAGCTGGTTTTATAATTACAAATTATAAGATTGAAATCGTCAACCCATCTTGAGCGAGCGTGGTCGTTAATGCTCTAACCTTCTCCATGCGAGAAGAGGCCTTTGCTCAGCAGTGGGCTCCGATTGACTGATGATGATGAAATGCCTAGAATTCGATAAGAAATATCCCTTGCATGGTGGTTTCGTATAATTGCAGCATTTAAAGTTTTCTTATATTTATTTAATAGCATTCCTAAGTTTGAAGGTTGGACAAAAAACAAAGATTTGCCATTAAATATTTATTTAGATCGCTACAAATTCGTTAGAGTATAACGCCTTTAAAGGGCTTACAAAATGGTTATACATTAAATGTCATAAATTTCAAAAAGTGGCCTAATTTAAAACACCTGTTCCTACATCCATACATCGTAGTACCCTTTATAGTTACGTATAAAACCCATTAAAAATACAATTAAGTTAAGCCACTTCAGTGCACACAGCTTGGGAATGTAATAATTTATACCGAAAGTTAAGCAACTCAAAACTAATCCGCACAGAAATGTACATTCATAGCCGAAACTAAATTAATTGAGCAACGACGTTTTGATCAAAAACAAAACAAAAAAAAACAACAACAACACGTGGGCGTAAGTTTACTTACCTAACACTTATCCGAAAAAATCAGTCCATATAACATACCCGCTACATCTATAAATAAATGATTTAAAAAAAAAATTGCACATTCAATTGGTTTCATGTGACGTCACCGAGTGCAGAAACCAGAGAGAGTTATAGTTCAGGAGACATTACATGTTACTCAGTATGAACTAGCACCCTCGGGCCCAGCATGAGCCTGACGCGGTTCAGTATGAGGCCTAGTACGAAGAAACCGAACCACACGAAGTACCAGTAGTGGTACACGGAGGAGTAATAAGCCCACACTCTATCAATACTTAGTAGCAGAAATGCCGCAGCTTGATAGGACTCGGAATGAGAACGAAGGAACCACATTATGAAGCCGATTATTTTCTTTTTCTGGGGAAAAAAAATTATTATAAATTATATATCTTCAAAGTAATGCCAAAAAAATTACATTTAGATTTTAGTAAAAAGGTCTTTTTAGTTTAATAACCAAACTTAATCTATAACATGGATATAAGCTGTGACCGATATTTAAATTGTCAGTAAGCTCAACGTTACCTATATTCTGTTACTAATTGGGATTTCTTATAGTAGTAAACTAGCGCCCTCTGTATGATATTCTAACTCACCCTCAACTAAATGTGTTACCCTTGAACATTATAATAGGACCTAGCTACTGGACTAGGAATTCTGTCTCAAGCTGTGGAAAACTAAATATCGAAGTGTAAGTACTTCCTAAACTTATTTCTAACAAATTTATTGTAAATTTTTTTTGCCCAAAAAGTAAACAGACAAAATTTATTTAAAACTAATTTTCAAAGCCTTACCGTGCCGGTAGCGTCCTTGTAGTAAAGGTGATAGTAAAGATCTTCGGCCATCAAGTAGAATGGACAGAAGTAGATACAGAAGAAGTAGCCGGGGTGGAAACCGTGCCAGATGACGGACACAAACAGAGCCGCGTGGATCCTAGGGGCAAAGTTATATTATTAACATATATATATATAAAAGGTACCAATAAGTTACTATTAAAAACCTACACACTGAGTTTTACGTGATTTTTTTGTAAAAATCTTGGGCTATTAGTTAATAACATAGCCTTGATCACTGGCAAGTGAAGGTTCAAATAGAGAACTTAAAATTTAAAAGTTTTGAGTGTGTCTTTGCACTGATATTGTACTATTGGAAAAATATAACACCGAGTTCATGAAGCAAAAACTCAATGTTTTTAAGGATTTTTTGCTTAACTTAGGCTATTTTTATTTCATTGAAGGTTATGCAAATCTAGTAAATGCAAACTTAGACAAGACATAGCTATAACTGAATAGTATAAGTCAATACACTTAATAGTTTTACCTTAGACTGCGCAAATATTGATTCAGTTGTTTTTTATATAACCTAACTGAAAGGATAATTTATATCTATAATTTTACCTTCACATAGACAGGCGACGTTGTAATTATAGCTTAACCAAAATACTGATAGCAATGTCTCATAAAATATTTATAAATAGAAAAAATATCTATAAAAAATCGACCCTAAAGGTTGTTTTTTCATTAAAAACAAAATTTTCTATAAACTTCTCTTAAACGTATAAATAAATTTTATTGCTTTTGTGTGCCGAAGAGTAAGAGAGCCGGTTGCCCTTTCCTGCCATATCCTTATTCCCACCCTCCCTTTCCCTCAACTATCAAGGTTGGCAACGCATCCGCAACATCTAGGTTGCGGTTGTCCATGGGCGATATTCACTACTGGCCATAAAGTAGGCCGTCTGCTCGTTTGCCAACATTCACATAAAAAAATATAACAGTATAAGAGAGTTACTGACGGTATGAGAATTAAGACTTGCGAGTTCCTACTAAATACTATCCCCTAACAAATGTCACCTTTAGTTTCATAGATTTTTAGGTTAATTCAACATTAATTACTTATTACTATCACAACATTTTCAAATACTTTCACAATTATAATGATTTATAACTTAAGCAACAAATAACATGTGTATATACATCCTAAAGGCAAGTGGGTTGATTCATAAGCTTGTGTATACTTACTTGAAAGCCTTCAATGGGAATCGTTTGTACACGACCATAGCGACCCAGTACTGGACAGCTTTGTTCCACACCTTCATGGAATCCCTGAGAGTGACCACAGTCTCGCAGCCCCAAACCTCCATCGACTCCACAGTCTTGAAGTCGTATTGAGCGGCCTCAACCTCGGGAGTCGTCCTGGAAATTAATATATATAATTACTAACGCACAATGTTTTAATCATTACGGCTGAAGTCACAATGATTAATGGAAAATGACTCAAAAATTTCGACTTCAACATTGATTCATTTATTTTGTTTAATTACATTTCCATTTTGTATTTAGTTGTTTTGTTGCTATACCCAATTATTAATCAATTAAATTTTAGGTAATGATAAATATAGGTTTAGATAATCCTTAAACTTGAATGGATAAAAGAAATTTAATTTGAAAAACTTCAGTCAAGTCGAGTCAATTTCGAAGTCATTGATCAGATGACTTGGTAATTGACTCGATTTCGCTATTGACTCACATTTGTTTCATCTTTAAGTATCCCACGGTTGGTCCGTGTCCGGATCTGTTCCTGCCCTGTACCGGATACGCCCCGAGTCCAGCGGAAGTGCAGACGCTCTCAGCCAGAGTCATGCCAGCGTATATCCGTTGGCGGAAAGCAGCGAACAATAGCCACGGATAGAACATGCGATATACGAAATGCCGGCTGTTGTGCTCCTCCGTTAGAACATACTGGATAACATTGAAATTAATATTATTGTTATTAAAGCAATATATACTAACTGACGCTCGCGACTTCGTCCGCGTTTTTGGGTTCTTGATAGTAAGCCCAACAAGAACACGTTTTGCTCATAAAAATGCTTAACAAAATTACTAAGCTAAAATAAGTTTATATTATATTATAGCAAAATTTACTTAAACATATTTTTTAAGTCTTACTATAAACATATTAAAATATATATAGTCGTCAAATGAATTGACTTTAATTTATAATCTGAATATTACAAAACTATAAACTTGACCTACAGCCAGTTACGACATAATATAAGCAAACGAAATTAGTTTATTATATAGATGTACAATAGATTAATACGGAAATGGACTTTAAGCAGTACAAGATAAAGATGACTTTACCTCCAACGGAAACAGATGTGACAGCGCCAAGTACAGTGTAACGTATAAGGGCACAGCCTTGAGAGTGTTGATGGTGAAGCCGAAGCAATCCACGTGCTTACTGAAGGGTAGTTTGAAATAGTCCTCGTAGGTCCGATAACGATAATACGGACCTGGAAAATATTAAGCATTTATTAAATTAAATTTTGTTTTTTTTTTTAACTCTTAGTTTTTGGGTGTAATTTTAAGATACATAATACTTTTTTTTTGCACACGTTTTTAAATATTAAATTAGCAACAAAATGATTTTATGTTAATTAATATTGACGGTAAAAACTTTTTTTATTTCATAAATCGTAAGAACGTTTGAGAGACCAAACCATGACAGGTACTAGACTATTTCATGTATATATTCATTATATCAATTTATACACAAAATTAATATTCAATCGAATCCTTTGAAATGTTTATGTTATTTAAACGAGTAATGGACCTTAACTTGACAAATTAATCGAGTATTTAAAACATCTTTTAGACTACTTTACTTTACTTCGTCGAACTTAACACGACAGTACACCAAACCTACATCGATACTATCACATACCCACGAATGATGTGTCAATCTGAAAATCTCTTTATATAGTGTGAAGCTATCTAGTTGTAAGGATATTGATATTTTTCTAGGTATTACATAGAACTAAACCTCATGAATTCTTCAAACTCCATGAATTATTGATGAACTGAGTATAACAAAGAAAAAAACAACACAACATACAAAATTTTATCTTATCACGATATGAGTGAAATTGTAATCAAATATTTTAAGACATAACAAAGCTTTAGCAACGGCTTAATTTTATAACAAAACTAGAATTTTCTATAGACCTCGCAAAGAATGGTTTCAGACACATTTAAAACAACATGTTTGTTACGTGTTGACATAACGTCACAAACATACGATGTCTTCAATATCCTTTGTCACAAAAAGCTGAAACTAAGACCAATTAAAAAGCTTCTCTAGAATATTGTATTTCATACAATAGTTTTTAAGAAGTAATCACAAAAGATCAAAGGGGCTCGAGACCAACTTCATAAAAAATATTTTATTTAATTCGGCACTGAAAATATATACGTCAATAAAGTCGCCACATCTGTGTAGTTTCGAATTGACTGTAGCTGTTAGCCCTATTGGCTTTTACAGCGTCACCAAGAGGGGTGGGTGGCCCGATGGGACCCACCTCCTTAATTCGGGCCCGAAGGGCCCGTCGGAAGGGTACGCCCGTCCCAAGGGTGCCTCTAAGAGGCCGGACCTCGACTTAGGACGTCGTTGTAGTGGAGAATGACATCGGAGATTGGGTTACATGACGTCCCCCGACGGCAGAACGCCGGAGCGACGTGTATGAAACGGGACCTCGTTTTCGCCGACGAAGGCGTTGTGTGTAGAAGTGGTTTTGTGTCATGGTGGTCATTGTGTTTATGTTGTATGTTGTTATTATATCGTTAGGGTCTAGGAGAACGTCTTTGGGACGCCTCTTGCCTAACGGGGAGTTGGAATAGTCACACGCTTTGACTATTAGTGGATTGGGATGAACCGTCGCGGTCTCGAAAAATCTCTTTGAGATCGTCTTGAAGTGCGCAGTTATCGTGCGTAGCTATCGTGGTGGTCCCAATGGAGGTCGGAATTCCTGATGTACCAGGGTGCGTCTGCGGCTGTGCGCGTGAATCTATTTTGTAGCACTTGCAGTTTGTTGATGGCTGAGGGACGGACGTGGTCGAAATACGCGCTTGCGTACGAAATGACAGGAAGTATGCAGGTCTTGTAAAGTGTGACCTTATTTCTAAGGGACAGTTTACTTTTACTGCAGATCAGAGGGTATAGGCGACCTAGGATGTAGGCTGCCCTATCTTTAACAATCTGTGTGTGGGGTTTGAAAGTGAAGTATGTATCCAGAATGACCCCTAGATATTTGGCTCTTTTTTGCCAAGGAATGGGTCTGTCGCACAAGGAATTTTTTTGGGAGGGCACCATATTATAGTTATTCTCAAAAATATAGAAACATTTAAAATGAGTCAAACATACCAGTCAATAATCCAATATAGTTGAACGTGTAATGGAACAGGTTGACATAATCAGGGTTGATGAGTTCCACGAAATCCTCATCCCTGTCCTTTGGGCGGTCGTCTCTTCTATCGCCCCTCTTCCTCTCGATCATCGCCAGATAGGAGCCGTTCATTTCAAAGGCCACTCCCACGACACGCAGTACTATGATCATCTCTATGAGATTCGTGTGCCCGGAAGACGGTGATAAACCAAACCGCTCGCCCAGACGGAATATTGTGAGGTAGCCGAACATAAAGAAGAACGTAGTCACGTGACACTTCCTGTAGACAAAGTTTACACCGTGTACGTAAAAAGTTTGATAGGAACTACATAATATGTTGTATTTGCGGTCATGAAAGTTTACAATGTTAGTGTAATCTGGCAATGTAACAAGGTTAATGAGAAGATTCTCATTTGTATTTAATCGACATGCAAAAGTTAAATAAATAGCATGATTTTCATTTTAACTAAATTATATCATGATTTACATATACATATATTTTTTATGGTAGAAGATTAACAAAAGTAGACGAAAAAATATAATAAATAAAGATGGGAACTATAACATGATTTTTTAAATATATTTGTAACTCAAAAGTGTTTGAGCTCGATTTTGCACTGCGTCTAGCGATCCGATTGAATTATCCCATTATCCTGATAAGATTTGTCAGGATTCAGCAATTTCTTTCCGCATCTTTTGCGTGAGAGTAAGAGAGATAGAGATAGTCAGGCACTAAGCATACACAAATAGGTAAATACTTTTTTACGCTATAACACTTGCGTCTTGATTCGCACACATTTTTAAAAGTACCTAGCAAATCTAATACGCATACTATTGCTATATGATATGTGTGATTTACGAACAGGTTTCTTACTGACAACAAAATATATTTGAGATACAAATATTGTTTATTTTGCGAAAGAAAATACGTTTGAAACCTTAAACTTTGTAAACTTAATTTAAGAAAAATGAATCAAGCAATTTTCTTTAAAAAAAAATTGTTATTTACTGAAAAGTAAAAATAAATATCGTTAAAAAAAACCTACAAAACACTATAATTGCATAACATCAAACTAAAAAGTGTAAAATAAGTGCTTTGTGACTTATCATTCGTATAACGAGCACCCCACGCTTTTTTACAATAATATTTATATTTTTCCTTCATTATTATTTTCTGCCTATATGGAAAATTATTTTACACTCTTTAGTTTGATATTATGCAATAAAATCGTGTTTTTTACTTTTTTAAACTATATTTATTAGCTGTAAAAAAGTCGAAATCGAAGGCTTTACATTTAACTAGCTAAAAAACTAACATCGCATTTGGCGTTTGACAAAAATCCGTTACAACCTTCATACATGTGGAATAAAAATACAGACATGATCAAAATGTTGAACTGAAAATTGCAATCCGCGAACCCTTTCCCGCCAAACGTATCCTACGTATACATTATAAACTATCAGACATGCCGGTCACAGCTCCTACAACAACCAACAAATCGATACCACGCCGGTGGAATACGATATAGAGCTTTATACTTCAGGAAATAAGTTTCAATTTAGTGCGACATTATATTTCGTATCCGTACATAACTTTGATATCAATATGCTGGCGGTGCATTAATCAATTGCCTCGTCACTGAGAGCCAGCCATATTGATAAAGGCTTCATTTATAGTCAATCGTAAAGCAGCTTTTCATACGAACCCTTAATATGACAGACTTAAAATGGCTTCTTTTCTATCTATTCCTATGGCTATTTTATATGACAATAAAATAAAATAAAATTATATTTGCTTATAATTTGCTTTATTTTACATTTTCTTTTCAAAAATTATGTAATAAATATAATAGTTGTAAGTTGCCATTTCAATACCGGCGTTTTTAGGGGGAAAATTCATTTTTTTTTTATTGTCAAAAGCACCAACATTTTCATCATAGTTGAAGCTAGAATCCTATAATATCAACAAAGAATGTTGAACTTTAAATTTGAAATAAATAAGTCTCTAAATAATCTCTAGTTGTATCAATATAAAAAATTAACCGGAAATAATTTTTGTGTTTAGTCATTTGTTCTGGATAAATAAAACTAATTTTTTCAATTAAATCCAGAGCAAAATCTGTATCTTAATAACATTCTTTCAATTCAATGGATTCAATAATGAATTGCCATGAAACTGAAAAATTTAGAAATAACAAAAATGGCTATATATTATAAATTGGATATTATATGACTATGTTGATTGAATTTTTTTTAATTTTTTTTTTATATCATTATTCCTTTGTTATCTGCCGCTAGAGAACCACATCAAAAGTTTTACAAGTTTTCCATTATTACACCAATAAGTCTATGTTTTGACTATTATGAAATAATTATATTTGACTGAAACTCAATATAATAAAAATATATTGTAAGAAATTATGAAACATTTTTTTTCTTATTGTTGTTGTCAGAATTAAAAAATATAAATTAAATATAAGAAAACAATTTTTGTATACTATAAAAAATAAATAATTTAACAATAAAAAAATATATATTAATTAGCTTTTCTTTCTTAATTTTGTTAGTTATAGTAAACCAAAAGTTAAACAAATTAATATATAATACAACAGAAAAATATACATGCAAATAATATACTATAATCTCATTAACATACATTAAAAACATTGAACCGCTCAGCGTATCCGATAGATTATAGAACACTTACTGGATGGTTGTTGACTTGATTGCCATGATGCCGAAGATACCAGAAAGTATCGGATGAAGAGCGCTGTACCCAGATACCGTAGCTATCAAAAACAAACCCAATAAGGAACCGACCACTTTCTTCTCCTCAATAATATTTATCCGCCTATAATACGGCCCGATAAATACACTAAACAAAAGCAAAGATAAATAAATAATATCGTTTTTATTTTTTGTTACGAACTCCCACATTTTCAAAGCGTAATAGAACAATTTATTATGCGAAATATGCTAGATAGTTTTAGTTTTATTTAATATTCACGTAAGAATTTATAAAAATGACAATTGAAATCGAATTGACTGAGGACGCAGGTGATATGAAACTGATTTCGGGCTTTGGAATAACGATTGATTGGTTTAAGGGGTGACATTGACATTTAAAGTGTTGCCGATAACCTTATGTATATATAATTAGTTATGAATATATTCAAAATTGAAGACTAATCTGCTTAAATACCATCTAGTATTGTTAGTAGTAGGTACTAGTTATAAAATTTTTGCATTTTATGAAGAAATCATCCGTTTTTATTTATTTTTTCATTAGAGATTTTCACTAATATACTTGGCAGTGAAATGCTATAAATTTGTTTTAGATAACTTTGCACTATATTAATTCGCTGTGAGCTGAATTTCTAGCCATTTAGAATTGTATCATGTATACAGTAAGTAATCTAATACTGTAACCAGGATATTAAGCTAAGTAGAAAATTTTTGGCCAGTTCTAGAAAAGTGTTTAAAGCTACACACTGAAAGCAAGATATTTCAATAAGTTGAAATACTGTTCGTGAACATGTATTATCTCCGTGTCCATACCACATAAGTATTTTATATCAAATAATCCATGTTTTGGTTTATATTTATTGGCACATTTGAAATTAGTTGCCAACTTTAATTATCATGTAATCAAACTACAGCTGATTATAACAAATATGATGATGGTATGACAGTTGACAGTTGACGTCCGCTTTTTGAACGTGTACGTTGTATAGTTTGGGTATATTATTGATTATAATATATTTCGACTTATAACGATGATAAATAAAAATTTCGTTTAATAAATTCTAATTAAACTAATACAACAATGAAGTCTCATTTGAAAGATGACGTCAAAAAAGAAATAATACAAAAACTAAACTATAAAATCGGTGGCGATATTAACAATTTAGTAAACGCATACGAAGTGGAAAATGAGTGCGTGCTTCAGAGAAATCAACTTAAAAGCTTGGTGCGTATCTTAAAGTAATAAATAATCATAACAGTGCGATCATGTGACTGATTCTTTATTGTTTTTATCACTTCGTTCTTCCATTTTTAGCTGAATGCTGCTAGCGATGAAGTACCCAACAAACTATCCTCAGCAATCGCTAAAGCCGAATGTAATTCACAACAGATTGACCAATTGAGAGAGAAAAGAATTGAATTGATGAAAAAAGTAGATGGCTTCATTGAGAAAACCCAGCCATTGATGTCTGAGTTGAATAAAAGATTTGCAGATATTGGTAGACTTGAAGAAGTTTTGTCTTATTTTAAGTCATATGCTAGAATTGAGGAATTGAGGTAATTTCTTGTGTATACAAAATTGCTGAAAACACATCAAATACAGCTATTATTAGTATTCCATTAAGAAAACACATTTTCTAGTCAATTTGGACATCTGAGGTTACAATAATTCTCATTGAAAATTTGGTATGCTTGTTCAAATCTCTATTATTCATAAAATCCCAAAAATTCCCAATCAATCATCCAAGACAATAAGATCTATCAGAAATCAAGCTGAAACCAATACTGTGTACAGATATAAATGTCTAAATATTTAAGTGACATTAAGGTGTTTGATAACTTTTTTTTATAATCTTGCATAATTATATTTCAAAATTTGGTGGCTGTAAAAAAAAAGTATTTGATTTTTTTTACAGACAATTATAGATATGCAATATTTGTCTGAGCTAATTTTATGATAGGACTTAACTTCTCAATGAAAATGTATAAAACACTGTTTTTTTTTTAACTTGGACTGTAAATTTTTTTCTGCGATGGGATCAATGACTTTGCCTTTGGATTTTGCTTATAAAATTGAAACAATACCACCGATTAATTTAATGTGAATTATTCTAACTTCATTCATTGGTGTCATTTAATTGGAAAATAATTAAAACTATAAATATTATATATTTATTTTGTAGGCTGTAAATATAAAATAATAATTTAGGAAATCTATTTAATGAAATTCCTCCTTAGTCTTGAATTATTCTGAATGCGCAACTTATTACAGTAATCAGATGAAACAATGCAAAGATGATGAACAGTTGGTCGCCATGTTCGGCGAGATGAAGGAGATGTGCTCCAGATACAAGCAACCACACCAACAGACATACATCAAAGATTATACACACTATTGGCATAACATACTCAAGGACAACTTCACGAGGTAGGATATTTAACTACTTGCAATATTTATACACAATATAATTATTGAAATAAATTTTATATTATTAACAACATACTCCCGATGTCTCAGTTACTTTGCAGCAACTGTGATCACGGGCAGACGAGATATAAATATTATATATTGAAACTTATTCAGAGTTGTCTCAAGTTCTAAAGAAAAAAATGAAAAAAAAAAATTCAATAGCTCTATCATAATTTTTCACTGGTGGATCACAATGCAAAAAGAACACAGTTTAAGACGCCATATAATTTTTTGTTTTTTGCAAAACGAAAATATTAGTATGGTAAATATAAAATCTCTTTTTAGAAATTATGAAGATGTTCTCAAAGTGCTAAAGTGGCCCTTCACGTCACAATCTGAGATTGCACCTACCAAGGAAGTGATGAGCAAATTTACAACTGTCACCAGACATCTGTTCCTGGTACAGGAACCTAAATCAATGGTTGTATCAATATCTGGTGACTTCAGTCAAGGTGACTTATTTCTATATTTTATTGTCTGAATGTGTATAAAATGTTTGATAGAATAAATATTTGTTGGAAGTGAATTTCTTACAGTGTGTTATTAATGATGAAATTAAGTTAATGAGTAATCGTATACAGGATGTTTTAAAATTAATTTGGTCATAAAATAAAAAAATGAGACATTTTTTTTTACATTCTCATAATACTGTTAATAATACTTTTATAACTAAACTGACAAAATATTGCTGTATATCAATCAAAATAAAAATAAAGCCTGTAGACATCGAAAAATTATAAGATAAAAATAAGGTCATTTTGGTATCATCATAGTTGCCATATAAAAAAATTAATTAAACAATGCTTATAGAAACAGAACCGTCTTTGCCAATAAAATTACTACTGAAGCCTCTCAAGAAGAGGTTTATCTTCCACTTCACTGGATCCCGTCAGACAGCCAGGATCGATCGACCTGAGTGGTTCCTAACTCAAACCTTGACTTGGATCAAAGACCATCAAGATTTTGTCAAAAACCATGTACAGCCTATCGCTGAAAAACTAAACATGAAAAACGTTAACACAGTGGTTAGTGATGAATTAATACATTTTTATTTATATATTTTTTTTCTTCATGGCAATAAATTAGTCGCAATATGTAAAAATATATTACTTCACTATAATTATTGCCAATAAAACCTTTTTAAAGAATAAATTATTTTCTACAAATTCTTTATTTAAAATACATTCTATTTAATTAAGTTATAATACCTAAGTCAATAAAATTAATATTATCAAATCCAGGATGAGTTCAACGTCGGTATAATATCATTGGCGGCGGAGCGTCTGCACACTGTGTTAGGGATCTACCACACTCAAACCAAACACGTCCTGGATGTAGACGCGGCGTTCGCGCACGCTGTGGACGAGACCTTAGGATTTCACAGAGAACTTGTTAACATTACCGGCGGGGAACTGAACAGCGTACTCTCCGTGCTCACTAGGGCTGAGACCTTTGTTAGATGGCTGGCCGTAGAGAAGAAATGTAAGTTATATATTATTACGCAAGAAACAACATTACTCGACTATTTGTTTAGAAAAAAAAATTGTTTCTTAAAACTTTAATAACTTCATAGTAAATGAAGGTATATAAATATTTACTGTAGATAAACTAAGGTATCTAAAATGAAAGTAATAAATATATAAAAAAAAACATAGAACTGTTCATCTGTATAATATTAATATAGATTTAATTATACACAGATTATATTAGTGATATAAGTTAAATTGATAGCTGTGTCACTGATAGTCTTATAACATAGAAATCGTGGATATAATTACATACCATTATAAATAGCCATATCTGCCAGATGCTCTGTCCAAGATGGATGAAACCCTCGATAATAGCCAGTGGATTGAGCCGGTGGCTTCAGGCGTTGTATCAGCCGTGGGTTCAGTACTTTGGGTTCCTCGGGGTGCTGATTGGTTTATAGCCTTATTGAAGACCATAGAAGACAGATACGCCATGCTCCCACAGCCAGGACACAGGTGAAAATAAAACGCATGGCTAGTTGGTAACAGACTGAATTTTTCTTTAGTGATAGCACAGATCAGTAATTACAGTGGCTAGGTAGTTATACATACGTTCACTAGATGGCGTTACTGATCTATAATGAATCTGAACCAAACAAAGTTCTACTCTAATACAGGAAATTAAAGGAGTCGAATAATATTGTAATACTCAAGCTTGAGAGGTGAAGCGCTCAGGATCTATGGATCTACAATTATAAGCCCCCAATTCATATGACTGTTTTTATAACAGTAACAGTAGTAACTTATAGTTAAATTAAAATTTTAATAGACAATATATAGTTATATAAGCATTGGCATACGCTGGATTTGAATCTGCAACCTCCGGCATATCGCATCCCAGCAGTTTCACAAACCAAACTACAGGCACTATACCCTCTGTTGGAATTCGTGTATTCATTAAATTGATTTCAAAATCAATCAATCAATCGATCAATCGTTAGTCGAAGGACCTATACCCTTTATATTAGTGCAATTTTGCGTAAAATTACATTTCAAAGAAAATTAAGAAATTATATGAAAAATATTTTTTCTATAATAATAATAATTGTTTATTGTTTTAAGTCGTGGTTTATAAAGTTAGTGACCATAGAATTCTTTAAGAGGTGCTTGTGTTAGGACAATAAAAGATAGTATGGTATGATACTTGTACATAAGTTACTCACTCTTTATTATTTTAATGGTACATTTGCTGGTTATTTGTTTTAAAATTATAAATATATAAATTTTTATTACTGATAATAAATGTCTATAGAAAATGTATCAGGATCATTTTGAGATTTAAAAAAAAATTACTCTTTAAACTGGCCATATTTATTAGATAATTTTAAACATTTTAAGATTTTATCATATGATGAGTACTTTATTTAACGCATCAAACCGCACTGGGCAGTTTAATTTATCCTATAAATAATAATTCCACCAGGTTACAATTCCTGGAACTACAGCTGGAACTGATCGAGGAGTGGCGTATTCGTTTAACCCAGCTGTTGGGGGCGGCTATGACGTCACTCACTCCCGACACTTTTCTCACAGCCGGGCCCCATCCTCTTATAGCGATCATAAACACAGCGCATCACACGAGGAACGTACTGTTGCAGTGGGCCAATTCATTGGTATGATTTATTTGTATATGTGTGTATGTTTATTTACACGCTTTGATCTCGGAAACCAGTTGAATTTGAATGTAGTCCTAGTAAGACTTCAAATTATTTGATCAATTTCAGTTATATAGGCTTTACCATTATATATGGTTCTATTATAAAAAAAATAACATCCACCTGACCGTCTTTACTCGTTCAATTACCTATTAATGAATATTTTTTCTAATATTAATATGATTTTTCCAATAAAAATCTTATTTGTTACTTAAAAGTAAAATATTATTTTGCAGCACTACCTGCAGCTACACTACTACAAGCGTCAGTTCCAGCACTTCACACAGCAGCAGCACAAGGAGGAGAGCGACGAGAGTGTGTGCGATGACGAATACTACTATGACGAAGACGATAGGACCGAGGACACGCGCAGCAAAGACGGTGACTATAGCCTCACCTGGTCACTGGTTGGACTAATCTGTTTGTGATGTAAAAAGCAATACTCTGTATGTTTTTTTCAAAGGTTACTAGAACCCTGAGGGTAGGTAAGCTTACATTCCGCCCTTCTCCTTATGTATCTATCAATATTTCCGGGTGCCTTAGCCCTCGTCTTTCTAAAGACCTTTAGATTCCAATTTACGTAAAGGTACAATGTTGATATTTTGCGATCTTTTAGGAACGATTTGACGAAACTTTCTACTCCTTGAGCCGCTTTAAAAAAAAAGTTTTCTGCGCTGACTTCTAACGAGTTTGAGAAATGCCGGTGCACTCAAAGCTTCTCCTTCAAGAACCACAGAAATATCAGATGCAAAGAGACGAAACTTCTTAGCATTCAATGGAGTCCTTGCGGGTGCCGGGTCCATCGCTTTGCAGTGGCCTAAGTGCCTTAGACTTGCGACCCAAGTGTAGGCTTAAGAGGCCTAATGCGCGTTAAACGCTCACCTCCGCCGTCCGAGCTCCTCTCTCTACCTAACCTTTGAAAAGAGCCTACTAGGGCTGCCTTCGAAGCACGTTAATCATGCATATTTTCATCTAACAAATGTGTATTTTTTTTACTACAGAAGACCAAATGGAAGAAGCGCTATCGTTAAACGACGTCGAGGTCCGTGCGAAGAAGATGGCGCTGAACGAAATAAAGAGACGGAACTCTGTTGTTAACGAGAGCCAATATGATGTTGTGAGTGTTCTATCATATAATCTCGCATGAATTTAAACAAATTTCTATAAATTTACTGTTTGCCAGCATATAAATGGGGTATAGTTAAAGCAGGAGCTAAATTTAGGCTAAATAAAGGCTTTCAAAGAGCTATATTAACGGATTAACTGCCAATACCGTCTACAATCTAAATTCTGTTTAACAATAAGAAGATAAAAAGTATAGAATTTTGTCTAATCACCGACTAAAATAGCAAAAATCTCTCCTAACGATTAATATTTCATTTCAAAAACATTTAATGTGAAGGAAATTTCCGTAGGAGTTATATATGTCACGAATATAATCAAAGCCAGTACGTCAAGATGTTGCATTAGAATGTATCTCATAACAATCTGTCTGAATATAAAATGTATTGATACGTGCTGTGAATATTGGTTACTATAAATTTATGTTATATTAGTGATTACTTGAATTAATATTAAAATAAATGACCAGGAATAAGAGCACAGTTCGACCCGATCTTTATTTTCAATTTGTCATTTTTATACGATTTTATACTCTTGTTTCTCGTTTCGCGACATTATATTGTTTGTTTTTTTTATTGATTGTTATATATCGTTGACATAAAAATGGTTAGGAAATGATTAAGAAAAGCGACTCATTGTTATTGCGTTGCCTAAAGTGTGTATGGGACCAAATAAAATTTTAAAAGTTCTCCTTGCCCTTGTTATATAGCATAAACAAATGTTTCTTTATCGGGTAGTTATCAGGTACAATGAAGCCTCATTTTTTTACGACTGAAAATAGCCGTCTACGTAGTATAGTATTTATTTTATTCAAAAAAGTATTTTTTGGACTTGATCCACTAAAAATGTTAATATATTCGCAATGGCAACACATTTCTACCATTCAATTAAATTTGATTTTTGCTATACAATGTTTTTATTAGGCTCCAATGATGAAAGGTCTTCAAATGGACCTTTCTGTTAAATAATCTTCAATAATAAGTTTGTTCGTTTGTGGTGAGTATTTTTTCTTTATAACTAACTCCAGCCGGGTGCAAGTCCGTCGAGTTCGGAGGTCGAGGAGGGTGCGGTGTTCTGTGAGTCGCCAGCGCTGCTCGCTCACCTCAGAGACGCGGGGATCGCGGCGCTGGCTGAGCATATACTGCTGGAGTTCAAGGCCACCATTCGGGAATACAAGAAACAAAAGTACGCAGCGTTCGGGATATGATTATAATATATATTAATGGTAGAGCTACAATTTAACGTATTATTTGGTCCTTTCATATAAAAACTTGGTACTTTGTCAATTTCAGCTCCAATGATGATCGTGAGCACTTAGAGTCTAAAAAAAAAGAACTATCACATTTAACGTATCAATAACGCTGTGCTTGCTTCTAGTCTGCAACTTATTTGCACATATTATATATTGTCTATTATCTTCGCCATTTTATCTAACAGATGGCACTCCATGGTAACTATGGAGCAGGCCGCGTTGTCAGTATCCGCGCCGCTGTGTGCGCCACTGTCTGGTGCTATCTCACGTGCTGGCTGCGCCGCCGGCACACTTTCTCCGAGACTCGCGGAACACCTGATGACGCACCTCGCTGCGTGCATCGACATGTACCTATTCGAGGTTGGTATACGCGAAAAATAACTGTGAGTAATATAGACATACATTATGAGGTGGTAGAGCCTAGCTGTGGACAAGTTACTGCAGCTCGAACATGGGCTGGCTCGGCCGGGGAAGTACCAAACGCTCACGGAAGATCTACGTGATTTAGTCTTGAATGGCTTCATTTGTCTGCTGAATGTTGTGCTGATGATTTTAATTTGTAAGCTAACATCAATGTCAGACAGAGTTATAGAAGCTATTTTCGTTATCAGGAAGTAGTTCTGGAGAGCTGGTTCAATACGGGCGGGACCTTGCAGTTCACACACGACGTTAAAAGAAACCTCGTGCCCGCGTTCGCTCCAGCAAATAAAAATGCCTCCAAATTGAATCACTTCCCGAGGTAAGTCTGAGGCATTGATGGATGAGGAAAGATATTGCTATTTCTTTGTATATTAGCGCTGTCGTACGAAACTAGGGATTTGATATCTGTCTCGTTCAATGTTGATAAATAAAGTGTTCCGTAATAAACAGCCAGTCAATTCATCCGTCAGTAATATTTGAAATCTATTTTGTCTATTCCTGTCCTTGCATTTTGATAATTTAGATGTGCTTGTAGTAGTTCTTAATAAGTTAATATTGTTATATTTGAAACGTTAAAAAATAGAGCACACGTTAAAAAAAATTCTCCTCCTTAAGTGCTGATGTAAATGAAACTTCATCGTCACACCTTCTCAACTCCCCAAGCTTTTTGCAACTTAAAAAATTGCCAAAAGTTTTCAAATTTGTCAGTATAACATTATATTTGTGACGTAACAGGCTCTTGGAAGCCTGCAAGCTTCTGAACTTGGACTACGACGACGCAAGACGGCTCCGTTCACACTTATCGAAACAGCCGAACGAGATGTCCGATTATTTGACGAACCTTAACATAAATCATATCAAACCAGCCGAAGCTCTACGCATTCTGAACCAACGAACAGATCTCGCAGACACCACTTCGCCGTCGTCAGTCATGGAACTATTCTGAAGTTTTGAAGGGGGAGGCGTCTAAATGTACAGAAACGCGGGCATTTATTCTGGATATCAAGAATTTTGTTTCATGCATACATTATTTTCTTTTTGCAGCCTTCAGAAGACTACTTTATTTTTTGCCCCCCAAAATGTTACGTGCATTGAGTGCTTTGTTTGAGTTATGTTTAATATAGCATGTTTAATGAGACTGTTAAAGACGTTTCTATGTCCTCATTAAATTAATTAATTATCATTATAATATTGAGAAATTTAAATGAAATATTTTATTCGTTATATATACATATAATCTTTTCTCATTCGATGCTCGCGATTTAAAATACACGCCTCCTCCTCATATTAGTTTATATAGTATATAAGAATATTATAATGTTAATGACGAAATGTTTTTAAACCCTGTTGATTTTTCCATGTTACCTTAATTTATTTGAAGTTTTCTATTGGTGGAATTCCATTTTATATTATATTTATGTTATTTTTATTATTATTTAATAAAAACATGTCAAATGTTACGAATATGAGAAAAGTTTTATTAAAATTACATTCAACAAAAAGGCTAATCTATATATCCTACAATAAATTAAAATTAAAATTAAAGTTTTGTCCATTATAATTTTTTATCCCAAATTACTTTAAAATGTAACATTAATATATTATGACGATTAAGATTACATGTTTAGCAAAAAACCAATACAATCTGACGTTTGTAATACGCCATCTTGGTTTTTCCATGTATCTGTAGCGATGCATAAAACATATTGCGTTATAATGTTAGGTCGTGAAAATAAAAATCTTGTAAAAGAAATAAAAAAAGATACAATCATATTCAAAGCTTTTATTTATTTAACAAACAATACATTAATAAAGTTATTGTACAAAATGTAACCTAATATCTCAGACATAACACATAAATATATCAATTGACAGTTCATAACCATTTACACAGTAACATGCACAGATCGCACAGATCCACGGATGGCACAGATGTTATATATTACCACAATATTAATTAAAAATATTACATTAATTATTTTAAATAACATACAATACATTAGTGATTGGATACTTTAATTATTTTTACATCAAAAAGCTGACATTTTTTTTAATATAAATGTCTTCGATTTTAATGTGTTAAATACGAGTTCTCATAGCTTACTTAAAATCTATCAGTTTTCACTTAAATCATCGGATACTTTCCCATCGCTGACGATTAATTAAGAGTATACGATGAAACTACCAGTGTGTAGTCTATAATACAAACAAGTACTAAAGTACTTGAAAATAATATTTAAGAGAGATTTTAACAAATCAGACGTTCAATTTGTTCACAGCCATTCCGTTCATTCAACAACAAAATTCTTTGTCAACAGAAAAAATATTCACTTGTGCAATTATCCTATTTCTATACCTATGAATACAATTTTATAACAACATATTTGGGGAACAAAATCATTGTTCTAGAATGTTCTCAGACATTACAGAGTAATGTAAATTTATTAGTACATTATTAAATCACATTTTGGTGTTAAAATTAAGTAATATTTATCATGGATGTGGACGGAAAGGCTCTGGCTTAGGAATTACAATAAAAAGCAAAAATGTGACTAGGTCTTAGGTCGTGATTTATATGAAAGTATAAAAGCCAGTGAGAATTGCTATATAAATATCACCTAATAACCTACGAATGTTGCCCTGCTTAAAGATTGCCTAAATAATAACTTGTTCTAATTAAATTTTAGAATAATTTAAATAACGTATTACACATCAAATTTCGAAACGCTGCTATTAACAAAAAAAATTACGTATACTTAATAAAAAAGTCATTATTTAAGGAGTATAGAATAACAGTACAATAAAGAGCGTATAAACGCTCCTTAACAGCATAATGTAGACCGCCCTTAACAAGGCCATCCTATAAAGAAACATTACCGTTAAATAATCCTTTAACCACATTAAATTTATTCACGTGTCACTGTCACAATTCATAATTTCCTGTCGTAAAAGTCAGTATGCTTAACACAAGTTTGCATCAACTCTCAAAATACCTACCATTTCACGTTTTTCATTGATAACTGTTCGCACGGAAGCGAACGGGAAACGGGAAAACTTTAGTATGTAGTGTGACGAAGCAAACTTGTGTTAAACCTATAGTGAAAATTAATATTGGCTACTTTAAAATTATTCACTAATAGATCAGTAGGTATGTTCTTCATTATTATAAAAGGATATTCATCAACTTAGATGAAAATTTGACGTAACTATATTCACGGTGTTGAATACAGTTAAGACATTCGGTGTTCCAGTTGGATGAATGACCAGAATCCAAACTTAATCTTTAATGACACCTAAAACTAAATAGATCAATATAATATAATGAACGCTAATATTCTATTAAATATTATTATCACATAGCACTGGCTGTGGATTCAAAGAACCGCCAATATTTCACATGTTGTACTTGTTAGGTACGTACGGTATTTACCTATTGAACAGTTCATAAGCCTTATCTAACTATATGAACAATTGGCTCCATAGTCCGAGGATCGTGCAACGACGATCTACCTATTTGGTTACAATTTGACGTCATTGTTGACTGATTGATTCGTATTCTCGTCTTGCTTCCTCGGATCCTGGGAGCAGGTGTCCCACCACTGTCCCTCGCCAGACGCCCACGCCACGAACACTAAATTTGTCACTATGAACACCGCCAGAGTGATCCAAAACACCAATCTCCATTGAGTTAACGTACTCTATAACGAGAAACACAGAAGATCAGATGATGACTTGATAGTTTCTTGGAAGATTTAACTTTTATCCCATAATCTATTTCAAAGTTGGACAGCCTCTATACATTTTTCTTAATACAGTTTTTTTGTTAACAGTTTAAATTTAAGAAACCCCACAGTTAACTTAATACCGACAGTTTCATTGTATTTAACTGGAAATACCTAGTTTTTTTCGTCGAGTTATAGCAATAAAATATCTTAAAACAATCAGCGCAAACTGCATGACAAACGCCTGACAGTCGGAATATATGACCATCATAAAGTCAAATTATAACGTAAATAATGAAGATGAGGAAATGCGTGGTAATTTTTTATTATGTAATATTAATTAGTTCTGGTGGAACGACTGTTTTATAATAAATAATAAATTGCATAATGTATATATGGTATGAATATGAAAATCTCCTGTCAATACTTACATCAGGTGTCAATAATCCGACCAAGTAGGGGGCTATGATGCCTGTAATCGCTCCAATGCCGTTCACGATCGCCATAATGGTACCAGCGTAGTTGTTGCTCAAGTCCAACGCATTCACTTTCATGCCCGGATAGAAAGCTCCCATCAGGCCCATGGACGCGGTAAACAGTATCACAACAGTCTCAGTGTTACAGCCTGAGTAGGAAGCTAGGATCATACAAATACCCGGTCCGACAGACGCTGAAACAATCATACACATATACAACATGACAACCAGACACAAGACTCACGTGGACCATATTATAGTTATCATATATATATATATAAAGAAACACCAATCTATTTTAGCTGCTGTTAACCTCTTAGAAAAGTTATAGTGTCTTTATACAATGTAACATTGACGAAATATATATGACAACGTAAGATGAAAGCCGTCGTTAAAGAAGTGAACTGAAAACGTGAACGCCTTGATTACCAACAATCAGGATGGGAGACCTCTCAATCTTTAACGGCTCTAACAATATAAGACGTGAAATCACTTTCGCAAATGCCATGTGACCTTGCGGCGTCTATTAGCTTAATCTGCCGGAACAAATGACGATAGGACAAGCATTGCGACACACTTTCTCAAAGTGTTAACGATTTGTATTCAGTGTCCTGACGGATCTTAATGCAAGTGCTATGCAAAACATAAATTGCTCAATATTTATGTATGCATGAGATCGAATGACTTAATGGTAGCTTTAGCGATCTTACTCCGAGCACAATGAAACCGGTAATTGTTCTAGGTGTTCTTAGTTAACATAGACTTAATATTGAAATTGAGAGGTTTATATTATATGTACATAGATATTATTTCATATAAATGTGAAATACATTACTAAAGTCGATTGCAAAGATATCTTACGGGACGAAAATTTTATCCTAAATATATAAGATGTTTTGGAAAGACCAAAATCTGGTAATAAAACAAATATAAAAACATCATCAATAGAAGTTAAATCTACGAGGTGTATAAAGTCTTTATTTCATTATTTCGTAATAGATCCTTGATATATGAATAATTGCCTCTGTGTTTTGTTCATAACAAGTCATAAGCAGCGGTTGTGGAGCAGATTTATTGTATTCTTAAAGCAAGCGTTTAATACAACCATGCAATATAATATCACAACCTCTAGAATAACTTAAATTATTCGATCACTTTTGATATTATTCAGCTCCTATTCAAACATAATACCTTAGAGAGTCGTAATAACTAGTTAGTCTACTCGAGAGTTCCACCGCGTCTCGTGTACCCCAAAAGTCCAATTTAGAACCAATATTATTTTAATGTTTCTAAATTTAAAGTCAAAACTAATGCATATAATTGCTGTTTAGTAAAAGTAACTTCTCTTTGACTAAATCGATAGTAACATATTTTATTGTATTCAGTCTTATTTACATTTTTTTAAATATCGTTTCTACAACAAATGACTCGTGTTATTTAATATAAGCCACATCCATTGATTGCTCACCTTTAACGACATGGGTATTGTAAATCTTTTACACATTGACTAAAAAAATAATAACGTTATACGCGTATAATATTATTTTTAAAAGCCGCATATTCCCGACGTTTCGGTTACTTTCCAGCAACCGCGATCACGGTGATCTCAAAATATCAATGACAAAAGCAATGATAATATTTTACGTGAATAAACTGCGTAAAATGACCAATAAATTTTAATTCATAGAATGGGGAATTCATAGTAATCGTATATGGTAACCACTCACCAATGGTAGTGAAGGTCTTTCTAGCGTTTGTGACTGTCATCCATTGCCTCTTGACTATTTTGTCGCATATCCAACCGAAAGCGATGGAGCTCAGCCACATGACGGCGTATGGCAGCGCAGCTAGGGTGCCAGTGCGATGGATGTCGAACTTCAATACACCCGTCATGTACTTGGGTAGGTCAGTGACCATTGTGAAGTAGCCGTAGTCATGTCCGATCTGAATGGTAATTTGGTTAAGTATAAGATAGAATCAGAGTTCATAAAGGATGGTCGGCCACGTTTAGTAGAACTGTCAAAAGAATACTTAGCCTATATAGTATTTAGTTGTACCTCTATTGAAGATCAAAAAAATGTAATGGTGGGTTCTTTCAATTCAAAACTTACAATATTATTTATGTGTTTCAAGTAAATATCTATAATTTATAAGATGTAACAAACCTGTGCGCAAACTAAAGCCCATAGTGGAACTGACATGAAAATAGCTTTCCATGGAATGGACGAGGGCTGAGTGTTGTGGTGTCTTCCGAGCGCTTCTTCTAAATATTTCTTTTCCTTATCAGATATGTAAGGATGGGATTCTGGATCATTATAGCAAAGAAGAGCCTGAAACAAAACACAACATGAAACTTGATATGTTTAAACAAATTGCTAATTTTTTATCAATAGGAAATGTTCCTTCTAACTTACCCATAAAATAAACCATAGGATCCCAATGCTCCCAAACAAGTAGAAAACTGATTGCCACTCGCCAGTCTCCTTGATGACAAGTCCAGAGAAGTAAGTTCCAGCAATATTTCCTATTTGAGCCCCCCCGAATACTAGGGACCCCATCCGTCCTCTCTCGGACACGGGAGACCATCGAGCCAACATGGCATTTAATGCAGGGAATGTCGTTCCCTAAAAAAAATATTTATATCATATATGGTTACTTTCTACGTTATGTTTTAACTTATGTACTATCTTCTGTTTAATCGATATTTTTTTGGTATGAATTGTTATATATATACCTCTCCGAGTCCTTCAAGAACTCTTAAAATAATAAGCCCCGTGGCGCCTCCCAGGTTCACAGCCCAGGGCGTTAAGAGAGTAAACACGGCTGTGCTGAGTACTCCGAAGCCAAGGGAATATTTGCCTCCGAATCGTTCTGCCAGCATACCTCCAGGTAAATGAGTAACAATGTAACCATAGTAGAACGCGCTTAATATGATTCCTTGGGTCTCCTCATTCCAGTTATACCCAGTGATCTCCTGCAAAGATGGCAGTCTTTCAGGCATAAACAAAAATTGACAAAACGATATAATATCCCGACCGCGAAGTTATAAATCCGTCGTAATTGTAAATCTGCACGCATTAAATATTGAAAGTCGAAGCCACAACTCGACCTTGACCTACAAAACTGCTGAAAATAATCTTTCGCGGATAAGAAACGCAGTACAACAATCTCTATGTTCAATTTATTTTCATCCGCGAATATAATTAAACCGGATCTTCCACGGCTGGTCTTACATCAAGTACTTAACGACAATTTGATTAGGTTTCCACATTTCTCATTACCGACACTAAGATGAGAAACTAAATTCAATTTATAATAATGCCAATGAAATAACCATTGGATATAACCGTTACATTACGAAATGGCTTGAAAATGTTCATTATCATTCGTAACACTAGTAATCATTTTAACAAATCAAGCTGTGACAAGGTTGGACAGTTACTTAATGACAAATGAGTAATAATAATTAAATTTGCAAAATGAAGAACAGATCTCTTGGAATATAAGTAATGATTCAGAAGTCACAATAGATGTGCAGCTGTCGTGTTATATGACTTACCGTTGCATCTTCAACAACTTCGTCCAAACCCCCAGGGCAGGAGCCGTCTTCGTAGGCTGGTGAGGGGGAATGTCGCCTCACCATCTGTGTGATAGCAATGTTCAGGCAGACACGCATGGTGTACGCGTTCGCCACGGCCAGGAAACCCATGATAGCCATCACCCATCGCTGAGGTATCACGAATACTAGAAAAGGAATACACCATATAAACACTACAGGCTTCATAAGTCTTTAAATTAATTACCCATATTCTAATTATTAATCAAATAATACCTATAAGTAGTTAAAATATTTAAAGTGTCAATATTTATTGAATTGATTTTATGTTAAACAAAAATCAACCGACAAGTATTTGAATATGTATTCTGCGAGCTCAAACCGGATGTTAGTGCTGGTGTAACAAAAGGTTTTTATTTGTTTTTAGAAAATTTAGTTTTAACAAGCAATTAGTACTAGCATACTTTCATCTGTGCAAGTGGCTTACGACTTACGAGAGAGTTTATTGTCTATACATACTAATATATGGTTAGTTAGCCAATATCATTAAGAGCGAGCGAAGCAGTATTAATTGAAGAAGGTCTTTCACAGAAATCATTTAGAACTTCTAAATTATAATTCACTTGTGAGAACATAACAATATTAAGTACTTGTCATTTTAAAGCAATAAAGCTCAACAATAAAGTGGAAAGTTAGATTGAATGAATTAAAAGCCGGATTTATTGTTAATAGTACTGACATAAACTACTAATTTAGTTCCTACTATTATCCTGAAAGAGGCATTTTTCCTCATACAGCTGTTGTCACGTATTTTTATATAGACGATTTAGTATGTAGCACCACACATTATTATTCACATATTAAACTGTGAATCGCATACTTATCACGAAGGAGTCCCCTACATCGAAATTAAACAATTGCAGAAACTTCCTTAAATTTATATTGTTATTGTCTTATTTGTTGTAAACTGTTTACTAAACTCTACACACACTTTGACCAACAAGACACTTGCAGTTTCGACGTATCTTAGTTTTAAATCTACAAAACACGGTTCTGTATGAAGTTATGTGAATGGACATGGTTTTAAGGAGCAAGGCGTAATCGTTAACTTGATTAAAAAAAATTTGAACGTAATGTATTAACGTTATTGAAGTATAACATCGATTTTAGTTCGCATTGTATCCATAAATTTATTTAATTTATGTATGTTCATCTACAAGTTTTAATTATTATTACAATTGAAAAGTATTTTATAGCAGTGTTGCCCTTCTGAGTTATAACAAAGCTATTTTGATTATCTTCTAAGAGTTATTATATTTTAAAGGCTATTTGGGTAATTGAAAATACAAATGTTACAAACAAGTTATAATCTAAGCGGTCTCTCTCGTAGAATTGTTTTTAAAAATATAAAATGAATTGTATGTTGCATCCGTTTCCTATTTTACTTAATTTAAAAAAATATATAAAAACGTTTTAAATATTTATATTCAAGATCAAATACGTTATAAATTTATAAGGTTTTATGATGAATCATAAAGAAGGTTTTACTTAAAATGTAACACAGAATACATAATGTAACTGTGGCCTTAAACTTGCCGACTGTTGCCGGTTGTGGCCGTGCCAATTATTCAATTGTCGAATGAATTCATTTTTTTTTTTGTTACAATATTCAAACACATCCAAAGTTTTCACTTAAATGCTTTAATCATATCTTTCTTACAGAAAAACGATACCGCAAAAATTTCAGTGAAGGGATTATTACTATACAATGTGCATAATCATTATAATATGCACCGATTAGAACGTTCTCAATTCTGATTTTTATATAACTAATACGGAAAGGAATCTTTTAGAAGGAATGTATCGTATATAAAATCTGTTATAAAGTTTTATTATTACGTAATTTTACCAGCAATTTTATTCGTTGTTTTTTAAGTAGTGTGTAAGTTGCATCATAAAATGGACGTTGGTAATGACTTTAGGCGTAAATGTGATATTTTATTGAAAAATTGCTTTAAGTATAACAGAATTAAGGTCTAATATGCAATAACAGTATATGATAAATACATGCAAAAGTAAGAAAATATTTTATTTAAAAATGTATAAAGAAAAAGTGTGGTCTACAAATGTCATATATAATTTAAGATAAAGTGTCGTTTTACTAAAACCCTACTAACTAACTATAAAGGGGTTTTGTAGTAAGTACATATGTATTATAAATCCGAAGGAAGTCATTAGTTTGAATTGTATTACAAATTTAAATCGTATTTTTTTCATTTCTATGAAAATTTTGGATTTAAAAATACGCTTATTTTATCTCTATGGACAAATACACCTTCAAAAATATGTTTTTATAACCATTTTTATACAATAACATTAAGTTCTAGATATTTCATATAAATAACAATTTAATAGAAATAAATCATTGAAATTGTGTTGAATAATCGCATCGCTTTTAGTATCTGGCAATATTCTGTCAAGTGTTCCGTATCAATTCATAAATAGTAATAATAATGATAATTTGTAACGATAAGGCTCAAAAGGACTCGTATCCAGAGCCGTAAAAACATTTACAAAAAAATTACCGTCCAATGGTGTTTCAAGATGTCAGTTTAATGAAATGTTAGATAAATATTTCTTAACTTTGAACATCTCTATTACTTAATAAATTATATCATATCACCAGGAACAATTCATTCATTTTTTATTTTTATCGGACTTCAGCGCATTTATTTGGTGAATCAAATAAACATAATTAGATACTTAATTCCTTTATGAAAATGGATGACATTACAAACAATATTTATCTAGTACAAATTTAAGGATATTTATTAATTCAATAATAAAGATTGCCATAGGATTTAAATGTTCTCTTTTCAACCCGCTTTTATTAGCTTCGCTTGTATGTTTGTTTGCATGCAATGTCTTTGAGCTCGATTTTGCACTACTTCTAGCGATCCCAATTTCTTACAACTGCAATAATTTGAATGAATTATCCCAGTATCCTGATTAGATTTGACAAGATTCATCAATTTCTATCCGTATCCTTTTTTATATAGTAATTGATGTTTAATAATTTGTATGCGACTTTAATTATAATTACACATATACTGGTAAAGTCCTTCAGAAATTGTCTTTGAAAAAGACAATAAGGAACTACATTTACGTTAACCCACAAATTTTAAATTGTTACATGGTAACATTAAATTCTTGATATCATTATTGATGGTACAATATAGGAATTAAATACGTAACTAATGGTAATAAAAGTAGTAACATTACTATTGAAATTCCATTATATCTAAACACGATACACAAAATATTTTTCTTTTTACTTAAGAAAATTAAGAAACACAGTTTTGAATATAAATTGGTCCCACAAATAATAGTAAGTTGTGTTCTAAATCTTGGTAATAGTAAATATTTAGTTCGATGTCACCAAAGTTGTATTTTTTATATATATTTCCGCTCGATCGCCGCCGCAGCATACAAAGAGACCGCGCCCGTTAGCCGGACAAATGAATTGCAGCACGTCAGGATCGACGGTGAATAAAAACTAGATGTATGGTGAAACTGGACGTTCCTGATCGTACCTGAATTGGTATGGAATTGTGAAACTCGTTAGAACTGAGATTTTTTTTATGATGATTTCCAACGAACAGCATCACATTCCTTGCGAATAGACGGGCAGACAGACTGGCGGGATCTTTTGACAGTATTATTTGTTACTTGTATAAATATTATTAAACATTTATTAATAATTTAAGATATATGATATATTTTGTAATTTAAATAGATGCTCACAATTTACACTTATATTTCAAAATAAAATTGAATATAAATTTAAGGATTATTTAAATTTCATAAAAGCGAACAATATTCCCAAAAAAATTGAAATTAATTATTAATTTTCATTGATTTTCGATAAGAGACAGAAATTACTTCATTAAGGAAATAAATAGTTTATATATAATAGAATCTTTTCCGGAGTTGAAGTATTGATGTATTCAAAGAATTTATAACACCTGGTTATTACGATATAACGATTCATAACGCGTTGTGAAATAGTGTTTAAGAGCTTCGAAGAACGTAATTTTTAAATTATCTTCGTTAACTTTAATATTCCATAAATGTTTATATTCTTTCTTAAAAATGTAATTGTTATTTATTTAAAGTATGTTAAATATAATAATATAATTATAAGCTAACCTGAATTGTATATTTAATCTGTCAAGCTGTCAGTCGCTGCGGCCCGAGCGTAATTTGGAGGGAACGCAAACCTGTCAGTGAATGTACAAAAAAAATAAACCGAACTTAAAATGTCTGGGACATGTCTTAAGTCTTTGTATCTGTGCAGTGTGCAGTGTTTAATCATGTCGTACAAGCATCTAAGTTGCAGGGATCGAGGCAGGTCCCTTTCACCTTAATGCATAAATCACGAACAGCAAAGACAATTTCTCGTAGTCGAAAGTTAGTTTAATCCTGTATCACAATATAATTCTATATTCACAGCTAGATTGTAGAGTGTTAAATAAATTATGTATTCCGTTTAACATATAGATTGGATATTATGGAAACATACTCTAATACTCTAAACCCGGTAATCAACGTTGTGATTTTAAATGATAAAATAGAATCTAAATAAAACTGTTTGCACATGACTTACCAGACTTTGAGAACTATCGGCAGGAGGTTCATAGCAACATACACGATATGCAAATAATATTTGCCAAAAAATAACGGTAAGGTAAGTAAGTAGACCTATTATTCATTTCTTTTGTTTCCGGCGTATTGTTACTGTATTTATAGATATATGAAAAGACAAAAGCATTGTCGCATTTGTTTAATATTTTACATTTATTTTATATCAGACGCGTGTTCGTATTTGAACTGGAAAAGACAACACATTTTCAATTCACCTTTACTATATTAGAATAGTATTGTCTTGTAAATTTATCGTGTTGCTATTTGGAATTTGAACAATTACTTATTCATTATTAATAATATTCTTGAATACATCCAAATTCTGTTTTTCCCATCTCTACAAATAGGAAGGTAAATCTTTTAATCTGTTTCATCTCCATGGATATTTATTTAATATATTTAAAATAAATTTATAAAAAAAAATGTTCTGATGATCATTTATAACAAAAATAAAAACAAAAAAAAAGGTTATTTATAACAAAAAATATATTATAAAAATAGTATGTAATTCCACGTGCACACGGCTTCGTCCCTGTTTTAATTTTATTACCTACGTTAAAGGTTCGTGTAAAATGGTAATCAATTGGTCTGGAATGAGGCTAGATCCTAAGATTGGAAGTAACTGAAACCGACAACTTTCGTAACTTGGCCTTCCTCTGTTTTTATATGAATTATCCATAGACTAGTTTCTATTCGCGACCTCGCGATAAGATGCCTCCAACTTTTAAGAAAACGGAAATCGATTTTTTTATACGTAGTTCTCTAAATGTAGTTCATTTCTTTAGTCGACTGCATTACAAAAGAGGTTTAAATTTGGCGGTTATTGTTTTTTTTTTCTTTTTCAATGCATTATTTTGCATTCAATTAGTTCTATTTTTAAATTCTGATAGTTCTTTTGACAAATGATCTTATGAATAAGCCATATCTAAAACGAAATCTCACCCACATGAAAACTCAAATTTATTCGGAATAATATTTATTTTTATTATTCTTGTTTAAGTTCTGGATGATATTAAACAAAAAAATATTAATAACGTTGTAAGTTGATCACAAAAAAGATTTAAGTATAATTAGTTTGTATGTTACTTGTAGCGATGCGAAACCAATTAAACAAACTTTACAATTGTAACAAAGAGGTGAATTCGAGAGAACTAAACCACTCAAATTATATTTTTATGTCTTAGATTTTATTTCACGAAATTATTAATTGGTGAGAAATTTCACGTACATATCCTTCTTATTTTTATATTTCAATCGAGCTTTATACAATGCGGTAAAACCTTTCAAACATAAAAAATGTATACTAACAAAACCAAATAGTAGAAGTAAATTATACTTTATTAAAAAAACGTTTGATAAAGAATTAAATATTAAGCATATTATCAGTATATTTAAATGTAACAAATAATTCACTAATAAAAATAAAGACACTATTTGATTGAATGAACGTAATAAAATTATTTTTTAATTTTATTAAAAAACAACATGCAATCATGTAACAGCCTAGGTGATATATTATCGAATGGTGCGTGCATAAATAAATTGCATAACAGTGCCATGATTTGCACAGAATAGGTAATATTAAAACATGAAAAAAAATATAATTTCACACAAATTTATACAGCCGATTGTTAAAGCAGGGTGACAGATTTCCTATGCTATATTCGGAAACTTAAAAATAAAAAAAAAAACAAAATGTCATTTTAATTATACTAGCGATACAATGAGACGTAATTGAAACTCACATTTGGATAGAAGTAACTTCCAACCGGTCAACATTTTTGAACACAATCACTATTACGCCGCGAGCTTTTTTAACGCGCGTTTTGGACCGTCGCGCGCGCAGTGCGAACCGTCAATACAGCGGCCGCGCCATAACCAGCCCTCTTTATACCTTCACCGCTGACATACCAGGATAATATTGAAAATAAATTTACAAGTAACCCACATGTTACGTCACTGACACACTTCCGGGCCCATAACCCGTTCTTTTTATGACCAAATCGGTCAAAGTCATATCAATAATGCTTAACAGTTTTACTATCGTACGATCATATGTATTTGTAATACAGATAATATAAGTGTGCAATAAAAAATAATCGTTCAATTTCATACTAAATAATTATCTGTGATTATAATTACATTTTGAGTTATAAATACTTTTTAAACATGGGACTGTTTTGTGACTTTTTCATTACTTGACAAAATATATATATAGAATATTAAAAGTTATATTAATTTTAAATTTGTTCTATAAAAAATAGATAATAATCAGAAAATGTAGTAACAGTATTACCCACAGTTATCCCACAGTATTGTTCGATCGTTTAAATGCTTATGAAATCATATCAAAGTAAACCTATTGTTATATTAGACTTATTGAAAAACACATTTGATGAACGCAGTGTAAACACTATACGTTGTGTAAATATAAGCATCACATCGGTTTGAATAATTAATAAGTTTTTAAACGTGCCAGTAATCAAATTACAATTTCTTTGCTTTACTATATATATACATATATATATACATATATATATATATATATATATATATTTAATCAGGTTTTTCATCTTCAAAATAAACAGATTTTTTTACAGTTCAATAATAAATCATCGCAACCAAGTAGTATTAAGGTTTTAATTACTAGAAACTGAAAAAAGTGGTAAATCCACTTTGTAAGGATATTCAGTTTGATAAAATCAATAATAATTAAATCTGTTTTATTGATTTTTTGTGTGTTTTCTGGTTTAACATAAAAAATGCAAACACAATACGCTAAAGGAAAACTATGCTGTCTTAAACACAAAACCAATTGACTGAAGCAATCCTCTGAGCCTTGTTTATTACTTCATTATTCATCACGTGCGAGTCAAGAAGCTGCATAGCTTAGAAGAATAAGAGATATGCACAGCTCGAGTGAAAAATGCGAAAGAAATATCGTTAGTATGACAAAAATATTATATCTTATTTCATACTCGCCTTATTTTGTTCGAATGATGGCGGCATAACCGCAATGTCACGTAGAAAAGTCAGTTGTCAAAACGACGATTTTTTTTTTTACTAAAACCGTTACACGACCGAAGACCGTTCGGAATTATAATTTTTTTTTATACTAATTTTATTTTAATATTATTACTGTTACATTATTCACATTAAAATATTCTTTTATTATTAACGTGTTAGAATTAGGAACATGCAAGTATTTCTGAATAATTATAACATTAGTAGAAGGGAATGGTTTTCCAATATTATAATTACTAATGACTCGTTTATTAAAAGAAATATCTACTTATATTTAACATTTAATTTATTAATTTGTTAAAAATAATGATATTTATAATTATGAAATTAGGCGTGTTAAAGACTTTACTTAAATGACACTGAGTTCTCATTAACCCTGATATAAAGATCAATACACCTACACCACCAGTGTACGTCTAACTACACAGCTCTAGGTTTATTGGCAACTATGCTATTTTATTATTTTATTTTACATTTCACCGACTTACTTACTAACAGACACTTTCATCTCATCTGTCCGTGATCACGTGCTGTAAAGTAATCAAAACATCAGGAAAAATGTAAAAATAAATAAATAAATTTGCGTAATGATGTCCGAGAAACATAGTTCGATTTGAAACACGTACATTTTAAGAGATTTTTTATACAAAATCTTCACATATTACACTATGAACGCCAGTTTATGAATGTCTAGCTTGAAACTGTGTGTTAGACTAGAGACTTGTGGTAAGGAAACAGGATAAAGAGATTGAGCATATTTAGTCGTAATCGCATAAATTACTGTATACTTTTTATTTACAATTTTATTGCCTTTTAATAATAACAGATTCGTCACATGTAATATTTATTATAAAATTCAATGTCTAATTAAAAGTGAAGTATTTAATAAATTGTTAGGATCAGCCATTTATGAATGAAATTCAAATGAAGTGAGCTCTTACCTTCCTTCTTCTAATGCTAAATTACTTGTAGGTCTTTAGTTTGTACTTGAAAAAACCAAATTATAATTACAAGTTAAATATGAAATGTACATATATTCGCGTTTATTGAGTTCTTTTGCAGGTGCATATTCTAATTCTCTCTTTTTTAAAATAAATATAGTAAAAAAAAAGTACTTTTTTCAATGGTATCAATATATTTTACCTTTACAATTAACTCAATATCTCATATAAAAATTGTCTTAACATACTCGTAATGATAATTATCTTCAAAGTAAGAATTTACTAAATTTTCATGTCAGGGCTGCTACCGATGATATTGAAATATGCGCGTTATTTTTACATTTACGCTTTATCTTCGAAAATTTTGTTACCTTTCGTTTTAATGGTTTGAAGAGCCTTTGTTTATGTAGCGTCGAACTTGGGTTCCGAGGGAAATAAATGACCTATGGTAAAATAAAAGAAAAGAGTTACATGACAGCGTTATTCACTTTCCGTGTCATGGGATTAAACGATATGAATAGAATGTTTCATCAAAATCTGCTCTTCAAATTTCGTTTAAAAGATTAACGAACATCCATACGTCTGGACAAATATTCGCATTTACAGTATCAAATGAAAATAATAGAATTTATATAAGATGGATATCAATAAATGTAATTCTATGGCGCGTTCAAATTAATACAGTTCTTCCTCTTCACCGCACGCAGATCATATTTTCTTCATACGACAGTTTTTTTTTGTTAGCAACTCGTTACTCGATAAACATCGCCAATAATTCACATCATTGTATTGGTAATAGCCTTGACTTAAAAATATGACAAGTGCCATCACTCTATTATGGTAATGGAATACTACTGTTTAACTAGAGTAAATATTTTTACGGAATAAATATATTTCGAGGGGTCTTACGTCATAATTCATATATATTTCAGAAAGGTAGGATATTAATTGATCTATAAAGTTGAAAATGTTTTGAAAATATGGGAAAGTTTATAGAGGTAACGTCGTGGTATGTAAAAGTTTTTCAATACAGTAATGTTACTCGTTTGATACTTATATTATAAATATTAGACCTAGTTTTGTTTTGTATTTGGTTGTGTAGTGCTTAGGAAAAGGGAATACTTTTTTGTTCTATACAACGAGTTTAATAGATTTCAAATAAAACTTCTCAAAGCCTTGGGTTAAAATTCTGGCCTGTGTGTGTTTTAAATCCGCGACTTCGCCCGCGTGGCTTTCAGTATTGGATTAAACCAAAAATTAACCTTATACATTGAGGTTTACTTTAATAAAATATATATTGTAAATTGTAATCAGCTAACATTGCCATCTACAGTATTATCTTCATCATGCAGTAGTCACCAGCTAAATGCAGGTTATTTTTTTAAATAAAAAAATATAATATGTCATTCCAAAGTTCTATCTATTTTATTGGAAAGTTTGATCAGAATCCGTCTCAGTAGTTTCTGTATGAAAGACCACCAAACATACACACATACAAACTTTAGCATCTATTATATAACTAGTACTTATACCAATAAAGGATCTAAGCTCGAAGGCAAATATTTTTATACATTACAATTATATAAATCATTGTTCAGTGTTAGTTAAATAAATCATCGCTTCATACTGTACTGATGTAATAACTTATTTAAAATATTTCTAATTAAATATTTGGTATTACCTAGCTTTGCCCCGTAGCTTCGTCCGCTCTTTATTTAATCTCAAATTTGACATATATTTTCAATTGTTTTTTGGTAATATGTACCTACGATGTATGAGTGAATTAAACGTAACACATAATAACATATTTATTAGTATGGAAAATGTTTGTTTTTGCTTTACACAAGATATTTTTAAGAAATTACTTTCAAATATGCAAAGCGTTGCAAAAAAAAAATTTAAATTCATACATGAACAACAAAGAAGGATGAGGTTTGTTGATATTTTTGTCTTTTTAATATAACATTTTAGAATATTATTAAATCATTATAGAGTTCGTCATGTACCAATTGAACTTAATAAAAATGTTTGCGTGTCATGTGCTCTGGATACGAAATTTGACAGTCATTGACGCACGTATGTATCTTATTGTTAGTTCGCATATATTCATAGAAACTAGTACGTCAAATGCCAATTGTGAAATTACATAAAATACTTTAGCTATCATTGACTAGATTGGATTCGGTTTAGTTCAAATACTTCTCTGACTTCAATGCCATATTTTATATTAAAAAATCTTCCTATGTACAAAATGTATGTATAAAATGAAGTAGCTATTCAATTTCCTTCTTAAAATCTTTGTGACTCATTCAATATGTAAACTTTGCAGTATATTTTCTATTTTTCTTTAACGTAATAATTTATGTTGACAATTTTTTTTTAAATCGAGTGTCGTATTCTTCGTTCAGAAACTTAATTCGTTTTCATATATATAAGGAACGCCTTTGTGAAATAAGTAAAAATGTACTCTGAATTCAAGGTTTGTCTTTAACTTAATTTGGCCAAAAATCTTATATAGATTTCAGTTCTCGAAGTCTCTTAATGTAATAGCGTCACGTCTTAAGTGGAAGCAGGAAGTGTTTTAAGGAAGCTGGATAAACGGCGGGTCATCTTAAGGTCTGAGAAGTAAGTCTTGTCTATTAGATGTCGTCAATGCTAGAATATTTGACGTCCATCGGTTTTACGACTTCCTATTGTCTTACAATCTAGTTTTGTCTAGTATAAGGAGGAAAAAGTTACACATCCATTCCTTACCATTAGTATGAATCGTCACACTACAAACGAAGCGTTTCTCGTTTCTTATGAATAACGTTCATACTATTATAGTATTAATAAGCGAGATGATTAGTTGTTGAAAAACTGGTAAGTCTCCGTTTATGTGACAATACGAATTTTTGGTTAGCAGACTGTTAATTATTACTTCACTAACTTTACTAGTATAGTTTAAAAGCTTATTTAATACAATTGATTATATATTTTATATTTAAGTTTATTTACAGGATAAGCCAAACTATGAAACCTCTAACCGCTAACGGTCTCACGGCCAACAGTCTTGACCTTGTAGTGGATTTGAAATCAGAACAGAATATTCTGTTGCATTAGTTATTACAAAATTGCAAGTATTGTTGGAATGGATTTTTATGTAAATTGTCATAATTTCGTTCTGTATGAAGAACGTTTGGATGCACGGTCCCGTTCTGAATATTTGATTCTGATTTCAGCCATTTTTGTTATATTTAACTTGACAAACTCGTCGTTACAAATGTTCTGTCAGTAAGCATAACATATTTTAATGTTATCTATTATTATATATGTACTTTTTTCTTTTAACATCTGTTTACAAATTAATTACAGAATTTTAACTTTTCTATCAAAAATAAATACATGAAATATCTTTAAGTTTAATACTTCGTGTAAACTATACTGACTCGATTTTAAAGTGATAGAGTAACGTGACAACAAAACTAATTATCATTCAAATAACAAATTACAATACCAAATAAGCAACTACGGGAAAAGATTTTCAATACAACCGGCTAAACATTATTATTGTATATTATTTATTGTGCTCTAATTAACAGAATAAAAATATAAGAAAAAAAATAAATAAACAGAGTATGAAAAGTGATTTCTACCAGACAGCCTAGAGCTAGAGAATATTTATTTTGATGGAGTATCTTTATGTATAAAAGAATTTATTACCAACATGATTTTCAATTGATGTATCGAAAAATTGTTGCAACAAAACTTTTATAATGTTATATTATATTCATTGAAAATAATAGAAAGGCAAATAAACATCTATACTTGGAATAAAAATGACAACTTTAAACGTCCAGTAGCGACATCTATGCACCGAAATATAATTCTGTCAAAAAGACAGCTGACATTGAAACTTAATACAAATAATATATTTTATTATAAATTATAAATAATGAAAGTGTATGCATATTTCAAAATGGTTGCTAGACTTTTAAATAAATTAATTATTTAGGAGAATTATATAACAGCTTCATAATGAAAACTAATAGCTTGAGAATGATAAGAATATTTGTAAATAGCGATGAAGTTGCCGAATGTTCTCGTCATTCGGTTTGATGGCGGACACTCAAATAACGTCCGTATCATTTTAAAAATCCGTCCAAATTTCTTAATAAAACGTGTCATCGAAGTTTTTGCGGGTAATTATAAGTTTCTCTTTTTAGACGTAACCCACATTTTATTTGCAAGAGCAAACAAAAGGAACAATTTCAATATCAAAATGTTATGAATGCAATAAAATTTAAGGTTGTCAACTTATTTATTTTATCTTAAATTGTGTAATCAAGTTTTTATAAAACAAGATCGAAAAAAAAAATTATTTGTCATAAATTATAAAGCGAGATATACACGTAATAGTGAAGTAAATCGATATAAAAAGTCGTAAAAAACATTTTAATTTCTTGATTTCTGTCTTATTTTAAAATTAAATTAAGAGCTATAAGTACTTCAGAATTTTGTATAATGTTTAAATCTCATAAAATCCTTTTAAACTTATATTCTACATGAAAATACCTTACTTACTTAAACGGTTTGATAATTATTATAAATAACTTAATTTCGTATTACTAAATCATTACATGATTTCTTCAAAAATATTAATCAAATTTGAAATTGGTTTTGGTCACATAATAAAAACTTCAAATTCTATTGAAGAGAAAAATAGTTTATGATTATGAAAAATATGTCAATATGTTTTCATGATGAATTTAATCCGCATATTTACGGTATATTTATTAAATATACAGTATCGTTTGTAATTTTCCTTGCTTTTAAAAATGTTCCATTTAAAACGCGACGCACCTCAATATTTGTCTTTGAAATTACGTATGTTATTATTGTTTTGACAGATTCTTATATATTTAAAAATAGTATTTTTGTTATTATATAAAAAAAATATAGTTCTTAAATAAATTATATAAACATATATTTTTACCAAAATATATAATTTTTTATATAACAATACTTCTAATAAAAAGCGGGATCGTAAAATAACTGCAATGATAAATTTTGATATTGAGATTTTAAATTTAAATAGTTCAATGAAAGTTATAAAAACTGCATTAACCCGTGTATGTCGGCCATTAGTTCCGTTGAGGTTTCACTCAACATCAATGAATTTGAAGTATTTGGAGCAAACATACTTAGATTAAAAACATCGGCTGAATGAGATTCAACACATTATTAACACTGGCTGAATAATATTAACAAAAAAAAAATTCAATTTAAAAAAATACATGTCCCAAAGTTGTTTATTTTTTAAATTCCTATTGTATTTTTCGTTGTATTTAGAAAACGTGATGTTTAGTGTAGACAGAAGTTGTCATTATTTATCTGTGCGCTCTTAGAATTCATTTCAAGGTGCTAATTAAAGTATTAATAAATTTTGTGTTACTTGGAAACTTATCGTGTATATTTCAAATTAACTAAAGTTATTTATTACTTGCTGTTTAAAATTCGTGCTTGAGTTAGAAGTAATAACTTTTTTGAATTCAAAATTACATTATTTAATTTGGCGCGATTTTAAAATTAGTTTATGTTTTTGCCTTAACCAATTTAATTTACGCAATGAAATAAAATTTATCATATTAGAAATTCAATTACACAAACAGGGAGTAACCCTGAAACCTCTGGAATATTGTGTTTCAGTGGCTTATTAGGCTACGTTCGAGTATATATTATTTTTAATCTATATTTTTTATATTAATTTCATGTATTTGGTCAATATTGCTCTTATCGTTTAATTATAGGTATAAACTTAATTAAAGGTGTTTACTATTGGTAGTGGCATTTTACTATGTCCTTTTACACTGCAAAGTTAGATAGCATTGATAAATAATTATATAAAAAACTTAATAGATGGCACCTCCCTACAAATATGAAAGTATATAGAATTTAAAATAAAATTAGAAAATTAACTTCTGAATTTTTGTTAGAGATAAAAATTAATTGTAAGTCATATAAAAATCTAATAAACCGGAAACGGCAGCTATAAATTACCATTTCTTTACTATAGTTTTAATATTTCTGATACTTTCTTTACTGTAATGTCCGTGGGCGCGGCAGACAGCTTGGCAGCATCGCTCGTTATAGAAACAAGACACCATTAGTCCTATGCCAGTGTATTACAGAACATAATTTATTAACACTATACTAGGTTAGCTAGTTACTAGTTAACCATAATAAGTACTAAAGAATTTTCAACTAAAATTTATATCGTATCAGACTGGACGTTAATTGACCTTTGCTAAAAAAAATAGTTTTTAGCTTAAATGCGATTTAATTACATTATACAAATCACCGATTCATATTACGATATTAAATCATAAACACAAGGAAAGGTACATAATAATAAAACGTGAACAACAAAAGCGGCTGTCTGAACGTTTATTTCCGCGTTCTGAAATAAAATTATCATCGTCCCTCGACACGCTGGCTTGCATACAAAGAATAAAATAAGGCTGTACTTTGAGGATCGTGCTATTTTAGTGAATATAAAAAAAATATACTTACTTTAAATAGACAGTTTTATTACATTCAATCAACTTCGTATACAAAACGAGCGTCATTTTGCGAAGTTTTAAAACCCTTCAATTAAGAAAGCATCAGAAAAAAATTTCAGCTTGAAATTATTATTTTTTTTTCATGTCTGATACAGTTTAATGTTCAACAGCCAATTATTTAAAACTATTTAATTATAATAATAGATTTAAATCTTATAATTCAATCGTATCTACAGATGTCAATGAAAGTTCATTAACACTAAGCGAGTGGTATCGACGACAGTCCCATATAAGATTTAAATACCTATAAATCTAATCAGTAATTAATAAATATGAATAATGTTACTCGCACAGTTTGTTGCGAATTAATTTTTTGTTCTCATCTATCATGTTTTATGGTATACCGCTACCCGCGTTGACATCTGTACAGATCTGTACAACGAGCTAGAATCCAATGCAGTTAATATTTTTATATTATTCGTAATTATTATTACTTGTTGCGTTATACTTCCTGGAGTACGGAATAAATGAGTTTTATATTTAATTATTAATAGTGCAATATTTACAATTTATTATAATTTGAAGGTTAGATATTATTTATGATACGGAGGATATGGTTAATTTTATCAAAATCTGTGTAGCCGAATGTATGAAAGCAAAAATGTATAAGCATTTGATTCAATACCTCATTAGGAAAATTTTCTTTTAAATTTGATACCTATACTTTTACAATCAAGAATAGTGAAAATGGTAGAAATAATACTTAGATATTAATGAACCCGAAGCAAATAAGAATCTGCATGCTTGTTTGGTGAACGAATTCCTGAACGTATTTTTGTAGTCTAACAATTTGATAATACTGGCAACAGGGATGATTAATTTAGAATAATTATTTGAATTTAGAACAGAAAAAAAATTGATTTAATGCTTAAGTTCGTCATAAAACATATTTCATAGATATACGAGTAGTTCACCCAAAGCCTTCTTTTGTTTAAGTCAGTTAAAAACAATTATTCTCTCATTGATCTCGGGTTATCGCAATATTATCACAACACTGTTGACGTTACTGTATGTGGCGTGTGCGACAAGATAAATTATATCTTTTAAATATTTCAGCTTGTGGCACTGGCACACGATTTTGTGGCACTAGATCGAGGAAGGCCGTCACAATCTAGGTTTGTGGATCCTTAACACAGATGCAGTTATAATTATATGGACATATATAATTACGAATTAATACATTGACATAGTATTTAAATGTTATTAGTATAATTTTTAGTCTGTGTTATCTTTGTTGTGATTATATCACTATGTATATTATAGTTAATCAATTATCAAACGTACATAATTATAAGTTTCCTTAATTCATTTAGAGTTTAAAACGGATGATATTGGCTGTATGATTTCAAGCATACGATTATTTATCTGTGATCTCGGAACGTGTAAAAATGTTTCAAAATTTTCTAAATATAAATCGCTTACAGAATGACTTCCTCTGAACGATAATTATGTAACGAAACGTAACAACTCCACATATGTAAATTACAATGTTCGATTAAAACTAAATTTACGTAAAACAAATCGATATATTTCTCAATATATACGAACGAATTGAGGACAATCGCTTTAAATCTACTACTTTATTGTTAACACGTCGTTTTAATATTAATACCTACGTAATAGTTTATTTTTTATTATCTGCTGTTCCGTTTTTTTATTTTATTTATCTTTAAAGATATTATATATTGATCTTTATTGTCCGTTTCATATTTTTTCTGACGTTTGTATGAATTGTATTTGATATAAGTGTTTAAATTATGTCTTAGAATAAAATATGTACCTTTGTTTGAATGTTTTTAAATCCGTTTCTCATTACAAAATAAGAGGAACTTGTATTCCATAGCTCTATAACAGTGTAAACAATTTTTATTTTTCATTTTAATAATAATTGTTGAACTATAAAAACAAAGAAATTAATTAATATCAATCAATAAAAATCGTAAATTGGTTATGTTAATGAACAATATCCGAAATACGTCTTTCGTTGATCTTCTGTAGACCTATAATTGTTGTGGTATTTATTGTGGTAGGGAATTAATATTTTCAGCATCGCAAGCTCAAACATTATTAATATCATTAATTAATAATAATAAAACAAAAACATTATTGGAAGCCTGACATTGAACTTAATAGATAAACAAATACGAACTAGAATGACACTTTCATTACATAGTGTATATTTTGTCCTATGGAAAGTACAAAAATCATAGTATTACACTCATTATGAGATTATTCTATTTTTAAATTTACCCGTGACAATGACTTCATTGAGACATTTTTTTAACAAGATTTGTATAACCCGTTTTGACCTTTAGCTTATTCATATATACAGTTTGAAAATGCAAATTTAAATGTAGTAAGAACGGCCTTTCAAAAATATTAACAACAACTATTCCTACATCTGTATATATTTTTGAATTAAAACTTTCCGTCAGTATCTTCATATAGTTATATACAATTTTACTTTTACTCTAATTATAATTAGTTTAACAAATAAATAACAACGGGGAAAGATAAGGCTCAAATAGCTAGAGTACTTAATCTATACGATAGCGATTAGTGTTACAAAGTTAGTAGTACAAATTACTAAGGTATAGGTACTTACATTGCGTTTTTTCTCCTAACAGCGGCGTTCGTTCAGACGACGTAGGTTTCTTCTTGATATACGCACACTCCATAGAACCACTCGCCAATACTATGCTCTCGATAAAACTCATCATTTTGTTATAATAAAACTGTTAAAATAATATGCGTATGTAACAAAGCCGCGTACTGTACTGACGGGCTCAGGGACGTATTTAATAATTTAATGTTGTTTACTGATACCAAAAGGGAGCGACGATTGTAAACACAGTACTAACGGAAAAATACCTTGTATTTGACGGCATGTCATTAGTATTTTAATGACTCGACCAAAAAGTTATCTTGTTGAATGTGGAAAAAACGGCGTTTTTGACTTCCAAGGTCAACTATCAACTGGAATTCTGTATTCGAATCTCCGAAATATAATATTTTGAATAAAAAACCGGTACAGAGAGTCACCCGGCTCTTTAATTTTTGATTCCTAATTTAAAAAATAGCAAAGTAACGTTTTCTTTTTCCATAATATGTAAAATTTTCAAAAGCTTTTGTAAACATTGATAAAGATTTAAACAATAATCATTACGATTGTTTTCTAATAAAAGGTCTGCTCGCATTTTATACGAATGAACCCAAAATTTTATTATGCATTCCATGTTTTATTTATAAGACGGAACTCATGTTGCAGTTTTGTAAAGATTGGTCAATTTTGTAAAAGTACTTCGTCGTATAAAAGCGTATCAAATCATCCCATACCTCAAACTGATTATCATGATGAATGCGAAGATAGTATTTTTTTTCGTATTACTGCAGAATATAATTTCGGGAAACACTTTGAATATAAAAATGCTTGGAGATGTGTTTCGTTCATTACAGAAGCCTTGTTTCGTTGTAGCTTTCTCATGTTGGACACAAGGTAAATTTTATTCTAACTAAAGTGACGTTAAATTAAAATATTTCATGTCATAAGAATAAAGAATATTTTGTATTTAGAACAAAAGTTCATGGCGTATTCAGCATTAGCTGGAAGAAATGTCGAAAACGATATAATAATAAAATTTGTCGAATCAGACAAAATTTTAAATAATAAAGAAATAAAGCATCACACTGTGTTTTTGGCCGATCTAAATTGCCCTCAGGATCGTGTTAATGTGAACTGGGTAAATTCAATACTTTAATCGAATATCTATGTGTTGCTATTTTAATGATATTAAATATTTGTTATTCAATTATCATAATTACAGACAAACCCCGCTCTATTTCGATTCCCATATCGATGGGTAATCATCGATAAAGATTCTGGTGAAAACGGTACTGTACCAGATGTCATCAGAGACATCGATGTTTTAATCGATTCGGAAGTAGTTGTGATTCGTCGGATTAATGATGCAAGTTTTCAGATTTACTACGGTGAGTAGGTACTCGAGTGAAAGTCGTTTTGAACTGATGCAGTTTCTCCACTAAATGATTAAAATGCTTACTTAATGGATTAATTGAATTATGTCTTAAATTTAACGAATATAATTGTTACATAATAATCATAATCTGTGTAAGAAATTATAATGTACATTTTATTTTCTACCTCCGGGTCAGAATCACACGTATAATATGCAAAAAGGTATTTAAAAAAATCGTCCATCTGCAGTTTTGATTAATGAGTAAAAATGACGTAAAGTCGTTTTTTTTTATTTTTATATTCTATGGAGTATGGCTTCATGTAGTTGTCATAATAATAATAAAAGTAATTGCAATCTTTACTAAAAAAAAAATATTTTTGTGAAAATGCCTAACATCCAGGCACTATTCAAAATAACCATCTCTCATTGGTCCTTGCAAATTTCCAAATTAACGGTATTATTGGAATTGATTAAAGCAGTTTGTCGCCTCCCAAAGTAAACAGTATTTTGACTCTAATTCCATTAACCTTATACATTAATGTACGAAAGTGGCTTCTAATTACTTAAACGAATCCCTTCAAGTGTAGCAAGATTTATAAAATATAGACATTTTTTCCTCAAAACGGTATTAGTTTTTCCGATATCGCATAAAAGTTCATCAACATTATTTAAAAAATACATTTGTTTAAATTTTGTTTTATACGTCGTCATCAATTCTACCGATATATAAATTTAATAATAAACAATTACAAAATTTATCAAGATAATTCGAGACTTATCAGCAAATGTTATTTGGGTCTCGTTTACAACTAGTGAAATCGGTTTGAATTCAATTTTAATTGCAAGTTATAATTTTGTTCTAGTCTTTAAAATCGGTCCAAACACAACTTGGCTTAATGAGCTATACGGCCAATGGAATGAAAGTGGTCTGTTCAAAACTGAATCTATGCTAGAAGTAACCGCATTAAGGAGAATGAATTTAAATAACTACGAAATAAGAATATGTTACGTGCTCACTGATAACGATAGTATTAATCACTTAGCTGATGAAGTGTAAGTAACTCATCAGGTTTACAGCTTGACTTTTTAGACTTCGCAATCCTTGTTTTTGGTCTATTTTTACCATTTACCATTTATCAGATAAGAGCTCGTTTCTATTTGTGTAGCATATTTTTTTTAAACAGTAACGACCACATAGATACCATCACGAAAGTAAACTTCCCAACCACAAACCAGCTGTTGGATTTCTTGAATGCGAGTAGGCGTTACTTCTTCACTAATACATGGGGCTATAAGCATAACGACACGTGGAGTGGGATGACAGGATTCTTGGACAGAGAGGAAGTTGATATTGGAGGTAGATTGACAATGTTTTAATCAAGCGATTACTTAAAACAAATAAAAGAAGCCAGCAAAACGCAAGCGCACAGAAAAGAATTGAAAATTGGCTTGGTCAATGTTTCCTTCCATTTAGGCTTTGGATAGCTTCAGGACAAATTTTTTTAACTGGGATAGGGAATTTACCGTCTACAGCAGCATCAGGGCTATAAAAGACTACCCTATCAGTTATTTAAATACATATAATACATAAAATATAGTAGCGATTACAGATGTTTAAATAATATTTGGATCTTATACAAGTTTTACCATTTACTTCAAGGATCACCGATGTTTCTAACTGGCGAGCGACTTTCCGTAGTTGAGTACATCTCGAGTCCTACTCCGACTCGATCGAAATTCGTCTTTCAGCAACCGAAGCTATCATATGAGAATAATTTGTTTCTCCTTTCGTTCAAGCGTTCCTTATGGCTCGGTTCCGTAGTTCTAATAAGTATGTTATTTTTGTTTCTGTTTCTTGTCACAGTATGGGAATGGAAAAGGACATCTATACACAAGAGAACGGTAATAAACAACTAAGCAATTGGGTATTAAGGAATTTGTAGTCTTATGTATTCAGAATTTTAATTTTGTTCAGATAAGAACAAGAAACGCAGGAATCTTGAGACCGAATGTAGTTGATGTTGCTTTATTAATATTTGGTGCGACGTGTCAGCAAGGAAGTACAGTTGAATTGAAAGGTAAGGATGTAAAAAAAAACATAGGCCAAAATGTATCTAAATTGAGTAATATACTATTATGGCAGTAGGCTTTTTACTTTGGTTGTAAGGATAATTATCTTTAATAGTTTTTCGATGTATTTTAAGGGTCATTAGGTCGCATGGTATTATTTTTACTTTTCATCATGTTGACATTCCTGTACACGTCGTATTCTGCTAACATCGTCGCTCTGCTGCAGTCGAGCTCGTCTCAAATAAGAACCCTGGAGGACTTGCTGCATTCAAGGATCAGTTTCGGCGTCCATGACACCGTGTTCAATAGATATTATTTTTCGGTTAATATTTTAGAATGCAAATAACTCATACCATCACAGTACGTACAGCTGGTTAGAGAATTGTTTTTTTATAGACAGAAACTGAGCCTGTTAGACGAGCGATATACGAAAAGAAAGTAGCGCCACCAGGAAGTGCACCACGCTTTATGACGATGGAGGAAGGAGTCCAGGAAATCAGAAAGGTTCTTTTATTATCACGACGATCACATTCTATGTCGCAAAATTAATAATGAGTTGGGTCTATTAAATTAAAGGGCCTGTTTGCGTTTCATATGGAAACTGGTGTTGGATATAAGTTCGTTGGAAGATATTTCGAAGAAGGTGAGAAATGTGGCCTAAAAGAGATCCAGTACTTGCGCGTTATAGACCCGTGGCTGGCCGTCAGAAAGGAGACTCCGTTCAAAGAAATGTTCAAAATTGGGTCAGTATAAAGTTACAAAGTCAATTAACAAATACGACTGTCTATTATAGTCACAGAAAACCCATAATAAATTGTGCTTCGTTTCATTGAATCACATTTTTAACTAACTTCAAAAAAGGAAGATCTCAATTCTTTTATATTTTTTATTATGTTTGTAACCTCATAACCTTCGACCGAACGAAGCGATTATATTGATTTTTTTTCCCCTTAAAGTACAAAACGTCTCCAAGAACACGGTCTGCAGCAGCGCGAAAATCGATTATTGTATGAGAAGAAGCCAAAATGTACAGGTCGTCAAGCTAACTTCATATCCGTCAGTATGGTCGACTGCTACCCGGCTCTGTTGATACTATCGTATGGAACTCTAATCTCAATATCTGTATTGTTTGCGGAAAACCTTTATTATAACCGTCGCCGTTTATTACACAGAATGCAATGTTGCTCATCTTAAGGAAATCAATTCGTTTCATGCAATTAAAAGCAGATGCTGTAGCAATTCACTAAATAATTGAAAATAAATTGATTCGTGTTTTTCTCATTAGCTGTCTATTTTAAGCGACGCTTCGAGTGTAAACGCTTCGCCAAGATTACTTTTTAAGATGTAGGTACTTTACGCTGTTAACCTCAGTATAAAAACTGGCTTCTATTTAAAAAAAAAATATATAAATAAAAAACTTAATCCTAGTTAGTAACCTAAATACGCCTGTATAATCTAACATATCTAATATATATTTCTTAAAAAATAAATATATATTCAATTAAAAGAGAATTTAATTTCGTATGAATTACAACTTTACATTGGAAACGTAAATATAAATTCTAGAAATTAAACAAGAGGTAATAAGTAATAAGAAGCTTTATCTGTAATTACAGCAACAGAACCGCCTGTATCGTTAGCGGGTCTCATAACTAGTGTTTAGAGAACAAGTAATTAGATGTTGTAGTTGATTTGTTTCTACGACACTTAATTACAACTTACATATAAAATATGTTACGCAAGCAACACACTTCAGTACTCGAAAATGAAGTACGCGTATCTGTTTCTTTTAGCGTTCAGCCGAAACGTTTGCTCAGATGAGATCAAAATGATTGCCGACGTAGTTAAATCTTATCAGCAACCGACTAGTATTTCGCTGAAAGTTTGTTGGAATACAGGTTGATATATATATATATATATATATATATATATATATATTATTTTTATTTAAATAAGATTTTTTTAAAATAAATATATATGTTTTATATTTTGTAGCTAAAAAGAAAAATATGGTGAAGGAAATTTATAAAATATATCCGCCTAAGGCTGTTCAATTTATTGAAATAAATGATAACATTGTATCCGACTCGCTGACGAATACTATTATTGTTATGGATATGAAATGTCCGAAGACTTCAGAGTTTTTGAAAAAAGTAAACCTATTACATATTACTGCTTACTTTTTTCCTTAAAAACATTAATCATTTATGTATATATATATATATATATATATATATATATATGTTTATTCAATAAGTTATAAATGTGTCGGATTTACCTGATTTTAGGCTAACGTCACACAAAAGTTTCGAAGCGTTTATCACTGGCTAATTATCTACAACTCGGATAATGTTGATAAGAATATTCCGTCCGAACTAAACGATTTAAGCATTCTGGTTGATTCAAGTGTCCTTATCGCGAATAAAAATTATAATACGTATTGGTTATATTCGAGTAAGTGAAAACCAATTCGTTTAAAACTTACTTTGTATGTGATGTAGCTATAGAGACCTGGGTGATAGAACGATGTTATAATTTTGACAGTTTATAAATACATGCCTGAAGGCAACTGGAAGGTAGAGACATTTGGTACTTGGACTTATGAAATGGGTTTAAAGAAATTGATAACTATGAATATTCCGAGTTCCCAGAGACGTAGAAATTTAGAAGGGACGAAAATTGGAACCTCCATGGTGGTCAACGATAATGATACACGAATGGATATTTTAAGCATGAGGTTCGTATTCGAGGAGAACTTGAAAAAACCGTTTCCATAAAACAACTTATTAATTTGATGTGAATTAATTATTTCCGAACAGAAATTTGAATACGGATCATCTGACGAAGGCCGGTTACAGACAAATCTTGCCGTTATACTATTTCATGAATGCCACCCTGATAACCGTGTTCACGGACACTTGGGGGTATTTGAGGAACGGTTCCTATGATGGTATGATCGGTGAGGTGACCCGGGGTACGGCGGAACTGACAGGTAGATTAATAACACCACGAGCACGCCTCTTCAAACTAAACCTATTATTTATCAATATCTCACCCATGATAAGCATATGAATGAAAACTGACACTATTTGTTGAGTCACAAAATGGAAATACGTGGTAGGGGTGCTGAAGCGAGAATTTATATTTACTTTACAGGGACGGTGATGTTCTTTACAAAACCCCGAACTAAAGTTCTTGATTTTTTATCATTTCCACTACCATCGTCCGTGAGATTCGTTTTCCGCCAGCCGTCGTTGTCTTATCAAAACAATATATTCGTACTGCCTTTCAAACCAACTGTTTGGCTGTGTATTTTATGCCTCATTATACTTTTGCTCGTCATTGTATTTATTAACGGACGGTGGGAAAATTTTAAATGCCACGATATTGATAAGGTGAGTAAATGTTTATGACAATAAGACAGACGCTCTGTGTTTATATTATACGTAATAAATCATTAGATATTTCTATTTGAATGCGACTGGTTTATATAGGATAGACGTAAATATCCTTTGTATTATATACAAATTTGAAACCAATTCTTTAATACATATATGTTTTTAACAACCTTCCTGCTATGACGTTCCAATATATAGAATGCTTAATTCACCAAGTCTAGAGGTCTAGAGGTCTAAAATTTGAATCTTCTATTTTATACGACGGTTTTAGAATCATATTAATTTCATAGACTCCTCGCTCTCCACATCTTGATATCAGCGAAATTACTATGATGGTCATAGGAGCTATCACTCAACAAGGAAGCTTTACGGAATTCAAAGGTAACTGTCATCCAATCTAATCTCAAAGGATTTCAGTGCCATTTACTTCGAACTCAGTAACCTCACTATAAGTCTACATCATCAAAGTAATTATTAAACCTTCGCTTTAATTCACAAATCTTCGCCTATGATCGTATGTACTTTAGTTTGTTAGTAAAAAAAATCCCCGTACCTATTTTAACGATGTCTTACTTTTGTAAGAAACAGATTACAAAAAGAATAATATTGAACTGAGTTCAATGACATTTTAACGACAATGAATCGATAAAAATATTCAAGTATTTATATATTTTAAATAACATGTTATCCGTAGGAACTCTGGGTAGAGTAGTGATGTTCCTGATGTTCTTCGTATTCCTTTTCTTGCATACGTCATATTCAGCCAACATAGTTGCTTTACTTCAATCCAGCTCCAATGACATAAAGACATTGGCTGATCTGTTAAACTCTAAATTAGAACTCGGTGCTGAGGACACGCCTTATAATAGACAGCATTTATCCGTGAGTTAATTGTACATTGGTTTATATTTTTACGTTATACCCAAAATCATTAGAAATCAATGAAATGGGGAAAAAATTTCCATTAATTTGCATAACAAATCTATCTGCTTATTTAGTAATAACAAAAGAATGCTATGCAAACATAATTAGCATTATTCATCTTAGCAAACAAAGAAAAACGTTTAAATGTTAATACATTCAACTGTATTTTATTATAGACCGCTTCCGAACCAATAAGGAAGGCTATTTACGAAAAGAAAATAGCTCCAGCTGGATCTAAGCCAAATTTTATGACTTTGGAAGAAGGAGTGAAGAGAATTCAGACGGTAGGTAGTCTCTTTGGAAGACTATATGTCAAAATGTTTCCAAGGGTTATCGACCTCGTGTCACGAATAACAGATATTTGGAATTATATTTTTATGTTCGCATATGAAGTCATAAAGTGGGTGCTTAAATGGAAAATCTACGTATTTAGTTTGAATATGCGATAAAGGCTGGTCGATTTTTTTCTACGCAGTGTAGTTTTTTTTTCCAGAAACCGTTCGCTTTTCACATGTACCTCGGCGGTGGATACCGTCTCGTAGAGAAATATTTCCTGGAGCACGAGAAGTGCGGACTGCAAGAGATTCAGTTTAACCACGAGACTATACCCTGGGTCACGTGCCGTAAGAACTCGCCGTACAAGGAGATATTTAAAATAGGGTAAATAATTCAACATTTTTCAGCTAAATGAAGTAAAGGTCTCAATAATCAGCATTACTTCCGTTACCTGTTTGATGTATGGTTACGGGCGATGCGTAAGAAATGTATCATATATTGATATAGATTTATTTGTTTTCCACTGTGTATAATTGATAATATATTTAATCTCCTTTTTCAATATAAAAATTCACGAACCACAATATATGATACTCATTTTAATACGTTACTTTAATAACAACTAAGCCGTAAGTTTGTACGAGAATATTTTGTGAAATTGATCCCATACGGTTTGTTACGGTCTAATGAAGGATTCAGAAATGACAATCAGTATCAGCTTCAGTACTTCTATAAGACATTCCTCTAAAATAGCTTCACTTCCTAATTCTTTTAAGCATCATCAGAAACGGATTGATAATTTCACATTCAGTATCATAGCTGCTCTATTGAGAGTGAAGTTATCTATAAAGCTGTTTGTTATTCTGAATCGATACATAGTAATTGTCTCCATTATAACTACATAGGCTCATAATTTCAATTCCACTCTTATCGATTTAGGTAAAACCATACTTTGGCCTAGACACCATATGATAAAAAAAAACTGTCACCATGCAGTTTGACGTAGTTGAAAACCTCTTTTCATTTATATTTTTTAATCTATCAACAGTTTATTGAGGAATCAGGAGCACGGTCTGAATGATCGCGTCAACCGTTTAATATACTCTCGCAAGCCTGTTTGTTCGGTTCACGGAGGTACCTTTGGTTCCGTGAATATGACCGACTTCTACCCAGCCCTCCTGATGCTGGTATATGGAATGATAGCTTCTCTTCTTCTGTTGGCTATCGAATGCTTGGCTTCACAACGCTTATGTCATCTTAGAAACAGAATCTGACTTGCTGAATTCATTACTGCTTTTGTTAATATTAAATCGCTTAATAGTATTTTCATCTTAATATAATCTATACTTACAACTGTACAATAGGAAAAGTAATGATTAAATTACTGGTAATAAATTAAATCATTATCCACCGCTTTTCATATAAACAGTGTTCGTAATATTAAAGAATTTTCATATATGTTACACTTACTAAACTGTAAATGCAATTTTTCCTATGGTAACAATTTTCAAATAAGAAACCAATATATTACGGGTCAACATAGAACCATTTCTATCGTTAGTCATTACTTTAGATCATGAACTTTTTATTAGTACGCCACACGTATAAGATAATAAAGTAATTATAGCAGTAGCTAGTGGTTTCATTACCTAACTTAGTTTTTATTTTAAATAACCTGTTGAGTTAGTTAGCTTTTTTAAAAACCCGTCTCATTAGAACCCAAGTAGTTTCAAAGCGGATAAAAGTGCATTCGTTTCGTAACATCTAAGTCATAAGCTTGAGGTTAACTGAAAAAATTTTAGACTATCAAATACCTATACGTATATATTTTATTGAAATGATACTCTAATAGTAGTAGCACTATTGTAGCAATTCTAATCGGGCTAGGAAAGTTGCACTAACATCTACTTTCTAATACTCGGGTTTGAATGAAAATATGATAGCTGTGAGTGCTGGATTCAGGAGTACGGAAATATTTGATTGCTCTTTACATGTACCTATACGTTTCCTTAATATTTAATAGATTAATCTCCGTTTAAAAGAATCTTTCCTAAGATTGACCTTTGAGTCAGAAATGCGCAAAAATAATATTTAATAGAAAATCTACTCGTTTACAATATGTGCCAACTTATTTTTGTTGTAACAATTTAACGTCAAGAATCGACTTCCAATAAGATTTTTAGCTTATAGGTACTTTATTATTTTTTGTTGTATGTCTGTATTAAAATTCTACTGCAACTTCTAGATTTTCCAAGGTGTTACAGTTCCACATTTCATCATCATTAACAGCCTATCGGAGCCCACTGCTGAGCAAAGGCCTCTTTTCACATGAAGAAGGTTAGAGCATTAATCACCACGCTTGCTCAAGACGGGTTGGCGAATTCAATCTTATAATTTGAAATTATAAGACCAGGTTTCCTCACGGTGTTTTCCTTCACCGTCCGTCAGTGGTGTCCAAATACTCTTAGAAAGTACATATGATCTAGAAAGATCACATTGGTACTTGCCAGGTTTCGAACCCGCGCCCTCACGTATGAGAGGCGGGCCTTTTTAACCTCCAGGCCGCCACGACTTTTTCCACATTTAATATAGATTATCTTCGTTAGTTTTCAAATCAGATACTTGTGCTGAATTATAATCTTCATACAACGTCATGAGTAACCGAATGTGCCAATTTTATGTAAGGAAAGCTTAAACAGTGACTTAGCTTAGCTTGCAGTGGGTAATCTGTTGACTATGTACTAAGTACCAAAAATAAATCGTCGCCTTAAAGGGAACCTTCGTAATGTCACGTCGTAATAAATTTGTTTAATATATCCCTTTTTAATGTCCGTATGAATTAAATACTTGTAAATATGAACGAGTAAATAATATAAAATTAAAGATAAAGATCAAATATCATCTTTGAAAACAATTTCAGACCTACAAACAATTGAAACTTATTCTAAGTATAATATTGTACAACCCTTTTAACTTACAATTCAAATATACCTATTATATATAATGATAATGATAATGATAATGAAATATTTTTTATATAAAATGACGTCAAAAATATATTCCAACGTCAAATATCAGTTTATTTAATTCTTCATATAAATGTATAATATATAGATAGTATATGAAGAATTATAAACTATTTTATGTAAAAAATAATGGCGACCGCTGTGGTCAGCCGCAGACACGCAGTCTGTTTCCAACATGGAAATCTCACATTGGATGGAATCGACATTAAAAATTAACTTTATTTATATCGTGCTGCAAATATGTACGATGAGTAGTACCAACTAATGTTTATAATACTATAAATCTTTTACAAACAGACCGTTTGAAATTCACCTTATAATACTGAGAATCTGTCAAGCCATTCCATAGATTGAAGGCAACAAAACACGTACAACTGTAATTATTATTGTTATAATGTTTTCACCAATAAATTTTGAGCTAACACTTTGATATCGGTAAAAATATTCTATATTTTATAATTTTAATTTATCGAGTAATTGCTGTTTTGTACCGTCTTTAGATGTCTTCTATGTCTTTCCTATCTTTAACTTACAGATTTTGTATATACAGACAGTGATCAATTACAATTTTGTTATACGTGTAGATTTGATACAAAAAGATAAATTCCCTAAAGACTAGGCTCCAGAGCTAGAGTCAAGATTTTAACTCAATATGCAGTTTATGATAGAAGCAGAAAGTAACAGAGTAGGGTTAGGATCAAGAAGGCAGGCCTAAAGTACGGATATATTAAAGTCTTAATTTCGGCAAGACGAGAATGAGTATAATGAGTATACAGATGAAGAAGGAGTTGTTAAACATAGGAGATTTTTGCATTCCACTAGTACTAAAATTGCGCTCCTTATGTCACGATTGGTCGCCAGCACTGCAAAAATTTTACCTCAATGCGTTCCAAATAACTCTATATCAAAGGAATTCAGGGCAAAGGTACCGAAAAAAATTGCTATATCTGTGGGAAGGCAGTTGGACCTGCTAAGCATTTGCTACTAGGATGCAAGATGTTCCTGGATAGCGGTCAATACTTCCGTCGTCATCATAGAGTTTTAAAAATTATATGTAAAGCGTGTAGTCTTTCGGTAGCCAGAGAACTCGTTGTAAATTTGTACGCGGTAGAGAGTGAGCGAGGGGCATAACAACTAAATCTCTCTACAACCTGCTAAAAGACGTGGACCTGTCCTGTACTAACATCAATTCATTCTTAAAACGTACATCAAAGGCAGCCCTAATAGGTTCGTTTCAAATTTGGTTAGGTTGAGGGAGGAGCTTGGACGGTGAAGGTGAGCGTTTAACGTCCCTTAAACCTACACCTGGGACGCAAGTCCCAGGCACTGTTAAAGCTCCTTTTCCTGAAACGCGATAGACCCAGGATCCGCACGGTGAATTCATGGAATGCTGAGAAGTTTCGGCTCTTATTTTAACATATACTTCACAACTAAACCTTTTTTTGGATATGATGACGTCATATAAAATAAAATTTTATTCGTTCGAACATCGTCAAATAAACTAAAGATTAGAAAACTTTCTATAATGGAATATTTCTTACAGATTTTTTTTTATTTTGAATAATTCTTAACGGTTTTTTTGTCCGTTCATAGAAATTAATTTTAAATGTATTAACATAAGTATTAACATAAAAAAACATATTTAAATATACCCATTTCATATGAAATCGGTTCGCATCCCGTTAGCGAGTTGGTTGGTAATTACATGAGATCGATTACTCACAGTGAAATGGCTAGCCATTAAGATAAATGCCGGTCAATGGCCGAGGTACAGGACATTCGGGATTTACAACTGCTATTTACCATTTACCTCAACTGGTCTAACTGGCTTCCAGTTTTGAATAAAATATCTCGATAGTTTTAAGGTGGTTTTAAGGTGATCTATTTATTTTTAATATTGGATCTATATTAATTTTATTAGCGTCATTTCAATGTACCAGCACTTGGAAAATCAATAGATTTTGATTATAATGAACAGCTAACATAATGTTCTCTATAATTTTGTGAGCGTAATTTAGTCAGTCGTACAATTATAACCACACATATCTTTCTCAATACTTTATTATTGACTAGATTCTTGACTAGCTTTTGCCCGCGACGTCGTCTGCGGGGAATAATGACTGTCGGCAGAATTTGGGTTTTTCACTTTGTTATCGCCTTTTCCATGGTCTATCGATTACATGACTGTGTAAACAAACATTTCAAAAATCATAATGTTTCTGCCTCGCAGCTAAACGTGACTCATGTTCTTCACCAGTTTCTTGACATCTAACTCGTCTCTTCCGTTTAGAATCTCTCGAATATTGAAAAAGACGTGATTTGTTTCGTCAAGGCATAATGATTCTTGTCACAATATTACTTGGACTAAGAACTGCAAAGTATGATAATTTGTTGGCTGCTCCACTGCGTTACCGGGTAGGCTACTTTCAAATTGTTATAGTAAACCACAAAACAACAAAAGCCCGAAGGCATCGGTGAGTTATAATAAAATGGGAGTTTTAGCCAGAATTGAACTGTTACCGCGTACAACGCGTGGAGGTAGTCCCAGCTTATGTTATCATTATTATGGTTCTTTAAACAGGTAACCATCACAAAACGAAGGACAGAAAAGCTTAGTATTCACATAAACAGCTTTAATTTTCATCGATTTGGCTTCAAAATTGACGGAGTTTCATAGAAACTTACTCCCCCTATTTCACCCCCCTTAAGGCTAAATTTCCAAAATTCTTTATTGCGTCATTCTTAATTTCTAACCATATAGCCAAATATTAATTTTAATAGAATTAGCTTCAAAACTGACGGAGTTTCATACAAACTTATCACCCCCCTTTTTACACCCGAAAGAGAGAATTTCCAAAAAAAAGATAGCCTAAATGTTAGCAAGGACTAATAGCTATATAACAAAAACAGTTTCATCAAAATCCGTCCAGGAGATTTTGCGTGAAAAGCGAACAACAAATAGACAGACAGACAAAAAAATTTTAAATCATATTTTTGGCTTCCATTGGTTGTATGAAGATCCCCATCTTAGTTTTTCTTTAATATTTATAATGTACGGACATGATATTGTTATAACTTTATTATATGTATAGATGACGTATTTTTAATAGAGAACTTTATTAATTGACAAATATTATGTATTCCATATATTTTTAGCATAAGACAATACGATTGGTAAGTTTCATATTCACAGATTAAAGAAAGATATTTTAATTAATTTTGATTCCATTGAGTTAGTCGAACTCTAACTTTGAAGGTTAATAAGAGACTCAATTTCTTCACAGTTTGTATTTGTTGTAGACCTGTATGGTATTAATTGCAAATCCATTCAACAAAAAGCTCACGAGATAAACCGTCTGGACAGATAGACTAATGGACAAAAAAAAGAACTCCAAAAAAAAAAATATTTTCTTAATCTTAAACTGCTTTAGAACAGCTTTAAACTTTTATTGAATTATAATTGTATTTTTGTATTAGTAAATAGTAAGTAATAATAACATTTAAATTTCGCCGTAAACTATTCGAATTATCTTGTTTTTGGTTCTAAGGCAGTTTCACCTTTGATTCCTATGTGAGTTCCGCTAAAATAACCTAATATTTCATAGTTTAAAGATTAATTTTCTTCCTTACTCAAATGCATAAATCATCAAAGAAGAAACTACTTTGTTAGACAATAATTAAAAAATACTTAACCTTAAACCTTAAAAGCCGAAGATCGACCGTCTTTATCCTACAGTTTTAAATAATTTAATGTTAAGGAAATTCGTTTCATTTCCAAAACTATTAATATTATGTAGGAGTTTTCTATATTGAATAGTAAAATTGATGAGTTCCTAATGAGCTAGGGATGACAAAAACACAATATTCAAGACACTTCCAAAGATAAGATTTAATGTTAATTAATTATCAATGATCCGTCCATTTAATTTTATTTGATGATCAGTGATTTGTGATAATGTTAAGTACGTAGAAATAATTGGAATAGATAAGATAAAATTCAATATCAAGATAATGTAGCAAATGTATTATTTAGTATTTAATCAACATTACATTAAAAATGTACACAAAATTGATAATATTTCTTTTTATTTGTGCCAATGGACTATCCGGAGGTAAGTCCCCTTTGAAATTTTGTTATTTCATGCAAGTCGTAATTTATCTTATTTACTTAACTTGCGCATTGTTAAGTTGTATTAAACGCAACCACATTATTTAATACGTATTAACACAAAGAAGATGTCTGTATATGTGTTATGATAACTTAAAAGCGCTTGTAATCCCTCTGTTTGAAGACATCAAGGTTTTTCTCTCATAACTCCTCGTATAAAACAATGTTAAAGAAAGAAAAATATGTTATAACTTTGAAACTCTTTTGTTATTTCGTTCTCAAGTTGACGTCACGAAAACAGAAACTATACGTTTAAATAATTTTACTTTCTAAGTTTGGACCATCACACTACATACGATGACAGTTTTCATGAATAACTTGTCTCTCATAGTACGTGTATGACTAAATACGTTCAGTACGTAGTGTGACAATCCAAAAATATGATAATAGTAGTTTTTATAAGTTTGATATCATAGTCAGATGTAAAATTGGCATTAAGATAACGTAAACAAATAAGAAAGAGTTCGATTATAAACTTCACGGGTGATCTTAGTATGAAATATTAACGACTTAACTACATTAATTTAATGTTTAGCGCAAGCTCTGTTCCGGTGTTACGCCTGCGGATTTTCTGTTACTGATACCGACAGATCCTGTCTCACTATCACAAACACAACACAAATGGTAGAATGTATCCACACATATTGTACAATTATGAGGCAGGAGTTTTTGGTAAGTAAATGATAAACATATAAATTTTTATATCAAATAAAAAAATATATTTTTATTTAATATAATTTATAACTATAAATAGTAGACCGATAAAATTAATAAAAAAGAAAATATTTTGACGAATGCAATTTAAAGCACTATTTTCCTTAGAATTTATACACTTATAGTTTATTCGTTGTGACGTGCCTTTTCTTTCTTTATCGATTTAAAACATAACGTAACTTAAACCATTACTAAACAATAACTACTTATTGAGACATGTTGGGTTAGGATTTAATCAATAATTTTCCTACCAATCCTTAAGGATCCCCCAGGTGTTGTTGCAAGTTTTGTACGAAGCTGTGAAAGACAGCCAACTTTTTTGAATCACGAAGTAGTTGATTCAACATTCCGGACATTTTATCGAGCTTGTACAAACGATCGTTGTAATATAGGTATGTTTGAACATCAATATTTTAATTTGTTTCTCATATTCTGATACATTATTTTATTTATTTTTTTTAATAGGTAACGGAATACAATCGATTAATGATGGAAATTTATCCCCTAATCCCCCGTTTAATGGCACCAATTTACTGGTTCCGGGTACTAGAAACAGCGCCTCTACATTTCATTTTAGTTTAATTATTGTACCACTTACTATATTAGTTTATATGGTAAAATAATATCGGATTTTATTTTATAAATATTCTTTTTTACATCACGACCTAAAAATATTGAAAACCATATTGTAAAATTATTTATAATATTTTAATAAATAAACGTGAAAGTACAACTCTGGTTTTACTTATTGTCACGATTAGTCGATTTTAGTTTACATAGAAGGTATAGCAAGAAAAAAATGAAAATTGATAAAATTCTTTGTTTTCTTTTCACTGTTTCCATGGCAGCATACTTAATACAAACATTTTATCTTATTATGAAGTAAGTATATCTCTTTTCTTTTGGATACACTTATTTTAAAACCATGTTAAGAACTTTGTGATGAAATCTTAATTAACGTTCATGAACGCTTCTCACATGTTTTGACGTTATCATGATCCTTCATCTTAGCAAATGGCATTTAGTAGAATGACATAATGTTATTAAATGTTGTTGTAGGTTATGTTGTCTATATTTAGTAAAAAATGTAATTAGTAACTTAAATTAGTCGTTATAGTGGTTTTAAACCAAAAATGACCACCTCACCCACCAGGACCAAGCAAAAGTTGTCCCTGCGGAAACGTTTATTCGTGAAGAAATCACCAAAAGTTGGCTGCTATGTCGATACGGATTCGAACGAAGAATTCAGTCAGTCAAGCTCTCGACCTATGTCTCCTGCAGATCCTTTTATAGCACAAAGTGCACATGCCTCTAATACAAGCATTGATCATGCCCAAAATCGATCCAACAATACAGATGTTATAAATGATACAGTAAATCAATGTTCAAATAAAAGTAGTAATGACGACGAAAGCAATTCGAAATGCTGCAAAACATTCTTCAGGAGGTCTCGACCGAAAAGTCTAGTAGAAAATCACGCAAGAAATGAATCTATATCAAGACCATCAAGCCCTATAAATGATTCTAGTAATAATAGTTTAAGTGATCAAACCGTATCTCAAACCAAAAGTGATGAAATACCTAAAGTAACAGTAAATTTTCCTAAATCTGATGACAGCAAAAAGCCCTTTGAACATTCTGGGTCTTTTGAAGGAATTAAACCTAAAAGTAAGTTATTCGTTAAAAGACTTTCAGCAGACCATTTAATATCAAATGAATCCAAACCACTGTACCAATCATCGTCACCCGAGAGTGATAGAAGCAATTCCCTGGATCGTAAAAGAAGGTAAGAACAAACACATTACCAAATATTATTCATTATTAAAAGATAAATGTCTGTGTGTATGCTATTAGGAGTAAGTCAACAATCACACATTCAGCTTCAAGAGCTGGAAGCACGGACAGCTTGGCTCGTAATTCCCTGCTTGCTGCACAGGTGCTTCGTCTGATACCCACTCAAGAGGCACGGCAAAGGTATAGCTTATTGTGCTTGAAGACGAGCTTTCTGTATATGTAGTTTGTAGAGAACTGATATGTTTATTTTAAATCTTCAGAAATTACTTGTATGGGAGACTAGCATCTCATTCCTTGCTTGGCGCTGCAGAGTTAGAACATGTGTTTCCAGATAGAGAAGTGAAAATATTTGTGGGTACATGGAATATGAATGGCCAAGCACCACCGAAGTAAGAAATATATTGCTCAGAATAAACAATAATATATATTACTAACATTTAAACATACTTGGAACATCTCCCAAATAACCAAGCATTTAGCTAATCTTCTTAAAAGTCGATAGACGATTAATAAAACATTTATTAGCACAAACAGTAATCTAGTTGATTTACGAACCGAGCTATTGTGATTGTATGTATTCTAAATAAAAATTTAAATATTCTGTTTTAGAGAATTAGCAGATTTTATATTTCCAAACGAAGTGAAGCATGTTCCTGATATATTCGCCATCGGCACTCAAGAGTCATACTCCGAAAGGACAGAATGGGAGATTACTATACAAGAAGTTCTGGGACCTTCGCATCTTCTGCTACATTCTTACTATTTAGGTAAACTGGCGACTAATTATATTGTATGTAAAGAATTCACATATGTATTAATTTAGGTACTTAAAATCTAGAATAAGGTCATCATAGTATCCATTAAAACTATATCATGTACTGAGTAGCACGACTCAATGACAGTATCTAAAAAAATGAAATAATCTACTTACATTATACTGGACATTTAAAACTTGCCAATACTGAACAAGTATAACTAATACAAAAAGTCTTTACCATAAATAAAAGCAAATTTTATTTATACAGCTGACAGGTATTATTTAATATAAAAATATTTTTCTATTCATTGACAGTTTTTTTTGTTTTTTCATATTAGCCTTATTAAATTCTCTATACTGATCTCAAATGTAAGATCAATCTAGTGTCATTTGCTAAGGATGAAGTCATTTCTACTAGTAGACTAGTTCAGAAATAAATAAATGAAAAAATATCTACTTTATGTTTTGTTTCCATCAAAACACTTTTTCCCCAGTGTGAATCCATCACATACAAATTTTGTTATAAAAAACTTTATTAATATAAAACAACACAGACGGAGTCGCAGGCATGAGCTAGTATTACATTGTGTTCATCTCATTCCAGGAACAATACATCTAACAGTATTCGTGAGGAGGGATCTCATCTGGTTTTGTTCGTTACCAGAAGACGCTAGTTTGTCAGTCCGTCCCGGAACAGCGTTCAGGACTAAGGGTGCCGTAGCCATATCGTTTGCTCTATTCGGCTCGACGTTTCTGTTCGTGACAGCACATTTGACGGCACACCAGGAAAAAGTTAAAGAGAGACTGTCGGATATAAAGAGGATCATCAGATCTATTGACCTACCAAAGAATTTGCCCTGCAGGCATCGGAGTAAAGGTGAATTTTCATTCCAAATGACTAGTTTTTGTCCGCGACTTTGTCTATATTGTCTCTGGTTCAGGGAGATATGAATAATGTCTCTTTAATATAGCAGTACGTGATCGTGATGTAAAATCAGTATGCTCATTACGTTGTGAGTCAAACACATAGTTTTACATACGCTTATGAACAGTAAAACACTCGACTTGTTAGATAAGGATTTCTAAAGCCTCCTGAGTGAGTATTTAAAGCCAATGCGCCGTGAGTCATAGACGTAATATCCGCAACAGAAGAGCTAAATTGTTCCTGTATAAAATTGCCCGCTATATCTCTATCCCTCATTTCGAATATCTCTCGTTTTTAACAGACAGCATTCCTAATTTAAAACTATTTTTTTTTTCTAAATCATAAATAAATCTCGGTTAATTTTATATGAAAAACAACCATGTAAATCATGGACGTCTAAATAGATCGATATTACTTGCATTAAAGTTTGAGCAAGAGTTTTTAAGCGGGATTTTATTATATAACCCGACGACCACCTGCTAGCGACATCTATCGCCAATCACGCGTAATTTCATACAAAATTAAAATGTTGTACTGTGTTCCCTTTAACCGCACTGAATTAAGGAATGGACTAATCTTATATCTTACTCTGATGTCTATACTACACAACTTGAAAGTTTCATCAAAACGTGCTCAGTATGTTTAATGTGAAAGAACATAAAATACATATCACTACTTTATCTTCCGAATATCAGTGGGATTGTATTATTGTATATATGTATTGTAATATAATCTTTTCAGATGTCACAAATAATTTTGATTATGTCTTCTGGTGTGGTGACCTAAACTTTAGACTCGGTGAACCAAGAGCAGCCGTTCTGAGATGGATAGAACAAACAAAAGTAAGATTATTTTAATTATTCATATATTATAAGAGTTCTATATAATTCCTTAAATCACATGTTTTATTATTACTCTTGGTAAACTGATAAATAACATATTGGTATAAATTCTTTATTAGCTGCTATGTATCCTCTTGGTGTTAATGAAATTGAATTCAATATATACTTAATAACAATTAATTTAAGTCTAAATTGTATTACTACCACGCTAGTACAAATTCGAGTCTTATTACATGTACATTAATGTCTATATTCGCAGTTCCCTCTACCCCCTCACCTACCTCACGGTCTGCTACATGCGGATCAGTTGACAGCAGTGCTCGAAGATGGCGCCGCCTTTAGGGATTTCAGAGAAGCTCCGATTACCTTTCCACCGACTTATAAGGTGATTACTAGGTCTAGTGGGAGAATAAACACCATGTATATATATATACTAGCTGTTACCCGCGACTCCGTCTGCGTAAAAAAAAATAATAAGAAACTATGACAAAACTTTAAAGCCCCGTAAGCGCCCTGCCTCCCACTCGCGCGTTATAATTTCGGGATGGCCATTCGGGATCTTGAAAAAAGTACCCTCAGTTACTTTTTATTGCATCAGCTCCCTGCCAATAAGTCCCGTTAAACGCGGTTCAGCCATTTTAGATATTAGCCGAAACAAACATACACTCGTATTGTGTTTACATATACATAAAAAGGTAGGAGTTGGTGATAAAAAAAGCAAAAATTTAGGGTTGTATGTATTTTTTGATGCCACATTATAAAAAAATAAAAACAAAAAATTTCTTTCAAAAATAAAAAAAATGTTTAAGGGTGAACAACCCTTATCACTAAAGGGTATGAAAATAGATGTTGGCCGATTCTCAGACCTACTCAATATGCTCACAAAATTTCATGAGTCTCGGTCTAGCCGTTTCGGAGGAGTGCGGGAACGAACATTGTGACACGAGAATTTTATATATAAAATATGTTATTTTAAATAATATACGTTTGTTGGTATTAATTCCGAATAATATTTCAGTATGACCCTGGCAGCCAACAATTTGACACGTCAAGTAAGCAACGCGCCCCGGCCTACACCGACCGGATATTGTACAAGGCAAGGTCCATGGGCGCCAACACTTCCGCCTTCTCAGGTATACAAACTATATTAGGATAATATTAGCTTCTGTAATAAATGATTAAATATATTAACATTTGGTTTTGGTAAAAAAACACTTCTCATAACACTGTGCTCTCATCTTGGCTTACTGAATTAATTTGTAAAAACTGCATGTTATCTTGCCTTAAGTCGCTTTTATATAGCTGTGATTGTAATTTTTAAAATACAAATGAGTGCGAACACATGTTACTGGACATCGTCAATAGATGGCGTTACTTGTTGCATTTGGTTTATTAAACTACTAATTATAGGAATTATGTATATAGTTTGTAACGACTTTAAGACACAAAAAATTTATTTAACACCTGACATTTGTATATATACGTCACGTGACTTTCAATTACAACATATATATGTTTCCAGGTCTCCGTCGTATAAGCACCGTTCCATGCTCCGGGCTAAAGTGTGTGGCGTACAATTCTGTGCAGAGCGTTCTAACAAGCGATCATAAGCCAGTGTGGGCTTTATACTCCGCGGCTCTGAGACCAGGGACCGATGTGTAAGTTATCACAGTTGATAGCCCACATGAGTATGTTTGTTTTTGTTATATATACTGCAATCATATGACTTGGGTGTCTTTAGAGGGAGGGGAGGAGGGGGTGATATACAAAACAAATATATGTACGTTTTTTACTGAATAAAATTTTTGTACAGACCAAATTAATGTATGAAAGTAATATGTTATAATTATTATATATATAATATTCCAGTGTGCCGCTGGCAGCTGGACTGTTCAACCGGGAAGTATACCTCGAAGGCATCAAGAGAAGACGAGCTCTGTTGGATCACGCGCCCGGTACTTCAGCCATATGTAATATACAGTAGATTAAATACATGGCAGAAATAATACGATCAGGGGTTTAATGAAATTAAAAAAAATATATCACAGATAAAAGTCTGTGGATCGGATTCTAGTCTGTGGATTGTTTTGATGACACAAACTATACAGATACATTAAAATATTGATTATAATGATTTGCTCATCTGACAGATATTAAGTATTTTAACAGCGGTATCCAAAGAAGTATTATCTGTTTTTGACAGAATAGTCAATATTTGACAGTATTATATATTTTAAATATATTAATTGATTATTACTGAACATTAATTTAATGGTTCACGTATTTATTGTTTATTTATCAAATAAAATTCGGTTATTTTAATGAAGATGAAATCAGTAGTGCACAAATTTTCTACTCGAATGAATTACATAATTATATTTTATTTTATTATTTTTTTAATTTGTTATTTACTATACCAAAGAATATTATTTTGTTGTCTATGTTTGAATACATTTTTGATGTTATACAATTTTATTTCACGGTAAGGTTTTGTTGTTGTGATATAGAATATTTTTTTTCCTTTACATCCTGCGTGATATTCTTGTTAATTTATCATTCTTAATACAAATTAATTGTATTAGGAATGAATATCACGTAGAATGTGATGAATGTCCTAACTCTAGTCAATAGTAATAAAATAGTTTTTTAATCGTTACCTTTCATATGTACTCGGCTTAATACATAAGTATGTCTTAGCCCCAATGTCACGTCGTGTAACTATGTAGATGTATTTTCTATTATCCTATTTTTACCTCCGGGGCCAATATTCCTATGAAAAGACATTTTTCTGCTAATAACATTTCTTTTTTTATTTAATTTTTTGGATGTTTTACTGTGGTTCGTAGCTTCTTATTAATTAGATTTGCTGTTGCTATGAGTATTGTAATGTATGACTTATTGCTGTAACTTAGAGTTTAAATTCCATTATCGATTATGTATACTGTAGTATTATTTATAGGAAAGAAATTAAGTTTTCTAGCACAATTTTTTATTAACATTTTTTTTTGTATAACCGTAAATACTTAAACAAAGGATGTATATTTTTCTAGGTCTAGTCAGTGTTGCTAGTTGTAGCGTAACTTGTTGTTGAGGTAATTTCATATAAAATCGACATACAGTTTTTGTATGGAGGTCATCATTTTAATATACTTGGAAAATGAAATTAATTTTTAAGAATCCATCTTATGTGATCACACCAGCGGGCCCGCCCACTACATGATATATCTAAATATATAAAGTATTCTTTTTCAAACTTATATTCATAACTATTAAATTTAAACCTTAATATAGATGCCATAGATGCGTTCGTGTTTTTTAGACGGCTTTAATAATGTTCCGGTCGTTTTTCAGCCGATTTTCGACCGAGCGGTAATGTAGTAGGTCAGTTTAACGGCCCGTCGTCCACCTAGGTTAAATTCTGCCTTACAAGATACTGTCTTATGAGATGTTCTAAACATTCTGAATATAGCGCTGTGATTTGTATAAATATAACGATTTTCGTGTTGCACGTTAATAACGGTCTTTATGATCGTGTCACGTGAGAAATGAGAATCCGTTCAACGTAATACCGATGGTTATCAAACATTTGTTATGACGAGTATATCGTTAGTTGCAGTCATAGAGAATGGGTATAAATATAAAACATACGAATTGCAAATAAAATGCTTAGTGAATATTTCGATTTCATTTATATGAAAGTAACATTTTCGCTTACTATGCGTTTTTTATTATCTTAACTACATTATCCCGACGTTTCGGTTACTTTGCAGCAACCGTGATCACGGGAAGACGAGATGAGATTCTGTGAGTTTGTCCTGTTATTTGTCGTCTACCGCCAGAAAATTCTTAACTTCCTGGTCTTGCGATCGCGTAGTATCCGTAAAACTTACTTTCATTTAAATGATTACACGCGAAAATCTAAGACACCAATATAGATTTCATACAAAAATGAATTGTAGGTAATAAATTCTGAACATAGTTTCAAAATATTACATAAATATATAATGTATTCTAGTCTTGATATCATTCCAATTAATTATAGAAAAAATATTTGTTTAATGATATACGGATCATAAAACTATTGATACACGATATTATAATTCGGGAAGTCAATTGATACATTGCAAATTAATATTTAGTAATATTCTGAATAAAATATTTATTCACAGCTTTTAAATATTTATTATATTATAATGCGGATATCGCTCACCTTAGTTGTAGTCCGTGCAGTCCTCTCTTTTGTTCCATTGTAATTATTATGTTTTATTTATCTTAATAGAAATCAGTTGTCTCAGTGTGCGTAAACATCGCTTGAATATCATATTCATAATACTTTAATATTAGCTCCATAATCAATTGCTATTAAATTTTCTCTTATAAATACTTTGCCATTATAACTGTATGTCCTTGTCTTCCATTAAATGCGATGCTATGTTTTTTGCTAATAATGTTATCGAAATGGAAATTCATAATGATTCAACGACTTGCAGCAAAAAACAGAGCACGCTGTAGATGTACGAGAGCTCACAGTATTCAATAGACAATATGAACGGTTGGAACGTGGAGGGTCAGTGTGTATTAAGGTTTTTCATACATAATGATCGCGAACATTTCAAATTTATACCGCCAATGATCTTTTAAAGGATGTTTTTTTTTTCAACACGATTGTTAGAGCTTTCGAAACGTTATATTAAAATGTTAACTTAAATAAATTCACCCTATATATATATATATATTAGTGTTACGATAGTTTCTTGTTCATATATGAATGGAAAACCTACCTATATATTATAAAGTTCTAAAGACTAACGAGTCACGTTTTGCGAACCTGTATAATTTTTTTATTGACCGAAATTAAAATCGGCTCTGAATCGTTACTTAAGGCGAGCGCACACTAGATATGAGATTTATATAATGAGTAACGGCCGATAATACTCTTGATAGCCCTTCAATAGTTTATATGAAGCCATCGATGGATAAAATAGTCTAAAACGATATAATTCAAAGGAACCTAGTGTGTACCGAGCCTAGCATGTGATACTGTCTCAGGTAGTGTACTTATAAGGAAACTAAGTCACAACTCGCTAGTCAGTTTCTAGATATAGAACAACTATTTATTGTACCTACTTATGATGCTAAATATACTGATTCTCGCTAAAATGTCTTTAATTTTCCGATAAATAGACGTTTATGTTTTTCAAATTTTAATCTTATGTTCATGACGCGAAGGTTCGAATTTAAACAACTCCAGTATGCCTTTAATAAAAATTAAATTGCAGGTATAATTTTTCTTCTAACAAATTTTATAAAGATGAATTAAAACCAATATATATAAGAATATTTTTACTTCTGCGCCGTGTTGTTGTAATGCCACTCGACACAAGCCCAGCCTTTGACTCCATTAACTTGGACTCCACTCCACCTCTCGTAAAACTTGGCCTCTCTGTCTTTTCCTATATAAAATGTTTGTTCGTCCGTCACTTCCACTCTCACCGCGTAGGATTCGCCGCCTGTTAAATAATATGTATATTAAAAACATTAATACGTCTAAAGTCTGTTTTTACAAAAAATATTTGTATAAAAATTAATAAATAATAATTCGGAATGTCTATGGACGAACATCACTAGCAAAGAATATGTCCACTATGAGCGATTTGTATAAAAATAGGTTCTTAACTCACCAGCTTGGAATACGAAACCGTAATCGTTGGGCATCACTTGGTTTTCTCCGTGTTGATACAACTTGAAATCGGAGCCGCTTATAGCGGTCACGCTTTGATTCTCTTTGACACAGACGTAACCAATGGTCAGACTGAAATATAAGAACTGTTTAAGGAAAGCCGTAAATATTGAGGTTTCTATAGCAATCAACTCACTGCGATAAAACTGAAGGCTGAGACACAGTGCCCACAGCTATGAAGTCGCCATTTTGTAAAAAGATAAAATGGTAGACATAACGGTGGAAGTTACGCCACTCCCTCAATTGACCTGTAAATCGGAAAAGAATCTATGCGCTTAGCAAAAGTTTGAATCGCCTAAGTATGTACATGGAATATCTCTTTAAGGTTAGGAAATATAGCGAATATTATTATTATTCGTAAATTTTATAATCACCAAAAGTACGATCTCTCACACACGGCATGTTGATGTTGTAAGAGTTTTCATTGACTCTAACATTTCCGGAAATGTAACCCGCTTGTTCGTAATGCGTCTGATGCAGTCTGGAACGACGGCACTTATTGTTATGGGGTCGATTTCAATCAATAAGCGAATAGGCTATGGCGAAAATCAAATAGAGATATATATCTGAATACATGCACCTAGTCTCTAGGCAGCCAACTTAGTCCCTGGTTTCGCTGTAGAAGTTTTTGCAATTGCCTACAATATAGTTTAGCGAAATTAACATATGTGTTATACTTTTTGAGTAACTTGAAGTAGTCCCTCGACCACGGCTCCCGCGAAATGTCCTCGGCCATGCAACTCGCCGACATTTGAGTGTCGTATTCGAAAGGAGACCACAGCGCGCTCCAAACCAACTCGGCGCTAACTTGCACTTTAGTGTTGGATTTCGTCCTGATAATTATTTCTGGGATTAAATCATCCGTTCGTTTATTTCAAATGTGGTGTAAGAATATGAAAATCAAGGACGATTATTGTCATCTAAAAGTCGTGGCGGCCTGGAGGTTAAGGGCTCGCCTCTCATACGTGAGGGCGCGGGTTCGAAACCTGGCAAGTACCAATGTGGTCTTTTCCGAGTCATATGTACTTTCTAAGAGTATTTAGACACCACTGACGGACGGTGAAGGAAAACATCGTGAGAAAACCTGGTCTTATAATTTCAAATTATAATATTGAGCAAGCGAGGTGATTAATGCTCTAACCTTCTCCATGAGAGAAGAGGCCTTTGCTCAGCAGTGGGCTCCGATAGGCTGATGAGGATGATGATGATGAAAAGTTTTGAACAAAAGTTGATGAGATAAAATAACTGCCAAGATAATTCGATGAGGCATTATTCGTTTCAAGAATAAATTAATTTTAAAAACTATTTACGGTACCTATTTTTAATACTTGTAATAAAACTGAAGGTTTATAGTAGGTACGTACTTCATTTCACCGTTGTAGGAAATGTTCCATGTTCGCATGGGAATAAAGTTTTTGATACTGATGCCTTGTACACTGTGACCCTCTCCATCATCAGACGATTTTTGTAGACATGTGTCAGGAAGGGAAGGTGTTAATAGAAGGTCCTCGTCTTTAATCTATAAAGGGATAAGATCAGCTTTAGAACGACTTGTAACAGAATATACTTAAGTTGGAATATAGTAAGTACCTTCAAATAAATAAATGCATCACAACATCTATTTGGTCTCCTCGCTAATCCGCACACGATCGCTTCACCGTCTTCTGACATTCCATTAAAGTAGACGCCGTCGACTGACTGTAAGTTATTCATCATCACAAACACATATATATTTCCTTTTTTCACCTTGCCAACAGTTAAATATTATATAAAAAAAGAATATTCCTACAAACGAATAGTCCTTGTCTATGTCAGTACAATTAGAAACTTCTCGTCTACTGTAGTAGACCATAGTACCGACAGAATATAATGTAATATATCTCATGCATGAATTATCTTAAATATTAAAAAGACGTCGATTTATGAGTGAAACATACTGAACATTCATTTCATTCTATCTTAGGTTCCGTCTTACCTTGGCGAAATCTCCAAGATCGTGAAGTTGCTCTAACTTAGCCTGGTATTTCCAGACATGCATTGTACCATTCTCAGCGCTGGTTGTGTCTTCCAAAATTATATGTTTCAAATAAACAATCAACTAAAAATTCAATTCAGTAGTTATAATACTAATTATAAATAAATATAGCAGCAATGTCATTGATATAAGTGAACCAGAAACGACAACTTCACATACCTGTCTCACTTTAAGATAACTGTACATTAAAACATATTTAAACCAAAACGTTTTATTTCTTTGCTGATAAATACCGAATATAGGAGGATTACGGCCCCCGTTCATTAAATGAAATATTAACACTAATATCACTGAAACAACCACGGCACATAAAATTTCCACCATTTTGTTAATTTTAATTCAACCCACGTTTAGTTGAACCACACTAATAGTGATCTTTATTAATTACACGATATTATCACTAGGTAGCATTTTCTATCTTATCTTTTTATGATTTGCTCAACTTATATGACCGATTTAAAAATAATACTTTTTATACGATTATAGGCATATATGTGTAGATAAATTATCTGATTGACCTGTGGTTTTAAAGTAATAGGTAAGTATTTTAAGTAAGATAATTATTTAAGCAAATTTTATGGTTACCTTTTTATTTAGTTACTGGAAACATTTTATAAATATATATGACTGTTTTTGGAGGAACGAACTATTGCTATGAAGATGAAAAATAGACACAAAACGATCTCTCCTGTATTAAGTATTATCATAGCAACAAAAAAAAATTTTTGAAACTTTTAGAATGTAATGCTGTATGTTTGAGGATACTTCGCTCTTTAAAATTTTGCTCAAATTGTAGTTAAGATTGCATTGCTTTGTGATAACTTACACAAAAAAATAATAATTGGATTCGAAAGTCTCTTCTAAGATTCAAAGTAAGCCAAGGTCTTCAACGTCTTATACGTCCCAAAGTGACATTTAAAAGTTCATATGCTTTTAAAAACAGGACTCCATGAACAGGTACGAGGCCCAGCGTTTGAATATACATATTTTAAATATTTTCAAGGAATGTACCATTAGACTATTCGGTCAATCCGATTATTTGGACAAAAGTTTCAATTTACTTTTGTCTGTATGTAAAATGTACTACATTTTCCTGAATACTTAGTTACAACCTTTGAAATTCATTTAGAACTTTATGTATTTTTATGACATCCTTTGTACTTCATTTATAACTTGTCCAGAATTATTTGTCTGAAGTGATTAAATTCTTCTCTTTGATGTGCACTACAAAAAAACATTTGTGATCTCAATTTTTATAACCCATACTATTTTTTAATGAAATTTTTAATATTCTGGCTCAAAGGCCAAATTTTTAATATTCTGGCTCATGTTTTATAATGTAATGAGACCACGTAATTAATATAAGACTGAAATGAATATGCCCATAAGAAAATATATTTAAAATACAAACACTAAGATTGCTTCTGTTTTGTAATAGGTAAGTATAGATCAGAAATAGATAATTTTAATCATCTTATGAATCATTAGATTTTTTATATTGTGATCTGTATTGACCAAATACAAAACATAATTTTAAATTTGCTTGCAATATTATCATATTTTCTTTCGTAACATTTATTATACTACAAGTGACTCGGCAATTGTAGTGTAGTCACTAGAACAAGATATTAAATTTAATTCAACACTAATAAGAAATTTAGCCAATTTTTAAGTTCTGATGATAAAATATTGCTATACGAGACAGTATCTTGAAAGCTTTCGAAATTGACATAAAACTTGCAATATAGGCTTATTCTTCTAAGATGAAAAATTATTGTGTAATATAATGAATATATCCAGACTTTCTGCTAAAAATAGATCCTTCAAAAAAAAAAAACTAAATAAGTTTAATTTATTTTAAGTTGCTCATTGGCCTTTTCAATTGCTTTTAATATATATAAAATTTCTTGTACCACAATCAAACATAACTAAAACGTTTCTAATAAAATCAAGTTTGAATACAATACTTAGCAGAAAAGTTTTCGTTTTGCCCGTAATAATACATGACACGAAAAACCAGTGTGCTGAAGACATGAATACTTATTCTAAATTTGCATTGTCATTGTTTATAGGCGTTTCACGTTTCCCATTCATTAATGTACGTTATTTTTAATGTCGGGGGATTCCTGAATGAAAAAATTAAACGTTCTATATTTAATGTGAGGCTACAACCTTATAAGTATAACAAATCAAAACTGCCTTAGCCTCAGTGTAACTGGCTGAGAGAGAAAGAAAATATGAAAACAATCCTCATTTCTCTACAGTATTATTGTAATATTCGTTTTTCTAACTTCACCGACTAAAATCTCCCGCCAAACTTGTGTTCCTCTCTCCCGATCACAATTCAGACTTTTACACGTCATTATCTACTTTACTTTTAAAGTTTTAACATCACAGTAACACTTCTAACATTGAGCGTACGTAAAGTTTTAAATTTTAATAATTATTAACCAAAAAATTAATTCCTCATTTGACATTCAAATAAAACACCTGTCAATCAAGTAATATTTATTATCTATTCGTATTGTTATGACACTGCCTTTTTAAAATATTTCTTTGCACAAACGATTTAGTGTCGAAACGCAAATTAGTCTATATAACGAATAACAAATTTAGTTTTGAGTCTCAATAGAATCAATGTTGAAATAAAATAAAAATATATTTAGAAAATTATTTATAATTATTTATTCGGACGTCGCTAACAAATGTTTGTGAACGCATTCCTCTTTGTTGATCAAGTGAGTTGTTTTGTTGACGAGCTGCATCAGCGTGTTCAAGTTGCGGGACCATTCGTTCAAACGATCGGACGCGTCCATATTTAATCTGAAGATATAATTCAAATGTATTTTATTTATTAAAACTATAATGTATAAAAATTCGAGACTAAGTTTTGGTGTATTAAAATAAGCTTCAGAAGTTAACCCTCAAAATCATACAATTGGTTTTAATTTTATAATTATATAAGTATTATAAACATGTTTATATAGATATTTGTTGACTTTAAAATTTACATTTTAGATCATAATTTTAGTAAATAAATTTATATTTATTCCTGACAATCTACAATGAACATTCTCATGCTTCATACTGTACAGGTTTATAAAGTGTACCTGAAGTGCACGACGCCGGCTGGTCGGTCTATCTTGGCTTTCACCACCGCGCTCACCACTAATTGACTCAAGGCGTCCTCCGTCTCAGTGACGCTAAGACCGAGAAGCTCACTCATACGTTGGATCGTTATACGAGTGTAGTACATTGACATGATGCGGATATTCTGAAATAAACATTAATTATAATTAAACTTTTAAATTGAGTATAAATTTCAGGGTTCCATATCTTGTGTATAACAATTAGAACAAATAGTTTCTTTTTTGAGTGCTTGAAATTTTTGTGACAACCCTACAATTTAATTTAAACTAAGAAATCCCTATTCAACTTCCAAGTTTTCAATATCTGTATGTTTTGTGAGAGTTGTATTATAACTTAATGTCATTGAACTCAGATGCAGTTTAACATTAACAAATATCTAATGTTTATAAAGGTCTTACATGTTCGACAACTCTATTCTTGAGGTCATTCCAACGCTCTTGACCTTTCTCATCATTGCTCTGGAAGAAGGGAGTTGTCCTCAGCATCTTCTCATAGGTGGAGCATAATGTATTCCATCTTATGATCTCCGGAGTTATGAATAAACCGAGAAGTTGTCTAGAAAAAATATAAGATTGAGTAAACAACAAATATTTAGTACAAGGATTATGTAAAGCTTAAATTCATTCCACAAAAATTATGTAAAAAATAAAATTTCCTTTATATAATTTGTTATCATTTGATTTGACATGCAATAGAATATAAAGCTCTTGGTTGTTCCAAAATATTTAGAGTTAAGGAAGCCTTAATTTTGACATAATCATTTGTTAAATATAGCTGATAAGTTAATAAAGATTAATATTCATAAAGATGCTTTAGAAATAATTCAATATTAAGGCCAGTTATATGTAGTGAGAATGCTTTTAACCATACTTATACTCGGGCAGTTTATCCAAATCTTTGTCCTCATTGAGTCTATGAGTAAGATCGGCCTGTTCATTGTCATATGGTGCCAATATAAGGAACACCACACTACCAATCAGAGCATCTGCCCCGCCAGCTTGTCCGAGAGCTCGGAAATGACGGCACACTGAGAGATATTGACCATTTTGTTGATCAACAGCTATCATGAGTCGGTAGAATTTCTCTTTTAGCTCCTGTTAAATGAATAACATGATTCTTACACAAAACATTCTGAAAATTGTTTCATACAAAAGATTTGAATTGAATTTTGTATTGTATGTAATTTGTCCAAAAATATTTTATCATATATCTGGTTACATAATTTTATTTTATTTCTGGTGTGCTCAGATATAAAATGAAAATGTAGTATCCGAAAAACCTAGATTCATTAAAATCATACATAACTTTACCTGAGTATCATCTTCCTCAAAGAATTTTGTGTTTATCTTCTTTGAGATAATCTGTGTACGGATATAATCTTTGATGGCTAGACACAGCCTCATCTGCTCCAATATAAGCTCTACTTTCTCTCTCTTATCCATAGAGCCGTAAGTTTCAACTTGTAATTCTTGTATTATCTTTGCAGCTTCTGCTATATTGTTTTCTTCTTCGCGCATTTTGGCCAAGATATGAGTCAGACGGGCCCTTTCCACTTCTACATAGATTTTTCCTTCCGTTATAGTTCTGAGGGTTTCTATGAGTTTTATTTTAGTCTCTTTATCCGGGGTCTTGTTTACATATGTATAGCATTCTTGAACCATTTTCACAACAGCTTGTTTTAACTGTGACCTAGAATATAATAATTAACTTAGAAATATACACAATATTTTAGATAAGGTTATTAGTAAACTAAGTTGTATAAGTCTAAGTATATAATTTTAATTCAAGTAACACCTTCTCTTTGAAAGAAGAATGATGTGATCATTAAGAGCAGTCCAGTTCTTGGCCTCGAAACAGATCTGTACTATTGTGACCAGAATCCTTGCAGTGGAGGCCATATCAGCAGCCTGGAAAGAGTCAAATATTTCATTGTTACAGCTTTAGATCTAACAAATATTTTTTCCTGTGGTATTAAATTATTTTTACACTTTGAATACTACCACAGTATATTCATGACCATTTTATAGTATTAAAAACATGGTTTTAGCTGTTACTGTCATTATTCCAAACTTACAGTCCTTGTTTGTTTTTCCAAAGCCAGTAGCTGATCTATAGCCTCCTGCACTTTTCCATTAGAAGCCCAGGATTTCCATAATGGTATTTTCTCATCGCAAGTGGCACTGTAGTCCACCTAAAAAAGAAATTCATTGGTAAGTACATAGTAAATTTGCGATTTTACGAGTAAGCACGTGTAACCTATTTTAATTTACAAAACAGTAGAAAGCAAACACTTACTTCCATTTTAATGATTTTGCCGCTAGCATCTAGACTTTCAATATCACCGTTTGAAGCCATATCTGAAATATTTTTAATTGATTCGATATAAAGTTGAATTTATAAAGACTTCTTAAATTTAATAATTATTGTTAGCCTAGAAATAATACTAACTGTTGTTTTTAAATATTTTTCCGCTGAATAATTCGCTATTAAGCAGTTTACAACTTTACTTTTGTGTAATTTTTATCCCGTGTAAATGCAAGCTCACTACTGATGACACCTGACAGATATAGACGACAGTTGTAGTTAATTATTCATATTATGAATTTTGTCGTATAGGTAAAAGAAAACCTAAGACCTTGCCTACCTAACCAAGAATTAATGAAATAAAACAGAAAAAAGAAATGAAGGAGAATTAAGCAATTGTTAAGTTAAAATATTAATTTGAATTTAATTAAGAGAGTGTTAAATAAATCGTATACTATAATCATTATAAACATATAAAAATTCAAAATATTAAATATAAAATTCAATAAAAACTTGAAAATCAAATATAAAATGTGACTTAAAGAGTTACAATATTTAATCTGTGACGTCGTGACTGATGAAAGTGTATATGTCGTATGATTGATTAAAATCTAGGAAGTGTGTTTTGTAAATTATCTGTGTTCTGTGTATTGAAAATGGCGTAGCAACGAGCAAAGTGTTAATTTGTTTTTACATTTTGTATATAATTGTTTTATTAGACGCAAATCGTTAAGGTTTAAGCTTTTTATGTAGTGATCTAAGTATTTATTATAAGTTTTCGTGCTTGATGTACTTATTACCATCCAGTAAACAAGAAGCCTAGATTTGGTTGTGGCTTTTGTTAACATTTATCTATAAGAGTAAATTTTGCATCATTTGTGTTAAATCATGACAATGAGCAAAATGTATCCAACGAGAGGTGTAGACATTTATGTGAGAAATAAAAGTGCAAGAAGTCATTCCGTTCAGGGTCTAGCCACCAATATTACTAGCCCTGCCATGAAAATACCATTACCTCCTCGTTTATGGCTAACAGGTCAGCATTATGCAACTAACATATGTTGTCTTATTCAAAATCTTTTAGCTTTATTTATTTGAAGTAGTGAATATATTGTTTCTGCATGTTTATACAGATTGATGCTAAAGATATCTTTTGTTGTTAGATGTAGAAGATGAGTCGTCAGATGATTTAAGCCATAGTTCATTAGAAGATGGGACCATTCCAGTTGAAAGGACGAGAATAAGATCACGTTTTCGTCACAAACCGAGGGCATCTGTTAATGTGCCTATTGGAATATTTTGGGATATAGAGAATTGTCCGGTATGTAGATTTCAAATTTAGATTTTTCATTTGGAAATGCACAAGCTGGATTAAGATATTTTTTTACATAATACTTTGTTATAATGCAACAATAGCACACTTACCTGCAATTCTAATAAAGAACAATCATACTAGTAATTTTGTTATATGTTCTTATTAAATCAATATGAAATATATTATGCAGTACTAAGAATTCATCAAGTGACCATGGTTGCTAACATTATAGAAAATTGTAATTCAAGTTAAAATTCTCATATAAAAAAGGAATTGTTATCTATTTTACCTTATTATGAAATTGCAATGACTTCCTATAGGTGCCCAGAGGCTGTTCAGCGATTAATGTAGTAGCAGCGATCAGATCTAAGTTCCTCACAGGCCGACGGGAAGCCGATTTTGTAGTTGTGTGTGATGTGAGAAAGGAAACTCCCCAAAAGCTTCAGGAACTGAATGATGCTCAAGTATGTAGCAAGTCATTTGTTATATGAGATAATTGTTTTATATATCTTTTTGAAGTTCCATTCTAGGTTCTATTTGTGAATAAGACAAAAATATAATGATTTTAATCTTATATTTTTGGATAAATTTATTTGAAAATGAATTATTGATGAAATTAAATTTTTTTTATTACATTATTTAGTTATAATATTTTGTCTTATTAAGTAAAAATGTTAAAGAACTTTACTGACTTGCTTTTTCTTATAACAAACTGTTAATACGAATACTCATAATATTAGAAAATTATTGTTCACATATATTCCATTATTATTTATATTTGGAGTAATAACATAGTATTGTTATAAATGAGTATTTTATTTTGTGTTAAAAATTTATTATTATAAGAAAAAAAATTTTTTACTCTACACTTATTAACTCTCTTTACAATGTTGTTTAAGAAATTATTTCCTTACATCATATTATTGCATAATAGAAGTGTTACTTCATCACAGTGGTTTGGATGTAAAATTTTTTATTATTTTATTATATAATAATTCTATTGGGCAGTACCTTGACATTTAAAATATTATTTATTCTTCATATTAAACAAAACAGTGATAACGATGATTAATTGATTAAACTACAAATTTTTGCATAAGATAGCATATCTGTCACATAATTATATCTTTTATGTTACACCAGGTAAGTCTGATCCACGTATGTGGTACTCAGAAGAACGCTGCCGATGAGAAGCTAAGACAATGTATGCGTCGCTTCGGAGAGCTTCACTCAAGTCCGGCAGCCCTATTGCTTATATCGGGAGACATCAATTTTGCAGCGGATCTCAGCGATTTCAGACATAGGTTTGATTCAATATTCTTCAACTAATATATAGGCCACTGTCAATAGAATGAGTGTAATATTTTCATACTATATTTTAAATAACATTATATACGCACTACATATTGTTACATGAATATGCAGAATTAAGAAAGTGTGTGGCGTTCATATAAATGCTGTTTTTAATAGTACTTCATTACTTAATCAATTAACTCCTAATTGAAATTTCAAGTACATGGAAAAGAAAAAAAAATTAACAGTTGCATTTTTTGTTTCTACAAAAAAAAAATATCACCTTGGTTTTTCTGTTATTCGATCCAATGAAATGTTAAATAATAAGTTAAATACTAGTTTCTTGAATTCATGAAGAATTTAATTAATGTAATATCAATTTATCTTAAGTTTTAGTTTCTAAACATTTGTTGTACATTTAAATTAATCATTACCTCTCAAATCATTATAAATATTCACAATTAAATATTTTTTACGTGACCAAGTCATGTCTGAAATGGTATCGTAATATTTTATGCATACTATTCGTTGCCTTCTATAAACTTGTTACTTTAAGTACACTGTACTAATATGTGTAATAATATATTTTTATTCAGGAAGGGTATGGAAGTTATATTGGTGCATAGACAGAATACCTCATCTGCCTTAATAGCCTGCGCCTCCTCTCATTACTCATACAACGAACTAACAGTGAATATACCGAGGAATGTGAATGTAAGTAAATTATTTGTTTATATGAAAACAGTTTTTATGTACATTTAATTTTACCACAACATAGTCATTATGTTCTTAGTCTTTTAATTTATTGTGTGAAATTTATTGTTTGGTATTTTTCAAATTTATCTCATTTGTCTGTGGCAATTTAATTTTCAGCAATAACACTTTTATAATGACTTAAAAGTAATCAATCTTTGAATACTATTTTATTTTATAAATTACTTTTTTATACTTTTAATAGTTTTTGTTTAATATTTTTTTTTTTATCATTCCTTTGTTTTACAACATAACTGTAACATTGTTGAATATATAAATAAATCAGTCACTGTGAAACCTGATTGAATATTGTTAACAGTGGAACAAAGGATTTAAAGTACCTTTCAAACAGAAAATACATATAAATGTGAGAAATGTTAAAAGGCAATATGTGAGGAATGTACAAAATACATGCTGGTGTTGCCGCTGGGGAAATGTAATAGATAATAGTGAAGCGTTGTTACCAAAGGTAAGTGGGGTGGAGGAAGAGGATCCTAGCCGTGAGATGGAGGTCATTAACCTGCCTATGGACCAGCCGCCGCAGAGGGTTTCCAGGCGTCTGCTGCGACTGGCCGACAACTGTGGGGGCAAGGTGATGAGGGTTGGCGCTGGGACGGCTCTCCTCAGGTTCCCTACACCTGATCACGCTTCACGGTGAGTTTAATGATGCTATATTTGCTACTTGCAACACTTGTTCAGGAGTAGTGTGTACCCAGCCTTATATTCAGTGTACAGCTAATTGTGTGCAACAGGCTTTTACTAATTTGTTTTTTTTTTATTATTATATAAGTGACATTCAACATACATGTGTGATCTAGTCGTATTGAATAATTAAGTTGATGAAAAGATATAGATTCCTTGTTCATCGCAACCATTTTCTTATCATTTATCAGAGTTAGGTCCAAAACATCGAAAAACTTTAACGACCATTGTCCATTTCTTATTGGTTTTTTTATATATTATCAAAGAAAAACTATTTATTATAAATCGTTGCTTTTTATTCTTTATCATTGTTAGTAATAATTGAGAGATCTTTTTCAGTAATCGTCATTCATTTCCTTAAATTATAAAAACTATTAAATTCAAATATATATGATGACGTGACAAATCACATTTGTATCGGGGTCATTGAACTTTAGCAGCGACCAGCTGATTGCCTCTAGTGCGTAATACGCATATTAAAAAGAGGGTAGTCCTTAAAATATTTATTATAAAGCAGCGTTCATAATATTTTGTATTTTTTTTTATATGTCGGTTATAAGTATTGATATCATAAAAGCGAAGATATCAAATTTCACGCTTTCTTTTTTTAGAAAGTTTGTAACACTTTGTGTTTGAAGCGCTAAGATGTTTTAACGACAATATTTATATTTACGATTTAAAAACTTTTTCTCATTTAACATGACACAATATGTAAAATTTTAAAGAAAACCAATTTTTTTTACATTTGTAGCAGATTTCTAGATAATTTAGGTACAATTTCTAGATAATTTATGAGCTAATGATTGGAAAAACTTCGGGAAAGTCGAAGTATATTTTTTATATATGAAATTTCAGAAATAAGCCTTTACTTTATGTAACTTTTCATATAGAAAGCACTTAATATTTTTAAAATGAGAGCATTTTTTTCATATTTAGTATCGTTACACTTTCAGTATCCTTAGCACGAGCTAACATCATCACACTTAACGTATACATTTTTCAGTATAGCACACCTATACCCTATGCTATGGACATGTGAACACAGACTTATCGTTAATCGTGAAGCAGAATTTAAAACCTACCCTCATATAATATTAATATCGCGGTATCCTATAAAAATTACCAACCGCCATTACAGCGCCGATCACGAGCGAGGACACTTAATTTAATATATCATATACATATAATAATTAATTTAAGTTATTTAATGTTATAAGTGTAGCTTTGAAAGCAAATGTATATTGTCACAGCATAAAATGCTGTTAACGGGGTGAGTTTGAAACTTCTATACTCTGTGATGCGTAACCGACTTAGTGTTTGAAATTAGAACTACATGTTCGTAAATTATAACGTACGTACTCTTATTTCGTAGCGTTTTTTATATATAAATGTGTGTCAAAACGTTGTTGGCTTCGTAAAATTGTATTCTATTTAAATTGAAACGGTTTTAGTAACAGCCATTAATCGGAGCAAATTAATTTTCATGGCTCAATGATCTCTGTTGAAGGATGTTTCGCCGTCAGTGAACTGTATAAGGATGTCTTGATAATGTTGCAATACTTTGTTTTACGTTATAAACCTAAATCTATATTTTTCATCATTATGTATATGAGTTTTATTTGTGAGATTGGGTGCTGCAGATTAAAAAATATCTTCATTATTAAACTTTTTTTTTAAATTTATTTAATTATTCTATTAAATAGTTATCGGTTTTATGTCGGTTAAACATTATGCCATTTATTAATTATCAAGGTAACGTCAGTTAAATGAATACATTTCGTAACAAAGAGTAAGGGCGTTTTTTTTTTAAATACATATTTTTAATCTCTAATATAAATATCTTTTATACTCTGTGTTGACTTAAAAAATGTCTTCTATCATGTTACTATTTTACGTTTTCTATATTTTTTGTAAAATTATTGCATAAAAACTTTACAGTAAAAATACTTTTCCGATAATAATAAATAATTTTAAACAGAAGCCCTGATGTTATATACCAATAGTTAATTTTTAAATACCATCATTGCAAACCATATGACCAATTTAAGTTGAAACATACACATAGTAAAATAAACTGAAAACAGTAGAATTTATAGCTTCATTTGCCGTTCAGTACTATGGCCTGTTAGCTCAGTTTTTGACGCGACTATAAAGATATATTCCCGCAGTCGTAAGTTCAAATTCTGTCAGTGTCGATTGTACTCATTGTAGATTTTCTATTCAAATTTTAATACAATTATCACCAATAATATAAACTTAGTTGTTTTTATTGTGAGTTATATAGATTATTACATATTTTATTTCAGAGCTCTAAAACGTATGGACGGCGAGGACGTTTTCGGTCGTAAAATTAGTACGCGTTACGCTCGAACGTTCCAATCGACGTATTCCAGCGACGAGGGTTACAGCACCGGCCAGAGGCCGCAGTTTGTTGCACCTGTCGTTCAGGTTGGTTCCAACATTTACTTTACCACATGTTTGCATCGAGACCTTTCTCATCTTCATTCAATAGCAACTTTTAACTGTCGATATTTATTTGCAACGATTCAGACTTAGTGTGAGCGAACTAACATTATTATGTACAATACATTATACTTTGGCACAATGAATATCAGCTGTTGACCTCAATGACACTTTATTGTAAGAATTTATTAATCAGATACTAAGCATTTTAATCAATACCTAATTGCACTTAACATACATCATGAAATATGATAAGTCGAACCATATTCGATTTTAAGTATCCATTACTTCATTAAGATGTTTAAATCGCTCCTAAATACTGTATTTTTCACATATAAAAGTATTTAGATAATTTTTCTTAATATTCTTAATCATATGCATGTTACCTTCCAGCCCCAGCCTCCTCCCCCTCCCCCTCCGTCCGAGCCTCCCCGCAGCGCTTCTAGCGACTGGGCTCTGGCGCTGCAGCAGCTGCCAGCCCCAACACCACCACCACTGCAGTTCTGCCCACCACCAGCACCAAAACCGCGCAAGATTAGAGGAACTCATGGTTAGATTAACTTGAATATACCAAATAAAATCAAGTGAATAAGTTGATAGTTCTGATTGTAATTTTGTCCTTATATAACTGTTGTTATTGGAGTTGGTGTTGACAACAGACATATAATATGTGTAAATAACCAGGCCAGGTCACGCTCCGAGTAAATAACTGTTTACTAGGAACTATTGGCCCATCAAGTTGATCTTAACAAGATCAACTAATAACATAAGTAGAGTCGAGTGTGTATATGTAATATTATTTTAATATTCACCGTCTAATTCATAACTAATTCACAATTCTCCCTCATCTTCTTGTCTTTCACGTTTGTAGTTAATTACTGTGGTTATTACTGAGGCCCAAATACTATATATAGCAATAAGTTGCTCCACATTTACTGTATGACACCACATACTCACATTTCCATCATATATTGACACCCGGCCACATGTGTCTTAGCTTCTAATACCATCTCGTCTTCCGTATCTCCAGGGTCAGCCAGCCTGGACAGGTCTGGTTGCTCATCCACCAACAGTGATGACCGCCGTGAGAACAGTCATAGTCACAGTCACAGCCGAGCAGTGTCTCCTTGGAACTCCTCGATCAGCGAGCACAGCGAGGATGACACTGACCTCACCGTCTCCAACCTACCACCTTATGAACCACCAGTATTACAGGTATGGACAGCAAATAACAACTATTAACGACTGTCCTTAGTGACAAATGAATTTAAATAAGATACAATTTTCATATCTTGTTCCTTAGCCCACGACAAGGTAATATTGAATAACCTATTTGTAATTCTATAGTTTAATCTGCATCACTGGGAAGTTACCAAAACCAGTTTAGGAGATTTTGCTTGAAGGATTGTGGATGTTTGTCAGTCTTTCATGCGAATGTTGCTGAACGGATCTCAATGAATTTTTTCATAGATTTAACTTACACATGAGAATATCGTACCTATTACAGCAACTTTAACTATCATAATAGCTTGATATGTGTTGATCTAAGAAACGTGGCATGAAAGTTTTATTTTGTGATGTCAGTATGTTTAAAAGTGTATGTTATTTTAGTAAGCATTACTAATTTATCACCAAACTGGTAAGACATTGGATTGATGTTCTAAACGATATATTATTATAGGAAATGCTGACGAAACTGTTCAATCAGTACGTACCGGTGGTTCGGGTGTCAGTGTGGGCGGCGGGCGAGGGTCCTCTGGCCACGGTCGTAGTACGATCAGAATGGGACGCCCGTCTAGCTATAGCCCGCGTCCACAAACGAAGATTGGACAACAATTGGGCTGGGAGGCGATTGGAATTATCCCTAGGAAGACCATCGCCGGCTCCCAATCTAGACGTCCTCAGGTCTAGACTGCGAGCTATACTCCTAGACCAGAAAAATTTCAGTCTACCGCTATTGAGACTGCGAGATGCGTACGCTAGTAGGCATTGCTGTGCGCTGACTACATCAGACATAGCTAAAGTCAAGGATACGGTTGTCATCCATGAAGGTTTCGGACGTATGGTCCAATTGGTCGATCACACGCCGGTCGTGAACACGGAAACGGAAGAGGCGCCATGGAAGTGTCATATACACGCTGTACTGAATACTAGCCACGAGGACGGAAGCCGTATCTTACAACCCGTCTACATGGACATAGCGGTTCTGGCTAAGAATACTCAAGTGTTGTTGGAGAATCACGGGGGTATACTGCCCTTGTTGAGGTAATTCTTATAAGATATTGTATAGAAGTTTGTATTTAATAATTATATTTGTAAAAAGATATTTATTAGATTGGTCTTCCGTAAATGGAAGAAATAACTCGATTAACTTAACGAGAAATAATTTATGATAATATCAAGGAGCATTCATATATATATAATATATATTAACATAATTTTCCAGTTTCGTGGAATGCTACGAGGCAATGTTCCCGTCGTTAGTAACAGACAATCGTCGCGGCGTCGCCCTGGAACTGCTACTGCGAAGTATACAGACATTGGAAGTTAAAGACAGTCCCTCGAGACATTTAACCTGGAAAACATCCACTGACTCGCCCTCGCACAGCTATATCAGTGAGTTTTTATATATATATATATATATATATATATATATTTATATATATACAATCAATTATCCCATAATAATATAAAATAATTATTAAATAAGCTTTTCTAATATGCTCAAGTGTTGTTATAGCGGTAACAACATTAGTCTCGGGTTCGATTCCCGGTCGGACGAAAATATAGAATAAATACACTTGTACTGCTTCGTTAGACATCATATGGTAATATGTAAATTCTTATTTTCTAATAAGTGCTCAGATTGACTAAGCCTGATTTTGTTTAATATAATTTAATAGATAATTTTTTTTTCTTTCATATAAATCTATTTTTTTTTTGTTTTTAATGTCACATAAAATTTGATACTATATAAATAATTTTAATTACATATTATTATCCAGGCGACACTTCTCGCAGCAGCGACCGCGACCGCCCACGTACAGCGCCCGCCTTGGAACCGATGCTGGCGTTGTTTGAGAGAGAGTTGGTGGATTTGTTGAGAACAGCCCCTAGATGTTCAATACCGTTCAGCAAGTAAGGAAATTGCAATAAATTTATAGTTTAAACTACCAGCGCATAAAACAAGTTCCAATATATTAGCGCAATTACATATTTTCAAAATTTTTAATCCAATAGACTAACATCGAGTTTCGAAGCTCACAAGTTTATGCTTTTTCATAAATCTACTATAGATGATTAACGAATGAAAAACTTCAAACGCACAGAATGTAGTATGCAGTGATGAGGAACGTGTGTAACGTGTATCGTTTCTTCACGACATATATAGAAGACAATGTTATTGACACGTGGCATGGACGCACAAATATCATTTATTTATAATGAGATTCCTTTAAACGTATCATTAATTCTCATTCATATATTGACAAAAAGTATCACAAAGGTGAAACAATAATTTATTAATTTATATGCTCTTTTAAAATTTGTATGTTCAATGTATTAATTTCTTAACAGGCTTAATTGGTCTTCACAATAAAGTAATGCAGGAATAATTTTCACTATATATTCTAAGTATTGTGTTATAAGTTGTATGTCTCATTTATACGGAATGTGTAATATGTATGTGTTTCATTTTTACGGAGTGTGTAGTATGTATGTGTTTCATTTATACGGAATGTGTAGTATGTATGTGTTTCATTTATACGGAATGTGTAGTATGTATGTGTTTCATTTATACGGAATGTGTAGTATGTGTGTGTTTCATTTATACGGAATGTGTAGTATGTATGTGTTTCATTTATACGGAATGTGTAGTATGTATGTGTTTCATTTTTACGGAATGTGTAGTATGTATGTGTTTCATTTATACGGAATGTGTAGTATGTATGTGTTTCATTTATACGGAATGCGTAGTATGTATGTATTTCATTTATACGGAATGCGTAGTATGTATGTACTTCATTTATATGAGAAATGTCATTATCGTCCAGGTTGATACCCGCGTTCCATCATCATTTCGGTCGCCAGTGTCGTGTGGCTGATTACGGCTTCACCAAACTACCAGATCTGTTATCAGCTCTGGGTAACACTATCGTGGTTAGTAAATAACAACTATGTGATAAAAATATGTAACACATCATTTTATGATATGATATGCTTTAGGTTCTGGGCTCAGGATCATATCGTGTCATAACGATCTCATCCGCCGCCCAGGGGAGGCGTTGGACGTCGGATTTGTTGAAAATATTGAAGGCTCAACCCGGCCGGGTCATTCACATCCACGATCTGCCGCAGTTATACCAGTCGACCATCGGCAGACCGTTCAGCACCGTCGATTATGGAGTGTGCACCATGGACGAGCTGATGGAGAAGGTGTCCCCTCAGAGCATCATAGTCTCACCAGAGGGCACCATCTCACTCCCACGGAGAACCCCGACGCCGGAAGAACGAACGAGAACTGTACAGTTCGCGGTGCAAGCGGTGGAGCTGCTTTGCTACACTCCGAACCTCAGGATGGAGTTTTCGCGTTTCGTGCCGGCTTATCACGCGCACTTCGGGAGGCAGTTACGTGTTGCGCATTACGGATGTGTTAAATTGGTGGAACTGTTCGAATTGATACCGGAAGCCGTGAGTGTGTACTGCGAGTCTTCCGGTGAGAGGAGCGTGCGGCTGGGGCTGCAGACTGCTACGGCCGTGATGGCGCAGAGATTGAAGAGCCTGGCGCCTGTGTCGATCACCACCTTCCCCTCGCGCTACGCCGCCCAATTCGGCGCCCCGCCCCTACCTGATTGCTTAGACGCTCCTAATCTCGAGTCCCTTGTATACGCAGCCGGTGGTTTCATTGAAGGTGATATAATTCACGTCGGTGATTCATCTCAATGGGCCAATTCGGCGCTGTCAGCGTGCGCCGTGCTGTCGGCCGACCGCAGCGTCGCCAGGGGATCCACCGAGGAATATTTCATGACGGCATTCCGCTCGCTGTATGGCATCGAGCCGGACGTGAGCAATCTAATGATGTCCGGTGTCCTCGACGTGTCGGAGCGTCACGTGTGCCTGACTAACACCTGGCGTACCGTGTGGCGTGTCGCACAAATCTTGTCCGATTACCCGGGGAACGTGGCGGCAGTCGAGATATTCATCGAGTACTCAAAGAGATACGGCCCGTCGTTCCCTAACGCGGAGCTCGGTTAGTATTACGACAGTTACATACGATATTAGCATCACTCAGTACACATTAACATTAACCTGTCCCAGTATATTTCCTTCGCGTAGTGTAAATGTCATACATTAAATTCAAATAGTAATTAAATTGATAAAAATATACGAGCGAATATCTAAATGTGTATCGGCTGAATAAGAAAGTTAAAACGTTTGAAACACATTTAATTCATAATTACAAATATGGTCCAGTAATAATGTATTTAATCAACAGGTATGGATGCTATGAACACGTTTCTGAGTAAGCATCGCAGTGTTTTCAATACTAGTGATGGCCGCTGGGGTCTCTCGGCCGGCGTGACATTACCCAGACCGGAGTATTCACTACGCGCTGAAGATTACTCACTTCACGATACACCACCGGGGCAGAAGGTAACAAACCTGATCATATACAAAGAGTGGCATATTTGCCCTTATTTACTAAATGTAATCTAACATTCAATAACATAACCTCATATATACAGGGAACAGGGTGTGCTAAATAAGTATTATGTAAAAATATCTTGAACCAAACATAGCTTCTAATTAGTCATTTGTAGTAATTTCTAAAGTCTGATATATAAAAGTCATTTGAAGTATACATTTGCACCTAATTCGTCGTTAATTCTTGTCAATTAAAATGTCTTCCATTTCAAACTTCGTAACGAACTACTCGTTTATAGTTCTGTTGATATGAATCAAACATTAAAAAAAAATTATAACCAGCCTGTTACAGTTAAGCTGTCAGATGTCAGATCGGCTAGTATAATTTAAATGGCAAAAAATTAAAAGATTAAAAAATATTAATGGTCTCTGGACTGAAGTTATAATTAATTTAATGAGATCTAAGACATTAGTCAGTATTCACTTAAATTAAACTAATATTTTTCGGGTTACTACTTGTATTTTATTATGTTTAAAAACTACATACTCCCGATATTTCGGTTACTTTGCAGCGACCGTGATCGCGGGCAGACGAGATGTGAAATACTGCTAGTAATCCCAAAAATGAATAGTTTCATTAAATAATTAATTGTTTAATATATATCAGGGATCCCGCGTCTTTGAATCTCCGAAGACGAATATTTGGAGTTCGCCGCCGGCCAGCGCCCTACCAACACCGACCGCTCTACTCAACCACGATAATAGACGTAATATATAATATAACTAGTTTTGGAACGTACAGTGGTAAAACAACGCGGATGGTGATCATTGTCTATCAGCGACATCTATTATCTTCTTACGAAAACATTTGCTATGAAGTTATTCCGCAGAAACTAAACAGAATTAAAAAAAAAAGATGAAAAAAATATGCACAACATTCTATACATCTGAATAGATTGGAATTACCTTCATTGTGTTTTATGTATATCTGTATAATATATACATGCTATGATTCCCAGGTCGCACCCGTCTGGCAGCACAGTTTGATGCAGCGTAAACACCCACCGAACAAATCATTCCATGCAGCACAGCCATATATGAACATAATGATGTACTTGGACATACGGCGAATAAGTTTTTCATGTATATTAAATATCAAACCACAGAGTATCGATTGTCACAGAGTATTAAAACTTTTATATGTATGTATATATATATAAAGTTCTCTATAAAAAGGTTTTAATGATGTATTTTCTATTAAATGTTGAATATGTGTAAATGTATTTTTTTTTTAAATATAATAAAATAAGAAATGAGTGTGACAATTAATAAGTATTGTCTTTTGTAATAATTTTGTTGTGAAATGTATAAATTCAATGGATATTTTATCTATATATTACTTTGATAAATGTGTACTTAGTCGGTGTCTGAGTTATTTGAAAGCCAAAATGTTTCCTGTCCTAATGATTGTGATGTCTATAACAATAACGTTTTAGATTCAGTATATTTTTGTGTGTCTATTAAGTGTTTAGATTAAGATCTGCGCGTGTGAAATGTTTGAAGAACTTTTTAAATTAATTATTTATTTGATTTTAAGACATTTGATCTTCACAATGTCTGTATGTATATGTATATAGTTTATTTTATATTATTCTGTAATAGTTTTAACCCTTGATACTAAATTTATAAATAACTTTTAATCATTTGACTAAGAATACTTCATGTAAAGCAACCGTTGCCTTTTAAATATATTTTTTTTAATTATAATTCTTTATATGTAAATAGTTATATATATATATATGATAAAAGTTTCTCTCACGGTTGTATATTGCACAAAATATCCCCAGTAGTTGTATAGTTTCAACCGAAACATATCAAACCTATACTGCCTATGTCATTATAATTTTATAAAAAGTTCTTACAACATTTAACAGACGCCAATTTAAAGTACAATAATAATGATTAAATGTTACATAATATTATTATTATTATTCTTATTATTATTTTATATAATTCTATTCAGCTATTGATCTCCATCGATTGTACTAATACATATTGTAATCTGGCTTTAGACGACTGAGTTATTATTACTGTGTTATGTATGTCGTAGGCACTTGGTCATATGAATGGCAATATTTCGAATTTATTATATTTAGATTATACTTTTATTATATCGTGATTCAAATTTAATTATTATGTGATTTCTTACTTTTCGACGAAGATGTAAGGGTCAATTATTAATGAGAAAAAAAAAATATTTGATATTTTTTTTTTCCTGGTTTCACTACGCGCTTGTGCCCGATGTGCAATTCTTCTCGTGTGTTCCGGACGTGTGCGGTGAGATTCGTGATTCCACATTAATATCTCTATCTTAATATATTTTTATAGTTCAGTCGTATTATAATTAGTTTTAAGTGTAAGTTATGATCATACAACGGCCAGTCAAAAATTTGTTTCCAACGACAGCCGTTGCCGTATGTGTCAGGCGAACAGACGGCTCGCACACTCGTATCACTGTTAGTTTTGTTAGGTGTATTTAAAATTATGATAACAGTAAACTTTATTTTTATAATTAATATAAATATTTCTGTGATAAACTCGTACCAATAGAATCGCTTGTCCACTTATGTGTGTGTAACTAATTTTTTTTTTATTTTATTTTAATTGTAAAAGTAATAAAAATAATGTATATCTTGTACATAAATCATTGAATCGTTGCGTTCTGTTGTGACACGAGTAATATTAATTCGTATAGTTGTGTGGTATTGATGTGGAACACAAATGTGCCGGGTTGGGCTTATAATGATCTCTGCTGTTAGCCGGCTATGATGTAGTGTTTTATTGTAATGTAACTCTGCCAGTCTGCCTTTAACGAAATAACACCTGTCCAACATTAAGACAAAATTATTTAAGCACACATTCTACTGTTGTATTATTATTATTGTTTTTTTTTATCTAAGTGACTATAATTCCATTAAATATTTACAAGAGAAATTCTATTTTCTATAGCATGGTGATGTTATGGAATTTCTCAAGACTGTAGCTGGTATCTTAAGTGTATTTTAAGTAAACATTGTTTTTATTTTTGTGACCAACAACAAATTTTTATAGTAAGCTTAGATTTTAAGATTTCTAATACAGTAAGTGAGGGCGTTAGTTCAATGTTCTACGTCTTCGTAATTCTGTGATCCTTAATTTCTTGTTAGTTCCAACTAGTGATCGGTGTATGTTTGGAAACTGTATCTTGTCATAATTGCATGAAATTGATTGTAGTGTTGGAAGATAAATGTTATTTTTTGAAAAATTGTATTTTTATTTAATTGCTACCTTTTTCTGGTAATTAACATTTTACCTTATTATTATTATCTCTCATGTTTTCATAATGTACGCAGAGCTACATGCTGAATATAATTCCTATATAAATTCTTCTCAGTTTCAAAAAATTGATTTTTTATCGTTTCTAAGTCTTTAGCAACATATACTTGATTGTATAACACCTATTAGAGGAGTACCTACATTTCTAAAGTATGAGTATCTAAAAGGTGAGACGAAACTGCTCAGCATTCCATGGATTCACCGTGCGGGTGCCGGTTCCGTCATGTTCCAGGGAGAGCAGCTTCGACCGTGCCTGGGACTTGCGACCCAGGTGTAGGTTTAATGGGCTCTATCTAACGTGCGCCAAACGTTCACCTCCACCGACCAAGCTCCTCTCTCTGCCTAACCAAATTTGAAAATAACCTACTAGGGCTGTCTTCGAAGTACGTAATAGGAATGAATGAACCTAGTTTTAGCTCCATGAAGAGGACGCGGCGAGGTGAACGTTTTAGTTTGGCAATCTATACAGGATAATAATTAATATCCCCTTTAAAATTATTCTTTGTTCTACTCACATCTCTTGTCTTGATCAAAAGTCAGTGATCTCAAATGCGGGAAGAATTTAATGAAAGATCTTTAAATACGAGAATGTGGCACTGCATTATTATTCGAGGTAGGTTTCAGATTTGTTGTCACTTCCAGTTATGTCCTACAAAATGGCTGAAGCCAGTATTTATAGTTATCAAATACAAGTGGATGCTTAAATGTTACTATTACAAAATTACAATGGTTCAATATTATAAGAAGTCATATAATTCTAAGTATTATAGTATATTTTAATTAGTACGGGGCAGATGGCGCCACTTTCAATACTATTTTCTATTTGACAAACTTGATGTGAACAGAATAGAGCTTACAACTTCCTTGAGACTATGTGGATATGACTATAACTATATGTTGTGACTTGTGATGGATTTGACTCACTCTCAAACATGTATAGTGTAACATTGTAGAGGTAAGTTGTAGCAGTGTATTAAAATAGAATGAATCAGAAATATCTCATTTTGTTATTGAAAATAATTATTTAGATCCAAATAGTTGGATTTTATTAATGTTTCTTGACATCTCGCATCCAATGTTCCAAAATATATACGAAAACACAAATCTTATTTTAAAAACCAGATAGCAATTGTTCACAGAGGAAGGTGACGTGCTCACTTGTGATCAAACCCTGTAATATGTATAGATTAAAATATATATTTAAAACATACGTATATGAGTCTAAGGTACTTACTTGATGATAGTACAACTGTATTAAAACACCATTTGCACTAGGATTTGTTTATTTGCAATGATATATTATATCTACTATTAAACATTTAATAAAAATCACTTGGTCTGATCGGACAAAGGTCCGTGACGTCTCTCCCAGATCATGCGATGCTTTTGTTTCATGTATGCCTTCCTTGCATCAGCATACGCTCCCAGATCACCATCTGAAAATTACATCCTTTAATGCCTTCCAGGAAAATTTTTAATACACAGAACAAACGATTATTGCTATGAACAAGTTCTGGCTATTTTCAATTTACTATATTGCCGGATTAATTCATATAACAGAATTGTACTTATTAAAATTGTGTAAAATAAATACAATTTATGTTTAAAATTTTTCTAGGAAAGTTTGATCTTCTTTTGTTTTGTTTTTGCTCAATTTCCGTGTCCTCGTTTGAATCACAATATTATTATATTTATTTTTCTCATGGAAATTAATATCAATATATACAAGTTATATATTTTACGACTTAAATTAATATCTTTATTTTGCTATAACAGGCTTTTTGTGAGTGTGCAAGTAAAATAGAGTTGTAATAACTGGGAAAGAAATTTTTTTCACATTTGTAAATGTCTACTTTCTCCCAAAAGCTTCACAGATACCACTTAATACTGATACTGAATCCAATTTCTGTAAATCTATATTTATGTACTTCTATGATATATGAAGTGTCTTGAGGTATCATAAATAGTATTCATATGTATGTAGATACTAGTAAGAATAGTTGTCCCATGTAATTATTGTAGATTTTAAAATTAATATTGTCATATTGGACTTTACTTGGAATTAGTTTAGGATATTATAAGGTAGTACTTGTAATACTTACACTTAATGAACCAAGCTTCTTCAGCGTTCTTGTATTTTTCCCACAGAGGTTTGCAAGTGGTGAGGTGATCTGGGCTTTCATACATCATACAATCTTCATAACGCATACGGAGAATGTTCAAGATTTCGGAATCCACAGCTCTATAATTAAATCGATATACATATATAACAAAATAATGTGGAAGCTGATATGTTCATACGAGACGTTAGATTCGAAACTAACCTATCACGCTTGAATTGCAAATTGGCTTCAAAGTCGCAAACAACATCGTCGCTATAACATTGATCGATGGTCGGTACACGGCGGTATTGCTGATGGTACCACGGATACTTTTTCTGATTTGGTTCAACAACTTTTTCTGCATAATAAACATTCTATTAGTAACATACTTACATAACAACAATCTTAGTATGATTAAGACAATACCTCTGAACCAGGTTACAGGAACATCTAGGGTGTTGTACAAAGCTGATATAAATCCTCTAAAAAGATTATCATCGGGAGGAGATTCCCCTTTTTGAACCATTTTGTAAAAAATCCACCCTCACCCGTACCAGAATGGACTTTTAAAAATTTTATTTTGACGTTTTACTTGCCATGACATTTGACATAAATAGTTAGCTTGTTTCTGGTTGTCGTCTTATCGGTGGATTATTTCAGTACATTAATGAAGTATAATTAGAATCATATCTAACAATTTCAGTATCATAGTCGATTTTAAATTAACTACAACGATATATTATTATAAAGATTAATAAAATTTAACGTCATAAAAGCAGTAGAATTGAAAAAAAATTACAAAATTATTACTTGTCAAAGTTGGTCATATTTTTAAAATAATTATGTTTCTACATCCTTAAAAAACAACATTTCATACTTTTTAATACTCAGTATTAGTAAGCGTAAAAATATGGAAAATAATCGTATGGGTAAATACAGGCAGTTTACAAGAAAAGACAACTTTTTTAGATTATGGTAGCTTTCGAATACACATCAATTATATTTGCTACAAACTTGTAATAGTAATTTCTCCTATACATGACATTGCTAATTTACCGACAAGGCTAACGTTTGTAATTAAGGAAAATTTTGAATTTCATTATATTCTAAAATACTTTATAAAAATTATTAATCGATATAAAAATTAGTGCTACTTTTGATGTTGATTTTGTATTAATATCACGTAAGACAATCTTAAGTAGTAAAACTGCCACTTTTGATGTTGATTCCAAAATTTATTAAACAATTATTCGATTTAAGGACTATATGTATTTTAAACACTATTTCCTTTATAAAAGAAGATTTTTAGTTATAAAATAAGGTAAACTTAATAAAATTAAGTAAAATTTTATGACTGACACAGTTGTTAGAGAAATAAATTAACTTTTTTTGTTTAAAAAATAAATTGATTGATTGATTTAAAAAAAATAGATTATATAAGTTTTCAAGTGAAGTACAGTAGATTTCTTTTTTCTATGAAAAGAAGTTTAGACAATTAAACAGTTTGCAAATCGTCACAAAACATTCAGTTTAATCTCTTAATATACATCGAATCTAGCCATAAAAAGATATCAATTTAGAAAATACCTTTTGATTTATGTATTACAAGACCAAAACTTACCAAAGAAAACAAATATATTTCAAATAGCATAAATTTTCATAGCTCTCTTCTTTCAATTTAAGGCTGGTGGAAATAAAAATATTTAGATGTTTTTTTATCAATTGCCATAAAGTTTAGTATAAATGTCAGTCGTTGCGACTAAGAATGTTTGTCAAATATATAAAATAAAGAAATAAATTCGATAGCTCAAATTATGAGAATATTTAAATGTAATAATATTTATAGTATTAATTAACGCGGTCACAGTGACTTGAGACGCCAGCCTGAACTTGGCTGGCTCTGTGCCGTATACTTTCGCCATTAAATAGAGCTAAATTAATATAATTCTAGAGACGACGCTGCGGGCAATAGCTAGTATGAATATGTTATGTAACTCGACAAGCTTTATTCCGGTGGTTTTAATATCAGTGGAATTCGATGAGAATTACTGAAATCTGTCTGACTGTTGGATTCAAAGTAATAATAATAAAACTATATCTCGTAAAAATTGCAGTTACATTTTTTTTTTGTATAGACGAGTATATAATTTCTTTTTACTAACAGATTATAAGTATAGTTCAGCAACCTCTTCATTTAAGGGGGATGTAGACAATTTTACAGCACAATGTTTGAATGTTAAATTAGATAGATATTACGTATTCACTCAATTACATTTTGAATTGTTACATAATTTCGTTCTTTAGTATATGCGTTTTTCATATACATATATAAAGTATTTGGTCGTCAATCAAAAAAGAATACTGAAATCACAAAATGATTTTTTTTTTAATCCTATGGCTTCATTCGCACTGGAATCTAGGAATATTTTGTCAATGTCAATGACAAAATGTTATAAATATTTAATTATATTATGCCAGTATAATGACAAGCTTACCCATCAAATTTTATTATGTTTAAATAAGTACTTATACAATAAATACTTTTTAAATCTTAACGAAGAAAATAACATTTTTAATTCATATACTTATCATATTTAATAAATTCTAATTAATAATATTGTTAAATAACAACAAGAGGCGCCAAAAAAATATAATTTGACAAGTTTTGTAACGTGATCTTAATATAGATTTACGCCTTCGTTATGGTTTTTGCCAATTTTATCTTTGTCCAAAATTCATATAGGTCCACCATAAAACATCCTACATGTTTACTTTCAAATTCAATAACTCATTTAACGAATGATTAAAGTATTACTTTGTGTGGTCAAAATGAATACTTCTACGTTATTTGAAACTTCTAGGTATATAAATAATCATGGCTTTACCGATTTCATTCACCTTTCTTTCAAATATTCTCTTAAACTTCGTAGAAGTTTCTTGCATAAAAAAGTCAAGGCACTTGAGCAGAAATTTAGGAAAATTAAGATGTATCGGCCACTTTTGTTATAAACTTTTTTTAATGCACTCTTTGCTTAAACCACTTTAAAATAACTGTCACTTGTTTGTCAGCTGTTCAGATAGATAATACGAGTAATAACGATAACGAAAATCTTATAATTATAAAGTAATGTTATGTTATATTTGCATAAGTAGTATTGAACGACATCATGGACGTCACTACATATTATAAAACAAAGTCCCTCGCCGCATTTGTGTGTCTGTATGTTCGCGATAAACGGAAAAACTTCTGCAGCCATTATCAAACAATTATCACCACCCGATAGCGTAATTCTCGAGAAAGGTTTTAGTATATAATTTGTTAAGTTTTTATATTTACTGGTGTATACATAAGCGATATTTGTTGAAGATGTCGGAAAAACATGAGCCGTCTGAGAGCTTTTAACGAATTAGCTGCCTAAAGTCTTTGTGATATAACAAAATAATATATGGTTGAATTCTGTATCTTATATAGGATTACAGAAAAGTCCACGGTGTCATATGTCTATACCTTAAGGATAACATATTATATCAATTTTACAACTTTCAAAAATTGACAGTCCTAAAACGTTTATTGGAAAGCTATTTACATAAATACGGTATTAAGTCTTATCAAAAGAAATAACATCATTTATATCGGGCGTACCATTTGAAACTTATCATAATATAAGTTTAATAATTTTCAAAATTAAATAGGCCATTTTATAGTTTTTGTAAAGAGTCCGTGCGAAGCCGGGGCTGGCACCTAGTTATCATATAATTCTTTGATTAACATAATGAACTAATCATAAACCTTCATCAGGTCCCCGGTCGGAATGATAGCTCTGACATTACTATGACATCATAAATAAATAATTAAATAAATGGCAACACGTCTGTCGGGTTCGTTACTAATGTTACAAGAAAATAATATGTACAATTCAACCTTCCAAGACAAATATTCAAAAAATTTTAACGTTTCTTCTATTTATTGCTTTAATTCAAAAAACTTCTAGAGGGTTTAAAACCTACTTCAAAATGAATTTTATTTTGAAACAAATTCATAAGCTTGATGTGCATAACACAATATGTTCAATAACCTTTTATTCCGTTATACAGCTTGTAGGAGAGCACAAGAATAATTTAGTCCGAAATGTTAGGTGTTCCGCCGTGTTAAGTATGGGATGTAGTGACGCACTTAACCATCCAACTGATTGGTCATCCTTGAATTGTGAGTATTTACATAGTTTGACGATGCAGAAGTTCTGGAAACGGTTCTGATAACTCTGTGTTTTCTTAGAGTTGCGTTAAGGTAGGCCTCTAACACATTTTATTAAGATGGAATAAAGTAAGGAGCGATTAAGAATTTTCTAACATTTACAAGGATAACCTGACCGGTTTGAATTTATTAGATACATTTAAATGAGTAAAGATATATCGATATATATCGATTGCTCTTTTTATTTTAAGTATCTTTCACAATAATCGTGAATATTATATATTAAATTGATGCAGCACATTTAATGTAAAAAAAAGTTAAACGAAAAATAAATAAAAAAAATTCTCCTTTGTAACATGTCTCGTATGATCTTTATGGACTTTTAAATTTTCTGTGAAACATTTCCCTCGTCGTTGGCTCACGTTCCATGGGTCACGGACATGACAGGCTTTGAAATAATACGCTTAGCATTTCTCAATTGAAATTTTCTTTAGTCATTAATATTTACTGAAAAATATAAATTTTATTTAGCTTTGTCTAGGTTTAAATGAAACTCTGTATTGAATTTTAGGCCTATAAAAACTGGTTAGTGAGCAGTTAGCCAATTTAGTGTTACGTGAAACTATTCACTCGTATTGTTAAAGACACGGATTTTTTGTCGGAGAAGGCCTGTGGAGAGAAATCTTTCTTTATCCTGCTTGTAATCACAAAAAAGTCCTAATTGTTGATTGCACTATGTAATGTGCGCAAAAATGTATCAATGCTCATATAGTTCTTATTACAGGATGAGAAATCACATAAAGATTTAGATTTATGGGGTTAAAGTAGTTTATACATTTGTTTGTTAGACTGTAAGTCCACAACTCAGATTGCCGAGGTGTGATGTGGAGGCGAGTGGACGTTATTAGTATTATGGGAACTTCTTTTCATATGCTAACTTATATAAGCTGCTGACTTAAGACTAAATATGTATTTTATACAATATGCTTGCTATTTTTCCTCTTTTTCTCCAGTGCTAAAACTCAATTTTTATATTAAGTAGGTTTAAGTAGGTGTTTGTTGCTACCTTGACATCAACTTTTTTTTTTTGTTTTTCATTACTCTATAGTCAGATCACGAAATGTTACTTCCTATAATGCATGAAATACTTTATCTTGATACATCTACATATTGTTATTGTATGTAACATTCATTATTATTACAGTGTCCTAATAATATATACTAATATAAAAACTCTTTGTATTGAAAAGTCCTACACTGGGAATGGTACGGCTTTGCCAAATTATTATAGCGTTTACAGCAATTCTACTGTCTAAAACTGAGCATAACTCATTCAGACGATTATATGACAATGTTTAAATCCAATAAGTCTGAAACTTCTTCGCAATTATATGTCTCAGTCACTCCTTCGTAGCTAAAAGATGATTACCAAACTATACCTGAAGCCTGAATTTTATTTATAGGACCACATTATGATTTTTATTTTCATTGTACCTACTTATAGTCCGGAAAATAAGCATTTGACTTATGCCTTATATTATATTTTATATAATGCAATCGAAATGAATTGGTTGTCTTTATAACCCCACACGATTTTAATATTACAAAATATTTTAAAATATATTGTCGCGAAAAAAAAAAAAGGAAACACAATAAATGTTATCGTATAAAAATGACATATTCCAAATTCAAATGTAATATTTTATTTATTTTCGTCTGTATCAGTATTTATGGCCAGACTAGTAGCCGTCAGATATTCGAAATTTTCAAAGGTAGGCATTGCTGTTTATTTAATTTACGTAAACGAACAAATATGTAATTTTCACTTTAAATATAAAGTCAACATTTTAATGAGAACTGCTTATATATTTAAATACCTGTACCATGAGCGATATTATGAATTAAACAAAGAGAAATAAAGGTAAACAAAATAAAGGTTACGAATTGACGATAAATATCTCAATACACGATTAGTATCTTCTTTTTATTATCCAAAGCTTAGTTTAATAAACGAATACGCGTTAACAAAGGACTTCCGTGTTTAATAGATATTGTTCATTTTCAATTAATGCAATATATATGATGAATGACTATTATTATTCTTTAATTTCGTAAACAAATATTGTTTATTTTTATATTGAAAGTGATTTTTCATGTTCGTTATCACCTTGTATAATAATAGTCTATATCAAGTCTTGTTTAGTTAGTAATTTTGTTATATTTAAGTGGATAGACTACTTGGTTTATTTAAAAATAAAGAATCTGCAAAAGCGCCAAAACGGTTATCGAATAAATTTATTATACGCGTGGCGTCGAGAGCGATGAATAGGCCTACATAAGTTCTAATTTTTGTGTACCTAATTTTAGTCTGTTTTCACCAAATTTTACGCGACGACAAGCTTCCTTACGTGGAAAATTCAGTTGATTACTTTGAAGAACAGACAGTGAATAAACTATTTACTGAAAGCCTAACCTTTTGGTAATGAAGTTCCTAAAATTCCCCAAATTACTAATATTTCTTTTTATTCGAACGATTTTATAAAATTCAACAAAAAGTAACAACAGAGAAAAAACATAACTTTTTATTAAGCTTTATTTAATAACATTAAATAATATAAATAAATTAAGGCTAAATAAGGTTTTCTAGTACATACATTTGAAAAGGAATAATCTATCTATACGAAAAGTTTTGCAGTCTACTTTCTTTTTAAAATATATGAAAAGGATTTGTCTGAATTATGATACTATAGCTATAGATATTCCCTAATTGACTTTGTATCGTTTTTGTAGATGATTTTTAGTATATAAACCTTTTTTTTACTCAAAAACTAAAAAACAACAATAAAAAATATATAAAAGTTTCAAACGTTGATACTGCGTTAATTGCTTGCCGTTGTTGAACGCGAGGATACACATGTTTCGGCCAAAATAAGCACTATAAATGAAAATTTATAATCTGTGCTAACTGCTGTATGATATTTGTCATGTATTACGGTAATTTACCACGTTAATTTTATTTGTAAATATTTAATATAGTTAGCCAAAAAAAAAACGAGAATTCATATTGTGTGTCATAGAAACTTTACGATTTTAAGTTGTTACAGGATAATTTAAATAAATTTCATAAAATGTTTATACGTTCAATATCTTACATTGGTTATATATAATAATTAGAATAAACGTTAAAATTTTTCATTCACTTCGTGTCACACAAAGATTTTTTTTTATATTTCTTTATATAATACCTAAGCATATGTATTTTGCTATAAAGTCCTACATCAATTCGGCTATCGTTTTCATCACTCAGTGGCTACAAATTGTGTTCATCCTACTTTAGCTAATTTCAAAACCGAGAACTCTAATAACGTACACAAAGCCGACCTAGATCACGTTTATATCACAAGACATCTATTTTAGTAACGTATTACATTTTTATATGTGATTATACCAGAATGCGGCTATTTTAATAATTGTTGATGTAATAAAACATCTGTGAATTTTATTAGACTGTATTTTATTTGGGGAAGCTTTCCAAGTTCTTCGAGCCGTCAATGAAAGTCATTGAACGAGGGGCGGCTGGTACGCATGCGCTTCAAAAGTATTTTCGTGTTGCCAGTATTTTTGGCATTTTGTATTTTGTAGGTGTGAGCAGGCGACTTGCAAATATTACAGTTTTCAAATTCTTGTTTTAGACCCGACATAGCTTAAACTATATATATTAATGTTATTGTATAATTATAATTACTGGTTATAATTGACGATTTCTACTAATATCTCATATGTAGTTACTTATAAATCATAATTAAATAAACATAAAAAATATGCAGTCAGCCGAGACCAGCGAACAGGAATAAGAAAATGAAAGAAAATTGCCAGAAAATATTGTTTTGTTTATAAATTTCTAGCACATAGAAAAGGTAGGGAAACTGAAAAGAAAAGCTAGCAACATAGCCATCAGACAAATCTGTCATCACAATTGTTGGGGGCGCCGTGGTGTGTGGTCGTTTTGTGGTGTATGTACGGGCAGGCCTAGTGACCGAGTGCCGATCGTTTAGTGTCTCAGTGGCATAAGCCATTGTGCCCGCGTCCATGCAGAGTTTAGTGCCGGCAGAATGCGGTGGCGGGCGCGCGCCGTACATTCCCGCGCCAAAGAGCGCGCTAACATCAGTTTTTTCATATTTATTATGTTCTTCGCCGTTTTCGGGGTAATTGTTCTCACTGAACTGTTACTGCTTGAAAGACCAGCCTCCGGATCTGCTAGGTCGAGATACAACGAGGAACTACAGGTAATTACAATTGCGACTCAAACAAAGAAGACATGACGTTATTTTAGTTCGTATTTTCATTAATATTTCAAAACTATGCTTGCAATGTGGTCTGCTATAAATTTGTTTATAAATATAGGTTAACCATCAGGTAGTTTGGGAGTAGGTACATGTTTGAAGATAGGAAAATTCGTTCATATATATATGTCATTTATTTTTGAATAGACATAAAGTGATATTAAATGTCAATCAGAAAAAACATCTTGACATATTTTTACAAATCGATGAGGTCGGAAGCCGACCGTAATATTTTTGGGGGAATATTTATAAAAACATTTTTCCGTAAGACTTCAGCTAAGCTCCCTTGTTAACAACTTGATTGGATCGTAGGTTTAGAATAATGAGAAAATGTTGAGGCAGATTTTGTTAATAAATTTTTTATGCTCGAAAATCTCTTATAAGCTTGTAGTATGTTTACGATTTTCATTGGTAGGGACAAAGATAGATAGATTTAACGTATGTCTCTTCTTCTGTGACTCCGAGATTACATCACGAAATTAATACTAATACCATTAAAAGTCTTTTGCCTTTTGTCAAAATAAACAGACGGTGTTTAGATGGACAATGTTAACTCATACAAAAGGTAAAGTGAGGCTGATTCATATATATTTTTAGTATTCCAGCAATATCTTATTATTTTTGTTTTTATCTATTTGAAAAATTTATTTCACTTTACGTTTGATATAATACTGATTACTTTTACGTCGTACCTGCGAGATCGCGGGAGAGTTTATACTAAAATTAACGAATTAAATTATTATGTAGTTATTACTACAAATAAAATGATTATCATCAAATATTAGACAGTATTAATAAACAATTGCAGCGATTGTGGTAATCTATTGAATTTAATAATCTTCTGTAATTTGGAAATTTTTACCCGCAAACATATTCTTACACTTATGTGGTAAACTATTATAGATACAATGTGAATTATTACAAAAGGACGCTTATCTAAAACGGTAAATAGTTGAGAATAACGACATACGTGTAAATTTTAAGTAAATATGCGTCAAATAAGTAAATAGCAAGTCCGCTCACTTTTTCATGATCAATGCTGCGTCCTTAAAAAATGAAACAAAAAAAAAACAAACAAAAAATCGGTAGCCTTAAATTCGAATTAACGTTATTGTCACTAACTAGGAATGTCACAGCTATATTGATGACCGAGTAATAGCTTGAAAATCTTATGTTGAAGCTAACTTCACATACAAAATTTTTTTAACTAGCGAAACAAAGTGCTATTTTAAAAAGAATTTATTTATATAAAATGTATCATCGTAATCTTATTAATACAAAAGCTTTGTGTACGTTGAATTCTATTTATAGATTTATTTCTAACGTCTCAGAACAGTACAGACGAGAAGTACGTGTTAAATTTTGCTAGGTGTATTAGACACAAAACATGTTTGCTGGGATCATATGAGAATCAACTGTTATGTTCTTAAAATTTGTTTACGATGAAATGCTATGAGTAATTTTTACCCAAAGTTGTTTCGTAAGGCAATCAGAATGTTTTATTATGGATAAAATAAAATTATTAAATGTAGTGGTCATTTATTCAACTGTAATATAAACATTTTTAAATGAACATTATAATGTCATTCGCTTGGAAAGAGTTTAAGTTTTACGGACTCAGTATTTTATTTTTGGTTAAGAGGGCACGTTATGGTGTAAAGTTTACTTTAATACTTATATTGAGTTTTTTTATTCATAAATCTTTAAAATAACGTACTTCGAAGGCAGCCCTAATAGGTTCGGTTTAAATTTGGTTAGGTAGAGACAGGAACTTGGTCGGTGGAGGTGAGCGTTTAAAGCGCGTTAGATAGGGACTCCTTGAACCTACACCTTGGTAGCAAGTCCCAGGTCCTATTGAAGCTCCTCTCCCCGCAACGAGATGGATCGTAGATCCTCCGGCACGGCAAATCCATGGAATGCTGAGAAGATTTATCTCTATTTCGATTTAAATTTAGAAAACAAAACTCTCGGTATCTAGTGTAACGATATTAACTAGTGGGTAGCGTTTTCGAATAAAGGATCGTGATAACTATGACAGTATTTCGTATGTTTTTATAAACACACATCAAGGACACTTTATCTGTGAGGTTAAATACTTAACAGTTGATAACCCAAATTAAATTTAGTTTAATTAAGTAGAATATATATTCAAAAAATTTAAATAACTTTAGAGAGATATTTCGTTGGAATCATTCACTATTTGTAATAACAAATGTGTGGTAAAAATGTATATGTGTATACTAAAGCCAATATAACTATAATAGCGGCTATGTAGTTATCAGTGGAACAGAAACTCGCTTAGAAAAGCTTAAGTTTTCTGTTTCTACGTTATAATATTTTCTATATTTATTCGTATAGGATTTAATTTATATATTATTTATACATTTTATTATCGCCGAATAACAGTTATAACATTTTAATCAGAGCATTGCGGTTTTGGTAGTTTCGTTTGATAAGCGTACAATAAAAGCTTGATATGCAATGTAAATGTTCATAATTTTATGTAATAAATTATGAACATTGTTATTAAAATTACGAACATTAGTATGTATAAAGTGATACTAGTTTTTTGTCTGCCGCTTTTCTTGTTCCACTGCAACTAGCAGCGACATCTGTAGTCTGTGTTCTGTGATTTCATATACAATGTAAGTCTTATGTCTTGATCCTGCGATAACAACTCGGAATTACAGGATTATTTTTAACGTTTGCTTTATTGTGATGTTCAAGCTGAATTGCTGTTAACTTTCATCGTTCTGTCAAATAGTTTTCGAGCGGAACAGTAACAAACACACATACATTGTCACGATCTTTAACATTTATATTTATTTTTATATGTACAATATAACTAGTAAGGTCATATCACGAGTGGTACATTGTTTAATTAATTAGTTTAGCAAACAGTTGTGTAGGAACAATCGACGAAGTTCTGTTTGTAGTCAGTGGTGTAGTCGGAGCTTTAGATGAGGGTGAACTTAAAACGTGGCTGAGAATAAAACTTGTACTGATCGTTCGTTATTTAAAAATTATATTAATATACTTTGAAATATAATTCATACGAAGGCGCTAGTTAGAAATAAGTTAGAAGCAGTAATGACGATTTGATAATCTTCTCATCTAGCTGTAGGTAAAACCCTGAGTTAGTCCTTACATAGATATATTGAGTAAAATATCGGCAAAATGTTTAAGACAAAAACTATTTGCTGTTCTTGGGGAAACCGCCTCCAGCGAATAACCTTAAAATATAATCTGGTTGTTTTTAACCTAATTAATGTTTTAAGCTATGTAATTAAATTTTTGACAAAAAACTTCTAATGAGTTTAAAAGAATTTTTTTTTGTAATAAGCTAGTTTAGATTAATTTTATATTTATAAAAAATATTATACAATTTTCCCCATTCGATATTACCCTTACACTACCATAACTTTTTATTCATAAAGAAATGAGTTTGTTTCATTTCTTTTAATGAAAATATATGCTTTTTGTACGTGACATTCTCTTACATGAAGGTACGTGAAATACACTATTAAGAAATACGATATCAACATTCTTGGCGTGACTCTCTTAGTTTGTTAAGGCTAAAGCTCTGATATAACTTCATGTTAAAAGCAAAACTGGTTCTGATTTGATTACAAAAGAGGAAGGATAGCCAGGTGCTTACCATAGTTTAAAGCAACGTAGTATTCACTTATATAAAGATACTCATGGCAACATAAAAACATGAAAAATCTACTAAAAAACGTAGCTTCATAAATAACTTCATCGATATTGCCGCATATTTCCTCTTTAAATATTTAAAATGTAAGCACAGCTGGTATAAGCGAAGTGTGTTTTTACCGATAGGTAATAAATTTTTTCCACAGACTGCATTCAGCCAGCCGCCGGGAGCATTCCATTAATTTTATTATACGAAGACACTTTTGCGACAGCGAAATTAAATTTGAAAGAATAATCAATATAGAGAATTTTTCCTTACTACTTTATGGATACTTTCATATTTTCTCCGAGAACAGTACAAATTAAAAACTCTTATATATGGATACTGTTTGAAACATCTGTTATTTGAATTTTTAAAATAAATTATGATCCCCCTGTGACGGAATATGTGGCTTATGATTTATTCGATCTGTCATGCCTTTACATTTTAAGCTTAAAGGCTTTGCATAATATTCCCGTGACAGCGGGTCTGATAAATTTTCCGTTGTATATAATTTAGATAAATTGAAAGAAACAATGGGGTACCGTAAAAATAAATGACATTTTTTATTTCACTAGGCTCATATTCAGAATATTACAGATTAATATTAATATCAGTTAGTCTATATTTATAAATAAAAATATGTGGTTGTAAAGCCGTACTTCTGTATAATTTTTATGAGCTCATTTTATGTATTTTAATCAAGTCTATGCGAATTAAATAGATATTAAAATAAGTCAAAGAATTCATATTTTCAGTCTCTTGCTATATAATTTCCATCGATATCTTATGGCTTTGTAAGGGAAACGTCAGAATGGAAAAAGGTTCTATTAAGCGCGGCGTACAGAATGTTTGAAATAAAAATAGTTCCGGAAGCAGAATTCTAAATGGGGTGGATGGCGTGAAATAAAGCTTTGTCGGTATTTTTAGTTTATAACAGGTTCCTAGAATATTGGATGTGAATTTCAATTACGAGTTCTCGAATAATAACAAAATTTTGAGATTTAATATAAGAGCATTCGTTTATTTAACGTCTCTATAAACAATTTTTATGGTAACTATAGTTATTTTATCGTTTTTTGTTGATATACAAAACTTTTTGAATGTACAAAAATATTTTTTACTTGTTTCATTAGTGTATACATCGTTCGCCATTTTTTTTTTTACATAAAACAATACCCACTCTTATATATGTTTGTGGCTCGAACAATATTGAACATCGGATATAAAAATCTTTTTTTTTATTATTTTACCAAAAAAAAAATCTCAGTCGAGATAATAAATATTGTTCATATAATGTGTGTAACGGTTAAGTTTCGAATCGAATTCAACATTTCATAGCTTATTTAAAATTCAAGTATCTCACGGAAACGTTTTACAAACAGAAATAGCCGGCTATTTGTGTCCGACTGAAACAAAAGCTCCACTTGTACTAAGATTTTACACAACCGGCGCAAAGACCAGATGGCTGGTTAACGTCCCCTAGAATTTCAATTTTCGAAAAGCTTCTTCAGCCCTTATTTTTCATTCCCTCGGAACATAAAGTAAGGTGGTTTTTTTAGAGACAGAATAATTATCCCGCAGACGTGATAGATTTTTCTTATTTACATTTATGCAGCTATTGTCGGTAAAAATTTTCATTAAATCCTTTTGTTTCATAATAATGATGTCGTCATTTTGTTGACGATTAACGAAATACCTAACATAATTTGAATTTAAATTACATTTAAATATGTAATAAAAGTAAGAAGATCTTTTTTTCTGACACTTTTTTATTGTATTAAATATCCGCGGCGGTCTCGTTAGTTTAATTGACGTTTTTAAAGGACAATAAGTAAAGAATTTTCTTTGTGACCATTGTGAACTCATTGACCTGTGTCACCCCTTTATTATTTTATATTAAACTTTGACTTTATGTGCCACAGTTATCTTGATTATATATATATTTTTTAAAAGTCTTTCTCATTTAATGTCACCACAGATTAAAGCTCTTAGATAAAATAAATTCAGTGCTGTTCCTATTAACAAAATTATCATCCGATTATAACAGTATCGTATCCTCAGGGATGGGATGGTCGGACCGAGGCTAATGGTGATGGTGGAGAACCCCCCCAGCCTGCGCACGCGCCGCTTGATGCTGTATGGCAACCAGTCGCTGGTACCAGGTAAGTAAATACTGTATGTAAAAAATTGCAAACACCTAGAAGGTTCAGGTCAAATGTTACAAAAACTCTATTTACTTTATTTATTAAAATTTGTGAAGGTTTTTATAACTTTATATGTTTTATCAAAAGAAAAACCTTTTTGTTAGTACGGAAATTATCATTAAGTTATTAAAATACGTGAGTATTATAGTGTCGAGTGCCATAAAATGGTTGAAACAAATCACAGACGTGGCAATTTAACAGTCACCAGTAAATTGGGAGGCATTAAGTATTACTGTAAAACGGTAGCTCTTGTTCTGGCTCTATGCCAGTGAAAGCCTTGTTTCATGTTTATTCTCCCGTACTCCCGAAATATAACTGTCAAACATCAGATAAGTTTTAATGACAGGAAAGTGTAGGAATTTTGTTAGGAATTCATTATATTTTATGCATTTATTTTGTCACAGTAACTTGTAAAATTAAAGTTAGTTTGCAAAGTCACTACATACGAAGAGTGACTCGATTAACATTCAGTAAGCTATGTTAATACTATAATGTGAGGATTTATGAATGAAAAAAAAATTGAATGATCCGAATGTTTTGTGACTATGTAAATTTGGTCTAAGCAATTTGTTTATAGTATTTATGTAAGCTCGTATTTAACTTATTTATTTTAAGAAATTTTTAGTAAAATGAAATACTATTAACAGTTTCAACTTACGCGACGGTATATGTATAAGTTGAACCTTGACTCTTCTTTACAAAAACAACTGGGAGGAAAATCAATTAATGCTTTAAAAATATCATAAATGTTAACTATGTTAATTAACTAGGATTCAGTTAACGGAGACTAATTAAATATTTGGACTGCTTTTATATCATCGACACTCAACATTGAAAGCTGCTGAATGCATAGGCAATATTAATTTAAATACCAATATAAATTTTCGACATACTATCGTCGCGACTTATGTCTATTACGTGTTATTAATCTACTATTATGAAATCTTTTCGTTTATGAAACTTATAAGAATATATGTTAATCGAAAAAACATACAAAAATGTCGATTATTTGGACCCGAATTAACCCAAAGATTCAGTTCTACTATTTAATATTTAATTGTATTTTCTTGAAAGTTAATCCGAATGAAAATAATATAAAACTTGTACTAATGGTAAGGCGATATTAAAGAATCAGTTTTTGAACGTGTGAAAAAATAATATGTATTATACAGAAACTATGAACTTAAACGATCTTATTAAGATAATGTAATTTTTCGTCAAAACATTAGGAAGAAATGCTAAATAAAAGTTACAGTAATATATGTCATTCCCCAAGAAATTATTTGAATAAATACTAACTGTAACGCAAAAATTCTCCTCCAATTACATACATTTGAAATTGTTTAATATGGAGAGACGTATTTTAAGTTCAAAGACGTTTTTAAACATGTTAAAACTTAGCCGCTTTCGCTTTCAGTTCGTGTTTTAATATTTTTGTGAATAAATTTTAATATTACAATTTATTTTCATTTAAAGTGATACTATTTTTTTCGTTTATGACAACACGGTTTTATTAATTTATTTTTAAATTTTCCCGATGTTTTACTAACTTTACAGCACGTAATCGCGGTCAGACGAGATGAGACGTCGATAAAATTAGTAAATATCTCATGTAATAAAATTGTTTATTTCAAATTTACATCCAAAAAACATAGTTTTATTTTTATCTCACTATAATTTCGTATTAGTAAAAAGTATAATTAATTCTCTATTTGCGTGTCGAAAACCATACGAATGTTGATAGCCAATCAGCAAGCTGTCAAATACAAACGACATCATCTCGTACAAGCGTTATTGGATTCCCTTTTTAATGTTAATTGTGGCGTAATAACAATATTTATATATACTTATGTATTTTTCTTTATATTTCAGTGTTTTATTTATTAAAGATGATCTACATAATGTTTAAAGGAAATTTTAAAATAATTAAGCCTTTAAATTTTTTGTGTAATCCACCAACTACCTTCTAAATTTTTCGTTTTATTCAAAAGAATTCTTTAACGAATGTATCCTATAAGAATCTTAAGTTTCTAATACGTAGTTTAAAGCTTGTCAGGTAATAAATTAAAATGCATTGACTGAGATCTAATAAGCTCGTGCTTCTTTTGTGGAACATTGGTAAATCCTTCACTCTTATGGTTCAAGCGCTCTGTAATCTTGCATTACGCCCTTAAAGGGACTCAAGGCACTTAATAAATGAGGAAGTCAAGAACTTAAGTCATGCAGGCTTGCAATAGACTATTAAGCATCCTTTACATTCTGATGTACGCTGTACGTATTTAATGATAAAAACTAAGATATCTAGTCTACTTTTTATTTTAGAATTAGCTGTTATAATTATATGGAAATTTATTAGGGATTAATATGGAATAGTGTTAAAATCTTTCCGACTATCCGGTTTGACTTTCTGTAGTATAAATATTGGCCTAAACGTTTCTCATTTCTGATGTTTTTTGTTACGATAGGCCTCTGACTCCACTCGCTGTAATAATCTGGTGTCATGTATAATATTGCAGAGTACCATTACATTAATTTGTGTTGTAAAATATGTAACACAAAGGAATATTTTCTTTTCATTTTGCAATAGTCATTTATAAATAAAATCAAGAAGAGACTTCTGTAATATAATACTCAAAGTATAGAATTTTTATAGGTGGTAGAGCCTAGCCGTGGTCAAATAACTACAGCTGAAACATGGGCTGGCTCGACCGGGGAGGTACCACCCTCTCACAGAAGATCGGCGTGAAGTAGTCATTAATGACTGCGTCTCGTACGATGCGTGAGAGAGCCGGTTGCCCTTTCCCTGTTCCCACCCTTTCCTGTCATTTCCTTATTCCCACCCCTGTCTTTTCCTCAACAACTAAGGTTGGCAAAGCATCCGAGACATCTATGTTGCGGATGTCTATGGGCGGCGGTGACTACTGCCCACCAAGTAGGCCGTCTGCTCGTTTGCCAACTTTTACATTAAAAAAAACGAAAAAAATATGAATCAAGAAGTTATGGAATAATTTAAGAACTTGAAATTTATGACCACCATGTTTGATTATGAGATTCTGTAACGCAATTATTGTCGCATTTAATAAAAAATAAAATATTTTGCTTTAAGAATAATCATTACAAATTAAAGTTATGGGCATTAAATTTTTTTTAAACTCTTATTGAATCGTATTCTAAAGCTTTTACTGAATCAAACGGACTCAATTAAACATGACCCACATATGTATTCTCTAATTACTCGCATTTCATATTAAATCACGCTCGAATGTATGCAACTGAGAAATAATACATTATAACTAAAATGTATAAATATTTTCTATACAATAGTATTTACTTAGAATACCAGAACAAAGCAAAACGCATAAAAACCAGACTTTATATAAATATACATAATAGGAAATAATAAAATTGCATTAAAATTAAAGATCTGATTTCATGGGATCAATTGATGGGATTAAAATTTTAAAACAAAAGTTGTTTTTTATGAATAAATCTAACATAAATAATTGCATTATTTAAACTTTATCTAACAGTAAACTAACTTTCTCAAGACTTATATTATTGAAGACCCTTTTTTATACACAAATTATTGTTTGACCCTGAATTAAAACTCTCATAAAATAAGACGGGCCATTACAGCATCAACGTGCCAGAACTTATTTCAAAAAAATATAACGAAACGTCCGGACTATTTTACTCTGACGAAGGGAAATTTGGTCATGTTTCGTTTGATGTGAAGCGATGTCCGCTTTAAAAACTTAATACTTAGTGTTCTTCTTTACTCGCTGTGGTCCTGAATGAAGAAGTAGGTAAGTGTAAATTTTTTTGTACTTAACTAATTAAAAAAAAACAGTTATTTATACAGATATAATTTAGTTTTAATAACTAAATCAAGTTTAGAATCTTTAATGAACTGTATGATTTATTTCTTAAAGTTGTAACGCAGAAGTCATTCGTTCTTGTATTATAGGTAAATAAAGATGATATTCAGACGAGATTATGTTTTATTAAATTTTTTCTTTTAAATAACATCCCTTAAGTGTTGGTGATAAATATCTCAAAAATATTTTCTTTATATTATATTAATGATGCTTGTCGGTAAGTAAAGCGAATAAAGTTTTTACAAGAAATATATATAAACATCTTTAAAGATAATTAATATATAATATTTAGATATATAAGCAAATTGGTTTGTATGATTTCTTATCCGTTATGTATGAAATAAATTATTCATAACAAACAAAAATTATGTTAATATAATGTGTAGGTATTGTATATAAAACATATAGTGTGTGAATGTGTGTGTGCGTTTGTTTGTGTGTGAATAGAATTATATTATTTTAAAATGACAATAACGAAATTTTATGATAAATAAAAAAACTATTGTGACGATTTAAATGAAATATGAATAATTATTTATCAGACCGTAACTTTATTGTCATCTGATATGATGTGTTGTGATCGTTTGTATGAAAAATATTTCGATTCAATATTATTTGAAAACGTGTGTGAGTGAAAAATAAATGTTAAAAGTTAAATCAGATCGCCGGATATATCCGTAACGATAATTTTACCGAGAGTGATGTTTGTTGAACTTGAATTCATCCCGTCGCGTCGAGATTGATGGATTTCCTCTCCGACGATCCCTTTTTTAATAAAAGCTCACCATTTTGATGAGAGTGCCTGTGTACAACGTATCCCCACTCGGAAGATGCCACGAGTGCTCGATTTGTCTGACTTTAGTTTTTCACTCTCATAAAACATTATTTGGTATTAAATCCTAAATAAATTTATAGTACATATTCCTTTAAAGAGATACTAAAAGATTTATTTCTCCTTTTGGCAATGTTTAAAATAAAAATAGGTTTTTTTTAAATTAGCTTAGCTTAGGTTTGTTAGAGAATACATATTACCATCTAGCTCGCCTTTTTTTGAATAACATTGATAGATATCAAAATTGTTTATTTTTATTAGACTTTTTTTTTTCATCATGAACACGTGCCTATTTTTTTCGTAAAAATATTTCCTATGGAGAACAAAAAATGCTATTTTATCTCATATCAATGTTATCGTCATGGTTTTTGATGACTGATTTAGCGAAGGATATATTTTTTGGATCAGAATTTACGAAGTAACACAATATCTAGTCCTTTTCTTGGGTATGTTATTACAGTGGTCACATACTTGTCCTTATATATATATATATATATATATATATATATATATATATATATGTGTGTTATCCTGAAACGTTGTTATATGTATCTCGGGATTAGTTTTTTTTTTGTTGTAACCAAACCGTCGGGAGTATTTTGATAAAAATAATTATAAACGCGTAGTAAATCTGAAAAGTATTAGTTATATTTTAAGTTTCCTTGTATTCTTGTCCTGGTACATTGTGAACAAAAACAATCTGCTATTAATATAAGTCTGTGTTTTTTTATATAAGACTAGCCTCTGCCCGCGACTTTGTCTGCCTCATCTTTGAAATTTAGTTTAGAGAGAAAGTAATGTGATTAAGTAAAAGAGAGACAATAACATGTCGTTTTTTTAGGCGTCAAAAAAACTTGATATAAAATATATAAAATACAACTTTTACGTCATATTTTCTACGAAAAGGCACGGAATTTTAGAACACCTCATATGTTGTTCTGATTTCAAAACTACACCACTAAAAACCTTTATTAAAATTTGTCACGTAGTTTTTGAAAGAAATGAAAGAAGTACGAAAATTTTTCTTTCATAAAGTCTCACAAATATCTATACAACAGTTTAGTATGGTAATAATGAAAATATACATTCGAATCATTATGAAATTTGTTTTAATGAAGTATTACAAAATTTTATAAGAAAACATCGAGAAATATTCCATTTGAAATCAATATTAGATTAATTATACGTCACTAAAATCATTTAAAATTTTATGAACTGAATGTAAACGCTCCCACAATTATTTTGTATATTTCAATGTCAATTGCAAGTACTTATATATCCTATGAATATAAATGAAAATTATCTATAGTGAATTTAATTAACTACTTTAACTGTAATGTTGTAATTTAATGTTTGTCATATAATAGTTATGGTCTATCAGTTTTATATTAAGCATATTTTAAACTACATAATTGATCCACGATAACAATCTACATGACCGCCAGGTGGTTTTTCAGAAAAATATATTTAGATCAGTCTGTGGTTAAATAGTGACGTGGTATAATTTGTACCTCTGTTAAATATTCGTTTGGCAATTAATATTTAATTGTTACAATTAACTTTATATTATTTTAAAGTGTTTTAACTACTTACATTTTTTTGTGGTGGTTGTGAAATAGAACATTACTAGAAAATATCTTTGTAAGTTCTGAATGTTAGTATGCTATTTTAGATACAAAATCATACAATTCTGAATATAAACTTGAAAAGGGGTGCTCTTGAGCTGAAAATCGTTCTTGGAAATCAATAAACAATAATAGAAAATTCAGTCATTAACGTTAAGAGCCAACACTTGTGTAAGAGATCTTCAGTCTCGTTGATGGCTTTCATCTCCGCATTGTCTAAATGAGACTTAGTCTTCCTATGGCTATGATTTGTTCAGTCTTATTCAAGTCTGTGTTGGGATTGTGTTTCTGTGTGTGCGTGTGTATGCGTATGTGTATATATGTACTAGTTTTTGCTCGCGACTTCGTCCGCGTCAATTTCAGAATTGGTAATATATAGCTTTTACCCGTGACTTCGTCCGCATTGGATAGTTTTTTTGTATAGTAGTATGAAAAAACCTGAGCTGTACTTTTTTGTACGTATGTTTGAATTGTGCCGAGATGGGATGAGGCCATACTAAGTGTGATTGTCATAGGTTAGGTTAGGTTAATACATTTTAAGAAGAAGATAGATTACTGCAATACATTTATATATACGATGTTTTTTGTTTTTCCTTCCTTGGCCAGAAAAGTAATTTTTCCTATGAGAATGCGTTGTTTTCCCGCGGTCAAAAGTAACTCATGTCCTTTCTTAAGTCTCAAACTATCTCCTTACCAAATTTCATTTAAATCTGTTCAGTAGTTTAGGCGTAAAAGCGATCGGCCCACTTGAATTTTCCCATGGGAATGCGTCATTTTCCTGGGCTTAAAAGTAGCCTATGTCCTTTCTCGGGTATCAAAATATCTCCATACCAAATATCGTGCAAATTGTTTCAGTAGTTTAGCCGTTATTGAGTAACAGACAGACAGACAGAGTTAATTTTGCATTTATAATATTAGTATATGGATATGGATGACTGGATATGTATGTGTGTATGTGTATTTGTGTATTTGCTGTTTCTTTTGTCTATTTTGTACTCAGTCTTACGACAGTTATTTTGTGTATTTGTAGTGGTGTATCTTTTGTTTTTTTTTTATGTGAAAGGTAGCAAATGAGCAGACGGTCTACTTGGTGGGCAGTAGTCACTGTCGCCTATGGACATACGCAACATAAGAAGTGATGCGGATGCGTTGCCAACCTTGATTGTTGAGGAAGAGGGAAGGGGGGAATACGGAGATGGCGGAAAAGGGTGGGAAAAGGGATAGGGCAACCGTCTCTCTCACTCCTCGGATGAAACTCAGTCATGAAAGACTACTTCACGCTAATTTTCCGTGAGAGGGTGGTACTTCCCCGGTCCTGCCAGCCCATGTTCGAACTTTAGCTGATTGACCACAGCTAGGCTCTACCACCTTACCTTAGTATAATTTTTTTCTTAACCTCATATATTTTCCAAAAACGGTAATTAGAATAATTGCATAAAACACTATTAACTTACAATGTCTAAAGAATTTACATAATATATACTATATTTTTATGCGCCAAAATAGAATCATCCAAATTTAGTTTCCTATTCATAAAAGTTTACAGCTTTGGGGTGTCATAATGTCATGTCTAAAAGGAATAGATAATTAAAATTAATTGTCGTGCCAAGGTCGTAAATGTCCCCTATTTTAATAGGCAGGTAATTTAATCCTCAAAGCCCATTATTGAGTTAATTTTGTTTAACAGTAAAATATAAAAAAAAACAGATCAATTTGTAGCATAAATAAGCTACATTTGATGCTATAAACGAATAAGCATATAAATTTATATTTTATCCACCATCCACCACCATATCAGCCATGTGAGGTCCACCGCTGGACATAGGCCTCCCTCATCGGTTTCTAAGAACTTCGATCGGAAGCGGCCTGCATCCACCGTGAACCCGCGGCCTTGATTCAGTCGTCCGTCCGTCTCATTGGT